>NC_141691.1:950528345-951849276 GCF_964263255.1 Lissotriton vulgaris
CTACCTCGACCTCAATTATTGTTGGTGAAAGTGCAAAACGTACTGAAGTTCGGCAATCCACATCCTCCACTTCATCTGGCATTAGCAGCAGGACCACCACCACCAGTATCGCCGCCTCCTCCGGCCCCCAAAGACATTTCAAGTCTCCAGTTTGGGACTTCTTTAGTGTTTGCCCAAGAATGGAAAACGTAGCAATTTGTAGCATGTGTAAGCTTCGAGTTAGTCGTGGTAAGTTTGGTACCAACTATGGTACCGGAGGCCAGAGAGGTCATCTTAGGAGAGCGCACCCTGTCCAATGGTTTGCGCACCTAGAGGCGGTCAAGGAAGCCCGAATTGGACGTAATGAAAACGTTGATTTTTCATCTGATGATGACGAGGAGGAAGAAGACGATTCAAACACTTCACTTACACCCAGTACCCCTGTCAGCAGCACACCCCATGTGAGCCACACTAAGAGTGTGGGAGAGAGTGAGATATCAATGTGGAAAAGTTCATCAGCGAGCGTAACTGGGTCGAAGATATGATCATCATCCCGTAAATCCTTGGTCCAGGGCAACATTAAAAAGATGTTGTTTACAGAAGCGCAATATGAACGCAACCACCCACTGACGCGTCTGTATAACACTAAGCTGGCTAAAATGCTAGCTCTGGACCTTCTCCCTTTTTCTTTTGTAGAAGGGGTTGGTTTTCTAGAATTAGTGGCAGCGCTCTGCCCTAAATGGAAGGTTCCTAGCCGGTTCTATTTTGCCCGAGTTGCGGTTCCAGCACTACATGAAGATGTTCTGGAGGTGATTGGGGCAGCTTTGCAGAAGAGTGCTGTTCACACTATACATCTGACAACAGACATGTGGACCAGTGGCGCAGGCGCTGATTACATGTGCATCACTGCACACTGGGTCTCTTTTTCAGGGGCTAAAGCAAAGCTAAACGCAGGTGTTGACCCGGACATTGTTTTTAAAGCTGCTCGGAAACATGCAACACTAGCCATGTTTGGTTTGGAGAAACGTCACACAGCAGAAAACATTTTGGATGTCTTTAACACAAAGGTCCTTAACTGGCTGTCCCCAAAAAAACGCCAGGTTGGTTATGTTTCCACGGACAATGGCGCCAATATAGTTAAGGCCATAAGGCTGGGTTACTATTTCAGAGTGCCTTGTTTGGCGCACTGTATAAACCTGGTTGTCCAAAAATTCTTGGGTAATAAAGGCAGTGCAGCGTACAGAGTATTGGACACCTGCCGAAAAATGTGCAACCATTTCAGCCATTCTTTTAAGGCCCGGAAGCAGCTGAGGAGCCTGCTATATCAACGCCAAATGCCAGTGAAAGCACTCATCCAGGAGGTGGTAACACGTTGGAACTCAACCTTCTACATGCTTGAGCGTCTGTATGAGCAGTATACGGTACTCGATCAATATTTCTTTACAGAGGGTACAGCTCAGGAGGACCTGAGGATGTGTGCGGCGCAATGGAACATAGTTCAAAGCCTGACACGCATGCTTCGTCCTTTTGAGTTCTTCACACGTGCAGTCAGCAAGGAGGACTGTAATTTGGGAAAAGCTATCCCATTGTTGTACATGCTGGAGCACCAACTGAAGGAGGTGTGTTCTGTGTTTGAAAAAGATGTAAAAAACCAAGACTCTTTAGTTCTGGCTGAGAAATTATTAGAGCTCCTACAAGGTGATGAACGTCTTAAAATGATCCACTCAGAAGAGCATTACATTTGTGCTACTATTCTGGATCCACGCTACAAAAAGGCGCTGGCAGGCCAAGCATTCTTTCCTTTTGATGATGAACATGTTCCAAAGTACAAACGTTGGCTAGCCTTGTCAGCCAAGAGGTTTGAAAGAGAACGGCAGAAAATTGAAGGAAATGGCAGTACATCAGCAGGCCATCCCCAGTCAAAACAATCTACTTCTGCACCTGTGGCTGTGGCACAAGTGACCTCTCAGCCGTTAAAGACACCGGCAACCGAGTCATCTGCACCAGACACAACAGAAACATTGGAGGCTGAAGAGGATTGGCTAGCTCGGCTTGGGGATGGTTCTCAAAAGGGCAGAGACACAGCAACAGCTAAGCAAAGTGGAGGAACCTTGGATGAGGACCTTGAGTCGATGGTGAAGGCCTATCTGAATGACTCAACAGAGGTCTATGTTAATGCTGACCCATTGGCGTATTGGCATGGGAAAAAAGAATTGTGGCCAGAGCTCACCAACCTGGCTTTAAACTACTTGTCTTGCCCACTCGCAAGCGTGTCTTCTGAACGTGTTTTCAGTGCTGCTGGTGGCATTGTAACTTCCAAACGGAGCCGCCTCTCGCCCAAAAATGTGGAGAGGTTAACAATGATCAAGATGAATCAGCACCTCATACCACCAGATTTCAGAGTACGAGAAAGCGCGCCGGATGAAGACGAGGTGGCCAGCAACATAGATGAGGGAATTTCTACTCTGTCAGGTGACACTGAGCTCACCCTGCCTGACGAAGCCTTATTCTTATTCCTGGACCGTGATACCGAGCCCTGAAAATGAGACAACGAATCAATAACTTTCTTTTTCGTCCTTATTCACTTTTATTCCTGTGTGTCTGTCTTTCTTTGTTGTGCACAGTTAATATATTTCAAACTTTAATCAGATAATCACAAAAACAAGCCCATCAGCAGAACTGTCTTCACTGGTTTGCTAATTGATTTGAAGGTGCCGCAGTCTGCATTCCTCAGGTTCACAAGTTCAGAAGAACATGCTCCTCTATCCTCCTCCTCCAGACTCCTATTTCCATCAAAGCAGAGGGCTGGTTTACGCCCAATGAAGAAAGACTCAGCACTTGTGGGGGTGTTGTTCTACCTCTTTGCAGGTGAGTTGACGGCTCTGGGACCATTGTTGGGAAGCTCTAATACCGGATAAAAGTGGTTTGGACCAAATCCGAGGCGCACATTTTTTAGTGTTTTTGCTGACTTGCTTGCCTTTGAGGTGCTCTTAGGGGGGTTCCGTCTGTTTGTGGGTGAGTTTCGGGGTCTGTCAGCACTGCTGGGACACTCTAATCTTGATTGCATTTGCTCTTCAGGAAATCCGTGGTGGCAACCCCGACTTATGGCCTAGCTACGCAGCGCGTTTGGACCGAAGGCCGAGAAATATTGTAAGTAGGAGATGTTGGTTTTGGCCTGTTTGGGGGTGTTATGCTTTTTGACGGGTGGGTTGGCGGGTCTTGGGGCATTCCTGGGAAGGTCTAATACCGTGTAGAAGTGGTTGGGACAAAATCCAGGCCGATTTTTTTTTGTTGCTATTTCTGACATTTTGCTCAATGTAGTGTTTTCGGGGGCCTGTTTGGGGGGCTTCTTGGTGTTTGTGGGTGAGTTTCGGGGTCTGGGAGCACTGCTGGGACACTCTAATCTTTATTGCATTTGCTTTTCAGGAAATCTGTGGTGGCAAACCGGACCTATGGCCTAGCTACGCAGCGCGTTTGGACAGAAGGCCGAGAAATATTGCAAGTATGAGATTTTGCTTTTGGGCTGTTTGGGGGTGTTATGCTTCTTGGCGGGTGGGTTGGCGGGTCTTGGGGCATTCCTGGGAAGGTCTAATACCGGGTAGAAGTGGTTGGGACAAAATCCAGGCCGATTTTTTTTTTGTTGCTATTTCTGACATTTTGCTCAATGTAGCGTTTTCGGGGGCCTGTTTGGGGGGCTTCCTGGTGTTTGTGGGTGGGTTTCGGGGTCTGGGCGCACTGCTGGCTATATATACTTTACTTTGCAAGAGGTTTGATGCAAATCCATGGTGGCAGAGGGGAGTTAGGGCCTAGCTGCAGAGCGCGCGCGGAGTGATTTGGGAAATTTGGAAAAAAATGACAAAGTCCCCATTTTTGTACTTTTGCTCTTTGGCTGTTTGGGGGTCTTCTACTCCTTTTCTCCTGGGTTGACGGCTCTGGGGCCATTGCTGGGAAGCTCTAATACCGGATAAAAGTGGTTTGGACAAAATCCACGCCGATATTTTTTTTGCTATTTCTGACATTTTGCTCAATGTAGCGTTTTCGGGGGCCTGTTTGGGGGGCTTCCTGGTGTTTGTGGGTGAGTTTCGGGGTCTGGGAGCACTGCTGGGACACTCTAATCTTGATTGCATTTGCTTTTCAGGAAATCCGTGGTGGCAAACCGGACCTATGGCCTAGCTACGCAGCGCGTTTGGACCGAAGGCCGAGAAATATTGCAAGTATGAGATTTTGCTTTTGGCCTGTTTGGGGGTGTTATGCTTCTAGGCGGGTGGGTTGGCGGGTCTTGGGGCATTCCTGGGAAGGTCTAATACCGGGTAGAAGTGGTTGGGACTTGGGACAAAATCCAGGCCGATTTTTTTTTGTTGCTATTTCTGACATTTTGCTCAATGTAGCGTTTTCGGGGGCCTGTTTGGGGGGCTTTCTGGTGTTTGTGGGTGGGTTTCGGGGTCTGGGTGCACTGCTGGCTATATATACTTTACTTTGCAAGTGGTTTGAAGCAAATCCATGGTGGCAGAGGGGAGTTAGGGCCTAGCTGCAGAGCGCGCGCGGAGTGATTTGGGAAATTTGGAAAAAATGACAAAGTCCCCATTTTTGTACTTTTGCTCTTTGGCTGTTTAGGGGTCTTCTTCTCGTTTTCTCCTGGGTTGACGGCTCTGGGGCCATTGCTGGGAAGCTCTAATACCGGATAAAAGTGGTTTGGACAAAATCCACGCCGATTGTTTTTGTTGCTATTTCTGACATTTTGCTCAATGTAGCGTTTTCGGGGGCCTGTTTGGGGGGCTTCCTGGTATTTGTGGGTGAGTTTCGGGTTCTGGGAGCACTGCTGGGACACTCTAATCTTGATTGCATTTGCTTTTAAGGAAATCCGTGGTGGCAAACCGGACTTATGGCCTAGCTACGCAGCGCGTTTGGACCGAAGGCCAAGAAATATTGCAAGTATGAGATTTTGCTTTTGGCCTGTTTGGGGGTGTTATGCTTCTTGGCGGGTGGGTTGGCGGGTCTTGGGGCATTCCTGGGAAGGTCTAATACCGAGTAGAAGTGGTTGGGACAAAATCCAGGCCGATTTTTTTTTGTTGCTATTTCTGACATTTTGCTCAATGTAGCGTTTTCGGGGGCCTGTTTGGGGGGCTTCCTGGTGTTTGTGGGTGAGTTTTGGTGTCTGGGAGCACTGCTGGGACACTCTAATCTTGATTGCATTTGCTTTTCAGGAAATCCGTGGTGGCAAACCGGACCTATGGCCTAGCTACGCAGCGCGTTTGGACAGAAGGCCGAGAAATATTGCAAGTATGAGATTATGCTTTTGGGCTGTTTGGGGGTGTTATGCTTCTTGGCGGGTGGGTTGGCGGGTCTTGGGGCATTCCTGGGAAGGTCTAATACCGGGTAGAAGTGGTTGGGACAAAATCCAGGACGATTTTTTTTTTTCTATTTCTGACATTTTGCTTAATGTAGCGTTTTCGGGGGCCTGTTTGGGGGGCTTCCTGGTGTTTGTGGGTGGGTTTCGGGGTCTGGGCGCACTGCTGGCTATATATACTTTACTTTGCAAGAGGTTTGAAGCAAATCCATGGTGGCAGAGGGGAGTTAGGGCCTAGCTGCAGAGCGCGCGCGGAGTGATTTGGGAAATTTGGAAAAAAATGACTAAGTCCCCATTTTTGTACTTTTGCTCTTTGGCTGTTTGGGGGTCTTCTACTCGTTTTCTCCTGGGTTGACGGCTCTGGGGCCATTGCTGGGAAGCTCTAATACCGGATAAAAGTGGTTTGGACAAAATCCACGCCGATTTTTTTTGTTGCTATTTCTGACATTTTGCTCAATGTAGCGTTTTCGGGGGCCTGTTTGGGGGGCTTCCTGGTGTTTGTGGGTGAGTTTCGGGGTCTGGGAGCACTGCTGGGACACTCTAATCTTGATTGCATTTGCTTTTCAGGAAATCCGTGGTGGCAAACCGGACCTATGGCCTAGCTACGCAGCGCGTTTGGACCGAAGGCCGAGAAATATTGCAAGTATGAGATTTTGCTTTTGGCCTGTTTGGGGGTGTTATGCTTCTTGGCGGGTGGGTTGGCGGGTCTTGGGGCATTCCTGGGAAGGTCTAATACCGGGTAGAAGTGGTTGGGACAAAATCCTTGCGGAAAAGCCTTTTGGCACTTTTTGTAACTTAGGGTTCGTTAGGGTTAGCCCTAGCAGCAGGATTGCATGTGTTTCGGGTGTTCTAGATTTTTGCAACTGAGTTCTGGGGTCTTAGAGCACTCGTGAGAATGTGTAATTTTGGTTGCAAGTCATTTGAAGAAAATCCATGGTGGGAAAGGGGGGATTTGGCATAGTTAAAGAAAGCCTTTGCCACTATTCTTAACTTAGGGTTCGTTAGGGTTAGCAGTATTTCTATTGCATGTGTTTGGGTGGGGGGGGTTTCGAGTCTTGGAGCGATGCTGGCTATGGATACTTTTGCTTGGTTGCTTGCAAGTGGTTTGAATGCAATCCACGGTGGGTAAGGGGGTACTTGGGCCTACTTTTACTTTCAAAGTACGTTTTGTCATCAGTTTTCTGCTAGGCCTCGTTTTTTGAGATTTGATTGGGGGTCTTCTACATTTTTGCGACTGGCTTTAGTAAGGGTCTGGGTGGGAGCACTGCTGGGAAGATCTAATTTTGTTCTAAAACACAGTTTACAGGACACCTAGCTTGAGGGGAAAGATCCGCTACATTAATTTGCCCATACTTATTTATCCTTCAAAAGGTGACTCAGACAGAGTACGCACTTTCAAAAATATTGTACTGTCTACTAGGAAAATCAAAGTGTGACTTTTTGCACTCCACAGCCTACATACCTTATATTTATTTATCAGTGGTGTTGTAATATTATATCACTTCCTGTTTTTCGTTGAATAATTACAGGCCGGGTTTCAGTCTGTGCAATGGGGAAAAAAGGATGGAGTCAGGCTTCACATTAGCGAGCCACAATTCAGCATCAGGCAGGCAGTGGACACTGGACAGGGTGTCTTCTGGTCACCAACATTGATGGACGAAGCGTCAGCTGCAATGGAGGAGTGCCGCTAATAAGATTTTTTTTCTGCAGGCAACTTACTTACCAAATTCAACAGGACAACTACAACAACATACAGATACAGTATCCTTTGTCTTTTTCTCTGACTGTGACTGCATTTCTTGGATCTCTCTCTGCTTCTAAATTGTTCCCTTAACACATCACTTAGTCCACTCCACTATCACATCTGCACCACACATAGTCATTTGTAAGTGCTCCTACGTAATTCGCAAGTCGCAGCACGCCCCGGCCCGTAGAGGACTGGGATGGCCCCAATGATGAAGCATGTCACCAAGGGGCAACCCTGGTGAGTGAGGGGACACCTAGAAAAAGAGCAATTTCTCCTTTTCTATCTACTATACCTTCCAGACCAACCCCATTGAGTGTTGTGAATGGATTTATAGTGACCAGCAAGGCTCTCAGGTATCTGGCAACAGAGACCTTATGTTGAATATAGTTATCAATAATTCCACACACGCCCTGTACTGTCGCATTCTTTCTTCCACAGTTGTCGAAAGTACTACTTACTTTTCACTGACATGCATGCAGTAGTGCATGCACTTTCAAAGATTGATGGATAGGTTTGTACCCAAAGATTTGTTTATGTTCAATTGTTTGTCCATGCTGTGCTTTTTTTACAGGGTGTCTTTTGGTGACCAACATCGATGGACGAAGCGTCGGCTGCAATGGAGGAGTGCCGCTAATAAGAGGATTTTTTTCTGCAGGCAACTTACTTACCAAATTCAACAGGACAACTACAACAACATACAGATACAGTATCCTTTGTCTTTTTCTCTGACTGTGACTGCATTTCTTGGATCTCTCTCTGCTTCTAAATTGATCCCTTAACACATCACTTAGTCCACTCCACTATCACATCTGCACCACACATAGTCATTTGTAAGTGCTCCTACGTAATTCGCAAGTCGCAGCACGCCCCAGCCCGTAGAGGACTGGGATGGCCCCAATGATGAAGCATGTCACCAAGGGGCAACCCTGGTGAGTGAGGGGACACCTAGAAAAAGAGCAATTTCTCCTTTTCTATCTACTATACCTTCCAGACCAACCCCATTGAGTGTTGTGAATGGATTTATAGTGACCAGCAAGGCTCTCAGGTATCTGGCAACAGAGACCTTATGTTGAATATAGTTATCAATAATTCCACACACGCCCTGTACTGTCGCATTCTTTCTTCCACAGTTGTCGAAAGTACTACTTACTTTTCACTGACATGCATGCAGTAGTGCATGCACTTTCAAAGATTGATGGATAGGTTTGTACCCAAAGATTTGTTTATGTTCACAATTGTTTGTCCATGCTGTGCTATTTTTTCTTGTCTCCCAAAACCTTTCCCAAAAACCCCCGTACCCATCCATTTTTCAAACCCTAACCCTCTTCCCCCGGGCTGTGTGGTTTTGATTGATGTGTGACTAAATTACAGCAATAAATCCACACACTTGCTGGGGAGGATAAGGTGATAGCAACAGGCTGGTGAAGAAATCCGAGGATATATTCTTACTCTGCTTGACAAAGACCCATGGCTAATGTCAAAGAACTTCAACCGAATTAGTTATACTTTACCATTTGTTAGGCTACAATGTGGCACTGTTCTAGTGTACTTCTGTCACCTGCTATATTCTCTATTGTACCGTTGTATTGCTCAGGAGGACAAACCAGATTTCATTTTCTTTTTTTCATAGGCATGCAACTGCCACTGTGTCACACCACTAGTACCACCGCTATGAGGAAATTTTATCCGCCCAGGATTGCCAACCTTATTCGCTGTTTCCCGTGGAGCCAGCCCTGGGCCTAGCCCTACTTGCAAACAGAAATTACAGGTAAGATAGGCGTTTGGTTGGAGGTAGTATAATGGAGTATTAGGAGAGACGAGAGATTGGATTGACGGTAGTACTACTAAAGTCCTAGGACTATTCAGGAAAACAAACTTACTGTTAAACCCCCACCCACCAGACTCAAAAGCAGTAAAAAACAGGTATGGTCAGATAAAGTTTCAAAAAGTATATTTTTATAGCCCTAACAAAAGAATCTCCCGCAAGACCCTCCCTAACCCCAACGATTGTCCTTCAAAAGTCCCCCAAAAACCCAACTCCCAATTCCCACCCCCCAAAAGTCTCTAAAAAAGGGGCAAGGGACACTATGGCAGGGTGCTGTTGGATTTAGCAGCCAGGGCATCATGCTCCTTGCGGAGGGTGGCAAGTTCGAAGCGGAGGCCCTCCACCAAGTTCTTATAGTTATGGACCTCCTGCTCCAGGTAGGACAGTCTGAGGGATAAGCGGCGCCGGTGTGCCTTGCAAATCCTGTGAGGGGCAGCTGCTTTCTTTGCTGCTCGGCGGTGGCGTTTGGCTTTGGTAGCCCGGCTCCGTACCGCTGGAGCACTGCGCTGGCTGGCAGCCCGCACGGAGGAGGATGCAGCTGTCCCAGTGGACGTTGTTGTTGTACCAGACTGCGTCTCCTCCTCCTCCAGGGCCACCAGCCGCCGATATTCAGCGACAGTGGCATCCAGCCTCCGTTTGCCGGCCATTCAAGCCAGCTCCTTCCTCCTTGATGGTGTCTTAGATTTGGAAGGAGCAACTACATGAAAAAAGAAAGACATAGTCTGTAACCAATGCTCCTTAAGATTAACACAAAATGATTGAGCAGAAAGTTGTCACAGTACAAGTAGCAAATTGAAAGCACAGTACATAACTATTGAGGACAGTATCTATGTAACCTCCGACTTCTTCATCCTTGCTCTAACATTAGTGGGAGTTTAAGGAACAAATTCTACGAGCACTATGGACTTCCATTACAGTCGACTATGACAGTACACCACTCTTATTCTTCTTCTTCTCTCTTGTTTAGGAAAATTGGTACGTTATCTTATGCAAGCCGGCATAATGCCAGCGCAGTGAACTTGCACCCGAGAAAAACAGACGCACACCATGGTGAGTGAGACAGACTTGCGTTACTGTACCGGTCCAGTACATGCAGGTGGTGAAGCTCTTACTTTTCTATTACGGGTGGCACTGAGAATACTCTGTTAAAAGGGCTACTGCTTAATTAATTTAGCTTTCACCCTACAGTGCAAATGAGTATTAGAAAAGGAAAATGAAGAAGCTAAATTATCTGATTATCTATCACTTCATATGGGATGTATTTGATGACATATGGGATGACTTTAGGTGCTTTGCCTATTATTGAGTGAACAGTGATACCCCCACACATGAATGACGTACTACTACTAAACTAAAGTTATTAAGAGAGGTAGGGAGTGTCCACCGTAATAACCGGATATATGCTGTGCTTGCAGTTGCAATACAAACTACTGCTACTATTCATGGTAGTATTTGGACAACGTTACAACTTCTTTTCCTTGCCTTTCCTACACTGGAACGGACGTGCGGGTGCGGTGTTACATGCTCTTCAAAGTAACACTTAGTTCATCCAGTGACTGTCTACTCTCTCTAGATACACATATGCTATCTAAGAGTCAGATAGTACCATGAATGATCCAGGCATCCATCCATTCAAAGTATATGCACACATACAGTTTCTGTCTCACCCACCCAGGCTGTTCTCCTTCCACCCATCCTTGCTTCATCATTCACCCAGCCATGCACCATACCATATTCTTTCCTTCCCAGCCACCTAGGGGACCAAGCAAACACATATCATTCTTCTTTGCCAGTCATCATTACATTTCTCGTCCTTCCACACTTACTTACACCCTTCTTTCGCTTTTCGTTCATCCCATCCATCAAGTTCACCTCAGATCTGATTGGGATTCTTCTCGCCAAAAACTTCACAGCTAATTCGAAGTACATTTAGAGGAGGCTACTACCTGGTTTATTTATAATACACCCATGCAGAAAGCACACTCTGCAGTCTTCAATCTCAATGACTAAGGAATGTATAGCTTACCTCTGCCCGCCACCACCGTGTGAACCCTCACAGGCATGTCCTTGTCCGGCACTTGCACCGCCTCCTCCCCAGAGTTGTCCTCCTCGTCCAATGCCACAAACACCTCCGCGCTGGCCCAGTCTCCAGATGTTCCACCTACAAAGTACATTTAATAATGTTAGAATACACCACTCACTACTATATAATATTTGGTCTAGGAGGAAGAAAGAAATGTGAAAAAAACAGTATACAATTTAATAATTTATGACTGTGTACTCTAAAGTAAAAATGTCCCTTTTTCCAGGGAAGGCTGTTGTCTTGCTGCACTTTTTGGCACAACTGATGAATGTTTGCTTTTTACTTTTTAACACGCAACACTTTTTCTCCTAACAGACAGAAGCTTGACTTCTAAGAACACAAGCAGGATCAAGTTCAAACCAGGTGAGAGCTCGGCTCGACCACAAGAAATGTGTCCAATTAATCATCAGCACTAAGCACTTTTCCATTTTCAGTTACACGTTCACTTTTATGACAAACTTGATTTTAATAAATGTGTTTACTTTTAATAAAGCTTTTAAACTTAAATGGACTCTGTGGTTTTTGGTCCTCCAGACTAGAGTGGATGAGCTAAAGGTTTTGGAATTTTTGCAAGCATGAGTCCGTGCCTCTGCCATCGGGGACTTTGGGAGCAAAATGACTCAATCAATCAATCAATCAATCAGTGACATTTATAAAGCGCACTACATACCCGTAGGGTCTCAAGGCGCTGGGGGTGGGGGGGGGGGGGGTGCCGCTACTGCTCGAACAGCCAGGTCTTCAGCTTCTTCCTGAAGGAGAGGTGGTCTTGGGTCAGGCGCAGGTCGGTCGGGAGGGAGTTCCAGGTCTTGGCGGCCAGGTAGGAGAAGGCCCTTCCTCCTGTAGTCGCTCCTCGGATGCGGGGGACGGCGGCGAGGGCGTGGTTGGCTGATCGGAGGTGGCGTTTGGGAGCGTAGAAGTTGATTCGGCTGTTGAGGTAGCTCGGTCCTTGGTCGTGTAGGGCTTTGTGTGCGTGGGTAAGGAGGCGGAAGGTGATTCTTTCGTTGACGGGGAGCCAGTGAAGGTCTCTCAGATGTCCGGAGATGTGGCTGGTTCGTGGGATGTCGAGGATGAGTCTGGCTGAGGCGTTCTGGATCCGCTGGAGTCTCTTCTGGAGCTTGGCGGTGGTACCGGCATAGAGGGCGTTGCCGTAGTCCAGTCGGCTAGTGACGAGGGCCTGGGTGACGGTCTTCCTGGTCTCGGTGGGGATCCACCAGAAGATCTTCCGTAGCATGCGTAGGATGTTGAAGCATGCCGAGGAAACGTTGTTGACTTGCCTGGTCATGGAGAGGGAGGAGTCCAGGATGAAGCCCAGGTTGCGTGCATGGTCTGTTGGTTTGGGTGCGGTGCCCAGGGCGGGAGGCCACCAGGAGTCGTCCCAGGCGGAGGGTGAGGAGCCCAGGATGAGGACCTCCGTCTTGTCCGAGTTCAGTTTCAGGCGGCTGGTCGTCATCCACTCGGCTACATCTTTCATCCCTTCGTGCAGGTTGGCTCTGGCGGCGGCGGGGTCGTTGGTCAGGGAGAGGATCAGCTGGGTGTCGTCGGCGTAGGAGATTATGTTGAGGTTGTGTTGGCATGCGATGGCCGCGAGGGGGCTCATGTAGACGTTGAAGAGGGTGGGGCTCAGAGAGGATCCTTGAGGGACGCCGCAGATGACTTCGGTGGCTTCTGACTTGTACGGTGGTAGGCGGACTCTCTGTGTTCTTCCATCGAGGAAGGAGATGACCCATTCCAGCGCCTTGTCCTGGATTCCGTCGTTGCTGAGGCGCTGTACTAGGGTGCGGTGGCAGACCGTGTCAAATGCCGCGGAGAGGTCTAGGAGGATGAGGGCCGCTGTTTCTCCGTTGTCCATCAGGGCTCGGATGTCGTCGGTGGCGGCGATGAGGGCGGTCTCGGTGCTGTGATTGGCTCGGAAGCCGGACTGTGAGGGGTCGAGGGATCCATTCGACTCGAGGAAGGCGGCCATCTGCTTGTTGATGGTCTTCTCGATGACTTTGGCTGGAAACGGGTGGAGCGAGATGGGGCGGTAATTCTTGGGTTCGGTGGGGTCCGCTGTGGGTTTCTTGAGTAGAGCGCTGAGTTCGGCGTGCTTCCAGCTCTCAGGGAAGGTGGCGGTGTCGAAGGATGTGTTGATGATGTCTCGCAGGTGGGGTGCGATGACAGCGTCAGCCTTGTTGAAGACGTGGTGAGGGCAGGGGTCGGTCGGTGATCCGGAGTGGATGGAGTTCATCGTGCGGATGGTGTCTTCGGTGCTGATCGGGGTCCAGGCGTGGAGGGTGGTGGTGGGGGGTGGTTGTTCAGTCTTGGTGTGCGTTGGTTGGTTGTTGAAGCTGTTGTGTATGTCCGCGATCTTGTTGTGGAAGTATGAAGCGAGGGAGTTGCAGAGGTCTTGTGATGGGGTGATGTCGTTGTTTCCTGCGCTGGGGTTGGATAGCTCTTTCACGATGTTGAAGAGTTCCTTGCAGTTGTGTGCGTTGTTGTCCAGCCGGTCTTTGAATGCAGTTTTCTTGGCGGCGCGGATCAGCTGGTGGTGCTTCCGGGTGGCCAGCTTGAAGGTGGTCCTGTTGTCCGGTGTAGGTTCCCTTCTCCAGACTTTCTCGAGGGCTCGACAGTACTTCTTGGAGCTCTTGAGTTCGTCGGTGAACCACGGGGCTTTCTTGCTGCCGGTTCTGCTGGGCGGGGTCCTCAGCGGGGCGAGTTCGTCCGCGCAGTTGCTGATCCACTTCGTGAGGTTGTCGGCGGCCTGGCTGGGGTTCGCTGAGCTGGCAGGAGGGTGCTGGCTCAGGGAGGTGGCGAGCTGGTCTGCTGTGATCTTGTTCCAGCTTCTGCGGGCGGCCTGTTGTTGGTGGTGGTGGGTCGTTGTTCTCTTGAAGGTGAAGTGGACGCAGCTGTGGTCCGTCCATTGAAGCTCTGTGGCGTGGCTGAAGTGGATGTCTGTGCTGGAAGAGAAGACTGCGTCGAGTGTGTGTCCGGCGAGGTGGGTGGGGGTGGACACCAGTTGCTTGAGTCCAAGATTGGCGAGGTTGTCGAGCAGGGTGCTGGTGTTGCGGTCGTTGTTGTTCTCCAGGTGGAAGTTGAGGTCCCCCAGGAGGATGTAGTCGGCGGAGGGGAGGGCATGCGGGCTGACGAAGTCGGCAATGTCCTCGCTGAATTGTGTGCGTGGTCCCGGGGGTCGGTAGATCAGGGTGCCTCTGAGGGTGGTGTTCGGGTCGGTGTGGATCTGGAAATGCAGGTGTTCGGCGGTGGTCAGGGTGTTGTTGGTGCTGGTCATGAGACGGATGGTGTTCCTGTGGATGATGGCAATGCCTCCTCCCATCTGGTTGGCGTTGCGGTCCCTCCGGACGATCTTGTAGCCCTCTGGGATAGCGATGGCGATGTCGGGGGCTGAAGAGGCGTTCATCCAGGTCTCTGTGAGGAAGGCAACGTCAGGGGCTGTGGCGTCTAGGAGGTTCCAGAGTTCGATGGCGTGTCTGTGGACGGAGCGGGTGTTGAGCAGGATGCACTTGAGGTGGATGCTGCTGGTGTTCGACTTGGCGGGTGCTGGTGCGAGGCAGGTCCGGATGCAGGAGAACTTGCAGGCGTGGCAGCTGAAGGGTCCGTGGGTGCGTCGTGGTGTGGCTTGGTGGCATTCTGGGAGTCGGCCGGTGTTGAGTGCGATGAGGGTGGCGGCGGAGTACGTCAGGCGGGTAGGTCGGGGTATTCGTGGGCCAGGGGTCCTGGCGCTGGGCGCGATCCGGTCGCGGACGGGCGCAGACGGGCTTACCTTTGGCGCGCCTTCGGCGCACAATCGGCGCGCCCGCTGCGCGTGACCGCTGCGCGTGACCGCTGCGCGTTCGCACGGTCGCCATATAAGGCGAAGTGCGCGGGTGGGCGGAGCAGCTGGGAGGCGGGAGCGGGGAGGGAACAGAAGGAAAAAGGGGCGGGGTCTGCGGTGGTGGCGGGAAGCGGGGAGCGGGGAGGGAAGACGGAGGGCGGCGAGGTAGGCGGGCAAGCAGGAAGGAAAGCGCTGACACAGCAACTGAAAAACAATAACAAAACAAATGGAGAGTAATACGCT
The DNA here is from genome assembly GCF_964263255.1 of Lissotriton vulgaris. Taxonomy (NCBI): domain Eukaryota; kingdom Metazoa; phylum Chordata; class Amphibia; order Caudata; family Salamandridae; genus Lissotriton; species Lissotriton vulgaris. The sequence goes on from NC_141691.1 coordinate 950,543,381, forward strand.
AACACGGGCACAGAAATATACAACAGGCACAAATGACGGTCAAAACAAGGCAAAAACAACCGACAGCGGAGTCAGCCGGCAGCCGGCAGCGAGGCAGGCAGCGAGCAAGGTAATGGGGCACACGCAGCAGCTGGTGGCCGTGCGGCGCGGGGGTGTCCCACAAGTGGGTCACACTCACCTGCCTCGCACGGTCGCCATATAAGGCCAAGTGCGCGGGTGGGCGGAGCAGCTGGGAGGCGGGAGCGGGGATGGAACAGAAGGAAAAAGGGGCGGGGTCTGCGGTGGTGGCGGGAAGCGGGGAGCGGGGAGGGAAGACGGAGGGCGGCGAGGTAGGCGGGCAAGCAGGAAGGAAAGCGCTGACACGGCAACAGAAAAACAATACCAAAACAAATGGAGAGTAATACGCTAACACGGGCACAGAAATATACAACAGGCACAAATGACGGTCAAAACAAGGCAAAAATAACCGACAGCGGAGTCAGCCGGCAGCCGGCAGCGAGGCAGGCAGCGAGCAAGGTAATGGGGCACATGCAGCAGCTGGTGGCCGTGCGGCGCGGGGGTGTCCCACAAGTGGGTCACACTCACCTGCGCCGCACGGTCGCCATATAAGGCCAAGTGCGCGGGTGGGCGGAGCAGCTGGGAGGCGGGAGCGGGGAGGGAACAGAAGGAAAAAGGGGCGGGGTCTGCGGTGGTGGCGGGAAGCGGGGAGGGAAGACGGAGGGCGGCGAGGTAGGCGGGCAAGCAGGAAGGAAAGCGCTGACACGGCAACAGAAAAACAATAACAAAACAAATGGAGAGTAATACGCTAACACGGGCACAGAAATATACAACAGGCACAAATGACGGTCAAAACAAGGCAAAAACAACCGACAGCGGAGTCAGCCGGCAGCCGGCAGCGAGGCAGGCAGCGAGCAAGGTAATGGGGCACACGCAGCAGCTGGTGGCCGTGCGGCGCGGGGGTGTCCCACAAGTGGGTCACACTCTCCTGCGTCGCACGGTCGCCATATAAGGCCAAGTGCGCGGGTGGGCGGAGCAGCTGGGAGGCGGGAGCGGGGAGGGAACAGAAGGAAAAAGGGGCGGGGTCTGCGGTGGTGGCGGGAAGCGGGGAGCGGGGAGGGAAGACGGAGGGCGGCGAGGTAGGCGGGCAAGCAGGAAGGAAAGCGCTGACACAGCAACTGAAAAACAATAACAAAACAAATGGAGAGTAATACGCTAACACGGGCACAGAAATATACAACAGGCACAAATGACGGTCAAAACAAGGCAAAAACAACCGACAGCGGAGTCAGCCGGCAGCCGGCAGCGAGGCAGGCAGCGAGCAAGGTAATGGGGCACACGCAGCAGCTGGTGGCCGTGCGGCGCGGGGGTGTCCCACAAGTGGGTCACACTCACCTGCCTCGCACGGTCGCCATATAAGGCCAAGTGCGCGGGTGGGCGGAGCAGCTGGGAGGCGGGAGCGGGGAGGGAACAGAAGGAAAAAGGGGCGGGGTCTGCGGTGGTGGCGGGAAGCGGGGAGCGGGGAGGGAAGACGGAGCGCGGCGAGGTAGGCGGGCAAGCAGGAAGGAAAGCGCTGACACAGCAACAGAAAAACAATACCAAAACAAATGGAGAGTAATACGCTAACACGGGCACAGAAATATACAACAGGCACAAATGACGGTCAAAACAAGGCAAAAATAACCGACAGCGGAGTCAGCCGGCAGCCGGCAGCGAGGCAGGCAGCGAGCAAGGTAATGGGGCACACGCAGCAGCTGGTGGCCATGCGGCGCGGGGGTGTCCCACAAGTGGGTCACACTCACCTGCGCCGCACGGTCGCCATATAAGGCCAAGTGCGCGGGTGGGCGGAGCAGCTGGGAGGCGGGAGCGGGGAGGGAACAGAAGGAAAAAGGGGCGGGGTCTGCGGTGGTGGCGGGAAGCGGGGAGGGAAGACGGAGGGCGGCGAGGTAGGCGGGCAAGCAGGAAGGAAAGCGCTGACACGGCAACAGAAAAACAATAACAAAACAAATGGAGAGTAATACGCTAACACGGGCACAGAAATATACAACAGGCACAAATGACGGTCAAAACAAGGCAAAAACAACCGACAGCGGAGTCAGCCGGCAGCCGGCAGCGAGGCAGACAGCGAGCAAGGTAATGGGGCACACGCAGCAGCTGGTGGCCGTGCGGCGCGGGGGTGTCCCACAAGTGGGTCACACTCACCTGCGTCGCACGGTCGCCATATAAGGCCAAGTGCGCGGGTGGGCGGAGCAGCTGGGAGGCGGGAGCGGGGAGGGAACAGAAGGAAAAAGGGGCGGGGTCTGCGGTGGTGGCGGGAAGCGGGGAGCGGGGAGGGAAGACGGAGGGCGGCGAGGTAGGCGGGCAAGCAGGAAGGAAAGCGCTGACAATGCAACAGAAAAACAATAACAAAACAAATGGAGAGTAATACGCTAACACGGGCACAGAAATATACAACAGGCACAAATGACGATCAAAACAAGGCAAAAACAACCGACAGCGGAGTCAGCCGGCAGCCGGCAGCGAGGCAGGCAGCGAGCAAGGTAATGGGGCACACGCAGCAGCTGGTGGCCGTGCAGCGCGGGGGTGTCCCACAAGTGGCCACACTATCTAGTCAGTAAGGAGATTGGGGGTTCAACTACAAAGTATGTTATCACTGAGGTATGTGGAAAGTCTAACAGCACCTATTATAATTGATAAGCTAAGCAATGCATTATTTAGTGTCCATAGTTCTGTTTGTGCAGATTTGTCCCTGCAACAGTAGTAGAATGGATTGTCCTCCTATCCAAACCAAAAGTAAAGTAGTATCTTATTCTTTCTTGGTGGTCATTCACCTTTTTATTGTTGGCAATGGTCAAAGCATAAACATTTAGAATACTTGAAAAGACATTATGGACAATCCCAGAGGACTGCACTCAGTGCATAGAGCTATTGCTGACTAGAATGGGAGTCCAATGGAAATGCCAAATGTGCAATCTTAGTTAGCTACACAGACAGACTAATAAGAATAATCTAGTAATACCACACAGAGTAATAGTCGAGGCAGGATAAGAATTTAGATCCTGTCTACAAGAAGATCAAAGACGATTTAGAAAAAATCGAATGAGGAACGCTAGGAAAAAATAAGTACTCTATATTAAAATTAAAACTTACTGGGGCCAGCAAAGGAGCCCTCGCCTGCCCGGTCCTGGCCTGCATCGTCAACAGCACCCTCCTCCTCCTCCTCCTGTGTCCTCCTCTTGCCCCTGGGGGAAGCTGATGTACAACATGAAAGAAAGAAAAACAGAAAACATGGATGATATTTCCCAACCAAATCAAACATTTCAAAAGAACTAACAAAATATTTTTGCGAAATAGCAAATAGGGAACGACTCCACGGGATATAATATTGACCAATCTCATGTGGTCGACTACGTTATTACTTTAGTATTGCTTGATTTGCGGACCGTCGAATTGGAAACTACCCTATGTAACTCACTAAACAAAGTACTAAAAAGGTTTGCCTAGGATTGGCAGGCAGCAGTCCGCAGCACGCAAAGTGACAGCCAAAGTCCATCGTGATTGAAGATCAGCGACAACACTAAAGTCTCCTACTACATTAACCAGTCATTAAAATACTCAAACTATTAATCCACCACCACTATTTCTTCTTATCGCCATGTGTACAAAGGAAGGACTGGACTTGAGTCTGTAGGGGCTGATTTAGAAGCCCCTTGCGGCTCTTTTGCTCCATTGTTGCGTGACTATTGTGACGCAGCGACAGCACAAAAGAGGCGCAATGGTGCGGCGTATATTAACAACGTGACGCATATGGGAGATGCATCACGTTGTAAAGCCCTGCGCCAATAGGGGGCGTTCCGGCGCAAGGGAGGGCGTTCCTGCGCAGGAAAGCATCCTAAAAGTGGCTGAGGGAAATCTACAAGATTTCAATCAGTCACTTTGAGGACAATGATGCGTGACTCAAACCCTGCGCCTGGTTGAAGCAGACGTGCGGCTTGACGCAGCATTGGGGAGATAGGGCACCCCAGAGCATTGATGGAGCTGCACCATCGTTGCGACGCAACTCCAGCAATGCGCCGCTTTTACGGCACAGATGCGTAACGCTTTGGTGACGTTTTGGGCCCATGGTGCGCCGCATTGTAAATACGGCGCACCATGGGTGATGGTGGCGTGACGCACAATTACTGGCGCATCCCTGCTACTTTGCAGGGATGCGCCGGTAATTAAAAATCAGAACCTTAGTGTGTAGCATTACGCAGTTCTTTAAACTACACTCATACATAATTTCACAGGCCAATGAAATGAACACAAAATCTAAAACAAATAAGCATAGTAGCAACACTACTGAGAAGAAGGAGAGCAGTGTACCTGAAATGCACAGAATATTTTGAAATATAATTTACCTACAATGTAATGAGCAGCATTATTGCTCTTGGTAAAAACCAAAAATTTGCAATAGAATAACACAGCAGGAGAAAACATAGTAGTAAAGAAATAGCTACTACTACTCACCAAGCCCGGGGATCTCAAGGCCAAGGAGGTCGAGCAGATCTCGCTCACGGGTCAGGACATCCGTCCAGCGGTGGGTGGCCTGGTTGTAGGTGCGCCAGACCCGAGAGTGGTGGTAAATGGCCTGGCACACCTTCTCCCACCGCTTCCGGCGCTCCCGGGCCCCGTACCCGGCACTGATCTTGCCGCCTCCCATGATGGTCCTGGGGAGGCGGCGCTGAACATAAAAAATGAGTTGGCCCACCTCCTCCGGGGTAAAGATCTCCCTGGGTACGACCTCCTCCCCCCTCAAACGCCCACACGGGAGCCGGACACGGGGTGCGGGACCCTTCCCCTTCTCGGGATGCTTCCCGGCTCCCTTCACCATGGTCTGGGCGGAAAGGAATAAAGAAAATAGAATAGGGAAGAGAAGAAAAGAAAAGAGTTTAAAAAAGTAGTTTAAAATTAACCAAAAGTAGCAGTAAACACAAAAATATAGGGCTAGAAAAATAGAGGGATAGATAATAAGTAAAATAGATCAAAAAAAACTTCAAACAAGCAAAGGATGGCAGAGATTGACAGAGGATACAAAGACCATGCCCAGAACCATAGCAATGAATGAGAAACAAGATGGCCACGCCCGTTCACGACCGCGCGGGTAAGTTCGCGCGAGATTTTCCTTGCGAACACGCGCAAAACTGTACTGGCAAGCCGCAGACTGTGCGAGATTACACTCCGCGCCCGGAAACGGAAATACGTCAGGCAAACAAGATGGCCGCGCCCTTGAACGACCGCGAGGGTAACTTCGCGCCTTGCGCTACGAGCGGCTCGCAAAAACGCACAAAACCTTGCCAACTAACACGCCGCAAAAAAAACAAATTGCATATTGCACGAATTTGCGGCTTCCGAATCCGATCTCGCGCGTGTTCGCGCCCCGCGAATCCCGCGAAATTGCAGAAAAACAAGTTTTTCAAAAGTTAAAGCACTCGGCAGGGGCAAGAGTTCAAACTCATCATTAGTAACAATTCCCTGTAGTGCTTCCTGACTGGGGCCCCTCCAGAATTCAGTTGCTAGTTGCAACAATTGTATGACCCTGCTCTGACCCTCACAGCAGGCTCATAGAATAGCTACAAGTAGGCCACAACGGTCCTGGGGAAAAAAAATGCACTGCAACAGAAAGCAAAATTACAGATAAGGAAGCAGGTGCCAGACTGGAATTTTAAAACAGTGACACATTAATAAACTAACCCCAAATTAATTCATGTCAGTTGAAGCAGGGCTGGTGTGCTTGCTTTCCCCCCCATAATCTACAGTAATGATGAACCAGAGGGTGGCATTGATGTAACAGAGGGTTGCAGTGGTGAAACAGAGGGTGCTGGGAACCTGTGATGATGAACCAGACGTAGAAACAACATAATCGCGACCGTTACGTGCCGAAATGTAAGTTCGCAATTGCGAACTGGTACGAAACCCTCGCGAACTGGCAGAAATCCTTGCGAACACAAAAAAAAATCCGCAAATTCGCAAGAATTCGCGGATTTTGCGGATTGCGAGTTCGCAAATCCGCAAAATTTGCGAACGCGAGATTCGCAAAATTCACCCATACTTAAACACTTCCTACACCTACCCACATCAAATGAATTGGTTCCCTCTTCTTGAAAAGATCATATCATATGGGGGCCTCAGTGTACCAAAGCTATGTACTACAATTGGACTAAACAAAATAAATAGTTTACTGTACCTCAAAGAAACTCCAGATCTGCACATAGCTCATTCCTACATGTATGCAGGGGAAATGATAAATGAAAACATAGATACTGAAAGAGCGTGCAGGGACCTACTAGCTCAGTTTATCATACTCACCTTTGGCCCATACAACATTCACACATTGAACTAGTAGTCCTGCCTAATCAATTACTAATTTAGTCACCCTATCAGTTTGCCTAGAGGTTCGATTTAGGACCTTTAGCTGTATACCATGACTTACCAATCCTTTTCACCTTACTATAAACCTGCGGATCAGAGAGTTAGCATAATCAGATAGTATTTAAAGACATTTACATTTTCTATATTAACCACAGACTCGAGGAAAGTTCCAAAACCTTTATCTATGTAAGATTTTCGAGTCAAGTGAATAGAGGCCACAATCTCGTGAACATAAATTTTACAAACAAGAATATAACCAGTAGGACATAAAGTTTGTAAGAAATCACAGTAACTCCTTTAGACATAGGTACCTGGGAAGGGTGGGAAAGGGAAATAGCACAAGGACATACCACATGGATTATATTTACCTAGAATGGTACAATGACCAATCCTGGCCAGGGGCTGGGGCAAAACAGAACCAGGACCAGGCTCCCGACTAATCAGGTGCCCGCGGGACAAGACAGGTGCAGATCAGGACAGGTGACCTCAGCTAAGTGCAATGCCAGCATCACACCCCTCTCTCTAGGAAAGTCAATTAGTACCCCGACCGGGTAATCGATTCCTCTGACAGAGTGCTCCGCCAGCACCTCTGTTCCCGATCGCCTATTGAGTGCGTTGGGTCAGTGACAGGTCAGCTATTCGGACAAGTCGGACAATTTCTCTCTCTAAACCTACCTTAGTTATACTATTTTGTGGGCAATGTACCACCCCTAAATGTTGCAAATCTATGTGTGTCCCTTCAGTGATTGGTTGGAAAGACGAGGAGAGGTCATCACACCATACTAAGATGATGTCATTTCAGTTTGATTCATATTAATTGAATGTCCACCCACACTTTACTTTACCATGAGTTTATTCCGCCCAACAATATTGGCATACAAATCATATACATTGTATTTATTTGAGTCTTCTTGCTTCCTCTTTAGAGATCAGTAGAGCAGGTACCCAGGAACATCGTGGGTAAGAAGGGTGTTGTCAGGGTTTCAATGCCAATGCTTCAGCAATTTTAGAGTCAAAGGGCGCATGTGCGGCATTATCCAAGATGGAGGATGAAACAATAGTCAGGCCCAAAGTACGAGCTAGTAGCAGAGTCAAAAAGAAACATATTAGAATATAAAAATAAATGAATGCACGGTATACCACTTATCTCTACTCTAACCTCATTACTTTATTTTAACTTGTTCATTACTGGTTAGTCAGAATGAACAAGCTTATTGCAAGCTGCAGCATAAGCATTAGCATGTGAAACATAGATCAGCCATTTTTAGTTCTAGTCCACGGAAGCAAAGATTTCCAACCAAAGCAAAGAAGACGTCATATCACGTGATTGTGACAGACGCATGCGCAGTGAAATTCCTGTGTTGCGGTGGCTATTTTAATGCAATTGAGATACTATTAGTAAAAGCACATAGGCGAGCTTCCCTTAGATACTAGAAATGTTGTGTTTGTTCACATATTAGTAAACAAAACATATTGATTAATATATTACTAGTTATTTAGAGAAGGCTGAATACGAGCAAGTTTCTGTATATGTGAAACCTTGCTCCATCAATAACATCATGAAAACACACAATCTCAACCTTTTAGACAGTAGATTCTTGAGTTATGATTTGAATTTATTAGTAGCATATGATTGGAGGAAAGAAGAATTTGAGAAATCAGCAAATCTCCCTGTCCAAGGTAATGGTATTAAATATTTAGCAACAATTCTATCTAAAATTTCTGGATCAGACAGCATAACAAAATGAAAGAAAATCAATCCATTGCTACACTGATGTTAATAGCAACTCTTTTGTATACAATAGAAACCATCACTAGGGGAAGAAATCGAACATTTACTACATTGAGATACTGTAAAGATGTTTGTGAAACAATTTCTCACACTTCAGGTGCATGTCCTAAAATCAAGGACATAAGGATAAAAAGGCATAACAAAATTTGGATTTGCTCATTGATACAGCAAAAAGTTGTGGGTGGATGAGATATAGGGAACCTCATGTCAAAAACAGTCAAGGTGGACTACGAAAACCAGATTTAACATTTACCAAAGATGGTACTGCTGTAGTGATTGATGTATCAATTTGATACGAAAACTCACAGAACTCAGTTGAACTAGCATTTGAGAGTAAAGTTAAATATTATCAGGATTTATTACAGCAAATCAAAGATAGTATCAACTGTAATACTATAAAATTGCATGGATTTATTGTAGAATGTAGAAGTATTTGACCTCAATGTAATGATGTTGCTATGGATGATTTAGGCTTACAAATATCTTTCTCAATCAAGAAGAATATTTGCCTGACTAGTTTAACAGATACTCTTAAAATGCACCAAGTATTCATGAACAGTTGAATATCAAGATAATTGTTTAGATGTACACTGTTTTGCGGCACACATATTTCAATATGATAAACCATATTTTTCTAAAAATGTTTGTTCATTAACAGTTTGAATTTATATAGTTGATACTAGAATTATTATAGATGTGTATTTTAATGCTGTGTATTTTATAGAATGTTATAGATGTGTATTTTATAGATGTGTGACAATTTAGACATAGTAGTGTACATCATGATTATTGAAATATCTAGAATGAATAACAGGTCTTAAATATTTGCATACACATAATAAGAACATACCACATAATGATTATTGATGTCCTGCTAATTATACTTTACGTTTCTTAGAACTGTTCATAGACAATTTATACAATTGTTAGAATAGTACTGGAGGGCGTACTAACTCTAGCCTATATGTGATCCCAATCCCAGTGAGAACAGCTTTAAGTGTGGCTGTACTACAGAATAAATTAATGTTGTATTGTTGAAAGCAAGACTGATTTGACGGTGATGGGCAACAACAATAACCCACAATGAGCCACAGCGTCGTGGTACAGAATTAGTGAAATACTTTGTCATCTACTTAGTGAGATGTATGAATGGATGAACCAGATTCCCACTATCTCTACTTGTATCTAGTGAAACCACAGCCAAGAGGAAAGGTTTAGCAGAATCTACTGGGAAAGAAGTTTTTTTAAGCTTGCCTTTAGTTTGGAACTCTGAAGAGACTTGAGTGGAGTGGCATGAGTGGGAGGTCCATGGACCACCAGTGAAATTCCCTCTGCTCTTATAATTATTTTCACTTACCCAATGAAGCTGGCTTTCACTATGCCAGGAGTCGGCTGGGTATGATCTGCTCTGGAGACAGTGGCTTGTGGGAAGTTTGACCGGGGTAGTACACCTGTTAAATGATAAGTCAAATGCCCTAAGGGAGCTCAGGGAGAACAGAAGCCTCCTGTGAAGTAGAACGGCAAAATCTTGCTAGCTTTTGATTTTCAGTATGCTTGCTTTCTGGGACCTTGTATTGCCAAGATAATGTGTGTCCCGTGCAGAAGCACATAGAAAAGAATCTTATAGTGCTTTTGGTGTGTGGGGACCTCCTTCTCTTCTGCCCCCTCCTCACAGTGCTTGCTGATGCTTACTGGGACCTGTAGTCCCCCAGTTAATGATCGTCCCTTGCAGCAGATGCAGAAGAGCTCTTTAAAGCGCTGGTGCGATGCAGGGCTCTCCCCCTGCTCATGGTACTAGCTGATTCTTGCTGCGACCTGTGGTCCTCCAGTTAATACATGCTCCAAATGAATATAGACTGTGGAAGCAGGGCCTGACGATACTTGTTAATTTTTGAATTTCAAGCAGAATTGTCAGAAAAGTTAACACAGAGATAACTAGCTTGTGGTGGCCAGGCATACATAACAATGTCACTTTTTGGTCCTTCAATGTTGACTCTTCCTATTATTGTGACGCATGTATTGAGGTGTTCATCCACTACTGGGGAACATGAGCTAGTTTTAGACTGTAGTGAGACAGGTTCATTTTACCCTACTGATGATGTGTAGTTGCAATAATAATACCACTCACAGGTCAGCAGGGTGGTGAGATCAGCGAGCAGCAGAGGAGTAGGTGTGAGGCAAGTCGGGGGATGGCTCTAGGAAGGAGCCTCCTGAGCACTGGCCCCAGCCTGCATGGCTACTCTGCTCATCATCAGCTGCTATAGGCCTGGACACTCTGGTCACCTAGTTGGCCTAGGCCATCTGGTTTCTGGGTCGGGCCATGCCGCCTTTTCGCTGGCTGGCCAACCAGATGACTGGCTAACTCTTACTTGTACCTTTCCTGTGTTCTGCAACCTCCACTTTGTGAGGACCTAATAATGGAGGGAAAATACTTCTTAGCCTGACAAGAGAGGGGAATTGGCAGGGGGCCTAACCGCCCTTGACTCTGCAGGCAAGGGCTCCAAGAAGGTGGAAGGCACTGACCTAGGGCACCCTTAGCCTAGGTACTTGGGTGACAGTCCCTACCCAGGGCATGGTGGCTGTGGACTGGAAATGCTTTTATATCCCTCTGGGTATGGAGAGCAGACTGGACCCCTGTGAAGGTTCAGCCAAAGGACAAATCCACCCAGCCTACTCGGCCAGACTGGCGTAGGTCTGAACAGGAGTGTGGAGCTCCTGCAGCCTGAACAGCTCCAGTACTTCCCAGTGAGAGACAAGTGATTCCACAACTTATGTATGGGAGGCCTAGTCCCCACAGGCCATGCCTCCATGCACTGGTTAGAGCCACCTTCCCTACCCGGGCCAAGGTGGCATCCGTCCTGGGAGGAGTCCAGGTCTTCTGCAGGCTGAACAGCTACCATATTCCCAGTGAGAAGCAGACAAAGTTACTGTTTGAAACTTGGAGTCCAGGTCCCTCCAGGCCAGGGGTCCAGGCACTAGTCAGGGCCACCTGTCTCACCCGGGGCAACGTGGCATGAGACCTCGGGCTCCTGCAGGCTCAACATCTCCTGCAATTGCCAGTGAGATGCAGGTAAAGCCACAGCTTTCACCTGTGAAGCCCGGTTCCCACAGGCCAGGGCTCCTGGCACCGTCAGAGCCAACTTCCTTAGCTGAGGAAGGATAGCATCAGAGTGGGAAGGAGTCTGGGGCTTCTGCAGGCTGAACAGCTCCCGTAATTCTCAATGAGAGGCTGGCTTCAGCAGGCTCACACAGTCTAGGGCTCCATGAACTGGTTAGGGCCACCTTCCGTACCCAGGGCAAGGTGGCATATGGCGGAGGAGGAATCTGGGGTTTCCATGGCATGAACAGTTCCTGTGATTCCCCATGAGAGGCTGGTAAAGCCGTGGCTTTCATATGGGTGGGCCAGAACCCCCAGACTGGTGGTGCCAGCCAGCAGGCAGAGCCTCCTAGCCTGCTTGGCACAGGATAGTACCACACCCATAAGAGTTTGCCAGGTTTTCATAAGTCCAACAGTTAGCTTGTCAGGTTTGGATTGGTAAAAATGTAAAGTGAGGATTCATTCTGAAGAACGTTCCTGCCAATGGACACATTTTGGTGTGCCAACTGAGTGAACTACATCATCAGCCAAGCAGGCAGAATTAAATTCCATGCAACTTTAACTGCTCCCTGTCGATAGGAAGCCAGATCACTTTGAGTTCCAACGAAGGCTGTGCAAAAGGATAATTAGGATTGTGCAAAATTATTCTTTAGACAAAATGTCCTGCACCAATGTCACAGGGGAAATTTTGTACTTAAAATAAATTAGCAAAAAACTTCATTTCTTTCATGTGACTCAGTGTTCAGCACTCTCAGCTGCCCTGGAAGTCCCAAACAGGGTTCAATTAAAGCTTCAAGCCCAGTCAGGGCTCCAGGAGGCCAGATATGTTATCTTTAATGTCCCTCTCTCTCACTCTGTGTGCACAGATTACAAGAATGTGTAGTGCTCTAAAGGGTCCTGGTGAGAATGCCAGGACCTAGGGTCCATTCGCTGTCCTGCCAACGCACAAAGTGCTAGTGAAAGGGTTACACAGGCATTGGGAGTGCTCCCCTGCTTTTCTGGATAAAAATAAATCAGACCAGGCCCTGGGTCAGGCACTGGGAGGCTTTCTGTGCTTTTCCGGGTTAAGAAGCTCAGACAGGTTCTGGATCTGAGCTTCAGCCGGCCTGGGGGTAGATGCCTCTATCCCTGGGGTCCATTCACCATGTTTGTGGTATATTACAAACTGCCACATAGGACTATTTTAGAGGCTAATGCAGCAGAAGAAGTCATTTGAGTTAGGTTAGGGTTTTAACAGACAGTTTCTCTGCAGATGGACATAGCATGGTCTTCAGAGGGATTAGGCAGATCAGGGATACGATGGCTAGATTATAGAGCATAGCCGGGTAACAGTGGAGCATGACTAGGTTGCCCTTTTCATAGAAAGACTGGGAAGTAATATATTTTCCAGATATGTGGGCACACTAGTGCATCCTTGCTGTGTGTGTATCATAGAGAGAGAAACCATCACAATAGAAGAAGAAAGGAGGTGGAGGTAGCTTCTGCAAATCTAGTGCAACCCCAAGGACTGAAGTGCTGAAACAAAAGAATTCCTCACAATTACACAAGAAATAGAGAGAGAAGAGTTAATGACATTGGGCTATGAGACTTTGACCTTCCTACCTGATCTGTCTACTGAGGCTTTTGACAAACTTAGCCTCAGCGTTAAATCAGGCTCTCCTCTGGATCCGCTGAAACCAGCTCTTATTAGTACGCTTTCCCCGCTGTGTCGAGCTCCAATACTCACCTTAATCAACCTGTCGTTGTCAACTGGGACGGTCCCTTCCGCGTGGAAGCAGGCGGTAGTTACCCCAATTTTGAAAAAGGCTAATTCTGACCCCTTGTTGCCTGAGAACTACCGCCCTATATCTCTTCTGCCTTGGACTGTAAAGTTACCGAAGACCATGTTAACTCGATCTTGTCTGATCACCTTGCCCGTAATCAGATATTGGACTCCAGCCAAAATGTCTTCCGGCCAGGACACAGTACTGAGACCGCCCTGCTCCATATTATCGAGCATTTACGCCTGGTGCTTGACTCCGGACGTACGGCAGCGCTCCTGCTATTAGATCTGAGCGCTGCTTTCGATACTGTGTCCCACAATATACTGATTCAGCGCCTAGAGGAAGCTGGAGTAGCAGGTACCGCTCTTCAGTGGTTTTGATCCTTCCTTTCAGATCGAACCTTTAAAGTGGCAATACCACCCTGCCAATCCACTATTCATTCCTTGGGCCTGGGGGTCCCACAGGGCTCCTCCTTGAGCCCCACCTTGTTCAACCTCTACGTGAAACCGCTAGCTGCAGTCGTCAAAAAGTGGGGTTTGACGATGACCTCATATGCTGGCGATACGCAGCTGGCGGTGACACTGAGTGGAGACCCTGAAGTGGAGGTCCCCAGATTCCGAGCTGGACTTGTGGCAGTAGCAAGTTGGCTTTGTACCAATTGCTTACAGTTGAATGCCACCAAAACGGAAGTGTTGGTCTTGGGGAAACATGTTGAGCTAAGGGGAGACCAGTGGTGGCCTCCAGAGCTGGGTATTACTCCTATCCCAGCCTCAGAAGCGAAAAACTTAGGAATTTGGCTGGACCCCGCGCTCACTTTCACAGGCCACACGAAGAAGGTTGCAGCCACCTGCTACGGTATATTGCGTGGCATAAGGCCGGTCTTGAAATATTTCGACCCTCCCACCCAGCAGCTCGTGGTCCAAGCTTCGGTTTTGTCCCGGCTGGACTACTGAAGTGCGCTGATGTTAGGGGTAAACCAGGCTGAGGCATCCAGGCTTCAAAGGGTTCAAAATGCCGTGGCGCGGGCCATTGTTGGCCTTCCCAGACATTGTTCTGTCTCAGGCACCATCTCGGCCCTCCATTAGTTACCGGTCAGACAGAGGATCAAGTTTAAAGCGCTCTGTCTGGCCTTTAAAATCATGAAACTTTCTTCGCCGCCAACTCTTGCCAACTTGATTATCCCTTACATCCCTTTGAGATTTTTAAGATCAGAGGCTCTTCACCTGGCAGTCTGCCCCCGTTTTAAACTCAGCAGAATGGGTGGCCGCTCCTACCGGGTGCTTGCTGCGGGGCTTTGGAACACGCTCCCGGTGCACATCCGAGCTCTGAATGACCTGTCCACCTTCAGGCGTGCTATTAAAACTTTCTTGTTCCCTGTCTCTGAGTAGCCGCCCCCCCTTTTCTTTTCTCATCTTGTGTGTTATGTTATAGTACCTGTCTAAGCGCCAGGACGCCCCTTTGCTGGGGCATCTGTGTGCTATAAAAATAATATTAACATAACATAACATAACATAACATGAATACAAACAGAGCAAAATAATTTAGCTTTGAGTATTGTAAATAATAACATTCCAAGAGGTGATAGAACGAGTGACCAGATGAGAGCTAGCAGGGTGCAAAACAGAGTCTGGACAGACAGTTCTGAAAGGTCACAGGGCAAAAACAGAATCTTGCCTTAAGTAATTTGAAAACTATCAGCAGCTCACAATGAAGGATTTCCTAAAATAGAGCAGAACATTAAATTACTAAACATTGAGATGAAGGGCACAGCGCTGCGTTCGAGATGAGAGTCCCATTGATACCCAACAGTGAACTATAATATGTGATCAGGAAGATCAGCTTGGCTGTGGATGAAAAGTTGGAATGCAGCTGATGGGCCACATTTGCCAGGAACGAGTTCAAATTCAAGGAAGGAAGGGACACTGTTGTGATGAGGTTTAGGATGTGCCATGAGCCTCCCACATTTTGGGTGCAGAGACAAAGGGTTAGAACTTCTTAGCTCTATTTAGGTAAAGCTTATTTCACCCTGTTCATTAAAAAGAGGAATAGACAGGTGTCCCTTACTTTTTTCTATGAGCAGATAGACTGATTTAGATTCAAAATGCTATGAGTCAGACAACCCTGGCAGGATAATTCATGTTGGCAAAGAAGTTGCTTGTGTATACTTTAGCATTCCTCTTGGCCTCTATACTTGAATGAATGGGTTGCCGATGCACTCAATATATTAGTATTTAGACAGTTAAGTAACACAGTAACAACAGTTTAGCACAACAAAAATGACAGAAGTATTTCGACAAAGCTCCAATGAAGGGTAAATCGAGGAGTCTTTAATGAAGTATACAGCCAGCCGACACGTGTTTCATCGCACTTGCGATTCCTCAGGGCTGAAACAAACAGATAAGTCACAATAGAGCATGTGCCTTAATATGTATATAGTTTACAGATAAGACCTTGGTATGTGGTCTAAGTACAAACTTTAAAAGCTTCCTACTGCAGTGAACATACAGTGATTCACCTCGCACCTAATATGTGCCACCACAACACGTTCGTGTCGACAGTGTGTCCAATACCGATATTTCAAATGGATGTGCTTGTGACTGGTGAGTTCGTGATGACACAAGGTGAGGGAATCTGATTGTCGTTCCTGAGAAAACTGATGTACAGCGTATGTGACTGTCGCTGCGGAAAAAGTGTACTATCCGTGTGCGACACATTCATACTACATGCATAGTGAATAGTGCACAGTGATGGAAACTGTGACTGAATGCACAGACGAACGCATACCTAGATGGCTGTGTCAACGTCAGAAGGTCTGTATAGTTAAATAACCAGTTCAAAACACAACAAGGAGAAAAGGAAAAAAGAACCTCATCACTAAATATCATGATTTCAATCATGGGACAAGAAGGCATAACAGTGGTAAGGCTGTAAATAAAGTAAAATGGGGGCTCACCGCTCAGCTGGTGATAATTCCAACCCAGCCGGGCTCCTGACCGATGGTGCTCGGGATGAGTATATGCGATGAGAGCTAAAATTCTTGCGTCTGTAACTGGACCAAAACGGACGAGTTACTATTAAGTTGGATTTTAATTATCCCAACTTGTTCAAATAGACATTTAACATATGGATCATGTCTCCTCAAATTGTATGCATGGTATGTTAATCAAGATATACAACGTAATAGACCGTTCACAATCATAATTCACTCATGGACACTTCTATGTCAGAAGTTATAGGCATGATGTGACAATGCCTCAATTCTCCCTCCCAAACAGCATTGAGTATTAAAAAGAAGGACTTACATGTCTGTGGTGTGACCGTATCACCCCAGATCGGAGGTCATCATATATAGTCTATATTGTAATCCAGGTATGTAGATACCATCGAACAGGGTATAGTTCTGAAAAAATTATTAGGGGCTCCGATGAAAACATATTCTATCTGTACCAATTGTCACAGTATCTCATATAAGGTGAGTCTTAGCACGAGCTTACCGATTTAGTGGTGCCAATCCGATTTGTAATGTCGGTTACGGCTCGAAAAAGACGAAAAGACCCCAAGCTAAAATAACAGCAATACACGAGTCAAGCGCATACTCTTATTAAACAGAAACAATTCTTGCTACGAAATATCAATCACCGTATCTGTGTCAATCTATTCTTACCCGTGTAAGGCAAAGAGGCGGCGTACAGCGTATCCTGACCTCCGAGCGGGTGTTCCTGTTTGGACACATGACCCGCGTTACTGCTAACGTTATATGCGTCACGACGGTGCATCTTGGAAAGCTAGACTGTTTGTGTTAAAAACGATCGCGTCCATGTTGGGTTCCATGTTGGGCCCAGAAATTATCGTTTCGAGTGTTTGCGTACAGAGTAATCAAAATATCATCGGTATTCTATTTGTGCCAGTGTGTATACATGATAGGATAACGAATCCTGTTACATGCATATCAAAATAGTGTTGATCGTAACTATACTGTTGTTTATGTTTTACAAACAATAATATTGTGGACACTAACTGTTGTGTTTAAAAAGACATACAATTTTTATTGTGAACTTGTAATTGATGAATGAATTGTAATTTAGTTCCACGTATGATTGGGATGTACATCGGGATTGCGATTATGTCCATTCATAGGGCTCACAACCCGGTCATGGAGGTTCGCCGAGTTTGTCCGTCGTCTCCTTTATTCTAGTATTGTTATTACGATCAACACTATTTTGATATGCATGTAACAGGATTCGTTATCCTAACATGTATACACACTGGCACAAATAGAATACCGATGATATTTTGATTACTCTGTACGCAAACACTCGAAACGATAATTTCTGGGCCCAACATGGAACCCAACATGGACGCGATCGTTTTTAACACAAACAGTCTAGCTTTCCAAGATGCACCGTCGTGACGCATATAACGTTAGCAGTAACGCGGGTCACGTGTCCAAACAGGAACACCCGCTCGGAGGTCAGGATACGCTGTACGCCGCCTCTTTGCCTTACACGGGTAAGAATAGATTGACACAGATACGGTGATTGATATTTCGTAGCAAGAATTGTTTCTGTTTAATAAGAGTATGCGCTTGACTCGTGTATTGCTGTTATTTCAGCTTGGGGTCTTTTTGTCTTTTTCGAGCCGTAACCGACATTACAAATCGGATTGGCACCACTAAATCGGTAAGCTCGTGCTAACACTCACCTTATATGAGATACTGTGACAATTGGTACAGATAGAATATGTTTTCATCGGAGCCCCTAATAATTTTTTCAGAACTATACCCTGTTCGATGGTATCTACATAACTGGATTACAATATAGACTATATATGATGACCTCCGATCTGGGGTGATACGGTCACACCACAGACATGTAAGTCCTTCTTTTTAATACTCAATGCTGTTTGGGAGGGAGAATTGAGGCATTGTCACATCATGCCTATAACTTCTGACATAGAAGTGTCCATGAGTGAATTATGATTGTGAACGGTCTATTACGTTGTATATCTTGATTAACATACCATGCATACAATTTGAGGAGACATGATCCATATGTTAAATGTCTATTTGAACAAGTTGGGATAATTAAAATCCAACTTAATAGTAACTCGTCCGTTTTGGTCCAGTTACAGACGCAAGAATTTTAGCTCTCATCGCATATACTCATCCCGAGCACCATCGGTCAGGAGCCCGACTGGGTTGGAATTATCACCAGCTGAGCGGTGAGCCCCCATTTTACTTTATTTACAGCCTTACCACTGTTATGCCTTCTTGTCCCATGATTGAAATCATGATATTTAGTGATGAGGTTCTGTTAAGTTAAAGAAGTCCAGTAGACAGCTCTTGTACTTGTAGTTTATTCCTTAAGTTACAGCTTAGTAAGTTCCAATGTAAGTTCCTAATATAAGCCCCACCAGGAGCGGCCTCCTGGCTGCTCAGCCCATCTTCTCTAACTGCTCTCACTTCAAGCACAAACCTCCTCAACATTCTAAATGACATCACATAGCAAGAGCATCAAAGCCAGGGACATTCATTACATAAGAAGGAGATTACTACACATCTTCCCCTTTATAATATTTAACAAAACGAAATAGTATAACATAGGAAGAGAAGATAAACATTCCAGAAGTACATATAAAAGAACACCATAATAATATAACCAAATCTTCTTATGTAATAATAATAATAATGTAAAAGTAAAGCAATAATGAGAAATGTAAGTAATAAAAATTATCCTTGCCTATGTACTAATAATAAATACAATGCAATAGTAATAATAATGTAAGTAATAAACAGTAAAACATCTTTAATAACTTTAACTACAATAATAGTACTGTAAGTAATAAAATAGCCTTCCCTATGTAATAACAATAATAATAAATAAATGGTAAATAGTAAATGTAGTAATAGCAATGTAAATAACAAAATATTAATATAGAAGTCGTAAACTTAAACAAATTGCAGGACCAGGAAATATCACATCCCCTCTACTGCACACATTGTAATAAATTGCAGGACCAGGAAATATCACATCCCCTCTACTGCCTACACTGTAACATTCCGTTCACCTACCAGGGACAAGGAATGCCCTCTCTTGCACACATTTGCAGGAGAAAATAAATTGCAGGACCAGGAAATATCACATCCCCTCTACTGCCTACACTGTAACATTCCGTTCACCTACCAGGGACAAGGAATGCCCGCTCTTGCACACATTTGCAGGAGAAAATAAATTGCAGGACCAGGAAATATCACATCCCCTCTACTGCACACATTGTAATAAATTGCAGGACCAGGAAATATCACATCCCCTCTACTGCACACATTGTAATAAATTGCAGGAATACGATGAAACAGAAGAAGGCAGAAGCAGAAAGGCAGGAGAAAGAAAGAACATAAATGCACCAGAAATAAACACCCTCTTCAACATGATGGAAATAAGAGTATCAAAGGGGAGCAGGTACAAAGGTTGTACATGCACTCGAATATTTTCTATTCCTCTAAAATAAAGCACAATAAAAATGAGCCTAACTCCTCAAAGTAAACACATGAACTATAGAGCACAGTAAAAGTGGTCCATGACAAAACGGCTCTTCACAGAAAATGCACAACTTCTCTATCAATAGAATAAAACTGAGCCCATGCAGCTCCTCACAGTAAGTAACAGAAAATCACCAACAGTAAATAGATGAACTCCTCTAACCATAGAGCACTATAAGTGGTTCATCTGAAATGACAATAAAATTGAGCCCCTATGGCTTCTAATAGCAAGCGCATGAACACCTCTAACAATAGAGCACTATAAAGTGGTTCATAACAGAAATAAACATCAAAATTGAGCATCACTCTAGCATCACTCTAGCTCATCATCACTAAGAATGAAAACAAATTGGAGCACCTCAACATAGTTGAGAACATAAATGACCCAAATAAGCATAACGCAAATCATCACCAAAATGGAAGCAAATGGGCACCTCAACAAAGGTTGAGCACAAACGTGGCTCCAGTAAAGCAGGCAATAATAGAATAAATTATTTCAAAATGTATCACTTGCAAATCCACACAGAAAAGAACATGTAACAGCATACATACATAACCTAGAAACAGAGTTCTAAGCATTGAGCATATAAATAGATATTTAGCACACCACAGTACTTAGAAGAAATGCACTCAAGGGTAAATTACAGTGCAAACTACACATTGCATAAATTAGGAAATATGCAAAATTGTTCACAACATCTTAAAAATCTTAGTAAGTTCCAATGTAAGTTCCTAATATAAGCCCCACCAGGAGCGGCCTCCTGGCTGCTCAGCCCATCTTCTCTAACTGCTCTCACTTCAAGCACAAACCTCCTCAACATTCTAAATGACATCACATAGCAAGAGCATCAAAGCCAGGGACATTCATTACATAAGAAGGAGATTACTACACATTCTTTTTCCTTTTCTCCTTGTTGTGTTTTGAACTGGTTATTTGACTATACAGACCTTCTGACGTTGACACAGCCATCTAGGTATGCGTTCGTCTGTGCATTCAGTCACGGTTTCCATCACTGTGCACTATTCACTATGCATGTAGTATGAATGTGTCGCACACGGATAGTACACTTTTTCCGCTGCGACAGTCACATACGCTGTACATCAGTTTTCTCAGGAACGACAATCAGATTCCCTCACCTTGTGTCATCACGAACTCACCAGTCACAAGCACATCCATTTGAAATATCGGTATTGGACACACTGTCGACACGAACGTGTTGTGGTGGCACATATTAGGTGCGAGGTGAATCACTGTATGTTCACTGCAGTAGGAAGCTTTTAAAGTTTGTACTTAGACCACATACCAAGGTCTTATCTGTAAACTATATACATATTAAGGCACATGCTCTATTGTGACTTATCTGTTTGTTTCAGCCGTGAGGAATCGCAAGTGCGATGAAACACGTGTCGGCTGGCTGTATACTTCATGAAAGACTCCTCGATTTACCCTTCATTGGAGCTTTGTCGAAATACTTCTGTCATTTTTGTTGTGCTAAACTGTTGTTACTGTGTTACTTAACTGTCTAAATACTAATATATTGAGTGCATCAGCAACCCATTCATTTAGATAAGTAGTAGTTGTGTCTACTCAATTGAGTGGTTTAAGGTTTGTCCACTCGCCGACTTGCACCTAGAACAAAAGTGTTTGTAAACTCATGTGCGTATGAACAGGCAGTGCACCCAGAGCTTATACTGATTAAAAGCCTTCAGACTCTATATTTGAATGTATTGCAGTTTTCAAGCAAACAGGTTTACATAAACAAACAAGAAAAAAGGCAGGTGTCTGCGGTCAGAGTAAGAATTCCCAACTTTTGTACCAGACATGAATGCAAAGCAATAACAAAAAAGATACAGCAAGTACAAAGTCAGTACATCAAGTAAAGGTTGATGGAGCAGCTCACAGTGTTGCCCCAACTCAAGGGCATTGAGCTGGTGGGGGGACCCCAGGTAGAGCCACAGCTGTCCCCCACCACACCCAACACACATGTGCCCAAGACACATTGAGCAACCACCAGTCACTCATCAGGGGGTCTCACCCATTTGAACATCGGCAGAAGGGGTCAGCAGTGTTGTGTCTGTTTCCAGTGAGTAAACAAAAAAGGAGCCGGACAGTAAGCGTTTTTAGAAACAGATGAACACCTAGTATACTAGGTGTTCATCTGTTTCTAAAAACGTTAACTGTCCGGCTCCTTTTTTGTTTATTCTATAAGAGTGGTCCAGGCCGGTCAGGGACAGGACCCAAGCCTTTCCCATTTTTCCCTGTTTCCAGTGAGGGCACCACAGAGACCACTTTCTCAGGAAAAATCCCCCCCCAGGGCATCTAGTCTTGGGCAAGCCAAAGGTATCACATCCCAAACAGATGAAATTGGGGCCCTGCATACTTCCTGGGGTCCTAGCTCTAAAGTTCCTTCCTCTCACAATATGCACTGCTGCATTACTGATCACTTTTTTAAAAGATTAGCGTTTTTAAAAGGGTCTTATTTGTTTCTTTTGCACTTTGCCTCGAATGAATTAATTTTAAAAGCTGAATGCTGATTGAATTAATTTTGAAGCTGAAACAGTGACTGAAGGAACTCTAGCGATTCGCTCGCTTACTTCATTTCACTCCCCCCTTTGTCCCCGCCTTGCCACACGAACCCTGTCCGCCCTACCTCAGCTGACTTGGTGCTGCCGGGAATTGAAAGCTAAAACAGCAATCTTGGTGAGGAGCAGGCGAGCGGCACTGTGCTCGGCCCCTCCCACCTCGGAGTCTTTAAAATCGACAAACAGAAACGCATGCACAGATTGAGAGTGTGCATTTGACTGTTGGGGTCCTGAGGCGGAAGCCGGGACTGCTGCTAGAGTGAGTGAACATAATTGCACTGCTGCATTACTGATCACTTTTTTAAAAGATTAGCGTTTTTAAAAGGGTCTTATTTGTTTCTTTTGCACTTTGCCTCGAATGAATTAATTTTAAAAGCTGAATGCTGAATGAATTAATTTTGAAGCTGAAACAGTGACTGAAGGAACTCTAGCGATTCGCTCGCTTACTTCATTTCACTCCCCCCTTAGTCCCCGCCTTGCCACACGAACCCTGTCCGCCCTACCTCAGCTGACTTGGTGCTGCCGGGAATTGAAAGCTAAAACAGCAATCTTGGTGAGGAGCAGGCGAGCGGCACTGTGCTCGGCCCCTCCCACCTCTACGGGTATAAATGAACAGCTTCAGCAGGCAGCGCAGCGGACGTGCGCAGCGGGCGCGACGACGGCGCGCCGAAGACGCGCCAAAGACTAGCCCGTCTGCGCCCGTCCGCGCCTGTACGGGACTAGGGACTGGAACCTCCGCCCCATCAACTAAGGACAGGCCAGACATACCGAGACTGACATACTCCAAAGACAGTCTCATGCTACTTAATATCAAACCCCTGCAGGGCCATCTTTCATGTGCCTCAGTGGAGCCTGCCAATCTTACGGGATCTTTTGGCTGCAAGACATGTAGATGGGTCAATAAACCCACAGATGATCCTACACTAAGAAACACTACCAATATTGAGATATCTTGTATCTATTTGAATACAAGATCTCTCCCCAAACATTCAATCGAACTCTGGGATACTTTATACCAACTACTACCAGATCTAGTGTTCCTTACGGAGACTTGGCTTGACACCCACAGTACTCCAGACATCGCAACTGCACTCCCTATTGGGTATAAGATTTTACACCTTAACAGACCCAAAAACAAAAAGGGTGGAGGGATAGCTCTGCTATATAAAGAGAAATTTACATGTACTCAAGAAACCCCTAAACAGGATAGTAAACATGAAGTCATGATCTATTCTATCTCCTTAGATTCCCATCTATTGATGGGAGGAGCCATCATTTATAACCCTCCAGGGAGTTCAACTGAATTTAGCACTCAACTTCTTTCTCAGATTCTTCCCACTTGTTTAAAGTACAAAAACATCCTAGTATTAGGAGACTTTAACGTACATTTTGAGTTCGATAATAACCCGCTTACCAGGCATCTTGCAGATAACATGCAAATCCTACAGTTAACACAACTAGTCAACCAGGAAACACATAAAGCCGGTCACAGACTGGACCTGATATTTACAAATATCGAGACCACTACTATCAACAACATTACGCCTCTCACGTGGACCGATCACTATAGAATAGATTTCACCATCAGACTACCTATAAATAAAGTGAGACCAACGGCACAGAAACCAGCTACAACCAAAAACTGGAGCAAATTCTCACTGGAGAAGTTTCACCAGAATTTCCAACACATTAACTTAGGCTCCTCTACTGAACAAGAAATACACCATCTACAGAAAAGCATCGATGTCGCACTTGAACACTGTTCCATAAACTCCATTAAAAGCACAACTAGGCGAACAATGTCGGAAAAATGGTATGGCCCAGAGCTCAAGGTACATAAAAGAAAATGCACCACGCTGGAACACAAATGGAGACTGAGTAAAACCATGCTTGACAGATCCATTTACAAAAAAGAATTAAAATCTTACAACGCAGCTATTCGGAAAGCAAAAAAAGATTACTTTTCCCGACAAATATCAGAGCACAAACATTCCTCCAAAGAACTTTTTAAAATAGTTAAAGAACTGTGCAACCCCCCTAGTCTTACAACACATCTACCACCCTCACAGGAAGGATGTGACAAAATTAGCAATTATTTCTTTGACAAAATAGACACGATTTATTCATCCTTCACCAGCAATGATCAAGAACTGATTGAACACCATGTCAACGCAGAGCCTCCCCAGACGGCCACCTGCTCTGTCTTTGGCCCTTTTACAGAGGAAGAAGTAATTAAAACCATGTCAGAAATCAAATCGGGCTCACCATTGGACCCATGCCCACATTACATCTTTCAACAACTAATCCCCTCAATTGGTCCAACAGTGGCGCAAGCATTAAATCAGTCATTAGATCAAGCAGAATTTCCAGCTATCTGGAAGACAGCAGTAGTGACTCCCCTACTTAAAAAAGCTGGTTCAGACATAAACAACCCCGCCAACTATCGGCCCATCTCGCAGTTGCCATACCTTTCAAAGGTATTGGAAAAATTAGTGAACAAACAGTTATCAAACTATCTGGAAAGCAATGACCTGCTCGACGCCTCGCAGACAGGCTTCAGGTCAAACAACAGTACAGAAACAACCTTATTGGCAGTACTGGATGACATCAGAAGTCAGGTTGATGAAGGTAAAACGGTGGCCCTGATATTGTTAGACTTATCAGCGGCTTTTGACACCGTATCTCACAACCTCCTGATGCAAATGTTAGCCGCAAAAGGACTGCAGGGAAAGGCACTGACCTGGTTGGAATCTTTCTTAACAGACAGATCACAATCTGTCCGATTAGGCAGCTACAACTCCACACCCAGTAAGATCAAGTATGGTGTACCACAGGGGGCATCATTAAGTCCAACATTATTTAATGTCTATGTATCATCATTGGCCAAGATCGGCAAAAAGTGGGGCGTTAACATCTGCTCTTACGCCGATGATACACAACTAATGATTGCCTTAGATGGGGAAGAAGATCCCAAAAACAGACTGATAAACTGTCTTTCTGAACTATCCAGATGGATGCACAATCACTGCCTGAAATTAAATGCCGATAAATCGGAGATTTTACTGTTTGGTGGATCCCAGCAACTTTGGGATGACACATGGTGGCCTAACATTCTTGGTGCCCCCCCCAAACCTACCCAGACAGCAAGGAACTTGGGAATCTACATCGACAATAAATTGTCAATGAATAACCACGTGATAACCATCTGTGGCAAAAGCTTTGCATTACTGAAAATGTTACGAAGAGTGTTCCCATGGATTCCTTTGGAATGTAGAAAGATTCTAGTACAGTCTCTATTAATCAGTAGACTTGACTATGGGAATTCCCTTTTCGTTGGCATGGCAGATTACTTATTCTCTAAATTACAGCTTGTTCAGAATGCGGCAGCAAAAGCCGTCTGTAATAAAAGAAAATACGACTCTGCTACAAGCTGTCTGAGAGCATTACACTGGCTGCCAATGAGAGAAAGAGCCACATTCAAAATACTATGCCTCACCCACAAAGCATTGCACAAAACAGGTCCAATCATCCTAAAAAACAGAATCAACTTCTATGTTCCACCTAGAAATCTTCGCTCCCAATACACAGCAAGAGCAACAACCACTAGAATAAGGAAGGCTAGGATGGGAGGCCGCACCTTTTCACACTTGGCAGCTAATCTATGGAATAACTTACCGACAGATTTGAGACTCACAGACGACCATCTTGCCTTTAGGAAAAAACTCAAAACAACACTGTTCCCTAAGACCCAATAAACTACCATATCACTGACAACAACCACCAGTTACACGTACACTGTTAATTTTAGCGCCATGATATCCTTTCAGGATGAATGTCAGCGCTTTATAAGTACTTTTACCATTACCATTACCATTCTAGACAACTCTTTCTCCCATCTACCCAGGCCAGGGCCAGTGGCAGATTTCCAGGTCATCATCAATTGCCATCATGCAAGCACAAGCGCCAAAACTGTAAACCTGTGTGTCACCTTCCGCGCTGCATTTTGACCATGAAGACCCCATAAACACAGCTGAGAGCAGGATTCAAAGTGTCTGTCTGTGGCAGGAAAAATAACTTGTAGATAGTGGCCCAGTATAGAACCAGCATAGTGCAAGTCCATACCATTTGGCAGAACCCCTCCTCTGTCCAGTAACTTCGGGGACACACAGACGAAGGCCCCAAAAACATGGTGTGTAGACATTTAGGGGTAGATACACATGGTGAAAGAAATACAACTGAATACCTTTAAATCTAGCTTTTCGGAACACATTAGGGGTGAATGTCAGGATTTCCTTCGAGGCAGACACTAAGCACCGGTCCCAAATCTGTTTTCCAGAGCTGGGGCCCCTCTCAATTGGGCTCTCTAGAGCAGTGAGACCACCCTTGTCATCCCCGTTATAAGGAACAGAGAGTAGATGCCCTCATACTCCAGAAGCTCTGTGGAATCCACCCTCCACAATGCATAGATCTTGCCCATCAGGGCCCCATGTTTAAGGAAGTGCCTTGCCAGAACCTCACATTTCTCACTCAAATCAAGTAAAAAAGTAGCTTCACCCCCCACCAAGAGGTCATCCAGTATGGTGAGCCCCGCTTTGGGCCAAATGCGCAGACTGACCCGACCTCCTGGTGATGCCAATCCCGAGCCATCATCAAGGGTATCTCACAAGTATATGAAACCCTGATACACCTCAGCTCTAATGACTGTGGTCACACATAACAGGCAGTTTGAACTAGGACATTCTCGCCATGCACCATCCATGCAGGGGTAGGTCATAGTAGTATCTGATTTAAAAGAGCTCTGGAAGTTGCCCTGTTCATCCGTTGGCCTACCATGTCCAAATACACTGATCACTGCTGAGCAACCCACCGCAACTGATGGGCAAAATAATAATGCTCAAAATCCAGGACAGTCATTCCGCCCTCATCCACCGGCAATCTTAATTTCCTTAGGAGTAACTTGCGTCTCAAAGACCCCAACATAATGTAACATGAATACTATACAATTTCTGAAAATACGCCTTAGGGAGCTCGACTGACCTGGCTGCAAATAAATAGAAGAGCCACAGAAGAATACCATCTTAGAGATGGCTATCAGACCACTGACCAATATAGGCAGGGTGCTCCAAAAAGCAATAGACTGCCATAGGGCAGACATAGCACAGCCAAAGTTCCCTATAAAAAGCAATCCTGGAGATTTTTAAACATCAATTCCCAGGTAACGTATGGAAGCATGTTTCTAGGAAGCCAGGTCGCAGGGGGTAGATGCAAGACTTATGCCAGGTAACCTCAGGCAGGTCAGATACATGTACGCTGACAAGACGGCTACTGCACCCTCCGAATCAGAGGGCCCACCATGCATATACAGCAGCATATCATCTACATATAGCAAGATATGTAAGCGATCTTGTAATATCTGCAGTCCCTAATAGTGTCCACCTTGCTGCACAGTCATTCCAAATGGCTGTAGAGCCAGCTCAATTAACAGTGGGGACAAGGGGCAACCTTGTTGAGAGCCCTGCTCCACTGTGCATGCTGCTGATATCACCAACCCATTCCTAACTTCAGCATTTGCTGCGTTTCCAATAGCCTAGTATACAATAGCCTAGTCTATTTAACAAAAGCAGCTCCAAATGCCTTCCCCAGTAAAGTAGCATAAAAATCTCCTAGCCAGGGAATCAAACACTTTCTGACTATCTTCAGATAATGCATGGGTATCTAGTGAGAGAGTGTCCTGCACTCCCAGGATGTGAATCAGCTGGTGAATATTAGGCAGTGTACTATGGACAGTAATAAGACGTTTCTAATTGGGATGAATCAAATTGCCCACATGGGTCAAGATTCTGTTTGCGAGAATCTTGCTCAGGGTTTTATAATCCACATTAAACATAGAGAGGGGGCAGTAGGAGTCTACCAAGAGCAAATCCTTATTTTTCTTGCATAAGGATACAATTGTAGATTTGCTCAGAGAGGCCAGAATCAGTCCCTTCTGTTGTGCTCTGTTAAAAACTTCCACTAGCTGTGGGGCAATGGCTGCAGAGTAAGTGGAGTAGAATTCTATGGACAACCCACCCTGTGCCATCTCCATGATTGCACGCCAAACCACCTTCATAGTAACATCAGCACCCATTCGCTTTGTCATGAAAGGATCCAGGACCAATGGGAAGGAATTCATGATGTAACACAGTACGTCCAACTCATTAACCCCTGCACCCACTTTTTACAGTGCACTACCGTAGTGCAGGGCCACCCCATTATGTCCTCCTGTGTCAACATGTTTTGGTCCATAGAGCCTTTAATCTGAAGGATAGCGTGCTCCCTTGTCTCTTCCTGAAGGATCCAAACTAAAATGCCTCTGTGCATGCACCCTTGATATATAATCCCTGTAATCAAATTTTCACAGGCAGTCTCAGTGCAGCTGGGTGTGCACCCTTATCTTGTTGGATATGATGTAACCATGCACAAACACCTTGAAGGCCTCCCATTCAACATCCACTGATGAATGCCAAGTCCACATTCTCAAGCCAGCAATCAATGATCCACTCAGCAAGTGTGACCTTGAATGCCGGATCCTCAAGCAGGGCCAGATCCAACTGCCAAGTAGGTATACAGTGTCGATGAGGGGATCACCTGAAAGTGCATAGTAGGGTGCAGTGGTCAGAACAGGTCCATGCTAGGTATTCTGCATTCATCCCTCTCTCACATGCTGCATCACAACATAGCACCCTATCCAACCATACCACTAAATCATGCAAGCCAGAGCAAAAGGAGTAAACCAAGGTGTTAGAATTGGGGGTCTCTGGTTGGCACAGGTAGGTACTTGTGACAAGCAGGGACCCTCTCCTCTAGTCAGGGCAAGGGAATTACTCTCTCAAAATAACCCCTGCTCACCCTCTAGGCAGCGTGGCGCGAGTAGTCAAGAATATTTCAGAGGCGATGTAAGTTAAGCAGTTGTGACCACATACAGTAACCCAGTGACAACACTACAAATGGACACCACACAGGTTTTATATAAAAAATAAGTATACTTTATATAGAGTTATCACAAGTCCAATAAACGACAAAAAGAATCCACAGTTCTATTAAGTTTCAAGAGTTCTGATTAAAAAGGT
This sequence comes from Lissotriton vulgaris, assembly GCF_964263255.1. Lineage (NCBI taxonomy): Eukaryota > Metazoa > Chordata > Amphibia > Caudata > Salamandridae > Lissotriton > Lissotriton vulgaris. Next base: position 950,572,671 of record NC_141691.1, read on the forward strand.
GTAAATCAAAGTTCTGTGCGAGTCTGTAGCCTTGTCAGGTTATAGCGTGCTGAAAGAACACAGGGGCATATTACCAACAACTAGCAATAATTATCGCTATGTTGGCTTAGCAGGAATATTTCTATCGCCGCCCTTCACCTGTTTTTATCGGTGAGATACCTTGCTATTAGCAAGGTTTATCTCAGAAGCGATAAAAAACAGGCCAAATGCGTGAATATCGCTGTCAATACAGCGATATTCAGGCATTACCGTGACAATGCTCTTAGCCATGTTATCCACCTCTCATTGGATAACATGGCTAAGAACTGGTCAGGGCAGGCGTTAGCTTTTGGAGATATTCGCACTTAACGTGAATATTTCCAAAACTACGCCTGTGTTGATCATAGGCGATAGCGATTGCAGCGACTGTTTTCAGTCGCTGACATTTTGGCACGCCCACTTTGCATGTCATTACCGATAATTATCGCTGACATGCAAAGCGGGCCCCAAAATGCCCGCTATCGCCTACTAGCTGTCGCTAACTGGCTTGGTAATAGGGCGATACAATTATCACAGCTTTAGCGGGAAAAAGTCCCTCTAAAGTGCCGATAATGGCCCTTGGTAATATGCCCCACAGAGTCTAACAAATCCAGCCGACCGCGGCGATTCGGGCCCACTCAAATGTCGACAGACTCAGTCATAGTACCTTTTCCTTGAGGCGGCCGGCAGGGGTGTGTGAGCCGGTTCCGGGATTCGTCACGGTGTAGAAAATGAAAGCGTTGCAGGTCACGGTGTCCTTCCAGTCGTGGTGCAGGCTACGGCTCGTTAACGGCATTGAGACAGAGTCGGTGAGCTCAGAGCTTGTGTTGTTCGAGGCGGATGTTGCTCATTGCGGTGCTTCCAGCTTTACAGTGCAGTGACAGAGCCAGAGTTCGGGAGCTGGGGTTGATCAGTCCAGACAGCGGTGCGAGTCAGGCGGTGCGTCGCAAAGCATGCGAGGCGGTGCCCAACTCCGGTGCGGTCACAGGACTTGAAGTCAGCAGCAGTGACCGCGTCGGTCAGACCAGTACGATTCGGTGTAGCGAGGCTTTGCACGTCGTGGTGTCCTTCCAGTCATGGTGCAGACTACGGCTCCTTGACGGAGTTGGTGAGCGCAAAGCTTGCATTGTTCGAGGTGGATGTTGCTTCGTGTGGTGCCTACAGGACACCGGGCCGGTCGTGAGAGTTGGTCACAGCTCCTTGCCTCTGTAGCCACTTGTTTCCAGCAGCAATTCACAAAGGCTGGTGAAGTCCACTGGTCCTGGGACTTAGGTCAGGGGGCAAGCTCTCTTCCAAGCCCTTGGAGATTTTTGCACAAGTTGAAAGTAAAGTTCACAAAGTCCTTTCCCCTCTCTTTGGCACCAAGGCAACCACTGCAGGCCAATCCCCCAAGCAGCACTTCAGCTTGGGAATAGTCTCTCCTCAGTTTCTTCAGGTTCCTTCTCCTCAGCAGAGGTTTCATCTTGTAAGTCCAGAAGTGATCTAATTTCATGGGATCAGGGTCCCAATACTTATACCCCAAAATCCTTTGTTCTCTGAGGGGAGAGGGGCCTGTGCCCAGTTCAAGCCCGTCCTGAAGCACTCTGTTTACCAGACTTCTCCTTCCCTTTCACAGCACAGGGCAGGCACATCAGACGCCCCACATGAGGTAAAGCCAGCATTGTGGAAGGCAAGTGCAGTCCTGGAGCACTTTGTTGACAGTCTTCCTACTCTTCTTTCCGTGTGCAGGGCAGAGACATCAGACACACCACAGGGGGAGGAGCCGGCATTGTAGAGGGAAGGCCCAGCCCTATTCAGGTCCCAGGTGCAACTCCTCCCTTCCATCTAGATGCAGATCCCTCTATTGACCACCGGGCTGCCCCAGCCTGTCTCCTGGAATTTCCCAGCCCTGTCACACACAAACCCAGACAAGGAATACACAACCTCGCAGAGGCAGGCTCAAATGGATAGGCATGCAAATACCTACTTTCTAAAAGTGGTATTTGCAAGCACAGATTATTAAAATAAACTTCACTAAAAGATGTATTTTAATATTATGAGTCCAGGCATACTAAACTCGAATTTCTACCATTTTCTATGAGTTTGCTAGAATTATAAAGTGTAATAATTCTAACAGCCTATTCTGGCCTATGGAGAACAGGTATCCTTGCAATAGTTAAAAACGAAAATGGCTGTGATTCACTATTAGGACATGCCACACACATCAGGGCTTGTCCTACCTTGTTTTTTAAATGCACCGTGCCCGTGGTACTACCATAGGGGTGACTAATATGAAGTCAAGGGAAGGTTTAGGGACTGACAAGTGGGTGCATTTGCCCAGTCAGGATGACAGTACCACACTGCACGCAGGAACTGCAATGGCAGACCTTAGACACATTTTACAAGGCCGCTTCTGTGGGTGGCACAACTAGCAGCATTTGGATTTACACGCTCTGGGCACACTCAGGACACTGTACTAGGGTCTGACAAGTAAACCAAACATCCAATCATGGAATCACTAATCAATACATCAATTAATTAAAAGTAGGGAGAGCATATGCACTTCAGCACTGATCAGCAGTGGTAAAGTGCCCAGAGTCATAAAATAGCCAACAGCAGGTCAGACAAAATAGAGGAGGAAGGCAAAAAGTTCAGGGATGACCCTGCAAAAAGGGCCAAGTCCAACACAAGTCCCCAGGGTTCCGCACCCTACAGCTATCTACCAGGCCCAGTGCTGCTCCCAAACACAGAAGACTTCAGCTAATGTATGTGCAGGCACAGAGCACAATGGGGGTAGTACCTGTCCAGAGTTACTTCCATCAAACAACTCAAGTCCTCGCCTACTATATGCATATAAGGCAGCAGAATGGGTGTCAAGATATTCAGGAAGGAAGGTTGGTTTGTATTTGGGGCATAAACATTAAGCAAGGCAACATCTTTGCAATCTGATCGTCTCAGCACTAGCACATACCTGCCTTCAGGGTCAATAACTGCCTTATACAATTGGAATAGTACCTTGAGTCTAATTCAAATAGGAGCCCCCCTCACAAACGCGGCATAAGCAGTGCGTTACAGTTGACCCCTCCATTTAATGCAAACAGAGTGCTCCACCATGAGAGTTCAACAGGTGTGTCTCTTGCAGGAACGCAACCTGCGCACCATTCCACTTTAAATAGGCCAGAATGTTGTAGCGCTTAAAAGGCATTGATAGGCTCTACACATTCCAGGTAATCAGCCGGATTTATTCAGCCATTCATATGAGCACCTGTGCATCTTAGTGTTCCACTGCTCCCCGCGCCTGCCACAGGACCGGAGCACCAGCTGCCAGCTATAGAATACAACAACATATGCCACAACTGCACCACTAACACACCTAACAGTAAGAACAATGTAAAAAAATCCCATGATCCCCCTCCTGAACTGTAATATGTGTCCATGTAGTCAAAACAGTGAGGTAAGCAATCTATAAACTACTCAAGGGCCAACCAAGTCCATTTTGCAATGCTTAATAGGGGATAGAGACCAGCCAGTTTGATGGTCGGACAGTGTGCAGTACAGTAAAAAAAATTATAAGCCCCCACACATGCCAAGCCCTCCCCTGACTAATAGAAAGAAAGTAAAGTCAAGGTAACTCTGAAGGATAGAACTTAGCCACCACATCACAGCACCACCAGCGAGGCGAATGCCTCACTTTATACGGTCAAATAAAGCTGTCTGCCATGACAGTAGTGACCCCTCCCCGGAGGGTGTCTTCTAGTCCTGGAAAAGTCGGGCTCTAGGAGTCTAAGCGAACTAGGAGTCTAAGCGCCAAGATGCTCCTTGGAGTGGCAGCGCGCTATACAAGTGCCATTTCACATCACATCACATCGCCAAACTCGACATGAACCCTCTGCCGGAACATATGTCAGGATGTGGTGGGAGCCACCAGATCTCAGGGAAGTCTCTGTCTCCACAGCCCTCATCCATTTTCCAGCCACCTGCTGTTTAGTAGGCCAGATCACTCCCTGCCTCTAAGAACGCCCATGCCTCTGGTGTGCTGGCCAGTGAGAAGCTTCAGACTACAGGCAACCCATCACCTTGTCATAATATTTCAGTCAGTCCCAAGCCGCAGCAGGATCCAGAAAGAAGTGAGTCTTGTCCTCCACCCTAATAGGCCACCTAAGACCCTTAGACCACAAGCCATGTACATTCTCTCTTTTATTATATCAACTGCCAGGGTGTCCACCATTACATAACAGTAAAGATCTAAAGGTTTTAAGTGGTGTTACAGTTCCATTTTTAGAGGTCTTTCATCTGGTTTACTCCACTAAGGGGCCGATTCCGATCTCGGTCGGTCAGCCCTCCGAGACGTGTCAGTAGCCTTACCTTACGGCCGAACCGTACCAGGAGCGGGACCATCCAGGCGATAAAGTACAATGTGGATAAGTGCCAAATTTCCGACCGATCCGCAAGCTCCAACTTCATCAACAATTTCCATCGGAGCCTGACCCGGAAACACTCAATTCGCGCTGCTCGGCAACCTAAACAGTGCTACTTCCGGCCAGTCAAGTACGATGCGCAGTTCCTACGTTCCGGATGGGTCGCCACGTACAGCACGTCAAAGCACCCACAAGAGCTGCATATCATTTACGAATCACCCCAGTAACCCATTCCACTGATTCGAAACTGAGCAACCAGCAACAGATCGAGACGGAGCATGAATCCAATCGCGCAGGTCATACCAGTCCTGTACATATATGACTGGATCAGGAACAGACGCGGACAGCACAGACGGTAAGTCAGACACCAACCACACAAACAAATTCAGGGGGTGCATACCCTGTCCACCAGTACCACGCCTCCTTGGGGAACCAATGGCCACCACCACTGCCACCCCACCCATAGGGGTATGCTACCCTCCCCCACTGCCACCCCACCCAAATGTCTCATGTTGCCTATCACTGATGCCACCCCACCCATAGGGGCATGTTACCCACCCCCGCTGCCACCCCACCCAAATGTCTTGTGTTGCCTTTCACTAATGCCACCCCACCCATAGGGTCATGTTACCCACCCCCACTTCCACCCCACCCAAAAGTCTTATGTTACCTATCACTGATGCCACCCCACCCAAATGTGTTATGATGCCTATCACTGATGCCACCCTGTCGTAATTTGACAATGGCTGGGTTAGCGTTAAGCTTTGCTACACATTCTTCCCTTATCTTGACCATAGTTGTTAAACGCCATTTTGTATATTATGGCGGCCGTTTTAGAGAATGCGTCGCCTCGTGGTCAGCATGCCCTTTAGTCCTTTCTCCGTACCATTGACCACTTGAGTTTGCCCAGCAACAGGCTATTTTTAGTAATGGTCAAGCCCGCACATGCGCAGTTCCGACTGACCAGTCATCACTTAGGAATGTTCCGCCAAACTGACCAGTGGTGTTGTGACCCCTCCCATGAGTTGGCTGTGTTCCAAAAATGACCATATATGTACCTAAAACTCTGTAACCATGTACCACCCATCTTTTAATGTCTGTAAAACTGTATAAAAGAAGGACTTACACCGGTGTTCGGTGTGATACTTCTTGCATTACCGAAGGGTGTTGTAGGAATGTACCACCACCCCATGGGGTCTTAATAAACTTGTCTTTTACATTTTCTAGTTTCCGTGCCAACAGTTCTTATGGTGTAGAGGGTATTCTGCGGAGTATGTAGGCCTGGAGAACCCAATACCACAAATTGGCGACCACGAAGGGACTCATCGGCGACTCGGATGCCCGAAGGAGAGGTCGTGACGAAGGATTGGAAACTCGCCATGGACGCGTACGCTGCCACTGAGTGACCCGAGTCTTGGCACCCACGGTGTTTTCTTCCCTTCCTTCTGATCTGACCTTCCAGGTGGCGCCGGTCCTCGACTGAGATCCTGCTCGTGTGTGTTGTCGTATAGTGCCGGTTTGGCTGATTTGATCAAGGACCTTGGCAGTTGGAATCTGGATATTTGAGATTTGGGTAAGAATTGTGATTGGTAAGGTAGTCTGCGGACGCTTACTGTGGTTCTATGAATATGAATATGTTTTGAGTTAGCTAACATTTGGTCCTATGAAATAATGTATATGTGTAGTGCACTTCACATAGGCAGGCATGTAGAGATGTTTCTCTAACTTTGTTTGTATTTTGAGCGGCACATTCGTGTGAAGTATAGTAGGTGCCATTTTTATGGTATCACGTTTCCGTGGTACTTTTTGAACATGCCTGTTTTAAGCACGCTTCGAGGGATGTGCTGTCTTGGGAATGGTACCACATACAGAATAAATGAATCTCAGCCGGCTCCCCCAGAGGGGACCCCTAACCGAGAAATGTATATCAAATTCGGCCTTCCCCCTATATTGTATAGTAAATTATGGAACAAATACACCAAGTCTGATCCCGAGTTGCAATGGCCACTACATGGGTCGTTTGATTTACGAAAGGTTCAGTTTGTGGAGCAATGTTTGTTTCAACGTAGGTCTAGACAGGATATGTTTGATTGTGTGCGAATGTGGGAGAAAGCAGTGCGTGAACGTATGAAGCGTGAGATTGCCTTGGCGGAAAAAGAGCAACGCAAGGCTGCTCGAAATAAAGCTTTACAGCTGGAGGAGAAGGAGTTACAGGAGAAGAAAGAGAGGGAGGCACGAGAACGTAATTTGTAAACGAGCGGCCAATTTCCTATTCGACGTCCGCTTTATTCTGTCCTTACTAATGAAGCTGATGATTTTTCATTATTAGATCGGTCTCCGCCTCCGTATGTTCAGCCCACGGCTCCGGACGAGGACTTCGGTGATGAAGAACGAGATAGTGCGGGTACAAGGTTAACTGCCGGTAGAGCCGCGGATTTGCGCTGTTTCGCTAGGAAACTGAATCTGAATAAAATCACTATGTCCGAAATTAATGCTGAGTGGAATAAGTGGTCAGAGCGAGAACAGTTGTGTTTTTTAAGTACTTTTGATGAAGTTGTTGAACGATTTCGTAAGAATTCAGAGGAATTAGAATCTAAGGATATATCAGTTCATCATGAGAATATGCGTAAAGGTCTATTTGATATTTCAGATGCAGATGCCTTTTTCTTGCGATTGGTCCAGCTACGGGATGAGGCGTCCAGATTGCGGGAAGTACGAAAAGCAGCAGAGAAGTCCGTGCCGGGGTCGACGGAGTTTACCAAAGAGTGTTCTATCTTTGGAGCAGATAAGAGTTCTAAAGTGCATGTTATGCCTATGCGTGAAGCTGCGCCTTTGTATGTTCCCCCTAAAGGGCAAGGTACTAGTGATGATAAAACGTCCGGGGATGCAAAAGGGTATTTTATATATAATTGGGTGTATACGCCTTGGAATAGAGCGGATGTTATGGCATTGAAAAACGCTTTGCCCGATCCCCGTAAAAATCTGGCAGCTTTTTATGAAGGAGTGGAGGGGGCTATTTCTTCCTGTGTTATGACACTAGTTGTTATAGATCTTTTCTTCGGATTAATACTCTCCCCTGATATGTGGAGAGCGATGCGTAAATTTGATGATCAAACGATGTTAGGAGCAAATTGGAAAGATATAAGCCAAGCTGATTTAGACAGGGAGAATGCATGTAAACCCTGTCAGCTGATATTAGACCTCCCAACAGCTATCTTGAATAAATTGAAAACGCTTGTTCCCCCTAAAAAGATCGATTGGACTATGTTAGCATCGTGCAAACAGAAACAAGACGAGTCGATATCTGACTTTTTCACACGTTTCGAAGAAGCGTTTCATGATTACAGTGGACAATTGTTAACAGATGATACGGGTAGGCATCTGTTTGTCAATAAGTATGTGGCTAATCTCCTACCGGAGATTGCAAAGCGGTTGAAAACTAGTGAAAGTTCCTGGACCACGGCGACCCCTGCATCTTTGTTAACTATGGCTCAGTATTATGAGCGGCAGGAATTAGAGGCTAAAGAAAGTGTTGATAAGAAAGTGAAGGAGTTGAAGACGAAGGTAATGTTGGCACAGGTTCGTGGTGTGCAATCTAGAGGGAATGATAGAGGCAGGCGAGGAGGGAGTAATGCGTCATATGGTCGTACCGATATTGCTGAGGACCAATGTGCATACTGTAAAGAGTTTGGGCATTGGGCTGAAGATTGTCTGGTGCTTCGTGAGCAACGTAGCCAGCGTGGTTGAGGTGGTGGAAGGTCAGGGAATAGTTATACGGGAGTGAGAGGTGGCGGAGGGGTTTGTGGTAGGTTTGAAGCGAGGGGTCGTGGTCAGGATGAACGAAATACTTTTGACCGGCGAAATCAGTATCAGATATCGGAGGGAGAGAACGTGGAGAGTCAGGACTATGTGCATGCATAGGATTGTGTAGGATGGGGTGTGGAATCGGTTGAAGTGCCAGTAGATCAAAGAGGTCCATATGTATCAGCAGGCGTTTTGGGTTCTACTGATCAGCTTTTAGTTGACACAGGAGCTACTCGTAGTGCTCTATCTAAAAACTTGGTTCCAAGGGCTCCCCTGTCTGGCGAAACGATAACATGTATAGGGTTCGATGGCACACCCTCTCCAAGCCCATTATCACAACCTCTTGCATTCTGCATTGATACATTTTTTGGCTTATGCCCATTTTTGTTGTCGCCTCATACCCCAGACAATATTATGGGCATAGATCTGCTCAAATATTTTCGAGCAACAATACGCTGTGCTCCTGAAGGAGTGCGGGTTATTTTGAATGATAATTATCCAGATGTAGGCAGATTTTGTACCATGCAGGAAATTGAAGCGCTAGCCTCTCTCCCACACACGTTATGGGCGATATCAGATACGGATGTGGGACAGATGCACATTCCGCCTATTCCAATTACTGTCAAGGAGGGAGTATCTTTGCCACGTGTACCTCAGTATAAGATATCTAGAGAAGGTGAGATTGCCCTAACGCACATCGTTCAGGATTTGATTATTGCAGGAGTAGTGGAGTAAGTTCCCTACAATGTCTGTAATAGCCCTATTCTTCCGATCCTTAAAAAAAGACACTGACGACAAGGTTTATCGATTTATTATTGATCTGAGAGAAATAAATAAAATTGTAATACCCCAGTATCCTGTGGTGTCTGACATCACCACCTTACTTACTTTGGTCCCCCCCACTGCCACTACTTTCTCTGTCATTGACCTCAAAAACGCTTTATTTTCCATTCCCATCCATCCCGATAGCAGATATCTATTTGGTTTCACGTTAAATAATAAATCGTATAGATTTTGTCGTGTTCCTCAAGGTTACACAGAGAGCCCTAGCATTTATAGCAAGGCTTTAAAAAGACAGCTTGATTTATTTGAATTGCGATCTGGAGTAGCTCTTATTCAATACGTTGATGACCTCCTCTTGGCTGCAGACACCTATGCACAATGTGAGGAGAGTACTCTTGCCTTGCTTTCCTTTTTGGCTCACAATAATCACAAGGTCTCTAGGAAAAAGTTACAATATTGTAGACCAAAGGTGACCTACCTCGTTCATCTTTTGTCTAAGGAGGGACGTGCATTAACATCTGATCGAATCCAAGCGATTTTAGATACGCCAGTCCCCCGCACTCAGAGAGATGTACGCGCCTTCATAGGATTAACGTCCTTTTGTAGACAGTGGATAATGGGGTTTTCGCACATTATAAAGCCTTTGTTAGCGTTACTGTCCAAAACTACACCAATGCCCCTTGAATGGACAGATGAATGTCAAAATGCTTTTGAACAATTGAGACAGGCCCTTTGCTCTGCACCCGTGTTGGGTACACCAGATTACACAAAGATTTTCACGTTGTATGTGCACGAGAAAGATGGGTGCGCATTATCAGTGTTAGTGCAGACACACGGGGATAAGCAGAGGCCATGCGCATACTTTTCGGCCATTCTTGATCCTGTAGCACGAGGGTTACCTGGGTGTTTCCGAGCAGTTGCAGCAACAGCAGTAGCTATACGACAGAGTGAGGGAATAGTTTTGTCGCACAAACTGTTGGTGTTAGTTCCCCATGCAGTGGACGCTCTGCTAAACCAGACGAAAACCCAGTATCTTACGAGTGCACGTTTAACAGGATATGAGCTTACACTTTTGGCACCACATATCACACTAAAAAGATGTGCTACTCTGAACCCTGCCACTTTATTGCCGTATCCGGTTGCGGAGGGCCAAGAGGAAGAACATCATGACTGTGTTTTCCTGACCGAAGAACAAACAAAGGGTCGTGTTGACTTGCAGGATACGTCACTTCCAGATGTGGATGGGGAACTGTGGGTTGATGGATCGTGTTTGAGGCTGCCAGATGGCACAACTTCCGCAGCATATGCGATCACGACACTTAAGACAGTGGTAGAAACAGCACGAATACCACAGAAATCGGCTCAAGCAGCGGAGCTGATAGCTTTGACAAGAGCCTGCGAATTGAGTGCTGGCTTATGTGTGAACATCTACACAGACAGCCGGTACGCCTTCGGAGTAGCGCATGACTTTGGCCTACTCTGGAGAGAACGTGGGTTTTTGACTTCGCATGGAGTACACATTATGCACGGAGAACTAGTGCGTGACCTCTTAAATGCGTTACTTTGTCCAAAGAAAGTGGCGATAATAAAATGCAGTGCACATAAAAAGGTCACTGATAAAGTGGGACAAGGTAATGCCTTTGCAGACAGTATAGCAAGACAAACGGCTATGTCACGAAATGACTCCCCAATGTATGTAGTGAAGTCGCAGGCTGAGCGATGGCACGATGCTAGAGCAGAGATATTAGACATTCAGAAATTAGCGACTGAAACAGAACTTGCAACCTGGGCAGCAGAGGGAGTGCTGGATGATGAGGGTTGTTGGCGAAGTAAAGATAAGGAACGGTGGAAATTGCCTGCAGCTTACTTGTAAGCGATGGTCCAGATGACACATGGGTTGGCACATGTTGGAGCTCTGGCAATTACTCGATTGCTAACGCGAGTTTGGGAGCATCCTGAGATTGCCAATACGGCTAAGAGAGTAGTGCAGACCTGTTTGATATGTTTACAGCACAATCCTGCAAAAGGGACGCATACTCCGAAAGGAGGGTTCGTTCCACCTACTGCGCCGTTTGAGGTACTGCAAATGGATTACATCCAGCTTGAGCATTGCAATAACCTTAAGTATGTCTTAGTGGTGGTGTGTGCTTTCAGCAAATGGGTTGAGGCCTTCCCCACGAAGGATAATACAGCTTTGACAACAGATAAGGTTTTGCTCAAGGAGTACTTCCCTCGATATGGCGTTTGCAAATTTTTGTGGAGCGACAATGGTCCCCATTTTGTTGGGAAAATTGTGGAGTACGTGTTGAAGGGGTTGGGAATCCAGCAGAAGTTTTATGCTGTGTTCCATCCTCAGTCAGCGGGTCTTGTTGAACGGTATAATGCTACTTTGAAACTAAAGTTAGCAAAGATTGTGGCATCCACGTCTTTGAAGTGGCCGGATGCTTTGCCCTTAGCATTACTCTCTATTAGGTCAGTGCCCCATTCCCGAACTGGTCTCACACCTTATGAAGTAGTGTTTGGAAGGCCGATGAATATATGGGGAGTTCCTAAGCCTCGACTGTTACATGATGTGCCTTGTATAATGATGAACGATTATTTGGCACGATTAACAAATGATTTACTCTCTATTCAGCAACAGGTTCGAGAAGCGCTCCCTGACAATTCCATTGGAGAGGCTCACAATCTTCGTCCTGGGGATCATGTTATGATCCGCTCGTTTGAGAGGACGAACAGCTTGGAACCGAGGTGGCGTGGCCCTGAGCAGGTACTGCTCGCAACTCGAACGGCTGTGCGAGTTACCAACAGGAAGCGGTGGGTGCACTCTACTCACTGCCGCCGTGTCTCTCCGGATATGGTGAATCCCACTGTGCTGTCTGACTACAGAGACATCTTGGACAAGGAGAAGAGCCCAGCTGTAACGTCTGCCGAATCGGAGGGAGCCTTCCCGGACCACACTGTTTCTGGACGACAAAGATACAATCTGCGACCACGATAAGAAGATTTTTTGGTGCGAGACTGGTTGAGTTACCGCTCCAGGTTTGTGAAACGGAAGCCGGGAATCTCAAGGGGGGGGGATCAGTTCTGCCAAGAGTAGCGACCCCCGGAGAAGAAAACAACGGCTACCTCGGAGCTCAGCACTCACATTTTTTTTTTTTTAAATTTAGTTGAACATTTGAGACGTTGTGAACTTTTTGAACTATGGCGTCTTCTGCAGCACGGGACAAAAGAATACTTGGTGCTGTATTATTTGTGTTGACAATTGTGGTAATAGCTGTGATAGCCTGGGTAGTAGAACTTGTGGTACCTGTGCGAGAACATTTGCTGCCGACTACCCCGGCTCCATCTGAACATTTTCATTTCACCCTACCATATCATGAAGAACGACACCGACAGACTTACTTGAACAACAGCTTCATTCAAATTCTGCATCACACTCATAATATGATGAACACTTCTAACTGCTGGGTATGTGGGATGTTGCCTGGACATCAGAAGAAAGGAGGCACACCGCTTATCCCACTTCCGTTTTCTCAGAATGGGTCTTGCAATGCCTGGTACACTCTCCTGTTTACTTTGCGCTGGCCAACAAAAGGAGGGCTGCTTTTCCGTTTAAATAAAATATGTTTTAATGATCGGGATGGCTATCCACAAGCTGAAGGTACTAGGTTTGAATGGGAAGAGTACCGTCCCGATAATGTATCTGCACCACGAGTTTACAACAATCAACGAAATGTTAATATGTCTAATTTTCATGTTATTAATGTCATTGATACAAAGGCCGATCTCTGTATACGTAATAAAGGTACAATCCCAGTTGGCAGAAGTGATTGTAACACCACTCTTACCTTTGATACCCCAAATGGCATTTCATTTGTGGCCTCCCGAAATACGTACTTCATATGTGGTAATAAAGGTTATCATCGTCTCCCTTTAGGATGGTTAGGAACATGTTACATTTCTTTTGTATTGCCCCCTGTATTCATTGCCCCGCCTATGTATCATAATGATTATGTGTTGTATCATGATTTTGTATTGAACAGAGTTAAAAGAGCAGTAGTCCTTGATGATATTGACCAGACAGATACTGCACTGCAACAATATGTAGATTTCAATTTGGGTTTGTTTTCTTTTGTGGGAGCTGCTCTGAATAGGCGGAAAATACAGCGACTAACTCGTGTTGTTGAAGCTGTTGCCAATGATACTGCTTTTGCATTGGGGAACATAACTGAGGAGCTTCAGATCTCTAGAATTGTAACGCTTCAGAACCGGATGGTTCTAGATGTAGTTCTAGCCGATCGAGGGGGGGCATTATCAGAAGTAGTTGCTGTGTTTACGTGCCTGATAATTCGCCATCTGTATATGATGCCATATCCAAATTACACAAAATTGCTGCTGAGATACATCCTGACAATGGTACATGGACCTTTTCGGGGTGGTTCTGGTCAATGCTTAGTACATGGGGCTGGAAGTTACTGACGATCTTATGTATAATAGTTGGGATTTTATTCTTCTTATGCTTATGTATTCAATGTGGCCCTGCATTGTTTTCTATGTGTTTATCAGCTTGTATTCCATCCAGACGAGCCTTTGTCAAAAATGAACAAATGAGTCATAAAGAAGTGGCCCAGATTATGTCTATTGATATAGAAGATGAGTATCCCGATTATGTCCATTATGAGGTAGCTTCAGCTAAACGCTAAAAGGGTCGTCTGTCGTAATTTGACAATGGCTGGGTTAGCGTTAAGCTTTGCTACACATTCTTCCCTTATCTTGACCATAGTTGTTAAACGCCATTTTGTATGTTATGGCGGCCATTTTAGAGAATGCGTCGCCTCGTGGTCAGCATGCCCTTTAGTCCTTTCTCCGTACCATTGACCACTTGAGTTTGCCCAGCAACAGGCTATTTTTAGTAATGGTCAAGCCCGCACATGCGCAGTTCCGACTGACCAGTCATCACTTAGGAATGTTCCGCCAAACTGACCAGTGGTGTTGTGACCCCTCCCATGAGTTGGCTGTGTTCCAAAAATGACCATATATGTACCTAAAACTCTGTAACCATGTACCCCCCATCTTTTAATGTCTGTAAAACTGTATAAAAGAAGGACTTACACCGATGTTCGGTGTGATACTTCTTGCATTACCGAAGGGTGTTGTAGGAATGTACCACCACTCCATGGGGTCTTAATAAACTTGTCTTTTACATTTTCTAGTTTCCGTGCCAACAGTTCTTATGGTGTAGAGGGTATTCTGCGGAGTATGTAGGCCCTGGAGAACCCAATACAACAACCCCACCCATTGGGCCATGTTACCCACCCCCACTGCCACCCCACCCAAATGTCTCATGTTGCCTATCACCTTTGCCACCCCACACAAATGTGTTATGTTGCCTATCAATACTGCCTCACCCACCCATAGGTGTCAGTGTGGCAGACAATATAGACACCCCCACCCATAGGGAGGATGATGCGACTCACATTATCAAACATCATCCACAGGCATGTCAGCCAAATACATTTCACTACAACATCATGCCAACAATGTGTAGTGCCTGAAAAATACCCCCAACAGTGAATTTGAGATCTGGCACACAATGTAACCCCCCATCAGTGTGTATTTCCAATGTAAAATGTGTGGACACAAACTGCAGCTAAAGTTGAGCATTGTGGCAAAGGGTGAAAATCACCCATCATCACAGTGACCACAAGGTAAGTGTCATCATGGAAATAGCACCACATGGAAAACAGTATGTATGATTCCTGGGCATGTCAGCACAACACCTGTACAGTCAACCTACATCTACCACCCAATGTATGCACTGGTGAAATACGCCTGGGTACAGTAGTGCTCCTTAAGTCACATGCACAGACACAATACATATGTCTACCAAGTTGCACAGAGGACACAGTTGACTTTACACTAATGCTGACCACACCTGCATGTACAGTAGAGATGGCACAACAGTCAGGGAAAGTGTCAAATTGGACATTGTGTAACACATCATATGTGCATCGGTGCAAGCTACAGATGTGGTATTGCCAATGAAATGTTACCATCCCTGTGCCTAATTAGTTAATCATGACACACCCACTCAGCTGCAAAGGATGACATAGATACCAACCTGAGCATGAAACACATCTCATGGGCCACATGGAGTACACCACATCAACACCTCAGTAACAGTCATTTGTAAATCATGCATCATCACACCAAGGTCAGGCTACACGGCATCAACAAAAGCTACAGCTCAATCAAAAGCAAAAGGAGAACAAGCTTTAATCAGCAATCTGCCATCTGGAATGGAAAATCAAAAATAGAATGTAGTCCAATGTCCATTAGAAGAAATTCAAAGGTCCAATGATGGTGTCAGTGACACCTGTCACCCATTGCTTGCCTGCACTGATAAGGACTTGGGAAATCCACTCTGAGGGGCACACATGGGGCAGGCCAGGCACTGCAGGGAGAGGAACAGGGTTCATAAGTAGGTTGGGAAGGGGTGCTGGGTGCAGGAGATTCAGTGGCAACTGCAGTGGAGGGGTCTGACATGGGTTGTGCCGTCACAACTGTGGGGCACAACTCTGATGGGGTGGGTGCCGACACAACTGCAGTGGACAGGTCAGGTGTAGTGACATGGTCCCCACTGCAGTGCCTATGTCACATTGGGTGGGCGTGGACTCCACTGCAGTGCCTAACCCCACAGGAGTGGAAAGGGGTGCAGGTGAGGTTGGCAGGACAACTGGGGGGACACGCTCCCCACAGTAGTTGCAGCAACAGAGAGACTGGTGGTGGTGTCAGTGGAAAAGCAAAGGGGATTTGGGGAGGGCACAAGCATTTTGAGGAAGATGTATCTGTGGGTGGGGAAACCAGGGGCAGGGAGTGGTGGGGGAACCTGTGGTGTGCTGGCCTAGGGGATGGAGGAAGGAGACTGTGCAGTGGTCCTGGGGGGTGGTGGTGGGGTCGTGATCTTCCGCAAACGGGGTGACTTGCAGGTGGGGGCCTCAGTCTGCCTGCGCTTGGGGGAGGGTGTCCGGGTGTGAGGGGCACTCTTCTCTGTGTGGGGGGACTTCCCCTTCCCCCTGTAGTCAGGATCTGCTGGATCTGAGGGGAAGAGGCCTAGGTCACACAGGAAGAGCTTCTTCTGAGATGGGGTTGCAGGTGAGGCAAGGGAAGGGCTCTTGGAGTGGGAGGGATCTGAGGACTGCGGAGTGGGTGTGGATGCCTGTGTGTGTGTATGCAACCCATCCCTTGTGTGTGTGGTATCAGTTCCCTGACTTAGCTTGCGTGCACATTTAGACTTGTGTTTGGGTGATTGTGTGCTGTCTGTGTCTGTGGGTTTGGGTGACCGTGCAGGTGTTTGTGTGCTGGGGACATGTAGGGTGCTAGGAGGAGTTGATTGGGCTATGGCTGAAGAGGTCAGACACTGGTGGAGGAGGGATACTGCTGCAGTCAGTGAGAAGGCCATGGACTGATTGGTCCTCTGAAGGGCAGACATGCCAGATGAGAAGCCCTACATGAACGACACCAGTTGTGTCAACAGACTGGTGTGTGCATGGAGGACACCCAGCATTAATGTCTGCTCTACATGGATCTGTTTAAGTCGGTCCACAGACTCCACACTCAGGGCAGCAGAGGACACAGGAGCAGGGGGTGTGGTGCCTGGCAGGAAGGAGACATGCTCCCCAACACCGGAGCTGTCACGGACCTCTGGGATGGGAGCCGAGGGGAGAGTGGTGGTGGTGGTGGTGGTGGTGGTGGCAGCGGGGACAGCCTCACTATCCATTGTTTCCTGGCTGCTGACACCTGCCCCACAAGGGAGTCATCCTCCAAGCTGCTCTGGTCCTCAGCTAAGGTGGATGGTGCTGAGGACTCCTCGGTGTGGCTCCCCTCACCCTGCGTGCCACTGGGTCCCTCCGACTCCTCAGTCGCTCGCCCAGGCTGGCTCTGCGACTCCTCCTGTTCTGTGGCGCTGTCTCCTGTGCCCGTGGATGTATCTGCATATAAGTAGGAAAAGAAGGACCACATTAGTTGCCTTCACTGACTGCACACAACACTGTAAATACACCAACTCACCGGCCATGCACTGGCATCCTTAGCTGATATTTGCTCAAAATGCACACACAGGTGTACACATGGCAATAGCCAGTCTGAACATCAACCATGGCACACAAATCCCTCCCGGACCTGTACCCATATGTTTGTTGCATGCTGGCTGATAATGCCCCAAAAGTGCACACATGCACCACATACACAGTTGTTGAGCATGCAAATGGCCATGTATAAGTACAGTACCATTGACATACATCACAGCGCATGCTAATCACTCAGTACAGGGTTCAGGATGAATGTATGCCCAGACTCACATTTCAAAACCTTTTGATGCCTAGCAGCACAACATACAATCTTGTCCTCACGTCCTGAAAGTCAATGACACAATGGGGTGCCTGGAGCACCTCTGACTCCAATGCAGGATCCCTCTTCTCAAGTCAATGCCCTGGCACAGACATGCATGGTAAGTCAGTGTTCACTGTCACATGTCATGGGGCAATGCATCTGGACAACATCAGGCTGCACTGCGTCACATACATAGGTCATGCCCATACCAAACTCTGCAGCTGACAAGTGCACCACTCTGTCCCCTTCCACACACTGTTCTTGGACTATGGCGAACCTATATCAACCAAATCTGACATATGAGTGACTGCAAACACAACTACATGAACATGAGCACCTCACAGTCTGCTGACAATGACACACAGCTGTGTGAAAGTCACTTTTGCATACAGAATTGTGCACATTCCACTGACCACACCCCTATATGTTGCACAGGTATGATCATCATTGTCACAACTCAGATGTCCTGCTCACACTAAAATCCTCAACAAACCCGTTGTCACCAAAAAGAAGCCACACCACAATGACATTGTGTCAGACACCTGATGGCACATTTCAGGAAGCACAATCAGTAGTTCCATCACGTGAGTGTGAGTACAGACTCTCCCAATGCTGTGGAGTGGGCATGACTGACCAGGTAAACCTAAAGCAGTGTATTGGCCTGGACCGTAGGCAGGTATCTGGGCAAGTGTCACATACTTCCTAAACATACTCATAAGGACATTACATAAACCCACCAGAAGCATGGGCATGTTTTAAGAACCCCACATACATGTTGTGACCCAGACCAGCAATTTTAACACTCATGAAAGGCACACACAGAACACATGTCAGAGACCAGGCATAGTGGAAAGAATAGACCCACCCACGATGCACACCTAAGAGGCCCAGTAACATAAGCTGTACAGGACCCTCAGCATAGCTTAATGAAGAGACACTGTGCCAAAGTTAAAACATTCACAGAATGTAGGGGCCACAACTGTGGATAAGAAGAGGAGTGTGACTGACACAATTGAGGGACATGAGTCCTGAACTCCAAGACCAACATAATGTGGGAGTATGACCAGGTCAACAGACTGCAAATGGCATGTCAGACATGTTCACAGATCAGGCATGGACTTACCCCCTCCTTGCTGCTGTCTGGCCTTCAGTTGCTCATCCATGTCCGGGAAGACCACCGCCAGAACCAGGAGCATGTGGGGATCAGGGTCTGATGTCCGCCCCTATGGCGAGGAGGCAACAGCTTCAGCTGGTCCCTTGCGATCCTCTTCTGGCAGTTGCGGATCTGGCGCTTGAAGACCCCCACAGATCTTACTGCTCGGGCAATGGTCAGCCAGATCTCTTGCTTCTGGTGGGCATCAACCTGTGAGGATGACAAAGTGAAGAGGACATTACCACATTTGCCACATACTTGTGCTGCATACAGTTGATAATACATGTAATCATCACACAGCTAGTAGAAGTACAAAGGTAGTGCACCCATATGAATGTGAATCTGTGCTGTAGGTCTGACATGGCAACACTGGCTAGGAATCTAAGGCTAGCACTACTGCAGAAGGACACATGTTCATCACATGTACCCACATAAATAGGTAGGTGAAAGTACTAAGTGCATATGCCTCACACTGCTGTGCACACTTATGTTACTTTTAGTTACACAACTTGCATTAAATAATAGGCAGTGGACTGCACACTCACCTGCTCCCCTGGTTTCCCATACAGCTTGCTGTACTCTGGGAGGACCCCATCCAGCAGGGTCTGGTTCTATTCCTCAGTGAATGCTGGGGCCCTCTCCAAAGTATGTACCATTGCAGGATCCAGAGGAAGCAGAGACAGCAGCAGCAGTGGATTTGGTAAAGTGGTCCTGTAGCATGTAGTGCACGCAAGTGAGCTCCTGAGCTCCCTGGGGGCCTGCCAGCCTTAAATCAGTGCTGCAGAGGCAAATTCTGTGACATTGGCCCTCACGGATAGGCCAGAAACGGTTGCATTCTATGAATGTGTCCAATCCATGGGAATGTAAGGCTCCTACACGTCTTCCGCATAGTTCAAATCACTCACCGTCAGGACGCCCTAGGATTGCAACACTGTTGTATGCATCCAACTGTATTTCCAACGCACGACTTGAAAGTTTTTTGAATTCACGTACGTCTCCATGACAGTCCATTGCCAATGAGTGCGCACGGCTTGGTAAACTGACTATCCGACGCGTATTTTCCGAACAAGACGCATCCGTCTGGATACGATTCCATGGGCTATGCGTGCGCACAGCTTGGTCCATATCTGTACGACGCGTCTGCCTACAAGTGACCCACGTCGAGTCAGATTGCACACATGTCCTACATGCATGAACCGAGCCATGCGCACACATTGCCCATTGGCATCAATGTGATCCGATGCGGGTGACTAATTCATACGCATCGTGCAGTCAATCGACAAGGTGTGAGCATTACTCGGTCCATGCATGTACGGCACGTCGGATCACATTGATGTGACTTGCAGACAGTTCAAACACAGTTTTAAGTGCCATGGCCACACCTTTAACACCACAGCATGTCCCACACTGCAACCCATGGCATGTAAGGCTGTATCACATGTGTGTGTATGGGGGTGCAACATTTCTATACTTGAATGGCACTTAGGTGAAGCCACTCCCAGGCTGGGCAGGAGTTCATGGGGACAGATTAGTTGTGGTGTGGTGCACCTCACAAATGTAATCTCAAAGTGTTGGCTAATGGGCATGAGTCATAGACACAGTGCCAGTTTGGAGATGTGTATGACCTGTCACATACAACATGATTACAGGGTTGCATGTC
The DNA here is from genome assembly GCF_964263255.1 of Lissotriton vulgaris. NCBI lineage: Eukaryota > Metazoa > Chordata > Amphibia > Caudata > Salamandridae > Lissotriton > Lissotriton vulgaris. Next base: position 950,592,877 of record NC_141691.1, read on the forward strand.
ATATACATCACAAACAGACCCATGGATACAATCATGCTCTGCCCACACAGTCTGTGTGCATGTTGTGTCTCCGATGTTTGTGGTTCCATGTGCCCAATGTGAGGCAGGATCCACCATGTGCCTTGTACATACAATTTCATGCTGTGTGTGTGTCTCAGGGGCATCCATGTATGGCCTGTAGGGACCACAGGGGCACTAACTGTGGAACTCATGATTGGTTGTGTGATGTCCATGATACAACATGTCATTCCAGTGCACATGTGGCAATACAGGGAACATGGCCATTTCCCTGACATGGAGTTGTGATGCATGTGAAACATCAGTCCCCCCTTATCACTGTGTTGTGTGTTTTGAACGTGACAGCAGTCCATATGTACTGTGACACAGCCCAATGAGTTGACTTTGCACCCCAGGGAACTCATGTACACATGTGTGATTGATATGTGAGATAATGAACATGAAGGTGACATATGTGTCCATTAACAACAGCACACACCTCAGTTACTTGTTTATTGCTATGATGAACTATCAGAGATTAAGGATGCCTTCTATGGACTGGGGAGGATGCCAAACGTGATTGGCTCAATTGATGGCACACATGTGGCCCTGATACCACCACGGACACAGGAACAGACATACTGCAACCGCAAACATTACCACTAAATCAATGCTCTTGTGGTATGCCTGGCGGGCATGGTGTTTACACATGTGTATGTAAGATTCCCTGGTTCTGCGCATGATGCCTACATCTTGAGGAGGAGTCACATACCGTTGATGATGTAACAGATGCCAAACCAGTGTGCCTGGCTTGTTGGTGTGTACTGTTTACCATTGTGTGTCTTTTGCAATGTTGTCTCCCACCCCCTTACATTATTCAACAAATGTGTGATTCTTTGTATGTATGTGACTCTGGATACCCCAACATGCCATGGTTGCTGACACCCCTGAGGAACCCTGTGACAGCAATCGAGATGCGCTACAATCAGGCACATGGCAGAACCAGGCGAGTCATCGAGCGTACGTTTGGTCTCCTGAAAAGCCGCTTCTGCTGCCTGGACAAGACCAGAGGGGACCTCCCATAGGAGCCAGCAAAGGTGTGTAAAATCATCATTGTCTGCTGCATGCTCCACAACATGGCAGTACGGAAGGAGGTGCCTCTCATCCAGGATGACGACGACCAACATCCACTACCTTTGGAGGATCCTGGCACTGGCCAGGAGGCCAGTGATGATGATGAGGTTGACATCCGCACACAGCTCATCAGCAACTTCTTCAGCTGAAGGTGAGTTCACAGGGTTGTCATGTCAATGTCCTGAGTGTGCCTGTGATGTGTTTGTTCAGCTCAGTTGCTGTTTGAGTTTGTCCGTGTAGTACTTGACTGGATGCGTGTAGCGATGTGTCCTGTAATATGGTCTGTAGTCCACAATGGTGTTGACATGCTAATATGTTACTGTGTAGGTTTCTTGTGACATGTTTATTGCATTTCCATCATGTTCTGGTGTGCTTTTGACTGTGTCTCAATTCTGTCCTTCCCAAGGTACTTTGCCAGTTGCTGTGGCAAGTCTGACACCGACTATCAGAATCCACCCTTCAAGCACCATTTGACAGCACTTGTTGACCATGTGACCACTGTCATGTGTATTCACCTTCATATTGTTGTGTAATAAACTTGGTTCTGATTTGTAATGAACCTGTAGTTCACTTAGTTATTTGTGCTGTCAGTCTTCACACATCTGACCGACATTTGGTAACCTCACCTTGGGCTTGTTGGCAGTGACTGTGGAAAAGTGGGTGTCTGTGCATTCCACCGTATATCTGCAACCATCTTTGTAGGCAATGTGTCACATGTCCATGGTGAGTATGTGTTGTGGTGCCCTATTTCTGTGTCTCCCTCATAGGTGTCACATCAACATGAGTCACATAATGGTGAGGACATTGCTGTTGTATTTGGCATGCACTGTGTACTTCGACATTTCATCATCTCCATGACACATACCAAGTTTGAATCACAACATAGGCAAGTATAGTGTAATAGTGAGTTTATTTGTGTACATGTGTGGAGATAGTGCTGTAGATGACATTTAGAATCCAAAGTTCACAGATGAGTTAGAAGTATTGGTAGATGAAATGCCCATAGTGAAGTTCACATTCATCTTCTACATTAGTACAACATGGACCCTCCATGTCATGTTGTGGAGTTGTGTCATGTGGAACAAGATGAACGCTTGGCACACAAAGACCAATATCCAAAACAGGTACTGTATTCCCGGGGGATGTACAGGGACAACTGTGGCTTACTTGTCCTTCTTCGGACGACCCCTCCTCTTCTTCTGTGGGGGATCCTCAGGAGCAGGCACCAACGTTGCATCGGACTCTCCACCAGATTCATCCTCCCTCCCTGTGGCATTTGCAGATGTTGTGGGCACACAGGGAGGTTTGGACATATTTGTGCCGATCTGGCGGAGACATTTCAATATGTCCATATGCACCACTGTAAGTTTGTCCCACTTGGCCTCCATGCATGCATGATGGCCAGCCTGCTCCCGTTGTGGCAGAATCCTCCAGTGCTATCCTGGTACACATCTATGATGCGTACCAATTGGGGATCATCAGGCAGTCCAGGTCCCTCTGCAGACCGTGACCTCTGCCTAACACCACTTCCACCACACCTAGACACATGGGCTGTACCTGTGGTGGCAGGCACAGTTGACCGAGGGGCCTCTTGGGTGTTGCTACTGGTGTCATTGTTCATAGCATCCTTTGTGGCCGGGGCTCCTGTGCAGCTTGAACTTGGTCTCCTAGGTCTGTTCGTGTTGGCGGGTGTGTTAGGTCTTTGGCCAGATGGTGTTTGCGTGGCTGCATGGGGTGCAGGTGTTTCTGATGGTAGGGCTGCCCGATGACTCACACCGAAGGTGCCAGGTTGATGTTCGTCATCTGAAGAGGACAGAGCCAGATCTACACCAGAGACATCATCCTCCACCAGAGTCTAGGCCAGGGACTCATCCTCATTTGCTGCTGTTTCCCCAGTGGCACCTGTGTTTGGAAGAGACAGACATTGTCAGTTATGTTATTACAGACATCAATGGTTGAACTATATATATTGCTACAGGGAGAGAGGAAGATGTACTGATACATTCATCTTGCAATGGGTAGTACTGACAATGTAGGAGGGGGCAAGGGGTAACTCATCCTGTGCAGCCATGGTATGCACATGATTTCATTCCTTAGTAAATTCCTTCCTATACGTATACTGGAATGGGGCCCCGCTTCTCAGATTGCCGCCTCAGTGTACTGTAGCTGCATTTACTTTGGTTCACCTTTACTGCAAATATGATGTGCCTCCACCTGGAGGTAGACTGGCTGCTTTATCTGTGGTGTCCAGAGGAGATATTAGCTCTAGGATCACATGGGGCTGCTACATGTTGACCAACAGTGACTAACCCTGGTGCGGTGGATCAGTAGCTGGATCCACACACACAACACCTTTGTTTGTAACTTCATACATCACAATGTTCACCATTTTACCTTTGCCTTTGGGTGGTGTGTGTGTTTTTGCTCACAGCACTTGAGCACAAACACACACTCTCAGTTTTCTCCTCTGGGCACTACTGGGGAACCAGCCAGGTTACCTCCAGGTGGAGGCACAGCATATTTGCAACAAGGGGGAGCCAATGATGCTGCTGCTACGGTACACTGATTCGGGAAAGCATGATATCACTCGCTATGCATGTGTACATATGTGAGGCTTTCAATGGAGGCAACACAATCAGTTATGAACCAGGTTGCACAGGAGCAGTAGACCATTCACCCTTCCTTGATCTTTGTAACAATGTTTGCTATGCATGACATTTGCAACGTGATGTCAGGATGCATGCCTGAACACTGTATTGTCTTCAGTCGTCACAGATAGAGATTGATGTTGTGGTAGCACATTGTCCTGTCAACTGGACGCCTTTCAATGTGCATGTTGATGTGTGCACACAACCAGCCCATGTATGGATTTCCATGTGCAAGGTCATTGTTACTCAAGGGCCATCAGGTGGCTGACACAATAGTGTGATCCCTGTTAACATTTGACTCTGCTTCCCTGTGAAGGGGTGTACCTGTGCTGACAAGATGGCTGACAGTGGAGTTCTGGTGTTTGGTGGGGGCCAATTCTCACCAGGGCCTTGTGCTCCCCACAACAGAACCCAGTCACAGAGTACTTGCCAGCCCTTTTCCAACCCCTCTGAGGTGAACATGGTGCAGTGTGGGCCTGCTGGGCCATGTAGGTGGCTGAGGATTGTGAGTGACTGCAACTCCCATTATGCTCTGGGCTACACCCCTTCCCAGCATGCCCTCACTTCCCTCCTTATGACTCTGCTTCCCTGTGAGGGTGTGTGCCTGTGCTGACAAGATGGCTGAGAGTGGAGTTCTGGTATTTGGTGGAGGCCAATTCCCAGCAGGGCCTTGTATTATCCACAAAAGAACCCAGTCACAGAGTACTTGCCAGCCCTTTTGCAGCCCCTCTAAGGTGAGCATGGTGCAGTGTGAGCTTGCTGGGCCATCTGGGTGGGTGGGTATTGTGAGTGACTGCAACTCCCAGCATGCTCTTGGCTACACCTCCTTCCCAGCATGCCCGCAATTCCCTCCTTCTGACTCTGCTTCCCTGTGAGGGAGTGTGCCTGTGCTGACAAGATGGCTGACAGTGAAGTTCTGGTGTTTGGTGGTGGCCAATTCCCAGCAGGGCTTTGTGCTCCACACAACAAAACCCAGTCCCAGAGTACTTGCCAGCCCATTTCTAACCCCTCTGAGGTGAGCATTCTTCAGTGAGGTGTTGATGGTGCAATTGTGAGGGGGTGCATTTTATGTGACCAAAACTCCAACATGCTTTGGTATACATTGACTTCACAGGCATACCCACTACTCCTTCTAGTGAGTCAGCTTCACTGTGCAATATTGGTTGTGGTGGCAGGGATGTCTGACAGTTTTAAATCAGATTAGTCCCACTGTCTTGCCTTATTTGTTGTTAGGTTTGTACATGTCATGACACAGTTACAAATCACTATGATGTGGCCATTATTGTGTTGGTCTGACTAGCATGCACTTCTTGGGCTGATTGACTTTTTTTTACTGGGCCTTTGCTATGAGTGGATGGTTTCACTGTCCCAACATGGTTATGTGTGTGTATTCCGACAAAGTATTGGTTTTATTGGTTGTGTACTCACCAGTCTCTGGTATGTCAGGTAGGCCATGGATGCCCTCTAGTGGTAGGAGGTCCCACACCTTCTCCTCCCAGGACCTGAAGTAGACTGGTTTGGCAGGAGGGCCACTTCCAGTGCGCTCACTCAAGGCATGTTCCTTCTGGAGGAGCTTCTTGACCCTCCTGTGCACGTCATACCACCTGTTATGGGTGTCAATCTTTGCGCGATACTCTGGTGCTTTTGCGTTCACCTTGTCCACGATCCTTTCCCACTTCTTGGTTTTCTGCGACATGGAGGTCCTTTGTACCAATGGGCCGAACAAATGTGGCTCCACTCTGAGGATCTCATCTACCAATATTTCTAGCTCAGTGTCTGTGAACGGTGGATTCTTCATAGGGGGTTGGTGATGGGTGGTGGTAAGGAGTGATGCGGGTGGGTGCGTGCAAGTGAGGGTGGGTGGGTGTTTGTCAGTTTTGGATTTGTGTTTTTTTGGAGGGCTGCTGATGGTGTGTGGGTTGTGTGATGGGTGAGTTGTGTGTGTATCAGTGGTTGGTGTCTCAAGTTGTTGTGTGCTGGCTGCTCTGTTGTATTTGCATGGATCATGGTAATGTATTTTTGCCTTTTTATTGGTGGAGTTGTGGGTGTGTCTTCGTGTTTTATTTTGTATTTATTGACTTTGTCATTGCTTGACTGGTCCTTTTTTTGTGTTTTTGCCATTGTTTTTGGTGGGCATGTAGGAGACGTTCTTCTGACAAAGTCGGATGCTCATGTTGGCTTGTGCGGGCTGCTCCGTGTCTTTCAAGCTGGTTTTGTTCTGTGTTGCATGTAAGTCGATCGGGGTGGTCTCTCTCGCTTCAGGTATGTTTCGGTCCGTGTTGGTCGTGCGGCTTGGGCTCCCTGCGATTTGGTCGGATGTCATGCGTTTAGCATCGTACTGTGCGTCACGGACATTGCGGGTACGTATGGGTCGGGTTCATTCCGGGTTCGGTTCGGTCGGTGCGGCTAGTGTCCATTTTCCGGCCAGATGGCTGATATTTGTATGTCTTGGTCGGACGGCTTGTGTTCCGTACGGCTTGGTTGTAGGTAACGGCTTTCACATCGTACTTCACGGGTCGTACGGTGCCTGTAGGTGTCGGTCGGACTCCGTTCCCGGTACAAGTTGGTCGGGCCGATTTCTGAACGGAATCGGAATCGGCCCCTAAGTATTTTACATCATGTGGACAATATCAGCACACTCTCAATACCTTCTTGCTGTGTTTCTATAGAATGTCTGACAAAATGTCGATTTACAAAGTATCAACCTACAAAAATATCGCAACAAAAATGTCGATTACAATAATATCAACATCCTATCTCCAAAAAGGTAAGTACAAAAATATCGAGGAAAAAATATTGATATCAAAAATATCGTAAATAAAAAATATTGTTTTTTTATTAAAAAATATGTAATATAAATTAAATAATACTTACAAATGTAATAAACATAGTAAAAATATGTTATATTTAAAATTATTAAATAATATACCTAATTTAATTAAAAAAATATTTAAAAACATACATATAATACATCATATATACTTCCTTAACATTCAACTTTTAAAAATAATTTGAATAACTTATGAATAAATGAAAATATTACAAATTACAAATACATCTATACACATAAAATAATAATATAAATACAAATTAATAATTCCAGAGAGTGCAACAGTAGGGAAAGTGTTGGATTGCATAGGGGTAAAAATTACTATTCCAACTCCAGAGAGTGCAACAGTTGGGAAAGTGTTGGATAGCGTAGGGGTAAAAATTACTATTTCCACTCCAGAGAGTGCAACAGTAGGGAAAGTGTTGGATAGCGTAGGGGTAAAAATTACTATTCCCACTCCAGAGAGTGTAACAGTAGGGAAAGTGTTAGATAGCGTAGGGGTAAAAATTACTATTCCAACTCCAGAGAGTGCAACAGTAGGGAAAGTGCTGGATAGCATAGGGGTAAAACTTACTATTCCAACTCCAGAGAGTGCAACAGTAGGAAAAGTGTTGGATAGTGTAGGGGTAAAAATTACTATTCCCACTCCAGAGAGTGCAACAGAAGAGAAAGTGTTGGAAAGCGTAGAAATTAAAAACAACATACTTACAAATAAATTCATATTTTAAAATTTGGAAAACATTAATTATTAAATACATAGAAACTATTTACAAATACCAATACATAATTATTAAAAACATAATTACCAATAGATAATTAGGTAAAAATAAATTAATAAGAAATACCAATTAAATACCATTCTGTCACGATTAACATTGCGGTGTTACAAACCATCTTAGATATGCATATATGCTGCTTTTATTGACTTTTCCACTGCATTTGACAGAGTAGATAGAGGAACACTCTGGAGAAAACTTGCCAAAATGGGCATCCCGGACAAACTTTTACACATACTTATATCATTGCATACAAACACCTGGTGCCAGGTTCAAATGGGAAGGGAAAAGGGTCTTACTAGTTCTATCTCGACTCCAAATGGCCTAAGACAAGGATGCCTTCTTGCTCCCATATTGTTCTCTCTCTACCTTAGTGATTTGCCTCAACGTTTTCAGCAGATATGTAATTTTCATCCAAAAATTGCCTTCCACAAAATACATACGATGTTATATGCAGATAATATAATTATACTAGATCTAACTCCATTTGGACTGCAAAGGAGCCTCCAGGCACTGTACAAATACTCAGAGGAAAACTATCTTATCCCGAACATCGCGAAAACAAAAATAGTCCAGTTTTCAGGAAGGAAAAAGAGCATCAAATTCCATCGGTCCCTAGGAGAAAAAAGGGTGGAAGTCGTAAATGATTACACTTACCTAGGTCGAATCTTTACTAAGACTTTACAGAATAGGCCCCACATTTTGAATTTGACCCGGAAATCGGACATGCATGTGGGAGCACTTTTAAAACTGTACGCTGCTTCTGGACAAAGACACTTCTTCTCCATGCTTAAGGTATATAGTGTAAAGATTCCACCAGTACTATCATACGCTCTGGAATATACACCAATAAGCCAATGGAGCTTTTTAGATCTAAAAAAAGGTAAGATCCTACGGAAACTTACGAAGCTGTCCCAGGCGGTACCAGTACAAGCCCTACGCCTAGAGTTTTCATTAACTAGTGCCTATGCCAGAGGAATTGCTAATATCATCAGGTGGGCATACAACCTCCTACATGCAGATGAAGGAACGCTTCGATCCTTGTTAAAAATAGAAACATTTGAACGCGATTCATCGAAGCATATATTTACAAGAAACGTCTTAACTGCTTTCAAACTTTCAGAGACTAATACTAACTTGCTACTATCCTGGACACCAGCCCATCTGAAACTCTTCCTAACACATTTAACCCCAAGACTCAGCTTTGACCTTGACATTCAACATTGTTTTAAATTGTCTCTTTATAAAAATGTCGCTGAATCCATTACTTTAAAGTACCCTCAACAGTATATAAAATTTAACCTTAATCAAGGGGCTAGGAGATTGATTGTGCTGCTCAGATTAGGAATACTTCCTGTAAAAATACTAATGCATAGGTGGCACTTAAAAGAAAGCACTAATTGTAATCTATGTAATGGTGGAGACCAGGACTTAGAGCATTTATTGTTCACCTTCCCAAATGCAACAGTTGCTATGGCAAGAAAAAGGTTTCTACAACCAATCTACGTCAAATGTAGAATCAGCAAAGCAGACAAATTGATTATCCTATGTAAAGCTCCGCCAAATGAATTTGTATGTTATAACCTTTTTACATTTTTAAAATTATTTTTACCTTTGTATTAGAATGGAAACTTTTTAACAAAGTGGTTTATAATTGAATAAGGTGTATTAAATATTTGGGGTTCTCAGTGGAGAACCAAATCAAATAAAATAAACTATTAATCAAAATTAATCTATTAATAATAACTAATTACCAATTAATAATTAATTAACAATGATATATTTAACAAAAACAAATAATTATAAATTATAATTAAATTATATATATATATATATATATATATATATATATATATATATATATATATATATATATATATATATATATATATATATATATATATAAACATAATAATAAATGAATCAATTAATAAAAATTAATTACCAATTAATACAAATTAATTACCAATTAATTTAAATTAATTTATAATTCTTAAAAATGTATAATTAATTTAGTATAATTTAATTACTTCCCACCTTATTCCCCTATACACCCACAACCCGCTACAGAACATAATGATCAATTATTCAATTAATGAAAATCAATTACCAATTAATGAAAATGAATTACCAATTTATAAAAAATAATGTATAATTCCTAAAAATTGATAATTAATTTAATATAATTAAATTACTTCCCACCCTATTCCCCTATAAACCCATAACCCGCTACAGAACATAATTATCAATTAATCAATTAATTACAATTAATTACTAATTAATAAAAATTCATTACCTATTAATTACAATTAATTTATAAATCCTAAAAAATGATAAATAATTTAGTATAATTAATTTACTTCCCACCTTATTCCCCTATAAACCTACAACCCGCTCCGGTACTAAAATAAAAAATGTACTTGAATTACATAAAAAAATACATATTAAAAACATAATAACTTACATAAAAATCATATAAAAATCGATATTAGTAACATCGATATTACTAACATCGATATTAACAAAATCAATATTACTTACCTTCGAAATTCTGTACCATCGATATTAAAATATCGATATTACTTACCTTCTATATTCTGTCCCTTCGATATTTAAATATCGACATTATTGTATGTCGATATTTAAAAATCAACATTTTGTCTGCCTACCATTTCTATACATACACACATATAATCACATTATGTAACAGTTCTTTAGGAATCAAGTGTATGATGATTCTGTTCATTGTTTTCGTTAATGTTCTTGATGATGCCTGTACAACCCTTTTGGAACAGTTTTCTCAAATGTTATAAATCACACAGCCAACACATGTTTCGCCTCTTCTGGCTGGCAGGGTTAGGGATTTGTCAAGGCTAAAAATTGGAGCTCACAGTAAGACATGCATTATGTACAAAATAATATTTGTGAGGTTATTCACACTGAGGGGCACATTTATATAAGGTTTTATGATGCCCTGCAACATGCAAGGGGACACAGGGGGATGAAAAACCTAAAATTTGATTTGCAGAACCTGGCAAGGCCACCTTGTGTGGCCCTGTGTGCCCTGATAAATCTAGAGTAATGCAAGGCAGTGAAAAGCGCTGCATTGCATTATTCGGCAACAGGGAGGTGTGCTATGGTAGGTGTTCTCACGCATCCACCCATGCATTCTGACAGATTTACCAATACCGGTAGACCTGGGAGTGAGTCAGAGTTGAATGGCTCTACACCAGAGGCGCAACAAGGAGAAATAGCTTTATTTTTCCTCGTTGTTTTCTGTTTCTCAGTGTGCTGTATTGTGCAGAACACTTAGAAAGCAGAACATTTCTCTGAGCATTGTTTTTGTACAGCAAGGTGTCCCTTCCTGCAGAAAAACTATTCTGCCTATAATGCAGGCAAGCCTTGCCCCTTGGTGCAAGGGTGCCTGTGTTGACTCTAGGCAGCAGTTTGTGCGCCCGCCTAGGCAGAGAACTGGAATGCACCATATAATGTTAACTACATCACATTCCTAAACTCTCCCTGCCATTTGGCACAACAAGGTGGCTTGCTGCGTTGCATGAATATCTGTTAAATATACCCCATAGTGTGTTCACTGCATATGCGATGTTCACTCTATGTCTGCTATTATTATCACTATGTGGAGTGGTTGCTGGTAGCACTCAAGCAGAGGATTTATTATTTCAGCTGGCAGTGTGTACAACATTACATAACAGCCAAGATCTCAAGTTGTTAAGTGTCAGTACATTAAAAGGCTCGTAAGCAAGACCGTTTGAGTACACAATGTCAACTTGGATCCCAGTGGCATTCCATAAAATACATTCTGCATTTTTACGTCAGATGTTACTAAAATACATTTTATTACACAAAACACAGTGGTTTAAAGCACATATTTCACAATAAATCATGACATATTCAGAATATGCCAAGGTTCCCTGTGAGATATGGATTTTGTCATAGTACCAGTCCCCAAACCACTCTGAAGAGCTTTGCTATTGTCTGTGATGCGAGGATTATTCGGCTTGGAGGACCGAAAATATACAGCAAGGTTTCATTAATTATGCAGCTAAAAATGTAAAGTATGCTGCTCATTCTTTGGTAATGTCATTTTTATCCATTTAAACTAGAAACATTTTTTGTTAAATTTGCAAATTTAACAAAATATGTTAAACACTCAAGAGACTTTCCAAGTGTACTCGCTTGGCGAACTGAACTGCATCTACCATGATGCCTAGGGGGGACACTGCTGGGAGGTGAAGCAGTGTGCTCCCACACCATTTTCTTGTTTAAAGGCTCCCTCGAGCCGCTTTGAGCTGACAAGCTCGTGGAGAGGCACCTGTGCGCCTGGAGAGATACTGCGATCCAAGAATACGGCAGCCTGCTCAGCAACCCCAAATAATTTTACCTAATCTCTGCTGATGACGGATAATAATCCAGAAACACGTGTGCAGAGATGGCCAGCACTAATCTGCACCCACCTGGTGAAACACTCAAGAGACTTTCCAAGTGTACTCGCTTGGCGAACTGAACTGCATCTACCATGATGCCTAGGGGCTACTCTGCTGGGAGGTGAAGCAGTGTGCTCCCACACCAGTTTCTTGTTTAAAGGCTCCCTCGAGCCGCATTGAGCTGACGAGCTCGTGGAGAGGCACCTGCGCGCCTGGAGAGATACTGCGATCTAAGAATACGGCAGCCTGCTCAGAAACCCCAAATAATTTTGCCTTATCTCTGCTGATGAAGGATAATAAACCTGAAACACGTGTCCAGAGATGGCCAGCACTAATCTGCACCCACCTGGTCAAACACTCAAGAGACTTTCCAATTGTACTCGCTTGGCGAACTGAACTGCATCTACCATGATGCCTAGGGGCGACTCTGCTGGGAGGTGAAGCAGTGTGCTCCCACACCAGTTTCTTGTTTAAAGGCTCCCTCGAGCCGCTTTGAGCTGACGAGCTCGGGAAGAGGCACCTGCGTGCCTGGAGAGATACTGCGATCCAAGAATACGGCAGCCTGCTCAGCAACCCCAAATAATTTTACCTAATCTCTGCTGCTGATGGGTAATAATCCAGAAACACGTGTCCAGAGATGGCCAGCACTAATCTGCACCCACCTGGTGAAACACTCAAGAGACTTTCCAAGTGTACTCGCTTGGGGAACTGAACTGCATCTACCATGATGCCTAGGGGCGACTCTGCTGGGAGGTGAAGCAGTGTGCTCCCACACCAGTTTCTTGTTTAAAGGCTCCCTCAAGCCGCTTTGAGCTGACGAGCTCATGGATAGGCACCTGCGTGCCTGGAGAGATACTGCGATCCAAGAATACGGCAGCCTGCTCAGCAACCCCAAATAATTTTGCCTAATCTCTGCTGATGACGGATAATAATCCAGAAACACGTGTCCAGAGATGGCCAGCACTAATCTGCACCCACCTGGTGAAACACTCAAGAGACTTTCCAAGTGTACTCGCTTGGCGAACTGAACTGCATCTACCATGATGCCTAGGGGCGACTCTGCTGAGAGGTGAAGCAGTGTGCTCCCACACCAGTTTCTTGATCAGGAGTAGCTTTCATGATTACGCTGTAACCACAGTAAGGGTATACAGGTTACTGCCCTGATCTACATGGAGGGTATTTTACTTCTTTGTTTCACGTGCACCTTAATTTTAGTTTTGGTCCTGAAAAAGCGCAAACTACCCTCATGGTGATAGAGGCACGAAACATGTCGACCTATGATCAACTACGCCATGGCACAGTGTGACTCCAGGGGAATATTTTATTTAGCAGTCAAAACTCTGCTAAGGGTACATCTGTTTTACACTGGCTGCATGATGAACCTTTATTAATCTTCCAGATGATTGCACACACTGTTTTCACCCTCCAAAGAGGACCCACTCTCCACACACCCGCATGTATCATCCGGCAATCCCCAAATGATCTCTAATAAAGTGATCCTTCGGGGACCAATAGCGAATTGCAGCGCCTACACTATGAGGAGCACTCCCAGATGATGAAGCATGACACCCTGTGGGGTGTGTGAGGGCATTAGAGGGCAAAGAGTGGTCTTCCATTAGCTGAGTGGGTCTTTCACCTAGGATTTCATTTCACTCTTTTCGCTTCTGTCTTCTTTTTGGGCATGTGTGACTTTTTGCGCCTGGCCACAGGAACAGTGTCCTTTATGGGTTTACATATTATTGAAGGGGACTCATCTCCAAGCTTTTTTTTGCTCCTGGATACCCGATCCCCAAGGGTTAATTCGATTCAATTCAATTCTTTATTGGGCAGACAAGGCCGCCATAAAAATACATACATGATCAAATAAAATGCAAAACAATGAAGTTAAGATACGTCACAGTAAAAAATACAGTATAAAAGATCATGGTAAAACTTTGCCCTAAACCTTATGGTACACAGCTAGCACACCATCATTTTCTTGAGATTTATATCTCTATTTATGCAAAGTGCATCATTAAAACAAGCATGAGGGTCTTAACGTGTAATTACATATTTCAATGCTGTTTTATAATCTCTAATGTTCTGTTCCTGGATGATTGTTTTAAGATAACAGCTCCCTAAATACTTGTAAAAGTTACAGAATATTAAAAAGTGGTGGGTACTATGCTTGGATTGACCATCACAAGGGCAAGTAGATGAGTCTAGGGGATGAACCTCCATTTCAGAAAAGGTAACTACATGGTGAGAAATGCCTGTACGCAATCGTTTCAAAACAAAACAATGGTAAGTGTTGTTAACAAACTACAAATAAGACAGTCAGCCTTTCCGAGATTTAATTGAGATTTAAAAGCAACTTGTGGTTTCTTCAGATCCTCCTTCATCCTAATCTTGTGTCTATATTTTAAAAGGTGGTTTTAATAAGTCCCTTATTAAGAAAGGTGGCACTAGATGGATCTTGCAATACAGGAATATTAAATAAAATAAAATGTCATAAAACTTGAATATTATTTAGGGAGAGGGTGCACAATGTCCCTTCCCGAGCCATTTTCGGGCCTGGAGCCACCATCAACGGGGCTCAATGTCTTTATCAAGCTGGAGGGAGTCTCCCTCCCAAGACCTTAAGCCTTAAAAAGGCTCTGGGGATCCTCACTTTAATTAAAGGGGGTGCGTCCCCAGGGCCTGAGATGGCTTAATAAGGGGGCTGTTTTCCCCCTTTTTAATAAAATATAGACTATGAAGATCGGATCCAAAGAGTGTATGAAGGCTTGAGGAGGAGGGCCACATTGCCCCACCCCTTTAAAAATACATAGAGCCCTGGGGCATGTGGTCTCCAGGCCCTAATGAGGCTCAGGAAGGGGGCTGCGCATTTCCCCACCCCTTTTGAAAAAACGTATATTTGGTCCCAGGGAATGGGGTTCCTGAGGGCCTATTAAGACTTGGATAGGGGGGTCATGTGGCTCACTCCCCTTTTTTATTATATGTGACCCTTCGGAAAGCGGTCCCTGGGACCTAATAAGGCTTGGGACGGGGGGCTGCATGCCTTCCTCCCCTAGATTCTGGCTACTGGGGATGGGGTTCCCGGGGATAACTAGCCTGGCTGATGAGGGCTGTTACCGCGAAACTGGTCCCAGGATGCTTGTTTGCAGTCTAGGGAACACCTGGCTTGGCAGTTCAGATTTGTGAGTGGGGGTAAGTGCCTGAAAAGTTTCAGCAGCTCCATTTTTCACCTGAAGGCACTGCATTGAGTTCGCCGCTGCCCTGAGGGCAGTGAATTACATGTAATAGGATGCCTTTCCCTGTTTGTGCCTCGTGCACCTGTTCTACTGTGCACCGGACCGGATGCACACAGGGGAAAGTGCCCCCTTTCCATAATAGGGCACCTGATTCCTCTATTGCGTTCCCTAGGTCTCAGAGGTTAATGGCAGTAGACACAGGAGGTTTCAAGAGAAAGGGATAGAGAGGGGGTTAGAAGGCAGCAAGAAATATATCTGAGGGAGAAAATAGGTGGAGTGAGAGAATGGATGAATGAAAAGAGAGAGTTAGCGCAAGCAGGCGAAGGGAGTGGGTCTGGTTTGAACATTTCTGACAGGCCTGCTTTTGGCTGCCAAGTCCAGCCAACTGAACGTGTGTTATGATACATGTCTAACTATACCTTAGGCACTGAATGCAGCTGTGCTTGATAAGTGCCATCAGCTCTCCATTCACAGTATGCTTTACTTCAAGCTCTGAACCCAGCAGAGGCTTCCCACTGAGCTGAATATGTTTCTATCCTGACTGTCTTCCTTTGAACAAATATAACTGCAGGTGGTTTGATACTTGAAAGCGGCTTTATGAGACCAAGGAAGAACTTGATGTAGTACCATATGTGTAGAGGTGACCTTCAAATTAGATCATCTGCATTCCAGATACAATTCCCACAATTTATCCCACTTCATTGTCTGACTTTCTCCCTTAAAAGAATAAACTTCTTGTTGTTACAATGCACATTTGGAGCAAAATAACACATGTTTGGCATAAATAATTTGCCTCTTTTGGGTATTTTTAGAAACTGCACCCTGGTATTTACATCCTAAATATATCAAGGTTCAAGTCTGTATCAAATAATAGTGTGGCTCCTGAATAGATCTCCAGGATATCGTGGGACACTAATGTCTCAACAAAAATATCGAGGGAGAAAATTCTGAAAGAGAAGTATGAATAGGTTTTCTATACCTAACTTTGCTTCTATGTACCTTGACAATAAATATATATCTTTGAGGTACATAAATGTGGAGTTAAGAATAGTAAATCTATACTCACTATGTGCACTCACCTTCCGATATTTTGTCCCTTGATATCTTGTCCATGATATTAGTGTGCCACGATATTATTGTACTCGATCTGTATTAAATTAACTAAAAAGAACTGTATATGAGACAATCCTGTTGAACTGTGTTCATTTTCAGTTTCCATGCTTTGCTCTTAATCTTCTTTATTACGTTGTCCAGAATCCTGTGGAAGATTTTGCCCCATATGTACTAGTTTTTCATGCAGCTCAGTGCAGCAGCCGTAAATGTCGTGCTGTGCTGTGTGAAAAGGAGAGAGCAGTAGTGTGCCATATTACCAAAATATGGCACTCTCCTCCCATATCCCTAGCGCTGATGTAGAAATGTGCTGCTGTGCACGAAGTACACAGCTTTGCACCATAGTGCATGGGTGTCTACGTGAGATTAGCATCGTTTTTGTACTAAAAGGGTACTCTTACAGTGAAAAATACTATACTGAGACTTACTTTAAAGCTTTTCCCACCTTGCATGTGCGCTGTACAGTGCAGAATACATGCAAAGTCAGAAAAGAAAGAAGAAATTTAAACATTTCAATGTGATTGCACCTGGATGAAGTAGATGCTATTTTCTGATGCTAAACCTTGTCTACTTTTTAAAGTAAATAGGGCTTACCATCAGACACCTTGGGCGGTTGCATTGGAATACCCATGGACCACCCATGGTACGCCCCCTTGGCGCTAACTAATGCAAAGCAGGGTTATGCGCTGCTTTGTGCTACTTTAGAGTATTTTCCAGGACCGCTGGAAAGTAAGGGGCATATTAGCAAGAAGCTCGTTAAAATTATTGCAGTTTTAGCGACAGGAAACTGCTGCTAAAGCGGCGATAATGGGCTTGATGTTGTATCTTACCTATGCCACCCCCCCGCACCCCTGCGCATGGTACCTCCCTTTCCCCTGCGCGTGAACCTCCCCAGAGTCCTCCCCTTCCCATTGGTTCCCCCGACATTCCATTCCTTCCCCAGCTGATAACGTTTACACCAACTGTCATTCTACTGATGTTCCGCTTACCCACGCAACACTACCGTGTGGGGCTGTTATAATAAACCTACTTCACACTTCTTCAGCCTGCAGTCTGCTTTGTAACAGTGGCGACGAGGTTACCTGCGGAACTACAGCCTCACACCGTGGTACAGCTGATGGACAACGACTTTGCTGTGATCGACCATCGATCGATCGATTCATCTTAACTATTCTTCTCACCTTCGGAATTCCCTCCTAATAGCGGAAGAGGACGTGAACCGCACAGCTGTCGAGAGTAGCGTCGCCTGGTGTCTTCAACCGAGATTTGAGCATCTCGCATCGACCGGCTGCTTCACCACACAGAGGTAGGACCTCAACGGTACCTTTGGGACTTTCCTTCCTGTGTGCCTTCGTCTCGACGCTCTGCCCTGGCTGCGACAGCGCTCTTCCGTTCCTGTCAGTGGCGTTGCGCTTTCCCTGCGCATTCGAAGAGGAAATTCCTGTCAGCTGTGTTTCGCGCCTGTAATTCCACCCATCTGCGCATGCCCAATGACGCGTGACGTCAGTGAAACGCAGCGCTGGGGGCCATTTTGAAAAGGAAAAAAACACTTCATGAGAAATTGATCGTTTTTTTCCTCGAGTCAGTGTTCGAGACTGGCCCTTTCTCAACATTCTTTTGACTTTGCGACTTGTGCTTGAAAGAAATAAACAAGGTCACAAATAACTAAGCGAGTACACACTAAAGCCATTCCTGTGAATATAAGGCGGAGGTGTTAACACTTCACAAATAAAGGTGTATCAAGTGACATTTTCAACCACATTGGAATCTTCGCAGTGTGTATTATAAGCCAACAATCCTTCTACCGTCATGTGTGCTCTCAGTTCCTTGAATCTTTCGCAACCTCAGGCGTTCCTGCCTCTCAAAGGTGCACCATGCATGCCTTGGAAAGAGTGGAAAGAGTATTTTGTAAATTACATTGAGACAGTTGAAGATGATGATTTCACTGCTGTAAAGAAAAAGAAAGTTCTTTTGTACTGCTTGGGTCCTGGTGGACTTAAGACCTACAATAACATAGAAAAGAAAGTAAGAACTGGTGATGATGTTTACCAACATGCCCTAGATGATCTGGACGATCACTTCTCGCCCATTGTGTGCGTTGCTGTTGATCGGTACAAGTTTTCAAGAAGGAAGCAAGGTAAAGATGAAAGTGTTGAGGATTACGTTGCTGCCTTGAACAACTTGGCCTTAACCTGCAGATTTGGAGCACTGCAAGAAGAGTTCGTGCGTGATCAAATAATAATGCACGCGAGCAACCCCAATATCCAGGACAAACTTTGGGTCAATGGAGAGGCTTCTTTGAAGGAGGTTGTTGCCCTTGTCAAGAAAGCTGAACTGACAGGGAGATGCGCCAAAGCTGTTATTGATGAACCAGCGGAAATTAAAGCTATTAAGTCCTCCAATGCTAGTAAACTCAAACAGAAAGGAAACAAAAAAGAAATGAGTCATGATTATCACAAGAGAAGTGAACCAAGCAGATCGAAGCATAGCAGTGATAGACGCAGTAATACAAGGGACAATGATTTTACTGAACTCAAATGCTATCGCTGTGGGTCCCCAACCCATCTAGCTGATTCAAGAAGGTGTCCAGCCTTACGTCAAAAATGCTCGTCATGCGGAATGACCGGTCACATCGCTAAGGTTTGCAACAAAAAAATGTACAAACAAAGCAGACAGGTACGACAAATTCAAGAAGAGAGTGATTCCACCGAAGAGGACTCGGAGTATTCCGACTCCGACAATGTCAGTTATGTATTCTCAATTGAATATGACGTGTTAGAAGTCACGCCCACAAAGAAGAAAAAACCCATGTGTGACGTCAGTTTGGGAGGGGTGACAGTCAATCTGATGGCAGACTCTGGGTCTCCCTTCACGATTATCAACGAAAACGTTTGGAAGCAATTCACGGATAAAATTGGCTCAACTCTAGAAAAACCCAAAGTTATTGCTAGAAGCTACACGGGAAACAACATTGAATTCCTAGGAACACGTGATCTGGAATTTGAATTCAAAAACCGAAGAGCATTGTGCCGACTTTATGTTGCAAAAAAAGGCCCCTCCGTCCTTGGCTGGAGTGACCAAGCTGATCTTGGCATCATGCTCGATCCCAATAGTGATGATCCCGTCTTGTCCATAAATGATTCCTGTAAACTGTCTATACAAAAAGACTTCCCCGAAGTGTTCTCAGGTAAAGTTGGTCTTCTCAACAGTTTCGAACACAAAATTGAACTCAAGGACTCAGCTGTTCCTTGCATTCACAAGGTAAGACATCTACCAGTGTCTGTGAAAAGTGATGTCCAAACTGAACTAAACAGACTTGTCAAGGATGGCATTATAGAAGTAGTGGAATCGGCAGAGTGGGTTTCCCCCTTGGTTGTTGTCAAACGTCCCAACGGGAAAATCAGACTCTGCATCGATCTCAGGGACCTCAATAAGAACATTATTGTCGATCAATATCCCCTACCACGTATATGTGAAATGTTCAGTGCCACCAATGATATGTGTGTATTTTCCATAATTGACTTAAAATCCGCATATCACCAAATCCCTCTGCATGCAGACAGTAAAAAGATCACAACCTTTATCACACCCTTTGGTTGCTATCGGTTTACCAGGGTACCATTTGGCTTGGCCTCTGCCGCAGCACTTTTCCAGAGGGTCATGACATCCATTCTGGAAGGTGTTGATGGTATCAGGTTTTTCCAAGATGATATCCTGGTCATGGGCAGCAACCAATCGGAACATGACACACGCCTTAGACAAGTGTTTTGCAAACTGAAAATGCATGGTTTAACAGTAGAATTAGACAAATGTAAAATCTCACAGGACAAAGTGGTTTACCTTGGGCACACCATCAGCCGTGATGGGATCAAACCCAAACAAGGTTTGGTGGATGCCATCCTTAATGCCCCATGTCCCTCAAGCAAAGAGGATGTAAGAGCCTTTCTCGGCTTGACGGAGTATTACTCCAAATTCATAAGGAATTTCTCTGAAAAAACCTACAGCATAAGACAATTACTGAAAAACAAAACCAAATTTGTCTGGTCACCACACTGTCAGAACACCTTTGTTACCATCAAAAAGGAAATCAGCGAGGCGCCTTTCCTCAAAGGTTTTGACCCCAAAGCAGATATCTACCTCACCACAGATGCAAGCAACAAAGGTATTGGAGCTGTGCTAGCACAGAAGGACTCATCCAATCAAGAATGGGTTGTAGCCTTTGCCTCCAGGTCGCTCACCTCTGCGGAGGAAAAGTACTCTGTCATTGAGCGTGAAATGCTGGCTTGTTCGTGGGCGCTCAATTACTTCAGAGCTTATGTGTGGGGTTACAAAATCCATCTCCGCACAGACCACAAACCGTTAATCAAGATACTGACAGCCTCTGGTCTACAAAATGCTTCACCAAGACTCAGCAAAATGTCGATCAAGTTGTTGGATTACAACTACTCGGCTGAATATTGGCCAGGAGTGAAAAACAAGATTGCGGATTTCCTCAGCAGACTACCTCTGCCTCACACGGAAAGCATGATCGCTCAAGAAGACGAGGAGAAGGTAGCTCTGCTCTTCAACACTGACCTGGATGGAATATCAGCGGAAGAATGGGGTCAACACATGTCGCGCGACTCCACTCTGCAAATGGTATGCCAATTCATCAACTCCGCATGGCCAGATAAGCGCAACCTACAGGACAATGTCAAGGTGTATTGGGAAACTAGAAATGAACTCAGTTTGGAAAACGGCGTGTTGTACAGAATGGGTAAAGCCATTGCCCCTGCCACGCTCAGAGACAAAGTCCTAAGTTTGTGTCACGTTGGCCACCTTGGCATCACCAAAACTAAACAGCGTGTCAGGGCAAGTTATTGGTGGCCGGGTATTGACAAGCAAATCGAGGTCCAGGTCAGGAACTGTATGGAATGCTGTGACTCAGACAAAACTCTCAAAACATCAAAAGTCAGTCTCTCTCCGATTGAACCCCCGCAAATGGCATGGGAGAAATTAGGTTTGGACATAGTGGGGCCCATAGAAGGACATGATGGAGTAATCAAGTACATCTTAGTGGCAATAGATCACTTCTCCAAGTGGCCAGAAATTAAGATCATAGAGGAAATTGACAGCTCCAAATGTATAGACTTCTTGGACAAGCTCTTTCTCAGTGAAGGTTTACCCAAATCCGTCCTCACCGATAATGACCGGCAAATCTGTTCTGAAGCATTCAAGTCATTCCTTGCTAGAAACTGTGTCACCCACCACACCACTTCAATTTATCATCCAGAAGGAAATGGTCTCACTGAACGTTTCAACCGTGTCTTGAAAGGACACATACAACTATCCAGAAATGCAAACTTAAACTGGGAAGAGGAAATATACAAACTTATCTGGGCATTCAGGATTGCTCCTTGTGCAAGCACACGCACAGCACCTTTCATTCTCATGAGAAGCAGACAGCCCATGAGCGTTGATCTGGGGTGGATGTCTGAATCAAAACAAATTGAATGGTCACCTGAAAACATAAGAAATACCATCATCAAGGCACAGAAGTACTACAAAGAATGGTATGATTCTAGACACAGAGCAAAAGATCATTCATTCAAGGTCGGCGACCTTGTGAAAGTTCGTTTGGAAAAAAAAGTAAAGAAAGGAGAAAGCAGATTTACCGCCCCACTTCACATTGACCAACTGTTTAACAATGCGGCAAGACTCAGTGATGGGAAAGTCTGGCACATGAGCAGACTGGCGAACTATCATCCCAGTGACAAGGCCCAGGGTCATCAGCAGCATGCTACCGTCAGTAATGATTTGTGGGTAGATGTCGATAGATCTAGTGTTGATGTTAATAATAGGTCTAGAAACAACATCACACGTGACCTCCAACCTGACTCTGACTCTGACGATGGTCAATCGACAGATCGGTCTGCAGGTGTCAATCCCAGCACTTCGACTTGTAATCGGAGTTGTCAGGATGACCCTCATTCAGATTCTGAAGTTGCGTCTGATGGTCACAGATTCAGTGGTCGGTTCGGCAGATCTGACCTTGACTCTCATTCGGACACCGAATGTGCACCACACTTACCCGCGGCCTCTGGAAGGTTTGGTAGAACCATCCGTAGACCTAAACGTTTAGATGATTATGTGTGTGACTAACTCCCAACTGTTTATGCACCCTCCTGCTTTTTGCCACCGCATCCCGTGGCGCTGTTGCCAAAACTCCATAGAGAGGAAGATGTGTTGTATCTTACCTATGCCACCCCCCGCACCCCTGCGCATGGTACCTCCCTTTCCCCTGCGCGTGAACCTCCCCAGAGTCCTCCCCTTCCCATTGGTTCCCCCGACATTCCATTCCTTCCCCAGCTGATAACGTTTACACCAACTGTCATTCTACTGATGTTCCGCTTACCCACGCAACACTACCGTGTGGGGCTGTTATAATAAACCTACTTCACACTTCTTCAGCCTGCAGTCTGCTTTGTAACACTTGATAATATGCGCTATAGTATTCCAATAGAAGCCCAGGATAGATGTCATGCACATCTAACCAGGGCTACTATTGGAAATCTATAGCACATATTATTGGACCCATTGTTGCCACTTTAGCGGCAGTTTCCTGCTGCTAAAACGGCGATAATTTTAAGAAGCTTCTTGCTGATATGACCCTAAATTAGTAAAATAAGATTTAGCATCAATATGAGTCACTATTGTGAAGCAAACATCGCACTAAAATTTAGTACACATACCCACCAGTCTTAATATATTTTACTAATTGTATGCCTGTTTTTTAAAATAAATAGAATAAAGCACAAAATCTGAATAAACAGAATTGTGTGACTTCATAAGACTGTGCGGATGTTGTGTAGTCAGTATCGCTAGATCTATTAGGACTCATCAAACTCTTTCTCATGAGTTACTTGACATGAATATTTTTATTGCGTAACAAATTAGAAGCTTTGTAGTTTTTCAATTCAAAATGGAACACTTTGGCCAAGTTACATATAAATCCGGAACAATACTATGGGATAGCCCGTTGTTTGTGGAGAACTCGGTAAACAATATTAGCAAAAAACATTTGTACTTTTTTGTAGTGTAGACCTGATGCTTCCTCCGAGGGAAAACGTTTTCTTTTGCTATTAATATACATATGAAGCTTTTCTGAGACAACAAAAGATGGAGTGCCTCACGTGAGGTGGCATGACGGAAGAGTATAGAACGGTAGAAAAATAGACTATGGTCCAAGACATGAAAAGAGTATTGCTGGGCACTGTGGCACTGGCAGAGATAGAAAAAAAATTTGGGACATGGAGGAAAGAAAAATTATGAGATGGGAATGACTTGGAGGGAGGGATAGTGGCAAGGAGCAACTAGCAGACAGGACGATAGAGTGGCAGGGCGATTGTGACAGAACGGAAGTTATGTTATATAAATTTGTCTTAAAAATTAGTTGTACCTCGGCACTCTAGTATTTAGACTTGAGCAATTTGCAAATTTGGTAATTGAATATCAAAGTAAATGGCCAGTATTCAGAGTCCTACAAAAACATTTGCCTCATAAGTAAAAGAGCATTATAGTTGTATCCGACAAGAAGAGAATAACAAAGAGATCCTGTATTCAACATATTCCATTTAATGTATACACAGAGGTGTTTAAAGATCAAGTGGCATTGAAGATCAAGGGGCAGTACAAGTGGTATTCACATTAGGTACATAGGGGCATATTATCAAGGGGGTTTATCTCTGCTTTTTTGGCTTTAAAAGACAAGAAAGCGGAGATAAAATTATCTCCATATTACCTAGCTGTCGCTAACACCAGTTAGCGACAGCTAGTAGGAGATAGAGACCATCTTGGGCCCCACTTTGCATGTCAGTGATATTTATCACTAATGACATGCAAAGTGGGCGTGCCAAGATGTTAGCGACTGGAAACAGTCGCTAACATCGCTATCTCCTATTACCAACTTTTGGAGATATTCCCGTTAAGCACGAATATCTCCAAAAGCTAACACCTGCCCTGAGCAGTTCTTAGCCATATTATCCAATGAGAGGTGGATAACATGGCTAGGAGCATTAGCTCGGTAATGCATGAATATCGCGGACTTTTCAGCGATATTCATGCATTGCGGCCGATTTTTATCGCATTTGCGATAAACATTGGTAATACCAAGGTTTATCTGCGACAAAAATCGCCGCAGCTCGGTGATAATTTTTTCACGCTAACCAAGCAATAGCGATAATTATCGCTATTGCTTGGTAATATGCCCCATAGTTCGTTGTTACTTTGAGCACTACAAACAAGATAAAGATTAGCGGCCAAGCAGGGGCTCCTAGTCCTATGGCCTTCCCAGTCTTGATGGTTGAAAAATAGCTGATGACAGCCGACACGTGTTTTGTTACATATGTGTAACTTTCTCATGGCTTTACTCTTTGTATGTTAAAACAAGTAGTCCTGAAAAGCACAGTTTGCGTGTTTCTTGACTTTAATACTTGAGCTCTGGAATTCGTGAGTCAAATGATTCTCCTATTTGTTTGAAGTAGGGAGTACCATGAAATGTAGAAAGTGGCTAAACAAGATCCGTCATATTAAAGCCTGGAACGTGAATTAGTAGCACATCGCCCTCTTATGATTTCCAACTGGTAAGTGGGAATATTTTAAAGATATGCCATATGCCCTGTGAAAAATGTGTGTTGTTGTGACAAACAAGGGCTTTAAGTACGTCCTTGTGAGAAGAGGTTCAGTATGGTCCGACGTTCGAGGCGATCCTACACCGTATGTGGAGACCGTTATGTGAATTCGTAGAGCGCCACTAATCACCCATGAGAGTATCCAGGCACCGAGAATGGCAGGCCTGAGGGGGACGAGGACATCATGCATGTTTTGTCTGGAAGACTTGCAGCTTGAGAAGGGACTATGTTATGTTGTGTAACAAGGAGAATAGTAACAGGAAGACAGAGGGAATTTCTGAAATGAAAAGAATGGTAGTGTTGGAAGACCACATATTAAAGAAAGGGATTTTCCATAAACCTCTGCTGAAAAATTTAAAATAATTGATTTAAGATTAAAAAAATTAAAAAATGTGCTGACTGAGAACTCACACAGACGAACTATGGGTGGGAATGAGCAAATATGCTCAGGCCTTAAAATAATAGAACTGTACGTCAGCAGAAAAGACCTCCCAGTGGTTAGTTTTAGAATATCTTTCCATCAGGTTACAACGATTAGTTTTTACAAAATTTAGAATGATATATCAAGGCCACCCATCCGTTTGCATAAGTTTTAAATGTAATCACATTTAGAGGGCTGAGGCCCATTGCAGATTTTGCACCTTTTTAGCAGGCTACCTCTCACCGAACATACAGATTTAGACTTTGAAATCAGAGCTATCTCTTTGTTTGCTAAAGACAGGCAAACAATACTTCCGTTGGCAGAATGGAAACACATTTGCAACATAGAGCAGAGGTCCCTTTCAGGCTGTGGGGAATTTATTGGTTAATGCATCGGCTAACAGAACTACCATTAAGATTAAAGTTTTACCTATGTTTATATTGAAATTACTGATTAACAAATTAAACACAAATTGAGAGAATTAGATGAAGCAAATGTATGTAGTTCAGTAATAGAACATAAGTGGTTTCTAGGTTGAGGCTGGTGTGCCTTACCTGAGAATTGCAAAGGAGTCCACTTCACTTTTCTTGAAGGCGTAAAGATGAATTGTGAGTGCTATACAGTGCTTATTTTGAGCCAGTGTTAGGGATAAGCACTTAATTCCCAACACTGGCACTTACTAGGCCTACCACACGGTGGAGCTATTTACCTATTTTTGAGATGAGCACAGCCAATTGTTTAGCAATTCAACATATATTAAAAATTAACACAATTTAGTGCGTGCAGGCCTTTCTTACAACATTTGGTGGTCTGGAAAACTCCAAATCGTTACACTTGAATGAGTATGATACATAGTAGTTGTGTTGGCACTGTCTTTTAGCAGCACTGACAGGGGCAATGACTGACGCAAGCTGCAGTAACCTCCTGAGAATTATCTTGGGCTCTGGCACTTCCTCGATTCTACAAACATTTCACAGGACATATAGAGGATTGATTTGAGACTTTGTTGAAGCTTCTTCAAGTTACAATAGCTCACTATCAATAGTTCATACATCAGCCTCCACCACCAACTGTTTCTACATCTTGAACCACACAGCATACAACAGTGAGTATTAAACTTTGAATGGGAAGGCTACACATTCTTGATGCAAATATTCCAGGAGGCATTTGCTTGGATGGCGGCACAAGGCACTTAAGCTGCACCCCCATAGATTAAAAGTGCTTTAGGGAACCAGATTGAGAATTATCAAATTTAGAATTCTAGAGGTTCAGTAGGATGCAAATACTTGGGCCTGATAATAAAGGTTCTTTCTGCATTCACACCATGATACCTTAAACACTCCATCCCCCAGAAAAGGCATTATAAACATAATAGGACCTGTGGTTTAAGTTCTTGTGCTTAAAGTGGATTCTACTGTAACAGTTTAAACCTATTGGTGTAATTTTACTTTATGCCCTGATCACACAGATCAATTGACTCAAGTGCCACAATACATTAAGGCCAACATTTAAGTGTTGTCCTTTCTTGAATGGTCGAGAATATGTATGAGTTTACTGTGGCAACACATGTGGCTATGAAAGTGCAGGTTTTCATGTCATATGCCTTACGATTATATTTGTACATGTAGAAAGCGACCAAAAACCTTTCTATGTGCAATTTGCAAAATGTTCATGCCTATGTCCTTGTGAATCACGTGCAACACATCAGAGAGTTCGAGTTTCACTGCCCAAAAACAAATCCAGTGCTGAAAATAAGAAAACCAAGTACACATTGTGTGAGGTAAATACATTTAAGTTGGAAGACATACTTTGCATAATGTGCGATATCCAAGGGCACTTTTAATAAATAAGGTGTGTGGATTCATGCTCCACAAAGCAGTAGTTGCAGTTAACAACTTGTTTCCGGCATGTGAGTTCTCCAAAATGCCTGTGGTTGCTTTAAGACTACTATAACACTCTTGATTTGTAGCCCTATCAAAGCACTCCACTTCTAAGGAAGCTGATACTGAAATATTCTGCCATTCAAGTAATTTGGCATGCAATCATGTAATAAACATCAACATTAAGACTAGGGCAAATCACACCCATTTCTGGAAGCACCAAACCGGCTTCTTTTCATTTCTCTGCTATTTTCAACTTCCTGCAGTGACATGCTATGTCAAGTCGCGATCTGTTTGTACAGCATTTGTTGAATATGTGGGGGATATTCTCAAGAACGTGTGATAACCATTGCAAAAGTAACAATGCAACACTCAACATCGCAGTCTATCGCGGGAAAATCACGCCACTTTAGCTAAGTATTCACAACACTGTGGTACCATGTGATAGTCTCCAGATAACGCGTCAAATGACCGCGTTAAAATCAACACCATGCCGAAAAAATGCGAAACACGAACGCAAAAAGAGTTGTGATGAGGCCAATTGCGATACAAAAAGCAGCGAAAACCAGCGGCAGACCTGCAAATTCCACGTGTCTTGCAGGAAAATGCACTGGAAAAGCTATAAAAACAACACACAGGAAGCAATTTAAAGTGTGTAGCAACATGGATGCACCCTGACCAAGCGCAGAGGCCAGCACGAACCCCACATGCCCCACAGACCACCAGCAAGGAACAACGGGGTCGGGGAAGGCCAAGGAGAACTGGGAGGGGAAGACGGGGTGCAGTCCACAGGAAAACCAGATCTGTGTTCTGGAGGTGACAGAACATTACCATCAACTAACCCAAAATTAGACTACAGTGACTGCAGTCGGAATGTCGAGGAGGTCAATAAAGGAGGCCAAGAGGCGCTGGCAGGATGTGAAAACCCAAACCAGGCACAAAGCCACTGCCAACAGGAAGGCAGCAACGGCGACAGAAGGTGGGAGTCCTGCACCACAGGAGGAGCTGGAGGAAACAGTGGCCACAGTTATCAGTGTAGAGACGGTGCAAGGAGTCAGGAGTATGGACACAGCTCGGGAAGACTTGACACAACATCAACAGGGTGATTAACAATCCGGGTCTGAGGGGGACGGGAGGAGATGGGCACAATGGCAAACATGCACAAGGATGTGTAGCACACTGCAGACCCACAATGACCCAGGATCATGTCTCTGATCCCCGTGGCACACTGAAGCACACACACATAGCAATCACAGCACATCCACATTGATGACAATGTGGTACAATGCGCAAACCCAACACTGCAGAACAGAGGCCACAACTGGCTTCGCACATGCGCTGAAACTAGCCAACTACATCTGACAGAGCTGGAAACTGTGAAATGGAAATGTACTCGTACAACCTCATATCCGTCATGTAGTCCAAATGTCCACTTCCAGCATCTAAATACAGCACCTCCCAAACAGTCCCAATGTACATTGTCAAACAGTCTGCATGTAAACAAGAACAATGTGCCAACATACATGTCAACAGAATGTCAATATGCATCTCCCCTTCACTTTGCAGAGGGACACACAACACCTCCAGCAGAGCAGAGAAGACCACTCATCAGTGATGCCGGGGAAGACCACCACACCTTCGACACCAATGCCGTACAACAGCCCATGGATTGTAGTGTAGTTCCTATTTTCCCAATAGGCTCTGCGCATTGGAATAACATAACAATAGTTTAGACGTAGGACTGAGGGCGACTAGGTCTGTATTGAATATGTTAGACTTAATTTAGGTTTGCCAGCTAGCTCAGAGGTCACTAGAAACTTTCTCGAATGAACAGGGAGGAGTGAACTTCCCTGATTAGACAAGAAGGGATTCAGCTTCTGACAACCGCATAAACATGACAACTTTGCTCCCCCAGAATAAGGAGTATATCTCCAGAGTCATGTGAAAACAATAGATAGCTATTTCACTCAGTCAATCATGCATACTTAGTTTCACCAGAGTGCATGATCAATGGCTCCATGGCATATGTTGCCCTTCATGTGTGGCTCTGGCCTTGGCTCCATTTTCTGGTGCAGGTTGTTGTCCGACTTTACACCAGGTCAGAGCAGGTGTTAATTTCCTGCTGCTGACGTGGCTTATTGCCTGTTTTGGGCTCTCATCGCCGATCTGGCTGGTCATTGAGAATGTTGCAGAATGGTGCTGTCGCAGCTTTTTGCACGGGACCGCTTACTCTGCATTTCATTAGTGATAGTTGCAGGGGTAATCTGTGGAGATGTTTTTTTGCGGCTGCTATTGCGGGTAAACTATTGCTATGGACTGTTAGCACCAGCTTGTGAATGGGGTGATAGATTTATCGTGACTTTGGTTGCGATATAGTGCCGATAATTCGGCGATAACTCCTTGCGAATATGCCCCTATGTATTCTAGGAGAAACAGTGATAATTTCCATGCGTGACAATCACAGACCCATCTCTGCTAGCTCCATGAATGACTCATCACGATCTTGTAGTAGTATTGTAGTTCTTTAACTGTACCCCCTTTCCTTAAATGTTAGTTGCTATCAAAACCATATGGAATTTTCTTCCCAAGGAAAATGTGCTACACTGCATTGGACATATAAATGTAACAGCATATTCCTCTCATGCCATGCGCGCTTTTGCACTTTGTGAATCATACTGGTAAGATCGAAATGGCTTGTTTAAATTATAATAGGCATGAAACCTGAAATAAAGTAAGCGCAGGGTGAAGTTTTGCTAGCGGAGAACTTGGGATGCTGGTAAAATACATCTTGCTGCCTGAACCAAAGTGTTTTAAGTACAAAGCGGGTGCACATCAAATACACAAAACACAGTTATGTGGTATAAAGTGATAAATAAAGTCAATGCAATTGGAGCAGCAATATGAGATGCAGAGGACCTCAGTAAAAGCTGGCATGGTCTGCAGTTTAGGATTTTGGAGACGATATTGCAATCCAAAGAACATGTTTGAAGATCAGGTGATGGCTCACCAGAGCATCTCAACATTGGACCTGTTCAGGTGTGAGTATTCAGTAACATCAGCAGTACAGAGGTCTTGTCACCAATGCGCCCTCTAATTAATTTTCTCTTTGTGTGCAACAGTACGATTATGTGCACATTTGACCTTGTTTGCAATTGAAAATGGTGATGAGCAACTATGCGAAAGATTATAGTGAGTGCGCTATGACATCTGGGAGCGGATTACACAAGGTGCAACGGGGGAGTATTGGGTGTTTCAGCCAGCATTGCGTGCACGGGGCCCGTTGGTATTACAGACAGGGCCGCAGATGCTTGTGCAGTCCTTTCTGTAATACCGATAGAGCACATAAAGCAGCAGCGATATCTTCATGGGACGATTTCCCCATTTGCATGGGGATGCCCGATACAAATGAGGGAATCCCATTGCTTTCTGTGCCCACACTGTATTACAGACATGGGCGCAAAGGCAAAGAAGCTCTCAGGCGGTAAAGCCTTCTGGCGGGGGTCCCATGGACCACCCAAGACATCCCCTGCACTTTAAAAAAATACGGAGAGGCTTCAAAGCGGCTGCCCCGTTTTTTACAGGAATGCGCTGCCCCCAGTGCAGCACGAGTTCACGGCTGCCCTGGGGGCAGCGCATTCATGGAAACATGGGGATTTTCATTTCTTGCGCTGGACCGACCTTTTAAGAAGTGCATCTGTCACAAACGACAAAAATACCTTTTTAGTGTAATATGGCCCCTGATGTCTTATGGCGCACTGGAAGGATGTATAATAGATAGCAGAAAACTATACAAATGTCAACAAAACACTCACTACAAAATCTAAATACAATTATGGTAAAAGCTCCTGCAAAATCACTCTGGTGTAAAATAATTTGTGATACCGCTCTGTGTGTTAAACTGTTGCTGCATGGTGATAAGCTGATCATTAGTTCTATCCTTTCAAGACACTAACATGAATATCATCAACAGATTACTACATTCTGCTAATCAAAGCACTACCGAAGGCAGTAGTTCAGTATATAGTGCTGCATACATAAAAAATATTATCATCATTGTGATGCTGCACCCAAATAAACAGCTTAACATTCGGAAACGTTCTGGATACGAAATACGGATGTACACTCTTGTGTTACTGATCGAATTGATAAGATTATAATGGCACCACCGTTCCCTCTAGGGCACGAGCGCGCGCACCCCCCCTTACATCACCGCGCATCGACTCACTAGGAGTGCGCACACAGGATGTCGCGTGACATAGTCGCGCCGCCGGACGCTTTGAATAAGCGAGCGGCGGGAACATGACGAGTGTAGGTAAGGAGGCGGGGGGGCTGGTGGCTATGTGGGAGCGTGGGCAGACTGTGGCCTTTTGTTTAAATATTGCTGTTAATCGGAGCCCCTTCACGGGCTCCGATTAACATCAACACTCAAACGAAAAGCCACAGTCTGCCCCGCGCTTTAATAACAAAAGCGTAGAGACAGTTTCCAAACACAGCGTGTGCTAAAGTACACGCTGTGTTTGGAAAGTGTGTATGCTTTTGTTAGTAAAGCGCGGGGCAGACTGTGGCTTTTTGTTTAATTATTGATGTTAATCAGAGCCCGTGAAGGGGCTCTGATTATCAGCAATATTTAAACAAAAGGCCACAGTGGGCAGTCAGGAGGGCGGGCCGCAGGGGGCACAGCGGCTGGGTAAACGAGCGGAACAGAAGGCAAGAGGGGCATAAAACAAGGAAAAAAACGAGTGTGACAGAGGGCAGAAGGGCACAAAAACTAGTGGTACAGATGGCAGAAAGGCACAAAAACGAGTGGGACAGAGGGCAGAAGGGCACAAAAACGAGTGGGACAGATGGCAGAAGAGCACAAAAACGAGTGGGACAGAGGGCAGAAGGGCACAAAAACAAGTGGAACAGATGGCAGAAGGGCACAAAAACGAGTTGGACAGAGGGCAGAAGGGCGCAAAAATGAGTGGGACAGATGGCAGAAGGGCACAAAAACAAGTGGGACAGAGGGCAGAAGGGCACACAAATGAGTGGGACAGAGGGCAGAAAGGCAAAAAAACGAGTGGGCAGATGGCAGAAGGGCACAAAAAACGAGTGGAACAGAGGGCAGAAAGGCACAAAAACGAATGGGACAGAGGGCAGAAGAAGGCCTAAAAACGAGTGGAACAAAGGGCAGAAGGGCCCAAAAACGAGTGGGACAGATGGCAGAAGGGCAAAAAAACGAGTGGGCAGATGGCAAAAGGGCACAAAAAACGAGTGGAACAGAGAGCAGAAGGGAACAAAAAAACGAGTGGGACAGATGGCAGAAGGGCAAAAAAACGAGTGGGCAGATGGCAGAAGGGCACAAAAACGAGTGGGACAGAGGGCAGAAGGGCCCAAAAACGAGTAGAACAGAGGGCAGAAGGGCCCAAAAACGGGTGGGACGATTGGGACAGATGGCAGAAGGGCAAAAAAACGAGTGGGCAGATGGCAGAAGGACACAAAAACGAGTGGGACAGATGACAGAAGGGCACAAAAATGAGTGGAACAGAGGGCAGAAAGACACAAAATCGAGTGGAACAGAGGGCAGAAGGGCACAAAAATGAGTGGAACAGAGGGCAGAAAGGTACAAAAACGAGTGGGACAGAGGGTAGAAAGGCAAAAAACAAGGGGGAAGTGAAGTGGAACAGAGGGCAGAAAGGCACATAAAACGAGGGAAAAACGAAGTGGATAAGACAGAAGGACACAAAAACGAGTGGGACAGAGGGCAGAAGGTCACAAAAAAACTAATGGC
This sequence comes from Lissotriton vulgaris, assembly GCF_964263255.1. NCBI lineage: Eukaryota > Metazoa > Chordata > Amphibia > Caudata > Salamandridae > Lissotriton > Lissotriton vulgaris. The sequence goes on from NC_141691.1 coordinate 950,625,790, forward strand.
ATAGAGGCAAAATACAGAATACAGAAATATCGGGGCAGCTAAGAACAGAAGGCAGAACGGACAAAGAGGCATGGGGCAGTGAGGCACGTGGCATCGAGGGGAACAGAAGGGAAAACTGGGCAGCGACACGGGCAGCGAGTGCTACAGAAGGAAAGACCGGGCAGAGAGAGCACAGGGACAGCGAGGGGAACAGAGGGAAGAAAAAGGGGCACGGTCCACATATAGGCACCGGGGAAGACAGACAACAGCAGTCAGAGACACAACAATGAAAATACAGGCAATACAATAAATTTGTAAACTACCTTTAAGACCCTTATGTTGGCTCTGTATGTGTGAAAATGCACCATCTTTTCATTTTTTATAGTAAATGTTTTGAGTGGCATTTGGCGCCGCAGACACGCACGGTTTGGTTCCTGGCGCACATAGCCTTGGTTGCAGCGCAGAGAGACCCTCCACTGCCGCACACAGAGGAAAAAAATTAGAGGGAACATTGAATGGCACTCATATCCCTTTGCACAATGTACGTATTTTACCTTTCCTTTTCAAAGTCATGAGACTCCTCCCTACACATAAGTAAATCAGAAATCTTGAAAACATTTTAGCAGACAAAACAATTAATAGAAAGGATCAATACAGTAATATCTAAATACACCTTAAGCCCTTACTGTGAAGTGGCTCGTTGTGACAGGCACTAAGCAATGCTTAAATGGTTAAGCGATGTTTATGATACAGAAGGTGAGCCCCTGTGTGTCACTCGAATCACTCCAATAACCACTAGAAAGCTGATATAAAATGATTTCTAACACTGATTGAGAGTCCAGAGTAAATATATTTTTCAGAAAATCGGAATCAACAAATGTGAATGCTAGGAGTTATGGGTCTTGGACAAGTGAGGCATGTGTGGGAAGAACAATGCAAAGGAGGAATGAGCAGGAGCACGGTTTGCATGATTTGTATGTTTTTAGTTGTTGAGGGAAGGCAGAGGTTTTAATATTAGGCATTCCTGCACTTTAAGTGCAGTAACAGAACTTTTGCTATTTGAATGTAGGTATTTGAGGTGCTCAAGCCAACACAATCATAGAACGAGTCAAACCAAGGATCAGGTGGGCCAAAGCACAAGCAAACATATCAAATGTTTTGCCGTCTAAATCCCGCAACAAATATCATTTAGAAATATGAGAAGCATTCACTGACTTTAAAAAAAGTCATTTATCCAACATTTTTAAGTGTTAAAGTTAATATATTAGGGTGATTCACAGCATTGAACAAACATTTGTTGAAAGTATAGTATCGCGATTGCTGCAGTTCACAAATTAAAAAAGCATCCAGGGGTGCTATTTCCGTACTTGCGCTAGGGCCCAAGACACACTGAGTACCTCACTGCATAGCAGTGACACCATGCCCCTGTGCCTAACGTGGGTTGCAGTCCATAGGTGTATTACTCTTGCAGGCGACCCATTTGTCTAGGACCACAACTACCAGTCAGGCTCCCAGGGCTTCATGGGGAAAAGGGGAGTAGTGTTGTAAGGTCTCAACATCAACAGTGCACCTGTATGTTCAGGCAAAGAACATAAAAACAAAGAAAGGGTACATAGGAATGTAAGCTATTCTTTTGGACAGACACAGTGGCCACAGTGCTAGTTGGTGCATCAGGAACTTTTCTGATTGTCGCCCATTAGCAATCTGATGCTCCATCTATGACCTGCCAGCTAATTGATTTCTCTGAGTGTCTTCAGACACTGTATGATTTGCAAAATAAAACTGCACTTTATTTAGCATGCTCAAACATACAAGCATATTTATTCACAAAACGACACAAATAACCAAAGCGTACAATTTTTTCCTTCAGTCTTCAAGGTAAATTCAAAACAAGATTGTCCAGGAGACCCAGTCCCTATGTTATTGCCTGTACTCAAATGAGTGGTTTCCTTTGAAATAGCTTTGTGAACAAAGTCAAAGAATTCTATGTAATAAACTCCCTCAGTTTTCTTATATGCAACTTTTTTTCTATAGGCAGCAACACAACATCTTTTTAATCCATGAAGTTTTATTTGTTGTGCTTTGTAATAATTTTACAGAATATTTTGGTGGTCTACTCACATCTGGTTCACCCAACGTGTTTAAAAAATATGCTATTGATAGTATTTTGTTGCTTTATTATGACATTTTTATGATTGCATGTCTCATTTAACTCTGAAAGACAACTATGCCTAAAGGACTGTTTTCCTGTATAACCCGGGAGCAATCTGTGTAGGTAAGTGTGGTGGGGCAGTGGGGCAGGGTGAGGGGGGTTTCTACAAATGATAAGGGAACATTATTTATTTAGTTTTCCCACGTCGTCGTATGTCAAATCCCATCCTACCCCACCCTACGGCTCTTACCTGCACAGGCTGCTCCTGGTATAACCAGAATAGGAGGACCTAACTCATGTGACAGAATTGGAAACTGGATCAATGCAAAACATATGCTGAATTCAATAATTCTTTACTAGGACGTTTGTTTGGTCCTGAGCCAAAAACTTCACACGCAGTACATTATTGTCTCTAACTTTAACATTCAAGTGTGAATATGGCAAAAGGTAAATATATAATTGAATAGGATGTTGTGCTGATCCACATAATAAACTGTTGACCATTAGTTTTATGCACAGCAAAAACGTTACTGTCTTTGCTCATTCATGGAAAATGTATGCAAGTGTTTCTAAAATTCATGATTGAAAGCCATATTAAATTTCACTCAATGCAAGATTTTAATGTAATATATTAGATTGAAAAATAATTGTAAACAATATTAAGCAGTCCAGTTATATTTTAACATGTCAACTGCTGCATGCTTCATTCACTCAGTGGCTCTCTCAATGGCTTGGCTCATGCTTTGACTCTGAGAATCGAGCCATACCATTGGTCATTTAGCTCTCACACTCTCAGTCTTCCCTGGAGCAATAGTACATTGGTATATCTACCACACCAATCTCTGGTTGGCTGACTGCTGCAGTGGCGGCTGGTGGCATTTGAAAATGAAGTGGTGCCTCTCTTGTATGCTTTGGCAACGTTTAACTTTGCTACATCCGTTCATATCACTATGCTGGGAGGCATTTATTAGCACATACATATCTGACATATATAAAAGTGCTTTCTTGAATGCTTTTAACATGTGGGGCATTTTACTTTAGCAAATTTATATCACTATATTGAGAGGCATTCATTAACAGTTTTAATAAATGCCTCACAATATAAAAACCGCTGCTGATGCAGGAAAGAGCGGTCAACTGTTGGACCCGTTGGGGGGGATTTCGATGGACGATGGCAAGGGAGAATTAATTATTTATTTAATATTCCCTTGTCTTCGTCCCCCCCCCACCCCCACACACACACACATGGCCCTACCATGCTACCGCTCTTACCTGCATGGGCCATGGTTGCAATATAGTGATATAAACTGATATACTAAATTGAAATGTTCCTGCATGATATAAGCACACAAAGTGAGCACTTTTAAATGGATGACAACATCCTCCTCCACCGTGTCGGGCAGGCGGGCATCCAAGGCACAGCTCATGAGTGGATCAAGTCCTTCCTTACTGGAAGAACACAGGCAGTCCGCATGGGTCCTCACACTGCCAACAAGACCCCCACCTCTTGTGGTGTCCCCCAGGGCTCCTCCCTTTCCCCGCTCCTTTTCAATTGATATCTTCGGCCACTGATCCAATCTCTTCTGAAATGTGATATCACAGTCTTTAACTACGCAGACGACTTGCAACTCATCCTCCCCCTCAACTCTCCTCATGCCATCAAAACATTTCACGAAGTTATGATTCACATCCAGCTCTGGATGAACCAGAATCAATTACAACTAAACCCAGGCAAGACTGAGCTCCTCCTCCCGGGACTCAGCCATACCCTTTGGGGCCCACAGTACTGGCCTCCAGAGCTCGGATCTCTCCCTATTCCAGCTAAAACTGTAAAAAGCCTGGGCATAATCATTGACGCCGAACTTTCCCTCAAAGCCCAAGTTGGAGCTGTAGTATCCTCCTGCATGTACCAACTCCAGAGGAGTCGCAAAGTCCGTCATCTTCTCCCCCCCGAAGCACTCACTCAAACTGTTATTTCACTCGTGCTTTCCCGACTGGATTTTTCCAACGCAATTTATCACGGTCTCCCTCTATTTCTGATACACCGCCTCCAAATCGTCCAGAATCAAGCGGCTCGCCTGATTCACGGATCCCCCAGATGGCAATCAGCCAAGCCTCTGCTCCGCAGCCTCCATTGGCTCCCGATGGACCAGAGGTCCACTTTCAAGGGGGCTTTCCTCACCTTCAAAGCTCTTCACTGCCCCAGCCCTGGGTTCCTCAAATCCCTTATTCATCCTCACTGTCCGGCACGCAACCTCCGATCAGCCCACCGTGATCTGCTAGTCACCCCCAAAAGCAAAACTAAAAAATTTGGCGGCCGCCGCCTTTCCTATCTGGCTCCTGTGCTCTGGAACCTCCTCCCCCTCTCAATCAAATCTTCTACATCCCTTCTTAAATTCAGGAAACTGCTAAAACGCATCTTTCCCCCCCCCCCTCAGTTAGGCTTCCCGCATCCCGCACTTCCTCCTCATACACTCTGTCTCTAGCGCCAGGAAGCTTCGGCGACAGCGCGCTTTACAAATGGCACTTAAGATAAGATAAGATAAATACATGAGATCAGGATGTGTGCTTTGCTGTGCCAGCCTGTTGTTTGTTTTTATTATTTCAATAACACTAAAAACAAAGCGCAGGCTGACCGGCATGATGGAAGGCCTCTGTCCCCCAGATCCCGCTTACTTGTAAAATCCTGCCCAGGATCACACACTGTGGCTCGCAACAGGGTGTGCTGCTGCTGTTCCAGTCCAGGAGAGGAGACATGAGAGTGCCAAGCATGCCAACTCAGCCTCCTATGCAATTACATGCTTTAAAGAGATACTATGTGTGCTGAAGCATGCACAGCATATCTGTATACAGCATGCGTGTGACCCATTACTCTCTGACCTCGACTCAGATGCCCTTAATCCTTCACAGACTGCAAGCAACAGCCTTTCCCAACAAGTCACAGGTGACTAATTGGGACAGGTTGTTGATTGCAACTGTGAAATGATTGACAGACAGTCCCATTAATGCAGGGCTTATGGCCAAGACACCCAGGATTGCTTGCAAATATTACACTGCTACGTGTCATGAATGGGAGGTCTATTCACACCCCAGAAAATTACAGGCCTTAGCTGGCAGTAGGTCAGCTCTTAACCTGTTTAGGTATTGTTTTAAAATAGAAAGATGCTGTGTTGCAAATGCTCACTAGAGTGTGTGTCCCTCACAATAGTGTCTGACTGCCTAACTCTTGTCCCAGCAAGGACAAGAGGCAGCCAGACACTGAGGGCAGCACCTGGTACGGGCTTAAAGCCATTGCTGAATTAAAAAACAACATATGTGAATGGTAATTGTTCCTGACAATTACCATCCACATAACATGGAAATCAAGGTGGGCAGTCTCTGGTGCCCTCTAGTGGCAGCTGCTGTGGCTATCCAAACTCCAGACAAGATGCAGGGGCAGATTTACAAGCCCCTTGTGACTCTTTTATTCCGTCATTGCGTCACTTTTGTAGCGCAGCAGCGGTGTAAACCATGCGCCACGTTGCGACTTATTTACAACGTGACGCATCTAGGCAGATGCGTCACGTTGTAAAGCCCTGCGCCAATTGAACCCTGCATCAGGTTTCATGTGGGCGTTCTGTCGCAGGGTGGGCGTTCCCTCGCCGGAAAGCCCAGTAAAATTGACGCTGTGAAAACGACAAGATTTCACTGAGTCAGTTTTACGACACTACTGCCACAAATCCTTACGCCTGCTTGAAGCAGGTGTATGGAGTGATGCACCACGTTAAGTATGGGTGGCCCCTGTGCATTGCAGGAGTTATGTCGTGTTTGTACGCCACAAGATACGTCACGCATCTGCCCCTCCTTGCACCATGATGTGCCGATTGTAAATGTGACGCATCCATGGTGGCGCAAGGGTGGACTGCGTGATGCATCTGTTCTGGTGCATCCCTGCTGATTTGCAGAGATGCGCCAGAAGTTGTAAATCTGCCCCTGTGTTTGTTTGCTCTTGGTTTCTGCCAATTCTACCTATATCTTTGCCCCTTGCCTTTCTGCTTCCTTGTGTCCTGTACTGCAGCTGGCTTCTACGCCCCTCATCAATTCCTGTTTGTTTCCATTCATGCCCCACAACCATTGCTTTTGTCAATCTCTACTGCTTATTGTGTGCCAATTCAAGTTCCCACTCATGCTTTCTCTGTACCTCAGTGCGTTCTACCTGAGTCCCCAAAGTTTGCTCCCTTATATTCCGTCCCATCTTCATGCCGGATTGCCTGTTTTGTCCACTGAGTGTTTGCTCAGTGGGTTGGAGCCTTTGAAGGTATGTTTTTGAGGAAGGGCCGCTTTGGGCACCTTTTTCACTATCTCCAGCTTCCCCAGGAAATTAGAGCAAGTACTGAGGAGAGGGGCTTCAGTGAGAAAGAGGGCCGGGGCAGGGAGTTGAGAGAGCAAGGAGGAAGAGAGTAGGACTGGTTTGAATATTTTTAACAGGGCTGCCTTTGGTTCCCAGTCAGGTCCTACCCATCTTCTTGGGATTTATGCCCTTCACAATAGGGTGGTGATTGACAAAATGTGCAAAGAATTGGGGAGTAATCAGTCAAATGTATTGTGAAACACCTGCCATGCAATTGACTCTTCACTAGTAATGTGAAACTTTATAATTCTTCTTGTGAAGTTTTACAAAGAGGTAACAATCTCTGCAAATTAATGCAAGTGCACCCTTTGTCACCTTTGCAATATTTATACCTCACATAACGATCAAATTAACTGCAGACATCATGGATCTTCAATTACTCTGTCCAGGAAAAATTATATTGTGAACGTTGTCCACTGTGCAGCATAAATTGGCGATTTTTAAAAACAAACCACAAAGGAGGTGGAAATCATCGTCGCAGAAGACTTTTTAATGTGCTGTGAATACTTAAAGGCAAAATTAGTTAATACATGGTTGGCTTCTTCCCTTTTCCTTAAAGCGAAATTACTCTAATAAAATAAATACCTCTTTCTGTATACCAAACTTGCTATGGTTTTTTACTGTCCAAACATTTTATTTTAATGTCTATTTTATGTCCGTTTAGGTCCGGATTTGTATCCCAAACTCACAACTTACTCATGTCTTCCCTTTCTGAACTTTGCCCTTGTGTAAGAAAAAAAACGAATAATAAGAACAATACTTTGCTTCATATTGTCCTTAATGCTCCAATTTTTACACATTATTGACCTATATATGATGAAAAGCTTTGTTGACCATATGACTATGGAAACTCTCGGCCTGTACAACATGTACAAACGTCCACATCATGGGCTTTACTCACTGGAGACTGTTCTTATCTTTTATGAACTGAGGGACCTATTTACAAGCCCCTATTGCCACCACAACGTCACTTTTAAAGATGTTGTCGTGGCTATACGGGCTTTGCCTTATTTACAAGGCAGCGCTAAGCCACTTAACACCTTAGCAGCTATGGAACGCCCAGCTCCAGTGCTGGACGTTCCATTGCGCAGGTGCAGTTGGAACGTCCAACGGCCAACGGCAGCACTCCCGAGGTAGTGGTGCCATCGGCCGTTGGACGGGCGCAGCACTTAAGGTGTTAATGTGGCTGAATGCTGCCTTTTACATAAGGCCCCTTTCACGCTACACTTAGCGTGAAAGTGGAGGGCAACGGGTGCTGCTGTGGGTGTTCCACTGCAACACCCATTAATTTTGACGCTTCCCGATATTTACATGGGTGGCATAAACATGGGCCAGTGCCAAAATTAAGATCAGGGAAAACCCGGTCTTACCCTGGCGTAACGAGGAGAAATGTTTCATTTGTCCTCATTTTTGCTGTTTCCGTGTTGCGCAGCACACATGCAATCAGCAAAATGCCTTTGATTGTTTATGTGCAGGAAGGTGTTCCTTACTGCACATAAACATTAAAGAAAAATGACGTTTTGCAACTTCTATGTGTACTGCATTCAGCACCACACATAGATGTTTCAAATTGCCATTTCAGATTGTTTTTGTGCAGGAAGAGACACCTTTCTGCACATAAACAATCACTCCCCTCAACGCAGGCACCCTTGCACTGTGGTGCAAGGGTGTCTGAGTTGGTGCTAGCCAGTTCAATTTAGCAACAGCGCAGGGGGAAACATTGAGCCGCACCATATTCTTGTAAATATGGTTCAGCCCAGCATTTCTAAAGTGACAGAGCGTGTCGTTATCCTTCTTGGCTTAACGACACGCTTCACCACTTTGATTGTAATCATGACCCGCAGAGTTTCCTTTTGTGGAATGCTGCCTTTCATCCACTTAGTTTTTTCCCTTGCCGGTCCGAAGCTGTCTTTTCTGATCCTTTTTTACCTCTTTTGATCTCCCTTTATTTACTCTTTGTCTGTCACTCATCATTTCCTTAGTCTCAGTTGCCAAAGGGGTGTCACCCTCCCATTGCCAAGTCATCGATAACATGACAGATGTCTTTTTAGATTTCGCATCCCTCCAAATGTTTGACCTGCTAGTACAATCAAGCTGTCTTGTTTTCTTTCCTCCAGCTGTATCTCTCTTTGTACTATCCCTTCAGGAAAATCTTTTGGCAAACAAAGGTCTATGCTGATGCACAGTGGGGTAAAGGGACACATCTTATGCAAACCTAAATTTCGTCGGCATTTCGGTGCCACCTAGTGAGACTTCATCTGTTGCACTTGTTTAAGTTGAATAATGCAAGTGCATTTCTTTTTACTTCTTTTTTCTCAAAGCCACCATTCTGCTGCACAGTGAATGACTGAAATCAAAGTAGCGTTCATAATAATCCCCACGGCAATATTTGTAGGCTTTGCAAACTTTAGACATAACAGTGAGGTTTGACCCATATGACAACGAAGTTTTGTGAAAGTAGAATCTTTTTTAGAAAAACAAAATAAGATTAGAACAATTTTTGTAATAAGAAGGACATTGATAGACATCACATTAAGAAGAGTTGAAAATGTGAGGTACTGTCCATAACAAGAAAGGATATCTATTGTGCCTTGACTGTCAGAGCAAAGCAACTAGAGCTGAACTTTATGAGGTTATTCCCCAAGCTATTGCCTTTCCCAATATGTGTTACCATTGCATTGACAGAAAATTATAAAATGAAATTCCCAAATTGCTGCCAGTGCCTCAAAATTCATGTGCATGTATATGTACGCTTGGGACACTTTCATCAAATGATTTTTCTTTTTGAGAAAACACAAGAGACCACCGCTGCTTCAAATGTATACGCATGAGCAGCATCTTTGAATGGTTATTCTAAATGCAAAAGGATTCCAAGATGGTCCCTGATGCATATGCATGCATTGGGATGCACCAGCAATCACTTTGGAACTGCTGTCTTATTTTGTGCCATGATGGAAGATGGCCATTTTAGAAAATAATGTTTTAAAAAAATATATGCATTGGAGCACAAAAAGAAAGAAGCAAATGCCCTAATAGAAGGACCTTCTGAGCCCTCGCAAAAATAATATAAAATTTTCTATGAAATAAATGTGGGAAGAGAAGGGACAGGGAGGGAATGGAGAGCAATGGACAAGTGATGCGGCAAGTGGCTCAGTAGCAACTGTGCAGCTGCTGAGCTCTTGCACAAGCACTTGTTTAAAAAGAAAAGATGGATATATTGATTTCATTAATGCCAATGATTCAGGACCAGATTTATCAAGGTTTTGGTTTGCCATTGCACTACGCAAAGGGATGCCGAGGCGACGCAAATCGTAAGTGAGATTTATCAAGCCACGCAAGGCCACCTTGTGTGGCCATGAATGACTTGATCAACTAGAGTAACCCAAGGCAGGGCAAATCACTGACTTGCAATACTCTGTGGCAGGGAGGCGTTACCTGGGTGGAACATAGGTGTTCCCAGGCATCCACCCTTGTATTTTGGAGCACTCCCAAATTTACCATTAGTGGCAGACCGGGGAATGCGTCAAATGCTAAGCTTCCCCGGGTGAGGCGTAATGATGAGAATTGTCTTTATTTTTCCGCGCTGTTTCTTTCTACACGTGCTGCATTCTGCAGAAAACATACAAATAAGAAAATGCCTCTCAGCATTGTTTTTGTGCTGGAAGATGTTCCTTCCTGTACCAAAACAATCCTACCTACAACGCAGGCCCCCTTGCATCATGATGGAAGGGTGCCTGCATTGGCACTGGGCAGCCAAAAGTACGCCTGAAATACGAAAGGGCAGGTAAGGACCATATAATGGTAAATAATACACATTTCTGCCCTTTCACGCAGCGCAGCAAGGTGGCTTGCTGCATTGTGCTGCATGAAAGAATGATACATCCCGGCCTTGAGGGTTTAAGTAGGAGGAGGGCAAGTTGAACAGGTTGGGTCAGAAAAAATGATGTTCAGATAACGAAGATGTTATGTGGGGGTGGGTTGCACTCCTATTCTCATCCAGTTCGACTGTCGTTCCGAAATTCTTTTACATGGCGTGCTCAATGGTGACGTGCCCAGCCTCAATGGCACGTAGTACAGTAAATCACATCATTCTGGGGCACTAATAAGCGCCCCAAACCATGGCACAGTGGCTGCTGCTTATGCAATTCTCGTTATTCATAGTCATCCATATTTATCCGTTTTCATCACTTTTACTCCATAGTTTAACTTTTTCATCCATCTTTACTCCATATGCAAGGAAATGCCATTTCCTGTGTTTCTCATATTCAAGCTGGGCCTTCCGAACCTCTTCATGCAAGAATACGTACAAAAGCCAAGTTCATCAAAAAGCAGTTTATTCAAAACCCAATGCATTTCGGGGCTCCAAGGCCCCTTCGTCAGGGGTAACTGTAAAGTTAATTAAACAAGCATTGATTAGCAATCCGCCACTTTGTATACTGAATAACATTAATATTAGATGCAATTCATATGAAACATACATGTGATTCAATGATGTTGTGTAAATTAAAAAACGTGCTAATATCTCCCTCTTAGTGTAATAATCACTACTATAAATTACATGCTTTTTAAAAATGTTTAAACTTTCCTTAGTAATCACCAGATCGCCTGCACATTTTTGTGCTCTTGCATCTATGAAATTCACCCCTCCCTTTAACCCTGTCATCAAGAACCCACTACGACAAGCTCCCTCTCCTAACAATTCACATTTCTTTGCAGATAACGAAGATGAACATATGCTATGTGCTCGCATGGAGCACTGAAGGCAAATTAAAAATAGTTATATAATGTCAGCAATGGAAGGATGTAACTCATTCAATCAAAATCAAATCAAATAATGGCAAAGAAGGTGTGCTTCAGGGTGAGTTAAAAATAAGAACAGGGAGGAAACCATTGACCCAGGAGCATCAGCTAGGACACACAAAAGAGACTTGCAGTCATGAGCAAGGGCTGACACAAAAGCTTTTCTGCATTTCCATGTATTGTGGACAATAATTCTTCCACCACAAATAGTTAAAGTTATCTTTAGGTGACACATACAAATGCTGCTGAATGCAATAACATTTGCTAGATGGCAAAGAGCAGTCCAATGACCAAATTACATAAATCATTTCTAATGGCTGGGGGGTAGCAGAATGAGGACGTTTTGCAAGAAGCCTGATGTAACACAAAACGTTTCCATGGACATTTTGGGCAACGAAAATGTTGTGATTTATCCTGATGGCTCCGGCAACTACTCTACCTAGTGACAGTATATTTTAGTCAAGCCAGAATGAGAAGAATGCAAATAAATTCTCTTATATGAAGGAACAATGGGGCATATTGTCAAGACATGCGATAACGGGCTTGATAATATGCTCTATGGAATTCCAATTGAAGCCCATGTTAAATGTGAAGGACATCTAACATGGGCTTCAATTGGAATTCCATGGAGCGTATTATCAAGCCCATTATCGCCGTTTTAGTGGCAGTTTTCTGACGCTAAAACGGCGATAATTTTATCGCCTTTCTTGATAATATGCCCCAACGTTTTAAATTTTATTTCGGTTTAGGAATAACGCACTATATACGCTGCATCCTGACCTTTCATAATAAAAAGCTTGATCCACAAAGTCATCAATTTTAAAACATACTTAAAAATGCAATGCACTGTTTTGCGGAAGGTGACATTCTGCAGCAAGTTGTTGCTGACAGCAGCTATCTAAGTAAACGACCTAAAAACAACCTGGATTTCCATTCAATAAAAAACTACACACTCGAAGGGCATTTGCTGGTCTTAAAACGAGCTGTTCTGAAAAATGTTGCAGGGATGCATTAGTTTGAAAAATGATCTTTCTTTTGACTGATTTGTTGAAAAATGGCTGTTAGTCTTTCCAGGAAGTGCCATGTATAATTAATTCAGAATTTTGAAGGGCAGGCGGTTTCAAAGAATAGTTTTAAAATAAAGTACAGGCTGGTGATGCAGTGTTTCAATAAAGTTACAAGTAGCACGAGTTAACCTTTCCATAAGACTGGGAATTACAGCACTATTTACATTTCATAACATAAAAGTAGGCATGTTTATAACACGTTTTGTTCAGATGCAGGTCAAACATTTCAAACAGTATATATTTGCATATCTTTTTAAAGTTCTGTCTATGGCAAAGTCCTATTTGGCGAGCTAAAGCAGGAATGTTTAGAGGTCGCTTGTTTGATGCATTCTAATTTAACTACACATGAAAATTCTATTATTTTCTGCCCTACGAATAAAGACGTTTATAAATAATGTAATGCTCATTTGATCTAAAATTGTTAAAAAGACAAAAGGGGACTAGAAAATTATACATAGGCTATATAATTACATGGAAAAAATGGGTTGGAGGACAATTGAATCAAAATACAGGGGGTGGAAAATGTTTTTCGCCAACACTCTTATTTCAATCAGGTTAAAAATCCTTATTTTCTTCCCACAAGTAATCACCTTTATGTTAGGAATGGGGTTTCTGATTGGCAGAGATGTGCACCCTGTCCAAGCAGGAACCTCAATATTAGTCAGGACAGGTCACCACACAACCTAAATTATCCTCTGCTCACCCTCTGGTAGCTCAGTACAGAACAGTCAGGCTTAACCTAAGAGGATACATGCAAAGTAGTTGTGCAACACTTCAAATAGTAACACCACAAAAAGCTTCCACACCAATTTAAAAAAATAGATGATGGTTTTATACATAAAACAAGTCCAAAATCAAATGTCCAGCTATGAATTTCTGAAAAAGTATTGTCAAAATAGCACTTAGAAGCAATAAGTGCTCGAGTAGTTTATTTGGTTGTGCTGGACTGGGGAAAATTCAAATGTTCTGTCCAACTGTGATGCAACGCAGGCTGTATACTGGGACCCACTTAGACCCGTAAAACCAAAGTACTGCATCAACGAGGATATTTGATGCAGGTCAGGATGCTATGCATGCCTACTGCTCCTGAGGTAGGCGATGCATCAATTCCAAAAGCACTGTGCTGGTTCTGATGGCAATGCGCCAGGATAACTCCACAGAATCATGAGGACATGCTGGTTCCGAGGGCAATTTGCTGGGTCTGCTCCATGCAACAGCGAGGATGTGCTGGGTCCAACTCATTCAACGATGCGCTGGTTCCAATGAGGATGCCTTGTTTCTGGATGAAAACGCACCCTAGCCTCACTTATAAAAGTCCAGGGCTGGGGTGGCACAACTTGGCAACTTGGCAGGGCAGATTCACAACTTGCGGAGTCCAGCTGCGGATGCACGTGGTTCAAGTCTTTGAGATCCCTGAGACCTGAGAACAGGAGGCAAGCCAGCCAGCCCTTGGAGTCATTCTTGATTAATATAATGCAGGTCAAGTCCTTGCCACCCAGGCAGGAGAACAGTAGGCAGCAGGGCAGCAGCAAGGCAAGAGCACAGCTAGACAGAATTCAGCAAAGCAGCAGTCCAGCAGAGCAGCGGTCTTTCAGCAGCATAGCATCTCTTCATCCTTGCAGAGTATTCACAGCTCCAGAAATGTACTGATTTGGTAGTGCCAGAGGTACAGGACTTATACCCGGGGTGCCTGTGAAGTTGATAGAGGTTCTCCATTCCTGACTTGGCTCCAGACACACCACAGAAGGGTAAGTAACCCTTTGTGTAGGGACAAGAGACATCCCTTTCAGGTGTATGTGTCAGCTCCTCCCTCCCATCCTACTCAAGGTGGGTCATCTGCATGCAGATGACAACTCAGTCACACCCACCCTTTCTTTCTGTCTGGATGTCTAGAGGGAATGCTGGAAGCCAGCTGCTACCCCCCAGAAGTGTATTCCAGAGACAGGCAGAAGGCACCAAATGGCTAAAGTAATTAAATGCCACATTTTTAAAGTGGAATTTGCTGAACTGGATTTTAATATCCAACTTCGCCAAAAATTGTGATTTTAAATTGTGAGTTTGCTGACACCAAACTTGAAACGTTTATCTCTTCACACTTAGGAATCACACTTAGGAGAGGTATCAAAGGAATCCCAATGTTATCATATGGTAGAGTTATGCAGTAGTGAAAAATTAAATTGGGAAATTTTCACCACCAGGACCTTTGCAACTCAAAAATGCATGCCTTACCTTTTAAATACATGGCACCCTGCACTGTGGGTAAATAGGCCTCCTTTAGGGGTGAACTACATGTATACAAAAGGAAGGTTTTGGCCTGGCAAGAGGGTTACCTTAGCAGGTTGAAGTGGCAGTTTAGAACTGTACATTCAGACTCCTCAATGGCAGGCCTGACCCATGGTTATAGGGATACCTAAGTGGGTGGCAGAATGAGCACTTCAGACCCACTAGTAGCATTTAATTTACAGGGCCTAGGCACATGTAGTAAACTTTTCTAAGGACTTATAAGTAAATGAAATATGCCAAGTGGGTATGAGCCAACCATACCATATTTAGAGGAGAGAGCATTTGCATTTTATCACTGGTTAGTAGTGGTAAAGTGCTCTGTGTTCTCAGGTAAGCAACAAATTAGCTAGGCAAAATGTAGGAGGAGGAAGGCAAAATGTTTGGGAGGGACGCTCCAGAGAGGACCTCTTCCAAAATGTAAGAACCCTGCTGACGTCCTCACTTGTTCATACCTGATGTTAGCCGTCATCTCTGTTCCTATGACCACTTTCTGCCTAGTTGTTCTGATCTTTCACTTCCATGTTAAATATTGCTTCCTTTTTCAGTGTTCCATTTTCAGAAAGGGCCATATAAGAGCATTGCTGAAATTACATCTGGTGCCTTTTTTTCAAAAATACAAGAAGCCCTTGCAAATATTGGATCAACTCATTCAAAAAAGGGACTTTTGTACCCACATGGTCATCAACCAGAAAATTGCACATTATGGTCTTGCACAAAATGTGCATGATCCAGAGTAGATGTAGTGCTCAGGCAACTTGTAGTAATATTTGTAGAATGTGCACATCTGCAAAGTACAGCTTCCGCAAACGGTAGGTGAGAAAGTGCTGAAATAGACATTTATTTTCCATGTGCAACATGGAGATGCTGAAGAGGAGGGCCTAGGGCAGTAAAATAAAGCATAAGAGTTGCTCACAAAATAAGTCAAGGTCATAAAAATTCTACTGATTAACCTAACTCAAGTAAAGAACATGTTTACATTTTCCAGCATAAATAATGCCATCGTACATAGCAAGCGAAGGCAAAGCCAATGAAGGACAAGTGTTGAGCTTGCCTTTGCCAATGCTTATTTGTGCCAGATTTGGCCCCAAAGAACAAATTTCAAGCTAGACAACAGTGTATCATGGTGCATATATAGCTAGAGGCATGCACCCTGGAATGTTTTTTCTTTGAATGAAATTATTCTTAAACAGTTGGCCATGTGCATGCATGAGCACATTGGGGTGGCCATCTTGCAAGGCTTTTCTTTGCAATGCAAACCTCAACAAAATCCAAACTGCCAAAAGAAGCATATTGACCAAAAAGTGTTTGCATCATTAGGGAAAAATCAATAAGATGTTAAAGTCCTATCTCCTTTCTCTAACCATTCTTGTGTATTGATCTTTGGGGCCTCAGAGATCAGGAAAACCATTCTAATAAATAGGAATAAGAACGTGTCGAGAACAATCGTACAAGAAGTGTAACTTCACAATATCATTTGACTGAGCCTCTGAAAGGAATACAAAATACACCGATGCATTGGTTGTCCAGCAAAATATAGCACAGGGTTTACTACTAGTTGAGTGTTAGACCTTTGGAGAGCAGTGTTTAGTTTGCTTATAATGTCCAACACTTGGGCTACCCAAGTGGCAACTGTAAATCAGAGTTCAGGAAAGGGACCCTGCGCATGAAGCCTAAACTATGTTCTACCTGTTTGATACACATAAATCTGACAAAATGATAAGTGGTGAACCACCCACGGTACAACATCGTGCCAGGGAAAGATGAATCTCACTCACCAGCTCACATTTTGTGGAGCCTCACAGGAGAAAAGTTCCACCATGCAGCAATTCGCAGAATTTGGCCTGAACTCTTTGTTAAAGAATAATACAGTGACCAAAATACCAACAATTCATGCTTACTTATAAGCAGTAATCTATTAAATATTCCTTCTTTGAGCAAGTAAGAAAGAAGGAAACAAACATTTCAAATTGTGTATTCCATTATAATGATTTTCAAATAATTAATCATTACAGTGTTTTCAAAGGGTGAGCATGATGTTGACTGACTTTCAGAAAATGGACCTGCATGCCAGTGCAAATGCAGTCTCCCTTGTACCATGATGCTAGTGTGCTTGTCTTGGGGCTTGGTAGCCAAAAGTGGAATGCGATGTAATGTGGCTTGGCAGAGGGTCAACTTGGCACCTGAGTGGGTGTCCAGGTGCAGAGAATGTACATGCTCTCTAAAAAGGATCACTTGAAAAGCCAGATGTACAGTCACTAGCAACAATCCATGTTGCACGCAGCACACCTGGTGTGTTGCATGAGGATTTTACAGGTGTTGCCTGCCATGTATGGGACCACCCTGCCTCCTGTCGTGTTCATATGGTTATTGGGGAGGGGTGTGAGTGCAAATGATGCAGATCGGTGGCCCATGATTTTTTGGTGGAAGCATAGATGTTGTGTGAGCTAGGTGGGTCCCTGGTAGTATGGTGCCTTGTATGTGCAGCTGAGCATCAAACTGCTAGTGTGTCTAAATTGGGAGGCATTGTATTTTGATGAGGTGAGGTTTGATATGTGTGCCGCAAGGTAGGCTTTGTAATAGTCTGGTAAAGGTGTGTTGGATAGTTTGCCTCTTGCGTACTAGCTGTGCAGAGAAGTTGTGGTGTAGGATATTGGAGTACTAAATTATACATGTGATGAGGGCTGTGGTTATAATCCTGCAAGTGTCAGGAGGGAGGAAAATTAAGAAATGTGTGACAATGCAAATAATGTAAAACAAGGTGGAGGTGATACCGGGATTATTAAGTCTCATGGTGAGGTAGGTGTCCAGGAAGATGGACATGTCTGGGATGGTTGGAGTTTGATGGGTTTGGGCCTCGTCATGTGGGCAACCAGGGTGAGTTCATGTTGCAGAATATCAGCACCACTATCTTGTGAGGTTAATTATGAGACAAGCTATTACTCTCACATAGATTTAGCCATGTTGATCAAAGGCATTATGTAACAACGGCTGGTGGTATTGGAGTCTCCTAGGAGTTACTGTATGATCTGGGTGTCATCAGTCTAAAAGATGATGTAGAGTCCCTGGGTCTGAATGATAAGTGCCAGAGGAGTAATGTACAAGTTTCCGAGAGTGTGGTTAAGTGAAGAGATTTGTGGGACCCTGCGGATGAGCACCTTGAGTTCTGAGGAACTGGAGTAAGCTTAAGCTGTTGCATAAGTGTGATGATGGCTTTCCCCTTCAGAGATGGATCCCAGTGTCTCCTGTTGTGGAGTCTTGAGATGACTGTGTGAGTGCTAAGAAAGTAAAAACTGAAATCATGACATGCACATGCCTGCCTTCTTTCCTACAGTGCACCAATGTTATTGTATTTGTGTGGATGGGTGTCAGATATTATCATCAGGGTACAATATTTCAAAATTGAATGAAAGACAGTACAGCAAGACACAATGGTATGTTGTGGTGTGTGAAAGTCTGAGTGCAGGATCATGAGAGAAATAGCAAAGTGCGACATATCTTGATTAATGTTGGGTGCAAACTGATGGCTAGAGGAAATGCAGGCACGCTTGCAACATGGTCCAATGGTTTCAACAGTGGTGTTAAGCAGCAAATGTTTAATCAGCGCAGGCAGAAAACAGAAATGAACCCCAATATGTAAAATATAGCCAGTTCCTGCACCCACTCTTTCAGGCAGGGCAGTCCTGCAGGCTGCCTAGTTGCATTGCATTGTGTGTAATGACAGAAATAGGCCCCCTCATTACCACTAAGTTTGTGGGAACATGGTACAGGTGCTGCCATGTGAAAAGTAAAAATAATAGTAAATGGTCTTATTTACTTGTAGAAACATATGCTACACATATCCCTGTGTGATAGAAAGTATTTTTTAAACTATCTTATTGTTACAATAATCATTTAGGACAAATTCAATCATGGGTTATTTGTAACTTATTTCTGTCTGTTTTCAGAGGGGACCACAAATACCTACTGAGATGAGCCTTTCCATTATGCCCAAACAGTTGGAGACACCATTCTGCTTTGTGGACGAAGGCACCTTCCAAAAACTCCAGGACTCTTTTGAAATTTCTTCTCTGGTCTTGACAAGGGAAGATGATTTTGCAGGGTCCCCAGATGAACCAAAACCCACTGGAGATGTTCCATCCACCTGTTCCATCACATCAGAGGACTCTGAAGACCCCAAGTTGTCTTTCAATGGCGAATAGTAGGAGTCCAGCAGCAAATGGCTGATGAGTTCGTAGGTGTCTAAGCCCTAATAAAGGTTTGGCAAA
The DNA here is from genome assembly GCF_964263255.1 of Lissotriton vulgaris. Classification (NCBI taxonomy): domain Eukaryota; kingdom Metazoa; phylum Chordata; class Amphibia; order Caudata; family Salamandridae; genus Lissotriton; species Lissotriton vulgaris. The sequence continues at coordinate 950,644,726 of NC_141691.1, forward strand.
GTCAATCACAGACACCTTCTCTTGGATCCACAGGATTGATGAGTCCCTTGCTGAAATTGCAGATGCATGATGCAGAGACGAAATTGACAAAATTCTAACTGCCATCAATCCCTTTGAAGGCCTCAGCAACCCAGATACCAATCCAAATATCAACGATTGGAACAAGATAGTTATTCTTAGACGTAACCAAATAAAAGCAGCACTACATGGTCTACTCATGACTGAGTACCTTAGGAATAAGATGGGACCACCAGGCTTGATCGTTAAAAACAAACCGTTCATATTTCAGTCTGACATGCAGTTTAAAAAGGAGTGGTCGCTCATCTCCTGGCACTGTACTAGGGATTGGCTCGTCCTTATAGTGAAGACAGCAGCCAGGATTACTCAAGAACTAAAAATTGAGATCCAGAAAATTGAGGTACAATTGAGCACCTATATATTCCCAGCTGATCTAAAAGCCAGATTAGACGAACTGAACCAACAAATGACGGAGTTTGAATATACGCTAAAACAGAGCAAGTTTAATAAACTGCGCAAAGATAAAGACAAGTTCACACCAGAGGGGGCATACCCCTATACCAAGCCCGACTATGTATCTAAAAATCAGAATAGTGATATAGACAGTGATGGCTCTGATAATGGTTCATCGGGCTCTAACTCAAGTGGCAACCAAAGGTACAGACCCAACAGAGGCGGATGGAGACAGAAAAGGCAACAATTTCCAAGACAGCGAGGGTGGAGAGGATACCCTCCCCAATTCCCCCAATATATGGGGCCTGCACCATTCACCCTATTCCAGTTTGGCCCTCCAACCACTGGACATGGCTACCCACAATGGAACCCAGATTTTGATGGCGGATTCTATGGCCCACAGCCTTTTTTAGGCACCCGCCCGGGACCGCGTGTAAGGAACAGAAAGGGCAACAATGTTGCTTGGGAACACCAGGATCTGGGCAACCCCGGAATGACCAGGAGTATGACAGGCTCCCTCCTCAACCAACTGTCAACCAGCAGCAAGAGAGGGACCTAGTATTGAATTTAACTCCGAGACCCTTAACCGCGATACAAAAAACAGTGCTGAACAAAGGCCTGGGTTTTGTGCCAACGCTCAAACCAGACATTTTCAAATTGAATATGGAAATGCAGGACTTCCTTAGAAAATTGAAATTACAGGCCTTTTTCATTGATAAACCATCAACTGCAACCCCCACTGATACAGGCCTCCGACTTAAGTCCACCTTCACCCCTCCGGACTCTATGCTCCCTATTGAGCTATTAACTTTTGAAAAAGCTATTATGACCGAAGTCAACAAACTGAATTCATCCACTGCAAAAACGTTCTACAACACAAGTAAAGAGGAACAACAAGCCATCAGAGACCTAGCTGATGATAAGGACATCATAATAAAACCTGCAGATAAGGGCGTCGCCATTGTTTTACAGACTGCAGAGGCATACAACAATGAGTGCATGAGATTGTTAGCAGATAGACGCAACTACACGATCCTGCAACAAGATCCCACCGAGAGTCTTCGAATAAAAATTGAAGGCATGATTGAAGAGGGATTGGCACATGATTGGCTAAGTAAAAAGGAAGGTGAATTTCTGGCACAACCAACACCCCGCATTCCCTATTTTTACTGTATCCCTAAAATTCATAAGAATGTCACAAACCCACCAGGGAGACTGATAGTTTCAGGCATCGGATCTATACTGGAACCATTGTCTAAGTTCGCAGATGCATTCCTACGCCCCCTGGTACAATCAACAAACACTAATTTGAAAGACACCAAGTCTGTTTTACAACTCCTACAGGACATGACCTTTGATCCTATGACCCAACTCCTAATCAGTTTGAATGTGGAAAGCCTCTATACTAGCTTGCCACATGATGAGACACTCCTGATCATCGAGGAAGTCCTCTTTCCAACGCCGTGGCAATACCAAACACCGAAAGGCTTGGTATTAGAATGCATATCCTTGGCAGTGCAAAAAAACTTTTTTCAATACAAAACAACGATCTACCAACAAAGCCATGGTACCGGCATGGGTAGTACATTTGGTCCAAGTCTGGCTGGGCTTAATGTACACCATCTTGAAACTACTAAGATCCTCCATACCCAGAACCCTTACAGACATAACATTAAGTCTTGGAAAAGGTACATAGATGACATCCTGGATATATGGGAAGGGGACCAACAATCTGTGAACGACTTTGTAGTATGGCTCAACAATCAGAATGCCTTCTTAAAATTCACAAGCTCAGTCTCCAGCCACACGTTGGTCTTTTTGGATCTAAACATATACGCAGAGGGAGGGAGGTTGAAAACAACCACCCATTTCAAACCGACATCAAGGAACTGTTTGTTACGGTTTGACAGTTTTCTCCCCCGTCATCTAAGAGAAATTTTACCTTACGGACAATTTTTACGCCTAAGGCGCAACTGTACTGATGTGTCGGATTTCAGATCACAAGCTTGTGATTTAAGAGAGAAATTGAAATTACGACAATACCCTATCAAAATCATTGACAAAGCAATGAAAAGAGCAAAGAACAACAACAGAGAGGCTCTTTTGGAAGATCGACAGAAGGAATCCACGGAAGCCAAACGACCAATCGGCGTAACGACTTACAACACCATGTCAAATGAAGTCTCTAAGATCGTCAACAAACATTGGGGCATATTGACATGTGGCAAACTGGACTTAGAAAAACCCATGTTCGCCCACCGCAGGGGACGGAACCTCAGGGATATGTTAGTGCATACCAGACCAAAACCATCACCTGTAGCCACACAACCATCCATAGGAGTACAAGGCCATTTTCCATGCGGAAACTGTAGCAGCTGCCATCTCACACGAAAAAGCACCAGACTAACTTTCCGTAATGGATCTACCTGGGAACAAAGGAGGATGACAAACTGCAACTCCAAAAATGTGGTTTACCTTATCACCTGCCCCTGTGGCCTGGAATATGTGGGCATGACCACTAGGGCTATGAAAACACGAAGGAACGAGCACAAAAGCAACGTGCGCTGCAGGAAAAGCACTACCAAAATGGCTACGCATTACCTCACTTTACAACATTGTATAAATGACCTAAAGTGAACAGTCATAGAACAGTTACCTTCAGAGGCGGGCCTTTTTCAGACGAAACAAAGATGGGTGTTTCGTCTTGGGACACACAATACAGGTTTGAATGATGAAGTTCCATGGGGACAACTTTCCCATTAAAATCAGTATTTTCAGTATTTAATAAAAGACATTAATACCATCTCTTTGGCAACAGGAATATATTCCAGCATCTATCCTCCTGAATTATACCTACAGAATAGCCCGATCAATGGCAGTTCATAAAGTTCACTGTCATCACAGTTCCAAGAAACTTTGAAATCGCTGAGCTTAGGATAAATCTAAAGAATAGCCCGATTTGTGGTAATTCGTAATGATCATAGTAATCGCAGGTGCTTTAAACTCGTTGTGCGCTACAATAAATGCTCATGTGTCTGACTCGAGCTGGCTTAAAACCTTCCCTTCCAATACGCATGCGCGAAGGACCACCGGCAGTCTTCGCGCATGCGCGATGATGGATACACGCGTGTGTACAGACGCTTAGCTACCGACGGCTCCTTTGAACACACAGAGACGCAGGATGTATGGATCATGATCGGACATGCCGTACAAGGGCATGCAATTAAGCTGTCCACATCGGAACACCCATGTTTGGTCAATTCTCATTTCCGCTCGTTCGCATTAACAATTAAGAGCCGGGTATAAATAAAGATCGCCGCTAGCTCTCCTCACTTCAGCGGAGCAGCGTGTGGGGTAAGACGGTGGATAGTACATCCCGAACCCGTGAGTATGAAACAAAAAACAACCATATCCAAAACCAACTAAGTAAGTGAGAATGTATTCTTATACCTGCATTACCTCTCACTTCAGATTGCATAATAGCTACACCCCAGACGTTCCTATTGCTCATGAAGCAAGCAAGCAAGCTTCATAAGTATGACCATGACTTCCAGTATTTTCTAGTAATTTATGTATCTTTGTTGTATGTTTTGTTAGTGTCTTTGCTTTACAGGGCTTATTTAAGCACATGGTAAGGTTCCAGGTGACTGCACCTGCTTGAACTACCCGGTACATGGGTAACCATTCTCTGTTCCTCTTGTTCTTTTTCCTACAGGTCATTGAACTTGTAGCAGACTGCTGTAGGCACATTATAGCCTTATAGTATTATTTTCACTGTTTATATTATCAATTTTAATACATTTTGATATATATTTAATGAAACATGAGTAAGGTGGGGAAGTTGTGCCCCCGTCCTGAAGAAGGAGCTTTGCCTCCGAAACATGTCGACGCACACCTGACAAAGCACATTAAAGACAACAACAGGGGACTTCCATGGGCACCTGCTTCGCCCCCAGCTATGCCTATGGTTGGCTGGTGGGAGAAGCAGGTGCTCTGGAACGACCTCACGGAGAAATGGGCATTGAATGTAGTTAAATGGATGAGATACATAGACGACGTCTTCTTTATCTGGCGAGGGTCTGAGAACAATTTGAACTGTTTCATTGATTGTCTTAATATCATCCATGTGAATTTAAAATGTACAATACACTACATAATACACTCTGTAGATTTCTTAGACGTCAGAGTTACTAAAGTAAACAACCAACTGACCACCTCACCTTTTCGCAAAGAGACAGCAGGGAACTCGCTACTCCATTCCTCCAGTGCTCACACCCCAAGCTTACGATGGGGAATAGCTTTCAGTGAGTTCCTAAGAGCTAAACACAATTGTTCTACTGAATCACATTTTCAAAGAACTAAGGAGTAGATGAACGAGAGATTTAAAGTTAGGGGGTACTCTAACAAATCACTCTGGGAGGCAGAATCCGGAGTTGATAAGATATCAAGAGAGGATGTCCTAACTCCCAAAGTAGTACTCTGACAACCAGTCCTGAAACCCTGAAAGTGAGATTTATAACAAAATATTGCAGCCAGTCTAACCAAATACGACAAATATTGAAAAACAGATGGGATATACTAAGGCAAGATCCCATCTTGAGAAATGTCGTCGGTACCACTCCGGGCATTTCATATCAACGAGGCCAATCTTTAAAAGATTGTCTAGTACAAAGCCATTTATCCCCGAAAGAAACTGACTGGTTAGAAACTACGAAAGGGTTCAGGAAATGTGGGAATTGCAAGGCGTGCAAGTACAGTCAGAATTGCAATGAGATCCTCCTACCTAAATTGAAAATGAAATGGAAGATTAACACTCTAATCACATGCACTACGGAGTATGTGTGTACCTAATCCATTGCCCTTGCAACTTATGGTACATAGGGTCAACCACAGCATCTGTAAAAAAACGCATCCTAGAGCATTGGCGTGCAATTATCAATCAGGACTTCTCATACAGCACTGGAAGACATTTTAGCCGATTCCACCAGAATGATGCATCAAAAGCAAGTTATATAGGGATTGCAATGATTAAAAACAGTATCAGAGGTGGAGATAGACTGGGGACATTACGCAAATTAGAGTCAAGATTGATTCTATTGGCAGGTACCCACTTTCTCGATGATTTAAATATGGACGAGGGGTTACATTCCCATCTTTAAAAATGTATAATTGAAGCAGACAGGGGTATGAACAGTAGGAGAGCTGTATTCTCACCATATAAATTTAACTTTTAAACCCCCCCGCACACCCTCACACTTTTTGATATCTATACCAGCTTGATTTAACAATAGAAAACATTGTTTAAGGACATTAGAGTACCTTTTTGGTCCTTGAAGTGTTAATATGAATTTTGAAGACTAATCTAATGCCAATAGCAAACCAATATATTTTCTTCCCTTTTTTTCTTTTTCCTAAGTTTGGAATAGAAGACAACCAAATCAACCATCTTCTGTACATGTTAATTATGTATTTTCCTCTGTCATGATACTAATATTGGCTTATTTGAAAGGTATACATATGTACATATTGGGTTGTTCAAACTGGACATATGGTACTATACCATAATTTGCTTTTGAGCTATGGGAGTTTATTCCACAATATTGCATTGGTACTATACCTGAATCGAGGACCACCTAACAAATTCTGTTATATTTGAATTGCATCAGAATAATGAGCTGGATTTTTCACTTTGCACTTAGGAAATAATGTATTTTCACACAAATCACAAATGTTAGTATTGATTGTATAATTTAATGTCAGTGACAATAACTGATACTGAAGCCGATATGTATCAAGAAATATTGAACATACAAGGAAAGGTGTTTTCTGTTTCTATGAATCTGTGTGGCTACACCTTTAAAAAGTGGTATGAGATGAACGTGGGTCATGTGATCAAGAACAACTTGTTGTTCGAAACGCGTTATCCCTTGACTCTTTGATTGCCGAATAAAGACCTTTTGGAAGAACTACGGGCTCGTCGGAATTCCTTTACCTGAATTCTGCTTCTGCATTTATTACCTACTGGCGATAGCCAGTAGGTATATATAGTTAGGACCTAGTTACCATAGGAAATGCCGAACATTCTATTGGGACTAACTTTGGTGCCGATTGAGGGATCTGACTGTAATTTTCCTCAAACCTGCCTCACTGCGCACCGCTCCTTCCCTGAACGTTTTGGGGGGGTTCGTCAAGCGGGGGCTGAGATAAAAGGGGGTCCAAAACATGTTTTCCCCATGTTAATTTCCATAGGGACATTCTGACAAGGCTACAGGTCGAACGGCTGAACGGAATTACACCAAACTTGGCAAAATGGTAGAGCCTGGTATGGAGTAGTGCCTTTTTTTTCTTTTTTTTTAAAACTTTATTGTTAGGAAGGAATAGTCTTCAGTCAATTGCATACATTCAATTCGTAATCTTGCATTTCTTACATCTTATCTGTGCAATAGTTCGCGGGCTACAGATTTGTAATTAAGACATAGTTCCTGCCGTGTCACGGGTCTCGTCTAAGCATTCAACATTTGACATCTGTTTACAACGTGCATTTCTTCGATAACCCCTCCTCCCAAGTTCAGTGACGACTATGTCTCCTTCCTTTTAACTACTAAGAACAAACTCCCCAACTTATCCCCCCAACCCTGCGTCATCATATCCCCCAAATTCCCCCCTCTTCTCGTAGTCACCTGTGCCGCTGATCGTATCGCAAGAAATGGCCAGGCCAGTGCCACCCATGTTTCCCGTGTTATATGCCTGAGGCCTCCCCCTCGCAGTTATTCATTCATTCCTCTTCCCCTTCGGAATCAGATTCCTCTCCCTCTGGTAAGGGCTCACAAAGTTCCCCTCTGTACAAGTTCCATGCCGCCCAGACTTTGTTCCATTTCCGGGGCGCCGATCGAAGCACATACACCGCCCTCTCTGTCACCATTAGGATGTCCATGTTTTTAGCCCACCTATTGGCGGTGGGTACTTCCGGCGCCCCCCATTTCTGTGCTATATCCCGCTTAGCTACGGTCAATGCCAGTGTCGCCCAAATCAGTTCATATCTACCCAGGTCGTTCGGGTCCCAGATGTTTAGAAGGCATTTACGCGGTTCGGGCAAAACAGAAAGTTTGAGGGCCTGGGAAATGGATCGGAGCACCTGTCTCCAGAATTCGCGTATCTGCGGGCAGTCCCATAGTGTGTGGAACAGTGTCCCCTCCTCTCCGCAGCCTCGAAAACAGTAGGGGTGTGGTGCTCTTTGTATTTTGTGCAGCAGTGTTCTGGTGTAATAGATGCGGTGTAAGATTTTTAGCTGTACCAGTCTGAGCCTACTAGAGATTCCCACCTCTTTCGGGGAGGCCAGGGCCTCATTCCATTCAAATTCGTCTGTCTCGCCTAGTTCCCCTTCCCATTTCTCCTTAAGTTTTAGCGTTGGGTCCTTGAGATTGTTGACCAGTTTCTTGTATGTAAGGGAGGTGGCGCTCTGGAGCATGAAGTCTGTCAGTAATCTATCTTCCAAAGGAGAGGAGTCTGGTAGTGTGGTGCCGGCAGGGATGGCCTGTAGTAATGCATGCCTAATCTGGACATACCTAAACGTTTCTGTGGGTCTCAGGTTGTATTGCTGTTGCAACTGTGGAAATGGTAATATTGTGTCGCCTTTCCAGAGGTCTCCTATCGTAGAAATACCTATTGAGTCCCACCGGTCAAACCCCTTACAGCCTCTCAGGTTCCCCAGTGCTTTCGTGTCCCACAAGGGTGTCATTTTAGTGAGTCGGCCCGCCCACCCCAGACGGGCCTGTGCCACGTGCCATAGTGCCGCCGTGTGTTTGGTCGGACCGATCAGGGCTTTCAGTTGCGACTTGTTGTAAAGTACAGACAGCATACAGTCCGTCCCCAGTTGCGACCAGTCTGCCCGATAGGCCGGGTCGTTCTTCGGGGCGTGGATCCAGTAATTTACAATCTTGAGTTGGGCCGCCCAGTAATAGAGCTGTATGTTGGGGAGCGCTATGCCACCCTCGTACCAGCTCTTTACGAGTTTATCATAAGCTATGCGCGCCGGGCCTGTGTTCCAGAGCAGGACCGTGACCAGCGCCACTATCTGTTGAAAGTAACGCTGTGGTACCAGGTGCGGAGTATTTTCCAGTACGTAAAGGAGTCTTGGGAGGGCCATCATCTTGTATAATGCCGCCCTGCCCAGTAGGGTCAGGGGGAGGGCCGCCCAGTGCTTAACATCCGCTCGTAGGCGGTCTATAGGAGGTTTTAGGTTGTTCACGAAAAAGTCTGTTTCCCCGCTCGCGATGATGATACCCAGGTACTTGAAAGAGGCCGACGTCTTAAGCATTGGACAGTTCCTCTGTAGTCTCGGCTCTGGGCCTTTTAATGTGTATATGGTGGATTTCGACCAATTGAGAGTGTAACCCGATGTGCGCCCATGTGCGTCGCAAAGGTCCAGTAGGGCTGGGATGCCGGCCTCAGGTGAGGTCATGTATATGAGCATATCGTCTGCGTATAGCGAGACTTTGTCCTCCCATCCCTCCTTCCATTTGATGCCCGCGAATAGTGGCGTTGATCTGATTTGGATGGCCAAGGGTTCAAGTACCAGCGCAAAGAGCAGGGGGGACAGGGGGCAGCCCTGTCTGGTCCCCCTGCCCAGTGGGAATCTAGGCGACGTGTGACCGTTGGCCACCACTTGTGCCACGGGTTTTGTGTAGAGCAGCCGTATCCACCTAATGTATTTTGGGCCAAATCCCATGCGTTCCAGCACCACAAAAAGGTATTCCCACTCTACTAAGTCGAACGCCATTTTGGCGTCGAGGGAGAGGATTACCGCTTGGTCCGTGAGGAGGTGCGTACGGGCTAGCACTCCGTGGACTCTTCGGAGATTCAGCGCCGTACTCCGGTGGGGCATGAAGCCCGACTGGTCAGGGTGGATAAGGGTACTAAGATGGGGCATTAACCGGGTTGCCAGAAGTTTAGCTAGTATTTTGGCCTCGATGTTCAGTAATGATATCGGGCGGTATGAGGTGCATTCCGTCGGTGGTTTTCCGGGCTTGGGTATTGCTACAATCGTCGCTGTGCGTTGGTCCAGCGGTAGCTCTAGTTTGTCTCTGCTTTCTAAATACATAGCTAGTAATGGGGCACTGAGGTCTACGGCCATGGACTTGTACCATTCTACCGGTATTCCATTAGGGCCCAGTGCTTTACCTGACTGTAGCGCCTGGATCGCCAGCTGGATTTCTTCCCCCGTTGGATCTAGTTCTAGGGCGTCACTATCCTCCTGTGCAATGCTGGGGATGGTAGTGTCTGCAAGTGTTGCTATCGCCATTTGTCGTGTGACCTTTCGTCCCGGTGTATAGATGCCCTGATAATGACGAGCCAGTTCGCCCACTATTGCTTCCGGGTGTTCCAGTGTCCGCCCATCTTCCGTATTGAGTCTATGGATACCTCTTGCTCCATTCCCTCTCTTGTCCAGCCACGCTAGCATACGCCCCGCTTTGTCGCCCACATCATAGATTCTGTGTCTAGTGTTCGCGATGTATCCCTTTTCTGTCGTTTTGAGGTGGGCTAGGTATTGTTGCTGCCGGAGCATGAGTGTGTGTGTCGTGGTCGGGGAGGGGTCTGTCATATGAGCGTTGTTTGCCGTATCTAATGCAAGTTCTAGGTCTGCAAGTTCCTTCCGTGAGTCCCGTTTGTGTCCCGTAATCGCCGAAATGGCCGCCCCCCTAAGGACAGTTTTGTATGCCTCCCATAGGGTGGAGGGTGACTCCACTGTGCCTGTGTTTTCAGTAAAATACAGTGACGTTGTTAGTTTGAGTTTCTTTCGGATCTTGGGGATTTTCAGGAAGTTGGGGTAAATCGGGTACGGTCGTGCATTTCGTTTCCCTCCGGTGGTCAGTGATAGGACGATCGGAGAGTGATCTGAAACCCCCCTGGGTAGTGTGTCTAATTTTTCAACCATATCCAGTCCCAAACCCAGTGTCATGAAGTAGTCTATGCGAGACAAGCTGTTATGTACCGCTGAGTAATAAGTGTAGTAAGTGGTGTCTGTGTATATTTGCCGCCCGAGGTCAACAAGGCCCAGGGCTTCCACAAAATCCGACAGAGGTGCAACACCTCGCGGTCGGGTTCTGGAGGGAAAAGTGTCCGTAAGTGGATCCATGACTGCGTTAAAGTCTCCCCCAACAATCATGTCGCCATCAGGGAGATCAAGAAGGAACTTGCCTAGTGCTGGTAAGGCCACCGAGTGTAGGGCTGGGGGAATGTATACTGAAATCACATTTAGGGCCCTGCCTTCCCATTGCCCGTGGATTGCTGCAAAGCGACCCTGGTCGTCTGCCACACGGTTGGATACCATAAGGGGGGAGGATCTTCTCACCAGTATGCCCGTTCCCCTGGAGCCAGTAGTGAAGTCGGCGTGGATCGCCATTGTGTACCCACGTCTGTCTAAGGCTTTGCAGGTGGATCCCGTGAGATGGGTTTCCTGTAGGAGGACCACATCTGGGTTCTGCCGTTTTATGGCCTGGAGGACCAAGCCTCTCTTGATTTTGTCACCCAGGCCCCGGACATTCCACGTCATTATGCGCAGTGGGGGAATCGTTCCGGTTGCGGAGGGGCCCACCGCGGGCGTGTGATTAAGTGGCCTGGCCATTGGGTTGATGAGGGAGTCTGGCACACAACGTGTGCTGCGGCTTAGCCCAGGTGACGACTAGTGTCGTGTCGTGTAGGAGGCACGCTGATGCCAGGGTGATATTACTGTGTAGGTGGTGAATGATGACTACAAACAAGAATAAACATTTAAGCAAAAAACCTTCAAACCCATCCCCCCTCCCTGCTACCCTGCTCCACGGACAAAAACCCGCCCGCATCCCCAACTTTGCAGAGTGCTTCAGCCCTCCCCTAAACATCTTACTTGCTCGTAGGGTTGGTGAGTCCCCTCTGGGCACTGCCTGTGCCCACCCTACTCAGCTACGTCCGAGCCACGGTTCCGCGGCCCACACAGTCTCAAGAAACAATACAGGTAAGTGTTACACCGGAGCTGATTGTCCAGAGTCCAATGGATCCCTTTCGAGGTCGGAGTCAAGTTCTGTCTCGCCTCCTTGGTGTGGTCGGTGGGAGGACTGACTAGGCGATGTCCGTTCAGTCTGGTGTCGCGGCTGGTCTCGCTGTGAGCGGTGTCATCGCCCTGCTGGTCGCCAGCCCTCCAGCCATTCTTGAGCCACCTCCGGCGTGTCAAAAAACCAGGTCTTCCCCTCGGCCACTATTCGAAGTTTCGCCGGGAACATCATGGAGTATGGCAATTCTCTGTCGCGCAGTGCTTTCTTAACCTCAGTGAAGGACTTACGTCGCCTGGCCACCTCTGCCGTGTAGTCCGGGAAGAACGCTAAGGTTGCATTCTGGATCCGTACTGGTGGTGAGTTCCTCGCCGCCTGTAATATTGCGTCTCTGTCTCTGAAGTTGAATAGCCGGGCTAGGACCGGTCTTGGAGTTGCCCCCATCTTAGGTGGGCCCCCCGGGACCCTGTGCGCTCTCTCAACCGAGAAGAAGTGTGACAGGCCCTTGGGCTGGAGCTTGTTCTTGATGAGGTCCTCTACATAGAGGTCCATGGCCCCCTTCCCCTCTGTCTCTGGAAGTCCAAGGATACGCACGTTGTTACGGCGTGAACGCCCTTCCTGGTCGTCCAGCTTGTCGTGCAGGAGTTTGGTGACCTTTTGCATCCTTTCCATGGCCAATTGGAGCTCTGAGGTGTCTTCTACGAGTGATTTCGTGACCACTTCCACCTGCGACACCCTCTCCGCCATTTTGTGAAAGTCCGCTCGCAGCAGAGATACTTCTGAGGAGATGGCGCCCACTGTGGTTTTTACTTCTGTGAGCGTTTTCATGATGTCTTCCAGCGTTATTGTCGTCGTCTTTTCCGCTACCTGGGCATGGCCCGTGGAGGATCGCCCTGTAGTTTGCTGCTGCCCTTGGTGTCCATAGGCGAATTTATCCAGTTTGGCTTGTGTGGAACCGCTCCTGAGGCCTTTTCCCGCCATGGTGCTGGGGCCCGTGGGTGCCAGAGATATGTCCCAGGTGACCGCGGCTTGTGGGCCGATGTAGGTCTCCGATAAGCGTTATCAGCCAGCCAGGAGCAGGTCACACCGGACGGCAACGCGGGAGTCTAGGAGCCGCTGATGCGTACTGTGTCGTTGTCCCCGATATTCTCTCTCCGGGACGGAGCCGTCACAGCGATCCCCCCCCCCGGCTGTTCTGCACTGCACCTTAATCCGTGCACTGGACTAGCCGCCGTGTGATGGGTCACTATTGTCGTGGCGACGCTGCTGATGGCGGGCCCGGGGGTTCCCTTTGCGTTCCTCGTTGCTGCCCGGTGTTGCGTCGTCCCCCCGGGGCACCTTCCAACTGTCTTCTAGTCCGGCTCGTTGTGCGGGCCCTCCGTCTCCCCGCTTGCATGCGGTGTCTGAGATTGCCCCCCGTAGCGTCGCGGCGCCAGGTATGTCTTTTTTCGTGGGGGGAGGGGGGTTGCTGCAAGGCAACGTCCCCGTTCCGCGTGGCCCAGGCTGGGGTTGCACTGACCTCTGCCCCGGTCTGGTCCTGCTTGGCGTCAGCGGCAGCCTGCTCGTCACCTGAGGGTTCCGCCAGTAGTTGTGGGCTTGGTCCGATGGTAGCGCTATGCACCGGGGAGTGATCTCTGTGTCCCGCCGGCTCCGTCGCACTTCCGCCGGGGCTCAGACTCTACGCAAGGCCGGTGCTTCGCCTCCCGCTGCAGGCCCCAACTCGCCTCACGATGCTGCTCGGGCTCCGGTGCTCCGATTTCTTCGAGACTTGGACCGGTGACACCGCTTGGGTCCCGGACTCGAACGCCGCCGCTTCAGGCGCGCTTGCTGGCGGATATATGTGACGGATTTATGAAAAGGCTGCAGTGCCCTCGGGAGCTCTCACGCTATGCGGCCGCCATGCTTGGCTGCTAGCCACGCCCCTGGAGTAGTGCCTTTTGTATGTTTGGTGTAAATCCGTCCAGTAGTTTTTGAGAAAATTGAATGTGAAAATGAGTCCAATGCAATTTTGCATTGGACCTTTAGACACAGCTACAGCCCGAACGGCTGAATGGAATTACTGCAAACTTGGCAAAATTGTAAAGACTGATATGCAAAAATGTATTTTGTATATTTGGTAAAAATCCCTTCCTTAATTGTTGAGAAAATCGACTTTTTTCAAATTATATATCTATAAGCGGGATACGGTGCATGCTCGTGCGCGCCCCGTCCTTGCACCATCCTTGCACGTGCGCGGACCTTAGCGTGCGCGTGCGGAATTCTGATTGGCTGTTGGACGTCTGTCCACATTCCAAAACAGAAATTGTTGACAGCCATCTTGTGCCTCGGTAGACTGAGGCACAGGAAAGCAGAAAAACAAACATGTAGAACTCAAAAAGGGGGCAGGGTAGAAGTTTCCTGACCCCTAGGCCTGCTCAGGGGGTCCCACAAGGCACCCCCAGGCCCAATTTTTTTTTAAAAAATTCGAAAAATCGCGGGGGTACGTGCACCGTGCGTGCACAGTACGAGTACCGTACGAGTACCGTACGCGCACCGTGCGAGCACCCCGTGATTTTTCGAAAAAGAAAAATTTGTTTTTGGGCCTGGGGGGGCCTTGTGGGTCATGATGCTTCTACCCTGCCCCCTTTGCGTGTTTTGTACCTTTGTTTCACTGCTTTCTTGTGCCTTGGTTCTACAGAGGCACAAGATGGCTGCCAACACTTCCTGGTTTGGAGTGTTGACAGACAGCGGCAGCCAATCAGCATGCATTTCACAGGAAAGCAGCATGCTCATTGGCTGTCAACACTTCTAACCAAGAAGTGTTGGCATTCATCTTGTGCTAGGTAGACCAAGGCACAAAAGAAGCAGAGCTCACAGCCCACACAGCTCTCACAGCCCACACAGCTCTCACAGCCCACACAGCTCTCACAGCTCACACAGCTCTCACAGCTCTCACAGCTCAAACAGCCCACACAGCCCTCACAGCCCTCACAGCCCACACAGCTCTCACAGCTAACACAGCTCTCACAGCCCACACAGCCCACACAGCTCTCACAGCCCACACAGCTCTCACAGCCCACACAGCTCTCACAGCCCACACTTTCACAGCCCAAACGGCTCTCACAGCCCACACAGCTCTCACAGCCCACACAGCCCTCACAGCCCACACAGCCCACACAGCTCTGGCAAAGATAATACCAGCAGCGAACAAGTACTGGCAAAGACAATAACGGCCACAAACAAACACTGACAAAGACAATAATGGCAGAAAAAAAACACTGGCAAAGACAATAACGGCAGCAAAGAAACACAGGCAAAGGCAATACCAGCAGCGAACAAACACTGGCAAAGATAATACAATCAGGGGGGCAGGGGCACAAAAGACGGCACAATCAGGGGAAAGAAGGCCCGACAAACGGCACAATCAGGGGGCAGAAGGCAAGAAAAAACGGCACAATAAGTGGGCAGAAGGCAACAAATACGGCACAATCAGGGAGCAGAAGGCAAAAAATACGGCACAATCAGGGTGCAGAAGGCAAGAAATATGGCACAATCAAGGTGCAGAAGGCAAGAAATATGGAACAATCAGGGGGGCAGAAGCCAGAAATATGGCACAATCAGGGGGGCAGAAGCAAGAAATACGGCACAATCAGGGGGGCAGAAAACAAGAAATAAGGCACAATCAGAGAGCATCTTGCTCCGGTCCAAAAATCGGATCACTAGGGCTGCTCAGGTTGTCCCACAAGGATATTAACATATTTAAACTTTATCCGCTAATAGAATTAGCATTTAAAAAACCTTGCAAATTCACTGAAAAAAACATAGGTTTCAGGCCTTATTTAGTTAGGAATTAGCATTTAAAAAACCTTGCATATTCATTGAATAAAACATAGGTTTCAGGTCATATATAGTTAGGAATTAGCATTTAAAAAACCTTGCAAATTCACTTAAAAAACCATAGGTTTCAGGTCATATATAGTTAGGTATTAGTATTTAAAAAACCGTACAAATTCACTGAAAAAACCATAGGTTTCAGGCCTTATATAGTTAGGAATTAGCATTTAAAAAAACATTGAAATTGCTCCTATATAGTTAGTTGTACTAACTATATTTCGCGCACCCGCAATACACTGCTGATGATGTCACATATTACATCATTCATGACATGGTCAGTGACATCACTGATGACATCACTGATGCGCCATAGATATTGCCATACTAAAGAAGATCCCTCTTACGATACTGACTGTCGATGCCGCTAAGGCATTTGACAGAGTAAACTGGGCATTTGTGAATAAAATAATGACCAAAAATAATCTAGGTAACTCCTTTTTACATGCCGTAGGAGAAATTTATAAAACTCCAAGATCCAAGATTCTAGTTAATGGCAATATTGCAAATGACATCAGAATAGAAAGAGTTACCAGACAGGGATGCCCCCTTTCTCCCCTGCTTTTTAATCTATACATCGAGCCATTAGCAAACAAACTTAGAAACAGCAATAAAATAACCCCCTTTAAACATCAGGGATGGGAAAAAAAGATCGCACTTTACGCAGATGACCTGATGCTATTCACAGATAACTATGCCAACTCTAAGCTAGCCATAGAAAACATCTTAAGCAACTTTGGAGAGGTCTCAGGATATTTATTTAACCACACCAAAACAGAAATCATGACATGGAACACACACTTCAACAGCCCAAACGTCAGGCAAGAGATAAAATACCTGGGTATTTTAGTGAGTCAGGACCTAGACAAAATTCCACAGAATAATCTAAACAGAGTGGCACGCGAAGTAAGGAAACTACTCAAAGTGTGGTCCAGCCTACCCTTAAGCTTTATAGGGAGGTCTAACATCATAAAAATGACTGTGCTACCTAAATATACATACCTCTTTAACACCATTCCGCTAGAATTTAAAAAAGCCGCGCTAAAAAAATTGCAGGGGGAAATCACTAGCTTCATATGGGCCTCTAAAGGAACAAGAATATCGTGGAAAAAAACTCCGGAGGAAAAAAGAGAACGGAGGGATAGCAAGCCCAGACCTGGAGGAATATCACAGGGCAGTTCATTTTAAAAATATGCGTACCCTTTTATAAATTCATCAATATTACCCGGAACACTTACAGGCAATGACAGAAACGGAGGATCATTTTCTTTTCAAGTTTGGACATCAAAAGTACTTCAAAAAAATCAAACTAAAGATACTAAAGGAGGCAGCCAAATTATGGCTCCAAATTAGAACAATCCTAAATATTCCCTATTACAGTTCAATGACACCGGTATGGGACTCACCAGGAACCCCAGGTTGCCTAAAAGACGCTATGGCTAACCCTCTGAATCAAGCTGACATTAAACACTGGGGCCAACTTCTAAACAGATCAACACTAATCTCCTGGGAAGAACTGTACACGATTTCCAATGGGAGAGTCTCCAAATTTCAGTTCTATCAACTAAACAGTTGGGCAAAAACAATTCCGGCATATGACAAAGACTGTAAATATCTTGAGAAAAGAAATGATAAAAATTTTACCCATAAATAAGGAAATTGCAAAGTGGTACTGGACCTTTATAATGGCAGGAGACGAAAGTATTCAGACGGAAGATCAAATCTGGGGGAGAGACCTGCCTATGGTAGACCTAGGCAGAATATGGGAAGAGTCTCTAAAGAAATGTTGGTCAACATTAAAATCAGCAGCCTTGAAAAGAAATCATCTTTACACACTACACAGGGCATACTGGACACCGAAAAGACTATCAAAATTTAAAAATGCAGGAGTGAAAAAGTGCCTTAAATGTGGAGAAGAGAGGGCAGACGATGTCCACATGTTCTGGAATTGCCCATCCCTGGAAAAGTTTTGGGAAGAAGTTGGTAAGACTCTAAGCTCGATTTTCCAAAGACAACTAAACGTAAGTACAAGTCTTATTCTCTTTGGGATCGGTAACACAGCAGAAGGGCATAAATTAACAGTAACAGAGGCAAATCTAAAAAAAAAAATCATATTTTGTTATGCAGGGTGCAGTATACGAAATTCATTTTATAGATGTAATTGTTTACTTGCCTGCAATCATCCGCATTTCACTGTTTATAACCCCCCATCCTGCCCCTCCCCGACCCACTTGCCTACCTCACCACAACTCCCTCCACGGGCCGCGGCCGAGTCAGTTACTTGTTCTTACCTTAAGGATAATACATTTTTTAAAAAGTATATATTATAAAATTGTCACCTGTGGAAGATACAAAAAAACACAGTTACTAGATATGTTTTACAACACAAAATAATTTGTAAAACATTTCATTTGCCTTTTTTGCTGTTCTCAGAATATATTGAATTTCACTACAAACAGTGAGTTCAATAGTACTCATCACATAACAGCGGGCAAAAAAAAGACAATCCATAAGGATATCTTAAAAAAAAACAGTCAACATTCTCAATACCAATATAAAAAATAGAAATAAAACATATCTTAAATGTTTTTTTCTAGGAGCAATTTCTTACGTAAATATAAGATATCTCAAACAATCATAAAATAACAATACATGGTGATTAATTTTCTTACACCGTAAATAATGTTACTTACAAATAGATGCTGACAAAATACACAGCAAAAAGTCCTTAATGGTTTTGCACACTTTTCTTTACGGCCAAATAGTATGCATCAAGTCCTTTGTTTGGAAGTTGTTCCATAGTAATCCTGAACGTCCGCCTCCCAGCCTTCTGATCCAAAATCTCCGACATCATCTACAGGTCCCCCAGGACTCATCCATCAGTCCGACGCTGTTCAACATCTACATGGCCACCCTAACACAAGTAGCCACCATCACAACTTCAACAACATCTCCTACACAAAGAACACCCAGCTCATTCTCTTCCTCACCAAGAAGCCACATACCACCAACAGCAACCTCCACAACACAATGACGGATGTCACTAAGTACATAAAGAGCAGCACTGTAAAGTAAGCACAAACTGGCAGAAGATGAAGGTACTCATCCTCAGACCCACTCCATCAGCCTCAGACAACTCCTGCTACCTGACTACAGTGTAAAGAGTACCAACACCTACCAACCATGTGCACAACATAGGATTCAACCTCAACTGCTCTTTCTCCATGTGTAAGCAAATCTACACCGTGTGCTTGTACTGCTATAACACCCTACACATGCTCTGCCATATTTACAAGTGGATCATAAGCAAAAGAAGAACAGTGACACAGGCCCTTATCAGCAGCAGACTACATTGTGGTAAAACACTTTACACATGAATTCTAGCCAAACACCTACAACAACTACAACAAATCCAGAAGACCACTATGTGAATGATTATCAATGTCCCTGGCTGCACCCACATCGCCCTCTACCTGATACACCTACACTGCCTCAATATCAACAAAAGGATCACCTTCAAGCTCCTCAGCCTCACTTACAAAATACCCTACAACACCAGACTAATGTACCTTACCAGCAGTAATCCTAAAGGGCACATTATGATCTTAAAATTTTGTCTTTAAAAATATTAGGTAAGAATTTGGTAACTCTTTGGGCAAACGTTGCTTAAAAACTAATTGAGTATCATTACACCGTACCCAACCTTTCAGACATTTTAAATAAACAATGTAATGTCCAGATGTGGTAGAAGGTCCATCATGAAAAATAATAGCAACAGCTTTAAAAGTTCTTCCTGATAGTGAACATTGGCCAGCTACAAATTTTTAATTAAAGTTTTCAATTTTGTTCCATCAGTTCTACAATGTTGCAGCATTAAAATAACATACTGTCCATATCTATGTATAAATATCGTTGATGACATTTCTGATTTACATTGGCTACACTCTATGTTTTGACTTGCTCCTCAAATTAGATTGTTAAAAGACACTGATTCACAGTCAGGTAAAGTCAAATATATGAATCTCTCAGTGTCTATGTCGGTGCTACATGTAAACAAACAATTTTGACAGTCATGATGCCATTCATAAGAAAGGCCTAAAAGGTTTTCAACATCTGTACCTTCATCTTCCAGTACACCAAGCATAAACATAAAAAATTCCTGGCAATCTTTCTGAAAATTCTGTGTAAATTGACTAGAACCAGAACATATGTGCAAAACATTTAGAATATCGGAAACACTTTGTATTTTACTTTTATCACTAGTACATTTCTCATAAACAGAATTCAACAATGAACAGAATCTTTTGTCCCGATTTTCTACAATTTGCTGTTGGAAACTTTGAAGAAAAAAACAACATTGACAACTACATTAGCATAGCAGTTGACACCAGAAGTATTTTCAAACCGATAGCCAACATTCTCTTCAACACTGTCCTTTGTCTTTTTGCTTGAAGGCGGAACTTCATCTTGTTTTTTTTCTTTCTCTACAGTTTCAGAACAGATATTCTCAAGTCTTCTTTTTCTTCCTACCACACGCTTTTCAATCACTGGATATTGACCTAAATTGGGTGCATATTCTCTTCTTAACCTATTATACTCTTTCACACAGTTTGTATCTGCAGAAACTTTTGTCTCATCAAAATCAATCAAGTACAATCCAGATAAAGTTTTGACTCGAGACAAAGCAACATATGACATACCTTCTTTAAACACGGTACTTCCAATATTTACTAAAGCAAAATCTACACTTAAACCTTGAGATTTATGAATGGTCACCGCATATGTCAAACAAACAGGAAACTGTTTTCTGCAGACATACAAATCTTTTACAAGCAAAAAACGAGCTGCACATGGACTAACTTGTTGTACTTCAGCAATTTCATCAGATTTTGTTTTAAAAAATTCAATACCAAGTCTGTTTACATAATTAACAAAATCAACAATTTTACCCATTGCTCCATTTACTAAAACTTTTTGCACATTCAAATGACGTCGCAAAATTACCCTACTATTTACACATGCATACAAATTCTATTCTAAACCAGCAGTTTTACTTATCGATTTCTCTAAAGAATCCAATTTCCTCTTCAATTTTTCACTCAAATTAATACTGATTCCTTCATGTTCTATTTGATCAATTGCTTCCAATTTTATAGTTTCTTCATTTTCCAACTTTAACATTTCTTCATTGAATATAGAACATTCACGCAGTGTTGGCATTAAGCAGATTACAGATTTGTTTTCTGCAATTCTCATGTATATTTTCTCTGGGACAATATTTGCATTTGGAAACAAATTGGAAAGTAATCGTGTCTTTAAAGCTTGTTTGCCATGTTCGGTCAATTTTCCAATTCTTATATATTGAAGAATAGTTCCACAATCAACATCATTTGCTTGTCGCATATTTGTAGTTTACATTGCCAATACTCCCCAAAGACTTTCAAGTATATTCATGTACCAATGTTTTAAAAACTGGCTGTCAAGTCAAAGTCAAAGTCAAAAAGATTTTATTTTCATTACGGTACTCTTTTGAGGACCACAAAATTAATAAAATACATACTTTTAACGTTCCATTCAAATTAATACATTTTCAATGAAATTTTCAAAAACTTAAAAATTCTATAACAAACGTATTCGTTAGGTGGGTTTTTACATAATATTAAAAGATCTTTTGTGTTAACAATCCTACAGGACCGATAGATGGGCTCAAGACATGTTACCCTTGCATTTACAATTTTAACGTTTGGACATATAAAAAGAAGGTGTTCCAGATTCTGTTTACCCCCCTGACAAAGGGTGCAAAGCGCAGAGCTATCTGATCTCCAGGAAGAACTAAAGGTTAATACAGGAAGTATTCCCAGGCGCAACATCATGATTGCTCGCCTTGCGCCGTGTACAAGAGTATATTCTATATACGGCTGGTTTTGCTTATATTCCTGGGAGTCTGCATAGATCTTATACACAGGTAGTTTATCACAATGTAAATGGTCTAGCTCGTAGCTCAGTTTGGGGGTAAAGTTTTTTAAGAAAAGTTTGAGTTGTGCAGGTGTCCACATTGACAAAATTTCCAAACTGACTTTTACAAGCTGAAAAGCCTCTCTCATATTTTTGGAAAAGGTAAGATGGGTGGAATCTTTATTGAATGTCTCGACTTTTAACAAACTTCGTAGAGTGCCTTCTTTTGAATGGAGAAGGTTATAAGCCCACCTAATGATACTTGCTACTGCTGTGGCATATGCACTCGTGATGGTACATTCCAGTCTCAACGCCTGTACTGGTGTAGATGTAGAAACTTTCAATAGTTTTTTTAAAATTTTGCCTTCATTTAAGTCCATATAGGTCCATTGTTTAAAAGGAATATATTCCGAGGCGTAGGACAAAACCGGTGGAATCTTGGCTCGATAGACTTGTATTAGTGCAGAGAAATGCCTATATCCAGTGGCCGTGTATAGGCGTGACAGGGCCCCAGCATGTAGGTCACCTTTCCTTTTTAGGTGATTGATTTGTTTGATGTTACTCATATTATGTGAGAAAATTCTGCCGAGATATGTATATTCCTTTACCTGCTCTAGCTTCTCACCTCCCAGCTTCCATTCGTACCTAACACTTTTCTTCTTTTTCGAAAATGCAACCACTTTAGTTTTGTTTAGGGATTAGAAAATTTTTCCTAGAATAGTGGTATAAAATATCTAGAAGATTTTGAAGTCCGAAGGGTGTTAGGTCAAACATGACTATATCATCGGCATACAGCAGGGAGTAAATGCACTGGGTGGCTATTTTTGGAGGTGTGCATACCCCTTGTTGTAAATGGGATGGTAAGTCACTTAAATACAATGAAAATAAAATTGGAGCCAAGAGGCACCCTTGTTTTAGGCCGTTAGATGTTCGTATTATCTTCGACAGACCCTTTTCTCTCCCCATTTGAACACGGCACCAAGTGTTGCTCTGTAGATTCACTATTAGTTGTAGTAGTTGTTCCGGAATACCCATCTTTCTTAATTTTGACCACAGGGTCGGTCTATCCACTCGGTCGAAAGCCGTGGAGTAGTCGATGAACGCTGCATATATGGATTGTTTTTTCCCTGATACGTATTTATCTAAGATTGTCTGGAAGATTGCTACATTGTCTGTGACTGAGTGGTTCGGGCGAAATCCAGACTGAAACATAGGAATAAGACCCAACGTAAATGCCCAAGTTTTCAGCCTGTCCAAAATTTCTGCTGCAAAAATCTTCCCGGCAGCGTCCATAAGGGCAATTTGCCTATAGTTTCCTGGTATGCTTCTTTTTCCTTTTTTATAAATCGGGATTATTATACTTTCCTTCCAGGAGTTTGGTATTTTACCGGAGTCAAATATATAATTAAATAGTGGCGAGAGCAACAGTCCCCACTCTTTATGGTCGGCTTGATAAACCTTAATAGGAATCTGATCGGGGCCAGAAGCACCCGTGCTTCTTGCCTTTCTGATATTCATAGCTATAGACACTGCCGAAGTCTTGTTGATTTTAGTATCATTCATTTCCATAGCTCGATCATCAGCCTCTCCTTTCTTAGTGATCTTGTTCAGTTTATATAGCTCACTGAAGTAAATGTCCCAGTCTTCCTCTGAAACGGGAGTTGCTTCCAGCTTTTTTTTTGATCCAGTCATTTTCGCAATCAGGGACCAGTATTTGCACTGGTTATATTGCTTGACTGCTTGTTGGATATCGATCCAGTTAGAGTCCTGCTTCAGTTTTTTCTGTTTGGTTTTTTCTCGTCGTATTTGGTTCTTTAACCTATTAATTTCCGTTTTATTTACTGACGAGAAACTCAGATACTGGGCTCGGATCAACTTATTGAGTTGTTTTACGACTGGTTGATTCCGGTTTTTATTCTTACTGCTGCATTTACTTTTTACTGATCTGTTGTGTTCTAACTTACTTTGTAAAGCATGCTTGAGCTTATAAATTAAATGTTCAAAATTCGTTATCGGGTCGACTGAGTATATAGTAGTCAACAAATTGGTATGAGAGATTAATAGCCTCAAATGGTCCAGATTTTCTGTCCCCCAGTAAATGCGACGCCTCGTTGTGTTTACTTCCATTTTGGTTTTATGGAATATTGGCTGATTCTGAAAAGAAGACTGTGCAATCCAAAGAGTTGTTAGATATAAAAGTGCATGATCACTTTCCTCGTTAAATATAATCGAAAGTTGAGTGATTTGATCTTTTTCTTCGATCCCACATATAAAATAATCAAGAATAGAGGGAGATCCATTTCCCTGCCTAGTGTATGATGCCGGTTTGTCTCCGTTGGTATTACCATTTAATATTGTCCCATTTATACTGGGGAGAAATGATAATAATGCGCGACCTCTCTTATCTGATTTAACTCCTTTTGGAAATTCAGGTAGTGATGTTTCCAGAGATTCCTCTTTGAATAGAAGAGCCCATTTCTTGATTTCGCAGTTTGAAATTTTGGCATTTAAGTCTCCCATTGTAATATATGGCAGGTAAAGTTGATCGACGATGATGTGGGTGATAATCTCCATTAGGCGATCAAACAACAAATCACAATTATTACCGGGAGGTGCGTAGATGTTGAAAAGTAATATTTTTTCATGTGTAGCTGATGTTTGAGTTTTGAGTGACACTTTTAAACATTGCAAATTATCTGTGTTTGTATCGATTATTTCTTGTGACCAAGAGTGTTCTTCTTTTAATAAAATTGCTAGACCTCCCTTGGCATGTCCCCTTTTAGATCTTTTTGCCAGAGTTTCATATACAAAGTATCCTTTTTGTGTAAAGGGAGTAGTTAACCATGTTTCCTGGAGGGCAATGATATCTGGGAAATCTTTAGTTGCATTTTTCATTTTTATGGCAGATTTCCCAGCCAGATTCCAAGACAGTAACGTCAAACCTTTGCTAAACCTGTTGTTGTTGGGGGGTTATTCATTTTTTTGCTGTTTAAAGTCTCTGATAGCCACGCCCAAGATTTTATTGAATTCTCAGTATTACTAAAACATGAGTCCCGGGACCATACTGACCTCTCACCATGCGTTACTTGTATTTTAAGTGAATCTTTTCTCGTAGTATTTGTTACTGATTCTCCCCATTTTGAGCTGAAATTATCATTACTTCTGTGAATTTGTCCTAATATACCTTTGTTTTGTATATTGGTTTTAAGTTCAGATACTGAAATTACATCGTAGCCATTCTTGTGTAGAATTTCCTTCTCTCTAATTATTATTCCAGGAAGAACTGGGGAAAAAAAAGATACCTGTACTAGTTTATCATTTTCTTTTTTTGTAAAAAGTACTAGGTCAATTTATTTGCTTGTAAGAGAGTTCAAGGATGGTATTTCTTGTAGAAGATTAATTATTCTACCACGATTGAACGGCATCTTATCTGTGGGAAATAGTTCTTCAATAATTATGTGTTTTGATGGAATTCCTTCCCACGGTTGGGATTTCGTATCATGTAGATCATTTGTATCCATGAAGTTTCGCGCTGTTGTTCTGTTTTCTAACGGCGGACAGTATTCTTCTGCTTTTGGATTCAAGGGTTTCGCCAGCGGTGTTTTTTGAATTGTTGGAGAGTTCACCAAGTTTAAGGAAGTAAATTTTTGAAATTTAAGTTTGTTCCCTTTTTTCTTCTGTATTCTTCTCAAAGGCTTTCTTCTCCTTTTCTTCCCCCTTGCTTTTTCCCAGTCGTTACTTTTTTCTGTCTTTTCTGACTGACTGGGTTCCTGTTCGGCAGTAACTCCTGGTGACTCTACTTTATTATCCCGGACTATCAGGTCTGGATTGATGTTGGTTACTTTATTCGAAAAAATGGGATAGTGCTTAGTGTTGTTTTCGGTGATGTTTTCAGGTTCTTCTCTGAACAATTTTTTGAGTGAATACGTGATAGGAGATTTTTTCTTATTTCTTACTTCCTTAGTTTTAGTCTCAGTTATTACCACGTCAATCGTTTGAGAGCTTGCTTCCTGTTGTTTTGGAGTCTTTATTCCATTTTTTTTACAATCTTCAGTTTGAGACGTTTGGACTGTTTCATGTTTTTTTGGTGTAACTTTAGTTAGGTCTTTTTTCTTTTTTTCTTCAACCAGGGGCCTTATTTATGAAGGCCTTGCGCCACCGGTGCGTCACTTTTTCCCATTTTAAAAGTGACGCAAGAGTGGCGCAAGACCTTCATAAATAAGGCCCCAGGAATTTAAGTATTCCTATTTGCACGTCTAGAGTATCGTCAGAGTTAGCTAGAATTTGACCGAGGTGAGTAAGTACTGATTCCAGGATTTCCTGCAAGGAAAAAAGTGCTTTTGACAGGGGAGAAACAGTGTTTCCAGGATTTAAATTTGTGAAATTGGGGTCAGTGAGATTGGCATGATTAGAGTAAAGATTAGGTGATTTTTCTGGTGAACTGGTTAGTGGCTGTTTTTGACTTGACAGTATTTCTGATTTTTCTTGTTCTGTCTTCATGGTGTTACTTACAGACACCTCAAAAGGTAATTCGTTGTCCTGGTGTTTTATAGGTGTTATAGATATTATTTGAGACGTATCTAGGAACGATTTTTGATGCTCTTCAGAAAAGGAGATCTTTGCCAGATTACTTTCTATTATTATTGATCCTTGTTTATAAGATCTTTGTTCAGACGAAGATAACGAATCATGTTCAACCTTGCTTATTGAGGAATCCAGCTTATTTTGATCTACAGGTATATAAGGAGATGAATATTTTTTCGTGGTGAGGGTAGAAAAATAGTTGCTTATAGCTGGAGTACATAATAATTGACCAGGTTTCAATGATTTGTCTGCGGATTTTCTGACAGCTGCGTCTGTACCCATGCGCCTCATATAGATTGTTCGTGAGCATAGTTTTTTTAATGCCCTCATGTTGGGGCCAGAGATCTACTAATTGATTTTAGTAGTCTCAGCTAGTTTTATATGATTGTAGTGAATTTATTTCAGTGTCTAAGGTAAGGAATGTTCAATAAAGATTGAGATTTTATTTTCAAATATATATCAGGGTATGGCTAGGAGAGTTCCTCTTAGACTAGATGAAAATGGGGTGGCCCGTCCCGTCCTCGGTCCTCCCCGGACGGCCACAGACGGCCCGCCCTTTGCCCGGGCTTAGCTCCGCGCTTGGTCCCGCGCGCGTCCCGCTTCGCGATGACCTGGATGTTATATTATATGTATCGCCGATGGGCGTGTCGCCTGGGGGAAGAGGAACCAGCTGGTCCAAGCAAGGGTTGCTGGTCCTCGCAGTCCCCCGGGCTGAATGCGCTGCTCCGCCCGGCCTCGACCCTGTGGACTCTAGCTGGGAGCGTGTGACAGAGCGTGCCGAATGCAGCTCTCGCTCACACCAGCGAGTCCCCGGGGAGGCAGCAGCACGGAGTACAGATCGATGGCAGATTGCGCAAGACCAGCAGCGCTGAAGGCAAAAGGCGGTGATTAGTCTGTTCACACAGTTGAGGCAAGCAACATCAAGTCCAGGTGAGTGGCGCCCGCGAAGCGGGTGTCACGAAGTTTTATGCAAATAATGCCCGCTTCCTGATTCGCTGGTGGGCGTGTCCGTGGGCGTGTCGCCTGGGGGAAGAGGAACCAGCTGGTCCAAGCAAGGGTTGCTGGTCCTCGCAGTCCCCCGGGCTGAATGCGCTGCTCCGCCCGGCCTCGACCCTGTGGACTCTAGCTGGGAGCGTGTGACAGAGCGTGCCGAATGCAGCTCTCGCTCACACCAGCGAGTCCCCGGGGAGGCAGCAGCACGGAGTACAGATCGATGGCAGATTGCGCAAGACCAGCAGCGCTGAAGGCAAAAGGCGGTGATTAGTCTGTTCACACAGTTGAGGCAAGCAACAGCAAGTCCAGGTGAGTGGCTGTCCTTTTACAGGAGTATGGTGTAGAAAATCTCCAAAAACTATGACGTGTTTTCCTCCGAATAATACGTCATACTCTGTTTTAATAATTTGCTGCATTCTTAAATGCACAAAGGTAAGCATTAAGTTTGAGACCATGCTTACCTCATCAATAATGAGAGCTTCAATTTCTTCAACACTCTTGAAACTTCATAAGAAGCTTCTCCAGATAGCTTGTGGTATTGTAATTTGTTGTCATGCTCTACTGGTAGCATTAATAAACGATGTAAAATAATTCCTTTATTATTGTGTGCCGCCAACCAAGTTGGAGCAGTGACAGCACAAGACAAATGCGAGTCAGTTCTTTTCTGTAGAAAACTTGTGATTACTTTAATTAAAAAACTTTTTCCTGTTCCAGCTTTTCCACTCACATACAAACGGATAGGTTCAAATGATGAGCAGGAGCACTCTTTCTTCTCATGAAGAAATTCATGGTTAATCTGTTCTCTCACTTGCTCATATATTTCTTTCTGCTCAAGATTTAGTTGTTGTTCCAAGTTTCCTAAGTTTGTTATATGTTCTTGACTTTGATGCATTACTGTTTCCACCTCTTCCATAGCAGTTGCTTCTTCATTTAGAACAATTGATTCTCCCAGTGGGTCCTGACTCAACGGAGCAGAAGTTTGACTGTCTTGAGAACTGTCTCTAGCAATCTCAGCTGCAATTGTAGCTTCTTGCTCAAATTTGTCATTCAACATTGTGACATAATTAGCAAACACAGGACATTCTATAGTACCTTTAGTTGCATTGAAGGAATCTTCATAGCTGTCAAAATCTCCATGTAATTCCAATTCTGAACGCCATGGCTTGAAAAGTTGCAAAAGAGCTAAATAGTAAAATTTCCTTTCGTTAGTTGTTTCGCAACTCAGTTTACAGTGATTAATCAAATGTCTTTTTCTTTATTTCACCAGACATCCTTCAGAACCAATAACGGCATATATACCATTATTAATGTTTTCGGTAATATTCCGTTTAAAAATATAGTTTTGCAGCACTTCATAGAGACAAATGTTCTCAAGTTGATGACGTCTATTTGGATAATATGTATCCAATATATTTGTTTTCACAATATCAGTACTTTCTGGCTCTTTTTCAGCTAAATATTCAATTTCTTGTACAGATTTAAGAACTCGGTTTCGAGTTGCAGCAAGACCTAGACTCACCCAAATTATTCTTCTAGATTTGGAGTATAGACTTGCAGATGATTAGCGATCCGAGCATTCATACGCTCCAATTTCTCGATGAGATAACATCTTCAAACTGTAACTGTATAATTTCTTACTTAGACTCTTCTCATGGGAAATCTCTTCCCACATTTCCTTCAATTCCGTCTTTTCTGACTTTGTTATGTACGATGTCACATATTCAAAAACAGCAATGGAATTGTCTGCAACATATTGAATATCCATACTAGCATTCCACATGGACAAAATGACTGGGTTGTAGTCATTTATGTATTTTGACTCTTTCTTTCTTCTTAAGTTGTAGGCATTTTTTGGAGACTTTCTTGTGATATTTTGTTGCAAAGATGACATAAAACTGTTCATTCTTCCTTTCGCTATTACAGGTCGAGGAAATGCAAAACGGCATTTGCTGTAGAATTTGTCCTTAGATTTGTACTTTCGACTTCAGTATTTGCCACAACGATGGCTTTGGAATCGTAAGACTTGTTGTCTTAAGTCCTTATCTTGGGTACTTTTGGGTACTTCACATGTAGCATAATCTTCAATAAAAGACAACACATTATCATCTGAATCTGTTCCAAATTTGAGAGCATCTTTGATCCATAACAGCATATATATGTGAGGAGCACCTCTCGCTTGATACTCCTTTCTCCAAAAGAAGTCCAGAACCTCTCCAAGAGGAGGATTTTTTTTATTGGTGATAAAAGACATCATAGCTTCGAATCTATGATTGAAATACCTGCATACATTAACATGATCCAAAGAGCACAATTTTCCAGGTGTCTTGTATTCGATATTTGGTATATTTGGATTTGCCTCTGGAAGAAATTGAAGTAAATCATCCCAAGCATATTCAGCACAGCTTAGAGTAAGGAACCATGTAGGAGTTCCTAAGTTCCTTCGCATATATTTAAGTTCTCCATGACGACGGTACCAGTACTCATTAGTACCACGCTGACATGCCATCAGATTAATCAGCTGAGTTTCCAAAACATTATCTTTCTGCTGTACTTTATACATAAATTCCTTTGCTGAAACATTTTGCAGATGTGCACCTGTTTTCAATATGTGGTTTACTGCATAAGAAAGTCCGGACAAATCACTCTCAAACAAAAGATGAAACAAATATGGAATACATTGTCGAAATCTTGCATCTTCTGCATATGATCTTGATGTCCGGTATTCAGATGCAGGAATCTGCACAGGTCGTTCATCATATCGTCCTCCTTTTCCTGTATGAAACAACTGAGGGAACAACAAACTTCCAAGCTTTTTTCCCATACACTAATGGGACTTCCTTTTGCTTCTTTCATTTGAAATAACTCTAAAGCATTCCCCAAAATTTCTTTGGAATGCAATGGATGAACACTGTAATGCTCGTAGATTTCTTCAGTTCTGGACACATCCATTTTTTCAATTTGTCCAGATGGCAAGTCAGTATCTTTACAATACAGTTATTTCTTCTTCATACATTTTTGTAATATTGATTATTTTTTACCAGATACAATGTTGATTTTTTCACTTTCCTAACATCCACTAATTCTTGCCATTACCAAGAATAACTAAAGGTTCATCCTCTACATTTTCTACACCAATAGTTTCAATATGTTTCTTTAAATCTAGAGGCAAATATACAACTCTTCCCTTTAATCCTCTTTGTAAATCAGAAGTAGGCAATTTTCCTGTCTTAGGCTCCATACGAACAATAGCTTGAAATGGATGCACACATTGAATAAGAATAAACTCATAGGTATTTAAATCCATCAGTTCAGAAGGAATATTTATCAACTCAAGATTATTATGCAGAGCTCTAGCAGGCATTTTGTTCTCTTCTAATTTGTTATAACAATATTTACAAATACGCTGACCAGAACCCAAATCAAAACAATTCTCTACCAACAAATAGGTTGCAAAATCCTTCCACTCATTATTATTCACTTTTTAAGTACAGATCAACAGTCCCGGTCTGATTTTTATAATAAATTCGTCGACAACAGATACAAGAATAATTTGGCCTTTCACCTGAAATCACCTTAAACTGTATAATTTCTTGCTCAAAATGTATTACACTGCACTGTCTTACATTCTCTTCCACATTTTCTTCTATTAATCTCTTTCTGCACTGTCTTCCTGTGGACCAAAGTAACTAATCTCAATTTCATCTCAAACATTTGTTACATCTGATACAGATCCATGCAAAAGAGCACTGTTCAACTTTTTTAACATTAGTGCTGGACTTTTCGCGTAATACAATGTTGTGACTAATTTCCTCATCTGAGTATGATGAACTGCTAACATCCTGAAATGATGGAAAACACATTTTTAGAAACACAAAGCAGAGAATGACCTTGCAAACCAGTATTTTCTCTCACTCTGCAAGTGTCTAGTCCTTGTAACATCTTAATATTTTTTTTAACACTATTCTTGGTATAATTACGTAAGATATTGCATACAAAATCAATAGATTCTTTCCGCACACTGCAAATACTACTACAATTCCAAGTGTACACTGGAGCTTTAGGGCGTCTTCCTAAAACGTCATCAGCTAACACCTCTTCTGAATTTCTAGGAACAATTTTTTCTTTCTCAATAGGACAACCATTTCTAAACTCATAAGCACGACCACTGGTGTCAACTGCATGCAACAAATCATTACTCTGAAGATAACTTTCTTCATTAAAAAAAGGCTCATATTTTGAACTATGTTTCCATTCACCAAAACAAACCTCACAAAAATTACTTCTGTTAATTAGTCTTCTCCACTTACTTTTGGACTTCGTTAAATGGATTCGCTTATCTAGTGATCTAAGTCTATTGATTACTAAAATAAAGAGTTTTCTTTTTAATTCCAAAGCTTTCTCAACTACATTTTTTATAGCGGTGTAAAAGAGGAACAAGGGTGTTGTAAATCTGCCTCTAACAAACACTTACATATTAACCTAGGCAGTTTCACTAGCAGTGTATTCTTTTTGAATTTACTTTTGTTATTATTTTACATTATAAATATGAAATGTAAATTTAAAAGTAAAATAAATGTAAGTATTTATAATAAAAATGTAGGAAATTACTATAAAAATAAAGAAATATAATAATTAGTACATTTCAAAATTATCATTTACAAAACCTTAGAAATTCACTGAAAAAACCATAGGTTTCAGGCACCTGCACGCCCGCAATGCACTACTGATGATGTCACATATTACCTCACTCATGACATGGTCAGTGACATCACTCATGACATCACTGATAACATCTCAAATGGCATCACTGATGACATCACTGATGACATCATCCTTGTGAAAGAGTGGCAGACCTCCTGCCAGCGTAATATAACCCTTGATACAGACATTCAAAAACAGAAACTAACATTTTCAAAAAATGGAGATACCAATATCAGTTACAACAACCTACTCAGTAATTCCTAAATCTACATACATATCCAGTCATTCACTAACAGTTCTATGTACTCACTCATTATATGCTCTCCTACACCTATACATTCTGTTACACACTGACACTCATCCATAGAGTTACTGACACACATACTCACACATGCAAATAAACGTTCAAACATCCATTCGCTTGAATATATAGCTAAACATACACTACTACACTTATTTCTACAGAAATATACACATACTAGCTCTCTAAAACAATCACTTATAGAAACACATACTTATGTATACAGGAGCTCTTCCAAACTTTCGCTCTCACATATACTCACGTATATACATCAATATTCACATATACTAGTTTAAAACATATGTAGTTATTCATGAAGATACTATTGAGACAGTCATTCACTCACTAATACCCGCATACACACACTTATCTACCCATACAGTCCTGCACACATGTTGTCTTCAAAACACATACAAACAGTGAGTCAGTCATTCATGCATCTATGTGCTAAGTAATACAAACAACAAACCATACAGACACTCCTACTGATATTCAAAAATCAACTAATAGCCCATATAGACACTCATATAGCTACTCACCCACCCATGCAGCCACTATTACACAAAATGAGACACTGAAACAGATATTTATATATTTAAACATTACTCGGTAATACATGTATTCAGTAAGATACACCTAATAAGTCAGTTATACAATCAATTTTGCAAAAAAACTAATCATTTAGACACTTATTTTCCCATGTATTCTTCCATCGACCTTTAGATATACATATATAAAAAATATTTATTTTTCAGAAAGACACACATTCACTGGATGATGTCATCAGTGATGTCATTTGAGATGTTATCAGTGATGTCATGAGTGATGTCACTGACCATGTCGTGAGTGATGTAATATGTGACATCATCAGTAGTGCATTGCGGGCGCCCGAGTTATAGTTTCCTGAACTAACTATAACGGAGGAATTTCAATGGTTTTGTATGAGAGAAATGTCCAGCTAACTATAACGTGCCTGAAACCTATGTTTTTTTCAGGGACGCCACTCCCATATATCCAACATAATCCAGATTACGAAAAGAATTTCACACTGGTGCCACGGCCTCAGTTATTCAAACGCTTTATTTATTCTGAAACTTTGTAATTCAACGTACATTTCGTGTGTTTTTATCATAAAACACAATCAACTTAACATCATTGTATTTCGCAAAAAATAAAAATTTGTTTTTAACTGATTGTTTTTATATTCACTAAGAGAGAGTTCCTCTGATACTAAATTAGAAATTATATGTTTCCATTGCAGAATGAATTATATGACAGATGTGAAGATCCAGAAAATGAACTATATATATGCTCACTAGAGCAGGACTCTTATTTTTATTCTTTGCGACATACAATGATGTTAAGTTGATTGTGTTTTATGATAAAAACTCACAAAATGTACGTTGAATTACATAGTTTCAAAGCCCACTAGGGCGGTACAATTCAGCATTTTCTACCTTGATCTAATAAGTACCGGCAAATTAGCGTGGATATACAGCTAAGTCACGCCCACTTGGGCAGCATGTGATCTGACATTTATTTATTATTTTTTGCATTGTTTTTTGCATTGTTATTTTCAACTCAATAATTGTATAAACATGTAGTACAATTTGAGTTTTGTAAAAACTTTCGTATCTTCAATGTATAGTTTTAAGATCAAGCAATGGAGTCTTTCTACTATTTCCATCGGTAAGAGGTGGAACTAGTCTCTATCACTTTAAATACACTTTTTGTATCGGTGAAAACTTAACCCGTGAACAAGCTGTGACTGAAACAGCGAAAACCGTTGGGTACCCATTGCATGAATAAATAAAGCGTTTGAAGAACTGAGGCTGCGGCACCAGTGTGAAATTCTTTTCATAATCTGGATGATGTTGGATATATATATACATATATTCAATTCAAATAATTATTATTCGGATAAGAATATCCATAAAAGTGCAATTCGTCACCACCAAAACAGATACAATAAATGTTAAAAACATATAAATATACATTATCATCCAATACAAATACACAATACAGAGACAAAAACATAATAAAAAGGGTTGGATGGGCCTAAGGACTAGCAGCTGAAATGGCATTGTGCAAAATATAAATCGGAACAATTTGTACAAATCAACCAAAAGTTTCAAGTAAAGTGCGATAATGTGCAATCGGGCTTGGCAATGCAAATGATTTTAGATAAATCTGTGCAAAGTCAGCAATAATTTACATGAAAATACATTGATATTCAATGAAACAACAATATCTTCCGAATGGATCCCAAAATAATTATACACTGGGGCAACCTACAACAAAGTTAAAATAATGATTGAAAACAAGGTAATGGGTGCATACAACATTAAAATTCATACATTGAGGCACAAGAATGTACTGCAGTTTGGAAGAATGCGCTTCCTAGTTTTAGTATTTCAAGATATGCCCGAAAGAGATGGGAAGACCGGCAAAAAACCTGGGCATCTGGTTTGCAGAGGATCTCAGATTTGAGGAGCATATAAAAAAGCTGACAGGCACCTGCTTTGCCACGCTGAAAATGCTCCGCAAGTTTTTTCCTCTGCTCCCTAAAGAGGCTAAGGAGACGGTTGCCCGAGCTCTTATACTGGCAAGGCTGGACTACGCGAATGCTTTGTTCAGCGGTATTCCGGCCTATCTGGTGAAGCGCCTGCAAATCATCCAGTACGCGGCCGTCCGTCTGATTTTTAACATCCCCAGATGGAAGAGCGTACGTGCTGAGATGAGCACCATTCATTGGCTCCCGGTTGCGCAGCGCATCCTGTTTAAATCTCTGGTGCTGGCGTTCAGAGCCATTCACGACCAAGGCCCCGTCTATCTGAGAAAGAGATTTATTTGTTATGTGCCAACACGCTCTCTTAGATCATCCACGCAGCTGAAACTGTCCCTTCCCCGTTTCAAACGTGCCAGACTTGGTGGCCAGTCAATCTCTGTGATTGTGGCCAGGGCGTGGAACGCTCTACCTCTTTATCTGCGTTCCTCCCAAACTGTGGCGTTATTTAAGAAAAATTTAAAAACACACTTATTCAAGAGTTTAATATAAGTTGTTTTCTCTGTGGTTCTGTTACCCGCCTTTCCCCTCGCGCCAGGATACTCTCAAGTAACGGAGCGCGCTACAAAACAGTTTATACATACATACATACATACATACATACATATGCAAATTCAAACTCCATAATATTCCGAGCTTTGAAATATGGGGCGAGGTACCGTTTAGTATATATTACATAGAATTTACAAAAAGGTAAAAAATTTAGCAGAGTTTGTTTGCTACCAGTGCCACAGGGGCAGTTCAGTTGCTCTAAATTGTTATTAAAGCCTATTGGAAAGCAGAGTGAATATTTAATGCTTCCATCCCTGATGCGATAGAGTAAACTCCTTTTCCATCGCCCCATATTCTTCCTAAGGTATTGTTGTGGCGTATGGTGTTGGGTACTTGGTGTCTCCAAAAGGGGTATGTATCTAGCAATCGATGGTTTAGGATGCTCAATATCTTTTCTTTCTTTACGATACAAGTCATAAAGTGACCCCCTGACTGATCTTATGTTTATACCTTCCGCTGCTAACGGACGTGAAAAAATGTGCTCCATGTTCACGCTTGCTAAACTATTTTTTACTGCATCTAGCCATGGTATACATCCACCTTTGTTGCACTTGAGGCAATCTATAATTATTTCTCTTGTTAAAATTGGATTCTGCCATATTTTCACCCAGAATATCGCTGGGCGTGACCTAATAAAATCCTCCACATATTGTAAATTCAATTCCTTGTGGCATATATAATTGGAAGATGATATTAGCGCACCAAGGATTTTCCTACAGAATCTGTTCTCTTCAATTTGAATCCCACTACAATTTGCATGCCCCCAGACTTCGGCACCATAAGTAGCCGTTGGTACACATTGCGATTTGTATATCTGAATCAATGGGACCACTGCCTCAGATTGTCTTGGTTGTCAAAGACTGATAATAGAATTTACTGCTTTAGTAAGTTTACTTCTTCCGTGGGCCGTGTGGGCTTTCCATGAACCAGATTCTGAAAAACCAACCTCAGATAGGGAAAAGTGCTAGTGCATGTCAACAGTTCGCTGCCCGCTGTAACTGATGCAATACAATGTTTTTTCGGCCCACAACTCATTATATAAGACTTTTTAAAGTTTGTACAAAGGGTAAACAGTCATAATATCGATTCCAAAATATAGAATGGACATAATATCGAAGTAAAAATGTAGAATGGACAAAATATCGAATGGACACAATATAGTGGTTAAAAATATCGAATTTAAGGTAAGTAATATCGATTTTCAAAATATAGAAGTCAGAATATCGAAGTATACATTAAATATATCGATTTTTTAATATCATTTTTTTAAAGTGTTTTATATGTTAGTATATGTGTGAAAAGTGTATATTAATTTTTGTAATGTATGTTTAATGTATTTTAAGTAATGAATTTTATGTTATTTAATTTTTGCGTAATTTAATTCTGTAGCGGGTTGTGGGTTTATAGGGGAATAGGGTGGGAAGTAATTTAATTGTAATTAATTAAATATTTTTATTTATTTATTGGTATTCATTTTGAATTTATTGTTATTTTTTAATTGGTAATTAATTTTTATTAATTGCCAATTAATTTGTATTAATAGATTAATTGGTAATTATGTTATTTTTCTAAATTTATTTTCTGTAGCGGGTTGTGGGTTTATAGGGGAATAGGGTGGGAAGTAATTTAATTGTAATAAAGTAAATATTTTTTTTCATTTATTGGTATTGATTTTAAATTTATTGTTAATTAATTTTTAATTGGTAATTAATTTCTATTAATTGGCAATTAATTTTTTTATTAATTGGTAATTATTTTGTATTAATTAAATATTTGATAATTATGATAATTGTATTAATGTATTTTCTGTAGTGGGATGTGGGTTTATAGGGGAATAGGGTGGGAAGTAATGTAATTGTAATTAATTACATATTAAAAATACTTTTTGTGTATTGATAAATAATTTACGTTAATTTTTAATTGGTATTAATTTTTATTATTAATTAGTTTTTGTTATTGAAAATTAATTAGTTGGTAAATAATTATGAATAGGTTATTAATTTTTAATAACTAATATGTAGTTGTATTTCTAATTAATTATTACATAATATTAAATTGGTTATTAATTTCAATTAATGTTTTATTGGTATTGATATTTAATTTATTTTTAATAATATATTAAATCATTACTTTCCCTACTGTTAAACTCACTGGAGTGGGAATAGTAATTTTCACCATCCCGCTATCCAACGCTTTCCCTACTGTTGCACTCTCTGGAGTGGGAATAATATTTTTTACCCCTACGCTATCCAACGCTTTCCCTACTGTTGCACTCTCTGGAGTGGGAATAGTAATTTTTACCCCTACGCTATCCAAAGCTTTCCCTACTGTTGCACTATCTGGAGTGGGAATAGTATTTTTCACACTCCCGCTATCCAACGCTTTCCCTACTGTTGCACTCTCTGGAGTGGGAATAGTATTTTTTTTACCCCTACGCTATCCAACGCTTTCTCTACTGTTGCACTCTCTGGAGTGGGAATAGTAATTTTTACCCCTACGCTATCCAATGCTTTCCCTACTGTTGAACTCTCTGGAGTGGAAATAGTATTTTTTACCCTTCCAATATCCAACGCTTTCCCTACTGTTGCACTCTCTGGAGTGGGAATAGTAATTTTTACCCCTACGCTATCCAACGCTTTCCCTACTGTTGCACTCACTGGAGTGGGAATAGTATTTTTTACCCCTACGCTATCCAACTCTTTCCCTACTGTTGCACTCTCTGGAGTGGGAATAGTAATTTTTACCCCTACGCTATCCAGCGCTTTCCCTACTGTTGCACTCTGGAGTGGGTATAGTATTTTTTACCCCTAAGCTATCCAACGCTTTTCCTACTGTTGCACTCACTGGAGTGGGAATAGTATTTTTTACCCCTACGCTATCCAACGCTTTCCCTACTGTTGCACTCACTGGAGTGGTAATATTAAATGTTACCCTCCTGCTATCCTACGGTAAAATATTGTACATTTTTCATTAATAACTTAAATTAATTATATCTTAATTTTAAGGTTATTTGAGTATTTTTAAGTATGTTTTAGTTAATTATATTTATTATTTCATTAATTTTAAATTACTTTTAAGACATTTAAAAAAAATCGATATTTTGACTGACTATATTTTTTACAGACTATATTTTGGATTCGATATTTTTGTACTTACCTGTTTGTAGATAGGAATTCGATATTTTGGCATTCTATATTTTGGTGACTATATTTTGGTAAGTCTATATTTTGTCATTCTATATTATGTCAGTGATCCTGTACAAAGATCAAGATCTGCCATAAAGGACACAAATCTCATGACTAAAGTGCGAAGTGCGTTGGGCGTGCGACCCATAAGAACCGCATCATCTGCGTATAAAAGCATGGGCAGTAGTTTGCCATTAATTTTGGGTACATCACTAGACATTTTTGACAGGGAGTTGTGTAATTCATTTATATAAAGGATAAAGCGCAGAGGGGCCAGAACACAACCTTGTCAGACCCCTCGGCCGATGGTGATGTCCCCAGAAACTTCCCCGTCATTACTTATCCTCAACCGTGCCTTCAGATCCCTGTGCAAATACGCCAAAAAACAAACCAATTCCTCAGCCAACCCATAATTTAAAAGAATTTCCCATAAACGTGATCTGTTAACAAAATCAAATGCTGAGGATAAATCCATAAAACCCAAATAAAGTGGAGCTTTTTGTGCAACCGTATATTTCCCCAAGATAAGATTCAAGTTTAGGCACTGTTCCAGTGTTCCAGCATTACTTCTAAAGCCCAGCTGGCAACAATTTAAAATATGGTTGTCTTCCACCCAATTCCTAATTCTGATAAAGACAACCCTGCCCAGGATCTTCAAGGTGTTATCTATCAAAGAGATAGGGCGGTAACAGCTGGGTTAGATCGATCCATTTTTTTAAAAATGGGCACGATAAAACTAGTCAACCAAGTGCTCGGGATGGTTGCTTTAGTCAAATTGTTAAAAACATTACACAAAAGGGAGCCCAAAAGTCCGCTTCATGTTTTATAAGGTCAATAGACAACCTGTCCAGGCCTGGTGCTTTATACCCTAGACTTTGTTGTATAGCCTCTTCAACTTCAGATATTGGTATAGTGACCTTTAGGACCTGGATACAAATATTATTGCTGGTAGTTAAGGAAGCGATATAAATTCCAGCGAAGTGCTCCTCCCATAGCTCGCTAGATATATTACAGTTTATGGGGGTGATATTTGTATCCATGGACAGAATACATTTGTATCCTTTAAGGAGGCAGCCTTGGCTAGATTATCTAAGCGTACTTTCAGTAACTCATCTGAGCGTATCTTAGTAGCTTTATTGTACAAGGCTCTTAATGATCTAACTCGAGTTATGTACCTGGGTGAAGCCGCTAATGCTTCACGCAGATCTCTATTGGCCCGCGAGCATCGGCTATCAAACCACCTGGGATTCTTGCTTATATTAGTAATACGTTTAGAGATTATAAATTTAATGCCAGTGCATAAATCTCTGAAATCCTGAATAATCTCCCCCCCTGTCGAGCTACTTGACAGACATATATCTACAAGTACAGGATACGTTCTTATCATACGTACAAGGAGGGCTTTATTATCTATCCCCTTCCATATCAACCTGAGCTTGTCGGTAGATACCACCAGGTTTTTAGCCCCTATTTCCCTTTGTGCAATGAATTTAGAATGAAGTCTAATAGTTGTTAAAATGGAGTTATGGCCGCCTTGGCTAGTACATAAAACCTCAGCCATTACCAAAAAAAATTCCCAAGAGGATGATATAAAAACATAATCTATGATGGATGAACAGCCACGTCCTCTATAGGTAGGCAATGGCCCCTCAGTTGGGTTTACACCAGCCTTTTCCATTACATTAATCAAATTATGGGGGATAAAAAATTACAAAGTTCCTCCCCTCTTCTGCATGGGATCGCACTAACTGGGGTAATGATTATATTATCAATAGCACTAAGCAATAGAGCATTAAAATCCCCAGCTAAGAGTATTCCATCTATTTTGCTATACCTCTGTTCATCATTTAATTCATCAATAAATTCAAACAATTTAATAAAATTTCTATTTGGTAGTGACGTAAAATCATTGTTATTAAAATTAATTAAACATATCGAGGCCCCCGTGTGTAAAAATTGGCTTGGAATTTTACATTGTTTGTCATTACAGGTTTTATACTGCTGTCAGCCGATATTTTTAGCCATGTTGATCACCCCCCACATGGTCGACCTGTTTTATATAGGGCTCCATCCTCTCAAAAAACAGTCAAGAATACATAGGCAAAGAGCCTTGGCGACCCACCAGCAGGGGCTTCTATAAATGCCTGGCATGTAAGGCTTGCCAACATGGTGTCAACACCAAAAAATACACAACAGTAATCCCAAGAACTACGAGGGAGATAAAACAGCATTTAACCTGTAGAACTGAATACTGTGTGTATATATTGAAATGTGACTGCAAACTCAAATATATTGGTAGCAGTAAACTGCAAATTCACAACCGTATCCTACAACATCTGCGCGCCATTGTAAACAAGGACCAGAGTTACCCAGTGGCCAGACACTTTGAGACGTGTCACAACAGCAAGCCTCAGTGTCTCAAATACTTCGCCATATAATCCATCCCGCTTACCAAAAGGGGAGGCGATAGGGAGGCGTGTATGCGCAGGCTTGAAACCAAATATATTTTGGAGTTTAATTCAAAGTGGCCGGGAGGTCTTAACACCACGGAGGACCTCCACACATACCTATGATCAATTTATGATAATGTCACTTTTTAGCCATATAGTTAACACCATGATATAACAATATACCATACTATAAGAGGAGTTGTTCTGCACCTTGCACTGTTTTTACACATTTGTATTTATATTATAATGTATTGTGTATAATTTATATATTGAGTGTAATGTATGGGTGTACGTGTGTATATATATGAATTGATTGATTTTAGCCGTCGTTTTAAATATTAGGGTAGCTTGTTTTATCCTGATGTTTGATGTGATAGCTGATTTTAATCATGTCACCGATTCCCTCTTTTTAATAGATTGGTTTTATGGTGTGATTTTCTATATGTGCTACATTGGTAATGTATGATTATATCTTGTCTTGAATACTAAAGTATAACTCTGTTTGAACAGAGTTAAGCTTTTTCCTCCCTTTACTACCTCATTCCAGTATAACCCTCCAGCACCAGCCACTTTATCTGTATTTGCACTTTGACTGCACGATGTCACTTTAAAGGAAAAAATTATATATATATTTTTTTCTTGTTGACACGAAGTCACTTTAAAATACAGGCGCTACAATATGGTTGAAGGTGAGAATGAATTAATAGAACTAAATAATATCAAACGGTATTATATCCCCTTCTTCCGAGTTTTCAATGGCTGGTAATATGTTCATTATGAATTCATTTCTTCTTTTTTTGTAGGGTCCTTATAGATTAAGCTAATTTCTTTTTGGGATCTTTCTTTCTCTACTATCATGTAATAGTAGTGATTATTATTATTATTATTTTGTATTATGATTTAATACACGTTGGTGAGCACTGACTATGCACAATATTTATCAATGGATTTGATGGACAAAATTGACATATTTTTCTCATTACCAACTTGAAGAGTTAAAGGCATTTATGCTGTTATATACAAAAATTGCAAAACTATAAATACTCTTTCACATGAGATTTGAAGCTGCAAATGTACATACACAAAAGAATTTTTTATACAATGAGACTATAGGATTCATATATGTATTTATACAGCTATTAATTCACCTCTGTATTGGCACCTATGAGAAAATACAGGCAAATGTATTTATACAGGTAGTATTTTGTTTATGTCCATCAATGTAACATGTGACTGCATGATATCACTTTAAAAGGGGCAAAAGCAATCTGTATCACCATGTGACCAAGGCCGCTGGGACGGCCGAAACGCGTCATGACTTTCTGGTTAATGGCTAAATAAATAAGATGCTGAGAAAAGTTGGTCCTTGCCTCGTGTTTCTTTGGAGGAGAGCTGCTGCGAGGTATTTGCAGATATTTATATATATATATATATATATATATATTAATCACCAAAGTGTCTGAAGCATTCGGGAGGCACACAACAGTCCTCCGCCCTTCGGGCTTCTCATGCAGCACGCCTCCCCACTTAGCAATTTTTCACAGTGCCCAACGCGTTTCAGGGAATTGCTCCCTTCCTCAGGGGCTGCCATCAAAAAACACTTGTTCATGCATTCCTGTTTACGGATAATTTGTTTTTGCAAATCCCTTGGTGGGCGTAAGCTATGTGCGTCGTCATACCTTGATTGCTGGTACTTGTAGTCCATTTTGATGCATGTTAAAAAATTCACTTTACAG
This sequence comes from Lissotriton vulgaris, assembly GCF_964263255.1. Taxonomy (NCBI): domain Eukaryota; kingdom Metazoa; phylum Chordata; class Amphibia; order Caudata; family Salamandridae; genus Lissotriton; species Lissotriton vulgaris. The sequence continues at coordinate 950,687,117 of NC_141691.1, forward strand.
TAAAGTCGAGCATTTTCTGAACAATAATGCACATTGTCCTGCCTATAGTTGGTTGCATTTGTAGTTTGGCGCGCTGTATTTTTCACAAGGAGTCCTGCGCTCAGGCGCTTCCAAAACTGCCAAAATTTCCCATATGACCTTTAGCCACAGCTACAGCCCGAACGGCTGAACGGAATTACACTAAATTTGGCAGAGAGGTAGTTCTCAGTTCCGACTTGTGCCTTTTGCTTATATGATGTCAATCTGTTCAGTAGTTCCTGAGAAAATTACGGTTAAAATGAAGGACCGGGTTTTAGAACCCAGTGGCGTCAGGGAGAACGCCTGATACCTTCGAGTTCCCCTGTCTTGGCAAACAGAGACACGGGATACTTCTTGATGACATCAAAGACCAAAGTTTATTGGCTGCAACCAGGAACAGAGATCTACGAAGCACACACGGGTGGCTCGTCAGAGACTGCACAAATTCAACAAGCGGAGCATGGTCTTTTATGCTAAAAATCAAGCCTCAGGCAACATTCCAAATTTACATTTGGTGCATACAAACTGACCAATGACAGTGTAACATTTCAAAAGTAGCGTATGACGACAATCTCAGACAATCCCATTTTCCATTGTCCAGCCCACCAGAAATGACCACGCACATTCCCAGTTTCCTGTTCGATCAGGCCGGACAAACCCATCATAAAACCTTCAACCCAAATCAATGATTATGTCGTAAAGGAAAGGCAGAAACAGATTAGAAAGGAGACAGAAAGGTGGGAGCAGTGTACCATAAACTCGGGCACGTCCTGCTCTTTGATCATTATCAGACCAGCTGCTGAACAAGGAACTGGATCAGCGAGGTCAGCCTCGGGCAAGAAGTCAGTTCGGCCAGGTCACCCAGGAGTCAGCTAAGGCGTACGTGTCTCAAGGACTCCTTCGGCCACAGTCATCGGGCCCATGTTAGGGCAACCACACAAAATGGCTGCCGTATACAAAATGGAACCCGGAGGTTCAAACTAAATCCTCGAATACAGAGTGTTCCCCTATATCAATTCATATGAAAACACTCAGACACGCTACACTCGCCATTTGCGGTCTGCTGACACCAAAATCGTCCATTTCCGACGATCTTTATTGGACGGGTTCGGAACCATCGAACCCAGTTCGCGAACCAAGGAACCACAGACCCTCCTTTTGCCCTTACATAGGCAACAGACCCAAACCCATGTTAATCTGAATCCGGATCTATATTCATCAGATCATCGATATGTTGCTGTAGCATCACCCTATTACTTAGTACCTTTCGCTGGACAGGTCTCCTTGCACACGAAGTAGCACAGAGGCCACAAATAGCAGGAGCACACTGTACACAGAGACAGAACATGAAAAGGATTGCTAAGACCATCCCAATGACCATCAAAATCTTCCAACCCCAAGTGGATATCAATCCCCATAACCATCCCATCAAAGACCAATCTCCTTTGTCCAAGTGGACAGAATCGGAGATTTTATGCAATTTAGAAATGGCCTGGAAGACTGATGGAGCGTTGTCTGGAATGAAAACGCAGCAGCTCGATTTAATCAGCTTTCAAACTCCACCTCGATCTGCTAGAATAACATCAAGGGCAACTCTATTTTGAAGTGTCATGAGTCTATCCGACTGGAGCTCAGCAGTCAAGTTACCAAGGGCACCAGCAGTTTCGACTATGGTGGACTCAACACTCTCGTCAACTGGCGAATATTCCTACTGTTAGCCATAGGTCCCCAGAACGGCAGAAAACCTTTAAAGAAATCTCCCAGTTCTTGTCCTGCAGTGTCTTCTTGACTAAAGACACCTCTAGCAACTCTCGTCTTATGGTAATCTGCCGCAGCTGTAAAAGTGGGAGCCAACAGAAAGGAAACAAAACATGTGCCCGAGAAGTCGGGGGGCAACCATGTATACGCTTTGTCATAGCAAACAAAGTAGGTACCCTTAGCAGCTAAGAACGCTGGGGAAGACTGAGACGCAAATACATAAGTCTCAGCGCAAACACTCTTCCCTAACTGAGCCTTCGGATTCTTGCCATTGCCCTGCAGACAATAGTGACCCTGATGGGGCACTATCCAAATTGGTGGAGAACTTTTCGCTAGCTGGTTAACACTCAGACTAACTCCATATCCAGTAACGTTCCAACCAGTGTAAGCCAGTGTCTCATCTCTCGGAATAGTCTCATACGAGCTAATCCCTCTAATCATGTCGACAATGGCTTTAACTATAGCGCTATTCTTTGGGTTGTCTTTCAACGAACATTGGGGGTAAACACTATGGGCATAGATAAACATCGTTCTGTAAGCCCAAATCGAGCCATTTAAACTAAAGGGCAAAACTAAATAGGGAATACCCTTATCGGTTGTATGAGGCATCAAACCACAAATCCAGCAGTTTGTCATATTCATCACTAACTGGTGTTGGTGCAAAAGTTGGATGAAGGAATTGTTAGCAAATTCCAACCGTCTAACTACCTCATGCTCAGGCAAAGGATGAAAAGAATGAGAAGAAATAGTAGATGAAGGTGTAGGTTGCACAGTGGGATTAAACATCATTTTAAAAACAAATGTTACATAACCAGCTATAAATATCACGAAGCTCAATAGTAAAAATAAACATGGTATCAAAAAACTTTTCTTCGACATTATTTTACATATTCGTTTTCTAAAAGTCAATGTCTGTGCAGGTCTCTCCAACTCAAAGAAATCCATCCTAAACTAAATGTGCTGCCCGCGGTGGTAGGTTGATTCTGCTCAGGAGTGCCTCTGCTAACCCAGGAAGGCTGCCTTGGGCCAACAGAACCCTCGACCTAGTGTCTCAGGCTTGCACTCCAAAGACTGGTGGCAACCGCGACCCTAGCAGCGAGAACCGGATGGCGGTTCAAGAAATCAAAATTTAGTAGATCCTTGGTGGAGAGTTAACCTGCAAACAGAAAAAATCTTCAAACTTCATTAGTCTTTATTATTTGTCCGTAACTCTCGGTCTCAGATTATAGCGGCTCTTTCCAGCTAATTCTTGATCGGCGAACAAAAGGTGAGGCTCTGTAGTGTCCAATCGATCTGCAGGAGGTACTGATTCTTGCAAAATCCTGTCGCTCTCTTTCTCTGAGTTTGTTCCAATCAGTCGAGCATCGCTGAACGGTATAAACCGTGGGACAACTTCCGTTTCAGAGTCTGCAAGTCCCTCCTGGACCCACTTATCGTATGGCAAGGGCAAAGGTGCCCTCTTGGTATGGGATCCGAGGATCCAGTTGCGCTTGCCTCGCACTCGGAACGCAGATCTGATTGACGGGAGTACTTGGTAGGGCCCCGTCCAACGGGGCTGTTCGTTCTTGGTCCGCTGAAAGTTACGTACAAACACCCAAGACCCAGGTTCAATAGAATGGCCTGGATCTTCTGCAGCTTGTGGGAGGCTGTCATGCACCTGTTGGCGTAAAACACTCATTTTAGTTGTCAGTTTACGCAAGTAGTCAAGCAACACAGGATACTCGAGGTACCAAGACCAACCTCGTTGGTCTTGGTACGCCCCAAATGTTCGCCGGGCGACCAAACACAACCTCATACGGACTCAAACCCATTCGCGAAGGCACAGTCATTCTTGTGGACAGAAGTGCTAATGGCAAGGCATCTGGCCATTGTAAACCAGTGCTCTCTTGGATTTTGGCCAATTTTAACTTAAGAGTGCCATTATAGCACTCGACTAAACCAGCTTATTGGGGATGATTTGCAGCGCGGAATTTCTGCCTAATCCCGAGACCCTCACACACTCTCTTCATAACTTGACCCACAAATTCACTCCCATTATCACTCCAGATAATTCTCGGCATTCCGAATCTCGGGAAAAACTCTTTTATCAAGGCCTTCGCTGTGGACAAGGCAGTATTGTCCTTAAGGGGGTAAGCTTCTACCCATCTAGAAAAAGGGCAAACAACCACTAACACATATTTCAAGTTGTTGCATCTCTCCATATGGATGAAATCTAGCTGCAAAGCCTCGAACGGATACATAGGAGGAGCAAAATGACCAGCTGGTGTTGGAGTTCCCTTACCAGGATTATGCATCAAACACACCATACAGTTCTTGACCAAATTCTCTGCGCATTTGGGGATTCCCATATTCTGCCACCGGAGCCAACAACTTACAAATCCCTTTCACACTAATATGTACCATTCCATGAGCCATTGTAACAACTGGAAGCACATATGCGTTAGGCAACAACCATCTCTGATGCTCTGACAAATCAGTCCAACAACCATTCGAATCCAATCTACCCTTGCTTTCTCTCCATTCATTCAACTCTTTCTCTGTGGCTTCACCTTGAATGGATTTCACGCTCTCAATGGTATCTTCACACATACTCTTCTCTGGAACCCATCTCGCTGGACCCGCAACATACATTCGACTCATCACGTTTCTAGCAGTTTCTTTCGCAACTTCATCCGCCAACGCATTACCACGACCAACATCATCCGTAACCTTTTTATGGGCACTACATTTCACAATTGCTACTTGCAATGGTAACGTAAGAGATTCAAGAAGTTCATTCACCAGTTGTCCATGTTGTATCTTCGTCCCATGCGATGTCAAAAATCCACGTTCACGCCACAAACGTCCAAAGCTATGAGCCACACCAAACGCATACTGACTATCCGTGTACACATTCACTCGCTTTCCTTTCGCCAACACACACGCTCTCGTAAGTGCGATCAATTCAGCTGCTTGTGCTGAGTTATGTGGGATACATGCAGCTTCAACAACCGTATGCAAAGTCGTCACAGCATATGCTGCAGTCGTATCACCATTCGGCAACTTAAAACACGAACCATCAACCCACAAAGCATCATAACAGTCAGGAAGAGAGTGTCTCTAAGATCTACTCTCCCTTTCGTCTCTTCTTTGGTTCTTAGAAAACAATCGTGCTGTTCTTCACTATCATCATCTGTCTCAAGCGAAATCAGCAACAATGTAGCTGGGCTTAAGGTATTACACCTTTTTAGGTGCACATGACTCGCTAACAATGTAAGCTCATACCCTGACAACTGAGCACTAGTTAAGTGCTGTGTCTTGGTACGATTCAACAAGGTATCCACTGCATGTGGAACCATAACCACTAACGTGTTATCCATAACCAAACCAGCAGATTGTTGAATTGACACAGCCGCTGCTGCCGTAGCTCTGAAGCAACTCGGCAACGCTCTAGCTACAGGATCCAAAGTCGACGAAAAGTACGCACATGGGCGTTGCTTATCGCCAAACTGCTGAGTCAAAACCGACAATGCACATCCCTCTCTCTCGTGGACATACAACGTGAAAGGCTTACTGTAGTCGGGAGTACCCAACACAGGAGCCGAACACAACGCATTACGTAATTCAGAGAAGCTCTTCTGACATTCGTCAGTCCAAGGAATAGGATTTGGAGTATCCTTAACAGTAAGAGCTATCAAAGGCTTCGCTAGCAAGGAAAAATTAGGGATCCACTGTCTACAGTATGACGTACTACCCAAAAACGCACGTACTTCTCTCTGTGTCGTAGGAACACTCATTTTCGCAATAGCCTGAATTCTTTCTGGGGTCAGTTTCCTTCCCTCCTTCGATAAGAGGTGACCTAAGTAGGTTACTTCTTGTCGACAAAATTGCAACTTGGAGAGAGAAACTTTATGATGACAATCAGACAAGTGGCGTAGTAGCGACAAAGTGGCTTCCCTGCAAATCTCTTCAGTATCAGCGGCAACTAACAAATCATCAACATATTGAATAAGAGCTGCACCATCAGGTAAAATCAACAAATCAAGTTGTGTCTTCAAAGCTTGACTATAGATCGATGGACTCTCGCAATAGCCTTGAGGAGCACGCTTAAAGTGGAAACTTCGTCCTCCTAAAGAGAATCCAAAGATATCCCTACTCTCCATGGCAATCGGGATGCTGAAGAAAGCATTCTTCAAGTTGATCACCGAAAACCAGGTGGCAGAAGCCGGAATCAGAGTCAATAATGCAGTAATGTCAGGCACAACAGGAAATTGTGGAACAACAATCTTGTTCACTTCACGAAGATCAATGACAAATCTATATACAGGAGGCTGTGAAGGATCAGTTCTCTTTAGAACCGGCAAAACAGGACTATTGCACACATTACCTCGCGTCTCTTCGATAACACCCTTGTCGATCAGATCATAAATGATCGCTAAAAGTGCACGCTCACCATCACTCGAGATACGATACTGCGGAATGCGTGGTAACTTAGCATTCGCCTTCAGTGTCACAACATATGGGGGAATATCTAACAGGCCCACATCATTCGGACCCGTAGCCCGCAATGAATCTGGTAACAAAGACAATTCCGATGGAAGACAATCTTTGGATATATACATCGGAGAGATCACACTCTCACCCAAGGTAAGATGTACTTCTGACGGAGAACAGTACAAAGTCGCATACAATCTCTTCAACAAGTCCAATCCCAGCAAATTCTCATTACAGCCTGTAGTCAAAAGAAGGGGTGCTTCAAATCTACAAGGACCAACAGAAAGTGGCAATGGAGCAGAAATCGGATTCGTAACGGGGGCGCCAGAAAAACCTACAGAAACATTATTAAAGCCAGACAAAGGTGCGCCAGGGAGTTTAGAGTGCATAATAGAACTCTTCGTAGCACCAGTGTCTAGCAGAAAAGGCTCTGACACACCTGATGCAATCATTTCAACATAAGGTCCGCTCTGATCTACTGGAACTGAAACAACTCCATCTCTTTGTCCATGGCTGTCCTAAAAATCAATACCATGTGCTTCATCACCCTCAACATAATAATCATCCACATAGTACTGTGCTGTCCTACCAGACGAATTCTGCTGTTGGTCAAAACTATTCATCGAATTCTGCAGAGGCAAAGGGCGCACTTTCTGCCCGCGACCTCTACCTCTAGGTGCTTGCTGAGCACCTCTACCTCTCACACCAGGAGCACTATTCGCTCGTTGTAGCAAGACCGGACAACTATTCTTATAATGACCTTCTTCCTTACAATACGCACACTGATTAGGGCCATACGGAAAACGCTGTTGAGAAATCTCGTCCCTTTGCGAGTTTCTCGAATACTGTTGAGGTTGCTGATAATCACGCTGATTATTAACACGGGGCGGATAATCTTGTTGTAGAAGAACTTTAGTCTTCAATTCCTTAGTCTTCTTGTCCGCTTTCTCTAACTCATCCTTACGTCTATTCTCATAGTACTGGGCCGTAGCTAAAATCTGCGCTGATGTAGAAACAGGCCAAGCACTCTCAGAATCCTTCAACTTAGTACATAGCTCGGGAAGAAGATTGTGTACAAACTTGTCGACGAACAACCTCTGGTCACCCTCGGTAGCCATATCCTGCCCACTATGATCGACAAAAGTTTCTTTGTAACGTGAGAAAAAATCTGACACAGTCTCATCTTTCTTCTGCTTACATGCAGACAACTTGTCCCACTTAACACGTACTTCAGGCATCAGAGTCTTCATAAAAGTGATAATCCTACCAGGAAGTTCTGTAATGATATTTTCAGGCTTAGCACCTCCAACTTGTCTATCATTCGCAGCAACAAGATTCGCCCACGAATCACCAAATTCATTATCATGATCCGTATGTCGAATGACATTCCAGATGGGCTGTGGAACAACATTCCAAAACAACATATCTATGTCCGCCAAATTCATGACGCACGAACTCACAGTTTGCGTAAGCTCTTTATAATACCCCGCTGGATTTTTCCGCGGATCAGGAAAAGTCTGCTTAAGCGCTAAAACTTCTGCACGCTTCCATGGAACATGTACCCACACTCGCTGAAAGTGCACAATAACAGGTGGAACAGCCGTCGCATCAGCAGGTCTCCAAACCGGAGGAACCTCTCGCATCGGATACTGACGCGCTTGTCTCCTAACTGACAAATCAGGCTCAAGCAACCGTTTAGAAGAAGCATTATTTTGAAATGACAATAACATTGACACCGCTCTCTCGATGTCAAGAAGACTCACAATCGTTCCCTTCGCAAACTCGGAACGCAGTCGGAACAACTCTTCAGGAGCTTTACCCACCTCGTCCGTCCATTGTTCATGGAGGAACGCACACATGATCTCAAAAACATACAGTTGCTTTGGCGCTTCCCATTGCCGAAAAACATCCATGGTAACCCATCTACGCGCCATGTGATCTAAAACCACTCGTTCATCCGTATCAGGCAGTTGACTATGCAACTGTCTACGCTCACTCACAGGAGACATACCCAATTGTCCCAACCAAGGAGTCAGAAAACCAGAAAAAGCAGCGGTCATCCTCTGTCTAGGAGAAGGAGTAGTCGGAAGAACGAGGGAAGATGAGACAGTAGTAGAAGAATCCAAAGTCAGAAAAGGCATAGAAGTGGTAGGGACAGGCATAGAAGTAGCAGTCATAGAAAAGGGCAAAGTTGGCGGCCCCTGAGGAGGCTGCGCCAAAGGAACAGTAGCCAACGGAGAAGCTGGCTGTAGAGGGATTACAGGAGGTAAAACAACCGGCAGTTGCACAGCCACGACTGGTGGCGGTGGTGCCGTAGCATTCTGCACATAAGGTGGCGGTGAATTTAACAGATGCAACATTAAAGGATCTTTCGTAAGATCTTTCTCGTTTTTCTGCTCTTTAGGTGGCAAGACTGGGTAGCATCTATCTGCCGCTAACTTCCTCACTCTAAGCATCTGTTCACTTTCATGTTCTTCTTCATTATCTCTATATGCAATGGCAGCTTGCGCCATTGACATACCTCTTTCTCTCTTATTCTTTTCCGCTAATTTCATTTCTTTCTGTTTGGCTTCTTTGCGCCATATGCGGAAAGAGTCAAACATCGCCGGCCGGGCTTTCTTCTTGAACAACTTCACCTCGAGGTTATCTAGAATTTCAGTTTCAAAACTACTGTAACGGGGCCACTGTAGGACACCGTCACTCTTCGTATATTTTATCCAGATCTCATTATAGCTAATAGGGCCCACACCATGTTTCACAATCAACTCGTATGTAGGAGTTCCGATCGGAGGAACCGGACACGAATCCTCTAACCGGGAGTCCCTTGATATACCACAACTAAACAAGTTTCTAAAACTGCTAAAACCAGGCATCTTGCTCTCTAGTCTAGCTTCAAACAACAAGGGGAATCTAGAAACGATAATCTCGTGAATACACGAATCCCTTGGCTTTAGGGCCTGCAGGTACCAAATCAAAGAGATCCACTAAAGGATACCAAACAAACTAAGGACTAGGAGACGCTCCGCTTATACTTAACTGAAATGTCGATGGTGTCACCAGAAGACCCGTCAATCGTCTCGCTCTACAAATGTCTGAGGCTCCAAAACAGGGCGACAGTCAGGGCAGTAGCCCTTCGTAGCCGTCGGAAAGCGGGAAACCTCGCAGCAAAGACTTTCGGACCACGACGACATACAGGGGTCGATAAAGTGGCTGGCCTTCCTCCAGAATTTTCACACGAAGCTTCTCACAAACCTCTGGCTTGGACCGGTACCGCTGAAGTCGCCCTACGTTGGACGCCAACTGAAGGACCGGGTTTTAGAACCCAGTGGCGTCAGGGAGAGCGCCTGATACCTTCGAGTTCCCCTGTCTTGGCAAACAGAGACACGGGATACTTCTTGATGACGTCAAAGACCAAAGTTTATTGGCTGCAACCAGGAACAGAGATCTACGAAGCACACACGGGTGGTTCGTCAGAGACTGCACAAATTCAACATGCGGAGCATGGTCTTTTATGCTAAAAATCAAGCCACAGGCAACATTCCAAATTTACATTCGATGCATACAAACTGACCAATGACAGTGTAACATTTCAAAAGTAGCGTATGACGACAATCTCAGACAATCCCATTTTCCATTGTCCAGCCCACCAGAAATGACCACGCACATTCCAAGTTTCCTATTCGATCAGGCCGGACAAACCCATCATAAAACCTTCAACCCAAATCAATGATTATGTCGTAAAGGAAAGGCAGAAACAGATTAGAAAGGAGATAGAAAGGTGGGAGCAGTGTACCATAAACTCGGGCATGTCCTGCTCTTTGATATTTATCAGACCAGCTGCTGAACAAGGAACTGGCTCAGCGAGGTCAGCCTCGGGCAAGAAGTCAGTTCGGCCAGGTCACCCAGGAGTCAGCTAAGACGTACGTGTCTCAAGGACTCGTTCGACCACAGTCATCGGGCCTATGTTAGGGCAACCACACAAAATGGCTGCCGTATACAAAATGGAACCCGGAGGTTCAAACTAAATCCTCAAATACAGAGTGTTCTCCTATATCGATTCATACGAAAACACTCAGACACGCTACACTCGCCATTTGCAGTCTGCTGACACCAAAATCGTCCATTTCCGACGATCTTTATTGAACGGGTTCGGAACCATCGAACCAAGTTCGCGAACTACGGAACCACAAAAGTCAATTATATATCTATGGGCGCAGTTGATCCGCGGATTGTGCGAGGATTGGCATTGTAGCATAAATGCACAGTCCCGATCATGCGCTCAATGCTAATTCGCTGTCAAGCGGTTGTTAAACATTCGAAACCAGGAACTACTGGCAGCCATTTTGTGCCTCGGTAGAAGCGAAGGGGAAGAAGTCTGTGAAATATGTGTGTAAAACGTGAAAAGGGGGCAGAGTGGACACACCCTGACCCCCTAGGCCTGCTCAGGGGGTTGCACAAGGACCTCTAGGGCATACATTTTTTTTCTTTTTAAATTGCGGGATGAGTGTAGGACCTGCGCATTTCACCGCCGAAAAAAAAAAACGAAGCTCGGGCTCCCGCGGTTTAAAGGTTATTAGTCCCCAGCTAAGAGTATTCCAAATCCGGGGGGAGCATTTAAAGAAAAAATTGTGTGGGGGTCCCATTCACCTACACACTGCCCCAGGGACCGCCACCTCCCGGGGCTTTTAGTTAATATATGTGTGGGGCTCACTGGCCCCCCCACAGCCCTGGGGACTGCCACTCACTGGGGCATTTTAAAAAGGGTGGGGGGTCTTAGGATCCCCCTAGCACCGGGGACCGCCACCCCCCATGGCTTCTTTAATGTGTGGGAGGGGGGCTGCATGGCCCCCCTTCTGGAGCCCAAGATGGCCCTGGGGACTGCCCTGGGCCGGTCCACCAGGACACTGCCGTTTGCAATGGCAGGGCGGGAGCCTGCTATCTCTTCTAAATAGGAAAGCCGATTGCTTTTCCTGAGGGGGAGCAGCATGTTAGCAGCTCTCCCTAGGACAAGCAATGCCAGCTCCCAAAGAATGCGGGGAGCCAGTTGGGATTGTGGGGGCATTGGGGCTCCCCCCATGGTGACGGTAAAATTAGGAGTTGCGCACCCAGCGTGTCGCTCAGTACGGCACCTGGTGTGCACACTTTGGATGTTCGCGACTCCAGCGCGTGTGTTGCAGGACCTGTACGTGTTGGCTGCACGACTACAAGCCAAAAAATATATATATATATTTTTCAGGTATACATGAAGCTTATGTATTTAGTTGTTAGGTGGATAAAAAGAGCCCTTGTGTTTATTGTACCGATGCAGTCTAAAGTTCAAGAGGAAAACTCTGTTCCCTTCATCTGTAAATGTACACCATCACTCCTATAGTTGCCTTGCAAATTAAAACGCAGATTGTTGTGGTATATGGACCCCATTCTGTAGTGTCGGAGGAAAGCAGAAACAGATTTATTCACATGTTTCCTAGCTTTGTCAATCTCTGGACAAAATTGATTGGACCAGTTCCATTTCTGTCTTTGGCATATGTAAGAATAGACAAAGGCAGTTTGAGGGAAAAGTGACATCAATTCTCCAAAGGTGTCCTTCATAAGCATTTTTGTTTTAATTTGACCAAGGGGGGCCAAATCCCGGGGTCATTATTAAAAGTGTTGGACAACAGTGTTACCTCAGCGTCTTCGTCATCAAATAAGACATCTTTTTGAACTTTTCTTTATTTGAACTCTACTTTTTTTACAGTCTCTTTCTACCTCTTATCGCAATCTGTTCCACAGCATCCATTCGTTCCAGCGTTCTTAGTCTTGTTCACTTGTTGTTCTTTCGCTGACTTACCTGTTTGTGTACAAGATCCTTCTTCCTTCTTGTGCTGCCTTCCTTTGTGTATCTTCATTTTTTATATGTGACCTTTGTTTTTCAGTGCTTGATCTAGTTTTCTGAAGATACCAGTACACTTGTAGACATGTAGTTCACTCCTTTCCATTCCCTCCCTCCGACCTAATTGACAAAAATTGTGGGGGGACACAAAGTAAAATGCTCTGATTGTTACTGTGTCTTAAGCTTGCAACACAGTAGGTAGGACACAGATTTACAAACCCAGCCTCCACTACCCATGGGCCGTCCTCCCCGTTGTTGCCACCTCCTTTGCTATGCCTTATCAATCAAATCTCTTCACTTGACCAAGTCCTCCTTCAGTGTATTCTCCTCATAGTCCAAGCCCATACAATCCATCAATTCATGTGCCCTTGCCCACTCGGTCATGGTGGTACTGCCACCATATATTGCACATTATACACCACCTTGGGCATACCCGCTCTCAAAATGCTTCCAGTGACCATTGTACATGTAGACTTTGGTCCACCCTTTTTATCCATTTTTGCACATTGAGATATAACATCCTACCTCTGTTCTTCATCTCCTACTTTCTCTTGGAAAGACCTTATCAATCCTTCAAGAGAAAAAGTAAGAAGGTTGGGAAACCACTTAATATGTGAGCTCTCAATGCCATCCTAATACCCAATCATCAAATTACATGCTTGCTACCTTTCTGTAATGCACTTCAGTTGCACTGTCCATTCTTTTCTGGCTGTGTGCGTCGCGACAATGAAAGAGACCATTGCTCTGCATATTCCTACTAAAGCACTTGACACAATGCATAGTGACACCGTATTTATTTCTTATAAATATTTATTGAATGTTTTCAAATTAATTTCCACAAGTGCAAACTTTTTTCCTTAATTTCCAAAATAAATATTAAATACATTATATAGTAAGCATCACAAACGCTGAAATTATAGCAAAGAGGTTGTAAAAATATTTTCAATGTATCTTAATTTTTTTTCCTAAGCATCTCAAACACTGATATTACAGTAAAGAAGTTTTTTAAATAGTTTCAATGTATCACAGAATATTTTATGTGAGGACCACAAATGTTGATATTACAGTAAAGAAGTTATACAAATAGTTTCAGTGTAGCTCAAAATATTAAAAGTGAGGACCCCAAACACTATAGAACAGTAAAAATAGTTTCAATGTATCAGAATAACTAATTTCACTTCACTGAGAACATGTTTCTTTACTTCTGACCGATATTACATCTTATAGATGAAAAATGTCACTTACTCAGTAGGCATTTCATCTTGGCATGTAGTGCTGTAGATTCAAATGGTTTCCGTAGTCCTGCCATCTTGTGTTGTGTTGGGATGTGTGGTGTTGGTGTGTTGCAAATCACTTTGACCCTACAAAAAGGGTAGGAGGTATAGATTCTACCTTACCTCCTTTATTTAGCTACTGTAGGTCTTAAAAAAGCCTCAAACACAGTTCATTTGTCGGCCATTACTGCATAATCGCCCAACAAACCTTTTTCCAGTTGCAGGTTAAGGATTTCCTACAGGGGTTGAAGAAAGTATATCTCCCTGTTCCTGTTCATTACACAGATGTCTCAACTATGGAATGTACTACTCATCACAAGCAGATACGGGAGCAGCAGCAGACAGACAGAACCTGTCCACATAATCTCCCCCATGACATAGGGGGGACACAGATACATAGAAAATCACCCAACAATTTTTTTTCCAGTTGCAGGTTAAGGATTTCCTACAGGGGTTGAAGAAAGTATCTCTCCCTGTTCCAGTTCATTACACAGATGTCTCAACTATGGAAAGTACTAGTCGCCACAAGTAGATATGGGAGCAGCAGCAGACAGAGAGAAACTGTCTATATCAGCTCCCCTGTGACATAGGGGGATGCACAGATACATAAAAAATCGCCCAACAAACCTTTTTTTCCAGTTGCAGGTTAAGGATTTCCTACAGGGGTTGAAGAAAGTATATGTTCCAGTTTATTACACAAATGTCTCAATTATGGAATGTACTAGTCATCACAAGCAGATACGGGAGCAGCAGCAGACACACAGAACCTGTCTATATTCTCTCCCCCATGATATAGGAAGGGACACAGATACATAGAAAATCACCCAACAAACCTTTTTTTCCTGTTGTAGTTTAAGGAGTTCCTACAGGGGTTAAAGAAAGTATATGTCCCAGTTCATTACACAGAAGTCTCAATTATGGAATGTACTAGTCATCACAAGTAGATAAGGGAGCAGCAGCAAACAGACAGAACCTATCTATATCAGCTCCCCCGTGACATAGAGGGGGTACACAGATACATAGAAAATCGCCCAATAAACCTTTTTTTCCTGTTGTATTTTAAGGAGTTCCTACAGGGGTTGAAGAAAGTATATGTCCCAGTTCATTACACAGAAGTCTCAATTATGGAATGTACTACAGACAAGGGAGCAGCAGCAGACAGACAGAACCTATCTATATCAGCTCCCCCGTGACATAGGGGGGCGCACAGATACATGGGGGTCCACAGATGGATAGAACACCAGCCCCCGGGGGTTGCGGTCCCTGGGGCTGGTGGGCTTGAGAGCCCCTCCACTCATTTGTTTGAAGACCCGGGGGTGTCATTTCCTGGGGCTACGGGGGGCCCTCTGAGCCCGTCTGCATACATTAAAATTGAGCCCCGGAGAGTGGTGGTTACCGGGGCTGGGGAGGTCTCAAACTCCTCAAGTTAACATTTTAAAGCCCTGGGGTGGCGGTCCCTGGGGCTGGGGGGCCTGAGAGCCCCCCACCCATTTTGAAGAAGCCCCAGGGCTGACGGTCCCCGGGGTTGCGAGGGGGGGGCCCGTGAGCCCCTGCATATATTAACTTAGAATCCCGGGGTTGGCGGTCCCCCACCCTTTTTTGAAGAAGCCCCGGGGGGCGGTCCCTCTCCTGTATGTATTTATGTATGAGACTGTAATGAGATACAACTTTGTCTCTGGCATTTACTCATACTGAAATGTCATTTGTCACTTAAACAAACCCGGACTTGGTAATGACTGAATGAATGTGACAGTGTGTGTTATGGACAAGTCAGTACTTGTTAGGTAAAAAAGGTAAAAAGGAAATGTAAACTGTGCTGCTTTCTAAAATAATGTTAGATCGTTTTTAATGTAGTAGGAAGAAGGATTAAAGTATACTCTCCTGCATGTATGTATGTATTTATGTATGAGACTGTAATGAGACACAACTTTGTCTCTGGCATTTACTCGTCCTGAAATGTCATTTGTAACTTAAACAAACCAGAACTTGGTAATGACTGAATGAATGTGACAGTGCGTGTTATGGACAGGTCAGTACTTGTGAGGTAAAAAAGGTCAAAAGGAAATGTAAACTGTGCTGCCTTTTTTTTATAATGTTAGATCGTTTTAAATGTACTAGGAAGAAGAATTAAAGTACCCTCTCCTGTATGTATGTGTGAGACGTAATGAGACTCAACTTTGTCTCTGACATTTACTCGTCCTGAAATGTCATTTGTAACTTAAACAAACCAGGAATTGGAATGTTAAATATGGATTCACATGTGCTCTCCTACCTACTCACCAACACCTGTGGTTGTTTCATGTTATAATTTATTTTACATACGCATTGAGAACTCTATATTACACTTACGTACTCCATTATCTACCTCATGTGTGAATAGAATGTAACGATGGAGTCGATGCCCAAGCAGACTAATTAGAAAAGGAAGAGTGACTATACTCCCAAGTTGAAAGACTTCTTCAAAGAAATACTACTTATGATAACCTGGACAGAACACTAGATGGCAGGAGTATGCACAGTATGTAAATCTAGCACTAGCCTGCGAACACATCTATACCATGGAAATAAACTTTTATTAATACATACATTTGGTACATTTGTAATCTAGTATGTTGCATTTGTTTATATGCATTGAATGTGCACCCATCAGCAGCATTCTTGACATAGTGCCTGTTGGGAAGAAAGTGAACATTGATTTGTTATTCTGTTCGGATTGTATACAGGTCAATAGTTTTTGTTTTCCTAACTTAAATTCCCTAATGAGTCCATTACGAGAAAAGTTGTACAGCCAGTGAACCAACATGGCGGATGCAACTCAGAAAATACCCTTGCAATCCATTAGTTATACTGAGATCCACCCTGTATCAGACCCATCCGCACAAGTGTGAATTGGAGATTATCTGCCACCAAAAACCCCTCAAGTACTTATATCCGTTACTTTTTAACTTTGTCGACTAGTCATATTGAGAGTATTTACCTTAACGTTATCTGAAAAATTTGTGAATCTTTTTGGCTAATTACAGTAGAGAAACAGACTCTAAATGTAAAAAAGATGTACATTAGCGCATCATAACAGCAATGGTAAAATGTTTAAACTTAATGTGCAATTTTTTCTACATGTTTCCAGGGGTTTACTGATCGAGTACATAGGACAGTGACAAATGTTCAAAACAATTTGTAATGGCAGGATAACAAACATAATTTTAAATTCACAAACATATTGGAAATATCTAGACTATACTATGTTAAAAATTTAAGCTGTGCCTTTTTATGAAAAAAATTCAAAGACAAAACAGAGTACCAAGTAATTCGAAGTTTATGACACCACTAGGGTATTATACATTTTCTATCATGAAATGGTAAAGTCAAATCTGATGACTCCATTAGGTCCACTGCAATTTTCATTCAGCTTGTGGTGACCAGTACGTTCCTTGGTTGAGACATCTGTATAATGAGCTAGAATAGGGGGATATACTTTCTTCAATCTCAGCAATTGGCTGCTGACTTATGTAACATTCTGCAAACTGAAAAAAGAGTTAAAAATGTATATGTTGTACAAATGTCCAAGCTTAATTTTAATGTACTTAAAAACAATTGTTCTTAATAGAATTGAGGTTCAAAAGCAATCATCAGAGGTTTCAAACCAACCGCGTTAGGACCATACTAGTGGTTAGACAAAATCATATGCGAATACCAATATGCTTCCGATGGGCACCATGGACGCACTCGGTAGGCGTTCACAAGTGTCATCGGTAAAAGCCCTCTTTCCTATTTACAAGTATTCTAACGTAAAAAGTTATTAACATAAAGTAACATAAAGTAATGTATCCTAAACAAATTCAAGTTTAAAAAAAACATAATGGAAGTATCATTACCAGCATATAAAAAAGACCACAATTGTAGCTGTCCTGTTGCTTTTGATTAGATTCTATCACTTCCTGTCATATTCAGAACGCTTCAATATCTGTAGGAATACCTTTTAGAAACATATGAATGGTTATGTTAAATATTTCATTTTGATTCATTTCAAAATAAGAAATCATACTGACATTTTTATTTTTGCAATATAGCAAATAATAAAGAGATATTGGAAAGTTTCATAGGAAAATGTTACCTCCAAATTAGTAAAAACTCTTGGTCACTTTAAACTTTTACAACCACTCATATTTTTCAACAAAAACAATGATAACTTTCAAAAAACCTAATTACTTCTCACCTATTGAGGAGACATTTACACCAGCTCATGGAACATCTTTACAACACACATACAAATTATGTACCCTTACTTAAAGAAAGGTACCCTTTAATAGATTACCTATGATACTCGAATGATAAGGCCTCAACATGTCGAGATTATAAGTTGTACGTAAAGGCATCTTGCTAGCATTATTGACTAATTTTACAAGCTTTTCTTGCATATCGCCAATACGGTACGGTCCAGTAAACTTATGCTCCAAAATGCCTCCTTTTTTGTTGTTCTTGGCTTGCAATTTGTCAGAAGCATTAACTCTCCTTCTCTGAAGGTGTGCAGCTTATATATTAGTATGCTCATCTAAACCATTTGTCTATGGGTGATAGGTTGCACTTACAGAACGTTCTATTTGTAAAAGCTTAAATAACTCTGAATTACGTAAAAAAATAGGTATCATTATATTTGGCAAGCAAAATAGGAAATAGCATTGCATTATAAATATGTTAGGCCGAGATTGGTCACTCACTTCATTCACAAACTCCTGCCTTGATCTGAGAGAACCCTTTTTAGACTTCCATGATCTAGGAATTGAGAAATAAACATCAAGGAAAATTGAAAGAAATGTCTTCAAATAAAAAAAACCAAAACAACATTTTCACTTTGTATCTCAAGTGTAACAAGCATTTAAATGAGAAATATATGGGTTTCAGAAACAAATGTCTATACGACTATCACAATGGAGATTTATATTTAAAAAAAAATTTATAGAAGCCAGAAAAATTACAACTCACCCATTGTTCAATATCAATTGACATATTTGGCCAATAAAATTGGGAGGACATGCTTTTTTTCATTTTGTTGATACCTGAATGCCCACTAAGAAGAGACTAATGTAATTCAGAAAAAGCTTTTTGGGCTGCTTCAGCTGCTTCAGCACCAATGACAACATTAGTGTTCTTTTCCTTACTAGTGTAGAAGAAGCTACCATTTATTGAAAAAAGAGAAAGAGAAAATGTAGCAGTAAGTATGCATGTCAAAAAGAATTACATGAAATGAGACCATGCCTTTTCTCAGCCAGCCTTAAAACATTACAATGAAAAAACATGAATTAAAAAACGTATAGTACTATCAGTGGTGAATTTTTTAGACAGTCTATGTAATCCATGCTTCTGGACTTTAGTGAAACCTTCAGGATACACATTATGTCTCACATAATCAAAAAGCTCTTGAAGATAAACATAAGAACAAGTTTAAGAGAATATCATCACATGCTCACAGTACATTACAATACCATAAATAACTAAATATTTGAGTGAATAAACCAATAATATAACAACTGCCCCCCCAACCCTGACCTCTCACTCAGTTCACAAACTTTAAAGTAGGGACAGCCACGTGGTGCAGCACTTCATAATCATGTCGCCGCACATTCAGAATAATGAGTTTCAATGGGGTATACCCTAAGAACTCTCCGACCTGGGTCAGTAAGGTAGGTACAATAGCAATGGTCAGAGTCTATCGATTTACTGTAAAATCAAATGTTATACAAGCACTGAGCAAAAAATAGTTACACCCACAGTGTGCTTAACCTTTTATTCATTGCTTTAGCACATTATTGGTCAGGTACCCAACTTAACTCAATGAGTACCTAGGTTTATGAAGTATCAATACATTCAAACATAGATAATTATTCATTCAATGGCTTCATTGAATCACATAAATGCCTACGGGCATTGCTCTCATATAAATGTAATATCAGGAACTTCATGTGGAGAAGACAACGCAATTTATAACAAATAATAGTATTTACAATGCGCTAAAAGTGATGGAAAAAGGGAAACAGTTGAGTAGGGTAGGTGTGATGGGAAAGAAGTGAGGACTGGGTAAAGGTGGTTGTGACTTAAAAACAATCACAGTGGTATATAGGCCCTTCACAGTCTGTATTTCGATCTGCAGTTCCAATATACTCTTATACATAGGATCCGTTATATTCCGTTAATTGGTCCTATGATTAGAGAGTGGATATAGTCTGGTCTACGTTTCGACCCCCTGGTTAAAGGGTAGATT
The DNA here is from genome assembly GCF_964263255.1 of Lissotriton vulgaris. Lineage (NCBI taxonomy): Eukaryota > Metazoa > Chordata > Amphibia > Caudata > Salamandridae > Lissotriton > Lissotriton vulgaris. The sequence goes on from NC_141691.1 coordinate 950,706,771, forward strand.
GTGTCCTCATGCTGGGGTCTTCTTCAGGACAAAGAGAGACAGGAGCGCCTAAGGATGATAATTCTCAATGAGTGTATCATGTGGTACAAAAGCACAATTGTGCACACTAATGGGAATGGTCAAGTGTGAAATTGCTTACTTTATCACAGGCACTTAGGTGGCCAATGTGGGAGGACCGTCATGGGTTCCTTTCTTTTCAATGGATAGTCCTGCATTCATCTGAAAGGGGAGTATTGATTACTATCAGAGGTCATGGATAGCATGTGCACGCATTAGTTGTCAAGAAACCCTGGTAGGGTACTTACTGGGACATGTGGCCTTCCATCCAAACTGGTAAATCTTGTCTTTCAATGATGTCATCTAGACCAGCGTATCTGCGGTTGAGAATCACGCACCCCACGCGGTTCTAGAGAGGAAATGAAAGAAATTGGCCAGGTATTAATGGCGGGTGCCTTAGCAATTAGGGAATAAAATGAAGTTCTGCAATTAGAGGTAGTTATACAGTTAACTGTTGATTTGTTAATGAAAACATAAGGTGTTCATAATAGCGCTGAAAAACGGCGCTGGTCATGAAACAGTTAATCATGGGAAAGCGTTGGAGTCGCTGCAAGATTGTCATGTTAGCGCTGGAAGTCGGCGCTGGGCATGGAATAGTTAATCATAAAAAAGCGTTGGAATCGCTGCAAGCTTGTCACCATGGAGGGAGAGCACCAAATGGTGTATCAGTATTTACTAATGAAACGGCGGGGTATAGAACTCACATCGTGAGGTAGCTTACCGTTAAGTTGGACGGGTCCAGATACGATGCTGCATCCTTGCTCGACGGGCCATGAGTAAACGGCCGCGAGGTGCAGACGCTGGATACTTCCTAGGGGCTCGCCCGATTCCAGCTAATCGGAGGAGACTCACGCTGGGGAGCGTGTAGAAACCTCTACACAATTAAGATTACGTAAGGGGCTATCCGGAGGGATAGGTCTGAAATGCTTATGTCAGCATAATGCGGGGCAGATTGTGACCCGGCATTTGCGATCGCTAGTACCGATCGGTTGTCCTTCCAGGGGAGTGAGACACACAGCGACCGGTATTAGTGCCTGCATTCAGATCAGACAGAGTTCGTGCATCTCGAGGGGAGAGCTGCAGTGTTACTGCTTAGCGGATGTAAATGCGTGACGGGACTCAAAAAATGTATAGAGTATATTATAACATATTTGGAGGCAGTGAACTGATTGTTGAGATAAGACCATGCCACCAATTGGCACGGTGCATGTGCCCAAATAGACAAATGGATTGCTTATAGAGTAGGTATGGTCAGATGTACTATACAGCAAGTCTCACTGGCGTGAATGCAAGTGGATGCAGTCCTTTGACTCTGTCCAAATGGCCTCAATGAACAGGATGCCACTTTCTCACAAATGGCATTGCTCAGCTAAAAGGTACAATTTATGTAGCGATGTGAAAATAACAATGCTTACTGGTTCTAATATTTTATTCCCTGTTTAGGTGTGTGTCGGCTAGACCTCAGGCTATCTGTAAAATTCTGCCAGTGAGACTTGCTGTATAGTACATCTGACCATACCTACTCTATAAGCAATCCATTTGTCTATTTGGGCACATGCACCGTGCCAATTGGTGGCATGGTCTTATCTCAACAATCAGTACACTGCCTCCAAATATGTTATAATATACTCTATACATTTTTTGAGTCCCGTCACGCATTTACATCCGCTAAGCAGTAACACTGCAGCTCTCCCCTCGAGATGCACGAACTCTGTCTGATCTGAATGCAGGCACTAATACTGGTCGCTGTGTGTCTCACTCCCCTGGAAGGACAACCGATCGGTACTAGCGATCGCAAATGCCGGGTCACAATCTGCCCCGCAATATGCTGACATAAGCATTTCAGACCTATCCCTCCGGATAGCCCCTTACGTAATTTTAATTGTGTAGAGGTTTATACACGCTCCCCAGCGTGAGTCTCCTCCGATTGGCTGGAATCGGGCGAGCCCCTAGGAAGTATCCAGCGTCTGCACCTCGCGGCCGTTTACTCATGGCCCGTCGAGCAAGGATGCAGCATTGTATCTGAACCCGTCCAACTTAACGGTAAGCTACCTCATGATGTGAGTTCTATACCCCGCCGTTTCATTAGTAAATACTGATACACCATTTGGTGCTCTCCCTCCATGGTGACAAGCTTGCAGCGATTCCAACGCTTTTTTATGATTAACTATTCCATGCCCAGCGCCGACTTCCAGCGCTAACATGACAATCTTGCAGTGACTCCAACGCTTTCCCATGATTAACTGTTTCATGACCAGCGCCGACTTCCAGCGCTAATATGACAATCTTGCAGCGACTCCAACGCTTTCCCATGATTAACTGTTTCATGACCAGCGCCGTTTTTCAGCGCTAATATGAACACCTTATGTTTTCATTAACAAATGAACAGTTAACTGTATAACTACCTCTAATTGCAGAACTTCATTTTGTTCCCTAATTACTAAGGCACCCGCCATTAATACCTGGCCAATTTCTTTCATTTCCTCTCTAGAACCGCGTGGGGTGCGTAATTCTCAACCGCACATACGCTGGTCTAGATGACATCATTGAAAGACAAGATTTAACAGTTTGGATGGAAGGCCACATGTCCCAGTAAGTACCCTACCAGGGTTTCTTGACAACTAATGCGTGCACATGCTATCCATGACCTCTGATAGTAATCAATACTCCCCTTTCAGATGAATGCGGGACTATCCATTGAAATGAAAGGAACCCATGACGGTCCTCCCACATTGGCCACCTAAGGGCCTGTGATAAAGTAAGCAATTTCACACTTGACCATTCCCATTAGTGTGCACAATTGTGCTTTTGTACCACATGATACACTGATTGAGAATTATCATCCTTAGGCGCTCCTGTCTCTCTTTGTCCTGAAGAAGACCCCAGCATGAGGACACAATCTAACCTTTAACCAGGGGGTCGAAACGTAGACCAGACTATATCCACTCTCTAATCATAGGACCAATTAACGGAATATAACGGATCTTATGTATAAGAGTATATTGGAACTGCAGATCGAAATACAGACTGTGAAAGGCCTATATACCACTGTGATTGTTTTTAAGTCACAACCACCTTTACCCAGTCCTCACTTCTTTCCCATCACACCTACCCTACTCAACTGTTTCCCTTTTTCCATCACTTTGAGCGCATTGTAAATACTATTATTTGTTATAAATTGCGTTGTCTTCTCCACATGAAGTTCCTGATATTACATTTATATGAGAGCAATGCCCGTAGGCATTTATGTGATTCAATGAAGCAATTGAATGAATAATTATCTATGTTTGAATGTATTGATACTTCATAAACCTAGGTACTCATTGAGTTAAATTGGGTACCTGACCAATAATGTGCTAAAGCAACGAATAAAAGGTTAAGCACACTGTGGGTGTAACTATTTTTTGCTCAGTGCTTGTATAACATTTGATGTTACAGTAAATCGATAGACTCTGACCATTGCTATTGTACCTGCCGCACATTCAGAGCCGGGGAGAATAAGTGGATGCTGTAAATGCCCCCCAGAAACAGAGGCCACAAGGAAGCCACAAAGGAAAGGCCACTTTAATGAAGATGCCAAGTTGTAACTTAGTGAAAACAAGTCGCTTCAGCAACGAGGCCTTCTGCGTGGGATTGCCACGTGGTGCAGTGTTTCACAATCAGCTTGGGAGAGATTAAGTGCCACGGAGAGATTGGACTCTGTTTGTAAAATGGTCAGCCCTACGCACTGTGGTTATCTCAAGTTGATTGTACTAGAAAGTGCTGACTAGCTTATCAATTGTATATCAATGATTACCGTGAGTACTCTAAGCCTTGGGTAAAACCTGTCCTACAAATGGGGAGCACAAAACCTTGTTGACTCTGTCGCTGCACTTCCCAATAAGTCGCAGGGAACAGGAGCAGCACTTCTTACCCCTCTCGTCGAAGTTTCGAACATTTGACTGGTTACCAAGCTTTAATTCCTAGGAAAGATGTCTCTACAGAAATACAAGACCACCTTTCCAACTTTAAAATATGAAACACCTTTCAAGCTACCGTTTTTCCCAAATGCAGCACAGAATATAGCCCCTTCAAATACTCAATGACGTTTCATATATTTAGGATGAAGACGGTACCCGTTATCTTCAAATTCTAAACCAAGTTAAGTTAAAGAAGCAGGAAACCTAGCTAAATACACTGCTTCGAGAACGGCCACGTGGCGCTTGGCAAATTAAAGAAATGCAGCAGGATTAAGTCATTTGCACAGAAACGAAGTATAGCAAATAAAGTTTAACATTATTAAAAAAACATGGAGAGTGTGATAAAATACAACATTAGCCAATTGATTACATTTACAATGCATGGGGAGGAAGCAGCACGTGGCGCACTACTTAAATAATGAAAGGTGGCAGGATTAAGTGATTTGCCCAGAAACAGCGGCTAGCAAGAGAAGTTATTCAACATACAAAATCTGGAAACCGTGCTAAAATACAGCATTGCCAAAAACTTTACTTTTGCAATGCATGGGGCATGTGATACACTACTTACACGAGAAAAACTACATCGCGTTAACTTAAACAGTAAGTGGTACACTGCTGCGGGAACGGCCACATGGTGTTTGACAAACTAAAGAAACGCGGCATGATTAAGTGATTTGCACAGAACAAAGCATAGTAAATCAAGTTTAACGTTATTAAAAAACATGGAGAGCATGCTAAATACAACATTAGCCAATCGATTACATGTGCAATGCATGGGGAGGAAGCAGCACGTGGCGCACTATTAAATAATGAAAGGCGGCAGGATTAAGTGATTTGCCCAAAAACAGCGGCTACCAAGGCAAGTTATTCGACATACAAAAGCTGAAAACCATGCTAACATACATAATTGCCAAAAACATTACTTTTGCAATGTATGGGGCACGTGAGACACTACTTACACGAGAAAAACTACATCGCATTAACTTAAACATAACGTGGCACACTGCTGCGGGAACGGCCACATGGCGCTTGGCAAATTAAAGAAATGCTGCATGATTAAGTGATTTGCACAGAGCAAATGATAGCAAATAACGTTTAACATTATTAAAAAAACATGGAGAGCGTGCTAAAAAACAACATTAGCCAATCAATTACATTTGCAGTGCATGGGGAGGAAGCAGCACGTGGCGCACTATTAAATAATGAAAGTTGTTCGACATACAAGAGCTGGAAAACGTGCTAAAATACAGCATTTCCGAAAATATTACTTTTGCAATGTATGGGGCCCTTGATGCACTGCTTACACGAGTAAAACTATATCGCATTAACTTAAATAGCACGTGGCACACTGCTGCGGGAACGGCCACGAAGCACTTGACAAATTAAAGAAACGCTGCAGGATTAAGTGATTTGCACAGAACAAAGCATAGTAAATCAAGTTTAACGTTATTAAAAAACATGGTGAGCATGCAAAGCAATACAACATTAGCCAATCAATTACATTTGCAGTGTATGGGGAGGAAGCAGCACGTGGCACACTATTAAATAATGAAAGGCGGCAGGATTAAATGATTTGCACAGAAACAACAGCTACCAAGGCAAGTTATTCGACATACAAGACCTGGAAACCGTGCTATAATACAACAATGACTAAAAAACTTTAATTTTGCAATGTATGGGGCACTTGACGCCCTACTTACATGAGAAGAACTGCATTGCAATAACTTAAACAGCACGTGGCACACTGCTGCGGCCACGTGGCGTTTGGCAAATTAAAGAAACGAGCAGGATTAAGTGATTTGCACAGAAACAAAGGTTAGGAAGACAAGTTTAATGATTAAAAAAGAAGGAAAGCGTGTTTAAAAACAGCATTGCCAAATCGAACAAAAATTTGCATTGACGCAGTACTTAAAGATCGGCCAGATTAATTAACTTAATTACCCTAAAAAAAGTGGTCATCTACGAAGAAGTGGATACAAACATTTTCAATGACTGAGACTGCTGAATAGGAAAACTTTGAGTTCAGCAACGCGATGCAAGGAGTGAACAGTATCGGCAGGGCTGTGACTGCAGAATAGGAGAAGTTCGAGACAGTTGGAGGGTTATAAATGCTTTGCGGAACGATGATTGTTTGAGCATGATGTCACTGGGTGTGAGAGCTGTGATTGGGCATGTTGTAATTGAGCATGCGCAAATGCAATGAAATACGTTACGGGTACACGGCTAGATGGTGGGGCCTATTGTGCGCATGTACAAGATTAACACGCATGCACTACCACAAACACGCTTGGGCAAAGTGAAGTTAATGCCTAGGGGGTACACACACAGATGGGGTGTGTCCACCTGTTCTATCTATCTGTGGACCCCTATCTATCTGTGTACCCTCCTACGTCACGAAGGAGCTGACATAGACAGGTTCTGTCTGTCTGCTGCTGTTCCCCTAACTGTTTCTGCTCTCCTTACACGCACCAGCGCTGTCTCAGTGCACCTTACAGTGAAGTAGTGTGGCATGCGTGAAGAGTCACAAATAGTTTATCAAGCTTACTGGCTGTACTATAAATTCCGATGTACTTACCTGTTATCAGGAGAGACCTCAGTGCAGCATGTTTGAGCCCAGTACTGATCCTGAAAAGTAATTCTAACCATACTTACCGGTAACTTATATTTCCTTCCATAGGAATCCATTGTCTGGTTTTCACTAGAAAAGTTTCTAAGTATCTATTTTCACAAACTACAAATATTCCTTAAAAATCACCATTAAAACTTAAACGCATTCTTTCAACTGTTTACAGGAGATGCACCAGTATTTGATCCAGGATCCACCACTGAGTAAGAAAAAGTAACGAAAACACCACTTGCTAAGTAAATTTCCTCCTGTAGTGTAGTTCCTATTTTCCCAATAGGCTCTGCGCATTGGAATAACATAAACGATAGTTTAGACGTAGGACTGAGGTAAACTAGGTCTCTATTGAATATGTTAGACTTAATTAGGTTTGCTAGCTAGCTCAGAGGTCACTAGAAACTTTCTCGAATAAACAGGGAGGAGTTAACTTCCCTGATTAGACAAGAAGGGATTAGCTTCTGACAATCGCATAAACATGACAACTTTGCTCCCCCAGAATACAGAGTATATCTCCAGAGTCGTGTGAAAACAATAGATTGTAAGACCGGACGCAGTAATGCGAATCGTACACTATTAGTGTCGGGAATTCACGATCGGCATTTTCAAGCGCCATCTTTAGAGATCTTATTTCAGCTCGCTGAGCTGTACAGTTTCTGAGAGATTCAGTTTTAGTGACCATCGGTCTGAATTTACCTAAGCGCCAGCGACCTTTAACAATCGCACAAGCTGCATTGTAAATCTGTTTTTCCACAACGTACTGTTGTGCAAATCTGTCCATGTAGATTACACAGGTGTACTGTTCGAGAGGCAGAATTTCGATCGGCAGAGGACATTCATTTTCATATTCCAGATATTCTAGTTTTTTCATTTTCGGATCAAATTCGTATACTACGTCCGGTGCAGCAAGAGAATTAACCCATTGTATCCATCTCGGATGTAAAGCTTTAGCATTCGGGATGCTTGCTCCTATTACTGCTTCTAGGGCAGGTATTGGTGTAACGATAATTATTCGTTCACCTTGTGCGAGGGCTCTTTCTTTTGCTACAGCAGTTTGAACCGCAGTTAGAATTTTTTTAGTAGAACTGAATTTCATTTCAGCTTGTGTGTACAAATGTGATTTGTAAGCTATTGTTACAGTTTCTCCCTCATTTGAGGTCAGGTATGTGAATACGCATCTTCCTGGGATGACTTGGATTACAAGGTTACGTTAATTTGCGCGTGTTTGCAGTTTTATTTTAGTTAACATGTCTGTCTGTAATGATCTTAAAATTTCTGTGTGTTTTTGAGTCAAATTAGTTGGTTTAAAATCAGGTTTTATTACTTTGTAGAGAGGTTTAACCCTCTCTGCATAATTTAGAATGTATGTTCTGTTACCCTGGCTGAAAATAATCCTGGGCTGTTCTTGAATCCCTGTGGGAGACGACAAAATTGTTTTTGGGTCCCCATGCTGGAGAAAGCGGTCAAATATCTGCTTTCAGGTGCTATGTTTTGACAGAAGAAACCATTTGAAATATATAATGTCGTTTTATATTCCTTGTGCACGATGTTATTCATTAGTGCTGCACTGTGTGAGTTTTGTACTGCAAATGTTTTACAGCAGGAATTTAGATGTCTGTAGTCCAAAACTAGACGATATGAATTGTCTGGCTTGGAGACAGGAAACAAGGATTGTTCATTTGTGAGGTGCATGTTTCAATCACCCCCTGATATTCAAGTTGATCTAACATTTCTTTTACTTGTTTTTTAGCTTCTTGCTTAACAGGATACTGCCTCTGTGCAGTAGGTTGATTTTTTAACTGGATTTTATGGTGAGGAGAATCCTCATCCCATCCTACATGATTTTTATATAATGCAGGGGCTTGGGCCACTGCCCATTTTCTAGCAAGTGTGTATTTCTTATGAATTGGAATGTGATTCGAGAAGGCAGGCATAATCATTTCTTCGCCTTGTGGGCACTCCCTGACAAACTCTGGTGGCCAGTCTTTCTCTACTAGATGGATATCATAGCCTTTAGATAGATTCTCCCAAAAGAGACCTTTTATTTTCCTAGTTGTATCTCCGTCTATACGTAATGTTATTTCATATAGTTTATGGGGCACGCTCACTCAGGTGTCTGCAGTTTCCCCTTGAATGTATTCATTCGTGTCCACTGTCTCCAAAAGATTCATCCGGATCTTGCGAGCTATGCTCACTTCTGCTGCGCTGTCTAGCATTGTCTGGGCCCACTCTCCGTTTTTTAGTTGTGTCCTCAGAATTCTCGGCATGTTTTATTTTAATACTGGCTACCTTCTTTTTGGGAAATTGTAATTTTTTACTTTGATGAGCAGCTTCCTTGTCTTTGGACTTGACGTGCTCTTCTTTATGTTCTGACCGTCCTCTTCTTTCCGATTTTTGGAGGAAGTCTGAAAAGATCGAGAGGGACGTGTATTAATATCTTGATATCTGTCAGGTTTTTCCAAATTGTTCCTATTTCTAAGGTTGTATATTTTTTCAGAGGGCTCCCTTTGGGGAAACTTGCCCCTCCGTTCTGGAGATTTATCTCTTTGTTGAGGAGACCTTCCTCTGGTCTGAAACTGTTTTTCTCTGGGAGTGGTTTGTTTATTACCCTCCCACTTCTTCTTTTGAGAATTGAGATTATTTTTAATAAAGGTTTTTTCAGGATTTTCAATTAGTTGGGGTTTAGTCGGTAGGCTGTACTGTCAATTGTTAATTGAACTAAATCCCTCTATGCTCTTGTTAATTCATTTATTTTAACTAAGAGTTCTTTACTTGACATTTTTTCAATGTCGGGATGTGGTGTGTAGCTGGCTAGAACCGGCCATGTGGCTCCTGGTCTACCTAGTGGACCGAGCCTGGTAATGTGATTTTGATGTTTTAGGGCGTCATTAAACCAGAGCAGGTGCTCTTGGTATGTAAGTGGAATTTCAACTTCCTCGAAAGGGGAGTATTCCGTTGGAGCTTCCGCTATTTTGTAGTAGTGGAACTCATGTGTTACAGCATGTTCTGCTGGAAAATGTAAGTGAGAATAACAAGGACCCCCTGGGTAGTGAAAATCTGTAGACTCCTAGGGCAGGGTAGCAACAGGTGCGAGAAAAAATCCTAGGACATCTAGGTTTTTTGAGTGAACAATTAGGTCAGACCAGTTATCAAGAAGGAACAATTGAAAAAGGTTGTCAAAATTAGATAAAAAGTATATTTTTATTCAGTATGTTTAAAAGTCATATTAGAAATGACCAAAGGGCCAAACAATATGATGGATATTAAAAAAAATTCTGTCAAAATTATATACAATTACAATAACAAATTAGCATAAAAATCATACTCCACAAAGTAAAAAAATATATTGACAAAAACATAGGAATAATCACAAAATTAATGAAACAGACATTAAAACTCGACGCGCGTTTCGGCAGTGGACCGCCTTCTTCAGGAGACACAGTTTAATTCCTGAAATATAGTTATAAAACAATATATATGTTATCCCAACATTCATAAATTCGTGTCTGCATATTAACCAAAATATAACCAAAAAAACCCTTTCTTTGTTATTACTAACATATTCAAGACATTATTCCTTACTTAAAGACTGACCATGACTATTAATTTGTACACTCAAAGCCATTGATAAGCAAAATCACGTGTGGCAATTGTACAGTAACTGACTCAGAGAAGGAACATTGTGGATGGGTCATAGAGGGTAGACCCCTTCATTAATGAGATACACAATCAAGGGTCTACATTTAGGCCGAAGTTGAATCACTTCTCAGTATGTAAAAATGAGATCATATCTTTTTGAGGTGGAAGAACATGATGGATATACATTGGTCACATAAATTCTGACTGTTTGTTGGAATATGGTCATGATGGACCTCAACAATGTACTCAATTTGCAATGATATACTTACAATAATAGATGCTCTATCCATGCAGCAAAAACATTAGAGGTGAACTCTTCATGCAGTAGTTATGGGTGGAGGTATAATTAATAGATGAAGGGAATCCTGATGATAAAATTAACAATGGTAAATGGATGGACACAAACATTTGTTTATCTGCATTTAAACACAATGGCTGAAACGTCCTACACACAACATGCGGATGACACTGCTGTTATAATGAGAGTCACGGTGGCGGTGGATAAGAGATGGAAATATTCAAACAAATAGAGCACACACATGATATTATCGTTCTATAATGGTTATATCACGGATGCATAGTTATATATAGTCCCCAAAGATCGCAAGCGATTTCTGCCGCCTTCTATGAAAATTCTATCGACCACTGGAAGAATGAAGACGGTGGGAAAGCGGGAAAGAAGGTGGCGGTGGGAGGGGGGAGGAATTAATAAGCACTAACCATATTAGACGATAATCTGATGTTGTATAGCGCAATTTATAAGGTTGATAGTGCCATCTCTATACCTGAGGTTTCCAAGCAGGACGTGTGAATAACGTTGATGAAGGTTATTCTTTATATAGATATTGATGGCCGTGATGTGGATGTCCCATGTCAATAGTTAAAACGCATAGACTACAAGATAAAGGGAAACAGTAGGTAGGCTTACTCTTCATGAGAGGTTGCTATTGTTATAGCGTTGATCTGAATTTTAGTCAGTAAATGACAGAAGATAGACATATTAATTACCTTAAGTTAAAACACTATGGCGGTTAATGGACTTGACGCTAGGAACAGGTAAACTGATGCTGGCGCCTTATGGTAAGGTTCAAACATGGGCTCTGAAAATAGGATCATAGTAGTGAATTAATATCATGTAGTCTCACCATTAATTAATATCGAGACACTCTGAGAAATCTTAACCTGTTTAGGTATGGTAGAATGCCCCACATAACGGAACAGTTGAAATTACCTTGGTGTGATAATAAAGAGGCGCTTGTGCTATGTACACTTCAGGCATGTCGACTCAGGATAGCGCCTTGTCATGGATAAAATATAATGTACTCTGAAAATAGAGTCAAAATACTAATTTAGTATGGTATAGTCTCATTGTTGGTAAATAATGAGAGAATGTTACATCTATTAGCGTCTTGGTGCGCACAATGTGCGCACCATAGCAGGGTCCTTACCGGGAATCGAGTAATCAGGGACAGACAGCAAGATGTTGCTGCTCCGTGCTCCGTCGTGTGGGGACTCGTCCTCCGCGAAGATAGAAGTTAGCCAGCGAGTGAATACTTCCATATTTAAAGGGAAATTTTGGCGCGGAACCACCCGGTCGCACTGATGGTGCCAGTGTGACTGAAGTAGGACTAATGATTCTAATACGATCCCATTTCAAAATGGCGCTCAAAGGTGCGCGAGAATGTACGCTCGCTGGAGGCTTACGGCGCATATTATTATATACTTTTGGCGCGGAAACCACCCGGTCACACTGATGGTGCCAGTGTGATTGAAGTTGGACTAATGATTGAAATGCGATCCCATTTCAAAATAGCGCTCAAAAGTGCGCGAGAATGATCGCTCGCAGGAGGCTTACAGCGCATATTATTATAGATCAATCATGTGATGTATTCATCACTGTATTCGTAATAATCCCGCTTTGCTCAAACATGGAGGGATTTATTAAAAAAAAAGGGGGGGGGGGGAAATGTATTGATGGTGAACAGTGTAACTATATCAGACACTGTTCATGTGTATATTCCTAATCTAGGGGGCATCAAACGTATTATCAATCATAGGGCATGTGTATGGATTAGCATTTAGTTATAGGAGTACTCTATGAATTTATGATTATTTATAAGCACTAATAGTGTTGTAATCCAAAACAAACAATAATGATGGCTAAAATTTGGACATTAATCTAACAAATCGATTGAATCGATTAGTTTTGATTACCGATTAAGATAATCAAATATAAGTATGCATATAATTAAAGGGACAGCTGTATAAACTACTTGTTTTGCAGTAAGAGGTGAATAGCTGGAGATACCTATAGGATAGCGTTCTCCCAGGGAATTTCAGCATTAAGACCTCGTTTGAAAGTTCCCAGGGAGAAAATCCAAAAGACTTCCCTCTTCTTTCTGACTTGGTCACCTCCTTTACTACTAGGAAGTCTAATTTTTTCCAAGATACGCCATTTAAAGTCGTCTGGAGCATGGTGTTTTTCGGTGAAGTGCTTCACCAATGGCGCTAACTGTTTGTTAGTCCGAATGGCTGACCTGTGTTCTGTCAGCCTAGTTTGTACGGACCTAGAGGTCTCGCCCACATAACCAAGCTGGCATGGGCACAGAATAAAATATATACAATTAGAGGATTTGCAGTTCCACATATCAGTAGCAGAGGTACGGCAGCCATTGTGTTCAAAAGACTCACCTTCAATGATGTTGCTGCAGGATTTACAAGCTGAGCATTTGACAGTACCTTTGACAGGGAAATTCCTATTAATTGATCTTTGTACAAATTCTGACTGAACATTACTTGATGTAAATCGTGAGTGGACAATCAGGTCTTTGAGATTTTTATTCCTCCTATGTGCGAAGAATGGTTTCTCTAGTTTACTGCAGGAGGGGTTTGAATTCAGAATATGCCAATTCTTGTTTACAATATATCTTATTGTATTGTCTAAGGTAGAGTGCTTTGTTATACATACCAGTTGGTCTTTGGTTACTGGTGGTTTTGTCCTGAGGAGGTGGTCCCGGTCGTAAAATCTGGCTCGTTTATATGAATCTCGAATCAATCTATGTGGGTAACCTCTATTAAGGAATTTCTGTCTCATGATTTTGGCCTGGGTATCAAAGTCTGCCAGATTGGAACAATTTCTTCGAACTCGAAGAAATTGAGAAAACGGGATACTTTCCCTTTGACACCGCGGGTGAAAACTCTTAAAATGAAGAAGAGTGTTTCTCGCTGTAGATTTGATAAACAGATCTACAATAAGTTTATTGTCTTGGTTTTTAATAATTATGTCCAAGAATTCGACCTGACTATCACTATATTGTGCCGTGAATTTGAGATTTGTGTCCTTTGACCCCAATAAAGACCTGTTGGTCACAATGGACATTGAAGCCCTATATAGCAATATCCCGCAAAGGGAAGCTATACTAACCACTAGTTGGTTTATTGACACCTTTAACATCGCATGTCCTAAGGATTTTTTACTGAAACTGCTTCAGATTGTGTTATCCGAAAATATCGTCGAATTTGGCAACTCTCTTTTTCGCCAAACAAAGGGCGTCAGCATGGGGGCGTCTGTGGCGCCCTCCATCGCCAATATTTATATGGCAGCCTTTGAAACGAAATTCATATACAACGAGATAGCGCCATTCTACGAGTCGATCTCCCATTGGTCCAGATACATTGATGACATTTTCTTTATCTGGACCAATGGGAGAGACTCCTTTTTAGAACTCCTTGAATGGATTAATATGACGGACACAAATCTCAAATTCACGGCACAATATAGTGATAGTCAGGTCGAATTCTTGGACATAATTATTAAAAAACCAAGACAATAAACGTATTGTAGATCTGTTTATCAAATCTACAGCGAGAAACACTCTTCTTCATTTTAAGAGTTTTCACCCGCGGTGTCAAAGGGAAAGTATCCAGTTTTCTCAATTTCTTCGAGTTCGAAGAAATTGTTCCAATCTGGCAGACTTTGATACCCAGGCCAAAATCATGAGACAGAAATTCCTTAATAGAGGTTACCCACATAGATTGATTCGAGATTCGTATAAACGAGCCAGATTTTACGACCGGGACCACCTCCTCAAGACAAAACCACCAGTAACCAAAGACCAACTGGTATGTATAACAAAGCACTCTACCTTAGACAATACAATAAGATATATTGTAAACAAGAATTGGCATATTCTGAATTCAAACCCCTCCTGCAGTAAACTAGAGAAACCAATCTTCGCACATAGGAGGAATAAAAATCTCAAAGACCTGATTGTCCACTCACGATTTACATCAAGCAATGTTCAGTCAGAATTTGTACAAAGATCAATTAATAGGAATTTCCCTGTCAAAGGTACTGTCAAATGCTCAGCTTGTAAATCCTGCAGCAACATCATTGAAGGTGAGTCTTTTGAACACAATGGCTGTCGTACCTCTGCTACTGATATGTGGAACTGCAAAACCTCTAATTGTATATATTTTATTCTGTGCCCATGCCAGCTTGGTTATGTGGGCGAGACCTCTAGGTCCGTACAAACTAGGCTGACAGAACACAGGTCAGCCATTCGGACTAACAAACAGTTAGCGCCATTGGTGAAGCACTTCACCGAAAATCACCATGCTCCAGACGACTTTAAATGGCGTATCTTGGAAAAAATTAGACTTCCTAGTAGTAAAGGAGGTGACCAAGTCAGAAAGAAGAGGGAAGTCTTTTGGATTTTCTCCCTGGGAACTTTCAAACAAGGTCTTAATGCTGAAATTCCCTGGGAGAACGCTATCCTATAGGTATCTCCAGCTATTCACCTCTTACTGCAAAACAAGTAGTTTATACAGCTGTCCCTTTAATTATATGCATACTTATATTTGATTATCTTAATCGGTAATCAAAACTAATCGATTCAATCGATTTGTTAGATTAATGTCCAAATTTTAGCCATCATTATTGTTTGTTTTGGATTACAACACTATTAGTGCTTATAAATAATCATAAATTCATAGAGTACTCCTATAACTAAATGCTAATCCATACACATGCCCTATGATTGATAATACGTTTGATGCCCCCTAGATTAGGAATATACACATGAACAGTGTCTGATATAGTTACACTGTTCACCATCAATACATTTCCCCCCCCCCTTTTTTTTTAATAAATCCCTCCATGTTTGAGCAAAGCGGGATTATTACGAATACAGTGATGAATACATCACATGATTGATCTATAATAATATGCGCTGTAAGCCTCCTGCGAGCGATCATTCTCGCACACTTTTGAGCGCTATTTTGAAATGGGATCGCATTTCAATCATTAGTCCAACTTCAATCACACTGGCACCATCAGTGTGACCGGGTGGTTTCCGCGCCAAAAGTATATAATAATATGCGCCGTAAGCCTCCAGCGAGCGTACATTCTCGCGCACCTTTGAGCGCCATTTTGAAATGGGATCGTATTAGAATCATTAGTCCTACTTCAGTCACACTGGCACCATCAGTGCGACCGGGTGGTTCCGTGCCAAAATTTCCCTTTAAATATGGAAGTATTCACTCGCTGGCTAACTTCTATCTTCGCGGAGGACGAGTCCCCACACGACGGAGCACGGAGCAGCAACATCTTGCTGTCTGTCCCTGATTACTCGATTCCCGGTAAGGACCCTGCTATGGTGCGCACATTGTGCGCACCAAGACGCTAATAGATGTAACATTCTCTCATTATTTACCAACAATGAGACTATACCATACTAAATTAGTATTTTGACTCTATTTTCAGAGTACATTATATTTTATCCATGACAAGGCGCTATCCTGAGTCGACCTGCCTGAAGTGTACATAGCACATGCGCCTCTTTATTATCACACCAAGGTAATTTCAACTGTTCCGTTATGTGGGGCATTCTACCATACCTAAACAGGTTAAGATTTCTCAGAGTGTCTCGATATTAAATAATGGTGAGACTACATGATATTAATTCACTACTATGATCCTATTTTCAGAGCCCATGTTTGAACCTTACCATAAGGCGCCAGCATCAGTTTACCTGTTCCTAGCGTCAAGTCCATTAACCGCCATAGTGTTTTAACTTAAGGTAATTAATATGTCTATCTTCTGTCATTTACTGACTAAAATTCAGATCAACGCTATAACAATAGCAACCTCTCATGAAGAGTAAGCCTACCTACTGTTTCCCTTTATCTTGTAGTCTATGCGTTTTAACTATTGACATGGGACATCCACATCACGGCCATCAATGTCTATATAAAGAATAACCTTCATCAACGTTATTTACACGTCCTGCTTGGAAACCTCAGGTATAGAGATGGCACTATCAACCTTATAAATTGCGCTATACAACATCAGCTTATCGTCTAATATGGTTAGTGCTTATTAATTCCTCCCCCCTCCCACCGCCACCTTCTTTCCCGCTTTCCCACCGTCTTCATTCTTCCAGTGGTCGATAGAATTTTCATAGAAGGCGGCAGAAATCGCTTGCGATCTTTGGGGACTATATATAACTATGCATCCGTGATATAACCATTATAGAACGATAATATCATGTGTGTGCTCTATTTGTTTGAATATTTCCATCTCTTATCCACCACCACCGTGACTCTCATTATAACTGCAGTGTCATCCGCATGTTGTGTGTAGGACGTTTCAGCCATTGTGTTTAAATGCAGATAAACAAATGTTTGTGTCCATCCATTTACCATTGTTAATTTTATCATCAGGATTCCCTTCATCTATTAATTATACCTCCACCCATAACTACTGCATGAAGAGTTCACCTCTAATGTTTTTGCTGCATGGATAGAGCATCTATTATTGTAAGTATATCATTGCAAATTGAGTACATTGTTGAGGTCCATCATGACCATATTCCAACAAACAGTCAGAATTTATGTGACCAATGTATATCCATCATGTTCTTCCACCTCAAAAAGATATGATCTCATTTTTACATACTGAGAAGTGATTCAACTTCGGCCTAAATGTCGACCCTTGATTGTGTATCTCATTAATGAAGGGGTCTACCCTCTATGACCCATCCACAATGTTCCTTCTCTGAGTCAGTTACTGTACAATTGCCACACGTGATTTTGCTTATCAATGGCTTTGAGTGTACAAATTAATAGTCATGGTCAGTCTTTAAGTAAGGAATAATGTCTTGAATATGTTAGTAATAACAAAGAAAGGGTTTTTTTGGTTATATTTTGGTTAATATGCAGACACGAATTTATGAATGTTGGGATAACATATATATTGTTTTATAACTATATTTCAGGAATTAAACTGTGTCTCCTGAAGAAGGCGGTCCACTGCCGAAACGCGCGTCGAGTTTTAATGTCTGTTTCATTAATTTTGTGATTATTCCTATGTTTTTGTCAATATATTTTTTTACTTTGTGGAGTATGATTTTTATGCTAATTTGTTATTGTAATTGTATATAATTTTGACAGAACATTTTTTAATATCCATCATATTGTTTGGCCCTTTGGTCATTTCTGGTATGACTTTTAAACATACTGAATAAAAATATACTTTTTATCTAATTTTGACAACCTTTTTCAATTGTTCCTTCTTGATAACTGGTCTGACCTAATTGTTCACTCAAAAAACCTAGATGTCCTAGGATTTTTTCTCGCACCTGCTGGAAAATTTATCCAGGAATAGAATACCTCTGTCTGCCGAAATTCATGTGCCTCTACCACAAATACGACCGTACCACCTCTTGATGTTATTCCATTCTCTATAAGTTTTATAGTTATAGTTTTTCTTATATTGACCGGGATGAGTATTGCATCATGGTCGTTATCTCGGACAAGTGTGTCGTCCGCTACGAGTTGAGCTGCTAGTCTAGCTCTGTCCCTTTCGTCCTCACTGTCTGACATTTTTACTGACAGAAAGTTTGCAGAGCAAGTTTTGAGGAAACAAAGATTAGGTGCACAATGTTTTGGAACACTGTATCCTTCAACGTTGACTGTACCGTAAACTAATATATAGGAATCACTTCATACTAAGTTGCGGTGGACATTAACCTTTCACCCACTCCAGACGTCTATTGGAGTTTTTACGGGAAAAGGGGTCTGTGTGAAAAAGCACGACTGAGTTACTATAGTATCTTGTGTTAGATTATCGCCTTACCAAACGTTGGGCGCCATGTAGTGTAGCTCCTATTGTCCCAATAGGCTCTGCGCATTGGAATAACATAAACGATAGTTTAGACGTAGGACTGAGGTAAACTAGGTCTCTATTGAATATGTTGGACTTAATTAGGTTTGCCAGCTAGCTCAGAGGTCACTAGAAACTTTCTCAAATGAACAGGGAGGAGTTAACTTCCCTGATTAGACGAGAAGGGA
This sequence comes from Lissotriton vulgaris, assembly GCF_964263255.1. Lineage (NCBI taxonomy): Eukaryota > Metazoa > Chordata > Amphibia > Caudata > Salamandridae > Lissotriton > Lissotriton vulgaris. The sequence continues at coordinate 950,725,398 of NC_141691.1, forward strand.
TTAGCTTCTGACAACCGCATAAACATGACAACTTTGCTCCCCCAGAATAAAGAGTATATCTCCAGAGTCATGTGAAAACAATAGATATCTATTTCACTCAGTCAATCATGCATACTTAATTTCACCAGAGTGCAGAGAAATAGAGAGACGGGCGTTTTCAATAAAAGGTGTTATTTATTGAGCAGTCTTCTTTCTCATGCAAGAGAATTGAATTGCTACAATTGCAATACGTGTCATAAAGTAAAGTGCGTACAGTAAAAGGAGTATTGTGAAATAATACTGTAAAAGCATTGATATGGTTTCTGAGCCATATGATACTTAAAATGTATAAAATATATACAATTACATACAATGTTAAAAGATGACTAAACATACTCAACTGATGTTTCTAAATACGCCTACCCCAGTGTACCTAACCTAAGCCTAGTACGTGGGAAGGAGTAAAGGAGTTTTTAAGTTAAGTTAGTTTTGCCAAGAATCTGACTCAAGAATTCTCTAAGGATCTAATCAGCTCCGTACCTTGATTTTAGAATGGAGGAGGTCTTGTATCTCGCTCTCAGGACTCGATCTCCCGGTTACCCGCAAAGGTGACTGGAAACACTGGAGCTGGATTTTCTCGGCAGGAGAAAAAGACAGCGTCTTTCTCAGTGCGTCAAATGGGAGGGACGGCTTCCTTCGGCACTCACATCAGCTGGGCTTCGGATAAGTAGATAGCCTCTCTGCTCCAAACCACTGTGTGCTGCTTAAGGCAAATGCTGGTATAATTATACCTGGAAGGTGCAGTGTTTGACGTAAGGTTGGACATAAGACGTCAATAAAAGATGTCACTAAGAACTGGCTGTTTTTTCGGACTCGCAGGAGTTCTAGGACAAATCAAAACAAAGGCATGGGGAATTCCCAGGTTGCTGGAGGTTTGGTTTGTTGAAATAACTTGTTGTACTTTCTAGGAGTCTAAGGAAGTAGCCTTGCCGTATTTGGACTGCATTGGCTATGACTAAATATGGATATGATTCTTATGCCTTTATAAGGATATGATTTGCTATAACCACATGAGGGCATAAATCGGGAATATTTAATTTGGGTCCTAGTTACGTTCACAACACTCCCATAGGATAAATTGTTGATTCTATGTGAAAAAGTTTCTAAGTGTCAACTTTTAAAATACAATAATATTCCTTAAAAATTACTACTGTAACTAAAACGCTTTTACTCAACCGATTACAGGAGATGTCCCAGGACAGAATCTAGAATCCAGTCCTGTGGCTACAAAAGTAATCCATAATGAAACTAATTGCATTTACCTAGAAATTCCCATTCGGCTCAATGTTGCATTGTGTTTGAAATTGTGTTGTCCATTGCAACAACTGTAACTACTATACTTAAAACTCTGTTGCCTGCAAAGTATTGAAACTAAAGTAATTCATTCAGAGAAAGTATTTTTGTAATGTAATGTATATTGTAATTATAATGCAATTTAAAAATAAAATATCTAAAAATAAATAGTTTAAAAAGTTTAGTAAATCAGTATCAAAAAAATAAATATAAGAATTAATACATTTAAAAATTGTCATTTACAAAACCTTTGAAATTCACAGAAAAAACCATAGGTTTCAGACATGTTATAGTTAGGAATTAGCATTTAAAAAACCTTTGAAATTCACTGAAAAAACACATAGGTCTCAGACATGTTATAGTTAGGAATTAGATTCCTAACTATAACATGTCTGAAACCTTGCTTGCTATAATTCATTTACCTAAAACTAAACCCTTAGCATAATTACATAAATATATCCTATCCGCTTGCATCCACAAGAAAAAATAAAAAAATGTGACTCATGGCGTATCCCCCAGAATGAATACATTGCGGCAGAAAAACATCCTCATATCAGTTGCATCCTAACACAATCTAAACAATCAAGCAGAATGTTTTCCCATCCACTTTCTATCTCACTAACCAAACGGTATATTAAAAATATTGCATATACATAGACAGGAGCCTCAAATGAAAAGAACAGTGGTATCATGTACAATATGGAATTTGGGCAAAAGAGAACACTTTAACACAATGAGAAATTAGGTGTTAGCTAGTATATCATTTTCAGACAAATAATACCCAGAGAATGTCATATGCATTATCATTTGCTCAAAGGTATTGATTTTGCTATCTCCATGAAATAGTGGAAAAAGGCACAATAGAACACTTTGTCCTCCTTAGCTCTTTTACATATACCACTGAATGGATCCTGTCAGACATGGTGCCGACTCGTGTTTTGTTGAAGGGCTAAAATCTAGCTGTCACCCTGTTCAGGGCACAAACAAGTATGCTGCAGTGGTATAGGGGGAGAAGATAATGTATCTAGATGTATGTATAAGATCCAGGGCTCTGTTAAGAAATAGCCCTCAGCGTGGATACATAGTCCGTACTGATTCCAAGTGTTAGTGTCTGGTATGAATTCACGTCAGTAAATCAACTCAAAGAAAGAATAAGGTCTCCGCATCAAAGTCAGGGAAGGATAACCCTATGGCTGGGCTAGTGAGAATTCAGCTCAAGGCAAGGAAGATGTTTGACTCAGCAAAAATAAGTCACAGAGATAAAGCACGGAATGCAAAGCCTCTGTCACAGGGAGGCACCGGGCCCTCCAGAGTCGATCTGTGGCAGGGCACCTCCTACACTGCGTGTGAGCCTGACATTCTAATGCGTCTGGTGAGATATATCAAGGAAATAAACTCTGTTTATAAAGCGGAGCGCAAAGCATCGCTATCCTTGGTGTTCCATGAGTGTAATTGGTAGATACTGTCTGCTTAGAAAGAAGTCACTAGTGCCAACTTGTTTGACACTAGTTTGTCCTTTTGTCAACTATGATGTGCTTGCTTTCCTACATTACATTTGCAGAGCTTTTGATTTGTTCACTTAAATGTATCATGGCAATTTGCTTGGTAAACGTAACCAATTTCTAATGTGTGACATGGTTATTTACTTTGCTTTTTTTCAAGTTGTCATGCTGAACTTAGATTAACACATAGGTATGGGTATGCAGGGCTTTTTCATACTGGACAACATGATGAAAATATAGGTAACTTTATACTACAGACATGTACACACCACTTTCTGTTTTCACATGTATGTATGTGATTTTGCCTTGTAGGTGATTCTGTATTTATATGTCTTGATTCTGACATCAATGATGCAGCATGACAGGGTTCAGTTTAAGATCCCAAGTACACTATGTCACCTTACCTTGGTTGCATTTCCTCCTGTGCTATTTCCTAGTGCATTACATATTTCACAAAATATACATTGACTGTGTCAGTTTTACCTTGAAGGAGTGAGATGCAGGAAATGTAGGTAACTTGATCCACTAAATTGATTATATATATTATTAATGAAGTATGTCAGTCAGTCAATCACTTTTATTCGATTTTTGAAAATCATAAAAAGACACAGCGTACAGTTCATGAATTACACGAAATATAAAAAGACAATATCAAAAATATGTACATAATATATTTACATAGTGAATCATAGATCATATATATCATATATCAAGTATGTCAATATGGGTTATTATCTGTAGGTATGCTTGGACCAACACTGTTGGAGTGGCAAAAAATAGATGTACTTTTGGTATCACAAATCTATCTAGAGTTGATATTTACACAGGATGTTATGCTACAAGTACAGTACATGACATACTTAGAATCGACAACTTCTTCCATGTGTGCTCCTGATACTTTGGTCAACCTATATATTTGCTGCCATGTGTGACATATTTACTTAGGAACACATGATTTGATCAACACCCATTATTTTATTGGAACTTTGTCTAATAATCCAAACTTGAAACACTATTGCACATGCACAAATCTCAAACTTAGCTATGTTTCCTTTCTACTCATATTGAATTTCATTGTGAACCACATTATTTCTGTTTTGATTTGTTCAACATTACAGAAAATGTCAGTCAAGTCTTGCTTTATTCGTGATAAAACACATAAAAGCATTTTCATACATAGAAATCCATTAAAAAAAACATGATTTGTGCTCCTTAAAAATAGAACTATAAACTTTTAAAAATACATCGGTTGAATCATAGGTTTAAAAATGTAAAAATATAGAAAACTAAAAATGCTGATGTTTTTATAGCACGTTATTTACAATAGTCTGCTTATAAGTTTTTGTCTAATGGACCATGACCACCCCTGGGGCCTCATTTATGAGGCCCCTTGCGCCATCGGAACTTCACTTTTCATGAAGTTCCATGGCGCAGAAGCCTGCGTGGTATTTATCAGGCAGCAGTACGCCAGTTTTTGTGGCGTACTGCTGCCTGATAAATATCAGTCCCTTTAACGCAGTGTTCTGCGTTAAAGGGGCGTGCAATGGGTGTTGCTGGGGGCGTTCCCAGCAACATCCATGGCCTTTTGACACTGCCCCAGATTTACGAGAAATCGTAACTCTGAAGCAGTGCCAAAAGCTTACGCCTCCCCAGGGGAGGCGTAAGGGAGGCGCAACAGGGAGAAATGTCTTTATTTCTCCTCGTATTTCCTTTTTCTATGTGTGCTGCATTCTGCAGCACACATAGAAAGAGGAAAAGCCTCTTGTGATTATTTTTGTACAGAAAGGTTTCCCTTCCTGTACAAAAATAATCTTCCCCGCAACGCAGGCACCCTTGCACCATTGTGCAAGGGTGCCTGCGCTGGCGCAGGCAGCCCATTGTGCGCCGGCGCAGGGGAAAAGGACAGGAATGCGCCGTATCTTATAGATACGGCGCATTTCTGCCTTTTTCTTTTGCCGTAGGGAAGCACAGCAGGAAGGCCTGCTGCGCTTCCCTACGGCAAAAAGTCATAAATGAGGCCCCCAGGTATTTAGCAGTAGCTATTAATATAGGCAATGACGAATTAGTGCGAATAATTCTTAAAGCTACCGCACTACTTGTCGTTCCTAGATTTTTGCACATGGGAGTTAGCCAAATACGTCTGGGTTCCACGCATGATTTACATACAAATAAAAAAAATGACCAATAGTTTCATTATGCACTCCACAAGATGGACAAGTTTTAGTTGATAGGCCGCCCCACCTGCCAGTCAGAGATCTCAATGGGATAGCACCTGCTCTGATCTGGAAGAGCAACCTCCTGTCCCTTGGGTTAGTGATAACGTCCCAATACAGTTCAAAATTGGGGAGGGACTTTGTTTCCAAGAATCTTCCCGCCATAGACTCTGGGTTGGTTTCATTCCAGATTCGTCCTGCCACCTTGTCCCAATAGATCTTTTTGAGGACTTGTTTTGTTGCGAAAGACACACTCTCTGGATTTTCCCATAATAGATGTAAACCAAGAACGCACAACATGTTTCTAAGTTCTTTTAACCAACCTATTTTGTGGAAAACATCAGCTCTGATAACATCCTTAAACCCCTCAGTGTAATGTAAAAGTTCAGGTGTTGTCCAGAGTCTGCACCAGTACAGTACTGGGCGCAACCTTGCAAGGTCGACAATCGACTTTCTGCCCAGATCAAACTTAAGTGGTAACAAAGGAGACCCTTTAGGAAGACCAGTAATGAGTCTAAAAAACTTGTTTTCCACAGTCTGTAATGGTTGCAGGTTCTCATAACACCATATTTCTGCACCATAAAGGGATGATCCGAGTTCTTTAGCCTCATACACCTGTAATGCTGGTTTAACCGGTTTTGTTAGGGATTTTCTATGTTCCGAGCCCAATGCACCAGCTATTTGCTTATGTCTCACGGTTGTAATGTCAATGTGCTTGGTCCATCTTAGGCCATTAGATATGTGGAGTCCCAAATATGTAAAAGCGTTTACCACCTCCATATGCCTTCCATTCATAACAGTTCGGGGGCTGAGGCTACAACGAGGATTAAAAACCATCAGTTTAGTTTTGGCCACATTTAACTCCAACACAATTAAACAAAGGAGAGAGTGAGGGAATGAATTCACAAAAGTGAACGGAGAGTACTCCTGTTCCCCTGGGTATCAGTAATGCAGAAACAAGAAACTCCTTTCACATTTAACTCCAAGCCATGGTCCTTGCAGAATTGATCAAAAATAGATAAAGCGTGCTGTAAACCACTTGGGGTTTTAGATAAAATCAAAGTGTCATCTGCAAACATTAAAATTGGTATTTTGGATCCAGCCAACGAAGGAGCGCCCACATTTGCAGCCAGCATCCGGGCAAAAACACCATTTATATATAGCGTGAACAATGTAGGAGCCATTGAGCAGCCTTGACGAACACCCCGTTCGACCTGGAATTCTGGGGTAACCCTTCCATATCCTCCCCACTGAATCTTTGCAAAATGTACCTCGTGGAGCCTCATCAACAGTGACAGAAGATCAAAAGGTAGGCCCAGGCTCCTCAACACCTGCCACAGCTTGGCCCTTGGGACCAAGTCAAAGGCAGCCAGCAAGTCAACAAAAGCTGCATACATGCTGCCCTTGCCCAGAACCACGGTTCTCCACTGAAGCAAAGTGAAGCCGAAGACCTGATCCACCGTGCTGACCCGTTTTCGAAAACCTGCCTGGAATTGTGACATAGCGTTATTTTCCTCAGCCCACTCCAAAAGTCTGTTTACAACCACCCTGCCAATCACCTTTTGTATGGTGTCAATTAGGCTTATGGGCCTGTAGTTTCTGGCAGAGGTCTATCACCTTTTTTAAAGACAGGGATAATAACTGCCTCTTTCCATGACGCCAGAATATTGGCACCTTGGGCAACTGCATTTAGGAGGAGAAGAATATATTTGCTCCAGCGTTCTTTATCACTGATGAAAAGATCCGCTGGAACACCTTCCAGTCCCGGGGCTCTACCACTTGCCACTGTACTCAGGGCCATCATGACTTCTCTTTTATTGAATACTTTACCTTCGCAGTGGGAAGGGCCATGATCTTCCAAAGAAATGTCAAGCAGGGGGGCGGCGTACTGGGGCTTAAAATATTCTACCCAGTCCTCTTGGGATACATTATTATTAGGTGACTACGCTACATCCCCTTCACCCCACTTTATGATGTTCCAAAATAACCTAGAATCTTTTTTGTCACTTGCCTCCCTTAGCTCTTGCCAATGAAGCTCATCCCACAGTTTCTTGGCGTTGACTATACAGAAAATGTGGTTCTGTCCACTCACACAGTGTGAGATGACATAATAATTTGTCCTACTTCCATTGCAGGATTAGTGAGGGAATGACACAATGGAATATCATTACCTACATGTTGGAGTAAGTTATTCCCAGCATGTGCACATTACATGAGAACCCTCCACAAACACAGATAGGTCTATTAAATCATACATTGCAACTTCTTAGTGAGTATAGTGTATATTTTTGCTTTCCTTATCAATGAGTAGGCCATTCCCATATGTGCCATTGTGAAGCTGCTCATTGATGGTACAGTGGTGGAAGATGTATGCATCATGTGTTCTTCTAGTATATTTTGCCTGCAATTTCATGAATATTCCCTGATGGTCTATTGTGGCCTGGACGTTGATGGAGTAGGTATACTTGCAGTTTGTGTACAGGTGGGATATTTCTGCAGAGGTGGCAAAGCTCCAGGCCTTCCTTTACGGAAATAATTTAACCCAATGCCTCCTGAAAATCCTTTCAACTACAATGTTCTTCGCGACAATGCAGATGTAAAGGACCGTCAAGGGGAATGGGATGAGAAATAAGACTAAACACTGCAAATGTCTTCAGAATCGTTCAAGTCTTCAGGATATGCTAGGCTTCTTACAATCTGCAATATCACATACAGGGAATACCATTTAGATTTCTAAAGGAAAAAAAAATGTGTAGTCACTTCACTGTATTCAATAAACTCTTGAGTGAAGAATAAGTGTGACAGAAATACCACTAATAAATGCCGGCCATAGTTACAGTTCTTTACAAACCTAAGCTTCTTTATCAATGACAACTTTTTTCTCAGAATAGTTTTCGTTATTGACCTTTGTATTGTCGTTAGTGTGCTGTTTTATAAAAAACAAAAATAACAAGATTAATCCATGTCGAACTCTTGTGAGTAGCCGGAAAGCTTTCTGTGAATATGAGTAATTATTCTTGCCTTCCCAGGTCAGAGCAAAGATGTTCTGAAATTCATCAAATGTCAAAGGCTTATAACTTTAAAACAAGGATTTAACAACCTGCTTGTGTTTCTTCTTTGCTAGGAGACCACTATGGAGTTTTCAACTCATGCCTTTATTTTGTTTTTCTCTTTTAGTTTGTTTCTGCAGGAATCAGCTGGAAGCGAGAGTGCCTGCCTCTTCCAGCCAGAATGCAGGCAACCCACCAGAACAGGAACCAGAATCCAGCAAGGGGTCCCCGAGCCTCTTACAAACAGCCACCAAAGAAGAGGAGCAGGAGCACGAACACCTTTGCTGGAGCATAGGTAATCTTCAGAGGAAACTGAGGCCAAGGGGTTAGCATTAGTAATTGGTCTCTATTTATAGGAAATGTGGCACATGTTTATACCCACGTCGTTTGTGTGGAGGACATGAAAATTTACTTGTGAGGAAGCCTGCAGTTTACTTGTGACAAAGCCGGCACAATTATAATTAACATATTACTCATGAGATTCATAAGATTCTGCCTGAGAGGACTCGCATTTTCTTTTCAGGTTTAAACTTGAATTTCATTATTCAAACACGGTGTCATTGCAGTTAACTGATTTCAACCTTAATTCAGCACCTAGAGTTCACAAATAAAAAATGCACATACATCTAGATGACATTCAGCAAACTAAGAACTATTGTTACAAGGGCAAAAAGGTATGGACCTTTTGTGAGATCACGACAGTCGTTCCTCTCAAAGGATGCCTTACAGGGCTTGGTTTGTTTAGGTGATGTAAATTAAATTGGCAAATTAGTCTAGGGGCATCATAGCCCTACCAGGAAATACGGTAATAGAATCAGCCATGTATTCATTTTTAGTCCAATATGTGTTGCATCTCATATTCTAAATGACCATTAATGTGAATGGGAGGTGGAGGTTTTTCTTGTTTATATTTATGATATAGCTTAAGCAAAGACACCCCTGCCTCAATATAGAAATATACATCGCCAAATGCCCTGTCTGTGCCAGACAAAAACCTTCTCATCAATCACCAGCAGGACTTTTACAGCCTTTGCCAATCCCACCTAGCTCATGGCATACTATTAGTGTTGATTTTTTTAACTAACCTTCCCACATCTGAAGGCATAATTGCATTGTAGTAATAGTAGATCTCCTATCAAAAATGGCTACTGCCTCAGAATTTAGTAACACCTTTTAGCAACAGATTGCGTGTCTACACGGACTACCTTAAAACATCATTTCAGATCGAGGTAGTCAATTCACTGCTCGATTCTGGAAAGAGTTGTGTAAAATGTTAGATATTGAAGTGGCTTCATAGTCATCCTATCACCCAGAATCAGATGGTCAGACAGAAAGAGTCAACCAATCATTAGAGCAAATACTTTGCTGTCTATTGGTTAACATTACTAGTGAATGGTCTACAGCGTTAGCCTTTGCAGAATTTGTATATAATAACTGTATGCACATGGAAACTCACTGTACCCATTCTTTTTCGTCACAGGATACCATCTGAGATCCTTACCCGTAATTCTATCCACCCGAGTTGTTCCTGCAGTTAATGAATGACTCCAACTATTAATAGAGGTTCAAAGTCAAGCAAAGGCCTTGTTAAATAAATATAAAAGATCCCTGAAACAAACCACAGACAAAAGACGGAAATTGTCACCAAAATCCTGAAGACAGTGGCATAGCTAGGGGAGATGTGGGGGTGGCGGTACTCCCCTGGTGGCATGTGTTTTTGGGGCGGCAGCCTCCCCCGCTATCACCTGCCATCTTGTGGCAGCAAAGGCATGCGCAAGCCACCGCCCAGCTCGTCAATGCATTGATGCGGGCGGCAAACACAGTAAATGCTCTCTAGCACCCCCGAAGCTCCTCAATGTGTTTGCCGCAGGACACCCCCCCACTCTTCACTGCAGCAAGTGCAGAGATTGCCACAGGTGCCTATAGGACTAGCTACGCCACTGTCTGAAGATCAAGTATGGTTATCCACTAAGACTCTCCAAATAGAAAGATCACGGAAATTATTACTCAGATTTATAGGCCCTTTTACAATTATTACCCAGATAATAAATCCAGATGCAGTTAAATTAGACTTACCTTCTGAATATCCAAATCACCCTCTAAACTTGTTGGTATATAGATACAAGATGTATGATATCTTTAAAAAGATCTATAAGTGTAAAATTGAGGACCTCAAGATCCCTAACTGCCAAGCCCTTCCTTTTTCGCTCCCTCTCTCTCTCCTAAATGTAACTTCTCAGTAGCACTTATTTACCATCCTCCTGGTCCTTCCAGAAAATGGTGCTCTTCTTTTTCTGATTCCTTGACCCCCCCCATATTCTGCAGGTAGCCAATTTCACTGTACTTAGCAACCTCAACCTCCATCTTGAGGACACCAACAATAAGCAATCATCCACACTTATATATGACTTGAGCACTCCTAATGTCCAGCTTCTCAATTCTGCCTCTACTCACATTGTGAGCACCTTTTGGACCCCACATTTTCTAATCTCTCAACCTTATCTGTCGCACCACCCATTCAACTCTGCTGGACTTTACTATTAAGCTCCTTTTTGGATCCCTTTTTCTGGCTTGTCTGGCAACGCAAAACCAGGAACTGGTCTAAACTTGACATGACTGTTCTTAATAAATTGCTTCTTGAGAAAACACCTACCCTCATCTCCCAACCTGACCTACACCAAATTGCTGTGCACCAATGGCTTATGGAGGCTACAGATTCGATCCTGCCACTTTCATCCAAACCACAATGTAGAATGCACCCTCCGGCCCCTTGGTTCGCTGACTCCCTTAGACACGAAAAAAACACTGAAAACCCTTAGAAAGACAATGGAGGAAATATTACACACCTTAGGCTAAGTCGGATTATATGGCAGCATTGAAGAAATGCCATTCTCTTTGTAAATCTGCTTGTGAGACTTACTTCATGGAGAAGATCACTTACTCCCAACACTGCCAGAGGACTCTGCAGCTAGCACTTTTCTACCACCCCTTCTCTTTCTCAACTTCAGTATGATGAGCTAGTGAATTTTTTCCAGAATAAAGTTGAGTCCATCCATCGACAATTAGATGTGGATGCTTCCTAACTAGGAAGCCTAACGTTTCCTGCAATGTAAGCAGATAGGCCCCAGAACATATACCCACCGGATATTCAATCTGAGGAACCTCTCCAAATTAGGGCATGGTCTTCTCTGGAGCTGGTAACACTACAATCGTTACTGAGATCCATTAAGCCTGGTTCCCCACTTGATCCCCTTCCTCCCTCTAAACTCAGACTCTTAGACGATGCAACCCTTACCGTGACTCTTAACCTCCTCAACACATCCTTGAGTCCAGGGCAGGTACCTCAGAATTGGAAACACACTCTTGTCCTCCCTTTGCTAAAGAAGGATGATCTTGATCCTCTCTGCTGGTCAAATTTACACTCTCTTCTTTTGTTGCAACCTGCAATTTGCTTCATCCTTCACAGTCTGGTTTTAGGGCTGGCCATAGTACCGAATCTGCGCTACTCTGAGTCACGAAATGTCTTAGGCAACAGCTTGATACTGTCGCATTCCATCTTGACTGACTGACTTGAGTCTTCAGGAATTGAGTGTTGGCTTTGAGGTGGTTGATTTCCTTTTTAAAAGATCACACTTTCAGGTCTTTTCGACCAATACAAGATTGAAGACCTTAGCTTTAACCTCCGGAGTTCCTCAGGGATCTATTTTGGGCCCATTACTCTTCAATATCTACCTTCGCCCTTTGACTGACATAGCTGAGAAGTCAGGACTAACCACCTTTTCATATGCTGACGAAACTCAGATTATCTTATTATTATCAGTTGCTCAGAATCTAGATTACTCCCTGCTTCAGCTTGGCCTGATAAATCTCTCCCTCTGGATGACTAGAAATGGACTAGAGTGGAATGGCAATAAAAGTATGGCTCTGGTTCTGTGAAACAACCCCAAACTCTAGAAAGCTAATTACTGGCCAGGTGTCCTGGGACCATTACCTGCTCCAGTAACTAAGGTTTAAGAATCTTGGTTTCATTATTGATAACAAGCTCTTACTCCAGCCTCAGGTGTCTTGGTTCACACCACCTGGTTTGTTGTTCTCCAATGGCTCTAAAGATCCTCTGGCTAATCCCACTAGCTTCACAGAGAACAGTGATACAAACTCTGGTGACATCCAGATTGGACTAATGCAATGTTTTATACCTGGATGCAGAAAAATACTTGATCCACCGCTTGCAGTGCATCCAGAATGCGCTGCTCGTCTTCTGTTTCGGCTGCCTTCATACGCTTCAGTTTCACCACTGCTTCACAAACTACGCTGGCTCAGAGTTAAAAATCATATCGAATCAAGGCCTTATGCTTTATGTTCAAGGCCAAACATGGCTTGGCACCTTCTTACATCAAAGGTCTGGTGAAACCCTATGTGCCCACCCAAGAGCAGAGATCATCTTTCTCTGTTTACATTGCTCATGTTTTGACCTGCTCGCATAAAAGGCTGCTTGTTTTCTTACCTGGTACCAAAACTCTGGAATTCTCTTACAGCTGTGCTAAGGAACTGTTACTCATTGCTCACTTTTCATCAGAACCATGGGACATTTTATCAACAGCCAGCGATAATTATCTCTGGCCGTGCTTAGCGATAATTTTATTATCGCATTCTATCTCTGGAATTTATCGCCCTGGTAGCGCGTTATTAACAATGCGTTTCTCCAAGGCAATAACAATTCCAGAGATAGCGAGGTTATCCCCCTTTTGCAGGGAACATCGCTGGTTTCCAGCGATGTTCCTTGCAAAACTGCGAAAACCTTGCTAGGGATAGGTATGTCTGCATTTTAGAAGACGTTAGTTTTCGAAGAAAACAGCGGTTTTCTCCAAAAACTATTGTGTGCTAAAATGCTGGGGCAGCCTTGTAAATATCGCGATGTGAACATCAGCGATATTTGCAAGGTTGTTCATCTGGGGTACGCCCAGTGACTCCCACTTTGCATCTCATTAGAGATGCAAAGGGAGGCCTTGGGAAAAAGGGGGCTAACATACGATTATGCATGTTAGCACCCTCTTGTAAATACGGTTAAGCCAAAAAAGTGGAGATAAAGCTCTTGTAAATATGCCCCTCCAAACCTTGCTCTTTAGCTGCCATGCATGATTTTTCTTTCTACAGGGTTCTTGTTTAGCAGCCTCTATGGCTCTGCTCGCCGTCCTGTTGAGTGCCAGTAGACCATTGTTGAGTAGCCGTGCAATCTATAAATACTCCAAATAAATAAAAATAAATGAATGACAAAGTAATCCATTGCAAATGGTATGATTTTTATCTGAAAGACATTCTTTTCTATTAACTTTTTGACTTCGTTTTCGTAAGGTATTATTAAAATCCTCTTCTAGCATTATAATGCCTACACTTTTTTCAGGAGGGATGATTGGAAGCTGTTTGAATTCAGTGGAATTGGAGATATGTGCAAACCAGGACAATGTATCTGATTAAATCTGTTTAGTTCCTGGTACAAAGGTGATTAAGAATTCATATTGACTAAAGAAATTGAGCCATCTCATTTGACGTGGAGTTAATGCTTTAATTAAACCAAATACCTGCAACGTTTTGTGATCAGTGAAAATAGTCACTGGATACTTAGCTCTCAGTAAATGGTGTTTCCATTCTTCAAAAACGGATTTAATAACGGAAAGTTCTCTCTCTGGTACGGTCTAGTTTTGTTCAGCTGGAAGTTACTTTTTAGGATAGAAGGCAGTGGAATGTAATTGTCCATCACTGGGATGTCTCTGAGATAAGACTCTCCTATCTGCTGCTGGGGACACCTTTGTTGAGCCTGCCATCTTCCCGCTAGTGCTCCTGAGCTGCAGGGGGCTTTTTTGCAGAGCCTGTTGTTCCCTCACCTGTACCGTCACCCAGCATCTCCATAGCCGGTCTCCCCCGCCGCCGCAGCTCTTTCTCATCTGAGCGCGGCCGCAGTGGGAAGGAGACCACGAGTGCGAGGGACTGTGAGGTCCAGGAGCCCTTGCGGCCGGAAGCCGCCAATGTGAAAACCGCGCCAGGAGGCGCTTAACTCCTTCGACGCTCATGACGAGCTCAGCTCGTCATGATGTACACCTCCATACACTCATGACGAGCTGAGCTCGTCATGAACAATGGGAAAACCAAGAGGTCAGCACAGGAGGAAAATAACACTAGCATCGATGGTGTTAAATTAAAGGTCACCTCCCCGTGTCGCGGGATCGCATGCGGACGGTGCCGGGCTAAGCCCGGGCAAAGGGCGGGCCGTCTGTGGCCGTCCGAGGCCAGACGAGGCTGGGCTGGGACACCCCCCTAACAAGGTCTGAACTATTACGATATTGTAATTCGGCACAGGGTCGTTGAAATCTGTATTGTAATACATTTTTTACTGTTATACTGCTATTTTGGTTTGCCGGTGCCACAGTATAAGGTATAAAATCCCGGATATTTTTACATTTTGACAATGGCAAGACGCCGAGCTAAGCCTGTATTAGATAATGCCTGTAACACCATCGACAATTATCTAGTTAAGGCCATAACAGCCCTTAATGAAGAAATTGATCGTACTGAAAGGAGGCTATCTATGGGATCTAGCATTCTTATAACAGACCAGTCAATCCTGGGAAACATATCCAACCACACAACTGAAGTTGATATAGAAGTGGTTGTGCCAGAGAATAACAGCATTAGGGGCACTCCCAGTTCATGTATCTCTAACTCACCAAGATTGTCCGCCATGGATAGCAGCCGCAGTCCTTCACCCTCACCCCAGGTTAAACGGAAAGGTAGGAGCAAGAAAACTTTAGGACCAGGTAAAAGGGAAAAAAAAGCCAACCAAAAAGGGAATATGGTTAGCACTCGTACAAGGGCAAAATTAAGATCTGAGTTGCCACCTTCTAACTATAGCCTAGAAGCTATCCTTGATAAAATGACTGAACTGATTAGACCACTGCATAATACGGTGGACAAGCTGGTCAAGGAAGTAGATAAACAACAAAGTAACAAAATAGAGGGTATCACAGAGAGGCCACATAAATTTCTGGCTTGCGAATCCTATACAGAGGGAAGGAAAGGTAATTTAGGTAGGAACAACAAAACTCAGGGGAATATGGGAGCAACTACTAATAGCCCCAAAATGGTTCCTAAAACTAGTGAAGCCCAGACTAATAACACAACAGGAGGCCCCCAGATAGTGGAAACCCTACTACTCATTGATGCGGGTACTCAAGCAGTGGGGAATCCTTCTACGGTACATCAAGCTAGCAGACCCCACATAGACCCGAAGAATGATTCCGTTAAGCAAATCCCAGCTTTTATCAATCTCCCCCCAGAATGCAGTGCTTATATCGCAGTATTAGTCAATATCACCAAACTGAGGAAGGGGCAAACGGAAACTCATGGGGCGCTTAAAAACAAAACTCTAAGTTGGCTCATTAACAAATGTTATTACCCAGAGTCGGAAGCAAACCAAATTATCTTGACACAAAGAGTTGGTTGGGTGGGTCCTCTTAGAAAAAAGTTTGAGGGGGACTGTATAATCATAAATTTCAGATCCCCCCACTGGGCTAAGAACAGCCTTGCAAATGCCCCACCCCCATCGCCCATCGCCCATCGCCTTTTATAGACACCTACTGGACCCTACAGTATACACTAACAACAATTTCACCAACAGTAATACAACTGCTCCACCTAGGCAGCTTTCCAGCTATCCAATTCCAACACAAAATAGATACCAGGTCTTTGACTCCTTGGAGGATAACGATTGACATTTATTGCCTTTGCGCATAGTCTCAGTAAGCTTACTCCACGGGTCAAAACTACCAGATATAGACAAACTCTGTAGTGAGCCCTTGCCGAAGTCCCCATATCCGGGCAATGGAGTAGCTATGGATTTGACCAGTATTAGGGATGAGCAATCCAACGAACTAAGGCAGGTACAAACTAACCCTGGGCGAAGAACTACGCTCCGTTCGCGGAGTTTGCGGAGTTTCGGCAACTCCGCGCTCCGCGGAGAACGCGAAGTTGTCGAATACTCCGCAAACTGCTGCGTAGCGTAGTTCTCGCGCGCTCAACAGCATTTTCTCGTGCGCGAGGATGCTTGTCGGTAAGATCGAGTTGCCGAACATGCAGAAACTGCAATCTGGCACAGAATAACTCGCAAACACGTTAGTAGTGACCGGAAATAATGGGACGCGAGTGGGTGGGACAAACCTCATGGGTAACTTTGTGCGCTACACATCCCGAGCATGCAGGCAATCAATCAATCAATCAGGATATTTGTATAGCGCGCTACTCACCCAGAGGGTCTCAAGGCCCTTGGGGGAGGGGGTCCGCTACTGCTCGAACAGCCATGTCTTGAGTTGCTTCCTGAAGCAGAGGTGGTCGGGTCAGGCGGAGGTGGATGGGGAGGGAGTTCCAAGTCTTGGCTGCCAGGTAGGAGAAGGATCTTCCTCCCATGGTGGATCTTCGGATGCGTGGCACGGCGGCGAGGGCGTGGCTGGTCGATCGTAGCTGGCGGGTGGGAGTGTAGAAGGTCAGGCGGTTGTTGAGGTACCTGGGGGCCAGGTCGTGGAGGGCCTTGTGTGCGTGGGTGAGGAGTTGGAACGTGATTCTCTTGCTGACGGGGAGCCAGTGAAGGTCTCTCAGGTGTCCGGAGATGTGGCTGTGTCAGGGGATGTCCAAGATGAGTCGTGCAGAGGCGTTCTGGATGTGTTAGAGTCTTTTCTGGAGTTTGGCTTTGGTTCCGGTATAGAGGGTGTTTCCGTAGTCCAGTCGGCTGGTGACGAGTGCCTGTGTGACCGTCTTCCTGGTTTCAGTGGCGAGCCATCGGAAGATCTTTCGGAGCATGCATAGGATGTTGAAGCATGATGATGAGACGGTGTTGACTTGTCTGGTCATCGAGAGGGAGGAGTCCAGGATGAAGCCCAGGTTGCGGGCGTGGTCCGTTGGTTTGGGTGCGCTGCCCAGGGCAGGGGGCCACCAGGAGTCATCCCAGGCGGAGGGTGATGATCCAAGGATGAGGACTTCCATCTTGTCTGAGTTCAGTTTCAGGCGGCTGTTCCTCATCCACTCGACTACGTCTTTCATCCCTTCGTGTAGGTTGGTTCTGGCGGTTCCTGGGTCGTTGGTGAGGGAGAGGATCAGCTGGGTGTCGTCGGCGTAGGAGATGATGTTGAGGTTGTGTTGGCGTACGATGGCTGCGAGGGGGCTCATGTAGACATTGAAGAGGGTGGGGCTGAGTGATGATCCTTGTGGTACGCCGCATATGACTTCGGTGGCCTTGGATCTGTACGGGGGGAGGCGGACTCTCTGGGTTCTTCCGGTGAGGAACGAGATTATCCACTCCAGTGCCTTCTCTTGGATTCCGATGTTGCTGAGACGCTGCACTAGGGTGCGGTGGCAGACCGTATCGAATGCTGCGGAGAGGTCCAGGAGGATGAGGGCAGCTGTTTCCCAGTTGTCGAGCAGGGCTCGGATGTCGTCAGTGGCTGCGATGAGGGCGGTCTCGGTGCTGTGGTTTGCGCGGAAGCCGGACTGCGAGTGGTCGAGGCTGGTTGGGCGAGCGCAATTGGTGATCCACTGTGTGAGGTTGTTGGCTGCTTGGTTGGGGTCCGTTGAGCTGGCGGGAGGGTTCTGGCTCAGTGAAGTGGTGAGCTGGTCGGTGGTGATCATGTTCCAGTTCCTGCGGGGAACCTGTTGCGGGTGGTGGTGAGTCGTGGTCTTTCTGAACCTGAAGTGGACGCAGCTGTGGTCTGTCCAGTGGAGTCCGGTGGAGTGGCTGAAGGAGATGTACTTGCTGGAGGAGAAGACTGGGTCAAGCGTGTGTCCGGCGTAGTGGGTGGGGGTGTTCACCAGTTGCATGAGTCCGAGGTTGGTGAGGTTGTCCAGCAGGGTGGTAGTGGTGTTGTCGTTGTTGTTCTCCAGGTGGAAGTTGAGGTCCCCTAGGAGAATGTAGTCAGCGGAGGCGAGGGCATGCGGGCTGATGAAGTCTGCGATGTCTTCGCTGAATTGTGTGCGAGGTCCCGGGGGTCTGTAGATGAGGGTGCCTCTGAGTGTGGTCTTGGGGTCGGTGTGTATCTGGAAGTGAAGATGTTAAGCGGCTGTGAGGGTGTCGTCTGAGTTGGTCGTGATGCGGATGGTGTTCTTGTGGACGATGGCGATGCCTCCTCCTGTCTCGTTGACGCGGTCTCTCCGGGTGATCTTGTATCCGTCCGGGATGGCGACGGCGATGTCGGGCGCTGAGGAGGCGTTCATCCATGTTTCCGTGAGGAAGGCGACGTCTGGAGATGTGGTGTCGAGCAGGTTCCAGAGTTCCACGGCGCTCCCGAAGACAAAAAATGGCTTGCGAACGGGTCAAGCAAGCTACTACGCATGCTCGCGGAGCTATGCGTAGTTCGCGGAGTGCAAGTGCGTCTTCGCGTAGCTCCGCGGAGTGCGGCTACGCGAACTACGCCCAGGCTTAGTACAAACTCCTATTTTAACTACTCTAGAAATACCAACAACTATACATGCAGATCGATCTGCCCTTCCCGTAGTCGAACTATCAACTAATACTCCTGGCCAGGATTTGGGCTATAGCTTAGTTACCTGGAACATAGCGGGTCTCAAAAGTAAGCTGGGTACACTATTCTGGAAGGGTTTCATTACTGATGGTTTTGATATCATCTGTCTCCAAGAGACATGGTGCAAAGAACCCATCTTTATAGAGGGTTATACCTCACATTGATTAATTGCCGCCAATTCTGAGGCTGGACGAGCAAAGGGTGGTCTCCTTTTACTAATATCAAATAAATTAACTATCTGTCAAACTAAAAGCTACTGTTCAGACGGAACAAATAGCCAGGTGCTCCGTCCTAAATTTAGCAAAGGTAAAGATCTAATACTGATCAATTATTACAATAACAATTTTAGCAACAGTAGAGGGGAAATTCTTTATCCCTTGGAGAGTGAAATCAAGAAGGCCCTTGCAGTATCCAGTAAACAGGCGATCATCTTATGGGCAGGCGATTTTAACATCAAGCCCTGCCCAATGGCAATAAGTAATTCTTGTGGCCTTAGAATGGAGTCTGGTAAATGGGAGGGAGGGGATGATCTCCATTTCCCTCACTGTAAATATGGATCCGCCCTGAACAAATTACTGGCTAAACTCAACTTGGACCTGCTGAATTGCTCTAAGAACAAGGAAAACACCCCCTGTCCGACCTTTAAAGGCAGAAATTCAAACACTAGTATTCACCACATCTTGCTCTCCAATAATACTGAGTACTCAAACCTTTGGGTTATGGAGCAACCTTTAAGTGACCACAATAGCATCCGTATATCATTGTTATGTTGTGGAAACAAAAAGTTCTGCGACAATAATTATGTTACTAATGTAGTACCCACCAGACCAAATGGAATGAGAATAAAATGGGCTGGGATTGACCCTCAAAAGAAACATGAAGAGGTGGTGAGGAAATGCTGCATAGAAATTGATAATTGTTTAAGTGATGAAGTCTTTGCATGTGTTTTTTTGGATGACGTTGTCAAGATGAATGGCACCATAGGAGATATCTTTACCAAGAAAACCAGGGCGAATAGGGTTGTAAAAACAGGATGGTTCGATAAAAATTGTACCCGGGCATTACAAGACCTAAAAAAAACATTGAGTGCCAAACCTCGTAACATTGCAACCATCAAATTGCTACGTGTAGATTATAATGCAGCTATTTTTAACAGGAGAAAAAGTCTACAGGACGAGGCATGGACTAATTTAAATTTTGCGGCAGAAACAAACAACAGCAAGCTTTACTGAGAGACAATAAAAAGTCCTTTTTTAAAGAGCGATAGTACGCCTGAATTAACTTCTTATGTCCAATGTAAAGCATGGATTGAGCATTTTACGAAGATTTTTAACCCAACTAGGAGCTCCCTAGATCCGAAAGGCTGTGATACATCCACCTGGCATTCACTACCTCTGTCAATTAGCTTAGAGGAGGTACATGAAGGTTTAACAAACAGCAAAGGAGACAAAGCGCCCGGACTGGACGGAGTCCCTATAGACCTATGTAAAACCGCAATGGATCTATGGGCACCCGTCCTAATCAGGGTTTTTAATATGGCAGCAGTTGGACAGTTACCGTTAACCTGGAGTCAATCTTTAATCATACCACTTTTCAAGAAGTGATCCAAATCTGAGGCGTGCAATTATCGCCCCATCTCCTTGTTAAACGCTTCTATCAAGGTGATGAGTAGAGTTATGTGATGGAGATTGGAAACCTGGGTTGAAGAGCAGGATATCCTATCCAGGGCACAATATGGTTTTAGGAATGGTCTAGGTACCCTAGAACAGTGTGCTAATCTTGATCTTTTGATCAATAAATATACTGTTGCAAAGGAGGGCCATTTATTTCTTTGTTTCGCGGATCTGAGCAGTGCCTTTGATCTTGTGGATCACACCACATTATGGGTGATTCTTCTAGAGTTGGGCGCACCCAAAGAAATAGTTCACTTTTTAGCAAGGCTCTATGAAAGGTTGTCCTGTAAAGTCAGATATGGTTCATCTGGAGAATGTACCCCTTTTTTTAAGGTTACGAGAGGTATAAGCCAGGGTTGTGTATTGGCGCCGCTTTTATTCTCACTATTTATTAATCAAATAGACTCAACCCTAGGCCAAATTCCAGCTGATGCCCCGCATATAGACTGCACGGTGGTCCCAATTTTACTATATGCGGATGACGCAGTTTTAATATCCCGTACCCATATCGGATTACAGAGTCTTATAGACAACTTTGTAGTTTTTATAAAGAGCAGGAAATTAAAAATCAACAAAAGTAAGACTGTTGCCATGTCGTGTGGGAATAAAATTAAATTAGCAAGCTGATTTTTTATAGACAATGAGAAGCTGCAAACTGTAAAGAGCTTTTGTTACCTAGGAATAACATTTGCTAGTGATGGGAAATGGACAAACAAATCTAACAACATAGGTTTGAAGATGACTAGGAATACAAATAGCATCTTCAGCTTTTCTACCAAGCAAGGGGGGCCCAGAAGAATTAAGGATCTGATAACCATTTACAATGCCAGATGTGTGTCTTCTGCTCTATATGGGGCAGGAATCTGGGGTCATCACCCGGACAAAACCCTTCAACGTGATGAAAACAAATTCTTAAAGAGAGTTCTGTGTGTCCCCCCATCACCCTCAACTATACTTGTGCATGAGGAGGTAGGCGTTAACTTTATCACAGACCTAGCAGCCCTGCCTCCTCTGACACTTTGGCGATCTATATGGTCAAAACTAGAAACACTGTTTACTCAAGAAATAATCAAAGATTGCTTAAGGCTTGACCATTTTTCACGCATCCCATGGTTGAAATACATACAACATTGGTAATGTATACTATTCAACAACAACATCCTGTCTGCACCTGAGTTTGCCGCTACCATCTCTAAGAAGGAATTGAAAGAAAAGTTTTCATCACATATGAGGGAGAACAGAGTAAAGCAGTCTAGGACGCTACCGACAGTTGTTTTTTATCAAGAGCTAAATTTGAAAAATGGTTTTCAGGACTACTTATCAATGGTTACGCATAACTCGCATAGATTTGTTTTAACGCGCCTTAGGCTAGGCACTGTTCACCATCTTGTGGCGTTCCCACACATGAAAATTGGCACTAATTCCATTTGCCCCTGCGACCATACCTCACGTCTAAGCTGCTGCCACTCTTTATTGTTTTGCAAATTGTATCATTTCTTAAGGATATTTTATCTGAAACCGATCTTAAAATATAATGTTCAAACCACCAATTCAGCAATAAAATGAATTACATTATTGTAAAGGCCAGATATTTGCTTTTCTGTTGCCATGTATATAATCAAATGTATATCTGCCAGGAAATCTATAATTATCTGACACAGTAATTATTGTATAGTTGACACATATCAATGATATCCCCATCCTGTTGATAAACTCTCCCCTTTTTTTACAAGAGAAGCTTAAGTATTTTATTTACATAATTGAATTTTAAAACGCCGTTTTATAATGACTTGTTTTAGATAAGCGTAGGGAAATTTTATTGTCAGTAAATCTTGTATCATAAAATAAGATACGCCTATTCTGGATCTAATGAAGCATTTTTGCACTTCATGGATGCATCTTTTGCACAGAGGTTGCATTTTACACATTTAAAATGGTTGATCAGGATGCTCTAGGATTGGAGCTGATGTAAATTTTTCTTTCAGTGTTTGGAATGCTTGCACATTGTATTTCTTTAGCATTGCTAGTTTCTGGTCAATTTATTACTGCTTACACCTTACTTGGTTCCATGGAATTTCTGTTGATGATAAATGGTAACCCAGAAGATCTATGGTGTGTGCATGGAATGTTCATTTTTCCAGTTTAATCGATAAGTGATTTTCACGTAAACATTGGAGAACTGCTCTCACATATGTTCTTGATCATTTTTTGAATAGATAAGAATGTCGTCAATGTAGACGACTACTCAAATGTCCAAAAATTCTTTTAACACCTTATTAATGAAGTATCGAAACGCTGCCTGGCATTACCAAAAGGCATAAAGGTGTATTCGAATAAACCAAATTTTGCTCCAAAGGCTGTCTTCCACTCGTCATCCTCTTTGACATGAATCGGATGGTATGCACCCCAAAGGTCTAGTTTGGTATAGATGGTTGAATGTCTTAATTGGTCGAGTATGACCGGGATCAAAGGCAAGGGGTAATTTTTTATGGTGGCCTAATTCAGACTGCAATGGCCAAAGCAAGCCATCAAATCTTTACCCTGTTTTGGGACGAAGAAAAGAGGGGAGGATAGTGGTGATGTAGAATGTCTGATAAGTCCTAAACCCAGCATTTCATCTAAATATTGTTGTAAGTTCCTGGTTTCAGCCTCAGTAAGAGCAAAGATTGTGGTGCGTGGTAATTGTGTACCCAGTATCAAATATATACAGCAATCATAGGTTCTATGTGGTGGTAAAGTAGTTGCTTTAACTGGATCAAATATGTCTTTTAGATCATGATATTGTGATGGGATGGGGGTATGGTTTCCTACATTGCTGTGCAATATAATAGAGTGACCCACTCCATTTCAGCGTCCTGATAGCAATCAGTCCGTCCAAATGCAGCATCAAGGGTTAGAGTTCTAAGTTCCCAATCAATTTTAGGATTGTGAGTTGCTATCTATAGAACCTCCAATATTATTCCAAAGGTAGAAGTATCAATAAGGTCAAAAGTTAGTTGTACCATGTGACCATTTGAACATACTAGTTTAAGAGCAGTTGTTCGATAAGCAATAAGACATGTGGATAAAGCAGATCCATCAACTGCATGTACTGTTTCTGGTTTATCTTTCAAAACCTTAGATATTCCTAGTGTACAGGATAAGCTGATATGAAAAAAGTTACCTGTTGCTCCTGAGTCAATTAACATAGGAATATATGTCATTTTTGATTTGATAAAATAAATGTAACCTGTATTGCGAAATGGCAAGGAATACCAGGCACTGTTTTTGCCAAATACTGTGAGATCTTGGGAATTTCTTCTCTCGACTCGACGATCTCCTTACTAGTTGAGAGTTCGTTTTCCGAAGTTGTTACTGATGGAGTGGAAAGAACCGCTACTTTTTTACTTTAAGGTTTTGTGGGACAATCTCGAGCAAAATGACCAGCTTTGCCACAATATAAATATAAATGTAACTTTCGTTGATGTTCCTTCACCTCTGTGGTTAGGGGCCCTTTAACGCCTCCTATCTGCATGGGATCAACTTCAGCTTTCCTACCATCTGTTTCCTTTCTTTCATATTGTAGCTGATAAAATCATATGCCAGATTTTGGATGCTCCCCTTTTCTTTCTCCTAATCTATGATATAATTTTAGAACTAAATTCAACAGTACTCATCTGGGAGTTCCATAAAATGGGAAGGGGCAAATATTCTCCTAATTCACAATAAAAAAGGGAAGTTCTTTTTTCTTCGGGCCACTTTGTTTATGTTAGGAGTCTATTAAAGATTGTAATGCATGTTAACACATTTTTTATTCCTTCTCTTAAATTCAAATGTTTGTTATCACTAGTTTGCACAAAAATATGCTTTGCAAATAAACAAAGCATGGCTGTTTTTAAAGCCAACCAATTATATAAAATTGGATGATCATTCTCAATTAGAGGTATTGACCAGTTTGCTGCCACGCCCCCAAGATAGGATCAGAAAAAAGCGACCTTGGCTGAGTCACTGGGAAAAGATTGAGGTTTACTTAAAAAATGTAACTGATACTGACTGATAAAAATTGCAAACTTTGAACTATCTCCTGTGATTCTTTCAGGCACAGCTAAGGGAACCGGATTTGGTACTGCAACTGTTACTTGTACAGGTTTAGAATTTTCATTAAATGAAGATGATGTAAACATTTTAGGATGAGCACCATAATCAAAAGGGTTCTTTGTCCCCTTGGTAGGTGATGTATCCCAGGGACTGTCTCTTGGTTTATAACATACAACTTATTTGCGTGACTCTTCATTTTCAGCACGTAATATATGCATATCTAATTGTAAGTTATGTACCAACTGGATTATATCTTGCTTATCCAAAATGTCTGCTGCTAGGGCTTGGGCCATATCGTGGGTATCAATATGGTCTTGGTCTTGGTCCATGTCTCCAAAAAGGAAGATAGATTTTGTGGCTTGGCCTTCTCTTGTAGCCACTCACCTGAACTCCAGGCCTTCCTTCAGAGAGATGACTGAAGCCAATGGCTCCTGAAACTCCTTTCAACTGCAATGTTCTTTGCGACCATAAAGTTGTAAAGGAGCATCAAGGGGACAGGGTAATGGGATGAGAACTAACACAAAACACTGCATCTGTGTGCAGAATCATTGAAGTGTTCAGGATATGCTAGGCTTCTTGCAATCTGCGATATCATATTCGGGGAATACCACTCAGATTTGTAAAGGAACAAAAAAAATACATTCACTTCACTGTATTTGTTAAACTGTCGAGAGAAGAATAATTGCGACAGAAATATCATAAATAAATATCTGCCCGAGTTCCAGTTCTCTACAAACATAAGCTTCTTTAGAAACAACAACTTCTTTCTAGGAATAGTTGTAAAATGTTGACCTTCGTATTGTCGTTAGTGTGCTGTTTTATAAAGGCAGGCAACCCGCCAGTACATGAACCGGAATCCAGTGAGAGGTCACAGGGCCTCTTCCAAGCGCCAAAGAAGAGGAACAGGAGCACAAACGCCATCACTGGAGCACAGGTAAGCTTCAGAGGGTACTTAGGCCAAGCGATTAGCATTAGTACTTGGTCCCTATTTATAGAAACTATGGCATATGTTTAAACACAGGCAGTGGGTGTGAAGGACTTGACAGTTTACTCGTAAGGGAGCTGCAATTTACTTGTGAGGAAGCCGGCACCTTTATAATTAAAATATTACTCACGAGCTTCATCAGATTCTGTACGTAAGGACTGACACGTTTTTTCCTTTGCAAGTTTACAGTTGAATTTCACCATTCAAACAGGGTTTCATTGTAATTGACTGATTTTGACCTCAATTCTGTGCCCGAAGTTAGTAAATAAAAAAGTACAAACAACATCTAGATAACATTCAGCAAACTAAGAATCAAAATGCTTCTTATTGTTTCAAGGGCAAACAAGTATTGAGATTTTGTGAGACCATGACAAGGGGACACCAATTGTTAATGTGTGCGATCAATTGCTCCAACATTAGGAAATCTAGCTATGGCGTAGAATCTTTGCTCGGTATACAATTGTTAGTGTAGTTTTGTGGAGGAGGAGGTACTGGGGTGTGAGTTTCATGATGGCATCCAAAACAGATGAGAGAAAGGCAGAAAATGTTTCCTGTATATTTCTTGCCAATCTGGCTGTTGTGATTTGGAAGGAACCTGATGCCAGCTTGTGGAGCACATCTATCATTCTTACATATTGTGGTAAATTATTAGGCTTGTAGATGGTGGTTGAGGAATAGGCCCAATCTTCTCCAGAAATTCCATGTTGAACACCCTCTTGAGTTTGTAGGTCTGTATGACCACCTCCTCCCTGAAGTAAATGAAGGTTATGTGCTGCCAAAAACCACTCTCCCATCTACTTCACTGTGTATGTGACGGTGATGGTCTCCTAGCTACTCCCAGTTTTGGAATTATGGCCTTCATGGCATTAGTGAGCTTGCCAAAGTGTTCTTTCATGTTGAGGGCTTTATACTACAGCCACTGCACCATTTCCTACACCTGGTTTGCTGTTGCGCAGCAGTTCTGGTGCACTTCAAGCTTTGTGTTGCGCTACCCTATGATGTGTGATGCAGTGCTACACCCATTAATACCATTGAGTTAAACTTATGTCAGATTTTGTGGCGGAACCCCTACATTGCATATATTATATACAGTTTGACACTGCAGTGTTCAGAGAAGCTGTTTCCCCTCGCAAATCATAAAAAAGTGATGCATTTTTGAAGATTTGTCATTGTCTAAATGTGACTTACTGCTTGCATCACCCTTGCACCCCTCTACATGGTGCAAGGCCGGCGCAAGCCTGTCATAAATATGTCCCTTGCAAGTTTAATCACATAAATTCACTATCGAGACCTGTGATCGCCAAGAGTGGTTACAGTGGAGGAATCCTCAATGCATTATAAAATTTGCAACCTTACTTTCTTGTGAGAAAGAGATTGACATTTTGAAGTGGACAAATAGTTGCATAAAAATATACTACAGAGCACTTCATATTTTTTTTTTAAGTTAAAACGCTTTGTGACTTTGACATTGTCTGTTGGTATCCGAAGGCTTGTCTTTACATATTTGCCATGTGAATTGGCCATCTGATGTTTGGCACCAATGACTTTTGATTCAAGACTATGGCATTGACAGATTTGTTTTGCGCTTTGAGCTTGGGGTCATTTTATGTTTGAAATCATTTCATATTTGTATTACGTTTAGCGCTTGGAGTCATTTTATGTTTGAACTTATTTTATATTTGAATTGAGCCAAGGGCTTGGGGTAATTTTATGTTAGAACTCATTCCCAACTTCTGAGAGTTTTGTTTCTACACTATTTGCTTTGAACTTTTATATATGAAGACGAATATTGTGAACTTGATACAGCGCCTTGTGCACGGAAGCATACTGTTACCCATCCATCATCCTATTGTATGGACACTGACTTATGTAGACCTTAGTGCCTGTTCCTAGATGTGAATATTTGTTTAAGGGTGTTTTGTGCAAACAAAATGGCGTGTCTAGGTGTCATTCATTTACCCAGCTGTTGATGACACATCATCATAGCCAGTGACATTTGTACGTAGTAAGGAATGAGATCTTATACATATTTTCAGGGTGTTGTGATAATGTTGTGCGAAGCTAGATGTAAAACAAGTTTAGTTTCAGAAAACTTTTCCAACATTGTTGTGCATGCAAATGTATGCAAACAGCTTGGAAGTTTTATTCGTGAGGACAATGTAAGAAATAAGCTTGAGATTACATGTGATTAGAAGCAGAAGAAATTATCTGAAAGGGACATGGGCTTATCTACATCATGCACACCCACCACTAAGTTAATGCTTGAAGCAGGTTTCTATACCAACACATTATCTAATGATTTACATTTTAAAATAAAGCCATTTCTCACAATAAAATTGAGAATAGATACATGCAAGTTTGTTGACAAGCAGTGCTCTACTTTCTGCTCACCCTCAGTCAAACTTTGATCTCTAGGCAACCCTACTTGGCAAACAACTTGGACACACCCACAGGAATCATGTTGTTTCAAATTTGTGCCCGACATCAAACCCTGATCCTGACTAGGAAAATGGAAAATAAATGTTTAGCAAAAGCTTTAATTGAAAGAATGACAACTAACCTGACAGACAAAAACATAAAACAAACACATGAACACAATAGATAAATGGCAAAGAGAATATCTTCAGTTGTGGAGACTGCAGATAAGTATGTATCTGCAGTGATCATCGTTAAAGAATTTCGTAAAGCTTCATCAAAATCTTTCATGATGCTTGACAGCGATGGGTAACCATCTGCAATTGAAATATTTGAATGGATTGCCCTTTGCTTTATTACCTTGATATTACTGGCTACATATATTCAGGCAGTCCCGCAAAGTGCCCAGCAGCGTAACACAAAATGATGTCATCCCCTGCTGAATGTGATGTTACACCATTTTGTCAAGATGGAGTAGGTTACCTGATTGGTTGCCTTTGCTGGATAAGCACTGGATAACTTCCTTAGCAATGAAGTCAGATCCTTGTTTAAAGACATATGATACCTTTTCACAAACATTTAGGAAGGTGTTTGAATATCCTTATTTGACTTAATCTTCTGAGAAAGCATAGTCTGTTGTTCAGTAAGGTAATATATGTTTTGACTTGTGTGACTCGTTTTCATCAATTCAGAGGAGAAAATAAGTGGGATGATAGAATTTAGAAGAATCTTTGACATGGCTTGAAAGAGGAACTTAAGGACAAGTTTTTCACAAAGTCCTACTTTATTTTATAGATTTTGTGCTGATGATTGAACACAGATTAAAAGTTAGACATAAAGAAAGATGGAAGTCCCAGGATGTTATTTTGACTTTTCAAGAATTCCTTAATCTGGTTGATCATATATTTCTGTGGATCCATTGTCTCAAGAAGAACCTAGGCAATTATGGACAGTAAGAGTTCTATAAACTGATATTGAAAAGGAAACCTGGCAAATGGCTGGGCTGTGAGTACAGTTTACAGTGGAATCATATCGGACATCTAATTCAATTTTGTGCTAAATGGCCTCAAAGTAATATCGGAAAAAACCCACCATCTCCTGAGGCTCGAGGACAGCAGGAGAGCCTTGTATTCCATATACTAGCAGCCCCCCCGATGTTGTCCGGGGCAGAAGGGGGCCGGGGGCAGCACCGCTGCCTGAGACTTGCAGCAGAGCGGCCATCAGCAGGAGCAGCAGAGCGTACATACCAGCTCCCTCGCCGCCGCTCCTCCCCGCATGTTGGGTGTTTTTCCCTTGCTCCTTCCTGTGCTCCCACCAGCATCGCCGCTCCTCTCCGCGCTGGGCAATCCAATGTTGTGTGTCGGTCCAGCGCCACCGCTCCTCCCCGCATGTCGTGTTTTGTTCCCTTGCTCCTTCCTGCGCTCCGGTCCGGACAGCGAATGTCGCGTTGATGTGACGTCACGCCCACACGCCATTGCGCCTCTTGCAAGCATTGTGACAACGCCGAACACTGCGCGCAATCACTGTATCCATACGCCCATATGGACTACTTTTCCCCTAACGTCCTCCCCCCCCTAATGTATATGGTGTGGTTTTCTATAGCCTATGTCCATCTCCTGGACCTCCCCTTTCCAACGCTGTATTGGGTGTTGTGATTGGTGGTGTACTTTTCGAGTTTACCTGGCTCAAAGGACACAGTTTTCTCTTTATAATAGTAGTATAGATTGGATGGTCCATGAATAACATTAATTATGACGTGTTCCTTTTCCTAATTATTTTGAGAAAAGAAGGAAACATTATTAATACTTCTACTTTGCTGAATAATGGTGCCTGTGGAAAGTTTGTCTATCAAGTAAAAAATAACAGTTAAGTAGACTCCTGAAGTGATTGGAGCTGTTGATGGCTCAATTTCAGGTTTGCTTATTGTCATCATCATCATAAAGCGTTATTTGATCTAAAAAAAAACAAAGATAATAATAGCACAAACACTAATAACCAGCATAAAATTCATCGATTGTTACAATAAAATATCTTAAAATAAGAAGTATATCTAGGTGTTTTAAAAAATACTTTAAAAGGTTCCTTTTCTTTGTGCAAGCCCAGAGGAAGTTGGCTACTACGTAGCTGATAAAAGGGTTGCCAAGTTTTTTGAGAAAGCTGAGAGCCACTCTACATTACCTAAAAATGTCCTGCCTCAGTATCAGTGATAGGTATATTGCGTGTTCCTCTTAATACAGTTCACAGAATAGAATGATATGGAGGTCTGATTGTTTTGAGATTCCATCACATGGGCAAACAGACAGGTCACAGAGCTCATATTTTCTCACTCGGTACCTCACCAACAATGGAAACAGATTCAAGACAGGTAGAGACTCCGCAGTCATCGGAAATGGCTATTAAGCCCTGTTTTGGGAGATAGAAACAAGACTGTATAATTACCGTTTTTGCCTGCCGTGAGGATTAGAATGCAAAACAACTTCAATAATGGTCTATGTTTCAATCCTTGGAGGATGCAGAACTAAGAGCAACAGTTTGGTTACATTAGGTGATTAGGAAAACTGCACAGCAACCACATATTACTGGATTCTGCATTTTCTTTATGGCATGTTGCACAATTACTATGGCAGCAAAACCAAAAGGAGCATTTTGGTGATGGTTGTTTGTGTCATTCTAAACAGGGTGTTCAAGAAGCAGCCTTCTGCTATTCCCCTGTGAAGCGCACCCTGTCATGTATGCTGGTGTGTATGGTTCTACAGTGAACATGTATCATCAATGTGACCTGTGTTAAAAGTGCCACTAGACACTTCCTTTGCAACAAAGGCAAAGGCCTTTGAAATCCCTTCTGTTTTTGACCCCTTTCTTAGCAAAACCCCAATTCCTTGCTGACCTAGTGATAAGGTTGTTTATTCATTCCTCTCCTTGGAACGAGGAAATGTGTTTATTTTCCAGAGACGAAAGGCTCAGGAGGTAGTCATATGGAAACATAGTATTATCCTGTACTTACCAACACTGTTTTGCTTTTCAGATTTCCCTCCCTGCTGTCTCTTTCCTTCCCCTGCTTTATCATCCCACTCACCTGTGTTAATATAGCAGTCAGGGTTGGGACTGTCAAGAGGTGGACCCCTTTTTGGCATTGAACCATTTCAGAGGAAACACTGTGTAGACAATCTATTGTTTCTTACTGCACTGCTCTTGCTTCTTTCTGCACCTCTCATGCAAAGTTCTACAACCCTTTTGCCTCTTTCTGTACCCCTCTTGCCTCCTGCACAGCTGTTGCTTTTTTTTACACTTATTTTCCTCTTTCTGCACCCCTTTTGCTTCTTTCTGCGCCTCTATTTCTTCTTTCTGCACTTCTCCTGCTTCTTTCTGCACTTCTCTTGCTTCTTTATGCCCTCATCTTTTCTCTTTCTGCACCCCTCTTTCCTCTTTGTGAAACTCTCTTGCCTCTTTCTACACCTCTCTTCTTTCTTTCTGTACCACTCCTGCCTCTTCCTGTACGCCTGTTGCTTCATTTTGTACTTCTCTTCCTTCTTTCTGCAGCCCTCATGCCTCTTTCTGCACGTCTGTTGCTTCTTTCTGCACTTCCATTGGGTCTTTCTGCACTGCTCTTTTTGCAGAGGGAAGAGAGGTGCATAAAGAAGCAGCAGAGGTGCTGAAAGAGGCACAAACGGTGCAGAAAGAGGCAAGAGAAGTACAGAAAGAAGCAATAGAGGTACAGAAATAGGCCAGAGTGGTGCATAAACAAGCAAGAGAAGTGCAGAAAGAGGCAAGCGAATTGAAGAAAGAAGCAACTGAAGAGTAGAAAGAAGCAAGAGAAGTGCAGAAAGAGACAAGTGGGGTGCAGAAAGAAGCAAGAGCAGCGCAGAAAGAACCAACAGAGGTACAAAAAGAGGCAAGTGTGGTGCCGAAAGAAGCAAGTGAAGGGCAGAAAGAGGCAATAGAGGTGCAGAAAGACACAAGAGAGGTGCAGAAACAAGCAAGAGAAGTGCAAAAAGAGGCAATATAAATGCTGAAAGAAGCAACAGAAGAGTAGAAAGAAGCAAGAGAAGTGCAGAGAGAGAAGAGTGAGGTGCAGAAAGAAGCAAGAGCAGTGCAGAATGAACCAACCGAGATGCAAAAAGAGGCAAAAGGGGTGCAAAAAGAATGAAAAGAAGTACAGAAAGACACAAGATAATTGCTGAAAGAAGCAACAGTGAGTAGAAAGAAGCAAGAGAAGTGCAGAAAGAGACAAGTGGGGTACAAAAAGAAGAAAGAGCAGTGTAAAAAGAACCAACAGAGGTGCACAAAGAGGCAAGAGAGGTGCAGAAACAGGCAAGAAAGGTACAGAAAGAGGGTACAGGGGTGCAGAATGAGGCAAGGGAATTGCTGAAAGAAGCAACAGAGTTGCAGGAAGAAACAAAAGGAGTACAGAAAGAGGCAAGTGAGGTGCAGAAAGAAGCAAGAGCAGTACAGAAAGAACCAACAGAGGTGCAAATAGAAGCAAGGGTGGTGCAAAAAGAGTCAAGAGAGGTACAAAAAGAAGGAAGAGAGGTGCAGAAAGAGGCATGAGAATTGCAGAAAGAAGCAACAAAGGTGTAGAAAGAAGCAAGAGCAGTGCATAAAAAAGCAAGAGAAGTGCAGAAAGGAGCAAAAGAGGTGGAGAAAGAGGGAAGAGGGTTCAGAAAGAGGCAAGATTGATACAAAAATATACAAAAGAGGTACATAAACAAGCAAGAGAAGTGGAGAAATAAAGGATGGGCCGCAAGATTCAGTTAAAGAGTTAACTTATCTAGGGGTAAACTTTCAAGGAAGTATGAAATGGGATCGCCAAATTGATTTAGCTTCTCTTAAACTCAGACACATTTCAGGGGCTCCCTGTCAGGAGCACAATCTCTCTCATTGTAAGCCTATCAGCCCAGCCCTAGAAATGTATAACTTGAAAGCTGTTAGTTCAGCATTATATGGCTCAGAAGTCTGGGGGTGCGAGAACCTTCTAGCTCTTACCATCTCTGAAAACAGGTTCCTAAGAAAGATTACTAGACTACCCCAGAGTACCCCTATGTGTCCGTTGCTAATTGATCTGGGCAAGAAACCTATTTCAGCAGCAGCTAAATTGCTTCCCCTTCTGTATTGGAGGAGACTTTGGATTACACCAGAAGTTGCAGGCTATGCACAGGGTTTCTTAGAAATAATTTGGACTGACACATTACATCGTATTAAATGGCTATGGGTAGTTCGAAACCTTCTAGTAGAGCTAGGCTTGATTTCACTGTGGGTAGATCCTGTAAACTCCCACTTTCCATCAAAAGATGTGCTGAAGACCAAGTAATGGGAATGGTTTCAGGAAAAAAAACGCAAGACAACAAGTGTCAACTTCCCTTACTAGACGTTTTTAGACCATAAAGTCGCCCGAGGCTGGAACCTTACTGGGATGCTATTACTAAACCCCTGGACCTTAAGTTGTACTTTCAGTTCAGGGTGGGAGCACTCCCGGTGAGATTTTTCACCAGCCCAATCTTCAACCAGGTGCCTGGGGTGTAGATCCTTCAACGAGTCCACGGCTCATATCCTCTTTGTTTGTGAGGCTTAAGTTGCCCCGCGACGGGCCTGGCTGTTACCCATTTGTAGGCTCATGGGCACAAAAAGGGTAGTGGAAGCTGAACGTATCTTGCGGACTGATACATCACTACCTATTGTACTAGCCTTGGCAAAATTTCCAGGCTGGGCATGGATTTTGAGTGTCTGAAAACAAAAAAAATGATTTCTTTATAATACTCTGACTTGCACATATTTTATTATTGTTATCCTTTTAACTCTCTGAGTTTTTAATGATTTTATTACATGCATTTTTATCTACGGGTATGCAAAGTAGTTTTATTATACGATTTGATGTCTTTTATTATTCATGATTTGGTATATTTAATCCTATTTGTTTTATTGCACATTGCTTTTATGACTGTGTAGAAAGAAGCAAGAGAAGTGCAGAAAGAGGCAAGTGAGGTACATAAACAAGCAAGAGCAATGCAGAATGAACCAACAGAGGTATAGAAATAAGCAAGAGATATGCACAAAAGAACCAACAGAGGTGCAGAAAGAGGTCTTGTTGCAAAGTCATTCTGTGCCTGCAATGTTTTGCTGAATGGTACTGGTGGTAACTGACTCTGACTAACCAAGCCCTGAGCCAGTGCTATCCTGAAATACACTTAGAATACAGTGAAAACACCTACATACACTATGGTACACCATGGGTTGGGGTACCCCTGTGATTGGCGTAACCTCCCCTGTAAGGCCCTAGTACATAATAGGGCAGGGGGTTAAAAACTACCTCTAAGTCAGAGGTGCAGAAATAGGAAAGAGGGATACAGAAATCTGCAAAAGAGGTGCAGAAACAAGAAAGAGAAATGCAGAAAGAGGCAGGTGAGGTGCAGAAAGAAGCAAGTACCGTGCAGAATGAACTATCTGAGGTGCAAGAAGAGGCAAGAAGAGTGCAAATAGAAGGAAGAGAAGTGCAGAAAGAGTCAAGAGAATTGCTGAAACAAGCAACAGAGGAGTAGAAAGAAGCAATACAAGTGCAGAAAGAGACAAGTGAGGTGTAGAAAGAAGCAAGAGCAGTGCATAAAGAACCAACAGAGGTGCAGCAAGAGGCAGGAGAGGCACATAAACAGGCCAGGAGTTTCAGAAAGAGGGTAAAGGAGTGCAGAAAGAGGCAAGAGAATTGCTGAAAGAATCAACAGAGGTGCAGAAAGAAGCAAGAGGACAGCAACAAGAGGAAAGTGAGGTGCATTTGTTTGTTTTATTAGTAAACTGAGTGATTACTTAAAATCTTTACAGTGTAAGATACAATGAACTACAATAAAATGCAATAAAATACCCCCCCCCCTTCTCTGCAAAAACCAAGTAAAACCATTGGTGCAACTATATAGTTACGAGACTGACTGTGTTAACTACTATTGTCCAATCAGGGTTCTATTAAAAGAATTAGAGTTTTAATTTCTCCATGAGACCATGCCTACTAGAGTCTGAGAGACGTATGGAAGTTCGACATCCTCACTCACGCTGTGGAGCCAGATGACAGCTGATGGATTCTGCATCAGACCCTTAGCCGACCCAGATTAAGTACCTCAGTCTGATGGTTCCAATTACTTTTCAATGTCACCCTGGGTTAACTATAGGCTGACAACTTTGGGGCAACGAGGAAAGCGCTAAGCCCACTGTCGGGCCCATCGGATCTGTAGCCTTTAGTTGGGAATCGAGTGCCATTTTAACTTGATGGATAAACCTGCCGACCCTGGATAATAAGCAGGTCGTGGTTTCTGAGAAACACCAGTCCGAGGCCTCTCTGCATGTTCTATGGCCCAGGTTCCGTAATGCCGGGCGCATCAATCGCTGTTGGTCGCTATCCAACTTTGTGCAGCAACTTAGCAGATGTAGCCTGGATTCTCTGCGATAGTTGCAAAGTTGGCAAGCAATGGCTCCGTCCGTGCGTGCCCAAATTGGGTTGAAGTCCGCGATCCTGAGGGCCAAAAGGCGCATAAACAGAATTTTCTGTTTAGCCTGGGTTGTTAATGAATCATACAGGTATGGTTGGATGCAGAAAGAACTAAGAGCAGTGCAGATATAACCAACAGAGTCGCAACAAGAGAGGTGCAAAAAGATGGAAAATAAGTGAAAGAAGAAATAAGTGAGGTATAGAAAGAAACAAGAGCAGCACATAAATAAGCAAGAGGGGTACAGAAAAAGCAAAAGAGGTGGAAAAATAGGGAAGAGAGTGTGGAAAGAAGCAACAGAAGTGCAGAAAGAGGCAGGTGATGTGCAGAAAGAAGCAAGAGCAGTGCAGAATGAACCAACAGAGGTGCTTAAAGTAGCAGAGAAGTGCAGAAAGAAGCAGAAGAGGTACAGAAATAGGGAAGAGGGTGCCGAAAGAAGCAAGAGGGATACAGAAATGTGCAAAAGAGATGCAGTAACAAGCAAGACAAGTGCAAAAAGAGGCAAGATAGGTGCAAAAAGAAAGAAGAGAAGTGCAGAAAGAGGCAACAGAAGTGCTGAAAGAAGTTACGGAGGATTAGAAAGAAGCAAGAGAAGTGTAGAATGAGACAAGTGAGTTGCAAAAAGAAACAAGAGTAGTGCAGAAAGAACCAAAAGAGGTGCAAAAAGAGGTAAGAATGGTTTAAAAAAAGGAAGAGAAGTGCAGAAAGAGGCAAGAGAACTAAACAAAGAGGCAAGTGAGGTGCAGAAAAAAGCAAGAGCAGTGCTGAAAGAACCAACAGAGGTTCAAAAAGAGGCAAGAGAGGTGTAAAAAGAAGGAGGAGAAGTGCAAAAAGACTCTGATTGAGTAGGAAGGCCCTCACACACCGACCTGGTCAGTGTCATGCTTCATCATCGGGCCCCACCGAAGAGACCGAGTGTCTCTTCGGTGTGCTACGACGCCAGAAAGACTGCGGAGCTGGTCGTGTGGGGAGGACGTGTTGTGAGAAATAGAAATTAAAAGTGCCTAACAGGGTATTGAAAAAACTTTAATGAGTGATCCCTAAGACACGTGTAGGTGGTATATGTGTCTGAATTTAAGTGCCAAGGTTGTTAGGATTTGGTTAAATTCAGCTAAATACCACGTGGTTAAATTAATCAGTCAACATGTTTCTGCCGTACTAGTGGTATGTATTCACCAAGGCATTCTTCAGGACTATACCCCGGCGGTATGGATACTCTAATAGTCCACCCTAACCTGGGGACGTGAAAGTGAAAAAAGAAAAGTGAAAAAAGTGCTTAAAAAATTAGAAGAGCGAAATGCTCATTCTAAAAAAAACCCAAATTCAGGGGTGTCTCAGCACTTTAAAATAGGGCGCTACTAGCACCATGGGTCTCGGGAGGAGGGTTGGAGCGCGCCTGGCACATCGCCCTCAGCGCTCTCAACCCGCTTCTTAACCTGCAAGAATCCTCAAGACCGGACCCCGACGATGGGGGAATGAGCATTTCGCTCTTCTAATTTTTTAAGCACTTTTTTCACTTTTCTTTTTTTACTTTCACGTCCC
This sequence comes from Lissotriton vulgaris, assembly GCF_964263255.1. Lineage (NCBI taxonomy): Eukaryota > Metazoa > Chordata > Amphibia > Caudata > Salamandridae > Lissotriton > Lissotriton vulgaris. Next base: position 950,762,215 of record NC_141691.1, read on the forward strand.
CAGGTTAGGGTGGACTATTAGAGTGTCCATACCGCCGGGGTATAGTCCTGAAGAATGCCTTGGTGAATACATACCACTAGTACGGCAGAAACATGTTGACTGATTAATTTAACCACGTGGTATTTAGCTGAATTTAACCAAATCCTAACAACCTTGGCACTTAAATTCAGACACATATACCACCTACACGTGTCTTAGGGATCACTCATTAAAGTTTTTTCGATACCCTGTTAGGCACTTTTAATTTCTATTTCTCACAACACGTCCTCCCCACACGACCAGCTCCGCAGTCTTTCTGGCGTCGTAGCACACCGAAGAGACACTCGGTCTCTTCGGTGGGGCCCGATGATGAAGCATGACACTGACCAGGTCGGTGTGTGAGGGCCTTCCTACTCAATCAGAGTGATTGTGTTAAAACCCTCCTATCATTTGCTCCATATTCCTGGCAGTCTTGTGACTGACCAGACCTCTCTTCTTTTGTTGTATTGCATTTAACCGGGGATTAAGAGAGTGTCCTTGATTCTCCCTACCTCTCCCTTTGTTGACATATATTGAAGTGCAAAAAGAGGCAACAGAATTACTGAAAGAAGCAACAGAGGAGTAGAAAGAAGCAAGAGAAGTGCAGTAAGAGACAAATGAGTAGCAGAAAGAAGCAAGAGCAGTGCAGAAAGAACCAACAGAGGTGGGAAAAGAGGCAAGAGAGGTACAGAAACAGCCATGAAAGGTACATAAAAAGGGTACAGGGGGTGCAGAAAGAGGCAAGATATTTGCGGAAAGAAGCAACAGAGGTACAGAAAAAAAGCAAGAGCAGGGCAAAAAGAAGCAGGGAGAAATACGGAAAGAAGCAAAAGAGGTGGAGAAATAAACAAGGGGGTGCAGAAAGAGGCAAGTGGGATACAGAAATTTGTATAAGAGATACAGAAACAAGCAAGAGAAGTGCAGAAAGAGGCAAGAGAATTGCTGAAAGAAGTAACAGAGGTGTAGAAAGAAGCAAGAGAAATGCAGAAAGAGGCAAGTGAGGTGCAGAAAGAAGCAAGAGCAGAGCACAGAGAACCAACAGCGGTGCAGAAATAGGCAAGAGGGGGTGCAAAAAAATGGAAAAGAAGTGCAGAAAGAGGCAAGATAATAGCTGTAAGAAGCAACAAAGGTGCAGAAAGAAGCAAGAGAAGTGCTGAGAGAGACAAGTGAGGTGCAGAAGGAACTAGGAGCAGTGCAACCAACAGAGGTACAAACAGTGGCAAGAGAGGTACAGAAATTTGCAACAGAGGTACAGAAAGAAGCAAGAGCAGTGCAGAAAGAAGCAAGAGATGTGCAGAAAGAAGCAAAATAGGTGGAGAAATAGGGAAGAGTGTGCAGAAAGAAGCAAGAGGGATGGAGACATTTGCAAAAGAGGTGCAAAAAGAAGCAAGAGAAGTGCAGAAAGAGACAAAAGAATTGCTGAAAGAAGCCACAGAGGTATAGAAAAAAGGAAGAGAAGTGCATAAAAAGGCAAATGAGGTGCTGTAAGAAGCAAGAGCAGTGCAGACATGAACCAACAGAGGTGCAAAAAGAAGCAAGATTGATGCAAAAAGAAGGAAGAGAAATGCAGAAATAGGAAAGATTATTGCTGAAAGAAGCAACAGAGGAGTAGAAAGAAGCAAGAGAAGTGCAGAAAGAGGAAAGTGGGGTACAGAAAGAAGCAAGAGCAGTGCAGAAAGAACCAACAGAAGTGTAATAAAAGGCAAAAGAGGTACTAAAAGAAGGAAGAGAAATGCAAAAAGAGGCAAGAGAATTGCTGAAAGAAGCAACAGATGAGGAGTAGGAAGGAAGAGAAGGAGGAGCCGTGCAGAAAGAATCAACAGAGGTGCAAAAAGAGGCAGGAGAGGTGCAAAAATAAGGAAGAGAGGTACAGAAAGAGGCAAGAGAATTGCTGAAAGAAGCAACAGAAGAGTAGAAAGAAGCAAGAGAAATGCAGAAAGAGACAAGTGAGGTGCTGAAATAGGGAAGAAGGTAAAGAAAGAGGCCAGAGGGACACAGAAATTTGCAAAAGAGGTGCAGAAACAAGCAAGAGAAGTGCAGAAAGAGGCAGGAGAATTGCTAAAAGACGCAACAGAGCAATAGAAAGAAGCAGGAGAAGTACAAAGATGGTAGGAGGTGTGCACAAAGAGGCAAGAGAGGTACAGAAAGAGGCAGGAGGGGTGCAGAAAGAAGGAAGAAAAGTGCAGAAAGAAGTAACAGAATTGCTGAAAGAGGCATGAAAGGTGCAGAAAGAGGCAAGAGAGTTGCACAAAGATGAAAGAGCGGTGCCCGAATTAGAAGCAGAGAGCAAACACACCCAGTCGGGGTCATCAAATGTAAAAAACAATAACATCATTTAAAAGATAATGAAAGGTGAATACTGTAACTGTCTGTGTTGTAGTTGTCCTGGTGAAATTGGTAATTTGCATGCCTCCATTCCTTTTATTCTTGGTACTCCTCCATTCAATCGGGCGCTCCGTCAATCAATTTTGGGTGACCATTGACACACTGTCCAGTCCACTGTCAGCCTGGCGGTTGCGGAATTGCGGAATGCTATGGAAAGTGTGAGTTAATGTTTTCACATCTCACTGGGTAAGTGATGGCCTGTAAAGGACAAAGGAAAAATTTCTCTGAATACGGCATCCTGGTCGCTAAATGGCAAGGAGGCCACTTTCCACTCGACATCTGGAAGATGCTTCTGGAATAATGCCGCCATTAATGGGGTGCAGGAGCTACTGACCGATACCCTTAAGGAAATAGAAGAGTGGAACGGAAATGAAATAGTTTGTTTTGAGGAATTCATGTTAAAGATTCTTTTGAATGCTAAAAAAACTGTCCCCCCTCGGAAAAAAGGAGAGGTAGTTCCTCTGACTCTCCGTAATTTAAATAGGGAATTAAACAAACTAATACGTGCACAGTACGTTGAAAGGGTACCGGAACGTGGGAAAAATATCGCTAGGTTAAAAAGAAAGAGACTCAAGCTAAAAATTAAACGGGACAGGGAGGATGAAGTATGGATTAAACTAAGGGAATCTGCTGCATATGGCAACATTAAAGACTTTTGGGCAATAATTGGGAAAGGATGTGGTACACGCCACTCCCCCACTCCCATAGCTATACCTGAAGATATATGGTCCTCTCATATCCGAGAATTATATGCAGGGAATGGGACTACAAGTGTGGATAACATTATGTATGCTACCCCTGATGACTCGGTCTTCTTTCCCTCTGAGAAGGAAATCGAGTTGGCTATAAAAAATATGCGTTCCTCTGGGGCCATGGGACCGGATGAGCTTCCGATGACGGTCCTAAAACAAGACCCTTTAACCTGGAGCAAAATCTTATACCCCCTGTTTAGGGCATGCCATCTTTCCAAATGCGTCCCTGCATCGTGGAGAGGAAGCATTCTGGTCCCTATCTTCAAAAAGGGGGCAAGGGACAGCCCCAGTAACTATCGCATGATAGCGCTCCTCGACTCCATCGGAAAGGTCTTTGCGAAATGCCTCTTGAGTTCTCTTTCTGATTGGGTCGAGGAGCGAAACATCTTGCCGTTGGAACAGACTGGCTTCCGAAGGGAACATGGCACTCTGGACAACCTGACTGCCCTTCAGGTTATTACTGACAAATATGTCCAGGTGAGAGGGGGTGTCGTATACGCTGCCTTTATTGATTTCTCCACAGCGTTCGATAAAGTAGATCGGGGAACGCTGTGGAGAAAATTGGCGTCGCTGGGTGTCCCTATTCCCCTGTTGGAATTGGTGCGGGCTCTGCACACTGAGACCTGGTGCAGGGTCCTAATGGGGGGTGAAAGGGGGCTTTCGGCCAAAATACCATCCCAGAATGGCCTTAAACAGGGCTGCTTATTGGCGCCCCTGTTGTTTTCCCTATATACAACTGATCTCCCTGCTGCTGTGTCCCACAGTGAGGGGATCGCACCGTTGATAGGAGGGGTGCCAATCGCCTGTCTGATGTATGCCGACGATGTGCTATTGCTTGACTTAACTCCCGTGGGTCTGGCAAATCGGCTTCTGGCTCTTCAGGACTTTGCTGGGGAGCATCATATGAAGATCAATATTAATAAAAGTAAGGTGATGTGTATTGCTGGTAGGAAGAAATGCCGCTCGACAAACTTTGGTTGGGCTATTGGAGGGCATAGATTGGAGGTCGTAACTTGTTATACATTTTTAGGGAAAATATTCTCGGCCAATATGAGCGAGAATCTCCATATAGAGCATTGCTCCCGCAAAGCTCTTGCCCATGGCAATGGGTTAAAGTCCCTATACCTGGCAACGGGGAAAAGACATTTTTCTAGCCTTCTGGAAGTATTTAGAGCTAAAATCCCCGCAACCATCTTCTATGGTATAGAAATAATAGAGATAAAACTTTGGGACTTTTGCCACAAGATTGAGGGAAAACTCCTAAGATCCCTCTCGACTTTAAACAATGCCTGTCCACTGGCCGCCTGCAGGTTGGATTTTGGACTCAGGAGTGCCTGGGTTCAGGGGCTGTGCGCCTTAATAAGGTGGGTAGCCAGTTTGGCCGGAGCAAGAGAGGGAACCCTGCGAGTTTTACTCAAAAATGAACTTTTGGGCAATTTTAAGGAGTTCTCCAAACTCGTTAGTAATTTTAGAGGGGCTGTGAAAATCCTTAGACTGGATGAAAGCGCGCTTTTCTCCTACTCTCCCATGCAGTTAAAGCAGGTCCTTAAGGAGGCTTCGTGGGAGTATTGTTTTCTATCCGACAAAAAAACAGTTGGAGATAAAAGGAATGTGGAGCCACTCATCTCCTCCTATAGGTTGAAACAGCCTCAACCGTATGCCCTGTGGAATTTACCACATGGGATACGTAGGTTTTGGTTTTTATTACGGTACGACTTAATCCCTCTTAATGTGCTGCTGTCCAAATGGCATGGTACTTCACCGTTGTGCAATTTATGTAAATTGAATAACCAGGACTGTATGCATGTACTTTTGATTTGTCCTATGTTACGTAGCTTGCGCAATCGATGGCTTAAAGTAATTTGTCTACGCCTCAGCATTGTCACTTTACAAGATTTTCTTCATGCACTTTATTGCCCACCGAATGAAATGTTTTGTGCTTATGTTTTTAACTTTTTTAAAGGATTTTTAGCTATTTATTAATGTTTCTGGAAGATTGTACCGGCCCGGCCTTGTGGGACTGATGGTTTGCAGTGCAGCTATTACGGTTCGAATAATATGTTTTTATGACTCTTGCACTTTTGATGATTTTGTTACTTTGTCTGTACATGTTTATGTGGCCCTCTTTGAGAGCCAAAACATAATAAATAAATTTGAAAATTTGAATTTGACAAAGGAAAAACAAAAAGGTATCTCAACACCCTGGATGAAAAAAAAAAAGTTACAGTGTGTAGTGCAAAACAAACACTTTAATGGGGAAACAGTATTACATACATACAAAATCATGTGTCATGTTGTCAGTGCCTACTCTGAGTCTCTCTTTCCAGGATACATAGCACAGAGCAAGCCAAGAGACCAGACGGTTGTGGCCGGCAGCATTGAGAGAACCAAGCTCAATGTACCTTACCTTCTCTTTCTATAAGACAGACAAAGCAAGCAGATTTATTATTATTACTATTCGACAGCATAAATAGCACTAACTTCCCAAATTAAGTGACAAGGTTAATGCACCGCTGTCACTCATACCATTGCAGTAGGTCGACCACTCCATCTCACCACTGCACAGACATGACAACATGTAGGTCAGCAGTGCACTATGCTGTGGTTGTTGTTGACTTGTTTCTTTACCTGTTTGTCAGCCACTCATGAAACGGGCATGGCCATAGTTGGTTGGTTCTTCATTCATTCACCCACGATACATCCAAGTGATTAACTGTGAAGATATTCAGTAAACGGGTAAGGTCCGGCCTGTAATTGTAAATGGGAAAACAGAAAGGGATAATTTGATAAACATAGTACCACACCAAGGAGGAAACATTAAAAATACGGTAGGGTGTGCAGTGCAAAAAGAACACTTTCAGAGGTGACACAACCACATACATGCATCATCATTTCTCAAGTGCCTGCCTACTCAGAGTATCTGTTTTCAGGATAATACTTAGCACAGAGCAGGCCAGGGCCATGCAGACGGTCATGGCAGGCACCAGTGAGTGAAGTGAATCAACCTCCATGTGTGTAGCATACCTCTTTCACAGAGACAGACAAAGCAGTTTTTATACAGCAAGCAACATAGCAGAATTTTTGGAAATTCAGTGACTAAATGAACCGCTGTCTGGCATAACCTTACACTGGCTCAATCACGCCTCAACACCACCACTAGACACTGACAGACAGACATCTCTGTCTGCTGTGGTTGTTGTTCACTTTTTTACCTGTTTGCCACTCAGGAAACAGCCAGAGTTCTTTCGTTAATTATCGATGGTGATCCATCACAGTGAAATGCAATGTAATAGTCACAGTGGCCCCTGCAGTAGATGTAGAATGTGCATTAAACAAGGTAAACAGAGTAGACTTGAGTAACATTTAGTGTGTAGAAGATTAAATAATAATAGAACACATAGATTTCATTCCAGGCACAACAAACAAACAGCATTTGCTCAGAGCCAGACTGCCAGTGTCCAATGCATGGCATCTCATCATTCATTACCTGTTCCACTTCCATGTCAGCATCATATTCTTAAGTGAAGGGCCACTGTGCAGCCACTCATTGTCAATTTCAGCAGTTCTCCTCAGCATAGTCATCATCATTCATCAACCATCCTGTCCCACTTCTTTTGCAGGGACTCGTTGAAGAAGCAAACAGTTCAGTTTCTTGATTCTTTGTAATCCAGCCAGCAACCTAGAGGGAAATTGATCGGGGAGGAGGATGGAGGAGCTGGAGCATGACTGAGTTGTGAACTTGTGAAGGTCAGGATGCAGACAGCTGCACCCTCAATATGGATGGAAATAATAGGACGAAGACAGTGCTGCAGATGAATTTGTTGTGATTAAAGTTTTGTTGTGATAAAAGTTGCAAAACAAAGAAAGACACACAGAAATAAAAGTGAATAAGGAAGGGGAAAAAGTAAGTTGTTAAGAGACTATGTGTCTGGGAAGTAGAGCTCATCCTCAAACTCTGTGAATTGAACCTGGAGTATGTCAGCTAACAAAGAAGAACTTCCGTCACCTAAGTCGGTGTCCTCTTCTTCCTGTGTGGATTCACATATTTTGTAATCTGGTGGTATGAAGTGCTGATTCATCTTGATCGTTGATAACCTCTCCTGATTTTTGGGCAAGAGGTGTGTCCATTTTAAAGTTACAATGACACCAGAAGCACTGAAAACACGTCCAGAAGACACGCTTGCGAGTGGGCAAGACAAATAATTTAGAGCCAGCTTGGTGATCAGTGGCCCTTGACCCCTTTTTCCATACCAATAGAGCAATGGGTTATGATCAATGAAGACCTATGTTGGGTCATCCAGATAGGCCTGCACCATCCATTCAAGGTCATCCAGGGGTGCTGAACTTTGCGTACCATCTGAGGCCTTTGCATCAACACTGGAACAAGCAAACCCTTGATGAGTTATCCAATCCTCTTCCGACAATATTATGGCTGGGCCTGTTGCAGGTGAGGATGATGATACTGTTGCTTTTGTCAGTAATGGCTGTCAGGGAAAGTGACTGCCTTTGGCCACAGAAGTGGACCTTGACGCCAGATGGCCTGCCTGCTGATTCAGTAGTACTTCTGCAGGTTCCTTCGATTTCCTGCTGCTCTTTTTTTAACTGAGTGGCTTAACCGAGCTAGCCAATGTTTGTACTTTGAAACATCTTCTTCAGTAAAAGGAATGAATGCATTGCTGGCCAGTGCCTTTTTTTTTACTGTGGATCCAGAATAGTGGCACAAATGTAATGTTGTTCTGTATGTATTTTTTTAGGCCTTTCATTGTCAACTAGGCGGGTTAATAAGCTCTCCGCCAACTGATATGCGTCTTGCTTGTCAGTATCATCTTTGAACGTTGAAGACACCGCCTTCAGTTGGTGCTCTAGCATGCGCAACAATGGGATAGCTTTGCCCAAAGTACAGTCCTCCCTGCTGACTTCACGCGTGAAAATCTCAAAAGGGCGAAGCATGTCTGTCAGGCTTTTAACTAGGTTCCCTTCCTCCAACTCTAGCCTCAAGTCTTTCATAGAAGAACCACGTGCAAAGACAAACTCATTGATTACCAAGCACTGCTCAAAAAGACACTCAAGCATGTAGAAGGTTGAGTTCCAACGTGTTGCCACCTCCTGGATGAGTCCTCTAACTGGCACTCTACGTTCACATTGAATGATCCTCAGCTGCTTCCAGGCCTTAAAAGAATGGTTGAAATGTGTGCAGATTCTTCGGCAGGTGGTCAGTAACTTGCTGACTTTGTTTTCTTTTTTCAAGAAATCTTGTACAACTATGTTAATACTGAGCGCCAAACACGGCACTCTGAAAAAGGCACCATCATTCATGGCCCTAACTATATTACTGCCATTATCTTTGGAAACATAACCTATCATGCGCTTTCTTGGATGCAGCCATTGAAAGACCTTACAGTTAAACTCCTCCAAAATGTTTACAGCAGTATGAGATTTCTCCATGGCAAACATGGCTACTGTTGCATGTTTTCGACTAGCTTGAAAAATTGTGTCACTGTCAACACCTGCATACATCTTGTCTCTAACCCCTGCAAAAGATACCCAGTGTGCAGTGATGCACATGTAATCAAGGGCTTGGCTACTGGTCCACATGTCTGTTGTCAGGTGGATAGTGTGAAAAGCACTCTTCTGCAAAGCTGCCCCAATTGTTGTAAATAAAACAGCGATAATGTTAAGCATTCGCTGAATACATATTGTTGTGTCTTCAGTGTAGTTTCCCACTTTTTCTGTGTTTTGCGGCCAGACTCCATTTTCTTTTTTGGCCTCCATCTTGTAGGCTACATCACGCCATGTGCTCGCCACGAGGCAAGTCCTACCTCACTGACCGTCACCCCTGGAGTTTGCCCAGTAACAAGCTATAAATAGTTCCAGCCTATCTAGCGCATGCTCAGTACGTGTAACATCTGTTTCTGCTTAGAGGGGATTGCAATGTGCATTCAGGGGGCCTAATGAACCGTTAACTCCGCCCATGTATTGATTGTGTTCAAGAAATATCCTTATATGATTGTAAATCATACTCTTGAGCTGTAACCGCCCACTTATGAGCCCCTTCTTTGTGTATAAAAGGGGACCGCGTGTCTGAGTTCTTTGTGCTACCTTGTACAATACTGAAGGGTATTGTGTTGGTTGTAGTACCACCTTTAAAGGTTTATTAAATGTTGTCTTTGTATTTCCAGTTTCCGTGAAAATTTCTTATATAGTCTGAGGACTTCTTGCGTACAGAAGAGCGAACCTTTCGAATTTGCGGGCCTGGCTGAGGCCTAAACTCATCAATTGGCGCCCGTCACGTGGGGCTCATCGGCGAATCGGATGCTCGAAGGACTGGTCGTGACGAAGGATTGGAACCTTGCCGGGGACGTGATCACTGCCAGCGGCGCCTTTAGTCCTGGCATCCCGAGGTATTCTTCCTTCCCTTCCGATCTGACCGTCTGGGTGGCGCGGGTCCTTGACTGAGACCTCTTCTGTCGGTTTGCCATGTAGTGGCCGTTTGGGAGAATTCAGAACTTGCCAGTTGGAATCTGGACGCTCTTGATTGGTAAGAATCGTTGTGCGATGCTTGCCCCGAGCCTTTGATAGTCTTGATTGGCAAGGCAGTTTTAGGATACGCTTGCCCCGACTAATTTGTTTGAATTTGAAATTGACTAGTCATTTGTGAATGTGTCTATGATTGTGATATATGAGTTGCAACCCATATAGGCGGGCAATGTGGGGAAATTTCTCCTGACCTATGAATTTGAACGGCGCAAAGTTTTAAGTGCCATTTTATTGTAATATTGCATATTCTGCATTATTTTGAGACATGCCCGTTTTTAGCGCACTTCGTAAGTGGTGCTGCTGTTTTGGAAATGACCGGTTGGTACTTGAAGAATCACAGCCGGCTCCCCCGGACGGAACGTGGAATAGAGATATGTATGTAAAGTTTGGTCTTTCCCCTATAATGTACAGCACGTTATGGAGGAAATACACCAAGAAGGATCCTGAGTTGCGATGGCCTATGTATGGATCGTTTGATTTGAGGAAAATTGAGTATGTGGAACTGTGTATGTGTAAGCGGAGAGTGCGACAAGATATGTTTGAATGCATACGTATGTGGGTGAAAGAAGTGCGAGAGCGTGAGAAGCGTGAGCAAGCACTGATTGAGAAAGAGCAGCGAAAGAGTGAACGTGAGAAAGCGCAAGAGTTGAAAAAGCGTGAAGCTAAGGAGTTAGAAGAAAAGCAGGAGAAAGAACGGCGGTTGCAAATATCTGGCCAATATTCTGTTCGCCAGCCACTCTATCCTGTCCTTAATAAATCGGATGATGATTTTTCGTTATTAGATCGTTCACCCCCGCCCTACGCTGGCCCGTCCGCCCCGAATGGAGGAGATTCAGATTCCAGACCGTCCGATCAGAAGAGGGATACGCGGTCTATGTTATCGGCCGATCGTATGACTGATCTTCGTAAGATTGCTTATCGGGTCACCAAAGATACTGTGTCTTTAACTGATGTGTTAACTGAGCTTGAGACATGGGAGGATAGAGAAAGACTGTATTTTGTTAGTTTCCTGTCTGATGAAGTAGTGACCGCCTTTCGGAAATACTCCGATGTTCTTGAACCAGAGGATGTGGTAGCTGATGCTAAAGAATTACGTAAAGGTCTTTTTCTTTCTTCTCAGGTGCCCAATGCAGTTCGACGACTCTTTGCGTTGCGGGACGAAATGTTTAGACTCCGGGAAGAGACACGGAAACGAAAGGCCAGTGACGAGTCTTCGGGCCTGTCTGGCGCCGGGAAGCAGTCACCCATCTTTCATTCAGAAAAGATCGACACTGTGAATGTTAAACCAATGCGGAAGGTAGCGCCTTGATACGTTCCCCCTAGGGGAGCGGGTACCAGTTCAGATAAGGGGTCTCCTGATGCTCAAGGGTATTTTATTTATAATTGGGTATATACTCCTTGGAATAGAGCAGATGTCATGGCATTAAAAGCAGCATTACCCGATCCCCGAAAGAATCCCGCAGCGTTTTATGAGGAAGTTGAGGGGGCTCTGAATTCTTGTACTATGACTTTGGCTGATATTGATTTGTTTTTCGGGCTTATTCTACCACCAGACATGTGGAGGTCGATCTGAAAGGTTTATGATCTCACGATTTTTAGAGCTAGATGGAGGGATCTTGAGGATGAGGACAGGGAGAGGAAGCCTGCACAGAAACCGCCCCAATCGATTTTAGATCTTCCCGCTGCCATAGTCACTAAATTGAAAACGCTTATCCCCCCTAAAAAGATTGATTGGACTATGTTAGCATCCTGTAAACAGAAAATAGATGAATCCATGTCGGATTTCTTTACACGGTTTGAAGAAACGTTTCATGATTTTAGCGGTCAGTCGCTCACAGACGACATGTGTCGACATCTCTTTGTCGATAAATATGTTTCAAACTTATTACCGAGTATAGCAGCTCGATTAAAAGCGAGTGAAAGTTCTTGGAATACCTCGACACCAGCATCCCTCCTTACGATGGCTCAGTATTACGAGCGTCAGGAATTAGAAGCGAAAGGGAGTGAGGAAAAGAAAACTAAGGATTTGAAAACGAAGGTTATGTTAGCGCAAGTATATGGGCAACAGCGTAGAGGAAATGAGCAGGGTGGCAGGAACTTTTCTACTCCCTCGCAGGGTCGTACTGATGTGGCCCGGGATCAATGTGCATATTGTAAAATGAAGGGACATTGGGCATGCGATTGCCCGGTGCTACGTACACATCGCCAAGAGCGTGGGCAAGGGTCTGTAAGGGGTAGAGGAAACTTTTTAGGTCCTCGATATAACACGAATGACTGAGCTAGATTTGATTCCAATGTGCGATCCCGTGATGGGTCCAACGTTTTTGATCGACAAAATCAGTACCAAATGTCTGAATATGCACCTCCCGAACAGCATGATTCTCAGTATGCATAGGATTGCGTAGGATGGGGTAAGGAACCAGTTGAAGTGCTAGTAGATCAGAGGGGTCCTTATGTTACAGCACAATTTTTGGGCTCTACTGATAAGTTCCAGGTTGATACAGGAGCTACTCGTAGCGCTTTGTCCAGAAAATTGGTTCCGAGGGCTCCCCTGTCTGGCTCATCGATTACGTCAATAGGGTTTGATGGAACTCCTTCTGTTAGCACACTGTCACAACCTCTTGCACTTTATGTTGATCAGTTTGCTGCACCATGTCCATTTCTACTTTCTCCAAACACTCCTGACAACATTGTTGGCCAGGATATGCTCAAGTATTTCCGGGCCACGATACGGTGCTCCCCTGAAAGAGTGCATGTTATTTTGAATGATAATTATCCATCAATGGAGAAGGTGTACTTGATTACGGTGGAAGCTGCATTGGCCTCTCTGCCTGAATCCTTGTGGGCTACATCCGATACCGACATAGGACAAATGATTATTCCTCCAGTGCACATTAGTGTAAAGGAGGGAGCTGTGTTGCCGCGTCTGCCTCAGTATCGGATTTCACAGGAGGGGGAGGAGGCTCTTATACAAATAGTGCAGGATCTGATTAAAGCCGGAGTGGTTGAAGAAGTCCCTTACAATGTGTGTAACAGTCCTATCCTACCGATTTTGAAAAAAGACACTGACACAAGGGTTTATCAATTTATTATCGATCTGAGGGAGGTTAATAAGATTGTGATACCTCTATATCCTGTGGTCTCAGATATTACGACACTTCTCACTTTGGTCCCACCAACTGCAACAACGTTCTCTGTTATTGACTTGAACAATGCTTTCTTTTCGATCCCTATTCATCCTGACAGCCAATATCTTTTCGGCTTCACTTTGAATAACAGATCGTTTAGATTCTGTAGAGTTCCCCAAGGCTATACTCAAAATCCCAGTATCTATAGTCAGGCATTGAAACGACAACTGGATTCCTTTGTTTTACCCGACGGTGTGGCGCTTATACAATATGTCGATGACATCTTGTTGGCCGCTGACACACCAGAGCAATGTGAAGCCTGCACTCTGTCCTTACTTACATTTTTGGCATCCCACAATCACAAAGTATTGAAAAAGAAACTGCAATTTTGTAGACCAAAGGTAACCTACTTAGGTCACCTTTTGTCTAAGGAGGGGCGTGCACTCACGCCAGATCGTATTCAAGCCATTTTAGACACACCAGTACCCTCCACGCAGAAAGAAGTTCGAGCCTTTTTGGGTCTTAACTCCTTTTGTAGACAGTGGATATTAGGATTTTCACACATAGTTAAACCACTGTTAGCCCTCTTGACAAAGGATAACCCAGTTCCCCTTCCATGGACAGATGAATGTGAGAATGCTTTTCACCAATTACATCAATCTCTTTGTTCAGCACCAGTGTTAGGCACCCCTGATTACACAAAGCCTTTTACGTTGTATGTGCATGAGAGAGATGGATGCGCGTTATCAGTGTTAGTGAAAATGCACAGCGATAAGCAGCGCCCTTGTGCATATTTCTCGGCAGTACTTGATCCTGTTGCCCGAGCATTGCCTGGATGTTTTCGTTCAGTCGCGGCGACAGCTGTGTCAATACGCCAGAGTGAAGGGATTGTCTTATCTCATAAGCTGTTAGTGTTGGTCCCCCATGCTGTTGATGCCCTTTTGAATCAGACAAAGACGCAGCATCTGACTAGTGCTCGTCTCACAGGATATGAGTTGACATTACTGGCTCCCCACATAACTTTGAAACGATGCGCAACACTAAACCCAGCCACATTGTTGCCCTTCCCAACGACCCGGCCTGAGGCACAAGAGACGCATGACTGGGTCTTTGTGACCGAGGAACAGACAAAGGGTCGCATTGATTTACAGGACACACCCTTTGCAGATGTGGATGGAGAACTATAGGTGGATGGGTCTTGTTTAAAATTACCAGAAGGAACAACCTCTGCGGCCTATGCAATTGCCACATTACACACGATAGTGGAGACAGCACGCATACCACAGAAATCAGCTCAGGCAGCTGAACTGATAGCATTGATACGTGCTTGCAAGCTTAGCACAGGATTATGTGTAAATGTTTATACCGATAGCTGCTATGCTTTCGGAGTAGCGCACGATTTTGGCCTGCTCCGGAAGGAAAGGGGCTTTTTGACATCACACGGAACTCAGATTATGTATGGAGAATTAGTAAACCAGCTTCTGACTGCGCTGACACTCCCTAGAAGAATAGCCATAGTAAAATGTAGTGCGCACAAGAAAGTGACAGACAAAGTGGGACAAGGAAATGCCTTTGTAGATCGAGTGGCACGAGAAACTGCGATGCAGCCTGGTTCCACTTCTATGTATGTTGTCAAGTCACAAGCTGAACGGTGGCATGATGCAAGGGAGAAGGTGCTAGAAATGCAAAAGACTGCTACTGATAAGGAACGAGAGCAATGGTCCAAAGATGGAGAATTGGACGATGAGGTTTGTTGGAGGAATAAGCAGATGGATAGGTGGAAGTTGCCTACAGCCTTCGTACAACCTATGGTTCAGATGGCACATGGGCTAGCGCATGTTGGAGCTTCGGCGATTGTGAAATTGCTTGCACAAGTCTGGGAGCATCCAGAGATTGCTAGCACGGCTAAAAGAGTAGTACAGACTTGCATGATTTGCCTAAAATACAATCCAGGAAAAGGGACACAAACTCCGGCAGGAGGATTTGCAACACCCACTGCACCTTTTGAAGTATTGCAAATGGATTACATTCAGCTTAAACGCTGTAAAAATTTGAAGTACGTCCTAGTTGTGGTTTGTGTATTTATTAAATGGATTGAGGCATACCTAACTAAGGACAATACTGCAATGACTACTGCTAAGGTGCTTTTGAAGGAATTCTTTCCTTGATTCGGTGTCTGCAGATTATTGTGGAGTGAGACATTTTGTGGCGGACGTTATTAAGTATGTCCTGAAGGGATTGGGCATTGTGCAAAAGTTCCACGCAGTATTCCACCCGCAATCAGCAGGACTGGTGGAGAAGTATAACGGAACTTTGAAATTGAAAATTGCAAAAATACAGGCGTCTACTTCTCTGACATGGCCAGATGCTTTGCCTTTGGCGTTGTTGTCTATCAGATCAGTACCACACTCTCTGACAGGCTTGATACCTTATGAGATCGTCTTCGGGCGCCCCATGAACATATGGGGGGGTGCCCAAACCGAGTTCAGTGTATGATGTACCTTGTGTTTTAATGAATGACTATTTGGCACAATTAACTGATAGTTTGGTTTCTATTCACCAACAGGTTCGAGAAGCACTCCCTGATCGGTCCACAGGAGAAGGTCATAACCTCCGGCCTGGTGATTTTGTCCTCGTGAAGTCCTTTGAGAGGTCGAATAGTCTGGAGCCGAGATGGTGTGGCCCTGAGCAAGTTCTTTTAGCCACGAGAACAGCAGTGCGAGTGACGAATCGAAAGAATTGGATTCACTCAATCCATTGCCGGAAGGTGCAACCTGACCTGGTGGAGCCTGCTGTACTGACAGACCATTGAGACATCCTGACTACAGAGAAAGGCCGTGCTGTGGGACCTGGCGATTCTGAGGAGTTCTTCCCGGACCAAACAACGCCTGCATCGAGGAGATACAACCTGCGACCAAGAAAGGAATCTGCAATTGTGTGAGAAGTTGTCGGAACGGTCCCTAGGTTTGTGAAATGGAGAGCCGATGAGGCAAGGGGGGGGATCAGCCATGCATTAGAGTAGTGACACCCGTCTTGGTCCGATGGTGAAGAAAACAATGGCTGCCTAGGGGTAAGAGTTCCGACAACACTTTAGAAACAGGAAGATACTGTGACTTTTGTTCGAGATGGATAAGAAGAAAGTTTTTGTTCTGTAGAGTTCATTTTTGTTATAGCAGTCATTGCTACAGTCATGTGGTTTGTTGAGGAGGAAGCTCCTGCCCATGAACTGTATGTTGTTTCTACTCCAGTTCCTGATGAGCATTTCTTTTATACACTCCCTTACCAAGAATTGAAGCATCGACAGTCTTATTTGAATAACACTTTTATACAGATGTTGCATCATACCCACGTTACTACAAATGCCACAGACTGTTGGATATGTGGGATGATGCCAGCGCACCAAAAGAAAGGGGGAACACCGTTCATACCACTTCCCTTTTCACACAATGGCTCTTGTAGAGCATGGTACACTCTGGTTTTTGCTACAAAACACCTACTGTAGGGCGATTGATCTTCAAACTGAATAAAGAATGCCATCAAGATAAAGACGGCTATCCACAAGCCAGCGGAACTATATGGGAGTGGGAAGAATATAAACCGGACAATGCATCAACTCTGTATATCTTCACGAACACCAGAGACACTGTTGGACAGGTGAAATTTGTAATCTTTGTGGCCCAAGCACAAGCTGACTTATGTGTACAAAGTGTAGGCCATATTCCTGTAGGTGTTAGTGATTACATTGTCGTGTTGAATATTGACGGTTTGAATAACAGTACTTTCCTTGCTTCACATAACACTTATTTTGTATGTGGGAATAAGGGTTATTATCGATTACCTGTCGGATGGTCTGGAGTATGTTACGTGTCATTCCTACTGCCACCCGTATTTCTAACACCAGCATCTTATCATAAGGATTTGAAATTGTTGAACAATGTAACTGTGAATAGATTTAAGCGAACTTTATCTGTATATGAGGTAGATCAAACAGACACTAGTCTGCAACAGTATATAGATTTCAATTTAGGATTGTTCTTCTTTGTGGGACCAGCTCTGAACAGCAGAAAGATACGAGGATTGACGCGAGTAGTGGAGGCTGTTACAAATCAAACTGCAGCGGCTCTAGGAAACATTACTGAAGAGCTACAGATTACTAGGGTTGTTGCATTACAGAATAGAATGGTCCTTGATGTTATGTTAGCAGATAGAGGTGGAGCTTGCAGAATTATCGGAAGTAGTTGTTGCGTTTTTATACCTGATCACACTCCTTCTGTATACAAAGCTATCAATAAGAATAAAATTGCAGCAGATATACATCAAGAAAATGGGTCTTGGACGTTCTCCGGGTGGTTTTGGACACTGATCTCCACATGGGGTTGGAAGGTTCTTACTGGACTCTGTATAATTGTTGCCGTACTGTTCACCTATTGTGTGTGTATTCAATGTAGCCCTATGATATGTTCGTTATTCATTTCATTTTGTGTGCCCAATAAACAAACTGTTGCAGACGCTGCCCATAAGAAAACTATAACTAGAGAGATAGCGGACATGATGAGCATCGATATAAACGATGAGTATCTAGATTATCCAAAGAAACCGAATGTCTTCAGCAAATGCTGAAAGGGTCGTCTGTTGTAAATAAAACAGCGATAATGTTAAGCATTCGCTGAAGACATATTGTTGTGTCTTCAGTGTAGTTTCCCACTTTTTCTGTGTTTTGCGGCCAGATTCTATTTTTTTTTTTTGGCCTCCATCTTGTAGGCTACATCACGCCATGTGCTCGCCACGAGGCAAGTCCTACCTCACTGACCGTCACCCCTGGAGTTTGCCCAGTAACAAGCTATAAATAGTTCCAGCCTATCTAGCGGATGCTCAGTACGAGTAACATCTGTTTCTGCTTAGAGGGGATTGGAATGTGCATTCGGGGGGCTTCATGAACCGTTAACTCCGCCCATGTATTGATTGTGTTCAAGAAATATCCTTATATGGTTGTAAATCATACTCTTGAGCTGTAACCGCCCACTTATGAGCCCCTTCTTTGTGTATAAAAGGGGACCGCGTATCCGAGTTCTTTGTGCTACCTTGTACAATACTGAAGGGTGTTGTGTGGGTTGTAGTACCACCTTCAAAGGTTTATTAAACTTTGTCTTTGTATTTTCAGTTTCCGTGCCAATTTCTTAAATAGTCTGAGGACTTCTTGCGTACAGAAGAGCGAACCTTTCGCATTTGCGGGCCTGGCTGAGGCCTAAACTCATCACAATCACCTGCACATCTTGATGTAGTGCTGGAACCGCAACTCTGGCAAAATAGGACCGGCTAGGAAACTTTCATTTGGGGCAGACTGTTGCCACAAATTCTCGAAAACCCACCCCTTCCACGAAAGAAAAAGGGAGAAGGTTCAGCGCTAACATTTTAGCCAGCATTGCATTATAAAAACGTGCCGTTGGGTGGTTGCGTTCAAATGGCGCCTCCGACCAAAACATGCTTTTAATGGTGATCTGGACCGTTTTACGTGATGATGATGATCCAGACGTCTTCAACCCAGTTAGGCTCATTGATGTTCTTTTTTGCATTGGTGTCTTTCCCAGACTCTTAGTGTGCCTTATAGATGTTGCTGAGGTAGAGGATGTGGGCACTACCACTGCAGTGCTGCTGCCAGGGGTACTGTGTGTACCAGGAAAAATGTTGCTTGCTTCTGAATCTTTACCTCTCCCCTGCACGATCTGCTCATCATCATCAGAAACAGATGCAATATCAATGGATACATTTAGATTTGTACTTTTGGCTTTCCAGATGTTACTTAGGTGCGCATCCCACTGGATGATGTGGTATTTTTGGAGATGACCTCTCTGGCCTCTGGTAACATAGTTGGTACCAAGCTTACCCCGACTAACTACTTGTTTACAAATCAAACACATTTCTAGGTTTTCTGCCTTTTTGCTATTACTAAAGAAGTCCCATACTGGGGAGTTGAGATTTCTGGTGGTGGTGGTGGAGGTGCTACTTTCAATGCCAGATGAAGTGGAGGATGGGTCTGGCCGTATTTGACTCTGGTGTGCCCTTACAGTTACAGCACCACTACTTGAAGTAATGAGGGTCGAGATGGATGGAGGTCGCTGCCGGCCATTCTAAAGAGAAAATATGGCAGCTGTAGGTCGTGTTGGTGTAGTAGTTACATGTGTTGGTGGTTGTACCAGTGCCACGCCGCCCACATCCCGCTCAGGATCAATTTGGGATGGGGTAAAAATGCCTGTCTGCTGCATACCCGCTGGGGCTGGAGTGACAACTGTGATGACTGGGTCATCATCAGACTGTTTAACAGCAGCAGAATACACCACTTCTACTTCTTGTTCGTCGTCATCACCGATAAGTGAAAGCCTTGTGGGAACCTTCTTTTTAGGCTTAGCTACCTTTGTCGGCTCATGGATTGCCTCACTCTCAGACTGCATTGGTGGAGGGTTCTAATCACAATTAGATCATTAGAAGGAAGGGGGCTTGAAGAATAACTTGTAATAGACCTCCTTGACCTTTTTCTTGCTGGGGATCTGAAAGACAATGGATCATCAGGAGGAGTGGCTTCTTAGGATGATACCTCCGCTTTAATCTCGATTTCCTGATGTGCCCCTATTTCTGGAGGAAAAAGCATTGTAGGCAGTTGTGCCTCTCCATGCGCCTCTACTTGCGCCTCTCCATGCGCCTCTCCATGCGCCACTCCATGCGCCACTCCTTGCGCCTCTAATTGTTCCTCTCCATGCGCCTCTACTTTCGCCTCTACTTGCGCCTCTACTTGCCCCTCTCCTTGCGCCTCTCCTTGCTCCTCTCCTTGTTGCACCTGTGGTTGTCGTTGCAGCTGTGGTTGAATAATTGTCAAATGAGTTATACCCTGGGTTGATTGAATGCTACTATATTGCGATGAGTCAACGCCCACATCACTGGTCGATGGTGATTGAGCAATTAAAGTGGCTGCCTCTGCGGTCTAAGTTGGCGTGGTGGCACTGAGCCCAATGAAGCAGAGGTGCTGCTCCCAGCTTGGTCCCCGGCAGACCCCGCTGCTGCAGGCGCAGTTTGTTTTTTCCCCAGTCTCCTTGGTAAGTGGCACCACTTGCTTCTTCTGCTCCTTCTTACTGGCAGTGGCACTGGCAACTTTCTTGGTAGAGGAGCTACGGCCAGCTTTCTTTGGGACCATCTTCTTCAGATATCAGAACAGCAGGCCGCAGTTGCACGAAATGCAGAGTTGTCTGTGGCCACACGTGACTTCACATGACGTTTTGCTGCACACACCGCAGCAGGACTTCTTCCTGGCACTGATGATGAACGATGAGGCTGATTCATGGTTCTCTTTGTGCACCTAAAAGCAAAGGAAGCCAGAGGAACATCAGTTAAATAAAAAATGTTGCATATGTTGTGCTTCAATTAATATTTGCAACTAGGCATTTATTATTATTACAACACACCCAAAAACGGAAAGACCAAAAATAAAAATTGCAATTATTTCTAATCAAAATTGAATGTTTACATTAATAGAAGAGAGACCACACAGAGAGAGTTGTTTCATGCACCACTGAGTACCCCTGGCAATAATGGATGAAAGGAGGCATACTGGGTGCAGGCCTATGGCACAAAGCACACTGCCAGGCTTCAAAATGGCCCCTTGACCCCCAGGCACATGGCCAGGCCGTGCCTGGATCAGGCCTCAAAATGGCCCCCACCCACATGGCCAGGCCCAAAAACACCCCAAAAAAGCAAAAAGCACACAGAAATTACCACATTCCAATGCCATCCATGCTCTAAATGAGGTTTAAATTCAAGACACCCCACAGAAAGACTTGGTCCATGCACCACTGACTACACCTGAGCATAATGGATGAAAGCAAGGTATACTGGGTGCAGGCCTATGGCACAAAGCACACAGCCTGTCTTCAAAATGGCATCTTGAGCCCTACCTACATGGACAGGCCCCGATACTTACCAAAGCGCAGAACAGTAGCGCTGCAGTCTTTCCAGCCGGGAGTTCTTCTGCATTTTGGGACGCGCTGACCTGCGCAACAGCTCCCGGTACCCGGTCTCCTCCTGCCGCCGCAGCTCGTGCTTCCTAGAGCCCGGCCGCAGTAGGGAGGGGACCAGAGGACTACAGCTACCGGCAACCTTTGCGGCCGGAACCCGGAAGCCGCCTACAACTAATCCGCGCCAGGAGGCACATAAAATCTGCGCACACCCCCGGTGGAGCGGGGATACTTACCAAAGCGCTGCACAGTAGCGTTGCAGTCTTTCCAGCCGGGAGTTCTTCTGCACTTTGGGACGCGCTGACCTGCGCCACAGCACCCGGTGCCCGGTCTCCTCCTGCCGCCGCAGCTCGTGCTTCCTAGAGCCCGGCCGCAGTAGGGAGGGGACCAGAGGACTACAGCTACCGGCAACCTTTGCGGCCAGAACCCGGAAGCCGCCTACAACTAATTCGCGCCAGGAGGCGCATAAAATCTGCGCACCCTCCCCGCGTCGCGGGACCGCGCGCGGGCCAAGCTCGGGCTAAGCCCGGGCAAAGGGCGGGCCCTCATCGGCCAGAGGAGGCCGGTCGGGCCAGTCACTCTGCCCAAATAATCTGCTAGGTTAACTCTTTTTTGTTCTGGACCATCTACGTGACAAAAATGTTTGCGTGTACCGTGGTAAGATGCATAATATATCTCTCTGTACAGTTACTGCATTTATAGACTGGTGTTACCTCTCTCACGGACACATTCATACGTGTTTCTAATTACAGCATGGAGATGCGTGAAACCAGAAGTAGGGCAGCAGCAGGGGGGAAGAAACTAACAGGCACCCTGGATGATTTTATTGTTAGAACCCATATACTGATCGATGAGGGGATTTCTCTGATGGAAAGAAGGGTATCGCAGGACTTGGAACATGCCAAAAGGTCTTCAATGGGCCATTTTGCTAATGTACGGAGCCCAAATAGAGGAGAGAATGATATACCGCCTCTGGAGGGGACTAGTATAGCGGTTTTGTAACCTCCCCTCGTAACACCTAATTTTAACTCTACTCAGGCTCCCCTAGCCCTAAGCTTACCACCTACCCAGGCATCCACTAGTGTATTGATACATACAGCAGCAACCCCTAAACATAACAATGCAGTGTCACAGGGGTTAAAGGAAGGGGCAATACCCAAAAAGAAGACTATTCAAAATACGCACACCACTGCAGGCGGTAAAGATTCACTCATAGACACAGGTAATGCACTTTTTGTTAACGATACACAAGGAGAAGATCCTCTGCCCCCTAACATTGTGCATCTATCCATTCCGGATGATACCATCCTGGATGACTCGATGGCTGATTTAATCTCTAATACCTCTGGGAATAGCGCTGCTGAGGATAGCCTTAATGCTAGCAGGTTAAGAAAGAGTACAATGCTATATCTCTTGGAAACCTCAATGAAAACCCTATTAACCCCAGTGATAAAACTTTTAAAGGAGTTGGAGAAACAAATACAGGACCTGAAAAAAGACACAAAAAACCAGTTGGAGAATTTGGCTAAACAAGTACTCACTGTTAGTGTGCCCAAGTCTAAAGCTACGGCAACAACATTAAATAAACTTGGCCCTACACTGACAAAGAGTCTCCCAAATAATACTTCTTCAAGTACAATCAATGCCGAAAAAGGAAAACCCCCTAATAACCAACCGTCAAAAACTGTATCAATACCTAAAACTCCGGCTCCCACTGTTAAAGAAGCACCAGTTCTACAAACTCCTAACTTATCACAGGCTAAAGACCAACCAGCTAAAAGGGAAGTGCATAGAAGCATAAACTTACCCCCAAAAGCCTCACCGTATGTTGTGGTTCTTACTGGAGTGCCTGAACTGGATGCACAATCAACTGAAAATAATGGGGCACTTGTGAATAAGATTATCCATTGGTTGAATAATAACTACCCTCACCCACCAGCAATCAGAAGTAATATCCTAATGGTTGAAAGGGTACCATGGATTGGGTATAATAAAAAAAGGGTCCAGGGCGACTGTGTGGTAATAACTTTTGAGAACCCACGCACTGCCGAATATATCACAATGAGGCCCCCAAGAAATCATGGCCTGTCCATTGTGGCCAGGGCATTATCTTATTTTTACCCTGATGGGGAACATCCGGACAATAGATGGAGTTGGACTAGGGACAACCGACATCAAAGAGGCAGAAATGGTGTGGATTTTGATAGGAATCAACATAATACACAATGGGGAGGGGGAAATGAAGACGGGTGGAATGTAGTGAAATATAGGGGGAGGACCCCTCACTTTCTCCCGCAAATGTATGACCCAGGTTGGTTTGGTAATCAGCAATTTCCTCCAATCACTCCGTCTTATAACCGGTTTGACTGCTTGGAAATGGTAGATTGACTACCCGAGACAATAGAGGTCTTTAAGGCACATATGCCTGTAAAGATGGGTCAAATTAATCTACCACAGTATGAGGTGACACATGAAATACGAGCGGTGGCCGAGATAACACAAGGGAGTCAGGGTGGTCAAGTTGGGGTCATTGAAGAAGTGCTTCCTATAGAAGAACTTTGTGAGGTGGTTTTTTGGAATGTGGCAGGTTTAAAACAAAAAATCCTCAATCCATCTTGGGACGACGCAATTTCTGGTGTAGACATACTGGCCTTACAAGAAACTTGGGCCACCGCACCGATACACCTAAATGGCTACAAAACCTATTTTACTCCTGCGGTGGGGGGTTCTTATGGAAGACCCAAGGGTGGATTGACCATGTATATATCTAACCTGCTAGCTTACGATAATATTTCCTTTTCTCCTGGATCCAGTTACTATCAGAAAATTGTGATAGATACAAGGCAGGTTCCAAGGATTGTCCTGTTAAATTTTTATAATAATTTTTCAAGTAGCATGATCAAGGAAGTACTCGCCGCAATAACTGTAGATATGCAGTCTGAAAATGATAACTGTACATTGTGTAAAAAGGGTCATAAGGGTATATGCGGTCTGATGTTGGAACAGGACATTAATTTGACGCATTTTGAACATACCCTACTTGGTGACTCACTAAATGAGATGCTTTTTAATTTTGATTTTGGATTTATTAATGAGTTAGCCAACCACACAATGCCATTTGTCCCAACTTTTGTGGGTCGGGGGGCTTCGACTACTATTGATTTTAGCTTGTGCACAAATAGCTCTGCGGGAAGATTGATTAGCTCTAGCATAATGGACTTACCTCTGAGTGACCACCTTCCACAGGTATTAAAAATGGAGAACCTATTCGTTCCTTCCAATAATGTAGTAAGTTTTAAGCACATGGTGCAGGATGTGAAGCTAGGCTCCCAAAATCGTTATACTCTTAAATGGAGTAAAGTGGTCCCGGATGACTTTTTGTCCAAACTGATGAGTAAGTGTATGAATAGCTTTTCGATCTGTTTGAACGAACATGCTGAGAGTAATGAAATCTTACTTCATTTTAATATTATTGCTACCACAATTAAGGATGTTCTGTGGGTTACAAGAAAAAAATCCCTAAAGTCTAATAGGAAATGGTTTGACAAGAAGTGCACCAAAGCCTTAACAAAGCTTAGACACGCGATTCACAAAAGACCGCGGGACATAATTTTAATTAGAGAATTGAGGAGGGACTACAACACTGCACTGAAGGATAGGAAGGACCTGATCAAAAGGGATGCATGGGATGAATTATGCTCGGCGTCACAATCACAGGATCCGGCCGCTTTTTGGAGGGTTATAAACACTCCACTTTTGTATGATAAAAAAGCGCGCATGGAAATCGCCGTTACAGCAGATGAGTGGGTGGCTCATTTTTCATCCCTTTATAGGGCTGTCGAACTAGTGCCTGATACAGGTTATGACCCCACGATAGTAAATCTAGATCTACCTAAAGCATTGGTTGTAACTCTACCTGAAGTTCTTGCGAGCCTGAAGGCAACTAAGGGGGGTAAGGCGGCTGGTCCGGATGGTATACCAGCCGACCTTTATAAGGCCAATACTGATTTATGGGGGCCATTGCTAGTCCAGCTTTTCAACGTTGCTTTGGCAAAAGGTCTAATTCCTACCTGGTTCACATCAATTATAGTCCAGATCTTTAAGAAAGGCGACAGGCCGAACTGCACATGTTATAGGCCAATTTCTTTATTGGACTCCTCCATAAAAATTCTCGGGAGAGTGGTTTTAGTTAAGTTACAAAGCTGGGCAGAAAAAAATGGGGTGCTAAGTGATTTTCAATATGGGTTCCAAAGGGGTTTAGGGACTATAGAGCAAGGACTAAATTTGTTTATCTTGCAACAGAAGTATATAAGGGTCAAAAAACAACGTCTATACCTCACTTTTGTTGATTTATCGTCAGCTTTTGATTGCGTGTCACACAATAAACTGTGGGCAATTACGGCCGAATTGGGGGTAGACAATGCTATTATATGCTTCCTGAGAGATTTATATTCTGCGGCTACTGCAACTGTCCGGTATGGGAAAGAGGGAGAATGTAGCAGACACTTTGGGATTGGTCGCGGTGTACGCCAAGGGTGCGTTTTAGCGCCTTTTCTATTCTTGCTATATACAAATGGTTTGGGGCGTCGCCTCGTGCAGGAAGGCAGGGACATGGCTATGGTGGTTGGGAGGCCTGTCCCTGCCCTGCTGTAGGCTGACGACGCAGTCCTGATGGCACGCACCCCATTGGCACTTCAAACTTTGGTTACATCTTTTAATAGCTTCATGCTTAGCTTGGACCTGAAAATTAACTGCTCCAAAACACTGTCTATGTATTGTGGGACAAGAACAAGCAGGCACTTGAAGCCAATTTTTATACATTCCAATCCCTTAGAGAAGACCGCTACTTTCCCATACCTGGGCATTTTGTTCCATGAAAGTGGCTCATGGACTTCTGCAATTAATGCTAGAACCGTGTTATTTTCCAAAACTATTATGGCTTTACAGTGTTTCATGAAAAAGCTAGAAAAAAACCAATAAAGGAAATTTTAACTATTTATAATGCCACTTGCATAGCCGTAGCCACTTATGGTTCAGGATTGTGGGGTTACTCGAATGTTAGTGCAATTCAATTCATGGAGAATACGTTTTTACGCCACATTTTGTCCGTCCCTGAGAGCACTGCGAACCTCATATGCCATGCTGAGTTGGGTATGGTGTTCGTCACTGATACAATCAAGATCCAGCCAATCCTACTTTGGCACAGGGTATGGACAAACGATGAATGTGTGGTTAACCGGGCCATTTTAAATGACATTCTTGTACTGGACAATATTAACAATTTCAAATGGATATGTTATGTCAGAAACTTTCTTGAAGATCTAAGTTGTGCCCAATACTTTGAGGACCCGTTATCCATGGCACATATATCAAGAAGAGACCTGAAAAATGTATGTATTGCTCACCTCAGGGACAAAAGACAAATTGAGGAGGTGAAAAAAAAGACGGTTTCTGCACATCAGGCAATTATAAATGGAGAAAAATTACAGCCACATCTATCATTATATATGTCCAACCATGAACGTTTCCTTTTAACCCAGTTTAGATTTAACATTGTTTTTAGGTTATTATCTTTTCCTGTGATGAATTGCTGGGCGAAAGACTTATGCCCCTGCCCATGTGATGATGTGTCCCCACAATCAGATATTCATATTTTATTCTTTTGTAAATGTTATAGTTTTTATCGAAGAAAACTTATTATCCCCATTCTCAAAGATTTAAATGTATATAGATGTCGCTTAGCGTTTTTAGAGTGTCAGAAAATGGAAACTGTTTTTATGGTAGCATCATTTGCTGAATTTTTGAAATCAGTTTTTAAGTGTCGTAAATCCATTCAAATCAATTAATTTTTATGCTGCATGTATGTATCTATTTTGGTTGTTTGTTTCTCTTTTTGTGGAGATTTTAAATAATGATCACCTGACCGATTGTAAATTGTACTTTTTCATGCTACTTTTATGGTTATTCTCTGTTTTTAACCGAATAAAGTATTTTGAACTGAACACAGACCTACCAGAATGGTGAGGATGCTTTGCTTGAGGTGACCCCTTTTGAAACAAGAGATCCTAGCATCAGGCATCTGAATCCTGGTCCTGAAGTGAATGCAAGTTTGCTCCTTTATTTGTTGGTCAAGAGATATTATAGAATTACACCAAATTCGACAGGAATGCAGATTTTAGTTTGCAGATCAAGCTTTTAGTTATTTGGTGTAAACCCATTCAGCAGTTGTTGAGAAATTTAAGGGAAAGCAAATAAGGATCTCTGGGCATAGCCTAAGCACATGGTGAAATCTGAATTGGCTGCCAGCACTTCAACCAGAAAGTGCTGGCAGCCATCTTGAGACCAATATACATAATAGCACCCAATTAAAATGCATTGTAGTGAATGGCAGGTTTTGAGGGTCACAAAAATGAAAAATCATTTGTTGAAGGTACCATACTAATTTTAGGACTTGTGGTGTGTTCTAAGGGGACTTTACCCGGGTGAAAAAGCCTTCTGCTGGGAGAACTTCAATCAAGTTTGAGAGAAAACAGTTTTCTTATGATTTTCCCATAGAGGTTATGGAAGGTGCTCCAGTCGCTAAAATGAGTGCATATTTTTGGTAAATTTGCACTATTTTTCTCAGCCATATGAGACTGAAGTCTGACATTCTCAATAAGAAAAACATGTAATTCCAACAAGAACAGCCAGTCAGTTGATTCCTGTGTGTTGTACTGCAGCCTCCTAGAGTGTTCAAAAGAACAACTAGAGTGCTAACAGTCTTATTTAATGGCAAAAGTATGGCACACCTGAAGTTATCTCGATTGAATAAAGCAAGTAAAACTTAAAAACATTTAATTTAGAAAGAAACACAATGAGCGGGTTTATTTTCCATTGAAATTATAGTTAGTGCTATAGAAAGAAAGAATAGGACACTTTTAAAGTGAGATCTCAAATATCTTCCTCTTCTATTTCATTAAAA
The DNA here is from genome assembly GCF_964263255.1 of Lissotriton vulgaris. Lineage (NCBI taxonomy): Eukaryota > Metazoa > Chordata > Amphibia > Caudata > Salamandridae > Lissotriton > Lissotriton vulgaris. The sequence continues at coordinate 950,789,999 of NC_141691.1, forward strand.
TATTACGACCTGTAGAGCGAAACATGCACTTTCAACACCAGTAGCAGACTGCCACTTAACTCCCTGGTGATCTGCAGTTTACTACAGTTTTCTGATGAGCTACAAGAGTGCTCACATTCGGAATTTATACCAAAAGTGTGGCTCATCTAAAAATCTTGTAAAACTGAAAGCGTTTTCTACAGAGGATACTGCAGTACATGAGGAGATTAGGGAGATTCAAAACAAATAAGTCTGTCAAGATGGCCACCAGAGAGAAAAGATCACAAATATAGTTCAAATATCACCCAATGTAGCCCAAGTATATCCCAATGTATGGCGATTTATATAGCCCACGTATCACCCGAAGGCATCAAGGCGCCTGCTTTGGGAACCCGTCCTGGTATTCCCCTGTGAGATAACCCCAGCAGGGTATCCACAAGGTGAAAGCCAGGCATCCCGCCGCGAGGGGCCGTAGTGGAGATTAAGCAAGCTATTGCCCAGAGCCGCAGAGTGTGAACCCGTGAGTCAAGTAGGCACCGGAACGAGAATTATCAAGTCCGTAGAATTTATGAGCCCAAGACCCGCCGAGGCGGGGAATTGAACCCTGGTCCCGGACCGATCTCAGCTTCCGGGTCTGCCGCCTCTAACCCCTGAGCCACACTTCTCCACTCCCAATGCCCACTCCCAATGTCAGAAGTGTACACAAACACCCACACATATTGGGCATCTTTATAAAAGAGTTAAAACACTCTAACCATTCAGGAATGGAGTGACAAAATAAATAAAAGATATATTTTTATTTGCTGCCTTCCGGACTATCAGTATATGCAAAGTTGAAAATGCTGCTTTGTGTGAGAGTGGTGTGCCATTACTAGGCTTAGTTTTTCCAGTTCTTGCCTGACTGTGTTGTATCTATCTGATAAGAAAACAAATAATATTTTCTCAATTAACTACATTTTCAGGTATGAGTGTTGCATTTAATTTGGAGATGAAAATGATGGAAAAGGTATATGTTTATGTGAAAATGTTATAAATGAGTATACAATATTAATGACAAAATATTGGAACTATAGAAGGTAATGTATGAGTGGTTTTGGGAGTGGCTATGTATGTTTAATAACAGAAGAGTAAGACCCTTTATAAGTGTATGAGAATGTAACAGTTTGTCTGATTTGCAGATTAGGTGCTAGAGAATCTGGTTCGCAGGCTGTTGCTTTGAATCAGTATGGTGTACATTTTCTGCTTAATATATAATGTAATTTTAATAAAAAACTGTAGATTAAGAGTTAAACATTTTGGCTGTACCACGCTGAGTCACTTTCAGAGCACAGGAATGCAACATATTTACAATGATATGTCACATTACTGTGGTCTCCCCTGCACAGGCGCTCAAATAGTTTCCATTCCCCGGTGCAGGCACCCTTGCACCATGATGCAAGGATGCCTGCATCATGGGCGGAATGTTTTTGTGCAGGAACGTGCACCTTCCTGCACAAAAACTATCACTACAGGCATTTTCGTCATTCAATGCATGCTGTAGAATGCAGCATGATTTGAAAGAGGAAAAAAAACGAGGAGAAATGAAAACATTTCTCCTTGTTGCTCCTCGCTATGCCACCCCTTGGGTGGTGTAACATACTGATGCATTTCCACGTTTACTAATCATGGTAAATTGGGAAATGTGTCTGTTTCCATTGATGTTGCCTAGGAATACCCCCAGCAACACGCCCTTCACGCAAAGTGCTGCGTGTAAAGGAGCCATATTTACAAAGACAGGAAAAGCCACGCAGGGTGGCTTTTCCTATCCTTGTAAATATGGAGCCGAGAAATTCGCTTTCAGTGCGTCACAAAAATTGACGTACCTGCCGCCAAGGGGACGTAAACCGGCCCCTTAGTTAGCAAGACATTAGAAGATGTGGAAATATTTATATGTGTTAGTATGATGGGCTGTTCTCAAATAATGTTTTTCTTTGAATTATGTGTGTTGTAGGTCTGTTACACTGTTTTGTTATGTAAATATCAATAAGGACTAGCTAGAGAGAGGAATTAGAAGACTCAGGTAGGTATGTCAATATATAGGGAAAAGCATTGTTTTCCTTATAAAGCCCTCACCCACCGACCTAGTCGGTGGCATGCTTCATCATCGGGCCCACCACAGTGGCACCGAATGTGCCCCGGGTGTGCTTCAACGCCAGGAGACTGCGGAGCTGGTATGTTGCTGAGTGTGCAGTGAAAAAGGGTGAGAAAGTGAAGAGTTAAAAGCTATACAGTAGGTCCCAGCACCCAAGGGTTACTTATCTTTATTAAACTGGGCCTCTGTTAGCGGATAAAAGGCAAGTAGACGTAATTTGGAGTGTGAATTATGACCTTCAACGTCTAGTGTGGTCTACATGTTTCAGCCAGTGCCTTGTAGATTTTAAGCTGGCTTTCCTCAGGACCATTTATTTATGTGAGAAGGTGCAAATTAAATAATAAACTTAAATTTAAGTGGTTGTGTAGTTCTTTGACTATGTGTGGCGCACGCTAAGGCGCTATAACTGTTAGAGGGGGATTCCCTCAAGCTTGATCTATTTTATCTTGTAAAAAGCTTCAAGGGTCGCCTGGCAGAGAAAGAGACCGAGTATTTCGATCTGGTTCCTCCTTGGACCTATTCGTCCTTCCGCGGCACCCGTTATGATAACAGTTATAGCGCCTTAGCGTGCGCCACACATAGTCATAATTCACACTCCAAATTACGTCCCATACACTGTGGTATTAACAAATGTTCCAGAGGTTGACTCCTGTTTGACTGATTCTAGACTAGAAACCCATGCTGCTTTAAATAATAAAACACTTGCATGGTTAAACAGGAATTGTGGCTTTCCGTTTGCTTTTTCAAATGATATAATATCCACTCGTAGAGTCAGCTGGATTGGCAACGCTAGAAAGAGTTCGAGAGGGGACTGTATTATTGTAAACTTCAAGCATCCACAACATGTGGCAACAGTCCTCTTCAGAGCAGCCTCTTTACCAATTGAGAAAAATTCGGTGTGTGCTAGACCCCTTGGCTTTTTCTACAATCACTTGGATAACACCCAATATCCACCACCACATCAGCATAGGTATCCAGCTAATGGGCACAGAAGGGTGGTGGCTGGTAGTGTTCTCAATGCCCTCCAACATCCAAACAACAGGGAAACATATTGTTATCAGGTAGCAAATAGGCAGTTTGATTACACCCTACCATTACACAATCGTTATACCGCTTTATCCTCGCTCGAGGAAAACGATTGACTGCCTACTGCCTTGGGAAGCTCTGTCCAGCCACCAGCACCGTCTCTCAAAATTGCTACATGGAACGTTGCTGGTATAAAGAATAAAATCGGAAATGCTGATTGGCTAAAGACATTAAAATCCTTTGACATTATTGCACTACAAGAGACATGGGACCAATCAAATAGTTTCTCTTTGGATGGCTATAGCCACTTTTGCAATCCTGCAATCAGTAGCGCTGCAGGAAGAGCAAAGGGAGGTTTATTAACCCTATTTAAACTGGTTGTAAAAGGTAAATTTGTTCAGTGTATTTCTGGTTGTGAGAACTGTTTGATTGTTGAACTTTCCACTCAGGATAAGGACAAGATTCTTTTTGATAACATCTATAACTCAAATGCAAATGAATCTACCAGTCAAAATTTGGAAGTACTGGATACATTTCTGTCAGTCTATAGTATAAATGTAAATACTTTTGAATTAATATTCTTAGGGGACTTTAATATTCACCCATGCACCCTACCATGTAATAGTCAGGATGATGAAGGTCCTCCCCTCTCCTCATCTACCCACCTGGAACACACTAGGTGAGGAGAGCATCTTGAAACTTTTCTTGCAAGATGGAACCTACATGAGTCAGGCTGCGGGGAGGGTAAAAGTAGGCCCCCTACTTTTAAAGGAAATGATGATGGCACTATTATAGATTATATTTTCATGTCTTCTTTTTTGTTGAACAATGTGATAAATTATTATACTGAGGTATCAGTTTGTAGTGACCATAATCCTGTTCTACTTGAAGTGAAGCACACAGATTTACTTTAATTAAAAACAGTGAACCATAGAGGGGGATTAAACGTCGCCGTTAAAGATCGGAAGCACAGGCTAAAATGGACAAAAATAGTCACTGAAACATTCCTTCAAGAGGTTCTGTCTAAACTAGAGGATGAAGTTGCAATATGCTTAGCGAATCGAACACAAAACAAAGAGGTTATATTGGAGTTCGATAACATCTGCATAGAAATTAACCATAGTCTACAGATTGAATCTAGGCAGAAGCCGCTTTTAGGCTTGGTTTGACAAAAAATGTACGAAGGCGCATGGGGAGTTACTTAAAGCACTGAAAGCCACACCTAAAAATCATGCAGATATAGCTAGTGCAAGGACTGTATACAAAAAAGCTATTTTAAAAAGGAAAAGGGACTTGAAAGATATAGCATGGGCCCAACTTCTCGACCCCGAAACTCTAAAAAATAGTGGCTTATTTTGGAAAATCATAAATCAGCCACTTTTTTCTGGTGATGAGAATACCCCCGTTGAGGCAAATATTCCAGACGAGGATTGGAACCAACACTTTAGACAGATATACTCAGAAATTAGCAGCGCAGACGCCCCTGTTGTTACCGTTGAGGCAGTGGAAGTGGAATTTTGTAATGCAGAGGTCCCAGCTGCCACTTTTGAGGCAGCAGAAGTGGAAAGGGCAATAGACCTGACTTTGAAAAACAAAGCACCGGCTCCCAATGGGGTACCAGGGGATGTTTTCAAATGTGCCCCGAAATTTTGGTCTAAAGTTTTATGTAATGTTTTTAATGCTTTCAAACAGGACAACATCCCGGCCTCTTGGAAAAAATCTATCATCATACCGGTCTTTAAAAAGGGTAACAGGCAAGACCCCTCCTGTTACAGACCCATTTCTTTGATTGATTCATCGGTGAAAATATTGGGCCGGGTTATTTTATCCAAACTGAATGACTGGTTGAACGAGAAAGGGGTCCTATCAAATGTTCAGTACGGTTTTAGACCAAAAAGGAGTACGATAGATCATGGTCTTAACCTGCACCTATTGGTGGATAAATACACTAGGGCCAAGGAGGGGCCCATGTACCTGGGGTTCATGGACCTCTCGTCTGCTTTTGACCTCGTAAATCACTCAAAATTGTGGCAAATCTTAATTGACATGGGTCTGAACAGGGCCCTTGTTGATCTTTTAGCGGATTTGCATAGCGATCTTATAGCATTGGTTAGAGTTACCTCGGAGGGTCGTTGCACGAGTCACTTTAACTCTGAAAGGGGGGTCAGGCAGGGGTGCATACTGGCACCCCTCCTATTTACCATCTATATAAACGCTCTGGAACCAGCTTTAAAAGAGGCATCCCTTGACGTCCCACGTATAGGAGAACTTGGAATTCCAGTTCTTCTATACGCGGATGACGCCGTCTTGCTTTCACGGACTGGTGTTGGTCTCCAACGCCTCCTGGACGCTTTTGAAGACTTCATGGGTTCTCTGGACCTAAAGATAAATGTAAAGAAGTCTCAAATTATGATAATGGGCAAGGGTAATAAGAATAAGTTTTTAAAAACATTTACATGTGGCAAACAAGAGCTATGCAGAGTAGCCACTTTTCCATACCTGGGGATCACTTTTGATGAGAGAGGCACCTGGGGTCCCCAGCTAAAAAACAGAAACATTTCCCTTGCTAGATAATCCTCTGCACTTCAGGGTTTTACGAAAAAATTAGGAGCTAGGCCAATAGCAACATTAATAAAAATATATAAAGCGAAATGTCTTGCTGTGGCCACATATGGTAGTGCAATTTGGGGATACTGTTCTCAAGACAGTATTCAGACTACCGAGAATGCATTTTTAAGAGCTGTCCTCTCAGTCCCACAGTCCACTCCAACTTACACAATCCACACTGAACTAGGAGTAGGATATATTACAGATTTGATTAAAGTGGCTCCTGTTCTAGCTTGGCTGAAGACCTGGTTGAACCAAGAAATCCCCCTTAACCACAGCATTCTAAAAGACTGTTTGCAGCTAGATAGAGTAAATAAAATCCTGTGGCTAGCCTACATCAAAGACAGTCTTATAAAGTTAGGGAGACCAGAGCTCTTCTTTTCACTGGCCTCTATAACAACAAAGTACATTGCCGTGATTAAAGGTATGATGGGAGAACTGCTAAGTATGGAGAGGGAACAATTGGAACTAGAGAAACCAACGGTGAGGGCTAGCATTATTATGAGTACCCAAGTAGGCCCTGAACTGTATTTAACTACTGTGAATCAACCTTATCACCATTTTCTTTTAACACGATTTCGGTTTAATTTGATTCACCTGAACCTCGGACATTTTCCAACCTGGTGTACCCCTGATAATGGAATGCCGTGTACTTGCGACAATTTCTCTACCCAGAACACATTGCATTTTTTGATGTTCTGTGGTCACTACACAGCAGTAAGGACGAAATACCTGATCCCTATGTTAAAGGAGGCAGGGTTCATCCAGGTAAAGCCAGCACTCCTGTTTTTACAGTTATTGCAGACCCTTAGGATTATGTTCCATGTTGCCAGTTTCCTAGACGGGGCTGTTAGGATCAAGAAGAGGAAGATGACCAATAATTCTCCTAACATGGTTCTTTAGTGGATGAAAATAAATACTGTTTATATTATAGGGAATGCTTACTTTATGAAATTGATATGTGTAAATGTAATATGTATGTGATTATGTTGTCCTACCTAACTGACCTCTTTTTATAGTATTTTAATGTATTTTAAAATGTATTTATAAAGGAAAATATTTTTATACCTTTTTTGTAAATATATAGATTGTGTAAATTAATCGTGATTTTATTCTGTATCAATTATATAACTTTGATTGTGTGAATATTTGTATAGTGCTATTGTCTTTTTATGATATTGATTTATCGAAATAAAGTATTTTGACTGACTGACTGACTGACATTCAGTCACTCACCAGAAATGATTAATACATGCAGCAGACTCAAAGGTAGTTACAGTCACATCTACCTAGCTCCGACTAATACAGGCATTAAAGTATGTTTGCAGCCACTTACAAACACATTTAGACAGTCATAGATTTAATATAGCAGGCATTACAGCAAGCACATTTACATCTTATCTGTACCAACTACCTCTCCTGTTCCCTCCAGTAAGTCCCACACAGTGACAGTGCTAAGAGGTCTTTGGAGGTAACAAGCCCATTTCTCCACCATTCTGAAAAGTGCTTCCTGGTACACTACTGGTTGGGGGATGAAGTCCACTTTACTCCTGAAGGACCTTGGGGGCCAAGAAGCCCTCTTAGTACCTCCTGTAATTCCTACACAGAAGTTTTCCTGAGAGCTGGTCGGAGGCCAATACCCTTTTCTCCACCACTCTGCAAACATGACTACTACTTAAAAAACCAAAGATATACACTGAAGAAACCAAAGGTTAGAGAAATGTTATAGTTCTTGATTAGCATTTAAAATCTGACAAATTCACTGAATAAAACAAAGGTTATGGGGATGTTATAATTAGGAATTAGCTGTTAAAAAACCTTAGACATTCACTGGGACGTTAAAGTTAGGCTCAGATTTCACTCATACAAAACCAATGAGAATCAGTCGCAACGCACTGCTTATGACCCTGCATATTACATCACTCATTATATGGTCAGTGACATCACTGTTTATATCATCCACATCCACTCACACCCCATATAAGCTTTCATGCATCTACTCCAACTTCCACACTATGATTCTCAATCCCATTCACACACCCATACCAGTACTTACACACCAAATCACCGATTCATAGGTCGACAGAACATCCACTTATTCACCCATACAGCCACTCATACACCCACTCACTCCATAATACAGCCACTGACATATCCTCTCATAGGTCCACACATCCAGTTACATGCTGTCAGTCACCCGTAGAGCTACTCACAACCCTGGTTACTCACCTATAGAGTCAATCACTCAGCTACTTACTCACCCAAACAGTTACACACACAGCCACTCACTTATTCGTACTAACATGTACTCACTCAGCTATACAGTCACTGACACAAGCATACACTCACCCATACAGCCATTTGCACAGTCACTCACTCACCCATACAGTTAGTCATATACTTCAATACTCACCTATGCTGCCTGCCACATATGCAGTTATTCACCTATATACCACTGACACATCTACTCACTCACAAACACAGCAATATACACACTCAGTCACCCATACAGTCTCTCACACATGTACTCACTAATCCATACGGCCACTGACTCACCCACTTGCTCATATATTCAGGCAGTCACACACCCTCTCACCCACCCACACAGACACCCAGACCGGTACCCAGAAAAGCAATCAGCTCACCCATACAGCCACTCACATACCCACTTATATACCCATATAGCCAATTAAGACACCCACTGGCACACTGATATAGACCTTCATACAACCAGTCACTCACCCATAAATTCACAGAGACATGTAATCACTCACGTATACAGTCAGTTACACACCCACTGAATCATCCATACAGGCACTCATTTACACACTGATCCAACAATACACCTTGTTATATATATTTAAGACTCATAAACTTTGTAAAAAAACTCACAGCCACTGGCTGATTAAATAAATCTGTATTTGCAAAGCACAAACTTCTCACCCTTATGGGTCTCAAGGTGCTGGGCCGTTGTAGAAGTTAACTGAGCTATTGCTCAGAGTCACATGGTGCTGAGCTGAGCTGCTGCTGGAGCCTGGGACCAAACCGTGAACCCTGTGCTCCGAAGTCAGCTGCCCTGGCCGCTGCACCATGCCTCTCCACTATGCAATCAGTGATGCCATTAGTGATTTCCTTTGAGATGTCATCAGTGATGTCACTGACCATTTCATGATTGATGTAATGTGAGGTCATAAGCAGTACATTGTGGGGGCATGAGCTATAGTTAGCTCGCTAACTTTAACGGCTGAATCTCACTGGTTTTGTATGAATGAAATCTAAGCCTAACTATAGCGTCCCTGTAATTTTACGTTTTTTCATTGGATTTCTAAGGTTTTTTATATTATTACCATGCACATTCCTTTACAATGCATGTCTTTACCACGGATATGCATGTATTTTGCAGGTGAATATATCCCCACTATCCCTATATACATATGTATAATAAAGAAGGCTTAAACTTACAAGCCAAAAATGTACATTTCCATGGTAAAGGCATATCCATGGTAAAAACATTTGTTGTAAAGGTAGGTGTTGTTATGACTTTATTGGTGTAAAGCCTTCGTTGTAAAGGCTTTTGTTGTTTAACCTATTTTTATTCCAACATACAACCAAAGGCATTGCATGGTAAAGACTGCTTGGTCATGGTAATGCATGGTAATGGCTGTGTGGTAAAGGTTGTTTTCCTCTAGACCCTACTACTATAACTAAAGAGGCTTTAACTTTGGTTAAGAATAATTTTTTGGAACGGATTGAGGATGGCATACTGGAAATCACTGACTGTGTAGATGTATCAAAACCTTAAGATGAGTTTTAACTTACTATCCATCTAGAAAATATTATATCAGTGGAAAACTTTGCATTTCCTTTAAATGTTACACTTGACCTGATATCAGGAAAGTGTCCGTGAAATAATAGTAAATTGTACAGCTTTTCTGGTTTTGTGCTCTCTCTACAAAGGACAACATGTCAAATGTCTAGGCCCAGTGTTGAGGGCCTTATTATGAGTTTGGTGGTGTGGAAGCAGTACCGCCTCACTCCTGCACAGTCAAACCCATGTAGGAACCCACACAGGATCAGGAGTTTTCTCTTGTCGGGCGGGAGGTTCTTTTGCGTTCCCAGGGCGGTGCCTGTGAAATAGGCACTTCAATGGGAATTTCAAATGCAGTACCTGCACGGCATGGACTTGCCAAGCAGTTACTTGTGTGTATGCACACAGTGTGCATCCATATGACTTGAGGCCCCTGGGGGTGGTCGCACCACCATGAAGAAAAGTGCGGCAATTTGGAAACTTGTAATATGCTTGCCCTGCCAAGCATAAGGCAGCCTCAAGATCACCACCGCCAGAGATCTTTGATTCCCTGGTGGTTGCAGTTGCCTCATGATGGCCCGACTGCCCTGGGCATAATAGGGTGGTTGGAAGACCACTGCCACTGTGCCCGCGTGAGAGTGATTGTCCATAGACTTCTAGACTTATAATGAGCTCCTAAGATATGTGGAATGCAAACAACCGAAGATACAGTTGTAATATGTAATATGGCTTCACCTGTTATCATTCAGTGTTCTGTAGCAAGCTTTATAAAATTGCATGTAAAACCCATTTAAAGTTAGCTCTCTAAATATGCGCTAACATTATATGAACTAAGAACCAAGGCCCATATGTATCAACATTAGTAATTGGGATTTTCAAAATGTGATTATTACCGCTCATTGCAAGCTAATTGTGATTCCTAAATGTTGATTATTACCGAATCGTAATTTGGAAGGTGACCCTTCAAAACACTGAATCTGTGTTGATCACAAACCAAAATCGCAATTCGGTCATGTGCTACTGAATCACTATTGTGCTTAGATACATGCCAAAATGCTTTTTTGAGGGTGGAAAAGATTCGACTCTGCGAATTGCCTATGTGTAACAGCAAAAAAAATTGATACATCTGGCCCCAAGTTTACTAAGTATTTTCATTGATTGTTGAATGTACTTAAACATGTTATTGCTTTTAATGGGTTTAAGAATATATGATTCTAATGAACTTGAATTTGAAACAATAAGAAAGAGAATAAGCATAAGTTTAGCTCATGTACTGACCAGCACCAGAAGAATGACTTGACCATCCAGAAAGTCTGGACCTGATAAGAGTATGTTACTTGGCGAATATACTTCCTAGAGATGAATGGAAGAAGGCATTTCAAATATGATGCATATATTTTGCTTCCATTTAGCATTTCCTCAGTGTTGATTTCTGTGAGATCTTTAATAGGTATCTCATGGTTTACCTGGTTGACATCTTTATCTTTTCAGAGAATATTGAATTACAAACCTATTATCTTCAGGATTTACTACATGACTTATACTGTTGTAAGTTGTACTTTATAAAATCCAAATGCCTTTTCAACCAGACTGCATTTTGTTTCCTGGAGTATGTGTTGTCTGTAAAATGTAGAAAGTTGGAGCAAGGTAAGATGTAGCTATCTTGAAAAGACTGGCACCAAAATGTGAGCAAAAGCTTGAAAAAATCTTTGGGTTTCTGCTACCTTTTATCGATAAGTCAGAATTTGGTGTCTTCCAAGACCGTTCCATTTCTTAAACTTTCATTAGCGAAAATTCTGTGTAAGCATTATTATACCTCAACACGTTTTTTGTTTCTTACATCAGCATGTTTTCAACAGGTTTCTAGTGAGAATTCACTAAGGGCCAGATGTAGGTCGGTCGGTAACGGCCGAAAATCGGTATTTTCGGCCGATACCGACCGGTATACATGATTTGACATGTAGGTGCTCAATTTTACAGAATCGGTAACTTTACCGATTCGGTAAAGTTACAGATCCTGTAAAATACCGAATCGGTAACTTTACTGATTCGGAGCCATCCCATATGTAGGTGGGAATCTTCAGAGTCCCAGGAGCCTTAACGAATCGGTATTTTACCATCAAATCCATTTTGATGGTAAAATATCGGTTTCAGGTGTGCATGCACATGTGTGTATGCATACCTAGCCATGTGACAGGCAGACCTGCCCTTAGGGCATGTATGCCTGCCACATGGCACCCAAGCCTGTTTTGGGGGTGCCAGGGGGTGTCAAAGTGACACCCCCTGCACCCTTGTGAATTCGGTATTTACCGATTCGGTAAATACCGAATCGGTAATGCCTATTCATTCCTATGGGCTTCAAAGCCCATAGGAATGAATGGGCATTACCGATTCGGTATTTACCGAATCGGTAAATACTGAATTATTAAGGAATCGGTAACGAATCCAGATGTTGGGACCTACATCCCATTTACCGATTTTGAAATACCGAATCGGTAAAATTCGGTATTTCAAAATCGGTAAATGGGATTTACCTACATCTGGCCCAAAGAGCCTTGCTTACCATCCACAGCACACATTGCGGCTTCAGACTTTGTAATTGGAACTGTTTTTGGAGTTGGACCTGGATAGCCACACAGTGAATATCACTCTAGTAAGATAAACCAAACTGGAAAAAAAATCCCATTTTACATGCAAAAAGAGATCCTTGCAATTTCTGAACCATTTATAGCATGCCATATTCATTCCAAACATACCAATCAGCCTAATTCAGCCTGATGCAAATATAAAAATAGAATTCCTCAAGGTGGCACATGCCACAAACAAATGGCATACTTCATGAGTTAATTTCTTGACCCGGTTTCTTTTAGCATCAATTTTACACCTATCCTTTAGCGCCAAAGCAGATGATCTCTGCTGCAGAATCTGACATGATAATGAAGAAACTGTTAGAATAACCTTTCTTCCCATGGATCACCTACTTTCAACCATATTAAATCTGTTTCAAATTTTTGCAACACAGATCTATACAACATATTCATAAGAAAACAAAGAGCTTGTTAGAAATGGGGGTCTCTTTTTGGCACTGGCTGGCACCACTGTCCATATAGGGACCCTACTTCTTAAGTAAAGGCAAGTGGGTCCCCCCCTTCACAACCCCTGCTCCACCCTGTTGTAATGTAGCACGAGCAGTTAGGCCTATCTCAGAGGCAGCGTGTGAAGCATTTATGACCACGTACAATAAGGCAGTAATGACACCACAAAAGGACACAACTCAGGTTGATATAGAACAATAATGTCTTTAGCTAACAGTTTAACTCAAAACTCTCAAAGTGTTTCAACAACTACAATTCACGTCAACCCGTAGGGACTAAAAGAGATAACAACTTATTCACCAAAGCGTAACTGAGTTCAGGGCCGGGGCATATGCGACCCGTTGCGCACCAGCTACCTGTCGTTGAAGGGGGAGATAGCACACAGCTTCTCCAAGAAGCGGAGACAGTGACAGGCGGACTCCCAGCAACCCCAAGTGTTGGAAGCTGAGATCCACAGCGTGCACTCACAGTGATTCAGGCACTCAGGGACAGGCGGGTGCTCAGTGGCAGCAGCGCGCGGCTGTGGCGGCCCAGGTTGGTGTGTCGATGACTCTCATCGTGCAGCTCCCTGGTGGGCTCGCAGCAGCAGCTCTCTCTTTAGCTGTGGCGGCCCACAGGACAAATCCAAATAACGCAACGTTGTCAATGGTGCGAGTGCTCAGTGGCCACAGCTCTCTCTCAGCTGCAGCAGCCCGCGGGACAAATTATGATGATGTAAAGTAGCAAAGAGTGTGGGCGCTCAGCGGCTTCAGCTCTCTCTTGGCTGCAGCAGCCCACGGGTCAAATTACGATGATGCACTGTAGCAAAGGGTGGTGGGCACTTGGCAGCTACAGCTCTCCCTAGGCTGCGGCGGCCAACGGGACAAATCATTACGGTACTCAGTAGGAAAGGTTTTGGGCACTCCGCTGCTACAGCTCTTTCTTGGCTGCAGCGGCCCACGGGACAAATCACAAGGGTGCACAGTAGGAAAGGCAGTGGGCACTCAGCGGCTGCAGCTCTCTCTTTGCTGCGGCGACCCAAGGGACAAACCACGATGGTGCGCAGTAGCAAAGGGTGGTGGGCACTCAGCTGCTACAGCTCTCCCTTGGCTGCAGCGGCCCACGGGACAAATCATGGTGGTGCACTATAGCAAATGGTGTGGGCTCTCAGTGGCTACAGCTCTCTCTTGGCTGAGGCAGCTCACACAGATTCCGTGGTAGGTCTAAAGGTGCAGATTCCGGCGGCTTTCGGCGGCGACAGCTCTCCCTCAGCTGCAGCAGCCCAAACGGATCCTGCGGAAAGTTGGAGGGTACTGATTTCAGCGGGCTCTCAGTGGTGGCAGCTCTCATCTTAGCTGCAGTGATCCACACAGGTTTAGCAAAGAAAAGTTCAAAGGTTCAAAGTCAGGTGAGTGCTCAGCGGCGGCAGCTCTCTCTTAGCTGCAGCGGCCCGTGCAGGTTTAGAAAAAGTTCAGAAGATGCCCAGTCGCGGGCCCTCACATTAGAGCTAGAGGCTCCGGATTACTCGACAGAAGCCTCACCTGCAAGCAGAACTCCACGCACAGGAATGCGATGGCTGACGGGGTGAAGTCTAATGTCCCTGAGACTTCGGCAGGAGACTCTCTCAATTTAGGCCCTCGGGTAGTTTCTTCAGCAAGCTTCGTGAAAGTTGCAAAGTTCTTTCCTTTGTTCACTCGGACAGAGTTTCGTCTTGACATCCAGAAGGAACACACTTGGCCAAAGTTCCAGCGCAGCATTTTATACCTAAAAAGTCTTTGTTCTCTAAGGTTGCAAATCACTGACTCCAGTCAGAACGAGTCCGGTGGGGTCGGGGAGCACATGGTTTATGAGGCAACATTCTGCCCTTTCAGAATGAGGGGACCTGCTATCAGACACCCAGTGGGAGGTTCAGCCATCATTCATCTTGCTAGGCTCAAAGAGTCACCCCTCCCCACTCTCGGAATACCGATCTCTCTCTCCAGCCAGGTCTGACCCAGCTGGCCCTGCAGCTCCAAAGTCAGACGGCCAATACGCATACTCGCAACAGCCTGCAGTTAAGCTTTAGGCAAGAAACTATTGTGTTTTCAGGAAAGGCATTTCACAACATATGTTACCTAAATGGTCCTTACTAAAAGGTCGTTCTCCCTGGCCTGAGCACAACCATATCAACTTGAAGTTCCTATCGGGTTCCTAGGGCCAAATAGGTTGATACAAAGTAATCCCTAACGCACAGGCTATACAGACATAAGCATTAGAGTAATCCATATTCACACAGTCATTTATAAACAGGGAGCATTCGAGCTGTGGCACTGATTAGCAAGGCCCAGAACATCTACATCCAGCCAACATACAAGACATGAAGAGTAAAATGGGGAGAGAGACCCAGGCCAATAATGCCAGGTCTAACATACCTATTGCTAGATTCTCAACCTTTCCATTTTGAGAAATGTGACATATTTTTGCAGGGCTCTCCAATCTGGATATTGTCCAGAATCTTTCAACCAAACCTAATTCAGTTGTGTGATGATGAGTCTATGGTAGTGACAACAGCTGGTGAGCAACAGGTTCTTGTCACACAAGATGGAGTCACCAGGTAGACACACCCCAGAGGTAAGTATTAAAATGTAATTATTGTGTAAGCAGTGAGATCACATGAATCTAGCAGCAGTGATTCTTCTCTACAGAGCTATCATCACTCTTCTTCTCCTTCTAATTATTTTTCAGTGCCTCACTTCTTGCTTGTGCTTATCAATGTATATAAACTGGGATCCATTGTGGGGATAATGGGGAATATCACCAGTTGGGTTGTCACCCCATGGATTACTGGTACTCACGCTCTGGACCAATGATGGTGCATCTCCTCGATCAATAATACAGACAACTACCACAGGTTAAAGAGACGTGGTTCTGTCCACTTACTAGTGGCAGCGGTTCTTTGTCTGGTAGATCAAGCCTCCTAAAATTAATTAGGGATTATTGCCTCTATGAGACCACCCAGGAGTAATGAAGATTTTATCCATAGAAGATACAGCTTCATAAAAGTCACTGGGGATTACAGAGCATTTGGGTCCATGTCAGAAAGATAGAAGAGTAGCTAGCATAATATGCATCTTCTGGAGAACACCAACAGAGTTAAGGAAGAGATGTCTACCCACTGTGAACAATTCTCCCATGCTGAAAAGAGCATGAGAGAAGCTGCAGGATTTGTAAGGTTTGAGTTGGTGATAACGAAAGAATGATACGTACTCAGCCAGACTCTACAGCCTTGTAGGTGGTAGAACCGCCACCGTGGGCAGCAGCCCGCATGCCTTGGGAAGGGACTAAAACACAGATGTAACATCTACCAAGAAAGATGAGAAACTACCTTCTTGCCCAGGAGGCAGTAGACACTGTAAGCATTCCCTTATTGCCAAGTGGGTAGAACGGGACGAGAGTGAGTTGCTATTAGATTTCAAAGGGAGAGGCGGGTGCATTTGCTAATTTGTCTCACTTTTACAGGTATGGAGTTACCACTGTGTCCACCTGTGTGTTGGGCCTAGATCCATACATTCCAACATTTTGGAACATGCTGTATGCTCACCATCACATTACAAATATTTTAGTGCAGTACACAGCGTGGATCAGACTTTGTCAGAGTGTTTGGGTCATGCCCTTGGGCTGGTATTAGAGAGGACTCCAGCTTCCAAAAACAATCAAGTAGAGTGCATATCTGCCATCACCAGACAGCTATCTCTCTGAGAGCGGCATCCACTGCCTAGGTAAAAGGATGGCTCGTCAACACTAGGGATGGGCGTAGTTTGCGTAGCACCACTATGCAGAATTTTGGAAAAAATGTGTGGAAAACGAGGACACGTCCTGAGGGTCCGTGTGCCCGGTACAGGGGTCCCTCGTGCCTGGGCTGACTCCCTGATCTCCCCGGCCTGGTTGGGTTGGAAAGCAGGGAACGGCCCCGGGGCATGGGTTTGGGAGCCCCCGTCCTACGGCCTGCCAAGAGTCCATCTGCCTGGGACAAGGGTCCCTGGTGCAGAGCCCCGGAAGACCTGCAAGGCTCCTGGTCAGACCTCCCCCAGGCTGCTGGGCCCCAGGAGCACTTGCGGGCCTCCCCATGCCTGAGGTCCAGCATGGGGTTTCGGAGCGCCCCTGAGCCCTGCAGCCCTGGAGCCCTGCAGCCCCAGAGCCCTGCAGCCCGAGCCCTGCAGCCCTGAGCCCTGCAGCCCTGGAGCTCTGCAGCCCATGAGCCCTGCAGCCCCGGAGCCCTGTAGCTTCTGAGCCCTGCAGCCCCAAGCCCTGCAGCCCATGAGCCCTGCAGCCAGGATGGGATCCATGGGTCCCAGGCAGTCCTCCCCCGGGCATGCGGGGCTCCCTTCTCCAGGACAACGGCGTGGCCAAGTGCCCGGGATGGGCTCCATGGTTCCCAGGCAGTCCTCCCCCAGGCTTCCTCCTCTAGGCCAACGGCATGGCAAAGTGCCCGGGACGGGCTCCATGGGTCCCGGACAGTCAACCCCGGCGTCTGGGGCTCCCTCCTCCAGGCCAACTGCATGGCAAAGTGCCCAGGACGGGCTCCATGGGTCCCGAGCAGTCCCCCCCGGGTGTCTGGGGCTCCCTTCTCCAGGCCAACTGCATGGCCAAGTACCCGGGATAGGCTTCATGGGTCCCGGGCAGTCCTCCCCCTGGTGTCCTGACCCAAGAGCTCCGGTGGTCCTCCCTGTGCCTGAGGCCCATCCAAGGTCCCCTAGCCCTGCATGGGCAGGCAGGAGCCTTACCGCAAAGGCTCGGGTGGGCAGCTGGGAGTCATTTTGATCCCACCTATCTGAACGCACCTTTCCCCTTGGCCATCTGGTTGCACGAAATGCTTTCGAATGGTGCGACCAGATGGTCGGGCTTCCCTGGAAGTCCCGATAATGTGCCATTCGCCTCCCTGATCCCAGTGAAGGCTCCAGGAGCCCGGACACTCCTCCCGTGTTGGCGGCTCTCTGCCGGGAACCAGATGGGCTATGCCTCGGCAACATCTCCCTAGGCGTCCAGGGCTCCCTCCTCAAGGCCAACGGCATGGCCTAGTGCCCGGGACGGGCTCCATGGTTCCCAGACAGACCTGACCCGGTCCGAGCGGCCGGGCCGAGGGTTTTAAAGAGTTGTGTAGTAATTGGTTACCGACTAGCAAAATAGGGTTTGTACATACTACAACTCATTTTAGCTTCACAAACAGCTGATTTTCTGACTGCAACTGCTAAAAATGGTCATCGTTTGGCCCTTCATGAGTTCCTAATTGTGAGTCGCAAAAAGTCACAAATAGGAAATAGCAAATTATTTCCATCATACATGTGGCCCTATGTTCCTTCCTCTCGCAAAAAATAATGCAAGTCTTTGATTTTTACCAGAATTATGAAATCAAAACATATGTCCTAGACGTAGGTGTTATTTTTGTACATACAAACTCAGTTTCCTCAATGTTAAAAACGCTTATAATTACAAATAAATGGTAAGAAATTCATATTTTTTGACCTGTAACTAGGTTGTTCCTATCATTTACTCCTATTATATCATGAACCAAGAAATGTGAATAAGTGTATGCAAGCCCTTTAATCAGTAATACACGAAAACTACACTAAAAGTGAGGTCAGGGTCTAACGTTCAGAATTTTTTTTTCTGATATTGCTTTATAGTTATGATAAGTGTACAGCGCACAACCAAACCATACCCTGTCCTCTGTGTGAATGATTTTTCTAATCACAGAGCATTGTATTTGTTCTATCCTTGCTGGTTTAATGGCTTCAGACATACTGGTTAATTGCAAGTAGAATCCCTGATGAAAAATGTTGTGCAATTTTATTATTTATGGTGCAATGTAACAAAATGTTCTCATCTTCAAGTATGACTTTTTCAAACTGCATCAATAAGAAATTACGCCCCCTTTCAAGAAGCTAGGAAACTGGACTTGTGAACTCTCCCTGAAAATAAAATGCTCAATTACTTTTGTCATTGTATAATAACTGATCTAAAGGTACATAGGGCCTGATGTATCACAGTGTTTTGTGGTCACAAATGCTTCTGTTTGCTAAATCGCATTGTTTATGACAACAAACATGGTTTTGCATTATATGAACCCCTTTTGCAAGTTGGATATTTAAAAGGAGACATGTTTCCCTCTTCATTCTGACTCCCAATAAAATATAACAGAGGTTTGTGGTCACAATTGTAATTTCATACCATTGATCAGGTACCGACATCTGAGTTGGAGTGGTGTATGATTCTGAAGGACTGCTGGGTGTTGACTAGTTCTTTTGTAAATCCCGCCCTGCCTATACTTAAGCCACGCTCCCATTTCTGCGCTGGTTGACACTAGAGGTAACCTTCATTTCCCTGAGGCGGAAGCCGGGGAAAACAGGATAGATTGTGATTTTAAAACTTTTAAACTGTTCATTTGCACTTTTGCTGATTTGCACTCTGTTACCCACCGCCTCCTCCTCACCGCGCTTGAACCCTGGTCCCCGCAGACGATTAGGTTGTGTCGTGGGACGCACTGGGGGTTAGAGGCCATTTTTGAAGGACTGTTCGGTGCGGACTAGTTGTTTTGTAAATCCCGCCCTACCGCTACTTAAGCCACGCTCCCATATCTGCGCTGGTTGACACTAGAGGTAACCTTCATTTCCCTGAAACGGAAGCCTGAGGAAAACAGAATAGATTGTGATTTTAAAACTTTTAAACTGTTCATTTGCACTTTTGCTGATTTGCACTCTGTTACCCACTACTTCCTCCTCACCGCGCTCGAACCCTGGTCCCCGCAGACGATTAGGTTCTGCCGTGGCACGCACTGGGGGTTAGCGCCCATTTTTGAAAGACTGTTGGGTGCGGACTAGTTGTTTTGTAAATCTCGCCCTGCCGCTACTTAAGCCACGCTCCCATATCTGCGCTGGTTGACACTAGAGGTAACCTTCATTTCCCTGAGGGGGAAGCCGGGTAAAACAGGATAGATTGTGATTTTAAAACTTTTAAACTGTTTATTTGCACTTTTGCACTTTTGCTGATTTGCACTCTGTTACCCACTGCCTCCTCCTCACCGCGCTCGAACCCTGGTCCCCGAAGACGATTAGGTTCTGCCGTGGGACGCACTGGGGGTTAGCGGCCATTTTTGAAGGACTGTTGGGTGCGGACTAGTTGTTTTGTAAATTCCGTTCTTCCTGGGTATAAATGACGACAGTCACCCGACCGTGCAGCGGGCGCGCAGGTGGCGCACCGAAGGCGCGCCAAAGGCAAGACCGTCTGCGCCCGTCCGCGCCAGACCGCTGCCAGGTGCCAGTTATTATGCCAGTTGTCCCAAAGGTAGGGCCCTCAAGTCCGAAGTTAACGGGACGAGCACCTATTCCAGGCAGGAGCTATTAAATCTTGCAACCACGCGGACAGCCAGGACGGTCCTGCTTCCCTGTTTCACCAGTGTAAACATCAGTTCCCTTTAGACTTGGAAGGCCCTATTTCTTGCCGGAATTGTAAGTTCCACAGCTGGTTTCCGCCCTCTAACCAGCTCTGTCGACCAGGTATTCCACTTTTTGACTATGTACTGGAAAAACGTAACCTTGCTAAATGGTCCCCTGTTTGCTGTTTTCGTTGACCTGAAGTCAGCTTTTGATCTAGTTCCCCGGCAAAAACTCTGGGTTGTCTTGAGGGATCTCGGAATAAGCCCTGAACTACTGACTTTGCTTGTCAATCAATCAATCAATCAAAGACATTTATAGAGCGCACTACCTACCCGTAGGGTCTCAAGGCGCTTGGGGGGGGGGAGTCCTGCTACTGCTCGAACAGCCAGGTCTTGAGCTTCTTCCTGAAGGAGAGGTGGTCTTGGGTCAGGCGCAGGTCGGCCGGGAAGGAGTTCCAGGTCTTGGCGGCCAGGTAGGAGAAGGACCTTCCTCCTGTGGTGGCTCTGCGGATGCGTGGGACGGCGGCGAGGGCGTGGCTGGCAGATCGGAGGTGGCGTTTGGGAGCGTAGAAGTTGACGCGGTTGTTGAGGTAGCTCGGGCCTTGATCGTGGAGAGCTTTGTGTGCGTGGGTAAGGAGGCGGAAGGTGATTCTCTTGTTGACCGGGAGCCAGTGCAGGTTTCTTAGGTGTCCGGAGATGTGGCTGTGTCGTGGGATGTCGAGGATGAGTCTGGCTGAGGCGTTCTGGATGCGCTGGAGTCTCTTCTGGATCTTGGCGGTGGTTCCGGCGTAGAGTGCGTTGCCGTAGTCCAGTCGGCTGGTGACGAGGGCCTGGGTGACGGTCTTCCTGGTCTCTGTGGGGATCCACCAGAAGATCTTCCGAAGCATGCGCAGGATGTTGAAGCACGACGAGGAGACGGCGTTGACTTGCCTGGTCATGGAGAGGGAGGAGTCCAGGATGAAACCCAGGTTGCGTGCGTGGTCCGTCGGTTTGGGTGCGGTGCCCAGGGCGGGGGGCCACCAGGAGTCGTCCCAGGCGGAGGGCGAGGAGCCCAGGATGAGGACCTCCGTCTTATCTGAGTTCAGTTTCAGGCGGCTCGTCGTCATCCACTCGGCTACCTCTTTCATCCCTTCGTGCAGGTTGGCTCTGGCGGCGGCGGGGTCGTTGGTCAGGGAGAGGATCAGCTGGGTGTCGTCGGCGTAGGAGATTATGTTGAGGTTGTGTTGGCGTGCGATGGCCGCGAGGGGGCTCATGTAGACGTTGAAGAGAGTGGGGCTCAGCGAGGATCCTTGAGGGACGCCGCAGATGACTTCGGTGGCCTCTGACTTGTACGGTGGTAGGCGGACTCTTTGTGTTCTTCCGTCGAGGAAGGAGACGATCCATTCTAGTGCCTTCTCCTGGATTCCGATGTTGCTGAGGCGTTGCACTAGGGTGCGGTGGCAGACCGTGTCGAAAGCCGCGGAGAGGTCTAGGAGGATGAGGGCCGCTGTTTCGCCGTTGTCCATCAGGGCTCGGATGTCGTCAGTGGCGGCGATGAGGGCGGTCTCGGTGCTGTGGTTGGCACGGAATCCAGACTGCGATGGGTCGAGGGATCCATTTGTCTCGAGGAAGGCGGCCAGCTGTTTGTTGACGGTCTTTTCGATGACTTTGGCTGGAAACGGGAGTAGAGAGATGGGGCGGTAATTCTTGAGTTCGGTGGGGTCTGCTGTAGGTTTCTTGAGTAGAGTGCTGAGTTCGGCGTGCTTCCAGCTCTCGGGGAAGGTGGCGGTGTCGAATGAGGTGTTGATGATGTCCCGCAGGTGGGGTGCGATGACAGCGTCGGCTTTGTTGAAGACGTGGTGAGGGCAGGGGTCGGTCGGAGATCCGGAGTGGACGGAGTTCATCATGTGGACGGTGTCTTCGGTGTTGACCGGGGTCCAGGCGCGGAGGGTGGTGGTGGGTGGTGTTGCTGCGGTCGTGGCGTGCGTCGGTTGAGTGCTGAAGCTGTTGTGTATGTCCGTGATCTTGTTGTGGAAGTAGGAGGCGAGGGAGTTGCAGAGGTCTTGCGATGGGGTGATGTCGTTGTTTCCGGCGTTGGGGTTGGAGAGCTCTTTCACAATGTTGAAGAGTTCCTTGCAGTTGTGTGCGTTGTTGTCCAGTCGGTTCTTGAATGCAGTTTTCTTGGCGGTGCGGATCAATTGGTGGTGTTTCCGGGTGGCGAGCTTGAGGGTGGTCCTGTTGTCCCGCGTGGGTTCCTTTCTCCAGGCTTTCTCGAGGGTTCGGCAGTTCTTCTTGGAGCTCTTGAGTTCGTCGGTGAACCATGGGGCTCTCTTATTGCCGGGTCTGCTGGGCGGGATCCTCAGAGGGGCGAGTTCGTCTGCGCATTTGCTGATCCACTTCGAGAGGTTGTCGGTGGCCTGGTTGGGGTTCGCTGAGCTTGCCGGAGGGTGCTGGCTCAGGGAAGCGGCGAGCTGGTCGGCTGTGATCTTGTTCCAGCTTCTTCGGGCAACCTGTTGCTGGTGGTGGTGGATCGTCGTTCTTCGGAAGGTGAAGTGGATGCATCTGTGGTCCGTCCAGTGGAGTTCTGTGGCGTGGCTGAAGGCGATGTCTTTGCTGGATGAGAAGATGGCGTCGAGTGTGTGTCCGGGGAGGTGGGTGGGGGTGGACACCAGCTGCTTGAGTCCAAGGTTGGCGAGGTTGTCGAGCAGGGTGCTGGTGTTGCAGTCGTTGTTGTTCTCCAGGTGGAAGTTGAAGTCCCCCAGGAGGATGTAGTCGGCGGAGGGGAGGGCGTGCGGGCTGACGAAGTCGGCGATGTCCTCGCTGAATTGGGTGCGTGGTCCCGGAGGTCGGTAGACCAGGGTGCCTCTGAGGGTGGTCTTCGGGTCGGTGTGAATCTGGAAATGCAGGTGTTCGGGGGAGGGTGAGGTGTTGTCGGTGCTGGTCGTGATGCGGATGGTGTTCTTGTGGATGATGGCGATGCCTCCTCCCACCTGGTTGGCATTGCGGTCCCTCCGGGTGATCTTGTAGCCTTCTGGGATGGCGATGGCGATGTCGGGCGCTGAGGAGGCGTTCATCCAGGTCTCCGTGATGAAGGCAACGTCAGGGGCTGTGGCGTCTAGGAGGTTCCAGAGTTCGATGGCGTGTCTGTGGGCGGAGCGGGTGTTGAGCAGGATGCACTTGAGGTGGGTGCTGCTGGTGTTCGGCTTGGCAGGTGCTGGTGTCGGGCAGGTCCGGATGCAGGTGAACTTGCAGGTGTTGCAGCTGAAGGGGCCGTGGACGCGTCGTGGGGTGGCTCTGCAGCATCCTGGGACTCGGCCGGTGTTGAGTGCGATGAGGGTGGCGGCGGTGTACGTCAGGCGGGTCGGTCGGGGTCCTCGAGGGCCAGGGGTCCTGGCACTGGGCGCGGTCCAGGCGCGGACGGGCGTAGACGGGCTTAGCTTTGGCGCGCCCGCTGCGCGTGACCGCTGCGCGTTCGCACGGTCGCCATATATGGCGAAGTGCGCGGGTGGGCGGAGCAGCTGGGAGGCGGGAGCGGGGAGGGAACAGAAGGAAAAAGGGGCGGGGTCAACGGTGGTGGCGGGAAGCGGGGAGCGGGGAGGGCGGCAGCAGGCGGGAAAAAACAATCAATACGGCGGAAAAAAACACAGATGAGCACAAATACGGTACAACAGGCAATACGGCGGAAATACTAACAATAAGCACTAGTAAACACAAATGCAAGACTACACAGTGAACCAGGGGCACAGGGAGAGGAGCGCTGATCACGGACCACGCCGCTCGAAGGAGGGGGCGTGGTCACGAGCCGGCAGTCGGGCAGCGAGGCACAAGGAAGGGGGAGCACACGCAGCAGCTGGTGGCCGTGCGGCGCGGGGGTGTCCTAAAACTAGGTCACACTCACCTGCGTCGCACGGTCGCCATATATGGCCAAGTGCGCGGGTGGGCGGAGCAGCTGGGAGGCGGGAGCGGGGAGGGAACAGAAGGAAAAAGGGGCGGGGTCAACGGTGGTGGCGGGAAGCGGGGAGCGGGGAGGGCGGCAGCAGGCGGGAAAAAACAATCAATACGGCGGAAAAAAACACAGATGAGCACAAATACGGTACAACAGGCAATACGGCGGAAATACTAACAATAAGCACTAGTAAACACAAATGCAAGACTACACAGTGAACCAGGGGCACAGGGAGAGGAGCGCTGATCACGGACCATGCCGCTCGAAGGAGGGGGCGTGGTCACGAGCCGGCAGTCGGGCAGCGAGGCACAAGGAAGGGGGAGCACACGCAGCAGCTTGTGGCCGTGCGGCGCGGGGGTGTCCTTGTAAGGATGCACGAGAACAACTATGCCCGGATTAGATGGGGTGCCCAGGGAGATGTCACGGAATCCTTCCCCGTGGAGAGAGGTGTGGGACAGGGCTGCGTCCTGGCCCACACTTTATTCTCCCTCTACATCAATGGCATAGTTGACTTTTTGAAGCAATTTCCGACGGATGCCCCACTATTAGATAGGAAGCGAGTTCCAGTACTAATGTTCGCAGATGACACCTTACTGGTCTCGC
Organism: Lissotriton vulgaris; assembly: GCF_964263255.1. Taxonomy (NCBI): domain Eukaryota; kingdom Metazoa; phylum Chordata; class Amphibia; order Caudata; family Salamandridae; genus Lissotriton; species Lissotriton vulgaris. The sequence goes on from NC_141691.1 coordinate 950,814,563, forward strand.
GGACCCCAAGCGGATTACATAAGACAATAAACGCTTTTGGTGACTTCTGTCGGATCCGGGGCTTGGAAATAAATACATCAAAGACTAAATTTATGAATCTGAATCCCGCTAAGAAATTTAAGGGGAAAATGATCTACAACAGGGCTTTTCTGGAGGAAGTGGATGCTTTTACCTACCTAGGCATCTCCCTAAATGCCAACATGAACTGGAGATCCCACATGGACTCTGTGGTGCTAAAATTTAATCAGCTGACAGGGGCAATAGCTCAAAAGCACAAATCTTCATTTACAAGACCTATCCAGCCAATAATGGAGATTTACAGTATGAAAGTGCTGGGCGCTTGTCTTTATGGATCAGAACTATGGGGTTTCACAAATTTGAACACACTAGTAGTTGCAGAAAATAAATTTCTTCGGCGCATAATTGGTGTCCCACAGAGTACCCCCTCGACCCCACTTCAATATGATCTTGGGAGGAAAAAGATCGAGGATATGGTCAGACTGCGTCCCCTCCTCTAGTGGAGGCGTATAAAAACTACTCCTGAGTTGAGCCATTACGCAGCTGCCGTTTTGGATGTTGTTAACTCTGACACCTTCCTTAAAGTACTTTGGCTCAAAGAAGTAAGGAAATTTCTCCAAAAACTGCACCTTGAGCATTTGTGGACTGCAGTAGACCCAGATGATTTCCATCAAAGACCACATTGAAAAAAAATTACTGGGACATGATAAATAACGCTGTATTGATTTCCAATCAACCATCTGCGTTGACATCCCAGTTTCTGGAAGTTAAAACTATTCCAAAACTTGAACAGTACTGAGATTTGATCACCAAGCCTTTGTATTTGTATTTTCAGCTTAGAATTGGCTCTTTACCCCTCAATGCCTTCATGGTCAAATGGTCTCCTGATAATGTAAATACCTGTTTTTACTGTAAAACACATGTAGAGGATATCCCACATTTTTTATTTGTATGCCCCTTATATGCTGCCCCAAGAATCATATGGTTGAAGCCAGCATGTAGAAATTTGGGGACAAGGAAATATTTAGAGGCCCTAAGGATTCTAAAATCAAATTGTGCCCCCAACTTTGCAATTGCTGTAGCTAAATATATGGGGTGGGCATGGATAATACGTACGCGCACTTTAAAACTCTAACTAATTAACTGATTGACAAATCTTATATTTCTTAAACTTTGTGCTGTGACTTGATTTTACAAATGTACATTTTTATTTGAGCTATTCGTCAACAAAGTATAAATTGTATGAAATTTAATATGTATTTTAACATTCTAGACTAGTATTTATTGTGTTTAGCTTAGGGACATATGCTTTTATGACAATGTTGTCGAATAAAGTATTTAAACTTGAAACTTGTAAGTTCCACAGCCTCCCTGCAAATATTGGCACCTCACCCCATAGCATTCAAGCCATGGAGGAAACCCCTGCTGACCACAATTGGAAAGCCTTTTTAGTCAATGCGCACTCTCTCCCCAAACATGCGACCCACATCTGGGACTTTCTTTCCTCTTCGAACCTGGACCTCGGGTTTATCACAGAAACCTGGCTAAAGACCAATTCCACCCCAGCTATTGTAATAGCTTTGCCTGATGGATATAGGATCCTAAAAATAGATAGACCCAGGAAAGCAGGTGGAGAGACCGCCATTATCTATAGGGACCCCACAAAAGCCATTGTTCTAGATTAACACATGAGTACCAACCTAGAAGTGATTATATTTAGAATAGATCTTCATTCAAAACTTAGTTTAGTGGCATACGATACCGATGCACCTAAAAATCAAGGCATAGATGAGTCAGAATTTCCTTCAGCTTAACACTAGCAAAACTGAAATCATGCTATTTACGGAGGCAGTCCCCAGCTGGTCCCCGAGCTGGTGGCCGGAAGAGCTTGGGTTGGCCCCAACGCCCAAATCGGTAGTAAAGAACGTGGGGGTAATGGTCGACATTAAGCTAAACATGGAGGAGCACATAGCATCCATGAAAGGTTCTTGCTTCCATGCCCTCAGTCTTCTGCGGAAAGTCTTTCATTTCCTTCCCCTTACTACTCACAAGACTCTCATACATGCCATTGTACTGAGCCGTCTGGACTTCAGCAACGCCCTCCTTATCTCAGCCAAAGATTCTTCCCTACAGACCCTTCAAGTGGTCCAGAACACAGCAGCTTGCTTGGTTACCAACGCCCCCCGTCGCACTCCCTCCCTCCCCCTCCTTCGCAAATTATACTGGCTCCCCATCCGTAAACGCATTCATTTTAAAATGTGTTGTATAGTCTTTAAAGGCCTCCATCAGCTTGGCCCTATATATTTATCTAACAAATTGACCACATATACTCCTTTGCGCAGGCTTTGTTCAGAAGGCAAAGGCCTCCTGGTCATACCCCGCTTTAAGAAAACCAAGTGGGGAGGGAAAGCCTTCTCCCACCTGGCGCCCAAAATGTGGAATCAGCTACCCAAGGCATTACGCCTCACCGACAACTACTTCAGCTTTAGGAAGAAACTGAAGAAATTCCTGTTTTAAATGTTATGATCTCTTGCCTCTGCTGTCATCAGCGCGGAGATACCCCATGTGAGGTGATTCAGGCACTCTATATATCATCTAAATAAATAAATAAAAGGGCAAGTCATCCGTGTGGGACAGTTTCACATTAAGGAATGGTGTTGGGTGGACTCACGGCCTGCATACTGTAGTCCAAGTGAACATTACATGCTCCCTCTAGTTTCGCAGCAATATTGGAAAAATGTGTTTTAAATCAGCACCTCTACCTTTCAGGAACACATCTGGGATAAAAAACAGTTTCTGTTGGACCTGGCCCTTTTTGCAGGGTTATCCCCAAATTTGTTGTCGTCCTCCTGTATTTATTCTGACCATTTTATGTTCACTTAAGGACTCTGGTCAATTTGCCACTCCTAATCAGTGCTAAAGTGCATGTGCTCCCCCTTTAAACATGGTATGACTGGTCTACATCATTTAATTTACTTGGAAGTCCCTTGTACAGTGGTATCCCGCATAACCAGAGCCTGCAAATTAAATGCTACTAGTGGGTCTGCAGCACTGCTTGCACCACCCAATGAAATAGCATGTGAAACCTGATGCAGCCTTACCACTGCAGGGACTGCATTTGCAGTCTTCTGCCACAGTAACTTGGCACTTAAAGTTACATGCCAAGCCTGAAAATCCCCTTTTATTACACACAGGTCACCCCTAAGGTAGACTCTATGGGGAAGCTGCTGTGTAGGTAATATGTAGCGCTCTGACCCTGCTCGCAGGCAGGTTGCTCCCCACGCGGCTGCAAAGCTCTGCTGCCATTGTTTTCGCCTAATCTTGTATTTTTCCCCTGTGCCTAACTTGCTTTCTTGCCCAGACTTGTTTTTATTCCCCTGTGCCTAACATGCTTTCTAACCCAGACTTGTTTTTATTCCTCTGTGCCTGTACTTGCTTTCTTGCTCAGACGTGTTTTTATTCCTCTGTACCTGTACTTGCTTTCTTGCCCAGACTTGTTTTTTTTCCTCTATGCCTGTACTTGTTTTCTTGCCTAAACTTGTTTTTCCTTCCTGTGCCCAGTTCTACCGCGGACCCTGCCCGTTTTTCCCACCACTGCGTCTCTGCGACCCACCCCCCTGCAATCCCATTTGCCGCCCCGCTCCCGCCTCCCAGCTACTCCTCCCTCCCACATCCCCTCATATGGAGGTCGCCCAGGTGGCATGCAGCGGACGCATGCAGCGGGCGCGCCTAAGGCAAACGCATCTGCGACCGTCCATACCTGGACTGCGACCAGCGCCTGGACCCCTGGACCGCGCGAACACCATGACGCCCGACACCTCTACGATGCCAGAACCCTCCATGCACTCAACAACCGGATGATCACACACCTGCTTTCGGGACTCCCCGAAGCTTTCACCTGCCAGTACTGCAGCTTCACAAGATTCAGACCCACCATGCTGCCCACCAGGAAAGAACCCAACCACCTCAGATGCATCCTTCTCAACACCCACTCCACCTGAAAACACGCCATTGAACTCTGGGACCTACTCGACTCAACCTCTCCAGACGTCGCCTTCCTGATGGAGACCTCGCTGAACACCGCCTCGGCACCCGACATAGCCATAGCCATCCCGGAAGGCTACAAGATCACCCGCAGGGACCGCACCAACGGAGCAGTAGGTGGAATCGCCATCGTCCACAGTAGCACTCTCAGAGTCTCGACCAACACCAATGACACCCTCAGCACCGCCGAACACCTGCACTTCCAGATCCACACCGACCCCAGCACAACCCTCAGAGGCGTACTCTAGAGGTTGCGTTCAGTATTACAAATGCACTACGAGCAACATTAACTAACAAACTTTCTACACAACAGAAACACTTGTTCTCCAACGGACCACGTCAGACATCGCTGGAGCCCTGACTCAGAGACTAGAACGAATGTCGAGTCAGAGTGGCTCTAGCAATGTCACCCGGGAGTTTGGACACATGCGGAGGTCAATGGAAACCAATGAGCAGACGCAGGCAGAAAGAGCGTCTGCCAGGGCTGCACACCAGCGAGAGGTAGCTGGGTTTCTCAATGACCTCAGGACCATCCTCATGGTATTGCTGCCACACGCCTGGCGCTGATGCATGCTGCTGCTACCAATACATCCACATCTCTGGCCCCTGAAGTGTCAGTACCACATAGTGCAGCAGACATTCAACCTCTGGCCCCTGAGGCATCACTGCCACACAGTGCTGGAGACAGAACACCACCACCCACACATGAGGCACATGAAACAGCAGATGGCGAAGATGCTGATGAAACCACCTTACTGGTAAGAAGAAAACTATAGCATTCATCTCTGCCCTATGGCTGCTTTTTGCTTGGTTCCGCCCTCTGCATCATCACCTTCAACTGTCCGCGATACACTCTGTGACACTCAACTTGGAACTCGCAATGGACTGCCATATTCTGTTTGATCGCCAATGACACAGCAATCAAACTGCAGACTGAACTCTTCCTCTTCCTTTGGACTTGTCATTCCCTGAAGGACTCTGGCTGACCCTCCATGGGCCAACATTGTAAAGTGGGGTTTGCATGCCCCTGTACTGCTCCAGATGCAACACTTCACTGAATGTGCATTAAACATTCCGACTCGTACAGATGCGTTGTGTCTATAGTCTTTCATGTGTGGTAGTATTGATGAATGTAAGGTCAGTGAAGTCCTCCTACTTCCATGTGCGTCATGTTGTTGGACTTGGGTCACAGGGTGACCCATTTCCGAATGTTGTCCGGGTGGCACTGACGCAACAACAGCGACACAGGCATTTGTTACTTCCTTGTCCAGCCCCGTACGGAACCATGCCCAGAGCCCCGGGGTCATTGTTTGAACCCTTACGCTGGACTGGCATACGCCAGGCCAGTTCACTATGCTTAAGCTCCAGGTGGGGACAACAACGTCACATGTGCCAGGCCTCCCCTGCAGTAATCTGCTGCTCACAGGTCTAGCTGTCAGCATGCCACGGCCACACCCACGTTTACACCCACACCACAAATATCCCGCACAAGCATCACTGCGCATGTGACCCTGCGAATAAAAAGGGCAGGAAGCATGTGCACTGCACCATTTCCAACCTCTCTCTGGGTGTATCAATGTGGTGTGCATGTAGGCATGGGAGCCCAGGGGCCTGCGACATCACATTCCGCAGGCCCAAAGGTGACATGATGGCGTCCGCACCACGATACCCAATCATAGAGGGTCCATGACTAGCAGGGAACAAAGGAAATTATGCACACTACTGTCTCAGGCTGGACACTATAATTTTGTCATGTCTGCATTGCACATACAAGTACATAACCAAACCATTAACTATGTACGAGTCCCATATAATGCAGTCACTAGTGTAGGAAATGGGGGATTGGACCTGAGAGGCTGGCCCAAGAGTCCAGCTGGGCCTGTCACCTCCAGGCAAGAGGGGTATGTGCCAAACACTGACCTCCACATGCTCCGCATCCCATCGGTGGTCTTCCCTGATCTGGATTGGCAGTTGAGAGTCAGACAGCAGCAAGGAGGAGGTATTTATGTGTATTTTTGCACAACATTATTAACCATGAATATTGAAGTATCTTAGCCTGTTGGGCCTTTTACATGTTGTAAGATATACAAAGCCACTGTTCAGTGTTAAAATAGCATATGCACAAGGATAGCTAGATGTCTGATTATGCCACTTTCATCTGGAACATGTGAGGATAGTATGTTCTGCGTAGTGACAGTAGTGCAATACCCATCTGAATGCATTACAACAACATGTACATGAAGATAACCTTCTGAAATATTGTGATTGCTTAACATGTGTCAGCACATTGACTAATGTCTGAAAAGTTCTCTGTGTGGTCACACCAGATCTGTGAAGTATGTTGGAGCACTCAAGTGTAAAAGCCCATTCTATATATCCAGGCAGCAAGTGATGTCTACATTGTGGCCTTGGTGAGTACTGATTGATCAGTGTGCCAATGGTAGGTCCCATCCCCGGTGGTCAGTGTCTTCCAATGTATCCCATGGGCTAATTACAGGTTTGCTAACTCATGTCACCTGTCACACTGACCTTTCACATAACTGTGTGTAAGATTCCATTCTCTCTGTCCCACAGAGTGAGCCCATGTGTCTGACTCCGTAATTCTGTGGCAAACAAAGTTGGTCAATGGTGGAAACAGGGAGGGGATTGAAAGGGATGATGTTAGATACAGATTCACAACAGTTCCCATGTTTGTAAATGTTCTTTACTGGTCATACTTGATGCCTTTTTAAACCATGTGTTTGATGCATCACTGTTAAATTCAAAGATGGCACAAGTGCATCATTTTGAAGTAAGTTAACAAAATGAGATGGTAAGCAAAAGCAATTTAAGCTGCACAAAGAGTGCATAATGGCAAAAAGAAGTGAGGGACATTCAGAGTTGGTCTTTACAAAACTGTACTTCTGCAGTCTGGACAGAATAGTAAGAAGTGTTGACTAAAATTTTAAAATCAAGATGTTCATTACTAATTGTCTGTACAGACAATGCACCCAGACAGGCAAGTGGTATAGTGATCCACGTAAAGCATTGTGAAGATGTATTCATTGGACTTGGCAGTGTGTTGATCATTTGTCACATGTGAAACTGGTAAATTTTTCCAATGCACACAACATTCTAATTCATTTGCCTAACACTGCACAAACATGACACAAGGCTGTGGGCCACATACCTCTCACCCTAGCTACACCTACTACCCTGATCTCTCCACAATAAGAGTTAGATTTGTGACCTGAGAGAAATGAACTTAAGCTATAGTACAGATGAGCACAATCACTGTTATCTGTGTGATGTGACTTATGCAATGACTACACCAGCTTGATATATGACAATAAAGTAATATGACCTGTAACATTTGACCCAATAGTTGCCAAGTTGATGAAGAAGAATGGATACCATATCTCAATTCAATCGTGTGACTCAAATTCCCACTCTGAGGTCTAAACTCCCTTGCATTAGATGAGACAGGCATGTTATGACTAACCGTGGGCGGAGATCTCTACTCCGCCCACGGAGTGTGCAGAGTTTTACCTACTCCGTGTTCGGCAGAAAACGTGGAGAAGGCAAAACTCCTCACACTCCACGGCGGAGTGGAGTTGGCCCACTACCTGCCTCCACCCCATATTACAAATGAGTTAAAACTACAATAAGAATTAAAGAAAAAAGACTAACCTACACTGCGGCGTTGACGGGCTGCCTTCTTCCTCTTCCTTGCATCTAAGGTTGATCTGCGCATGCGTGCATGTGCGCATACCCGCACATGCACGCATGCACAGATCACCCAGAGACGCGAGCAAGAGAAGGACACAGCCCGGGGACGCTGAAGTGAAGGTAAGTCTATTTTCTGTACTTCTTATTGTGGTTTTAATACATTTTTAATAATGGGGGGTGGAGGCGGGTGGTGGAGCGGAGCGGAGTTCCACAGAACTTGTCCCCAACTTCGTGGACTTCCACATAGTGCTCTCCAGCTCCGCCCAGGGTTAACCATGACACAAGAACGTCAGTAGCGAAAGACCGTACATCAGCTGGTACATAGTGAAGTAATTGACATTGTGTGTGCGGGTACATAGGTTAACTTCCGTATTAACTTATGGTATTAACGGAACAGTATACAAAATAAACTCACAAGTGCAATTGATGTAGTTGGTTAATCTGTGAAGATTTGTGATGATACCTTTGTATCAAGTACATACAGACGACTAATGTGATTAATTTTACTTCTTGTTCACAGCATCAACGGAGGAGGCAGCACCAAGGGACTTTGGTACAGAGCTTGACAGACTGGTTTCAGTACTGAGTCCAAGCAAGAGGGAACCAGTGGCAGGAAAGGTGAGGGAAGCCTCACTGAGGGCACGTTGGACGGAACATCTGTTGACTTCATGACAAGCTTAAACTCCAATGAGGACTGAATCCTCTACATCAGAGTCCACCACCAGCCCTACCATCTCCACCCTCCCAGCTGCTCTCCAGCCTATTGCCAGTGGCAGCTCCCCTAGAAGTAGAGACGTCTCCTTTGTACCCGGCACCTCACCCCTTGCCCCTATCACCCCTGCTGCCCTTAGAGTAGAGGCCATTGACATCCTGAGGCATATCTTGTGGGGCAGACAGCAGTGCTGAATGTCCTCCAGGTGCATGCCAATCATCTCACACAAATGGCACAATTCCTGGAGAGCATTCACTCTGACATGTCTGCCCAACAGGGATCAAATCAGGCTCTGGCCTCCACACTGATGTCAGCATTATCCCCGAAACAGCCATCCAACCCCCACCTTCCTCTTCCCCATCCACAGTCCTACCTACCCTCCCTGTACCAGGCACCTGCAAACATACACATGCCTACACCTCAGCAGCCAAACACAGCACACAAACACACAGAAACAAGGACAAACATACACACACGCACCATCACATGACAAACGGCACACTCACCACCAGAGACATTGCATCAGACAACACACCAGCATCCACAGACAAGCCACAGACCACAAAACCCTCTGCCTCCACAACCCTTACCCTTGCTTCGTCTCGTACCCACTCTGCCCAGAAACTCCACCTCATTTCCTATGACCTCTTGCCTACATAAACCGACGAAACCCTCCCAAAAAATGAAATGCACCCTCTCGCCCCTGCCATTTCAGTTGGACTCCCACCTACCATCCAAAAAAGTAGCCCCAAACCTAGCACCTTTTACACTTTACCAGTTACAAATATTTTGTGTGTACAAGCTATGACTATACTATTTTACCCACACATCCTTTGGAGTTGAGCATATGAGAGATGTGTAGGTAGTCATTTGTGCATTAAAAACAATGGATGAGTTTTTAGATATGCTTGATAATGGCCCAGATCAAACAGAGATGAACTTGGAGGGTTGTTAAGGCTAGTGAATTGCTCTTTGCTACATGTGGTCAGCTGAGTGGACTGTGAGTTCCCAGAAGTGTTGTGGGCCTGTTTGCTGTGCAGGGACCACAGGAGCTTGTGTTACACCCATGCACTAAATTGTTGTTGGAGAGGTTAATGTTGGAGGGGCTGAGCTAGCTGAAAAGGGTAAAGGTGAGAGTGAGTTGTGTTTCAATTTTGAACATGGAATGGAGACTCAGACATAATAGGGGCAGAACAAGTAACAATTTAGATAAGAGTGGAAGGGAGGAGTTAAGTTTAAAGTCAGTGCTTGTATAGGATGCATAGAGTATCTTCATTATTTCAATGGAAATTGTTGAAAATGCTAGGATGTTGATATGAGAATCTAGGACCACGTTAAACTGGTTAAAGCCTGGGTGAGGTATGCTAGGTAGATGCTATTGAGGTAGAACTCCGCTAGCCAAGGTTAGAGGCTGGCAGGAGATGAGAGCGGAAGTCTGTAGCACTACGGTAAGAGATGGCAGTGATGGGACATATTCATTGAGAATCGTAGTTGTTAAATGCAGACGTTAATAGAAGTATGGAGCATGGAAATGAGATGTGGATGTAAGAGAGATACAGTGAGACAAGGTAAAAGCTTTTTAGTGAAACAAAGTGGTTAGGTGGATGTCAAGGGGATACATCATTTGTGTAAGTTAGGATACTGGATGGGGAGATGAGAGGTGTTGGCCAGTAGCTGGATGGTGTGTTTGAATATGTGGATGCACTCGTTTTTCAGATGACTATTAGTAGGCCTTAAGCAGAGTAGGATGAGGGAATGGTGAGAGGCTAATGAATGGGGCAAGATCCATTGAGCAATGTAAGTGTCTGGGTGAGCGGTGTGATGAGGTGGTAAGTGTGAATGTAAGAATTGAATATAATGGAGCTACGTGTCAGAAAAATTACCCCAAAGCCATTGGAAAGGGGAGATATAGGGATGAGAGGGGTGCAGTTGACATAATTCAGTTATCGGCTGCTGAGGAGGTGATGAGTACAGTACATTGTGTGTATAGCATGAATGGGAGAGGTGTTGTGTACATAGAGATGAGAGTCGCTCAGGGAATGCAGGTGTGGAATTTAGAAGTGCAGCACCAGAATGAGGATGTGAGAGCCTGGGTGGAAGAGTAAGAGAGATGATTTTAAGGACGGCAGCACCCAAGGGTGATTGTAAAGAGCTTGTGGATGAAGGATAGGTTGAGAGATGAGCATGTACTTTGAGATAGATGTGAGAAGGGCCAGCCCAGCACAAGTAGAGATTTCACAAGCCAAGAGGTAATGTAGAAAGGTACACATGGAGAGGATAGGTAGATGTAAGTATGCAAAAATAGATACCAGATGAAAGTAGAGGATTTAGTTTGTGTTAGCAGCTGCTTGCAGTCTGCCACTGATTGTTCATTACAGATTATTGAAATGGCCACTAGGAGATCACTAGCATATGTAAAACCTATTGGTATCACAGGACACATTCCACCACCCTGCAAGCCTTGGCTGAGGTGTGTGGGCACGGCTACTAGGTTTCCCTTTGTAGGTTGATGTTGTCACTGATTGCTCAGTCTTCCTTTTAGATACTGCCCCAGGATGGAGGTATTGATGGTTCATGTTTTCTTTCCTGATGTAGATCCATTGAGTGGCAGGCCATTGATTAGGGTCTATAGCCCCCAAGAAAAAACTCTTGGATGTGCGTTGGTGGCCCGCCTGGGGCAGGCTACTCATGAAACACGTCCCCACACTTCCCAGTACACTACACACACGTAGATACTTATGGCATTATGACTTTGAATGTCAGACGGATGGGGACAGCAAGGAAGATACACGCATTGTGATGATATATCAGGATGCGCTGGCGAAAAACATTGCACTGTTACAAGAGACCCATGTGACACAGGAGCATGACACCAAGTTCCAGAAGTGCTTGCAGAGCTCTTCTTTTTGCATCTTCTACTTTTTTTTGGCAAGGGTAGCAATTGTGTGGGTCCGTACAGGGGTCCTACTTAGCCCATTAAACAATGACATGGAGCCTGAGGGCAATATGTCTTTGTGGAGGGGCTCCTTGATGTTTGTCAAGATTATTGGGCAGTGTTTCTGTGCCGAATGTGGCCAAACAGGACTTCATTCTGCGCCTGTCCCACACCAGATGCAGAATTGTCAGGCAGCCTTCCATGGATCTTTCATGGTGTATTGTTGTGGCCTATACATCCCCTCATAGTCTGAGCGCAAGGTACATATTTCCAAATTCCTGACTGCATTGAGTATAACTGTACTTGATCCGGCAACACACACAGTGATCAACTACTGTTGCAGGAATTCTGGGCAAACACAGGACTATGCGTAGGATTATGGGACCTTAGTATTGAGGTACTGAGTCATCCTACTACCTTAGTACCCATGAGCAAAGGACCAACTAGCTTTAGTATCTCACTTGCCCTCTGACTCACTTACAGAAGAGCAAGTGATTAGACAACCCAGAACACAACACTCCAGACTCTCTCAAGAGTCGTGGTTACAAGACACACCCTTTCACTAACACTCTTGTACTTATCCGCAATAGGATCTGACAGAGACATGAACAAGTTAAAAATATTTATTGTAACTAACATGCTCTAATATGCATAATACGTGCCACAATAAGCAGAAAAATGCAGAACACACACACAGCCAACATAAAAAGTAATCCATTGATCATAGTGAGAGACAGAGTAGCCTAACCTCCCTCCCCTTGTTAAGACACAGGATGATTATATATTAGAAGATCTCTGAGTGTTATCTGCAGACTCCGCACCTCAGTCTATAGTTCTACATCATTGATGCTGTCAGGCTCTTCTCCCTGGAAAGGTCCCTCTCCAAGTGTGTGCTACCTTTCCGTGTATTCCAATAAGACCAAAGTACTTATTCCCAAACAACAGCTGCATCTGTATCTTTTGTCTAGGTGCTAGGGCCTGACCAGAACAAAATAACAAGGGGCACTGTTGCCTAACCGTGTTTGCAATGTTCAGACTAAATCCCAGGAAACTGCAAAGTGTGAACAGAGCTGTAGGTTCTCATGTGAAAATATCAAACTAAGCATTTGCAAAATAAGCTCATATAGTAACATGCGCAAAGCAGCGGACAGTCTGAAGCGTACTCATGCTAAATTAGGGAAGATGACAATGTCCCCATGGGACGTGACAAACCTGTTGGCTGGTACCATGGGTAGACAGAGTGATTATGCGCACAGCTACATTGACAACTCAAGGTGTGGATGGCCTTCCATCCAAGCTCACAAAGGCCTATGAGCCTGTACTTGCCCCCAGGTGACTGTAGCTCTCTCTGGCCACCTTGAGTGATTGGAGACAACCGCAATCCATACAGAAGAATTTCGGGATCATGGTTAAAACCCAACAGTGACCGGACCAAACTGACATCCTTTAATCCATTGTCCATGCCAGCAGTGGATTTTAAAACCTTAGTACAGTAGTGGCCCCTCGCCTGCTATGACACAATTACTGCATTTAGTGCATGGGGCCAAAAAGGTTTATATCCCTAATTGATCCACAATCCTTATGATTCAGAGACAAAATAGGGAGCTGGTGCTGTTCCAGGGGCAGTTTCTCTACATAGCCTGCTTAGTGCTCGATTTAGTGAAGGCATTCCATACCGTTGATTGTGAATACCTGTTCACAACTAAGTCAAAACTGGACATTGCAGGGCAGCTGCCACAACACATATGTCTTTTTCCTACCAAGCCGGCTGCCCAAGTCCAGCTTTTTAATAGACATGTCACCCTCTTTTATATTGGGCAGGGGACTCGTCAGGTCTGTCCCCTTCCCTACTGCTCTTTGCCCTGGCAGTGTAGATGCTAGCCCAGCAACGTTGTCAGGGGTGGTAAGCAAGGGGAGTTCCACTAGGCGATGAGGTACATGTAGTATCCATTGATGCAGACGGCAAGCTGCTCTATATTCAGTATAACTGCAAGGAAATATTTCTGTGAGACTATCAGATTTCCAGAGTGTGTTAAGTTTGGGTGTTAACTGGCCCAAGTGTTGTGTTTTCGCCCTCTGTGTGGAGTATATTTCACAAGAGGTGATGGCAGGTGAGCAGAGGGTAATGCGGGAGCGTTGTGTGTTTTGGCATTTAGGGATCTGGAACTGTCATGATGCAAACAATCTCATTGTGGAAACCTAACCAGAGACATATCCTTCTTACATACACAGATGGATTTTTGTAGCACTCTCCCAGTTTAAGCCCAAGGATGTATTTCTCTTTCAAAGATGGTAATGCTCCCCTGTATCTTGTATATTTCCCATCACCTAGCAGTGGCTTCACCGTGTGCCACCTCCAGGGAGTTGGACACCATGCTGGGAGGCAATAATGGCATGATAAGTGTGGCTCTGTGGAGGCTGAATCTGCCGGTGTGAAGGGAGTCAAGGGTGGACAGTTTTTATGAAATGTTACGTGGCAGCACCGCTGCAATGGCCAGTGTGATGTTTGTCTGGAAGGCAGTTGTACGAAGTGGGCATGTTTCCAACATGCAGGGGACCGGAGATGGCGGGATCAATGTTGCTCCCTGGAGCACAGCGCCCCTGTGGAGATGGCAGCCTGGTAAAAGTGGCTTATTTGAGCTAAAAAGGGCTGAGGCTACTGACGAATATGATCCAGTATTCTCCGTCTGTTAGTCTGAACATTCTAGCACTGTTCCATACAACCATTGTTGGGAAGGACTGACGGCATGGACAGACACAGGATTGACCTCAGTGGGAGACCTGTTCAGGATCTGGGAGCTCATCACCTTTGGCCAGTTGCAGGAAGATCCTGGCATTCCAATGGGCCATTTATTGACACATGGCACACTGATAGCTGAGATGGGACACCTGTGGAGAGTCACAGACACTGAACCGGAGCATCACCACCTAACCCATGCCCTGCACATCATGGGTAGAGGTAGGAGACTGGTGACCTTATTTGTTAATGGCTTTGCATACACGAAGACTGACCCACTGTCACCCGCTTGCTTGCTATGAGACACTGATATAGTACGAGACCTCACGACTGAGGAGTGGGAATGCACTAGGTGCTATCAATGTACTGTATCTTGTCATGCCAAACTCCAGTCCATTCAATTTTACATCCAGCACCGATCATGTCTCACCTCTCCTGTCCTACCCCAAAATGTTGTGTCCTGCCCTCTGTGCCCTCAATCTCATGAATGTAATTTGGATTTGATACTTATGTTCTGGGCATAGCTGTATGCTGTGAACCTGTGGTCCAGAGTTCCAGATGTACTTGACACAGTGAGGGATTAGTTCCACCTCCTTCGATTGAAGGGGATGCAGCTAGGGATATTCATAGAGGTGAGGTTTTAAAAGGTATCCAATGAAAGGATGGATTTGTAAATGCTCACCACACGCCAAGCCATTAGCATGGATTGTTAGGCCACTGCACTCCCAACACTGCAACACTTGGGTGCAGCTACTCTCTAATGGGGTAGGGATGAGGCAACTGGGCTGCGCATGGGTTAAGTTGTGCACCTCCACAGGATTGCAGTAGCTAAGCTATGGGACAACTTGTTACAGGACTTACGGGATACACTAGAAGAGCCACTGGATAGGTGAAGGACTTTGAAGGGCCAGGCTCACACACATAGGGTCATAGATCTATCAGAGGTTGTCCTGACATGGCTGGCTGAAGCAGCTGCTCTGTCATGTGAGGCAGACTGGGTGCCTGACATCTCCTCCTTTGATTACATGGAGGGGGTCTCTTAGAATCCACATATGCTAAAATGTTGACTGTTAATAATGGCTATCGTGCTAGAGGCCACAGTCACACCCCCATGTATGGACTCTGAGGTATGTGGGGTGCTGACCTTCTCAATGCCCACCATCCCTCTGTGCTCATCTATCATGTTATGGTTATCTTGTTTTTAGAGTTGTTCCATATTGTACCATGTGCTCCTGCTGCTGATTTCTTGACTCAATGATGAATGTGTGTTATGCCCAACTGACCAGATCTGAATTGCAGGCTTAATTAAAGATGATTTACATACATCCCAATTTGTCGCCAAACATGATAATGAGCTGAAGGTAAGAATTGTGTTTGGATGTTGAAATGTCTTGTGACTAGTGTGCAGGTACATGCATTGAGCCTTATGCCAGCAAACAATATTGTTGTTATTAATATTGTTATCTGAGGTTTGTATAGCGCCAAATCATCGTCAGGTCTCTAGGTGCTCATGACAGAAGCAGTAACAACAACTCAGTAGGTAAACAAAAGGTACAGATATAACAACATTACTCAAATGGAACAGAAAGCTACCCTAAACAAGAGTGTTTTCAATGACTTCCTAAAATGTAGAAGATTTACTTCTTTGCGGAGAGACTCCGGTAGTTTGTTCCACATCTGTGGGACCTGGACAGAAAAAGATCTCCCTCCCTTGGTTGCCATTTTAAAACGCGGACAAGACAACAATTGGGAGTTAGAAGACCTCAGCGCTCGTTTAGGATTATAGACCCCAAGCCGTTTTTTTATATAGGCAGGCGCATGCCCATAGATTGTCTTATGGGCAATACATAAACTTTTAAATTCTACCCTTTGCTTTATGGGGAGCCAATGTAACCTGCGGAGTAATGGGGAGGCATGGGTCTGTCTAGGTAATCTAAAGATCAGTCGCGCTGCATCATTCAAAGTTACCTGCAAGCGATTAATCAGAATTTTTGGCAAACCTAGGTAGAGCGCGTTCCCATAATCTATCCTTGAAATTATTGTCATTGTTATTAGAGCAATTCTTTTTACTTTTCACTTCATCACTTTCACTTCATTTAGCACTGCTATTCAGTTCCCTGCAAGACACACTTTGTTCACATCTGAGTTTGTGTTTCTGGTACACCCTAGAATTGGTTTATAACATCTGCCGGTTTGTTGTGGGTACCAGTACTCTTGATGTGTAAGAGATCCCAGATGATGAAGGGCGGTCTCGATGGTGGACTGATGGGAACTCGTTCACGTTGAGTGGCTTTCCTTCACAAGATTCCTTACTTCTTTGCCAACACATTTGTTGTTTTTTGTCAGATACTGTAGTGTAGTTCCTAGTTTCCCACTAGGCCCTGCGCATTGGAATAACATAAACAGTAGTATCGACGTAGAAGTGCGGATCTTCCAGGCCTCCACTGACTATGCTAAACTTAATTGGGTTTGTTACCAACTAGCTCAGAGGTCACTGGAAACTTTCTTCTCTGCATAGGAAGTGATCAGCTTCCCTGGCACAGACAAGAAGGGATTCAGCTTTCCAACAACCGTGCAACATGACAACTTTGCTCCTCAGATCAAGAGTCAATCTCTAGGGTCGTGTGAAACAATAGACAGTTATTTTACTCAGTCAGGTTAGTGCAGTTTACTTTCACGATATGTAGAGAATAGAGAGACGGGCGTTTGTCAATAAAGGGTTAACATTTATTGAACAGTCTTTCTTCTCGTTCAAGAGAAATGTATTGCCACAATTGCAAGACTTGTTATGATAAAAAGTACGTACAGTAAGATAAGTATTGCAAGATAATACTGTAAAAGCATTGATATGGTTTCCTAGCCATACAATGGTTTAAAAGTAATAAAACATATATACATTCATATATACATTAGGCTAAAATACTCAACTGGTGCTTCTAACTACGCCTACCCCAGTGTACCTGACCTAAGCCTAATACGTGGGAGGGGAGTAAGTAAGTAGCTTTAAGTTAAGTTGGTTTTGCCAAGGTTTGCTTCAAGAATTCTCTTCTAAGGGTTTAGTCAACACCATACCTCTGAATAGAATGATGGAGGTCTGGTATCTCCTTCAGGGGGAACTCGGTATCCCAGTCACCCGTGAGGGCAGACTAGAAACGCTGGAGCTGGATTTCTCTGCAGGAGAAAGACAGCGTCTCTCTTCAGCGCGTCGAGGAGGAGGAGATGGGACAGCGTCCGCGGGTAGCTGGCATCTGCTGGGCTTCTTCGCAGAGGGACGGCTGTTCAGCTCCTAAGCTCACCACACCATCGTTAGCGCTTTAGCAGCGATAATGGTATCAGTAGCTTCACCAACAGCAACGGGGCAGCAGCAGCATCAGCGTACTGCATACAGCATACAACAGCAATGGGACACCAGCAATTGCTTAAGGCAACGCTGGTAATATTTATACCTGACAGGTGCCTGGTTTGACGTAAGTTTGCTGGACATAAGACGTCAAATAAAGATGTCACTAGGAAGTGATAGCTATCAGTTGCTCATTAGAGTTCCATTACTAATCAAAACACAGCAAGCGGGGATTTCCAGGTTTGCTGAGTTTTTATCTTGTTGAAGAACTCGGAGTGTTAATCTAGGAATATCAGATAGTGACTTCTGCTCTGTCATTGCACTAATTGGTTGCAAAGGAAGTGACAGAGAACTATTCTGGAATGTGGCTCTGTTCGTGTGAGGCCAGAGATGACTTTCTGAATATCGCACTTGAACGGTTATGCCAATATAGGGAATAAATGGATTTATAGCCGAATAGGGGCATAAGGTCACAGTATCGATCAGGAACCTAGATAAACACGCAACACCCACTCCACGGGTTCATGTCCATCAAATTACTAAAACTAGAGCAATAGGATGCATGTGTAACAATGCCCACCCCAAAATACATAAATGCATTCGAAATAGGCGTATATTGTAATACGTGAAATTTAGGTACTGTACGTTTTTGAAGCATAGAAATCATTCAAAAATCATTGCATATGAAATCAATGAACGATTATGCAAAAAGAATTACACATGAAATATCTCTGAAACAGAAGAAGGGCGAGATAAATCATCACATATAAATGCATTGCAATAACATGTGCTAGAGGCTGATGTAAAGTTGTTATGTCTCTAGATGTGTTTAGAAATAGAAGTTTGAAGCTTCTGTTCTCTAAGAATAGTTTTTACCTTAAGCAAAGAATTGTTCGTGCCAAAAAAGGGTCAATATTAAAAAATGTCCAATTCAAAAAAATTAATGTTTGAATGGGGAAATAGAGTTCCAACGCTTTTAGCAGTTTTTGTTGATCAAAACTGAAGGCCGAATTCAGAGTTCATGGGAACGCTGTGTGTCGGAAAGCTTCTCCAAAGTTATTATTTCTGTACGGGTGAGAACATCGTATCAGACAGGCTCTCAAAGAATTGGTCTACAAAATCAGGTGACAGTTCAACCAAATTCGATAGTGCTGTAACTTGGCAGATGTGAGAATGATTGCTGTCATCATAGTCAGGATCAGCAATGCTCACAGAAGGTCGTACCTCGGTGATGTTGCTTTTGTCACTCGCTCCACTGTTACCACCTAGTCGTAGTACAGGAGTCTCAACGAATGCCGTCATCAGGATTGGTAGCCGCTGGGGACAACACAATGCGTGAGCCGTTATTGGACTGAGCAAAGTATCGACGTCCATTGGTACTGCTGATGGAAGTGAAAGACAGATGTCCAACACGCACTCATCTCCGCATAGCATACATCGAAGTACCGGTAAGATACAGTTCTGCCATATAGGTCTGAATGAAAGGAACCAGGTCATGTTTAGATCTCTCAGCCTGGCCAATCCAAGGACGTTAGTTATCCTGTCCCGGTAGCGCATTGCTAGGATTGTCTCTTCCATTCCCATGGGAGCTATGTCTGAGCTTTGGCTTGCCATAACGAAGCAGGACGGAAAAAAATAAAATCCCTGCTACAAGTCCCAAAAATAAGGGTATGCCGCCAAAAACAGAGTGAACAAAATTAGGAACGATTCCCAAAATTGCTTGAAAAGGTGTTAGCAGTCCCGTAAAAATCGTCTTAAATATGCCTGGGATGCCTGTGGCACTAGACATGTTAAGGAGTTGGCTAAGCATTTCTACGAAATGCACGGGGCAATTTGTTGATAAAAGTTCATGAACTTCAGTAGCTGTCCTTGCAACTAGAAGATCATACGTCTCTTTTGATGACGTTATAGGCACTGTTGTCTGCAAAAGCACAGACTTCATTTTGCTTAAAGTATCAATTCGTATAGAATAGAGATTCAGACGAGGCCAGATGGGAGTCACTGTGTCTGCAGGCCCACTCGAGAACAATGCCTGCATACAGCATTTGACCATGGATGTTACGCTTACTAGATAACTTTTCCCTGGCACAAGGCCACAACATCTGTGATCCGTTCTAAGAATGTAACTCCCGTTTGCAAGTTGCATAAAGAAGGGCTCTATCTGAGTTGCAGGTGTGACAAGCCGGTGGCATGAAAGGTTGTTAGAATTTCCTTCACAAGCTCCATGTAAATTAATACCCTGACACAAAAGTATACCGCTTAGTGAATGTTTACAATTTTCACCACTAAGAAATACATTTTTGTCGCTGTCACTATAGCAAGAATGTGTGTATGGTAATTTCCATTCTGATTTTACATATCCTTTACCCAATTGTTCATACTGGCCAGCAGGTATGTACTCAAGGCACTTTTTAAATCGGAAAGTTGTTATCGGAATAGTGATAATTCCGTGTATTATCCATTCAATGACAGGACTCTCTGACATTGTCAATGGTAATCTCTCAAGTTTTTCGATGCTCAGGATTGTATAGTCTGCTCCTTTCTGTGCCAAACTGATCTGTTTATCAGTAAGGTTAAAAATGGAAAATAATGACGTTGTGTTGATTAAACGCCAAGGCACATAGCCTGAACGAAGATTTTGCAGCGTCCAGCCCAATTGTACAATAGAACGTAATTGAGATTGGCCATGTTGTAACATTAGCAAGTCTCTATCTATAAGCAAAAGTGGTTAGGCGCGGCGCACAGCTTTAGTGAATGAGACAGTTCGCTGGGAAGGTAGGTAAGATAATCAGTTTAAGGTGCTCCTGCGGGTGACGCAACTGTTCAGGTGCGTCCTAAAGGATTGAGGGGTTGAGTGCGCTACTGGGGTGTAGGCGCATCCCTGCGGTGGGCACACTTATGTGGTACTGTGTGTAGTGACACAACACAGTGAATTCCAAAGAAGTTCAAATAATGTTTCAAAGTTTGAAAGTTTCACGACTTGAACCGGAACCCCACGCTTTCGCCTAAGCGTCCCATCTACGCTCCTTGAGAAAGGACTGTTAGTCCGAAATGCATTGGAGCTTCAGTCAATTTTGATGATGATTGTCAATTCATTCATATGATGAAAATATGAAATGCACCTATGGAAAACGCTGATTAAATTTTTGAAACTTTCAAACTTTGAAACATTATTTTAACTTCTTTGGAATTCACTGTGTTGTGTCACTACACACAGTACCACATAAGTGTGCCCACCGCAGGGATGCGCCTACACCCCAGTAGCGCACTCAACCCCTCAAGTCTCTATCTATCACATCAAAGGCAGAGGATACAATATTGTCCAACGAATATATTCTGGAGGACAGAGTCATTAACCCATTGTCCACTACAGAAAGTGATTTATCCAAATGAATACGATCAATTTCTCGTATTTTTTCAGCTGTTTCAATTTGTTTGACTTTCCAAGCCTCGTTCTAAGCAGCACAGATACTGGTCGCTATGAAACGCTTTTGACGCTGTTTGCGTGGTCCAAGAATGAAATCGCGCAAATCAGCAACATCTTTTAGTAAAGACAAGTGTTGCTTAATTTCAGCCAGTGTGGATGATGTTAGCCATTCGAGGCAGAGTTTCCCTACACTGTATGTTGTTATTATCCCTGGATGTTGTCTCTGGGAATATCTCGGGTCTAGTCTGGTCATTTTTAACCCCTGTGTTTTATTCAGGAATCTATCTTGACAGTTGTTTGTGTCAGTAGGCCAGATTAACCACTTTTTCCAATCAGGATGTGTTCTGTTAAAATGTAAAATTTGTGAAACGTCTAACTCAATATCTGTAGTTGTATTTTCAGGTATTGGCTTTGGAATAGACGGTTTATTAAGGTCTTTGATCTTAGCTAGGCCAAGACAGGATGTTTGGTGTATTGTGTCATTTAAAAACATCATTTGTTCTGGTATCATGCAGGTTCTGAATAGTGCTTCAAGGCCTTGTACCTGCCAATCTTTTGTACCCCAAATTGTTTTCGTTTCAATGTTATTTTTCCAATAATCAAAACCAAATGTCATCATTTTTTCATAAAATGCTTCTGAATATATCAATTTAGAATTTGTCAGCATTGTTTTCATTCCTGTTTTATCTAACAGTTTGTAATAAAACGTTTCTGCATCACTGGTGTTAAACCCTGAGAAGTACTTGAATTTCTCAAAAAATGCTTTTGAAATGCTTTTAGGTGGTGTAGCACAATGTTCCCATTGATTATACATAAAAACATTTCTAGGCTGTGCAGATTTATGCAAGTAATGATCACCATAATTTGTGTAGCAGAATAATTGCTCATAACTAGATGAACCTTGTAAATAATCATGATCTGTGAATCTAGCTGACATTACTAAATCAGACATCATGTCATTAATACTGTTAAAGTCCCAATCATCAGAGAATGTGCTAGGTTTTACAAAGTCACCTAAGGAAACCTTCAGTTGATGAGGATACTTCAGGATTTCGACCGGACCATATATCTCATAGTCAGTTTTCTCCCATACTACCCCACCAGGTATTGGAATTGCTGTGACATTTACTGTTGACAGTTCTCTTTTCTTCACGTGGGATGATCTGTGTGGTTTCAGGACTAGGTTGATGTTCTGACTTGCTGTGTCCATTGTACTATATTTTCCCTCAATGAATTTTCCCAAACAAAGTACCATGATGAGCCAAAGCAGGAGGAAAAATACACCTAGACCGAACCAGAACTCTAACCAAGGTGAAATAAGGTAGATTTCCTTCAGTTGATGAAAGAGTTCCGTTGCTTTTTCTTTAAAAGTCTTTTTTGTTTCTGGCATCACTTCGGGGTCGTTTTGATCTTCAGAGAAGTTGTCGAAGTTGATGAAATAACCAGAGGCAGTTCTGTCAATTGTTGGGATTGTTCTTTCAATCTGTCTTTCAGTAGCAGATTCTGATGCCACATTATTGTAGACTGGTGTTGTTTCTTGACAAACTGTTTCAATCTGTGTCCCAAGAGGCACGAGTTCCATGGCATTATTGCATAGTCCTTCACCGTGCACTGCAGGCTGATCGAATGTGATTAGTCTTTCAGTTTGAACCTCTTGGATTGTTGCAAGTTTGGGTATTCTGTTGTTTCTTGGGAGTCCACTGGGCCTACTGTTGATTATAGGCCACATGCTTGTGGTTTTACCAGGTCGATAGACACAACTCTGTTCTCCTTTTTACCAGCAAGGGGCGGTAGTACAACTGATCTTGTTCCGGTGACTGCCAAGACAGGTACTGCTTTTCTGTAAGAAGGCCCAAATTCCTTCTTCACCGCGATTTTTTCTCTGACTAGATCCCCAATCTTTGGAATCCAGACAGGCCTTGCTGGGGCTGTTGCTTGTGGTGCCTCGTCAGTGGTAGATGGCTGTTGCTTTAACTTTATGTTGCTTAAGGATTTTCTTGTTTCATTCAGTTCCTGTAAAACAGCCAAACGATCTTTGATGTCAAAGTCTGTTGTTTTTTCTTGTACCACTGACATCTGACTATCGAGGTCCTGAATGTTCATTCTAATTCCGAACAATAGTTCGTATGGGCTGAAACCTTTTAGAGAATTTCTTGGCAAATTGTTAAGACTGGACTGGACACTTATTAGATGTTTGACCCACCCAGCGCCTGAACCTAATACCTTCGCTGTTATAGATCGCTTTATGTCCCGGTTTTTTCTTTCAACCACACTATTCCCTTCGGGGTGCGACGGACAAGAATACCGCAACCCAATTCCCATGCTGGCCATGGCCTCCCTATAAGCTCGAGAGCTGAAAGCAGGACCCTGGTCAGAATGGAACGTGGTAATTGCGTATATGCCGATATGGACTCGCAAATCTTTTATAACAGTTCTAGGTGTCAGCCGAGCGCTGGAGGCCACATTTCTAAGTGTGTTTAGCCTTAACTGTGTACAATGGAACGCGCTTCTCTTCTTTGATTGAGCAGATAGACCGCCTTATGCTGTCTAGCAGGGATCCTGAAACTACACTGGCCTGTTCATTACTGCGATCTCTGTTGCAGTCTTCACAATTTTGAGCAAAACATTGAATATCTATGCTCATTCCTGGCCACCAGTACTCTGATTGTAATTCTTTCAGAGAATCTTTAATTGTTTGTTGTCTCAGACCCAACCCCATGTGTGCTTCCAGTAAGAGGAAGCCCCTCCTGCTCCTGTTTGGAATTACTCTGTCCCCCACTCCAGGGATTCGAGCAAAAGGAACGGAGTTTGCATCGATTACGTATGCATAATTGAGTGGATAGTTCACGGGTAGTGCTGCACAGTCGCCTTTTACGGTCGTTTTTACTGCCAGCATGGTTTCCCCGTCTATGTATTTTTCTGTACGCTTTTTTGTGGCTACGGAAGCCGGGTTAGTTGCTTCCGCTGTGGCTGTATTAGCCAATGAATTCCCTGCAACGTGAACGCCATCACGTTGAAGACTCTGTGCGTGTACCACGTGAGTCTTTTGTAGTTCTTTGTGTAAAAGAGCTACCTGTTTCCAGAGCAATTTATGCTTTATTGTGGCACCTGTGTCATCTTTGTAGTCGTTTTCAATCCACCTCTGCAATTTATTGTTGTAAGAGTTGACGCAAAAATGAGAATCGCACACGATAAGTGTCGGGAATTCACGTTCTGAATTTTCGAGCGCCATCTTTAAACATCTGATTTCAGTTCTCTGAACCGAACAGTTTCTCAATGATTCAGTTTTTGTTACTTTCGGTCTGAATTTACCGCACAGCCAACGACCTTTAATGATCGCACATGCTGCATCGTAGGATTTGCTCTCTACGTTGAAATGCTGTACAAATCTATCTGTATAGATTATACAGGCGTATTGTGGGAGAGGCAGAAGTTCGATTGGCAGAGGATATTCTTCTTCATATTCTAAATCATTCAGTTCTTCGAATTGCGGGGCGAAATAGTATTTCACATCTTCCGCTCCTAGAGAATCTACACACTGTATCCATTTCGGATCCAGTGACACTGTAGGCAGGTTTACTCGGCTGAATAGCGCCTCGAAGGCGGATTCCGCTGTGAGGATATTAATCCTTTTGCCGTGTGCTAGTTCTCTTTCATTTGCTAATGCGATTTGCACTGCTTTCACAGTTCTTTCTGTGTGACTGAATGCTTTTTCTGCTTGTGTGTACAAGTGAGATTTAATTAAAATAGGTACCTTTTCTCCCTCATTAGAGGTTAGGTACGTGAATCCGCATCTTCCTGGGATGACTCGGATTACAAGATCGCGTGTGTTGTCATGTGTATCTAATTTTGTTTTTGCTAACATGTCTGTTTGCAGTGATCTCAAAATTTCTGTGTGTTTTTGAGTCCAATTGATTTGTTTAAAATCAGGTTTAATTAGTTCGTAGAGAGGTTTAACCCTCTCTGCGTAATTTAGAATGTAAGTTCTTCCGAAATTCAGAAAACCTAGAATGGATTGTAAATTCTTCAGCGTTTTTGGAGCTTGGAGTACAGCGCACTTCTCTAAGAAGTTGTCCGCTAGGCTTTTCCCTTCACTTGATAATTCGTACCCTAAAAATAGTACTGTCAGATGGGCAATTCGGGACTTTTTAAAGTTGAATTTGTAACCCTCTGCTGCGAACCCAAGTATAATGGTGTTCACTCTTTTCAAGTGAGTATCCAAGTCGTCATCTGTGAGATAGATATCATCTACGTAAGATAATGCCTCATCATCATATATTTGTAGTAACTCTGTTACCCTAGCTGAGAATAGTCCTGGGCTGTTCTTGAACCCCTGTGGGAGTCAACAGAATTTTTTCTGCGACCCAAATGCAGAGAAAGCGGTCAAGTATCTGCTTTCCGGTGCAATGTTTTGACAAAAGAAACCATTAGATATGTCTAATGTCGTTTCATAATTTTTCCTAACTATGTTATTCATTAGGGCTGCACTATGCGAGTTTTGTACTGCAAATGTTTTGCAACATGCATTAAGATGTCTGTTGTCCAAAACTAGACGATATGAATTGTCTGGCTTGGAGACAGGAAACAAAGGATTGTTCATTTGAGAGGTGCATGTTTCAATAACCCCCTGGTATTCAAGTTGATCTAAGATCTCCCTGACTTGTTTTTTAGCTTCTTGCTTAATGGGATACTGCTGTTGGGCAGTTGGTTCACTTTTTAATTGGATTTTGTGGGGAGGTGAGTCCTTATCCCATCCTACATGATTTTTATATAATGCAGGTGCCTGGGCCACTGCCCATTTCCTTGCATAAGTATATTTTTTGTGAATCGGAATGTGATTCGAGAAGGCAGGCATAATCACTTCTTTGCCACGAGGGCACTCCCTGACAAACTCTGGGGGCCAATCTTTTTCAGCTAACAGAATATCATAGCCTTTTGAGAGTTTATTCCAAAATAGACCTCTTATTTTCCTAGCCTTATCACCCTCTATACGCAATGTTATTTCGTATATTTTATGGGGCTCGCTAAGTCTGGTGTTGGCAGTTTCAACCTGAATGTATTCATTCGTGTCCACTGTCTCCAGATGATTCATCAAGATCTTGCGCGCTAAACTGATTTCTGCTGCACTGTCCAACATTGTCAATGCCCACTCCCCGTTTTTCAACTGTGTCCTCAGTATTCTCGGCATGGTTGATTACTCTAATACTGGCTACCTTCTTTTTCTGAAATTTAGATTTTTTACTCCGAGCGGGTTCCTTGTCTTTGGACTTGGTGTGCTCTCCTGGGTCTGACCGTCCTCTTCTTTCCGATTTCTGTGGAAAAGATCGAGAGGGACGTGTATCAATACTTTGATATCTATCAGGTTTTTTCAGATTATCCCTATTTCTAAGGTTATATCTTTTCTCAGAGGGCTCCCTCTGGGGAGACTGGTGTTCTCGAGTCGGAGTTCTTTCCCTCCGTCGAGGAGACCTTCCTCTGACTGGAAAACTTTTTCCTTGGGAGTAGATTGTTTATTTCCATCCCAGCTCTTTTTAGGAGTATTTAAATTATTTTTAATTAATTTTACTAACTCTCTATATGCTTTTGTTAATTCTCCTATGTTAACTAAGAGTTCTTCTTTAGACATTTTTGCAATGTCAGAATGTGGTGTGTAGCTGGCTAGAACCGGCCACGTTGCTCCTGGTCTACCTAGTGGACCGAGCCTGGTAATATGATCATTATGTTTTAGGGCGCCATTAAACCAGAGCAGGTGCTCTTGGAATTTTAGTGGGATTTCAGTCTCCTCGAAAGGAGCGTACTCTTCCGGAGGTTCCTCTATTTTGTAATAGTGAAACTCTTTTGTTGTAGCGTTTGCCGCTGGAAAGTTTATCCATGAATAGAATACCTCTGTCTGCCGATACTCGTGAGCCTCTATCACGAAAATTAATGTACCACCTTGTGGTGTCAGTCCGTTCTCTATAAGTTTTAACGTTATAGATTTTCTTAAGTGGACCGGGATGATAATAGCATCCGGGTCTATCTGTAGGAGACTCGAGTCCTCCTCTATTAGTAGGGTTGCCAGTCTAACTGCTTCCCTTTCTTCTTCACTGTCTGTCATTTTTTATAAATGCAGGCTTTGCAGAGTTGGTCTCCAAGGAGACAAAGATTAGGTGCACAATATTTTGGAACACTGTATCCTTCAACGTTGAATAAACCAGAGCTTTACATAGGAATCTCTTCCTACTGAGTTCGGGCGGATTTTAACCTTTCACCCACTCCAGACGTCTATTGGAGTATTTACGGGAGAAAGGGGTCTGTGTGAAATATGCACGACTGAGTTACTCTAACGTCTTGCGTTAGTTTATCGCCTTACCAAACGTTTGGGCGCCATGTAGTGTAGTTCCTAGTTTCCCACTAGGCCCTGCGCATTGGAATAACATAAACAGTAGTATCGACGTAGAAGTGCGGATCTTCCAGGCCTCCACTGACTATGCTAAACTTAATTGGGTTTGTTACCAACTAGCTCAGAGGTCACTGGAAACTTTCTTCTCTGCATAGGAAGTGATCAGCTTCCCTGGCACAGACAAGAAGGGATTCAGCTTTCCAACAACCGTGCAACATGACAACTTTGCTCCTCAGATCAAGAGTCAATCTCTAGGGTCGTGTGAAACAATAGACAGTTATTTTACTCAGTCAGGTCAGTGCAGTTTACTTTCACGATATGTAGAGAATAGAGAGACGGGCGTTTGTCAATAAAGGGTTAACATTTATTGAACAGTCTTTCTTCTCGTACAAGAGAAATGTATTGCCACAATTGC
Organism: Lissotriton vulgaris; assembly: GCF_964263255.1. Classification (NCBI taxonomy): domain Eukaryota; kingdom Metazoa; phylum Chordata; class Amphibia; order Caudata; family Salamandridae; genus Lissotriton; species Lissotriton vulgaris. The sequence goes on from NC_141691.1 coordinate 950,842,281, forward strand.
AAGACTTGTTATGATAAAAAGTACGTACAGTAAGATAAGTATTGCAAGATAATACTGTAAAAGCATTGATATGGTTTCTTAGCCATACAATGGTTTAAAAGTAATAAAACATATATACATTCATATATACATTAGGCTAAAATACTCAACTGGTGCTTCTAACTACGCCTACCCCAGTGTACCTGACCTAAGCCTAATACGTGGGAGGGGAGTAAGTAAGTAGCTTTAAGTTAAGTTGGTTTTGCCAAGGTTTGCTTCAAGAATTCTCTTCTAAGGGTTTAGTCAACACCATACCTCTGAATAGAATGATGGAGGTCTGGTATCTCCTTCAGGGGGAACTCGGTATCCCAGTCACCCGCGAGGGCAGACTAGAAACGCTGGAGCTGGATTTCTCTGCAGGAGAAAGACAGCGTCTCTCTTCAGCGCGTCGAGGAGGAGGAGGGGGGACAGCGTCCGCGGGTAGCTGGCATCTGCTGGGCTTCTTCGCAGAGGGACGGCTGTTCAGCTCCTAAGCTCACCACACCATCGTTCGCGCTTTAGCAGCGATAATGGTATCAGTAGCTTCACCAACAGCAACGGGGCAGCAGCAGCATCAGCGTACTGCATACAGCATACAACAGCAATGGGACACCAGCAATTGCTTAAGGCAACGTTGGTAATATTTATACCTGACAGGTGCCTGGTTTGACGTAAGTTTGCTGGACATAAGACGTCAATTAAAGATGTCACTAGGAACAAGACAACAATTGGGAGTTAGAAGACCTCAGCGCTCGTTTAGGATTATAGACCCCAAGCCGTTCTTTTACATAGGTAGGCGCATGCCCATAGATTGCCTTATGGGCAATACATAAACTTTTAAATTCTACCCTTTGCTTTATGGGGAGCCAATGTAACCTGCGGAGTAATGGGGAGGCATGGGTCTGTCTAGGTAATCTAAAGATCAGTCGCGCTGCATCATTCAAAGTTACCTGCAAGCGATTAATCAGAATTTTTGGCAAACCTAGGTAGAGCGCGTTCCCATAATCTATCCTTGAAATTATTGTCATTGTTATTAGAGCAATTCTTTTTACTTTTCACTTCATCACTTTCACTTCATTTAGCACTGCTATTCAGTTCCCTGCAAGACACACTTTGTTCACATCTGAGTTTGTGTTTCTGGTACACCCTAGAATTGGTTTATAACATCTGCCGGTTTGTTGTGGGTACCAGTACTCTTGATGTGTAAGAGATCCCAGATGATGAAGGGCGGTCTCGATGGTGGACTGATGGGAACTTGTTCATGTTGAGTGGCTTTCCTTCACAAGATTCCTTACTTCTTTGCCAACACATTTGTTGTTTTTTGTCAGATACATAATTTAGTTAGACCTTTGACTTACTGCTATTCTTTGTTGGTGTAATTGTTCAGGTAGGGGGCATAGCAGTCATGGTCGTTAAACCTCCCCTGGGACCTCCTTGTGGTGTTATAGTGTATTTGTGCAGCCTAGGCTGCGGGTCCGTTTTTAATTTGCTGTAGAAAGGATAGGTAATTAGTACTCCAGGAATCATTGGATTATTACGAGCACATTTGGTGTGCTGATACTTTTCTCACTAATTATGGGCATTATTTTAGGGCTGGCGTTCGATGAGGCTGAGGTCCAATCGATTCTGGCTGACAATCCCAGTGTTCTAGACACTATGCCATCGGCTCGGTTTACAAATGATGATGGATGGGCCAAGATCTTAGTATTAAAAAAGAATCAAGCTAGAGTATGCGTTCATGGTATCACGATGGCCGAATACTTAAGGGGTAATTGTGCCCCTAGTGGACTAATTGTAACCAACGCTCCTCGCCTATTCCTAGATGACAAAGATTTCCTTAGGGATTGGTATCTTATAGCATGGAAATGCACCCGTGATTGGTTGGTGCTAATCATTAAGACCGCTAAGAAAACGGCTGACAAAATACTTGTCGAGATACAAACCCTAGAGGGTCAGATCAGGACCACAATATCAGGGAAGGCATTCGGTAAAGGACAGGAAGAAGGTAACAAAACCAGTAAAGAGTTCCGGGATTCCATCTTGTTTAGCAAACTTGAAAATTTCAAGAAGGACCTGGCCAAATTCTCCGCTGAGAAGGTGTATCCGTACACGAGCGATACTTATGTACCAGCGCCTTTTAACAAGAATGGACACAAAGGGGGATCAACGTATGGAACATCGAGCTCTGATGAAGCATCCACTGACTCGGATTCCTCGAACCAAGGGAACACACGAGGCGGTAACAGAGGAAGGGAAAGCAACAGGAGAAATTGGAGGGGCTATAACCAATATCCCGCCATGGTGGCAATCAACACCTTGGGGTCCACCAGCCTTTCCTCCTCCCGGGGGTCCATTTGGTCCACAATAATTATACCCAGAATACAACCAACAGCCTTTTTTAGGACAGGGCCAAGGACGGTCGAGATGACGATGGAGGGCCCAACAACAGGGCCAGGTCCGTTGGAATCTCCCTCCCGCGACAATGGATCTGAGGAACGGGAAGAAAATCCCTCAGGATTAACCGGGGACATCAGTAGGGCAAGCCTCGTAATAAACCTTAGCAAACATGCCTTAACTGACACGGAAGAACTGGTCCTTAATAAGGGACTAGGGTTTATAACTACCAACAGAGGTGACCCATTTATTGCTCAAATTGAAATGGGAAAGTTCTTCCGAAAAATTAGGTTGCATTACCTTTCTGCAAATAAACAGAGTTTGGATGTTGGTGATGGCACAGAGAACATTGGACTTAAGAGACCATCTAATTTCAACCCAACTACTGTTGGTCTTCCATCCAAAGTCCTAGCCTTTGAAGAGGCGGTAGACCATGATCTTAGAGAACTTTATCAACAACAATGCAACCCGTTTGTCAATCTGTCGAAAAAAGAACAAGAGGCAGTGAGAACAATGGCCAAAAATGAGTCGTTGGTAGTGAAACCAGAGGAAAAAGGGGGTGCAATTGTCCTTATGGATTCGGATTCTTATCGAGACGAATACCTACGCCGATTGAGTAACACCAGGGCGTATTGCAAACTGACGAGCGATCCAACAGGCAGACTAACCACGGTTATCGGCCACATAGTGGAGGAAGAACTAGCTGAAGGGTGGGTTACTCAAAAAGAATCCCAATATCTATGCACGGTGAACCCCAGAATGCCGTACTTTTATGTACTGCCAAAAGTACATAAGGCTCAACAGCCGCCGCCTGGTAGGCCGATTATATCAGGCATCAGTTCCCTGCTTGAACCTCTTTCGACCTTTGTAGATTTCTTTTTGAAACCACTAGTGAGGGAAATGCCCACTTTTCTTAAAGATACAAAGGATGTCCTTAGAATTCTCCCTGACATCGAGCACAATAAAGATCTAGACATCCTAGTGTCTTTTGATGTGGAAAGTCTTTATACTTCCATCCCACAGACGGAAACGCTGGAGGTGATTGAAGAACTACTGATTAACAGAGACCTCAACTCCATCACACCGGCAAGATTAATCATGACTATGGCCACTTAGGCCATGACTGAGAATTTTTTCCAGTTCGAGGAGTCGATCTACCTACAGATTAGCGGGACTAGTATGGGCAGTTTTTTTGCTCCTAGTTTTGCTAACCTGTATGTCCATAAATTTGAGCAGGACCACATTTTCGCAGACACCAATCCACATCGTCAGTGTCTGCGAGTGTGGAAGAGATATATAGACAACATCCAGGTAGTGTTGCGCGGCACTGTTGAGGAGCTCCAGCAGTTCCATCTGTGGTTGAATGAAAGGAATCAATTCCTTAAATTCACTATTGAATTTGACAAACATCAATTGCCTTTTTTGGACTTGCTGATTACATCTTCAGGGACGGGGATACAATCAGAACTGTTTCGAAAGCTCATGGCGAGGAACTCCCTATTGAGTTATGAAAGTTGTCATCCTAAAGCTCTGAGGGACAACCTGTCCTTTGGGCAGTTCCTCCGAGTTCAGAGGAGCTGCTCCACAAAATCCGCATTTGAAGTCCACTCTAAGACACTGGCAAAGAATCTGGCCGCTAAGAACTACCCTAAACACCTTATTCGGAACGCAAAGAAAAGGGCCTCCGATAACAACAGGGAGAGCCTTTTGGAGCTGGCACCTCCGAAACCAAGACAGGATAGAATCACCTGTGTTAACACCTTTTGTATATATTCCAACAGAATCCAGAAAATCGCAAAGAAACATTGGAAGATTTTAAATACAGGCACTGATGTGTTGCCACCTCCTTTGTTTGCCTTTAAGAGAGGACAAAGTTTGAGAGACCAGTTTGTACATACTAGACCAAAACAACAATTGCACGAGCGGTAGGGACCTTGTGGGATCTGCCTGCCGTTATGGGACATCATCCCTGCGGTAATTGTGCTGCATGTCTGCAAACAACTAGGACATATAGCATCGATATCGGCACTGATCGACCCTGGCAGCTCAGAAGATTTACAAATTGTAACAGCACTAACCTTATTTATTTGATCACATGTCCCTGCGAAAAGAACTATGTAGGGATGACTACAAGGAAAATTAAGGTACGAATCTCTGAACACAAGAGCTCCATCAGGTGTTAGACAGGCGACTAAACTGACCGACCATTTCCTAGAGGTGGGACACCTGCCTACGGATCTATATTGGACAGTACTGGACCAACCTTGGATTCCAGCGGAGGTCACAGACATTCCCAATTTTCTTTTCAAACGGGAACAAAAATAGGTTTTCAGACTTAAGACGGACAAATCCGGGTTAAATGAGGAAATTTCCTGGATGTCACTCTGAGAACCTATTTTTCAATCAACAAAGGGGGCTCTGCGGTACATCAACCTCCCCTTGTCTGTTACAATCATATAAGTTTAGTCTCGAAACTGGTCTTTCTGATTATTGAAATGAGGTTTCTTATGGCTGAGAATATACCCTAAGAGCAGTAAACCACCGGGGGTCTCTGAGCATAACTACTTTACCCACTAGGGTTCTGAATGGGATGCTACGTGTAAGCATTTGTAAGCCAGACTTATGTCTGAACAATGGTCTATGTAGTGAAGTTGACGACTGATTAAGTAGCCTTACAGGCGGGTGATCCATTGGTTGCCTTTAATATCACTAAGAATGATGATGAGTGACGAGCTGATTGGGTATTGTCTGAAAATCATAGCGTGAGCCTGGTACACTTATGATCACTGTGTCCTGCTGGCATATTTGAGATCACAGCCTCCCTGGTATAAATAAATAGAAAGTCTCAATATGAGTATTGTTTGTATACTCCCTCAATACCATAATTTATGAGGAAGTGCTGCCCGAGATGGGGATCCTTGATGATGGGTGGCGGAATAACGCGCAGACTTTCATTTATATTTTGTTCACAATGACGGGGCGAGTCTGTCATAATTGCGACCCTAGCCTAAACTGAATGGTAAGCTTCATAATCGTAAAGCCTGTATGCCTCCTCATTTATTACTACTTATGAGCGAGTGTCATAGGAGACGGGAACTACATTCCCCAAGCGTCGTAACGTGGCGTGACGTGATGACGTCACAGGCACGCACGACGCTGAAGCCGGAAACAATTTAGTTACCGCCGGTACACCGTGTCGACACCTCTCCACGAAACAGCCCAGAGGGACGACCGGTATACCGACTGATAGATAAGAGTATTTTGGCGCGCTGTAGGTAGCATTCGCGTGCTCGTAACAATGCTAGTAAGCAGTGTGCTGTTTGAATTCGGGGTAGTTGAATAATAGACCGAGGAAATAACCCCGATCATGTGAGTCACTCGAGAGGTGATCTATTCAGAACTGCAACATTTTACTTAAATAAGAATACCTAGACGAGTGGCATTTAAACAATTAGATGCATACATTAGAGCTATGCTTGCTAACTTTTCCAATTATGGTTCCGTGAAAGGTGCCAGGCGCGTTGTTTACGGCGGGCTTACCACCCGAGGGTGGTTATTAATGGAGTCAGTATAGAATGTGTTACGCTTAGATCGGTGACATACTTAGTGAAACCAGCAATAATTTACCATCAAGGCTGGTGTTCGCTGATAATGGGGAGTGACCTAATGTGTGAGAGAATACAGCGCCGGATTTGGTACGCGAAGAGCCGGTGATGTATGGTAGTCTGAGGGATAATTCCCCTATACCAAAATAAATCCTTTTCCTTTTACTACAGAGCGGTGCACCCAGTACCTGAGCTGGTGCCAGGTGAGGTGGGGCTGTTCACTTCCATTTAATGGTCAGGAGGATGAGTACATATCGCACTTTTCAGGTGATATCTTTTTATTTTTGTATATAGCAGTAGCACTAATGGTCCTGAAGAAGCAGCAGGAGACCGTATGGCTCCGAGTGACTGCAGACACATGTCGACCTAACATTCTCGTTGGTAGTCATTTGTTACACTACTACTTGCACTGTTTTTATTGATTTGGGAGTGAAGGGGTGCATATTAAAGGTTTTTTCCCCTATCACTATCCAATTTTAGAGCAATTCTTTTTACTTTTCACTACATCACTTTCACTTCATTTAGCACTGCTATTCAGTTCCCTGCAAGACACACTTTGTTCACATCTGAGTTTGTGTTTCTGGTACACCCTAGAATTGGTTTATAACATCTGCCAGTTTGTTGTGGGTACCAGTACTCTTGATGTGTAAGAGATCCCAGATGATGAAGGGCGGTCTCGATGGTGGACTGATGGGAACTCGTTCACGTTGAGTGGCTTTCCTTCACAAGATTCCTTACTTGTTTGCCAACACATTTGTTGTTTTTTGTCAGAAACATAATTTAGTTAGAGCTTTGACTTACTGCTATTCTTTGTTGGTGTAATAGTACAGGTCCCATCAACAGGAGATATCTGGCTACCCATTGTCAGCTCATGGTCGAACTTAATACCAAGGCTTTTTACATTGGAGCACGGTTTCGGGGTGGGGCCAAGTTCTTGGAGCCAAAACAGATCACTCCAGGGCGAGGCAGCAGTTGAAACCACCAAAACCTCAGTTTTTTTCGGGATTCATTTTCAGCAGATTTGCCGTCATCCAGTTAACCGTATACCGAAGTATATTCTGGGCCTGGGTCTGTGCAAGTGCCGTGTTGTCAATACTCAGTAACAAATTTGTATCATCGGCATAGTTAAAAATTCTGCAGCCCATGCTTGCCAGGGAGTCTATCAGAGGTTGTAAATAAAGATTGAACAAGAGTGGGGACAATGCAGAGCCCTGCGGGACTCTGCACTCAAGAACACCCACCTCAGATATACAATCCCCTAATTGAATCCTCTGGGTCCTCTCTGAAAGAAAGGATTTTAGCCATTGATGTGCTAGATCCTTTATCCCAGATGCGGCCAGTCTGTCCAGAAGCAGGGCATGGCTGACAATATCAAATGCCGCTGATAGATCTAAAAGTATCAGGGCACTTGGTTTCTTACTGTTAGCCATACCTCTAAGCTCATCCAGCACCGCAAGCATTACTAACTTGGTGCTGTGATGTGCGCGAAACCCCGCTTGACGTTCCTGGAGTAGATGGTGTGACTCCAGGAACGAAGACAGAGACTTTAGCACATGTTGTTCCAGTATCTTAGACAAGAAAGGCAGCTGGGATTTTGGCCTGTAGTTTTTCAGAATAGCTGGGTGTGCTGACATGGTTTTTGGCTCTATTTCTGAGTGATGGGGACTTTAAGCTTGCTAACATCTTGAATCTGTATTCTTGCTTTGTGTTGGTCCTTTTAAGGCCTTTTTCCAGACCTAGAAGCATAAACTAGAGGATAGCTGCTTTATATGATGATAGATCCCTTATTCTTGACTCTAATCCATCTATTGCCTATTGGCTTTGACATAATTATGTGTCCTTTCATCATCCTACCTATAGTAGAGGGTGGATCCTGTAGTCCTGACTTTATATTATGGTTTGTGTATGTACTCTGATAGAGCTAAGTGTTATTTCATCCTTCTTAGGCCTAAAAGGCCCAGAACTAGAGAGGCTCCATTTTGCTTTCTGTCCCTGCAGAACTGAGATGCTTGCAGGGTAAAGGTAATGTTTTATTTATAAGGTGTTGTTCGCCCTAAGCGAACCGGAGAGAACTGGACAGAGCTGAATCTAATCAAGAAGTGTCCCTGGGCTCAGGTCTCTAGACAAAACAAGCAGCTGATCACTGTGGGAGCGTCTAGAGCAAGGAGCCTGGTGCATGGACCTGGTGGGAGGAGGCTACTGGCTGGAACTTTCCACTAGAGGAGAGGATTCCATATTAGCGAAGTGCAGGAGAGGAGGTGTGTCAGTTTGGTTATTGGAGAGAGAGAAGTAGGATGGTTGCTGGAGCTGAAGAGAACAGCTCAGTTCAATTGGTTTTCTGGAATGGAGAGAGAAGGCAGATAATTGCTGAAGCTGGAGAGAGCAGTCAGATGAACGAAGTTGGAACTGTCAGCTGGAGCTGCCAGTTTATCAGGATGCATTAAAGCAGTTACCAGTCAGATGGAGGAGTTGAAGCTGCCAGCTGGAGCAGTTGAGCCAGAGGAGTGAAGCTGTGGTGACGGAGGGAGAGAGAGAGCCCTGATTCCACCAGAGAGAGAGAGAAACATTCCTTCTAATAGGGTGAGGTATTCTAAACTAGTTTGCTTTACACTTACACCTTAATCTTGTCTTTTATTTCCTAGGCTAGAGCCCCCTATTGTATTGCTAATCCTTTTTCTTTCAGCGGTGTGCAGTCTATTTACAGTCCCTGTTAGTTACATGTGGATGTGGTATAGTAATAGAGCTTTACAGAGACCCCGCAGATCTGTGTATGTGTCTATTCCCATTTTATTGTTATTGTAATAAAGATACCCCAGTTCTTAGTGAAGCAGTGTGCATGTGTTGTTCTTATGATAGAGCTAACCTTTCTTCTAACCAGATGCTGTATAGTAACTGATGGATCAAAAGGAAATAGGAGCGCTTAAATGAGGGAATAACTTTTGCATACAGTGTGTGCCTCTTGTTCTTATAGTGCAGGTAACCTTTTCTTCTAGTCAGGTGTTACAGCAGGTAAGTAGCAGCTGAATAATTAGGGAGAGAGAGGAGCCCTTGAGCTAGGAGAATAAGTTATACACTAAGTAATTCGGCCATTCCATAATATTATTGTAGTAGTGAACCTCTAGTGAATAGTGAGAGAAACTTCCCAACATAGAGAGAGAGAGAGCTGAAGGTATTCATAGGAAAGTGATTGTCGTTGGGATGCGGCGTTATACCCACCGGATTGTGGCTTGTTAATGAGAGCACCAGGGATGACACTGGTGTGTAATGAGATCGTCTCTAGAGAAAGAGGCGTTAATGAGAGCACTGACTGAGGTTAGTGTGTATACCCACAGGATTGTGGCTTGTGTTTGTATGAAATAGTGAGAGCACTGGGGGGATATCTTGAGCGAGCACTGGGTGTAACCAGTGCGTAATGGTAAATAATCAGAACTGCCCCAGGGTAGATTAGTCTGAGCCCATGTGGTCGCGAGACTATGAGGTATGAGTGTGGTGTAGGGCATGGATGTCCTTAGTAATCAGTGAGTATTCCTAGTAATCCCTATAGATTTAGTGGTGTTTCTGATGATATGAGCTTGTATATTGCGAGTTCCCCATCCTCAGGTAGGTACCCAGGTGCCTGGATAGATGGTCCTGAGGAGGGAGCTGGTTGCGTTTCGGCTGGGTTGGTGGTGCTCTGGTGAGCTGATTCTATCTGGTCTGAGAATCCGGTCGTTACACTAGGTCAGCCCCCGGCTTTTTTATCAGGGGCTTGACTCGTGCTACTTTAAGCTGGTAAAAGGCCAGTGTCTAACGAGTTGTTTAAGAGGGAGAAGATATGGTCCTTTACACCAGGAAGCGCCAGACAAAAAACTCCGGGGGGGCATGGGTCTGCAGGGGAACCTGACTTGGTTCTACTTATAAGCTGCCCAAGGGTTGTAGGGTCTATACTTGGAAACCTAGAGATGATGGATTTCGGGGGGGCTTGAGAGACCTGTGGTGCAAGGGGACCACTAGAGGTATCCTTCTTAATATCAGACAAGATCGTTGCCACTTTCTCAAGAAAGTAACTTTGGAAGGTGTTACAATCTATCTTTATTTCTGATTGTTCATCTTTCTTACTCAGTTCTTTTAAGATTTTAAAAGTTTCTTTCAGGATATTATCTTTATTTATTTATGCGGGTTTCATAATATTCCCCTTTTGCTAACACAATAAGCTTTTTATATGAATTCAAAGATATTTTATATTGTTCCCGATCTGTACAGTCTTTTGTTTTCCTCCAACATCTCTCAAGATGGCGAAGCTTTCTTTTGTGATCCCTCAGAAACGGGATAAATCAAGGGGCGCCTTTTTCAGCACCTTTTATTTTCTGTACCCTTTCTGGTGCTATCTGGTCGATAGCCTGTCTAAGATTCGCCGCTATAGCATTATAGTCCTGGTCTAGATCACCATGGGGGAACACTGGTTGCATATATTTAGGAAGGACGTCATTTAAGCCTTTGGAATAGACTTTTTTCCATTGACGTACTTTTTTTGTTTTTAAAGGTGATTTGACCAGATCGCTGTTAATAGGGATATCACACTGGAGTAAAAAATGGTCAGACCAAATACAGGGTACAATATTCGTAAGGACCACCTCTGGATCAGAGGTCCAGATTAGGTCGAGGGTGTGACCCTTAACATGCGTTGGAGCTTCCACGAGCTGTTCAAGGCCCAGCGAAGTCATAGAGGTCTCCAACTGGCGGGTTGTCAAATCTTTACAGGCACTATCCCAGTGAACATTAAAATCTCCTGTCACCAAGACTTTTTTATATCGAGTACAAATATCTGAAATAATGGGGGCAAATAGTTCATTAAACGCTGAGGTGCATTGTGGTGGACGATAGACAGTAAGGACAATAAGGCACGTATTGTTCAAGGTGATCTTCACTCCAAGTATATCCGCTGAATCTACTGTTTCAGCTATTAATTTGACCACTGTTAGATGTTTTTTAAACATAATTGCTAGCCCCCGAACATTGTCCGCACGATTGTGCCAAACAATGTTGTATCCATTTGGGCGGGCTGCTATAATATCGAGTGAAGAATTGTCACCTAGCCACGTTTCAGTAAGGGTTAGGACGTCTATATTTCCTGTCTCTTTCTTTTGTATGCAAGAAATTGTCTACGTTTTCAGATGTGTGCCTTCCTTTACCAAGGTTTTGTATCATGAAGAATCCTTTGTGAGACTGCAGAATTAAAGCCTGCTCCATGTGGACACTTCTACTCTAGACTTTCCTGAGAAATATAACTCCAAGTGGGACATTTTGACACCATGTCCTGACTGTACACGTGGGGATCCTAGCTCATGCCTCGCTGGCTGCCCTCAGTGAACAGTGGTAGAGGAATGCAACAGATCCACCATGGACATGTAAACATGGCCAGACAAAGCATAGGGGCCCCCAAGATAGTTGTGGCCCAATGTATCGGACCAAGGGCTGCGTGCAAACAGACCTGGGCGCATGATATGAATTGCAGGGAATTCATTCACATGTCTGAGTCCTGCTCTGGATATGTGCTGGATCCTTCAAATGTTATCACTGACACATACAACATCCCATGCTGGTTGTGACTCCCTATAGTGAACTAGCAACCTGCCCTGTGGTGAGGCTAGGATCATGGAGAACGGGCACTTTGGTGGATGCTTTCATCGACACTGCTGTGCTCAACTAGACACAGGATGTGGGACTGCGCAATTGGGCTGATGGGGAAGTTGCAGGCCAGTTTGGACAATATTAGTCAGTTTATTGTTTAGAATCATGTATTTATCTGTCAACAATTGGTGCATAAGATTAAGTAAAATGTGAGATTGTAAATTAGCTAGGCCTAGATTTTCCATCCAATTGGGCGGATGCATTGTATTACTACTTGATAGGTCAGCCATATATTTTCACATCATTTAATGTGGTGTTTATACATGTTATTGGCCAATTTCCAGATATCCAGACTGGATAAATTGCTTCCTGCAAACCTGTTTGAACAATGACAGGGTAATTATGGTAAATGATGTCACTTCCTGCAATGTGACTTCCTATGACATGACATCTTGTAGTATTTATAAGCATTTCATATATTCAGGTTCTGCCTTGGGGAATGATAAATCTAGGAGCAGCCCTGATGCCAGTGCATATGATTCTGTGGACATACTTTTATGAGTGCAGTGATGTTCTGTTGTCATGTAATATTTCTTTGTGTGCTGTGGTGTACTCATCTATACATTTTGGTATACATACATACATATGTAGATCTAGCATTCTTGTTCAAATGTAAATGTTTTGTTTCTCCCAGTATTTCCCGGTCGGATGTCGATACATGATGATGAGATTTCTTTTTTTGCCAAGCCCAACATGCTAATGGACACTTCATATTCTATTGACTTCAGCTTAGTAGCTACGCTAATGTGCAGTGGTGGGTGTCTTACTTACCGGCGACGACGTCCGCGTCGGTTCGGATTGTAATATTCATCGATGATGTATAGTAGAGGGATGACATGCACAATGGGTTCCATAGCTGCACAGTAGAGGTCACAGAAAGAGTGTTGTGATAAAATTCGGAGTTGAAATACTCTCCTTTCGCCTGCTCTGATGAGATGGTTGGACCGACAGAGATGTTGCAACAGAAATATAGATCGTAATGAGATGGGCAGTTCCGGAGTTGGAAGTCACTCCAAATGGTTCCATTCAGCGTGTCCGAGAGCTTTATGCAACAGAAGGGAACGTTTTACTAATCCTACTCCATTCAATGCAAAAGTAGGGAAAGTGTTGAACTTTGGAGGGCCTACATTTACTATTGCCACTCCAGTCTAGCCAGTTGCTACAAATTCTCCAAACGAAGGACCAGATAAACAAGGGTTTGTTCTTGCACCGCACAAAGGACGCAAGTGCGTAGCAAAACCTAAATGAGAATTATCAAGCCATGCAAAACTTCCTTGTGTGACCCTGCATGGCTTGATAAATCTAGAGCAAATCAAGGCAGCACAAATCAGTGCCGTGGGTCACTCTGCGGCAGAAATGCATTCCATGGGTGGAGCGTGGTTGTTCCTACGCACAGTGAGGGCTCCTCGTCTAAGGCAGAGGACCGCTGCTCAGTGCTTTCAGCAGTGTAAAGAAAGGAACAATAAAATAATAATAACTTGTTGTTCCTGCTGCGGCGTCTTTTGCAGGGCGGGGTGGGGTGGGGCTGCTCTGCTCTTAGAGCAGGGGGAGGAGTGGTGGGCACTCTGTAGGTGCACAATGACTGTTTGTCAAGCCCTCTCGTGCCGCCCAAACAGTCATGCATCCTTTGCATGTTCTCCACCCAGTCTGCTTTACTGCCTGGGCAGAGAATATGCCTAGTCTCCCATTTTCAGGCTGAGTGCTGAACCACAGTGCTCAGACCAATCACAAAGCTGCATTGCAGTGTTGTGATTGGTCAGGGGAGCCTGTGTGCTTCCTGTTCTAGCCCAGCACAGGTACGATGCAAGAGACGATGAAGAAGAGAAAAGATACGGCGAGGAGGTACGTTTTATTTATTTTTCTTTACCTTCTCCCCCTGCCCTCCACCCCACAACCGCTTCCACCCCATTACCGCTGATCCATGCCAGCTGCCACTGACCACACATCCACCCTTGGATTTTGATGCATTCCCAGATTTACCATTAGTAGTATACCTGAGAATCCAACAAAATGCTACGCCTCACCAGTTGAGAAATGAGGAGAAATGTCTTTATTACTCTTTTTAAAGAGGAAAATCCCTCTCAGGATTGTTTTTGTTCAGGAAATTGCCCCTCCCTGCACAAAACCAAATTAGTCTACAACACAGGCATACTTGCAACATGACACAAGGGTGTCTGCTTTGGGGCTAGGCAGCTAAAAGTGGCCTGTACTAGGAAAGGACAGGAATGCGCCGTATAATGTTAAATATTACAACTTCCTGTCCTTTCACGCAGTACAGCGATGTGGCTTGTTACGCTGCTCTGCATGATTAGATTGTTAAATATGACCCTTTTTGTTTTGCAATATATAACAGATTTGATAGTCATTCTGAATCCGAAAAAACAGACTGCACCTCAAAGAATGTGGATGATTAAAAAACATGTGTGAACGTGTCAAAAATACAAATCTACTCATGTTGTATGCAAGTGACAGTTGTGAAGTCATTTATCATGGTATATACTTTGTGAAGTGGATAGCAGCCTGAGAAGTGTAACCATAGCACAATAGGTCATCAGAACACTGCAGGGCATATTATCTAGTAATGGCGATAATAATTGCCAATCCAAGTTAGCGTTCATTTTTTTATTGCTTCTTTTCCCGAATACTTATTGCATTCTTATCGATGTATTATGAACACGTCGGTAAGATGCAATGGTGTCCGGGAAAGGATGCGAAAACTCCTGCTAACAGCACAGTGATGGTGATATTTATTGTGGCGATACCTTGCCATTGCAGCGTTATCAGCGATATGATTTCAGCTAGGTTGCTAATAGTGTCTGCAAATCCCCTTTTAACAGGATAACTGATACTCTCCCTTACACACCTGCATGTAACATCACTGTTAGTCAGGATTTTTTCTGGTGTTAAATTCCGGTGCTAACATGGTAATGCGCACCTTTTATTCTCGCTTCGCTGGTCTGGGACTTCTTTATTAATAGCATGATGGGGGGGGGAGTTTCGCGGGCAAGCAAGATGGCCGCGTAAGCTCGGAGCTCCGCGGACCCTCCGACCCTCCGCATCTATCCTTGAGGCTATCCTGTTCCACAGCTGTGGATTTCAATTGGTGAATGGTCGCAGACGCGGGAACCGCTTTCCGCTTCCAAATCCGACGTTTCTAGACAAAGTTACGACGTGTTGAACTTTGTGCCAGGGATGCGCCATTGTCCTGTGGGCGGCTGGTGATCGAGACGACGCGAAGCATGACTGAAATGCGAAGCAAAAACCTCTGGTTTCTACTGGCGGAGTGTGCGTAGTTGCGGAGTCGCCTGTTGCTGGCTTGGCCTTCGTGGTGGCTTTACTTCGTGCCTACACAAGTGCCTACTTCGTTCTCGCTGTGTAGCCCTTTGTTCTCCCCGAATCCATCATGGCCGGCAGGGGTGACCCCGACAGGACGGCGAACTGGGGCAGCAGAAAGACGACCCAGCCACAGACAAATAAGATCGACCGATATGCCCAGCAAAGGACCTCGCCTTTTGTAGTGGCCCAATCCAAAGACTCCTTGCGTACGGGCTCGCCCGAAGGATCGGAGCCCACATTAAGAGACATCATGGGGGCCATTGCAAGCATCAGGGCTGAGATGCATAAGCAGCACGAGGTCCTGGCACATAAGGTGGACACCCTGGCCATCGATCTCAACCTGATCAGGGCCGACTTGGGAAAAACTAATGATCGGGTGAAATCCCTCGACATTAAGACCTCCAGCCTAACGACCGATGTCTCGGACCTGCAAGCGGAGGTCCGCACCTTAAGGTCGGTTAATGACCAGTTTTCCAGAAGGCTGGAGGACTTCGAAGGGCGTGCTAGACGGCAGAACGTCCGCATCATCGGAATACCGGAGGGAGTGGAGGAAGCGGCTGTTGATCTCTTTGTGGAGGACTTGGTGAAGACCCATCTTGCACCAGCCGGACTCAGTCACTTTTTCTCGGTTGAACGGGCTCACAGAATACCTGGCGGCCCCCCGAAGACGGGTGTCGCACCGAGACCCATCATCGCCCGACTCTTTAATTTCAGAGACCGTGATGTGATCCTTCAAGCTTCCAGGCGACATGGGCCACTCAAATTTCAGAATGCAGAAGTGAACTTCTACCCGGACTTCACCAGGGCCGTTCAGAGACAGCGTCAGAGCTTTGCGGGGGTGAAACGGCGCCTCAGGGACATGGGGCTCAAGTACTCTATGCTGTTCCCCGCTAAACTGCGGATCGAGCGTGATAGCCGAGCCCTGTTCTTCGACTTGCCCGAGTCTGCGAGAGACTGGCTGGACACTTTGCCACAAAGCCGAGAAGAACATGAGGAACACTCCGAAGGCGCCTCCGGTGGCCCTGATCTTCAAGAATAGTGCTTGTCGTGCTATCTCTAGCGGTTGGTGTTTCCGTTGACTGTGACTGCTGATGCCAAAGCTTTTGCACTTTTGTTTCTCCTTTTTTCCATGGAGGGTGGCAGGGGGGACCAAGGGGTTCCTTACGCCTCTAGGGTCTTTCTTGTAGTTATTTTATGGGGCGACAGGCACACTGCTGGTTGGGGGGGCTTTTTAGTCTGCTGCAGGGGTGCAGGGTGGGGGGTGGTGGTGGGGATGGTTATGTGCGTTTTCTTTGCTCTTTTCTTCTATCTCTTAGGCAATGGGTCGTATGTTCTGCTATGTTTCACTTGTTGTTGAGGCTTTTCGGGGTTGGGTGGGACTTGGGACATGATGAAGGGGGGTAGGAAACTGCAAGTTCTTAGTTGGAATGTCAATGGCTTGGGTGACCGTATTAAGCGTGGGGTGGTACTGCAGTTGCTTAAAAGGCATATGCCGGATATTGTTCTCTTGCAGGAGACGCATTTGGTTGGCAATACGTGTAGAGCACTCAATCGTAAAGGGTTCAAAATGGTGGCCCATTCGGGGTTCTCTTCGGGATCTCGGGGGCGGGTGTTCTGGTGCGTACATCCCTTCCGTTTGAGATTGACTCTACTGTGTTTGATGAGAGGGGGCGGTACGCCGCTGTTGCGGGGCGATGGGAGGGGCGTGCCCTGACACTAGTTTCAGTTTATGTTCCTCCGGGTTTGCAGACTAGCACCTTCCAGGACCTTGGTGGCGCCATTTTGAATCTGCCCGCGGGATTGTTGATTGTGGGGGGTGATTTTAACTCGGTTTGCTCCGGATCCTTGGACCGACATCCGCCTAGAGACCTCCGTAATACCCAACTATGGTTGCCCACCTTTCTTGAGACACTAGGGCTGGTCGATAGTTGGCGACTCCTGCACCCCACCCAGAGCCAATACTCCTTCCATTCTGGCGCTCACGGTAGCCTTTCCAGAATCGACTACATCCTTACCCTGGCGGCTCACGCGCTGGCAGTCTCCGAGGCCCGTTTTTTGGCGTGGGGCATTTCCGACCATTCCCCGCTGTGGGTCTCATTCGACTTTAATATAGTTATGTCGGAACGACCTGTGGTGGTCAACCCATGGTACTTCCGGAACCCCAAGACTCGTAATCTCCTGGCCAAAGCCATCGACCTCTACTTTACAGAAAACGTGGGGTCAGTTACGTCGGCCTCCACTCTGTGGGAGGCCTTTAAAACCGTCTTGAGGGGTGAGGCCTTTACTCTTATAGCGGAGGCCTGTAGAATCAGAGATGCCGACATGGTGCGTGTCGAGGCGGAGATCACGGAGCTGGACTCCCGGTTAGAGGCGGGTCCCGAGCCTGCCCTCACAGCCCGCATAGCCTCTCCCTTAAACAATCGGAGTACCGTGACCTCGCTACTAATGCTGCTCTCGTCCTGGGTAGGGAACAGCAGGGTCGGATTTACGATGTTGGCGATAAGGCCGGGAAGTTGCTGGCCTGGCTGGACAAGAAGGAGAGGGCCAGCCGCGTCGTCCCTGAGATACTGGGAGAGGACGGAGTGGTAGTTACTGACCCGAGCGCCATGGCTGAGTCCTTTTCAGATTACTTCCGTGGTGTTTATGCCTCTGTCTTGGACCGGTCTGAGGCCGATTCGATTGCTTTCCTCTCTGACATCGATCTTCCGTGCTTGTCGGACGCGGATCGAGATGATCTGGACAGGGAAGTTTCCGTGGACGAGGTCGCACTTGCGATTCGCTCCTTGAGGTCTGGCAAGGCGCCTGGTCCCAACGGTATTCCGGTTGAACTATACAAGATTAAACCGGAGGTGGTGTCCCCACATTTGCGCAATATGTTCCTTGAGGCGCGAGAGAATGGCCTACTTCCCCCCGACCAGAGGTTGGCCACCATTGTGGTCATCCACAAGGAAGGGAAGCCGAGGGATTTGTGCCGGTCTTACCGTCCCATCTCTCTCTTAAACGCAGAGCCTAAGATTCTCGCCAAGATGCTCGCCAACCGTTTGATTGGCGTTATCGGCGACTTAGTGCATCCGGACCAGTCGGGCTTTATTCCACACCGCAACACTGCTCTTAACTTGAGTCGACTTCACGGTGCCCTGGCTAGGGCCCATACACTTGAGGAGCCGGCTGTCCTGGCGTCCTTGGACGCCACGATGGCTTTTGACTCCCTCGAGTGGAGTTACCTCTGGGCAGTGTTGGCGAAGCTCGGTTTTGGCCCGGAATTCGTGGGAAGGGTTAAACTTCTATATGCCGAGCCGTTGGCTAACGTCGCCGTTAATGGCCGAGTTTCAGCGACTTTTGCTCTTCGCAGGGGCACCAGGCAGGGCTGTCCTTTGTCGCCCCTCCTGTCCGCACTCGCGCTTGAACCGCTTGCGGCCCTGTTGCGGACTCACCCTGACCTGCATGGTATCAGGTGGGCCCCTGGTTTCGAGGACAGAGTCTCTCTATATGCAGAAGATATTCTGCTGTACCTCACCTCCCCCTGCACATCCCTTATTGTAGCCTGTGATGTGCTGCGGCTCTTTTGTCGGTACTCTGTCCTTGTTATCAACTGGACCAAATCGCACCTGTACGTCCTGAAAGGGGGTACACCGTGCCTTCCTAGGGGTTGCGGCAACCAGGTGGCGAGCCGGGGCTTCAAGTATTTGGGGATTTATATCTCCAGTATTGCGAAGGCGCGCTACCAGCACAATCTGCTTCCCCCTCTTCTCCGCCTTCGGCGGGATGTGGAGGGATGGCGAAAACTCCCGCTCTCCTTGCCTGGGCGCGCGGCATTGTTCAAAATGATATCCTTGCCCAGGTTACTCTATACCCTGCAAAACACCCAGGATCCGGTCCCGGCCCAATACTTCCGGGAGATCGAGAGCCTGCAACGTGCCCTACTCTGGGATGGCCGACCCCACATCGCCATCACAAAGCTCACGCTACCATGGTACGATGGGGGGATTGCGCTACCTGATGTGCGAAGGTACTATTGGGCCTCCCAGCTAGCGGCTATCAACCACGGTCTATACGGTCCGGAGAACAACCCAGGATACGCTATGGATAGGTGGCTTCTGGGCGGCGGGAATTACTACAGGGCGCTCTACTCGAGGTCTCTCGACAGGCGGATGTCTGGTCCAACGAAAACCGCGGTCCATATTTGGAGGGCAATTACCAAGGCTCAGGGATGGAAAGATAGACTGACTAAGTTGACCCCATTGTACGATTCGGACATCCTGGGCACACTGTGGCATACCAAGGGTTTTGACAAGTGGGATTTGATAGGCATTTCCAGGGTGGAGGACATGTTGTCGCGAGGCGAGATTAAGACCTTCGCCCAGCTGCAGGCAGACTTCCAACTGGGTGAAACGGAATTCTTCCGATATGCCCAGTTAAGACATGCATCGCTGTCTGCTAAACCGGAGGAGGGGGCGATCCCTGATAGCTCCCCATTGGAGGATAGGGTGCTGGATGGCCATATGCCGGACAGCGCCATCTCACTGTCCTATAAAAAACTCATAAATGTCCGTACCGACCTCCTCCTGGGTGTGAGGGACCAGTGGACGTGTGATGGGTTAGAAATTGATGAAGAGGACTGGCAGAGTGCGGTGTCCTCCCCTAAGGAGGTTGCCATCTCTTCCCGTCTCAGACTGGTGCAGCTCAAGATCCTGCACAGGGTTTATGTTACTGGTCCCCGACTCGTGCACATGGGCTACTCCACTGATGGGCTCTGTCGTCGTGGATGTGGTGCCCTTGCCACTTTCATGCACATCCTGTGGGAATGTCCCGCAATAGCCTCCTACTGGCGACGCGTGCACTCGATCATGAATGAGGTGACTGGGGTAGCTGTGCATGCGGAAGCCAGGAGATGCCTCCTTAACATCTGGGATCCGACGGACCACAACGTGGCCCAGACTCAATGGGTAACCCTTGGCAACATGGTGGCTAAACGTGACATCGCGCAGAAGTGGGGAGCTACGGCAGCTCCTAAGGTTGTACAATGGAAAGCCAATATGGATTGGTGCATGTTTCGGGAGAAGACCGTGTATGTTGCCAGGGGTAAACATAAAAAGTGGCAGAAATTGTGGGGGGCTTGAAATGCATACAGGGGAGACATCTGCGTACCCCCAGAATCCGCTCTGCTGGAGGAACACCTGTCGCCGTAGCCTGAGACACTAACTGCAATGTTATTTATAGGCTATCCTGTGTTTTCCTCCCTCCCCGCTCCTAGCTCCTTTTCCGTTGGTCATAATTGTGTTCATTATACCCTCCCGACCCCCCCACAACGCCTCACTGTTTTTCACACTCCATTGCCTATGTCTTTGCGCCGGGTCTGGCGCCTCTTTCTTTTCTTTTACTTTCTCTGTGTTTTTCTTATAAAAAGTAAAATCAACCTTCATCGCTCTGCTGTACTAATTCTTGCACTATTGTGTTCCTGATTCAAAATGCTGCCTTGCCTCCGGGATGTCAGGCTGAATAGCTGTGTGCACTGTTTTTGAATAAAGGTTTTAAATTTTAAAAAATAAATAAATAAATAATAGCGTGATGTGGCGTTAGCTACTTTTAACGTGAACCATTGGTAAGGAATGCCTACCTTGCATGTCCTTAGCGATAATTATCGCTGGCATGCAAGGCGAAATGAAAACCGCCAGCTAATGCCGCAAACACATATTAGCGCAGCCTTCCTAAAAGGGGGGTAAAAAAATATTGCTGCTTTTTTGGCAAAAAGTGCTGCAAAAGCGGCGATATTGCCCTTGATAATATGCCCCTGTGTCTATTATATACTGCCAGTGAAAAGGCTTCATGTGGCATATTATCAAGAACGGCGTTAAAATTATCGCCGCTTTAGCGGCAGGAAACTGCAGCTAAAGCGGCTATATTGGGCTTGATAATATGCCCTTTTGAATTTTGGTGTGTACATTGGCTTATATAGGAATTCACAAGGGCATATTATCAAGCCCATATTCGCCGATTTAGCTGCAGTTTCCTGCCGCTAAAGCGGCGATAATTTTAATGCCGTTCTTGATAATATGCCCCTTTGTTTGTTAAAACACCAGAAGGCGCGACAAAAGCAAAATTTTTAGCACATTTTAACGTGAATAAAAACCTAATGATATACATAGATAAATATAGCATTTTGAAAAGTGAATTTTCCAGGAAAAGTGTATGCTCCCCTCATTGTTATTTCATGACGTTTTCAAGTGCCAGCGTTGTAGTTGGCCAAATTACAGAATCCATAATGGTTACACAAATCTTTTTTTAGTGGGCTGCTCTTCTCAGGAGAGGTTTTGTCATACCGCTGAACTAATTGGTTTAGAGTCCTCATAGCTGTAGCTCCTTTGTCACCGAAACAAATTATCACTGGTTATTAGCGAGCAGCTGTTACGGTGAGTGGCTTTGTGCAGACACAGCAACAACTCAAGGCTAAGAAAATATTCACTTAATTACTTTCCCCGACCTTCTCCGTGTGCTCTTACCCCATACTGGAGATCTGAGTGACTCCGTAGAACCTCGTCCGTCTGATATTGAGAATAAAGAGCACAGATGAAAGAGACATCATCAAAGTCAACTGTCACAATAACTTCAAACACATGAAAAGCAGGGACAGATAAAATACCCAATAGATTTTTTTAAAAAAACTCTTCCTGATGGTCAAAGGCATCATGCGAGGTGGCCATGTCTGGGACACATGAGGGTGAAAAACGTGATCTCCATTCTGACATTTTTGCTCACCTGTCCCATTGAAATCTCTTATCAATTCAATTGTGCACGGATAAATAGCAGATACTGTACTAATAAAATGTTACGTCTTTTATAAAAGAGCATATGAAGAAATGTCTGATCTACCTTGAGTCACAAAGAAATGTCTGAACTGCCTTTCAAAGTTGTTTCAGCGTGAACTACTCAGATTTACTGATATGCCGAATAAAACATATTTCAGAGAGAGAACTGCAAAGTTTTACATCGTCAAATTCGATTTTTCCACTGCACAATGTTTTAATTTAGGTATTTGTGCAACGCCTTGGTTTAAGGTGCACTAAATAAAAATGGACGAATATGATAAAATTAGTATGAGCCAGTGGTTATGAAATAATGGTGCCAATCACTGAATCAATAAAATAATTACCAATCTGACTCAAAAGGTCTGAATATGGTCAGGGCGACTCATAGCAGCAAAAAACAGTAGCGCATCTGGTGGATGCCAATAACATGGGTGCAATATTTTTGCATCTCGGATTGGTTAATAATAAAGTTTATAGTTGACTTCCACCTTTTATCTAGGGTGTTCTTAGCTGAGGGACTGGTGAGGCTTCTAACTCCATCTTCGACAAAAAAATACACAGAAAACTATCTTTTTAGTTGAACATAGGACTGAATTATTTACAAAGAATGTTGAACATTCATTTATGGAAATAAACAAATTGAAAATTTAAACTTAGCATTGCCATTTTCCAGAAAATTTCACATTATTTAAGATGACAGATAAAATCACCTGGTAACATTAAAAAGAACGGGGGTGTGGCTAACCGCCGATCATGGCAAATGCAGAATAGAGCAGCTCCAGAGCCCGGGCACACATATCCTGCAAAATCGCTGTGTGCCGAGCCCATTGAGCTGAATCGGGTGAGAAAGTTGAGTGCAGATCAAAGGCAATCCACCCAGGAACTGTGTAGCCGCCATAGCCACTACATAAAGCGGTAACAGAAACGAGGCTTTTCCTCGATGGCTCCCTGTGACGGGGCAAGTGAGGCCGAGAACTACGCAGCACTGAAGATGGCCGGTGAGCCCTGCAATGGGACCTGAGAAGCCATTAGGAAAGGGGGGGGTTGCTCGGCCCTCCCGCATGTATGGCAGGGCGATGGCCCCCTGTCTCCCCCACACACGATCGGTGGTGGGGCATGCCCCCGCTGCCGCGTCTTGATGACGCGGCGGGCGTTCCCACCGTCGATTGGCGGTGGCTCCCTGGTTGACCCGGAAGCAATTCAATTGCGTCCGGGTCAAAGGGGGGGAGCCAAGAGGGGCGGACCAGATGCCTGGTCTGCCCTGGTGGGGATAAATGGGCGGAACAGCACGGGAGGTGCCCTCTTGTTCACGCGCTCCACCCAGGTTTGCCCCTCGCCGCTGCCCCAAGAGGCAGAATTATTATTTGTTTTATATATTTTGAGAGCGGCTCTGAGGTTTCGGTTCAAGGGGTGCTCGTGCGCATAAAGCTCCGGTGGAGGAGCTGAGTAATTTTCTCTTTAATTTTGACTACAGGACGTACGGCGAAGGAGCTCCGGTGTGGGGTGGATTTCCTGACATTCGAGCGCTCGGCAGTGCAAGAAAAGCGGGGGAGGAGTGAGGCTTCATTTCTGAGGGCGAGGTTTTTTGCTGAAACAAGGTACAGGACAATAATTGCAGCGGGCACACACGGCATGGTGATCGGGTAAGGAGTAGCATGCTCGTTGTGAAGGGCAAAGGTGACGATTGCAATTGCCGGCATTTCCAGAAGTTTCCCAATTTCCAGGCAGAACAGGGGTGCTGTACAACTAGTGAGAGCATACTGACTCTGGGCAATAGCTTGCTTGCTCTTCGAGAGTGCTCTTTAAAAATACTGGGATTTCATTTGTTTTAAAAGTGAGGCGTTTGGGCTTGTTGGTGCCAGGGTTCTTGGCTGAAGCGAACCGGAGGGCAAGGCTGGGGAGCGGACATCGGGAGTTCGGCGGGGAGGTATTTTTTTTCAAGGCAAAGCAGGGCCGGGCTTGGTTAGTACGTGGATGGGAGACCACAGGAAAAGATAAAGCTTGGAAGCAATTTAAAACACAGCTACACAGGCTAGCAAGGCTACTGTTAGAAAATAGTTCACAAGTATGTTATGAGAACAACAGTAGGGGTGTGAACTGGTGTTTATTTAACGCTGATTGTCGGTGGCACTGTCGTAAAGAGCACAGTTTGGCGATAATAAAATTGAGGAACCTGGTAACAAGCACAACTTACATGGTTAATGTGCTTGATAAAAATTGTTTCTTTTAAATGTTGCAGTGCTATGTGCTAATTTTCTTTTCACCTTAGGACTTCATTGGGGGAAACACTGCGGGCTGAGTCAAAGGAGTGTGGTGTGGTGGACAACGCTATCCGGGGACACAGGCAGGCATGCATTTCACTGCTTCTGTTGGGCCGCCGGGCTAGAGTGAGCTCGCCCAACACCCAGAGTAGCTGGTGTGTCGCGGTCACAGTTGCATGGTGCTTACGGCCAGTCTGTGTACCTCCAACTTGGTGCAGGTAAAAACCAGGCAGGCCCTGGTAGGTGCGTCGTGCTCATAGGATTGTCATAAGTGTAGGTGGTTTTACCTGTGGCAAGGCAAAAGAGAGGATGGCTAGTGGGCGTGGTGCTAAGCGTTCCCGCATGGAGCAGATGCTACAGGGCATGATTCCCAAGATGACGGCAATGGACTGGAGATAGGGCAGAGTGGACCAGATAGGCAAAAGCGTGGCAGAGCTCAGCCAGAGGTTGGACGAGCAGGTGGGGCAAGCTGGGAGACCCAAGCGAATAATAGTGTCCCTGCAGCCCAGGGGGGAATTGGATGCTTTTCCCAAGCGGGTCAGGGCCAAGAGGGGAAGCGGTTGGGTCCCCAAGCCACAGGTAGAAGGGGGTCCTCCTGGGGGGTTCCTGTGGGAGGGCCGGCACCGTCAGTGGCTCCTGTGCCTACTCCCCTAATCCCGACAAGTTTACTGGTTACATTGGCTCCTGCCACACTGGCGCCAGCGCCAGCGCCAAGCATGGTGCCTCGGGTGGTCCCAGCAGTAGTCCCGGTGGTGCTTGTGTCTAACCCAGCACCTGCCGTAGTTCCCAGGACGGCATCCCCCATCCCAGCGTCAGCATCCCCAATGCTGGGTCAGGTACCTCCAGAGCTGGCAGCGCAGATAGAGGTGGTACTCCCTTGGCAAGGGTTAGGAGGGATGTTACCTTCTTCGGTAGGCACTAAAGAGGTGGGGGAGAATCCCTTGGCAGAGGCTCAAAATATGATAGCAAGGATCATGAATGCCCCTGGTGGCAGGGTGGGACAAGTCCGCCTATTACTTTTCAGACAGCATGCTCAGTCAACAATGCTGGAAAGGACAAGATTGTTGAACCAACGGGAGCCGCAGAAAGTGGTAAGGAGGTGGCATTACCAGTGCTGGGTGAAGGGTCATTTCACTCCAGGAGGGAGAATCTGTCTCAGCATGTAACACAAGAAGTGAAGGAGTTGATCTGGGCGGGCAAATATGTCAATATGTTTTCTTTACTGAAGGACAACAGGGAAGTGGAATATGCTAGGAAACAGAAAAATTGGATGTTGCCTAGCGAGTGGCGGGGAGAGATGGCAAGATTCAGGGTGGAAGAGACATTGATTAACTGGATTAGGGCTTTTTCTGTGTTCATGGCAATTACAGCAGAGCATTCCTCTTCTTTACAGGCAGAGATGGCATGTTACCAGAGTAGGATTACAACTTTCACTGAGAAATATGGTGTGGAAGCGTGGAAGGAGTTTGATATGAGTTTCAGGAATGCTAAAGAGTTTGACCACTCACTGTCCTGGGATCAGGTTGATTCAATTTCCTGGTACAGGTCGTTTACAGCAGGACAACCAGGGAGTGTGGGGCCAAGTGGGAACAGGACCCACCCCCCCAAAACCCAGCAGTCCTTTCTACCAGCACAGGGTGGTGGCACGTCTAATAATTCAGGGAGCAGTGGTGGGCGTAAAGGGGTGTGCTGGGATTTTAACAAGCGTTCATGCACCAGGGCACAAGGCACTTGCAAGTTCAGGGGGACCGCCTGGTGACCAAAAATCGCACTAGGGGATACCAACTCTTGCTTGAGCTCGTCAACTTACTGTTGGTGAGCTGCAGGTGAGAAAAAACTCTGCCTTCCAGCAGTCGGCAGAATTTGGCCGGAACGCCACGTATCATGAGAAATGTGGAGTTGCCAAAATTCGTCCAACTCTGCCAGCAAAGTAGAATTTATTTTCAGTCCCTAATGTTGGTTTACAATGGTAAAGTTATTGTTGTTAAAATTGCAAAAAAACTGCGAATAGCGGTGCGCCACTTATACATTTATCAAAATAATTCCCAATTATATACACAGTGATCCAAAGGAGTTGATATTTTTCTTTTTATTTCTGCATCAATATAAAACACATAAACGGGTTCAGCCAATGCGTTTCATCCACATACATAAGGACTTCTTCAGGGCAAATGAGAATAAGGAGAAAACGTCCTTGCTTAAAGTGAAGAGTAGATCGGATCCATTCATCTTAGATTATTGGGGATAAAATTTGACTCTTCAAATTGGAATCCATCAGAAGTCAAAACTCTAAAGAGATAATTCTGAGAGTATCCAGTTTGCTAGTATTAAAGTAGAGTGTATGTATGTATGTATGTATATGTATGTATGTATGTATATATATATATATATATATATATATATATTACCTACTGGCGGTCGCCAGTAGGTAGTTATAGTTAGGATCATTTTCAATGTTAAATCTCAACATTCTATTTTGAATAACTTTGGCGCCGGTTGACGAATCTGCCTGAAATTTTCAGGAAAATGGTCTCATGGCGGTCCGGTCCTTCCCTGAAAGTTTGGGGGGGATTCGTCAAGCGGGGGCCGAGATAAAAGGGGGGTCCCAAAACGCGTTTTCCCCATGTTAATTTCCATAGGGCGGTCGATTTCACTTTTAGCCCGAACGGCTGAATGGATTTCCACCAAACTTGGCAAAATTGTAGGGACTGGTAGCCCGATGTGCCTTTGCTATGTCTCAAGATATGTGCTCCAGTGGATTTTGAGTAATTTAGGTTCAAAAAAATATATATATCTATAGGCGCTCTCCCGTGCGCGCACCCGAGTGCGCTCCAGGCGCGACACGCGACTTGCGCGCAGGAAGCTGATTGGATCTCAGTTGTCTGTAAACATTCTAAACAGTGCGGAGCGGCCGCCATCTTGTGTCTCGGTAAAATCGAGACACAAGGGGTTTGAAAAAAAAAGGGGCAAATGACCATAAGGGGGAAGAGTAGACCCCCTCTGACCCCCTAGGTTTGATGTAGGGACTAAAATAGGGTCCTGCAGGGCATTAAAATTTTTTTTTCGTTTTGCGCGGGGGAAGCGCATGGTACGCGCACCGGCGAAGCACGGGGAAAATCCAGGACCATATTTATGAAGGCCTTGCGCTGTTAGTTTTGCGCTTCCTGTGCGTCAATTTTTGTGACGCACCAGCGGTGTAAAAAAATGCGCATTGTTATGCAATATTTAAAAAGTGACGCATCTATCTAGATGCGTCACTTTTTAAATATAGTGCAACGAGGTACATTTTATTACACTGCTGGTGTTATGCGTCACTTTTCTGTGCGCACTCCTTATGACATTCCAGATGTGTCATATTTAATGTATGACGAATCATGTTGCAGATACAATATGGCGCAGAGTTTTAAAAAGTGACCCATGTACCTAGATGCGTCACTTTTTAAAAATAGCGTCAGGTATAATGCATGCAGAGGGGGTGTTCTCCCGCAAAAAGCTTTGTAATAGCGACGCAGTGAAATCTTTGAGATTTCACTGCGTCAGTTTTAGGATGCTGTTGCGTCAAAATCTTGTGCCTGCTTTACAGCAGGTGTTAGACTGAGGCAAGACCTTTCATATGCTGCTTTCCCCATTTGAAAGGACACATTACTGGAGTTGCGTCACTTTTGTGACGCACTCCAGCAATGCGTTACTTGGAATGTCATAAGGAGTGCGCACAGAAAAGTGACGCATTGCACCAGTAGTGTAAAAAAATGTGCCGCGTTGCGTTATATTTAAAAAGTGAGGTATCTAGGTAGATGGGTCACTTTTTAAAATCAAGCGCCACATTATATCTGCGTGAGGTATAATGCATGCAGAGGGGGTGTTCTCCCACTAAAAGCTTTGTAATAGCGACGCAGTGAAATGTTTGAGATTTCACTGCGTCACTTTTAGGATGCTGTTGCATCCTTTAAATATAGTGCAACGAGGCACATTTTATTACACTGCTGGTGTGATGCGTCACTTTTCTGTCCACAGTCCTTATGACATTCCAGATGTGTCATATTTAATGTATGACGAATCATGTTGCAAGGAGTTACAGATACGTCAGTATTTCTGACATATGTGTAAACATAAAAGTGATGCGAGGCCGGCGCAAAATTTTGACGCAATAGCATCCTAAAAGTGACGCAGGGAAATCTCATAGATTTCAGTACGTTGTTATTACCAAGCTTTTTGCGCGGGATTGCCCCCTCTGCATACATTATACCTGATGCAGATACAATATGGCGCAGAGTTTTAAAAAGTGACCCATGTACCTAGATGCGTCACTTTTTAAAAAATAGTGTCAGGTATAATGCATGCAGAGGGGGTGTTCCTTGCAAAAAGCTTGGTAATAATGACGCAGTGCGTCACTTTTAGGATGCAGTTGCGCCAAAATCTTGCGCCTGCTTCACAGCAAACCTTTCACATGGTGCTTTTTCCATGTGAAAGGACACATTACTGGAGTTGCGTCACTTTTGTGACGCACTCCTGCAATGCGTTACTTTTGTGTTTACAGATATGTCAGAAATACTCCAGTTTATTCACTGTGTCATAACTTTCTTTTCTAACACTCACCTTCTTTCATTCCTCCTACTTCACTTCCTTTCACCTCTCATACCTTTCTGTTCTTTCTTACTCATTCTCCTTTCAATTATCAATGCACTATATTTCACTTACTCTTCATTTTTTAAGATTATAGCTCTTTGATGAGAATTGGAGGTAGTTCTGAAAAGAACTTTTGGTTTTCTTCTTTTAACTGAAGAGGAACAAAAACAGGGAATAGAAACTGCTCAACAGGAGCAAAAAGAAAAGAAAAAAATTAGGGGTGGGAAGGGCAGTGATGGTTCTCCAATGCCCGAACCATGAGCAGGACACTTTGCTCCCCATAGGTGAGGAGTTGATTGCAGTATCTGCATTTGACGACCCCATGGTTGAATGCAGGTTGTATGTTTGCTACCTGCCCCTGAGATTGTTCTCTTCCAGAAGAAGTTGCTCCTCCTGTTGATGTAGAGGCCCCATCTCTGGGAACCTCCTGTGCCAGAGCCCTGACACTTTCCCGGGCAAAATTCTGGGGGTGCCTCCTCTCCACATGGCGAATCATGGTGAAGTTGCCAAAAGAGTATTTTTTTGGGGGGTTACCCCGTGACAGGACCTGTTTGCAGATCCTGCACTCTACTTTTGGTGCATTCACCTTCTTCTGGCCTTCTGGAAACTTAAAAAATTTCCAGATGAAATGTTCCTTCACCTTTGGGGTAGGAGGCTCTTCATCAATGAAGTCATCTTCACTGCTGGATGGTCTGGCAGCCATGATGAATCCAGGAATATGGAGCAGCAAAAAAGGCAGGTCTTTCAGTCACAAAAGTGAAAGAAGAAGTGAAGGAAATGGGTGGGGATTTCATTCATTGTAAAAAAAAACTGTTAGCAACCAATGAAAAGTGTTATTTGAGGGTCACATGACCCGACGCGTTTACGCTGCGCGCTCCGGAGCACTTCCGGGTGCGTTTACGCAGCGCGATCGTAGGCGCTTCCGGGGCGCAAACGTGGCGCGATCGTAGGCGCTTTTCCGTGCGTTTATGCGCCGCGCACGTATGCGCTTCCGAGGGCACTTACGTTGCGCGCCGAAGTGACGTCATCAATCTTTTATAGAAATGCATAATCATTTTCCATATTAAAAAAAACAAATTTTATTTGTATGGTACGAAATGTTTTGCATTATTATTAACTTTTCATTCATATTTTTTTTTCACGAACGACAGTTGCGCTCTGGGTGCGCTTTCAGATGAGCTCTCGGAGAAGCTTACAGGAGAGCTTAGCTGAAAGCTTCCCGGAGCGCGCACCCAGAGCGCAAAAGAAAAAAATTATAAGAAAAAATGAATACTTAAAAAAAAACAGCAAATTGTAAAAAAAAAAAGGTTAGAAACTCGATATACAAAGGAATTAGCATTTAAAAAACCTATGAAATTCACTGAAAAAACCATAGGTTTCACACCAGTTATAGTTAGGAATTAGCATTTAAAAAACCTATGAAATTCACTGAAAAAACCATAGGTTTCACACCAGTTATAGTTAGGAATTAGCATTTAAAAAACCTATTAAATTCACTGAAAAAACCATAGGTTTCACACCAGTTATAGTTAGCTGGAAATTTTACTGATATAAAACCATTGAAATTCCCACGTTATAGTTAGATGGACTCACTATAACTTGCGCGTGCAATGCACTGCTGATGATGTCTTATTAAGCCAGTTAACCAATCAATTTTTAAAAACCATCCATTTAGACACTTATTTAAACATTTATTCTTCCATCAACTTTTACATATACATATATAAAATATATTTATTTTTCAGAAAGACACACATTCACTGGATGGTGTCATCAGTGATGTCATGAGTGATGTCACTGACCATGTCATGAGTGATGTAATATGTGATGTCATCAGCAGTGCATTGCACGCGCAAGTTATAGTGAGTCCATCTAACTATAACGTGGGAATTTCAATGGTTTTATATCAGTAAAATTTCCAGCTAACTATAACTGGTGTGAAACCTATGGTTTTTTCAGTGAATATATATATATATATATATCTCTTTATATATATATATATATAAAAATTAAGTAACTCAGTCTTTGTTTCTAAGAGGTCGAGCAAAGAGCTCTTCTAGACTGCTGGTCCTTTGTCTGTGCTGACCGGCCACACTAATCGCATTGTTGGATGAGGGGTGGATTCATCCCACTCATTGTTCCTCCTTGCTTGACCGCTTAGGAACAACCCTGAGTTACTTAATTAATAAATACATGCACTCTACTTTATTAGTGAACTGGATACTCTTGAGATTATATTCTCAAAGTTTTGACTTCTGATAGATTCCACTTTAAAGAGTAATATTTTATCCCCAATAATATAAAATGGATGAATTCTATTTACTCTTCACTTTCTGCAAGGATGTTTTCTCTTTATTCTCATTTGCCTTGAAGATGTGCATATGTATGTGGACGAAACGCGTTGGTTGAACCCCTTTATATGTTATATATTGATGCAGCAATAAAAAGAAGAATATCAACACCTTTGCCTTACTGTGGCTATAACTGGGACTTATTTTGATAAATATGTAAGTGGTGCACCGCTGCTCGCTGTTTTTTCATCTTCACCTAACCTAGGTTGGCCCTTTTTGGGCAGAGCGTGTCTGCAGTGTGTGCACACAGTAGTGCTTTTTCTAATTGCTGTGTCAAACTAAGTTTGTGGGAGATATTAGTGGTATTTGCGGTATCAGTATTGTCTACTGCCTTTTACTTTGTCTTAGATGAATTGTAAAATAAGCACTTTAATTTTGTTTAAACAAAAACAAGCACTGTTGCTGATAATTATTTACTAAATCTTTCGTTCTCTCACAAACATTATAGATATTCACTTTCCTTAGTCATTAGACAAAATATTCGCAGCACTTTCTACACTGTTAAGCCCACAAGAATTACAATTAAACATACATACACTAAATTATAAACACTGAAAACATTACATCATAAACTGAACACAAACATTATACCAGTTATTAGTTTCTAAATGCCAGAGTTTCCATATTATATTGCACTTTCAAAACACAGATCATTTCACGCAAATAATTTTGAAGTTGGAGAGTTTGGCACACAAAAAAGAAATTATTTCAAATTTTCGAGAAGAGTTCTTCTTTCAGATAAAGGGGACTGCCATGGATTATTGTTTTTCATCAGAAATGGCAGTATTGTGCAAGGTATTGAACAAACCCTAATCAATTCCATATCTGGTTGACCAATAGAATACCATGCATCGAATTCAGCTTGAACATACATAATAAAATAATTACATTTTTGGATATTCAATTCAAACATGTAGAAAGCATATTAATTTAAACACTTTATCGGAAGCCAACAGACAACAAAAAAAAGCTCTACATTCCACAAGCTTCTACCCATGCAACCTTAAAGTAAATTTACCCTGTTGACAATTCTTAAGGATAAGGCAAAACTGTACAGTAAAGGATGACTACTTCCTGAATACTGCCATCCTCCTTGAGAAATTGAAAGAAAGCGGGTATTCCTATAAGCTCCTAATAGATTCACTTAAGCGAGCATGGTATACCCCAACAGAGTTTCTACTGGTAAAGAAAAAGAAGAAGATGCAGGACAGGTTGGTTTGCCTTTCCACATATTGTCCCAGAACAAATAATTAAAACAAAAATATATATGCAAAACTGTCGCTTGATTTCAAAATCAGAATGTGGATTTGAAGCCGATTGAGTGTATTAATAAAAATGCAAGCCTAGGAAAACATCTAATCAGGGTCTGCATCCCTTAGAAATCTGTGAAAAGTAATAATAGGCAACAGCAGAATTTGACTCCATTGGAAGGACATCATGAAGTGGTCATGTGTGGGATGTAGCCAAACAATAGACGGCACAGGATTTCAAATAAAGGATATCAAATGGAGACACACCACTTTTTTCTAATTGCTTGACAGAAAATTTAGTATATGGCATCATATGCACACCCTAGAAATTATATATTGGAAAAACCAACCAAGAGATGGAAACACCGGCCAGGAGAGGCACAGCCGGACCCGATGGAGGCCCGGTTCAAACACTTCCCAGAGGCAGGGCATGAGCAAAACCCATGAAAGAGGTGGCGCCCCAGATTGGCTGTGCCCAGGTAGCTACTGGCCCCCAATCAGGGGACAAAGTGGCAAGCGGCCGGTGGGCTTAAGAAGGGGCGCAGGGTCCCAGTTGGCATACAACCCCCCAACCCGCAGACAGAATACCTGGTGCTGAGGTTCTTCGCTGCAGTTACGGAGGACATTGTGGGAAGCTTGATTTTGCTTTGTGATTCTTCAGGATCCGTCCAGGACCCGGCCGGACGGCTGTTGAGCAGCATAGTGGCAGAGGAAGCAAGGGGGCTGGAACCGGCAGTGACTGGCGATATCTGGCATCACAGGAGCCGGAGTCCGATGCGTCAGAGCCGCATCAATGAGCTGAGCCGCAGCAGGGGAGATTGCTTGTCTGATGGCAGGAGCAGTTATCGATGCCAGTGGCAGCGGTAAAGGCTGAGAGGTCCAGCTTCACTAGGAGCCAGGAAAGCTTGCCGCACGCCAGAGGCCTCCTTTCCCCGCTTGCCAGGAAACCGAGGGGGAGGTGGGGCCTCCCGCAGCTGAGTGCAAGACCCAGAGACGCATCGCAGGGCTAATAAGAATTCAGCTGTGCCCATGACAAGGGAAAAAGCTGTTTTTGGCACCGGATTTGCCCAGGAGAGCATAAAAAGGGGCAAACAGGCTCGGCTTGGTTGCCTCTGCAGGACAAGGGAACTCTCATCACATTGGGGCAAGGTTGTGGTGTAAGGCTACTGCTGCCGATTTTTTAAAGAAGACACAACCAGCGGAACTCCAATCCAAAGTGGCATGGTTAGCATGTGAGTCACCGCCCAGCCCCTCACCCCTAAAAGAACAGAAAACAGCCAGAAGCATTGGCAGGGTGACATGGGGCAGCTGCAAAGAGCAAAAGGATGCCAGCCTATTTTTAGGGAAACACCTGGGGACAGCAAAGCCTTCAAGAAAAATCAGAAGAGTCCCCGGGAGGACTCTCGGCCTGAGCTGGGCGGAAACTTAGAAGCACTACTGTAAAAAGCGAGGGCATTGGTAGGCCTCAAAGGAAAAACGTGGATCGATGACCACATTGCGAAGGGGCCCACCAAGAAAAGTAAAAACTTGCACTGGCAAGAACACCAGCACCTCCCACATGGCTAGGTAAGAAGGGGCTTGCAGCCAGCACAGCAGCCCCAGAAATACCAAGCAACAAGGGGGCTCGGAAAAAACCACGGCAGCCCTCTGCCAGGGGCACCGGTGCAAGGAAGGGAATCCAGTATGGGCACAGAGCAACCACAACACGGGAGGTGGCAATTAGGGGTATGTGGCCAGCACAGTAGCCAAGCAGGAGTCACGCAATGGACTGAGGTTCACTATGAACAGTGGCGATGGTAAGCACCATGCACCAAACAACAGCGGCGGGTGGCATGGGAAAGGCGGGTCCAGATAAGGCAGGACCAGGCCAATTAATGAATTATGGAACACAATCAGGGGTAAGCAACTTTGCATTACAGGGGCCATGACACTTCCAGTCCCCCTGGTCAACAAACCTGGGAGGGGATCAGCAGGGATTTTAGGGGGAGGCATGGGGGCAAATGCAGATTCACCCAGTGGCATGGATGCCCTGGTGGCAATGGCTTGGGCCAGGATTCCCATTTGGCGGGGACCCCAAACAAATAGGGGACGCAGTGGGGAGTGCCAAGAACCTTGTCAAAGACCAGGTGGCACCAACCAGGCAAGAAGGCAGGGAAGAGGAGAAGAGAAAAGGGGCGCAGGACCAGGGAAGGCCACACAGGGTGGCAGGCAGCGCCACAGAGAAATGGCATGGCAGGGGCAGGGGAAGGCAACAAACCCAGGGGGAAAACCTTGAAACAAGTACATACATCCCTCCCCGGGGGACCCTGCCTACCACCACAAATCTACTGGGATTAGCAAACCTTATTACACTACCAGTGAAGGAAAGGTTTTAGAGAAAGGAATATATAGATATTTTCTCGTTGCATGAGGTGTGCCAAGCAGGCTTAGACCTCACAGCTCAGGGACAAGAAAGACGAGGACAGAAGGGATAGACATAAACCCAGATAAGAGAGGACCATAAAAAACTGGATAATGGCCTTCAGGACGCTGGCATGCGTGTTCATAGAGAAGTTCCCCCAGAGAGCAGCAGCACTGATCTTATATGAACAGAAGGTGCAAGAAGCGCAGCAAAAGTATCAGGGTGACGCGTGGTTGAAATACAATGAAGGTTTTAGGGAAAAGGTGCAGACATTGCCGATAATGGAATGGGACTGCCAGGACATAGAGGGCTTTTTGACCCACATGATGGCAGCCAGGTAAGGCCTCGGCATGTGGGAATCCACTTTTTGTCCCTCAGGGTTCAAAGGGAAATACGAAGGCCAAGGACAAGGTTTCAAGGGAAAAGGCCACCCTGGAAAAAGGAAGGGTAAATCCTGAGTGGCTACATGTTGGAAATATGACAAAGATGAGTGTATATTGGGGAGCGCATGAAGGCTTAAGCATAGCTGTGTGGCCTGCGGGGGAACCACCCTGCTGAGCAGTGCAGACAATCGCAAGGGACAAGTACCAACAAGGTCTAGGACAACACAAAGGAATAACGACCATGGCGAGGCAAAACAAGGGGGTGGCAACATAAGGGGGTGTGGTGGACAAAAGACCTCTACTGCCCATGCCCATTAAAACAAGTATACTGGTTTCATTATTAATTCACTATTCAAGAAAGGCAGACAGACAGCAATTGACGGAAGGGCTCAATGCGGGTTTTCCCATCCCGTACAAAGGACCTATGGCCCCGCGGGATAGCCTCAACTTAAAAATCCGTATGGGACAACGGTGGGCAGCGGCAAGGCGTGAATTTGGTGGAATCTGACTCCGGATCACAGAAGTGATCTGGTTGGGACATTCAGGAATGAGGTGGGACCAGCTGTTCTCTGCAGCAAAAAGGGCACTGGGGCAAGGTGGTAGGCAAGACGCAGTAGTGGTTACACCTGGGGGAATGATCCGGCAGGGATGGGGAGGAGAGGCTTCTTGGAGAAAATGTTCACAGGTCTCGCAGCTCTAGTAAAGTTAGTCCGCCCAGCAGAGATAATTTTTTCAGAAATATTAGTGTCAAGGCATGGAGGTGGGGGCCTCAGACCAGAGAGCAATTGAAAAATCTAGACGCAAGTTAAACATTACAATGGCAAACATATGTAGGGCCAATAGCTAAGGTTTCCTAAGGCACAGCTTCATTAACCAGAGATCCCCGGGTTATCACTTGGAGGATGGGGTACACCTGACGGTGGTGAGCATGGACATGTTCATACTTAACATTGTGGGGTCCTAGAATAACTGGGCTTCTCTTAAAGCAAAAATGGACATTGAGAGAAAGTGCGGAGCTCCCTCTGATTATCGAACCGTAGATAGCATGGGGGAAGAAACACACAAAAAAGTACACAAAAGAGGAAATTACTTGAGGTAGATTGGCGACCCACACTTTGGTATGCCTCACAGCAGGGGCACTGAGTGCGTCAATGACAACATACGGCCAAAGTGAGGATAGATGAGATGCTCACACAGTCCTTGGGATGGCACACAGCAAGAGCACTGAGGAGAAGGCGAGTGGCCAATAAAGGGTCCAGGGCAAGCGGAACGGGACTAGCAGCCCAGGCCGGTCCTAATGGATGCCCACAAAATTGGTAGCACGGGAAGCCTGGACACAGAGGCCTGGCAAATGGGGCATCACGAGCAAAGACTGTGGTATCAGGAAGTGAGCAACTACAAGAATGTTACAAGGACAGTGCAAGATGTACAACAACATGGATGTTTATGAATGACCAAATAAAATTGCAAAATGTACAATCATGTTATGCTTGAATAAACTGCGGCCTTTTCTATGCACCATATCATTTTGTTACTAGAATGATTTAGGGAGAAAGGGATGCCGTTTTTGGGCTCCCAAGAGGGGGAGGAAGGCTCGCCCCTGGGAGGGGTTAGGTAAAGGGTTATTCAGCACAACATTTGGATTCAATCAAAGGTAGTTTTGGCACCATTGGTCAATCATTTTCTAACAATGGAACATAAGGGAAAATATTGTAAATTTATAGTTTTAATGGTAGTCCAGCCCAATCTGATAGGTGGAGGTCTAGAGGAGGTCCCTATACAAAAAGAGGACTGCTTTATGTTGCATTTTAACACACCTGTGAAAGGATTGAATGAAATATATGAAATGCACCGGCTGTAATTTAGAAATGTAGGTCCACATTGAATATCACCATGTTTATATGGTTCACTTGAAATAGTGTAAAAATAGTGTTAAAAAATGACCAAATAAATCATCAGGTCCCCAATATAATGTCACAGAAAATATTTAATACACAAAATAGAATTTATAAAAAAAGAATAAAATGTTCCATTAAATAACACTTTTGACCCACATTCTTTAATAATGAAGTAAACATCAAATAATCGAGAAGAGAAGAAAACTACAATGACCAGCACGCGTTATATTACAACGCAGACCGTTACATCGCAATTTTTACAATGCAGGATCCATTACAATGCATGCCTTTACAACGCATGTCATTACATAGCAGATACTATTACAACGCATGCCATTACAACATAAGTATAGGTAAGTATATCTTTTTCAAAATAATATAATTTAGTTAATTTAATTATTTTATTTTATTTATTTAATTTTATAAATTTAAAAAAAGTAATTAATTTAATTTAATTATTGTAATTAAATTAATATTAAAATTGTAATCAATTAAAAATGTTTAATTTAATTTAACTAATGTAAATTAATTAATTTATAAATTGTAAATAATATAATTTAATTTATTATAATAAATTTAATTTAATAATTTTAAAATAATAATTAATATAATGTAATTTAATTAATGTAATTTAATTAATTAATACATTGTAAATAATATAATTTAATTTTATTAATTTAATTAATTTAAAAAATGTAAATAATTTAATTTAATTTATGTAATGTAATTTAATTAATTTATTAATTGTAAATAATATAATTAATTTAATTTAATTTAATTTAATTATTTTAATTAATTTAATTTATTTAAAGTCGTGTTTTTAAAAAAGTGAACACTAAAAATACCCCTGTACCCCAAAAACCAAACCCAGCCCTAAAACCTAAAAATACCCCTGTACCCCAAAAACCAAACCCATCCCTAAAACCTAAAAATACCCCTGTACCCCAAAAACCAAACCCAGCCCTAAAACCTAAAAATACCCCTGTACCCCAAAAACCAAACCCAGCCCTGAAACCTAAAAATACTCCTGTACCCCAAAAACCAAACCCAGCCCTAAAACCTAAAAATACCCCTGTACCCCAAAAACCAAACCCAGCCCTAAAACCTAAAAATACCCCTGTACCCCAAAAACCAAACCCAGCCCTAAAACCTAAAAATACCCCTGTACCCCAAAAACCAAACCCAGCCCTATAAACCTAAAAATACCCCTGTACCCCAAAAACCAAACCCAGCCTTAAAACCTAAAAATACCCCTGTACCACCCCAAAACATATACCTCAGTACCCCAAAACATATACTCCTATACTCATACTTATTTTTTTTTAAATTACTTAAATTAATATATTTAATTTATTTTATAAAAATACATAAATTAATATATTTATTTATTTTTAATATTAATTAAATTAATTAAATAATGTAAAATAAAATATAAAATAAAATTATATACTTACCTATACTTACGTTGTAATGGCATGCGTTGTAATAGCATCTGCTATGTAATGACATGCGTTGTAAAGGCATGCATTGTAATGGATCCTGCGTTGTAAAAGTTGCGATGTAATGGTAGTGTGTTGTAAAAGTTGCGTTGTAACGGTGCAATACCTGACCAGCATTCCATTGGTAAAAATTGAGCATTCAACTGTTCAGATCTTAAGCAAAAAAATGGCAAATCAAATGTATTTAAACCAATAAACTACATGGCTATAATTGCTGCAACGCGGGAGAATCGAAGAACCATTGAAGAAGTGATGATGGAGAATATTCGCTTAACTACCTGAAAAGAAGTAAGACAAGAAGTGATGCGATAACAGTTTTAGGCTTCTCTTTAGTAGACTGCGAAGCCTGATAAGAATGGTATTTTGCATTCGCACATTTGGCTTGGCAAGCAACATGGTGGCAAGATTAAAGTTTGGAGACAACATTTCACCGTACCGCTGCTTTATCCAAAAAAATAATAAAGACCAACACTGTGATAAAGTACTCGTGCTATTGAAAATCTAATTAATACAGGAATGCGGAAGCATTATGGATGTACAACAGAAATCTGAACCGTTTTTTAAGAATTCCCTTTGGTAAACCTCAAAGCAGCAAACAACAGTCGTTTTTGTTTTCCTGCATAGAGCCTGACAGGTAACAATGTTGCAAGATTAAAGATTAGAAACAAACAAAGCATCTACATCGCCATGCCTCGGCTTGTATCACAAACAAAGAACATTTTAGAAGGCAAACATGGTGTTTAAGTGCTCTTGCTATTGTAAAGCTAATTTGTACAACAAATGGGAAAAAAACGGATGTACAACAAAATTCTGATGTGAATCTTTTTTTATATATACAACCTGTGCACAGCAATATTCCCTAGGATAAGTGAACTTTTCTTTTCTCTCTTCGTGAAAAAAAGACATCGATTGCAGGGTATTTTGAAAATTTAATAAATAAAGAATTGCAAAAAAGAAAATATGAATGCACCCATGACTTGTCTTACATTAAAGCTTCAGTAGATACAACGCCCTCCACAAAAAGAGAGGTACAATTTGGCTATAACAAATAAAAGGTTTGAAATATTCTGCCCATGTTCAGAAATTTTTTCTGTTTTAAAATCTTTTGTATTTTTTGTAGTTTTAAATCCAGTCTTGGGCCGGAGGACAACCCAAAATAAGGGGATTTTTGAAACAACCGACTGTGATGCACTAGGGAGTGGTGAAAACTTGCAACCTAAATTAGGCAACCCTAAAAAGAAAATTGGAGGACTACGTTTGGACTGAAATGATTCGTTGTTTCAACCCCTAGAATATGATTAAAGCTTAGGAGTTTTTTGATAAGTGGAATATAAGGAACCTCTAGCATTCAGGAACTGATGACTGGTATAATGTTTATGTTTATGTTATGATGCAATTTTTGAGTGTTTAGTATCTAGAGTATATTATGTATTTATTGTTCAGTCTTATGGGCTAAAAAGTGTAACTAATGCTGTGTTATGTTGTCCAATGCGTATGGAAAGTAAATATGTGAAATGTTTGTGACCAAACGAAGGGCCTCATATATGAGGCCTTGCGTCAGTTGCGATTTGCAATTTGCGAGTCGCAATTAAGGAATTTTTTTAAGAAATCGCAAATTTTTCAGCGATTTTTTCATACATAGGCTTTTGCGATTTCTTAATTGCGATTCCTTAAAAATCGCAATTAAGAAATCGCAAAAGCCAACAATTATGCATGTGCCTGAGGATCCTTTTAAAAAATAATGTTGACTAAATAAGTATCAGAAAAGGGGCTTGATGGTGTTACATATAAAAGTGGTTCAAGTTGGCTTGTTAAATAGGACCAAGCTTGACAATAGCCTGGCGAGTTCAGCTGCTGAATGCAGCCAACACCAATCAATCTACCATGTTTATGCATCTTAATGTCATAAACATTTCTGCCTTTATTTCAAAACATCTTTTTCACAATTAGGAATGTTGGGATTTTACCGTCAGAAAGGAGATTCACTTGCTTAAAACGTTTTGCAAATTTAGTGTCATTTTCATGGGAGAAAAATGTGATCTTAGGGGCAACTTGGTGAAAACTCAAGCGTGGGTTCATCTGTGGAATTTATGGGATCTACAATTTATAAAACTTTTAATACAAGAGCGTGTTGCGTTGTTCCTTTATTTTTGTAGCATATCCTTTCAGCAAGAAATACATTAACCATAGTTGTCCTTCTGATAGGGACAAAGCCTGTTTTCTTAGGTGACTCATCAACTGGTCAGTGATAATGGCCTAGCATAAAGCTATTTTTCCCACCTGCATTGTCCGATATTGGCTTCACTTTAGGATTTCCTATTTATATATTAGAGCTTGAAGGGTCTTATTTTTTAAAAGCCATGGCCTATTTACCTTTTACTCAGC
This sequence comes from Lissotriton vulgaris, assembly GCF_964263255.1. Classification (NCBI taxonomy): domain Eukaryota; kingdom Metazoa; phylum Chordata; class Amphibia; order Caudata; family Salamandridae; genus Lissotriton; species Lissotriton vulgaris. The sequence continues at coordinate 950,883,164 of NC_141691.1, forward strand.
TGCCATTTGATTTTGTGTGATATGTGCATGCACGTCACAGATTTGTGCAATGCATGTGCTGCATTGTTCATCCATGTGAAAACACATATATTTATGGGATGGAGTTAATATTATTTGAAAATAATTTCACGTTTTTCATTCATGTAAAAAAGTCCATTACATGAATGCATGCTTAAACTGATTCACTGAAACGAACTGTCCACAGTGCATTGACTGTCTACGTATATTGGCACCGTTCATAATCCATGTACATTTTTTTATTTAGAGAAATGTTTCAGAAACTTTGAGCAAGAAAAACAGGTTTGTGCTGGCTCCTAGCACATCATGCTTTGTTGTGAATCCCTAGTTAGATATTATACAAAACAATATCGAACCTGATTAGAGACTGTGAGAAATTATGGACAGACGATGATAGTCATTTGACTTCCAGAGCCATTTTGGTCTGGCCCTGTCCTATCGTGATGGGATGGTGATATTGATGACATCATAGGGCTGTGGGAAACCCACTAATAACACACCACAATTATGCTCAGACAATAACTGAACACAACAGCTCCATACTAGTAACAGGACGAATGTCACACCAAATATTGGCTAATTGAAGTATACACTTCAAATGGTGACACACAAAGTCAGGTAAATCAAGGGAGTCTTTCAATTCACTTATAACAAAATGCAACACATTAGAAAAGGAAGGCAATGAGTGAACCGTGTCACTGAGCCACAGCTAGAGCATCATACTAACGACTGCCCAAAGATCCTCTGGCCAAGTGGCGAAGCATACATCTCACTAAGTCTCTGACAAGTCCATTAACCTTAGCCATAATGCAAAGCCTCTCCTACTTGACAGTCCATTCTCTGGCTCCTGCTATTAACTGATATCTAACGAACTTACAATGTGACTCAGCAGGTATGAATGCCCAACATATGGCTGAGACTACTCAAGCGCCCAGTGGGTGCTTTAAATCCACCTACCCTACTTCCCTCCTTCACTAACACACTCTGCTGGCATGATGCACCCTGACTGCGGTAAAGTTTGAAAACAAGAATGCAGCTGCAGCTAAATACGGATGAGCAATATTTTTATTTCTAGCTTTTGCTAAGATCTTTTGATATAACTAAATTACAAATACACAACATAGTAAAGGGCTCCCAGGCGTTTTGCTTCCGCCCAGCACAGTGTGCAGCATGGGCAGCAGTTCAGAACACTTCAGACATTATCAGCAATCATTGTTATTCCACAGGAGCTTTAAGAACAACTGTTTTCTGTGGCAGGTACTTTTATACCAATTTCCACTATTTTTTAAGTTTAAACTTCTTTTAAAGTTGTGTTTTTTCTTATTTTTAGTGGGCTTGGTAGTAACCAATACACTGATACTGAACCTTTGATGCTGCTTTCAGAGAGTCTTACCTTGTGCTTCCAACACCTTTAAAAGATGGTGTATTGTTCACGCACAGGTGGCCATTTTTGAATAGGCTTTCAATCGACTCACAGATGGTCACCTGTGCAGGTGTGCATGTGCACAGGCATCCATCTTTTTTTATTGTCCTCATTTGTGCAATCTTTATGGTTATAGCAAACAAGATCACCTCATTTTTTGGGGTCCCTCGTGGGGAGGAGTTAGTAACCATGTCATAGTGAACCAACATCATCTTTGAGTTAATGTGATATTATGCTAGCACATAGGGACTCAAGAGTTTATTAATCACATAGTTTGAATCATTGGACGTCCCTTCCTACCCTACCTAATACTATTGCCCCAAAGTTTCCTGTGATTAGTACGCCTACTCCCACCTCTGGACCTATCCAGATTCCTAAACTTATCTACTGCCCAAACCCAGTTCTCCACTGTTGGAGGAGATGGAAAGATCCAGTTTATACACACCTCACGTCTGGCAAGCAACATAAATGTGAACAAAAGATATTTCAGATTTTTAGTTAAAATAGTGTGAAGGTCATCATCGACCATGATACCAAAAATAATAACAAAGGCACTTACCTTGATGCTGGCATTTAAAGTCTTGTCGAATAACCTACCAACATTATACCAAAATGCATCAAGGTGTGGACAAGTATAACACATGTGAATGCCATTAGCCTTTTTCTCGCCGCATTTAGGACATTTTTCATCTCCTGGTTACTCATTTTTAGGTGTTTTTCTGTCATCCAATAGGATCTGTGTAGAGTAAACAAATGGTTTTTCCTAAAGGGTGCAGAAATTATAATGTGCCATAAAAAAGTGCAGGATACTTGCCAGAGATGCTCAAAATCTTGAGCCGGATAAACCTTCCTCCATATGAGGTCTGGAGTGTCGCAGAAATTATAATGTGCCATAAAAAAGTGCAGGATACCTGCCAGAGATGCTTTAAATCTTGAGCCAGAAAAACCTTCCTCCATATGAGGTCTGGAGTGTCGACATCTTCTTCATTCTTCTCCACAAGAGACCAGTACCACTTTGATACTTCTTACACTTGACTCTTTGTGTATTTCTTGCTCTAAGTTCCCAATGTGATCTGATGTTATTTCTTGGTATCTTGACCAGCTAACCAACTGGTAGTATGTGAACCTAGAGATTTTGTTGTTGGTTCTATTAGCTAAAATATCCCAAGGTATTAACTTCCCATTTTCCAGAAGATCTCCCCACTTGTCGATCCCTGCTTTTTTCAATGGAACTGCTAATAAGTCTATCATACATTCAGGAGTTCCAGGAGAGCTCCAGATTGGTGCTTGGGGACTATAATATGGAAAGTGCCAAATCTTCCTTATTTCTGACCATAATTTACACACTGCTCTTGTTGCCTTCAATTTTATAGGCATCCATCTTTGAATGTTTCTGTAAAATCCTATTACAAGAAACATTCAAAACCAATGACTTTTCATGTACATTTATACATGCATAGCCATTTAAAGAAATTACCAAGGGAGATTCACAAAAACATTATATAAAAACAGAATTGTAAAGCTAATTGACTAGTAACTACTACCAGATCTATTGACCTTGCTGTGCATGTTCATACTGTAAAAATGATACTACACGGACAGTATATAAGTTGTCGGTTGGGACGCTATTTGTACATGATAAGCAATACATGCATGAGACGCACTTTCTTCTACGCTCTCCACTAAACTGTAAGCATTGCATGATTTGTAAGAAACTGCCATCATCGCAGCACATGCTGCTTTTATCAACCAGAATGGCCTGTTGTATCTTCAGATTACTATATGTTTTCAAGCAAAGAAATGGCAAGTAGCATCAGACTTGAAGCAAGGCAGGTTATTCTATTGCACCAAAGAAAGTCTCATAACTCCTAAAGGCTGACTGGGCAACAGAAAAAAGGATCTATGCAGTGGCTATGCACACGATACACCATCATTTTATCATTTCTCAATCTTCCTTTAATAAACTTACCTTTATTCTGAAGATTTTCAAATCACATTAGTCAGCTAGGCAGGTTCCTATTTTCAAATGATGCTACCGAGGGACCAATTAAGAGCAATTTCAGATCACAGATCAAAGGAGGACAATAAAAAAATCTAATCAATTAGAGAGCAAATGTTTTCGAATTATTTAGACGAACAAATTTGATTAGAGTGGTGAAAATGCCGGTGATCACAGCAGGTACGGACCGGGCAATTTTAGAACTCTTACAATTTCAATTAGGGACCTTTTTGTTGCTTAAATGTTTGTTGTACTTTGTTTGAATCAAAGGCTGTATATAAATGTTCTAGGACTGGACTGCGAAGCAGCTTGTTTATGTCTTGGGGATGCTATCATAAAAAAGAGAAGCTTGTTGAGATACATCTCCCTACATATTTCACTTTTCTTTTTATTAAAATGGCAATGCAGATGTTGATTCACATAATTCACATAACGAAAGGCATATGTTTGAGGCCCTAATACTATTACTAATATTTATATGAAACTCAGGTCCCCTTGCCCATGTCTAACAAATGTTTGTTTATCAATTTGTCATGTGAAGGGTATAAGCCATATCCCTCTTTTCAATTGATTTATCAGTATAGACACAAGTTTTCATGCTTATCACAGTTGTCTGCAGTCATACTGTCAGCATTCTAAAGTTTCTTCCTGTACTTTTCTGCAGCTACTATTTCATAGGACATATATCCTCCACCCCCTTCATGGTGAGCAGCTTCAGTCAAGGGATCTGTCCACACAGCAAGCATCCACAAACACATCCATGTAACACATATTTTATCACATACATCAAGCAATATCTATGTAGGAATGTAATAGCCCATTTGCATTTGCTGATGCTATCTGGTCTTTCAAATTGATACACATGTCTTCTTGGTGCCTCAAAACCTTACCAAAAAGTCAGAATATAAAATTCTGTTTCCCTTCCCTAACGGCAGCTGGGGAGGAGTAGCCTGACCATGGTGTCATTCCATCCACAAGCAGGGTTCAGCATACAAGCCAGATGGACAGCGCCATCCTCTTTCAAGCTAACTTCTCTGTTGGGTTAATCGTTGCTGAGCCAGAAAAATGTGTTTGTCCTACGCAGGATAACACCACAAAAACCACTTCATTGCTTCTCACTTGTTTATCTCTTAACAAACTCTTAATGATTGCGGGTCCCCAGGAATCAGCTAAACGGTCACTGATGCTTGTCTTACTATGCAGAGCTGACCTCCAACCATCACTCAGCATGTAGTTTGACTCTCCCGACTACACTCTCACCCAGGTGCTACTCAGGCCTTCCTTCCATATTGCCATAGAAAATAAACTCTGGATGATCCCTCTGAGCAATCTCCTGCTTACACCTTCCCAAATGCCACCCTCTATGTGCAGGCCAAGTATCTTGAAGCTTCAAGTAACTGGAGCTCAGCAACCACCAACAGGGCTCACCCCCTCAATATCCTAATGACTCTGAGTTGCCCATCTGACCCTCAACCCAATACAGGCTCAGAATTGCATAGCCAAGAACCTAATGACACACCTTGGGCATGATCAGAAACCACTTCGCTCATGAAAGTTGCCTCAGCCTTCTCGGAAGCGGCCATAGTTATGTACTGCCAGAGAGAGAGTGAGGTTAAACAGGAGGGTTCGTGATGTGTTGGAGGTAAATCTTGACTTTAGCCAATTATCTTGTGGGTGAGAACTCTTTTAATGAGGGAGGATGAAGGGGTGAAGCTGCTGGCCTGACGTCAACCAACTGCTACACCTGCAAATGTAGAAAATAATGAGTGAAATAACCTATGTATCAGCAATTTGACAAAACTTAGTGCTAAGCACCACTTCTGCAGTTACTCTGTGTAGGAGAGTAGGGTCTGCTATCCTATGGTCACCCCAAATTTTTGCTTTTTGCTTCACTGGTTTATGACTTAATGTGGCTGTGGGCCTTCTACTCAGACCCACAGCCTGCTGTTCTCTCTCTAAATTACTGCCAATGTACTTTAGGTGCATTACGAATTGGAACTGGTTCACCTTATTGGCCCCTGTAACAGTGTACCCTAAGTACCCAGGGCATAGGTGTCTCCAAGGCCTACCAGGGGCTGCAGCATGTATTGTGCCACCCCTGGCCTGGCCTCCATATTTGACACAACTGGCTGATCACTCAGCTGGGGTAAGTTGGTGTAATCACCTCTTGCTTAGGTGCAGTATGCCTGTGCCTAACCCTAAACTGGACACATATGTTCCTATCAGCCACTCCTATGGAAGGCCTCATCAATCCTGGAGGCAGAGTGCTTGGAAATATGTGAGATGGTGCTCTAGCATGAGCTGAGCCTGTCTGCAGCTGTCGGGAACCACTCCCTAAGCTGTTCCGGGATATTGCCATACCATATACTCTTAAGTGCATTATAATCCTTGTGGTTAAATGCTATCTTTGGTTTGGCTTTATCAAAACATGTCGAGTAAGGTGTCATACGAATTGGAATACTATCCCCTCGACAGTTCTGTCGACGGGGATAGCATTCCACCCTTCTAGAGGGACACGACATGTGTGTAGCCTTAACCCCGGTTAAAGTTAACCAGAGCCTCAGCATCACAAAATGGATGCTGCCACCACAGACACGAGTCAGGCCTCCTGCTGCTGACCGAAACTCGGCAGATGGTGGCCTGGACAAAGGGTTTCCTGCCTTGGGAGGTGCGAGCACCACCCCAGACAGGGTTTTGTGTATTGGGTAGGACAGGGCTGAATAGAATCAGACATGCCCGGGGCACACAAGGTGTCCCCGTGCATAGGCCAGTCCAAACCGGTCCTGGGACTTTCCAGACCCAGGCCTGGCGAGGAGCTGGACAAAGGAAAGGGGGTGTAACCGCCCCCCTTCCTGGTTCCTCCCAGAGGAGGGACCTAGTAGGTGATCCACCCCTCAGATTGGGAATAAGAGTGGGAGCAGTGCCATTGCACAGCAGATCATCCTGAAATCAACTTTAAACAAGAGGAAGACTGGACTTCGACATTCTGCTGCTCAGAAGATTGAAGAGAATCTCCCTTGTGGCCTAGGAGTGGCCACCCTGTGAACACAGGCACCAACCAGCAACTCGACGTCTGCTTTGCCGCTGCCTCCCGCCGGAGCCCGAGCCCAGAGCCCAACAAGACCCAGACTCCCAGACCTCTCAGAGCCCGATCCACAGTCCCTGCAAAGAAGGGACCCATGGAGGCACCGAGTGACGTGGGACCGGACATCTTGGAAGACACTCGAAAAGCTGACTGCGCAGCATCTGAGGCATCCTCGATGTTGTGCTTTGGGGACTGAGAACCCCCACCACCAAGCAGCCCTTGCACCGAAGATCAGCCCCCCAGCATCTTCACGATCTGCGTGGGGCCCTTTTGCATTGTGCCACTCAACGCGCCATCCCGGCCACTAGCCACGTGGTCAGCGGCCATCTTGGCAACGAAACCGACAAACTACACTGCGGGTCTGGTTGCTCCAGACTTGCCCAAGCTCCTGTGAAAAGGAGCACTCGCTCTGACCTTGCTGGTCCGAGTGTTAGGCATCTTTCGATTCCTGCGTTGCTTGCATTAGCCAAGGCCTGTTTGCTCCAATCAGGTTGCCGACACCGCCAACAGTGAGAAGCCTGCGTGGGACAGCTCGTGACTGACTCCTTGACGTCCTCGACCCCCGGTGTCCACGTGGCTGCAGAGAGAAGCTACCCGACAACACCTGTTTGCACCCGACATCGCCTGGTTCCAATCTGGTTCAACGGTAGTCACTGGCCAGTGACTTTGAACATTGTCCCCTCTGCTTTCAGGTCTTCACATCTTCAGATCCACCCTTGGATCCACCGGAACTCTTCACATCGAGCCGCCTGCAGCATCTTCAGCTCCAAGCACCATAGACCAGCGTGACGAAACCCGACACTACTTCGACCCTGTGCACCCGCTTCCTGTGGGTGAGGTAACTCAGCTCCGCTGGTGTTCCTACACTGGTACACATCTCAAGGGCCTGTGTCTTAAGTTTCAGCGTTCTAGGTCACTCGGAAGGTTCCTAACTCTTTAACTTTGTTCTTTTTACGCACCATAGACTTTACATTGGAAAGTGCGTGCACTTTGAACACTGCACCCGAGTCCCGCGGGCCTTTCCCGACTTAGTCACTGCTAGTCTCGAATAGCTCCAGCGATTCCCAAGGCCCTAGGCCTGTTCCCTTTCTAATTGGTATCTCTTATACCACTTTCTTAGTATATGGTTTAGGTGGCCCCTAGGGCTCATCCATATTGTGCAACTTTTGTGTATTTTAAACTGTCTTGTGATTTAACGCTTGTGCTTCTGTGCTCATAAAGAGTCCAGGGGATTTTATAGTTAATAAATCAATATATATTTTCAATATATATCTGTGTGGTGTCCCTTTCATTTGGTATTCAAGGGGGTTGTGTATGGTAATACAGCTGGCTTCACATGCCTTTCAGAGTTTAGCCTAAGACTGCTTTGTCCACGTTACCACTAGGATAACTGGTCTACAAGGTTGAATTACAACCAATCATCATAAGAGTTGCTTGGCATGGTACAAAGTGATCACTAGAATTAGTGAGCATTATATACCAGGCCAACTTCTCACATTGGTGGCAGCGGTGGGATCTGAGCTTGCTGTTGTTTTACCATTACAATCTTTGAGATTATCATTTGAAAGATCATACAGGTACCTGCTAGGTACATATAAAACAAGACTAGTATACTTAAGTTCTACTGAACTTAGTTGTTGTAGAGCAAAGGGAGTAGCACACCCTGACTACAACTACTAGATAGGTTTAGTAGGTAAACACCAGTGTAGGTAGATTGCAACACATCCACCCACACTAGAGCAATGTCTGGAGCAGAGGGTTCCACTGGGAACATCCCTTTTGAGAGTGACCCTCCAAGGGCACCATCCAAATTTGCTATTTTTTCCTTTAAGGAATTAAGACAGCTTTGTGTCTTAAGGGTTCTGAGGACAGGGCCTTCCCCTACCACAGACCACCTTAGAGAGATCTTGGATCAGTCTGAGACTCTAAAGACCTCTAAGGCAGACCCCACAGGGGATGCTGAAGGAGGCCATCCTTCAGAGGATGACACTGTAGACACCCCTGGCCCTATCATCCTGGTAGATGAGAAAGCCCCCATCACTGGAGCTCCTCAGGTAGATGAGGAGGAAGAGGAAGAGGAAGAAGAGACAGAAGGGGGGAGCAGTGAGTCAGATGATGACAGAAATAGTCAGGTGCTGGTCAGTAGACTGAACCAGGCTAACTTAAGCCTATTTGGGACTGAATCTGGTAACAACCCATTCAGACCCCCAGGTGGACTTAACCAGAAGCCTAGGAGGAGAAGGACTCACTCAGGTGACTATAACAACTCCCATGCTTCTAGAGGTTCTCATGGTCACTCCAGAAAGGAGATGACTAGCCCTCAGAGAAGGGAACCTGAGGCCAAGATGAGAGAGGCTGAGCTTGGATCCAGAGGCAAGAGTTAGAGGTTGCCCTGGCCAAGGAGAAACTTGCTAGAGCAAGACAGCCTAGAGAGAGTGGGGTAATAGAACCCACTGGTGGCAGCAATATCCACAAGGATAAAGACAGGTCTTTTGATAACAGAAACCTGAGTAAGATTGTGCCCCCCTACAAAGCTGGGGATGATATCCATAAATGGATAACTGCAATGGAGAGAGCCTGCAGAGTACAGCAGATCCCTCAAGAGCAGTGGGCAGCAATATTGTGGCTCTCCTTTGAAGGTAGAGGCCGAGACAGACTCCTCACAGTTAGTGATGGGGATTCTAGAAACTACCTGGTCCTGAAGAGTGCTCTGATTGATGGGTTAGGCTTAACCACTGAACAGTACAGGTTAATGTTCAGAGATACCCAGAAGACACAGACTCGGGACTGGTCTGAATTTGTTGAGTGTGCCACTAAGGCTCTGGAGGGATGTTTACTGGGAAGCAAGGTTACAGACTATGAAGGATTGTATAATTTGCTGATGAGAGAACACATTTTAAGTAATTGTCAGAACCAGCAGTTGCATCAACATTTGGTTGACTCAGATTTGACCTCTCCCCAAGAATTGGGAAAGAGGGCAGATAAATGGGTAAGAACCAGAGTTAAGCAAAAGAACCAGAACCAGAACCAGGGTGGTGACCAGAAGAAAACAGACCAGAAGGGTGGGGAGCAGAAAGCTAAAGACCAGAAGTCTTCAACAGGGCCCCAAAATGATACAGAGGGTGGGTCCCAAACTTCCAAGAAGAAGAAGAAAGAAGGTCAGAAGAAACCCTGGTGTAAAACTTGTAAAAACACCTCTCACTGGACAAGTGAGTGTAAAAAGGGTGGAGCCCCCAGCACTGCAGCCCCTAAGGCAACTGCACCCACTAGTACAGCTAGCAGTGCTGGTCCCCAAACCAAGGGGGTAGTGGGTATCACCTTGGGAACTGAAGGAGATTCTGACCTAGTCAGAACCCTTACACAGGCTGTTCTGATTTGTGATGGGGACATAGATTTGACCCCTGACAGAAGTCCCAGTAACCTGGGCAAATACAGACAGACGCCTTTGATTAATAACAAAGTGGCTCAAGCTTACAGGGACACATGTGCCAGTGTCACTATGGTGACACCTAACTTTGTGGACCCTGGACAATACATGCCAGGTGATAATTACCTGGTGACCAATGCCAGCAATGTCTCTACTACAGATAGTGTGGCACTTGTTACCTTTTCCTGGGGAGGGGTAACTGGCCTAAAAAGAGTTGTGGTTAGTGCTGATCTCCCAGTTGAATGTTTGTTGGGCAATGACCTGGAGAACTCTCTATGGTCAGAAGTTGAGTACAGGACTCATGCAGAGATGTTAGGGATATCATCACATGTCCTTGCTGTGACCAGGTCACAGGCCAAAAAGTGCCTCTCTGAACCTCAGGTCTTGGATCCTGGAACAATGGACCAAGCACCTTCCAAGAAGAAGAACAGGAGGGTTAAGCCTGTGCCTTCCCAACTGCCTGCAAGTGAGGATCAAGCTTCACAGGAAGCTGGTCTTGAGACCCCTGAAGGAACTGTCTCTGAAGAACTTGAACCTGATCAGGTTGAGTTTCTGGGGACAGGGGGACCTTCTAGGGCAGACTTGGGACAGGCTCAGTTAACCTGTCCTTCTCTTGAACCCCTCAGACAGCAGGCTGCTGCTGAGGCTGCTGGGAATGCTCAAGGTGCCCATAAAGTCAAAGTCAAAGTCAATTTTATTGTATAAAATTATTAAAAATCATTACAAAAATGCATATTGACCATCATAAGACATAAAACACTTTTTAAAAAAATTTTTGGGCAATTAAAACTGTTTGTCAAGTGGCAAATAAGTGTCAAACATTTCAGTTTGGAGGTATAATTCCAAGGTCAGCTTGCTGTAAGAGAGATTCGGCTTTCATCATAAATTTGACCCCACTGCAAGCCAACATAGGACATGATCCATCTAGCCATCGAATTACGGCTTGCCTGCAAGTTCGAATGTTCAATTTGTTAAAAATGTTCTTTAAAAGACGTCTCCTCAGGTCCTTAAGTGCCGGACACACACATAGTAAGTGCGTTAGAGTTTCATTTCGGTATCCACATAGACGACAATGGGGGTCAGTATGACAGTTTTTCCAGGCTGGTAGCAAGTCCTTTGAGAACTGTAGACCTAGTCGGTGTTTTATATATCTTTGTTTTAACAAACTGTTAAAGTGGCTTTCTAAGTAGGTCTGTGGTTTTATCCAGGAATATGAATTAATCACAGTCCACCCGTGTCGTCTTTTTGCGATATTTATCTTGTCTTCGAGGTAGGATTCCCATTTTACCATTTTACCGCATTGTTTACAATTTTATCAAAGGTGGATCTATCTGGCTTCATGTCCCAAGTTTCTTCAATTCCTATGCAATTTAGGGATTGAGACAGGTAACCTCCCCAACTGTTTGAAACTTGCTGTTTCTGCTGGGTTTCGATTTCTTTCCAGCACAGATTGTCCAATGAGTTGGCTTCCGACAAACGTATTTTATGGCAGAGTTTCACAAAGGTTCCCATACTGCGAAACTTCTGATTTAGAAGGCCAAATTCTAGACGGACCTGCGCCGGAGCCGACGAATTTGGTAGGTTTAAGACTGCCTTGTATACTTTTGTTTGTAGGCTGTTTAGCAGCCCTGCTTCTTTGCCACACCAGGTGGCCAATGCGTATGACAAGGTTGGTAAGGTTTGAGCTTTTATTACTTTCAGCAGGTGTGTGTAATTTGGACAACTTAGTTTCTTTTGTAATTGCCGGTATGCATAGATCAAAGACTGTGTTTTTGCGTTTAGCTCGGTTTTATGTTCTTTGTTCGTCGGTGCCCATAAAGTTTATTGGGATGAAGGACTCCTTTACACAGAGGGTAGAGACCCCAAGCCTGGTGCCACCAGGAGGTTGGTTATACCTCTGCAATTTAGGGGTTTCCTTCTCACCTTAGCCCATGATTTTCCTCTAGTAGGACGCTTAGGCCAGAATAAGACCTGGGACAGGCTTGTCCCTCACTTTCACTGGCCCCACATGTCTGAAGACACCAAGGAGTTTTGTCGCTCCTGTGAAACCTGCCAAGCCAGTGGTAAAGCAGGTGGAACAACAAAGGCCCCCCTAATACCACTACCTGTGGTGGGGGTTCCCTTTGAAAGAGTGGGGATTGATATTGTAGGTCCAATGGATCCCCCTACAGCATCTGGGCACAGATTCATACTGGTGGTAGTGGATCATGCCACCAGGTACCCAGAGGCAATTCCACTTAGGACCACAACAGCTCCTGTTGTGGCCAGGGCCTTACTTGGAGTTTTCTCCAGAGTGGGGTTTCCTAAGGAGGTAATATCTGATAGAGGTACCAACTTCATGTCAGGATATTTGACAGCTATGTGGAAGGAATATGGTGTCAACTACAAGTTCACCACTCCTTATCATCCACAATGTAATGGGCTTGTGGAGAGATTTAACAAGACCCTAAAGGGCATGATTAAAGGATTACCTGAAAAGCTCAGGCGAAGATGGGACATCCTACTGCCCTGCCTTTTGTTTGCTTACAGAGAGGTCCCTCAAAAGGGGGTTGGCTTCAGCCCCTTTGAATTGTTGTTTGGGCACCCTGTAAGAGGACCCCTGTGTCTGGTGAAGGAAGGATGGAAGTTACCTCTCAAAAAGCCTAAGCAAGACATAGTGGACTATGTACTTGGTCTCCGCTCCAGGATGGCAGAGTACATGGAAAAGGCATCCAAAAACCTTGAGGCTAGCCAAGAATTACAGAAAGCTTGGCATGACCAAAAGGCTGTCCTTGTTGAGTTTCAGCCTGGACAGAAGGTATGGGTGTTGGAGCCAGTGGCCCCAGCAGCACTCCAAGACAAATGGTCTAGACCCCATACAATTCTGGAGAAGAAGGGAGAGGTTACCTACTTGGTGGACCTAGGAACTCCCAGGAGCCCCCACAGGGTGCTCCATGTCAACAGATTGAAGGCATATGTCAGCAGGGAAGACATGGGCTTGCTCATGGCTACGGATGAGGGACAGGAGGAAGAGAGTGACCCTCTCCCAGACCTGCTCACTCAGAACCCTGAGGATGGCTCAGTTGATGGTGTGGCCTTAGGTGGCAGCCTCACTGAACATCAGCAACATGACTGCAGACAAGTTCTACAGGCATACAGGCATATGTTCTCATTGACACCCAGTCAGACTAACTGGTGTACACATGTGGTGGACACTGGTGACAGTCTTCCTGTAAAGAGCAAGATTTACAGGCAACCTGACCACGTCAGGGACTGTATAAAGACTGAGGTGCAAAAGATGCTGGAATTATGTGTTATTGAGCCTTCAGAGAGCCCCTGGGCTAGCCCAGTGGTTCTGGTCCCCAAACCTCACACCAAAGATGGCAAGAGAGAGATGAGGTTCTGTGTGGATTACAGAGGACTCAATGCTGTCACCAGGACAGATGCACACCCTATTCCAAGGGCAGATGAGCTCATTGACAAGTTGGCTTCTGCCAAATATTTGAGCACATTTGACTTGACAGCTGGCTACTGGCAAATCAGGTTAGCTGAGGAGTCTAAAGCCAAGACAGCATTTTCTACCCCTAGTGGGCATTATCAATTTGTGGTAATGCCCTTTGGTTTGAAAAATGCACCTGCCACCTTCCAAAGGTTGGTGAATCAAGTCCTTACTGGGTTGGATGACTTTTGCGCAGCTTATCTGAATGATATTGCTGTCTTTAGCTCCACCTGGGAGGATCACCTGGTCCACCTGAAGGAAGTGCTTGAGGCTCTGCAAAAGGCAGGCCTCACTATCAAGGCAACAAATTGCCAGATAGGGCAGAGCAAGGTTGTATACCCGGGCCACCTTGTAGGTGGAGGCCAAGTTCAACCACTGGAGAGTAAGATCCAGACCATCAAGGACTGGTCCCCTCCAACTACCCAGACTCAGGTCAGAGCTTTCTTGGGCCTGACTGGGTACTACAGGAAGTTTGTTAAGAACTATGGGTCCATTGTGACTCCTCTTAATGATCTGACATCCAACAAGATGCCCAAAAAGGTTCAGTGGACAGAAATCTGTCAAAATGCATTTGATGACCTGAAGAAGGCCATGTGCTCTGCACCTATCCTGAAGAGTCCTGAATACTCAAGAGAGTTCATTGTCCAAACAGATGCTTCTGAGTTGGGAGTGGGAGCAGTGCTTTCACAGCTTAATGTAGATGGCCAGGACCAGCCCATTGCTTTTATTAGCAGAAGGCTGACCCCCAGAGAGAAACGTTGGTCAGCTATAGAGAGGGAGGCCTTTGCTGTGGTATGGGCCCTGAAGAAGTTGAGACCATACTTATTTGACACTCACTTCAAGATTCAGACCGACCATAAGCCCCTCTTATGGCTTAATCAGATGAAGGGTGAAAACCCCAAACTACTCAGGTGGTCCATTTCCCTACAGGGGATGGACTTTACAGTGGAGCACCGCCCAGGGACTGACCATGGCAACGCAGATGGTCTCTCCAGGTACTTCCACTTAGAACATGAAGACACAAATGGTCAAGGTTAGTCTAATGTCCCTGCGTTTGGGGGGGGGGGGGTTGTGTAGGAGAGTAGGGTCTGCTATCCTATGGTCACCCCAAATTTTTGCTTTTTGCTTCACTGGTTTATGACTTAATGTGGCTGTGGGCCTGCTAATCAGACCCACAGCCTGCTGTTCTCTCTCTAAATTACTGCCAATGCACTTTAGGTGCATTACGAATTGGAACTGGTTCACCTTATTGGCCCCTGTAACAGTGTACCCTAGGTACCCAGGGCATAGGTGTCTCCAAGGCCTACCAGGGGCTGCAGCATGTATTGTGCCATCCCTGGCCTGGCCTCCATATTTGACACAACTGGCTGATCACTCAGCTGGGGTAAGTTGGTGTAATCACCTCTTGCTTAGGTACAGTATGCCTGTGCCTAACCCTAAACTGGACACATATGTTCCTATCAGCCACTCCTATGGAAGGCCTCATCAATCCTGGAGGCAGAGTGCTTGGAAATATGTGAGATGGTGCTCTAGCATGAGCTGAGCCTGTCTGCAGCTGTCGGGAACCACTCCCTAAGCTGTTCCGGGATATTGCCATACCATATTGCCATACCATACCATCGTGGAGAAGTGTGGCTCAGGGGTTAGAGACGGCAGACCCGGAAGCTGAGATCGGCCCTGGACCAGGGTTCAATTCCCCGCCTCGGCGGGTCTTGCGCTAAAAATTCCACGGACTTGATCATTCTCGCTCCGGTGCCTTCTCGACTCACGGGTTCACACTCTGCGACTCTGGGCAATAGCTTGCTTAATCTCTACAACGGCCCCTCGCGGCGGGATGCCTGGATTTCACCTTGTAGATACCCTGCCGGGGTTATCTCACAGGGGAATACCAGGACGGGTTCCCTAAGCAAGCGCCGGGACACCCACTGCGGGTAGCTGTGCGCTATATAAGCTCAATTACATTTACATTTTACATATACTCTTAAGTGCATTATAATCCTCGCGGTTAAATGCTATCTTTGGTTTGGCTTTATCAAAACATGTCGAGTAAGGTGTCATACGAATTGGAATACTATCCCCTCGACAGTTCTGTCGACGGGGATAGCATTCCACCCTTCTAGAGGGACACGACATGTGTGTAGCCTTAACCCCGGTTAAAGTTAACCAGAGCCTCAGCATCACAAAATGGATGCTGCCACCACAGACACGAGTCTGGCCTCCTGCTGCTGACCGAAACTCGGCAGATGGTGGCCTGGACAAAGGGTTTCCTGCCTTGGGAGGTGCGAGCACCACCCCAGACAGGGTTTTGTGTATTGGGTAGGACAGGGCTGAATAGAATCAGACATGCCCGGGGCACACAAGGTGTCCCCGTGCATAGGCCAGTCCAAACCGGTCCTGGGACTTTCCAGACCCAGGCCTGGCGAGGAGCTGGACAAAGGAAAGGGGGTGTAACCGCCCCCCTTCCTGGTTCCTCCCAGAGGAGGGACCTAGTAGGTGATCCACCCCTCAGATTGGGAATAAGAGTGGGAGCAGTGCCATTGCACAGCAGATCATCCTGAAATCAACTTTAAACAAGAAGAAGACTGGACTTCGACATTCTGCTGCTCAGAAGACTGAAGAGAATCTCCCTTGTGGCCTAGGAGTGGCCACCCTATGAACACAGGCACCAACCAGCAACTCAACGTCTGCTTTGCCGCCGCCTCCCACCGGAGCCCGAGCCCAGAGCCCAACAAGACCCAGACTCCCAGACCTCTCAGAGCCCGATCCACAGTCCCTGCAAAAAAGGGACCCGTGGAGGCACCGAGTGACGTGGGACCGGACATCTTGGAAGACACTCGAAAAGCTGACTGCGCAGCATCTGAGGCATCCTCGACGTTGTGCTTTGGGGACTGAGAACCCCCACCACCGAGCAGCCCTTGCACCGAAGATCAGCCCCCCAGCATCTCCACGATCTGCGTGGGGCCCTTTTGCATTGTGCCACTCGACGCGCCATCCCGGCCACTAGCCACGTGGTCAGCGGCCATCTTGGTGACAAAACCGACAAACTACACTGCGGGTCTGGTTGCTCCAGACTTGCCCAAGCTCCTGTGAAAAGGAGCACTCGCTCTGACCTTGCTGGTCCGAGTGTTAAGCCTCTTTTGATTCCTGCGTGGCTTGCATTAGCCAAGGCCTGTTTGCTCTGATGAGGTCGCCGACACCGCCAACAGCGAGAAGCCTGCGTGGGACATCTCGTGACCAACTCCTGGACGTCCTCGACCCCCGGTGTCCACGTGGCTGCAGAGAGAAGCTACCCAACAACGCCTTTTTGCACCCGACATCGCCTGGTTCCAATCTGGTTCCACGGTAGTCACTGGCTAGTGACTTTGAACATTGTCCCCTCTGCTTTCAGGTCTTCACATCTTCAGATCCACCCTTGGATCCACCGGAACTCTTCACATCGAGCCGCCTGCAGCATCTTCAGCTCCAAGCACCATCGACCAGCGTGACGAAACCCGACACTACTTCGACCCTGTGCACCCGCTTCCTGTGGGTGAGGTAACTCAGCTCCGCCGGTGTTCCTACACTGGTACACATCTCAAGGGCCTGTGTCTTAAGTTTCAGCATTCTAGGTCACTCGGAAGGTTCCTAACTCTTTAACTTTGTACTTTTTACGCACCATAGACTTTACATTGGAAAGTGCGTGCACTTTGAACACTGCACCCGAGTCCCGCGGGCCTTTCCCGACTTTGTCACTGCTAGTTTCGAATAGCTCCAGCGATTCCCAAGGCCCTAGGCCTGTTCCCTTTCTAATTGGTATCTCTTATACCACTTTCTTAGTATATGGTTTAGGTGGCCCCTAGGGCTCATCCATATTGTGCAACTTTTGTGTATTTTAAACTGTCTTGTGATTTAATGCTTGTGCTTCTGTGCTCATAAAGAGTCCAGGGGATTTTATAGTTAATAAATCAATATATATTTTCAATATATATCTGTGTGGTGTCCCTTTCATTTGGTATTCAAGGGGGTTGTGTAAGGTAATACAGCTGGCTTCACATGCCTTTCAGAGTTTAGCCTAAGACTGCTTTGTCCACGTTACCACTAGGATAACTGGTCTACAAGGTTGAATTACAACCAATCATCATAAAGGTTGCTTGGCATGGTACAAAGTGATCACTAGAATTAGTGAGCATTATATACCAGGCCAACTTCTCACACTCACCACCTTCATGTGGTTTGGATAATCTCAACCATCTATCTTCAGTTATTGCTCTTCTGGAGCAAGAGAGGCTCATCGTATGGCTCCTTTTAGATTGTGGTTGTATGACGACTACCCATCTATGAGGTTCTCAGCCACTGGCCGAGTTTCTTTGATTCTTGCTTTGTCACTCTCAAGGAGATTGCACTCTTCCTGCTGTTCTCCTCTTCTTAGTGGTGTAGGTGTCATCTGATGTTTGCAAAGCAAGCCAGGATTGATATCAATCTTTACTCCTGGTTCTGTTGTTACCTGATAAGTTCTTGGCTGTCCACTGTAAAAAATGACAAGAGTACAAAGGACTCATAAGTGCACTTATCAATTACTTAATGTACAATTTGTGCTGTGTTGCCTTACTGCAGCTTTATTTAGCCACTGTGGCTTCATAATTCTGTCATAGATGTATGTGTCATGCATGTACCATGTTTTGTGGTGCAAGCATGGCACAAACCTCAAAAATATGCCCCTAAAATTACAATTTGTCTAATATTCTATGTGGCCATTGTGTTTGACACAGTCTGACTAGCGTTGCTACATATTAATATTTCTGGTATCTACAATAATTGTTGCCAAATACCAAATATATAGTTTTCAATGGATAAATACTGTATTTCAGAGGTTCCTAAGAATATTGGGAAGCTCCTTAGAATATTCGCTACTTATGTCTACATCGATATCAATAAGTAACAGTGGCATGAGGTTGAAGGTTTAAATACTTTTTCAACTTGTTTAATGCTTTATTGCATGGTATCATCTTGTTAGAGGGAACATGGCAATCATTATTATTCTTTCTGTCATTTCGTAAGCTGTTGTTTTATTCTTTCTTTACATTTTCCTTCTCATTTCTGGGTAGTTGCATCTTCCTTTCACAATATTGGATATAGTTGGGAAACAAGTATGTGTTAACTTAAAAAAAACACAACTCAGCTAGGCCTCAAACAGCGCACTTATGTAGTCTTATAGCAGATATGACTGGTGTTTACCCTATCCATTATTTTCTTCAAGGTGACCATGAATTGTTCAACCATCCTGTTAGCTTGTGGTAATAATGGTGTTACTTTTCTATTAGATGTGATGAAGAACTTGTGGATCTCTGCAAATTCATGTCAACTGAAGGGAGTGCCATTATCTGCAATACTCACGGGATGACCGATCTTGTCAGCATCTTCTCAGGTGCTGGGAGTAGTTGCTTGCTGTGTTAAAAGACAATTCAGCCTTCACTAAGAACAACAATTAGGCCTAGTTTAAGGGCCCATAAATATCATCAACCTACAGGCATTCTGATAATTGGACGGGATCTGATCATGAGGAACTGGAGTTGCTCTGATTAGAAAAAGGTTGGTATGACACTGTCTACTGTGGCACTCTGGGAGGCAAGCCACACATTGGGGCATATTTTCTAAAATGTTTTGTAGCTAGAGAGAGAGAGAACTCTGTTTATTTAGACCATAGTCTTTAAACTCTATGGCTCTCATAAATATATAAAACCATACAAAAAACACATTAGCATATAAAACCACACAATTTCCTTGCGGCCAGCTTAGCTTGATGCATATGTAATAAATCCGTATACACCTTCAACCCTAGCAGCCGCTACGTTTCCAATTTTATGCCTTTCATATAGTTTCCTAGTGCAATAGCAATATAAAGATTTGTCATTTGTATCAATAGCACAATAGCTTGGGCTCGTGACCTTATTCGTATTTTAAGAATACTGGGCGTAAAAACATTTTTCTCAAGTCTAAAACATCAGGCAATCTAACAATATGTGCAAGGTTTCAGACTTAGTCCCAAGCCCACATTTGCATGTTCCATCGGAATATATCATTTCTGCCTTTATTTTTCCCTCCATTAGCCATAGGTTAGTACCAATTCGTATCTTTAGGATTTCGCACCTAAGTCCATGATTTGGCAGAGTTTCTAAAAATGGGTACCAA
This sequence comes from Lissotriton vulgaris, assembly GCF_964263255.1. Classification (NCBI taxonomy): domain Eukaryota; kingdom Metazoa; phylum Chordata; class Amphibia; order Caudata; family Salamandridae; genus Lissotriton; species Lissotriton vulgaris. The sequence continues at coordinate 950,902,762 of NC_141691.1, forward strand.
GCTACATTCTCCCACGATTTTATCATGCATTAGACAGATTTTTTCTTTCTTGGGTATTCTAGGTCGTGGTTCCTTGATTGCTCCATGCCTTGGAATCTGAGCGAACTCTTGGTAAAATCTACATCCATGGGTTCTGGTTTGATTTCACATTTAAGCTCCTAGTTATAGTCTGAATTTTCCTCCTTGCTTCCTTCGTCCATTGTAGACTGCTATGCTGGATTTCCTCTCTACACCAATGTGAGACTTTCTGCCCTCCCCCTGGATTTTGAATTTTCCAGAATCTTGCCAAGGACATTTGGACCTGGCTATTCCATGCTATTGTTCCTGTCTCTAGTCTAATTGTCTGTATCATTGCAGAGCTTGGTAGGGACAATTATATTTTTAAGGCCTTACCTTCCTCCCGATCCCACCCTCCTTTACCACTTAGATGGAGAACTTCTGCCCCATACTGTACTTGGGGCGTGAACATAGCTTCATAAGCTTTTAACATTGGTTTATGCGACATGTCTTCATATTTCTTATTGAATTTTTTCAGCCTACAGATGGAAGAAAAAGCTTTAGCTTTTTGGGCTTCCAGGTGGGTACACTATTTTAGGGAGCTTTCAAACCATGGGCCCAGATATTTATATTCTTTTACGATTACAACTAAACATTTTGGCACTCTTACCAAAACAGAAAATATTGGTTTTATCATTATTTACAACTAAAAGTTTGGCCTCACAGTAGTCTCTAAAAGCATTTAATTTCCTTTTTAGCCCAAGTTCTGTTTGGTCGATTATCACTAGCTCATCAGCATATAGAAGGCTTGCTACTTTTCTGCCGCTCATTCTGGGACTTCTCTCTACTGTAGTGTAGTTCCTAGTTTCCCACTAGGCCCTGCGCATTGGAATAACATAAACAGTAGTATCGACGTAGAAGTGCGGATCTTCCAGGCCTCCACTGACTATGCTAAACTTAATTGGGTGTGTTACCAACTAGCTCAGAGGTCACTGGAAACTTTCTTCTCTGCATAGGAAGTGATCAGCTTCCCTGGCACAGACAAGAAGGGATTCAGCTTTCCAACAACCGTGCAACATGACAACTTTGCTCCTCAGATTAAGAGTCAATCTCTAGGGTCGTGTGAAACAATAGACATGTATTTCACTCAGTCAGATTAGTGCAGTTTACTTTCACGATATGTAGAGAATAGAGAGACGGGCGTTTGTCAATAAAGGGTTAACATTTATTGAACAGTCTTTCTTCTTGTACAAGAGAAATGTATTGCCACAATTGCAAGACTTGTTATGATAAAAAGTACGTACAGTAAGATAAGTATTGCGAAATAATACTGTAAAAGCATTGATATGGTTTCTTAGCCATACAATGGTTTAAAAGTAATAAAACATATATACAGTCATATATACATTAGGCTAAAATACTCAACTGGTGCTTCTAACTAAGCCTACCCCAGTGTGCCTGACCTAAGCCTAACACGTGGAAGGGGAGTAAGTAAGTAGCTTTAAGTTAAGTTGGTTTTGCCAAGGTTTGCTTCAAGAATTATCTTCTAAGGGTTTAGTCAACACCACACCTCTGAATAGAATGATGGAGGTCTGGTATCTCCTTCAGGAGGAACTCGGTATCCCAGTCACCCGCGAGGGCAGACTAGAAACGCTGGAGCTGGATTTCTCTGTTCAGCGCGTCGAGGAGGAGGAGGGGGACAGCGTCCGCGGGCAGCTTGGCATCTGCTGGGCTCTTCGCAGAGGGACGGCTGTTCAGCTCCTAAGCTCACCACACCATCGTTCGTGCTTTAGCAGCGATAATGGTATCAGTAGCTTCACCAACAGCAGCAATGGGACACTGGCTGCAGCAACAGGGTCGCTCGCAGACAGCATACAACGGCTGGCAACAGGCTATTGCTTAAGGCAATGTTGGTAATATTTATACCTGACAGGTAGGTGCCTGGTTTGACGCAAGTTTGCTGGACATAAGACGTCAATTAAAGATGTCACTAGGAAGTGATAGCTATCAGTTGCTCATTAGAGTTCCATTACTAATCAAAACACAGCAAGCGGGGATTTCCAGGTTTGCTGAGTTTTTATCTTGTTGAAGAACTTGGAGTGTTAATCTAGGAATATCAGATAGTGACTTCTGCTCTGTCATTGCACTAATTGGTTGCAAAGGAAGTGGCAGAGAACTATTCTAGAATGTGGCTCTGTTCGTGTGAGGCCAGAGATGACTTTCTGAATATCGCACTTGAACGGTTATACCAATATAGGGAATAAATGGATTTATAGCCGAATAGGGGCATAAGGTCGCAGTATCGATCAGGAACCTAGATAAACAAGCAACACCCACTCCACGTTTTCATGTCCATCAAATTACTAAAACTAGAGCAATAGGATGCATGTGTAACATTGCCCACCCCAAAATACATAAATGCATTCGAAATAGGCGTATATTGTAATACGTTAAATTTAGGTACTGTACGTTTTTGAAGCATAGAAATTATTCAAAAATTATTGCATATGAAATCAATGAACGATTATGCAAAAAGAATTACACATGAAATATCTCTGAAACAGAAGAAGGGCGAGATAAATCATCACATATAAATGCATTGCAATAAATGTGCTAGAGGCTGATGTAAGTTTGTTATGTCTCTAGATGTGTTTAGAAATAGAAGTTTGAAGCTTCTGTTCTCTAAGAATAGTTTTTACGTTAAGCAAAGAATTGTTCGTGCCAAAAAAGGGTCAATATTAAAAAATGTCCAATTCAAAAGAATTAATGCTTGAACGGGGAAAAATAGAGTTCCAACGCTTTTAGCAGTTTTTGTTGATCAAAACTGAAGGCCGAATTCAGAGTTCATGGGAACGCTGTGTGTCAGAAAGCTTCTCCAAAGTTATTGTTTCTGTTCGGGTGAGAACATCGTATCAGACAGGCTCTCAAAGAATTGGTCTACAAAATCAGGTGACAGTTCAACCAAATTCGATAGCGCTGTAACTTGGCAGGTGTGAGAATGATTGCTGTCATCATAGTCGGGAGCAGCAATGCTCACAGAAGGTCGTACCTGGGTGATGTTGCTTTTGTCACTCGCTCCACTGTTACCACCTAGTCGTAGCACAGGAGTCTCAACGAATGCCGTCATCAGGATTGGTAGCCGCTGGGGACAACACAATGCGTGAGCCGTTATTGGACTGAGCAAAGTATCGACGTCCATTGGTACTGTTGATGGAAGTGAAAGACAGATGTCCAACACGCACTCATCTCCGCATAGCATACATCGAAGTACCGGTAAGATACAGTTCTGCCATATAGGTCTGAATGAAAGGAACCAGGTCATGTTTAGATCTCTCAGCCTGGCCAATCCGAGGACGTTAGTTATCCTGTCCCGGTAGCGCATTGCTAGGATTGTCTCTTCCATTCCCATGGGAGCTATGTCTGAGCTTTGGCTTGCCATAACGAAGCAGGTGGGTCAAAAATAAAATCCCTGCAACGAGTCCCAAAAATAGTGGTATGCCGCCAAAAACAGAGTGAACAAAATTAGGAACGATTCCCAAAATTGCTTGAAAAGGTGTTAGCAGTCCCGTAAAAATCGTCTTAAATATGCCTGGGATGCTTGTGGCACCAGACATGTTAAGGAGTTGGCTGAGCATTTCTACGAAATGCACGGGGCAATTTGTTGATAAAAGTTCATGAACTTCAGTAGCTGTCCTTGCAACTAGAAGATCATACGTCTCTTTTGATGACGTTATAGGCACTGTTGTCTGCAAAAGCACAGACTTCATTTTGCTTAAAGTATCAATTCGTATAGAATAGAGATTCAGACGAGGCCAGATGGGAGTCACTGTGTCTGCAGGCCCACTCGGGAACAATGCCTGCATACAGCATTTGACCATGGATGTTACGCTTACTAGATAACTTTTCCCTGGCACAAGGCCACAACATCTGTGATCCGTTCTAAGAATGTAACTCCTGTTTGCAAGTTGCATAAAGAAGGGCTCTATCTGAGTTGCAGGTGTGACTAGCTGGTGGCATGAAAGGTTGTTAGAATTTCCATCACATGCTCCGTGTAAATTAATACCCTGACACAAAAGTATACCGCTTAGTGAATGTTTACAATTTTCACCACTAAGAAATAAATTTTTGTCGCTGTCACTATAGCAAGAATGTGTGTATGGTAATTTCCATTCAGATTTTACATATCCTTTACCCAATTGTTCATACTGGCCAGCAGGTATGTACTCAAGGCATTTTTTAAATCGGAAAGTTGTTATCGGAATAGTGATAATTCCGTGTATTATCCATTCAATGACAGGACTCTCTGACATTGTCAATGGTAATCTCTCAAGTTTTTCGATGCTCAGGATTGTATAGTCTGCTCCTTTCTGTGCCAAACTGATCTGTTTATCAGTAAGGTTAAAAATGGAAAATAATGACGTTGTGCTGATTAAACGCCAAGGCACATAGCCTGAACGAAGATTTTGCAGCGTCCAGCCCAATTGTATAATAGAACGTAATTGAGATTGGCCATGTTGTAACATTAGCAAGTCTCTATCTATCACATCAAAGGCAGAGGATACAATATTGTCCAATGAATATATTCTGGAAGACAGAGTCATTAACCCATTGTCTACTACAAAAAGTGATTTTTCCAAATTAATACGATCAATTTCTCGTATTTTTTCTGCTGTTTCAATTTGTTTGACTTTCCAAGCCTCGTTGTAAGCAGCATAGATACTGGTCGCTATGAAACGCTTTTGACGCTGTTTGCGTGGTCCAAGAATGAAATCACGCAAATCAGCACCATCTTTTAGTAAAGACAAGTGTTGCTTAATTTCAGCCAGTGTGAATGATGTTAGCCATTCAAGGCAGAGTTTCCCTACACTGTATGTTGTTATTATCCCTGGATGTTGTCTCTGGGAATATCTCGGGTCTAGTCTGGTCATTTTTAACCCCTGTGTTTTATTCAGGAATCTATCTTGACAGCTGTTTGTGTCAGTAGGCCAGATTAACCACTTTTTCCAATCAGGATGTGTTCTGTTGAAATGTAAAATTTGTGATACGTCTAACTCAATATCTGCAGTTGCATTTTCAGGTATTGGCTTTGGAATAGACGGTGTTTTAAGGTCTTTGATCTCAGCTAGGCCAAGACAGGATGTTTGGTGTATTGTGTCATTTAAAAACATAATTTGTTCTGGTATCATGCAGGTTCTGAATAGTGCTTCAATGCTTTGTACCTGCCAATCTTTTGTACCCCAAATGGTTTTCGTTTCAATATTATTTTTCCAATAATCAAAACCAAATGTCATCATTTTGTCATAAAATGCTTCTGAATATATCAATTTAGAATTTGTCAGCATTGTTTTCATTCCTGTTTTATCTAACAGTTTGTAATAAAACGTTTCTGCATCACTAGTGTTAAACCCTGAGAAGTATTTGAATTTCTCAAAAAATGCTTTAGAACTGCTTTTAGGTGGTGTAGCACAATGTTCCCATTGATTATACATAAAAACATTTCTAGGCTGTGCAGATTTATGCAAGTAATGATCACCATAATGTGTGTAGCAGAATAACTGCTCATAACTAGATGAACCTTGTAAATAATCATGATCTGTGAATCTAGCTGACATTACTAAATCAGACATCATGTCATTAATACTGTTAAAGTCCCAATCATCAGAAAATGTACTAGGTTTTACAAAGTCACTTAAGCAAACCTTCAGTTGATGAGGATACTTCAGGATTTTGACCGAACCATAGATCTCATAGTCAGTTTTCTCCCATACTACCCCACCAGGTATTGGAATTGCTGTGACATTTACTGTTGACAGTTCTCTTTTCTTCACATGGGATGATCTGTGTGGTTTCAGGACTAGGTTGATGTTCTGACTTGCTGTGTCCATTGTAATATATTTTCCCTCAATGAATTTTCCCAAACAAAGTACCATGATGAGCCAAAGCAGGAGGAAAAATATACCTAGACCGAACCAGAACTCTAACCAAGGTGAAATAAGGTAGATTTCCTTCAGTTGATGAAAGAGTTCCGTTGCTTTTTCTTTAAAAGTCTTTTTTGTTTCTGGCATCACTTCGGAGTCGTTTTGATCTTCAGAGAAGTTGTCGAAGTTGATGAAATAACCAGAGGCAGTTCTGTCAATTGATGGGATTGTTCTTTCAATCTGTCTCTCGGTAGCACTTTCTGATACCACATTATTGTAGACTGGTGTTTCTTGACGAACTGTTTCAATCTGTGTCTCAAGAGGCACGAGTTCCATGGCATTATTGCATAGTCCTTCTCTGTGCACTGAAGGCTGATCGAATGTGATTAGTCTTTCAGTTTGAACCTCTTGGATTGTTGCAAGTTTGGGTATTCTGTTGTTTCTTGGGAGTCCACTGGGCCTACTGTTGATTATAGGCCACATGCTTGTGGTTTTACCAGGTCGATGGACACAACTCTGTTCTCCTTTTTACCAGCAAGGGGCGGTAGTACTACTGATCTTGTTCCGGTGACTGCCAAGACAGGTACTGCTTTTCTGTAAGAAGGCCCAAATTCCTTCTTCACCGCGATCTTCTCTCTGACTAGATCCCCAATCTTTGAAATCCAGACAGGCCTTGCTGGGGCTGTTGCTTGTGGTGCCTCGTCAGTGGTAGATGGCTGTTGCTTTAACTTTATGTTGCTTAAGGATTTTCTTGTTTCATTCAGTTCCTGTAAAACAGCCAAACGATCTTTGATGTCAAAGTCTGTTGTTTTTTCTTGTACCACTGACATCTGACTATCGAGGTCCTGAATGTTCATTCTAATTCCGAACAATAGTTCGTATGGGCTGAAACCTTTTAGAGAATTTCTTGGCAAGTTATTAAGACTAGTCTGGACACTTATTAAATGTTTGACCCACCCAGCGCCTGAACCTAATACCTTCGCTGTTATAGATCGCTTTATGTCCCGGTTTTTTCTTTCAACCACACTATTCCCTTCGGGGTGCGACGGACAAGAATACCGCAACCCAATTCCCATGCTGGCCATGGCCTCCTTATAAGCTCGAGAGGTGAAAGCAGGACCCTGGTCAGAATGGAACGTGGTAATTGCGTATGTGCCGATATGGACTCGCAGATCTCTCTTATAATAGTTCTAGCGTCAGCCGAGCGCAGGAGGCTACATTATTTAAGTGTGTTTAGCCTTAACCGTGTACAATGGGACGCGCTTCTCTTCTTTGATTGCGCAGATAGACCACCTTATGCTGTCTAACAGGGATCCTGAAACTACACTGGCCTGTTCATTACTGCGATCTCTGTTGCAGTTTTCACAAGTTTGAGCAAAACATTGAATATCTATGCTCATTCCTGGCCACCAGTACTCTGATTGTAATTCTTTCAGAGAATCTTTGATTCTTTGGTGTCTCAGACCCAACCCCATGTGTGCTTCCAGTAAGAGGAAGCCCCTCCTGCTCCTGTTTGGAATTACTCTGTCCCCCACTCCAGGGATTCGAGCAAAAGGAACGGAGTTTGCATCGATTACGTATGCATAATTGAGTGGATAGTTTACGGGTAGTGCTGCACAGTCACCTTTTACGGTCGTTTTTACTGCCAGCATGGTTTCCCCGTCTATGTATTTTTCTGTACGCTTTTTTGTGGCTACGGAAGCCGGTTTAGTTGCTTCAGCTATGGCTGTATTAGCCAATGAATTCCCTGCAACGTGAACGCCATCACGTTGAAGACTCTGTGCATGAATCATGTGAGTCTTTTGTAGTTCTTTGTATAAAAGAGCTACTTGTTTCCAGAGCAATTTATGCTTTATTGTGGCACCTGTGTCATCTTTGTAATCGTTTTCAATCCACCTCTGCAGTTTATTGTTGTAAGAGTTGACGCAAAAATGAGAATCGCACACGATAAGTGTCGGGAATTCACGTTCTGCATTTTCGAGCGCCATCTTTAAACATCTGATTTCAGTTCTCTGAACCGAACAGTTTCTCAAAGATTCAGTTTTTGTTACTTTCGGTCTGAATTTACCGCACAGCCAACGACCTTTAATGATCGCACATGCTGCATCGTAGGATTTACTCTCTACGTTGAAATGCTGTACAAATTTATCTGTATAGATTATACAGGTGTATTGTGGGAGAGGCAGAAGTTCGATTGGCAGAGGATATTCTTCTTCATACTCTAAATCATTCAGTTCTTCGAATTGCAGGGCGAAATAGTATTTCACATCTTCCGCTCTTAGAGAATCTACACACTGTATCCATTTCGGATCCAGTGACACTGTAGGCAGGTTTACTGGGCTGAATAGCGCTTCGAAGGCGGATTCCGCTGTAAGGATATTAATCCGTTTGCCGTGTGCTAGTTCTCGTTCATTTGCTAATGCGATTTGCACTGCTTTCACAGTTCTTTCTGTGTGACTGAATGTTTTTTCTGCTTGTGTGTACAAGTGAGATTTAATTGAAATTGGTACCTTTTCTCCCTCATTAGAGGTCAGGTACGTGAATCCGCATCTTCCTGGGATGACTCGGATTACAAGATCACATGTGTTGTCACGTGTATCTAATTTTGTTTTTGCTAACATGTCTGTTTGCAGTGATCTCAAATTATCTGTGTGTTTTTGAGTCCAATTGATTTGTTTAAAATCAGGTTTAATTAGTTCGTAGAGAGGTTTAACTCTCTCTGCGTAATTTAGAATGTAAGTTCTTCCGAAATTCAGAAAACCTAGAATGGATTGTAAATTCTTCAGCGTTTTTGGAGCTTGGAGTAGAGCGCACTTCTCTAAGAAGTTGTCCGCTAGGCTTTTCCCTTCACTTGATAATTCGTACCCTAAGAATAGTACTGTCAGATGGGCAATTCGAGACTTTTTAAAGTTGAATTTGTAACCCTCTTCTGCGAACCCAAGTATAATGGTGTTCACTCTTTTCAAGTGAGTATCCAAGTCGTCGTCTGTGAGATAGATATCATCTATGTAAGATAATGCCTCATCATCATAGATTTGTAGTAACTCTGTTACCCTAGCTGAGAATAGTCCTGGGCTGTTCTTGAACCCCTGTGGGAGTCGACAGAATTTTTTCTGCGACCCAAATGCAGAGAAAGCGGTCAAATATCTGCTTTCCGGTGCAATGTTTTGACAAAAGAAACCATTAGATATGTCTAATGTCGTTTTATATTTTTTCCTAACTATGTTATTCATTAGGGCTGCACTATGCGAGTTTTGTACTGCAAAAGTTTTACAACATGTATTAAGGTGTCTGTAGTCCAAAACTAGACGATATGAATTGTCTGGCTTGGAGACAGGAAACAAAGGATTGTTCATTTGAGAGGTGCATGTTTCAATCACCCCCTGGTATTCAAGTTGATCTAAAATCTCCCTGACTTGTTTTTTAGCTTCTTGCTTAATGGGATACTGCCGTTGGGCAGTTGGTTCACTTTTTAATTGGATTTTGTGAGGAGTTGAGTCCTCATCCCATCCCACATGATTTTTATATAATGCAGGTGCCTGGGCTACTGCCCATTTCCTTGCATATGTATATTTTTTGTGAATTGGAATGTGATTCGAGAAGGCAGGCATAATCACTTCTTCGCCACGAGGGCACTCCCTGACAAACTCTGGGGGCCAATCTTTTTCAGCTAACAGGATATCATAGCCTTTTGAGAGTTTATCCCAAAATAGACCTCTTATTTTCCTAGTCTTATCACCCTCTATACGCAATGTTATTTCGTATATTTTATGGGGCTCGCTAAGTCTGGTGTCGGCAGTTTCAACCTGAATGTATTCATTCGTGTCCACTGTCTCCAGATGACTCATCAAGATCTTGCGCGCTATACTGATTTCTGCTGCACTGTCCAACATTGTCAATGCCCACTCCCCGTTTTTCAACTGTGTCCTCAGTATTCTCGGCATGGTTGATTACTCTAATACTGGCTACCTTCTTTTTCTGAAATTGAGATTTTTTACTCTGAGCAGGTTCCTTGTCTTTGGACTTGGTGTGCTCTCCTGGGTCTGACCGTCCTCTTCTTTCCGAATTCTGTGGAAAAGATCGAGAGGGACGTGTATCAATATTTTGATATCTATCAGGTTTTTTCAGATTATCCCTATTTCTAAGGTTATATCTTTTCTCAGAGGGCTCCCTCTGGGGAGACTGGCGTTCTCGAGTCGGAGTTCTTTCCCTCCGTCGAGGAGACCTTCCTCTGGACTGGAAAACTTTTTCCTTGGGAGTGGATTGTTTATTTCCATCCCAGCTCTTTTTAGGAGTGTTTAAATTATTTTTAATAAATAATTTTTCAGGATTTTCGAGCAGTTGGGGCTTAACTGGTTTTCCACCCAAGCTGTCTCTACCTAATTCTTCATAGCATTTTTCTATGATTCTGGCAAGCTCAACTGGATCTTTTATATCTGTTTCCTTCAACTTCTGGCGGATCGCCACAGATGCTGCTTCTCCTTTTATGTTGGCTAATAATATAGCCGAGACCTGCTTGAAGTCTTTCAGTAATTTCATACCTAGATTTAAAGCGGGCTCTGGACCGGATTCATTTTGAATCTGTTTTAGCACTTCTGGTATTACCGCCATAGACGGAACACCGTGTGTTTTTGTGTAAATGGAAGAAAAGACTGTACCCCAAGTGTCGCAGTCCTCCACGTGTGGTGCGATTCCCATAGGAAGGCAGATTGACAAGATTCTGTGTTTCTCTATAGGGGTAGTATCAGGAAATACTGCCTCTATTTGAGTGATTTTCTGTGCTAACCAGAAAGGAATTTGTTCCCGTTTTACGGGTGTTTTACCAAGACATGACTGTATGTTCTGTGGTGTGATTTTATTAGTGTTCCCCTGATGAGGGGTCAGCTGTGGTACATTAACAGCTGGCTGGACTGTTGCAGTCCGCATTACATAAAAGGACTAATTGCCTATGTATTTTTATTAGTGTTTTTAGCTGTACTAACAGCTCTTCTTTAGACATTTTTACAATGTCCGGATGTGGTGTGTAGCTGGCTAGAACCGGCCACGTTGCTCCTGGTCTACCTAGTGGACCGAGCCTGGTTATGTGATCATTGTGATTTAGGGTGCCATTAAACCAGAGCAGGTGCTCTTGAAATTTAAGTGGAATTTCAATCTCCTCGAAAGGAGCGTACTCTTCCGGAGGTTCCTCTATTTTGTAATAGTGAAACTCTTTTGTTGTAGCGTTTGCCGCTGGAAAGTTTATCCATGAATAGAATACCTCTGTCTGCCGATATTCGTGAGCCTCTATCACGAAAATTACTGTACTACCTTGAGGTGTCAGTCCGTTTTCTATAAGTTTTAACGTTATAGATTTTCTTAAGTGGACCGGGATGATAATTGCATCCGGGTCTGTGTGTTCGGGACCCTGCTGAGTCGCATCTGCTGCGGCCCCAGTGGTTCCGTTTTCTCCTGGCATTGTTAAAATGCAAGGTTTGCAGAGTTGGTCTCCAAGGAGACAAAGATTAGGTGCACAATATTTTGGAACACTGTATCCTTCAACGTTGAATAAACCAGAGCTTTACATAGGAATCTCTTCCTACTAAGGTCGGGCGGATTTTAACCTTTCACCCACTCCAGACGTCTATTGGAGTATTTACGGGAGAAAGGGGTCTGTGTGAAATATGCACGACTGAGTTACTCTAACGTCTTGCGTTAGTTTATCGCCTTACCAAACGTTGGGCGCCATGTAGTGTAGTTCCTAGTTTCCCACTAGGCCCTGCGCATTGGAATAACATAAACAGTAGTATTGACGTAGAAGTGCGGATCTTCCAGGCCTCCACTGACTATGCTAAACTTAATTGGGTGTGTTACCAACTAGCTCAGAGGTCACTGGAAACTTTCTTCTCTGCATAGGAAGTGATCAGCTTCCCTGGCACAGACAAGAAGGGATTCAGCTTTCCAACAACCGTGCAACATGACAACTTTGCTCCTCAGATTAAGAGTCAATCTCTAGGGTCGTGTGAAACAATAGACAGGTATTTCACTCAGTCAGATTAGTGCAGTTTACTTTCACGATATGTAGAGAATAGAGAGACGGGCATTTGTCAATAAAGGGTTAACATTTATTGAACAGTCTTTCTTCTTGTACAAGAGAAATGTATTGCCACAATTGCAAGACTTGTTATGATAAAAAGTACGTACAGTAAGATAAGTATTGCGAAATAATACTGTAAAAGCATTGATATGGTTTCTTAGCCATACAATGGTTTAAAAGTAATAAAACATATATACAGTCATATATACATTAGGCTAAAATACTCAACTGGTGCTTCTAACTAAGCCTACCCCAGTGTGCCTGACCTAAGCCTAACACGTGGACGGGGAGTAAGTAAGTAGCTTTAAGTTAAGTTGGTTTTGCCAAGGTTTGCTTCAAGAATTCTCTTCTAAGGGTTTAGTCAACACCATACCTCTGAATAGAATGATGGAGGTCTGGTATCTCCTTCAGGAGGAACTCGGTATCCCAGTCACCCGCGAGGGCAGACTAGAAACGCTGGAGCTGGATTTCTCTGTTCAGCGCGTCGAGGAGGAGGAGGGGGGACAGCGTCTGCGGGCAGCTTGGCATCTGCTGGGCTCTTCGCAGAGGGACGGCTGTTCAGCTCCTAAGCTCACCACACCATCGTTCGCGCTTTAGCAGCGATAATGGTATCAGTAGCTTCACCAACAGCAGCAATGGGACACTGGCTGCAGCAACAGGGTCGCTCGCAGACAGCATACAACGGCTGGCAACAGGCTATTGCTTAAGGCAACGTTGGTAATATTTATACCTGACAGGTGCCTGGTTTGACGCAAGTTTGCTGGACATAAGACATCAATTAAAGATGTCACTAGGAAGTGATAGCTATCAGTTGCTCATTAGAGTTCCATTACTAATCAAAACACAGCAAGCGGGGATTTCCAGGTTTGCTGAGTTTTTATCTTGTTGAAGAACTCGGAGTGTTAATCTAGGAATATCAGATAGTGACTTCTGCTCTGTCATTGCACTAATTGGTTGCAAAGGAAGTGGCAGAGAACTATTCTGGAATGTGGCTCTGTTCGTGTGAGGCCAGAGATGACTTTCTGAATATCGCACTTGAACGGTTATGCCAATATAGGGAATAAATGGATTTATAGCCGAATAGGGGCATAAGGTCGCAGTATCGATCAGGAACCTAGATAAACACGCAACACTACTTCCAGTGCTGCTGGTAGATCTGCTAGAAAAATTGAAAAGAGGAGGGGGGCCAGGATGAAACCCTGTCTTAGCTCATTATCTATGGCTATTTTCTGTGTCAATACCCCTTGAGTGTCCTTAATTACTTGGGCCCAGTTCCTTCTATGTAATTATTTTAGAATGGCCAGTAGGCCTACTGGTATTTCATACTTTTTTAAGCACTCCCATAAGCTCTTACGTTCCACTAAGTCAAAGGCTGTCCGGAAGTTGAAGAAACAACAGTACATTTTCTAAGCATGGGCGGAAAATCCGTTCCGCTCGCTGATTTTGCGGATTTTCGGTAAATTCGCAATCCGCGAACTCTCGCGAATTTACCGAAAATCTGCAAATTCGCACACAGCAGATTTTTTTTCTTGGTGATACAATATTGCGGCGTGCGGCGTTCACTTACCGTCATTCAGCGTTTGCCGAGTTGTTTTTCTCGATATTTTGCGAGTGCTGCGCCATTTTGGATCTTGCTGCGGGATCCCGCGGGTGTTTGGCGATGCATCGCGAGAGTTCGCAATTGCGAACATGTAGGTGCGGCAGGCAGCAACAATCTCGCACTCGCGAAATTACAAAATTTGCAATTCTGCACAAGAAATCCACTAGCAAGCAGCATAGACCTTCTGAAAATGATGATTTGTATCAGAATAACTCCTCAGGTTGACATTTGCCTGCACTTTTTTGGATTTGAGGCCTTTTGACTTTCTTTGGATCACTTTTGGATTAGAAATCAACTTTCACAAGTAGGTTTGTTTGGGGCATTACAGTTGCTGTTCTGCAGAAAACGAGTTTTGCAAAACGGAAAGCACTCAGCAGGTGCAAAAGTTCAAACTCATCATTAGTAATAGTAACCATTCCCTGTAGTGCTTCCTGACTGGGGCCCCTCCAGAGTTCAGTTGCTAGTTGCAACAATTCTATGACCTTGCTCTGACCCTCACAGCAGGCTCATAGAATAGCTACAAGTAGGCCACAAAGGTCCTGGAAAAAAAAACTTGCACTGCAACAGAAAGCAAATTACAGATAAGGAAGCAGGTACCAGACTGGAATTTTAAAACAGTGACACATTAATAAATCAACCCCAAATTAATTCATGTCAGTTGAAGCAGGGCAGGTGTGCCCCCCCCCATAATCTACAGTGATGATGAACCAGAGGGTGGCATTGATGTACCAGAGGGTGGCATTGGTGAAACAGAGGGTGGCAGTGGTGAAACAGAGGGTGCTGGGAACCTGTGATGATGAACCAGACGTAGAAACAACATAGTCGCGACCGTTGCGAGCCGACAAATAAATTCGCAATTGCGAACTGGTACAAAACCCTCGCGAACTGGCAGAAACCCTTGCGAACACAGAAAAAAAAATCCGCAAATTCGCGAGAATTCGTGGATTTTGCGGATTGCGAGTTCGCAAATACGCAAATTTGCGAACGCCAGATTCGCAAAATCCGCCCATGCCTAACATTTTCCCATTTTGTTCTATCGATTTCCCGGCGAGTGCCCAGAGGGCGAAACAATGGTCTACAGTGGAACGACCTTCTTTGAATCCCCCTGTTCTACTGGTACAACTGAATTCTGTTCTGCCCAATTTTTTAGTTTACATAAAACTATTTTTGCGAAGATCTCTTACCCAATATCTATCAAATTAATTCATCTGTAGTTTTTTGGGGTTTGTATATCGCCTTTCTTGTGTATGGGCCTTATTCTTGCCCCTTTCCCATTGTTAGGGAACCTCCCAGTATCTAGAATAACTCGGAACATCTTGGCAAAAACTTCAGCCCACCAGTCCATCTGGGTTTTGATTATCAGGGTTGGGAGGTTGTCTGAACCAGCTGCTCTTGTTAAATTCAGACATTTTATCATGTTTTGTAATGCAGCTCAGAAGACAAAGTTTCTGTGATACATTGTGAGAGAGTGTGAGAGCAGGATAGCACCATATCTACTGAGATATGGCAATGTCCTTCTCTCTCCTCAGTGCTGTCACGCAGTCAGGCTGCCAGCACCACGTACACCCACCTTTGCACCATAGTGCAAAGGTGACTGCCTCATGTGTGACATTGGTTTTTCACTGGAAGCGGTTACTCTTCCAGCACGAAATACCGTGGTTAGATTAACTTAAAAAGAATCCCCACATGCAAAGTCAGAAAATGCTGGAGAAATAAAAGCATTTCTACTTAAAAACGCCAATGTCAAGATGGTGTTATTTTTTTAATGCAAATTACTTTCTACTATTTTTAGTAGATGGGTTTTGAGCTACAAACCATGGGTGGCTGCATGGAAATGCTCATGTACCACCCATATAATGCCTCTTGATGCTAAGTAATACATAGTGGCACTAGGCACTGCTTTTCATTGCTATCAGCGCAATAGTACATTTCAAATAAGCCTTTTGCATCAATTTGCCTCACTTTTGTGATGCAAATCCAGAGCAAAATGTTAGTAGTATATCTCATTCTGTATTAGCTACTTCCTTGTTGAAATAACGACTCAATGAATTCCTTGAGCTGTTTACGCAATTTCTCTCAAAATGTTTAGAGTAACTACACATTGTCACCTCAGGATTAAAATTTTGTCTGACCATGAGAACCCTTCATAGGTTGTCATGAATGGCTTCTCATGTCTGTTATGGGCCTCCACCTGTTATCACACCATTACATTGATAAGCAATTGAAAAGAATCCTACACTGTTTCCTCAGCAAGTGAATATACTGACAGACCGTGGCAGTGAAACAATGAATAATTTTCAGAGTTTAGTGTTAGTATACTGTGATCTGTTTCCCAGGGATATCTCTTGGGGTTATCAAGAGTGGGGTGAATTTGGTGAGAATAGAACACAAATTTAAAGTTCATGTGAGATCCCGTAGCTTTCAGGTTTTCTATATACTTAAAGTGCCCAAAAATAAAAGAAACTATGAATAAAGAAAGTATGTAATCCTCTCTCTGAGGCTTTCTAAGCTGCCTCTTAGCATGCAATATAAACTGTTGCCAGAAGAATATTTCTTCTGGCAATATTTGGAGCTCTCTTGGTGTAGGTTGAACTTCTCACTACCTCAGAGGGTTGCAGTGTTTTTTTCCCCTAGCGCAGCCCCCCAAGCCGTCCTACTCGTAGTTCCCTTCCTATTCCTTGACGGAATTGTAGCCTGTCATGTACCTGGACTAGCCATGCTCGTCTGGGACCATGGCAGATCCAAGTGTCCTCCCGGCATCTCTCCTGGCTCAACAAGGTGCTCTCTGCTGTGGTATGTCTATCCTGGAATCACAGTCTTCCAGCTGCTTCGGCTCAGGCTCCCATCAACTCAAGGGGACCAGCCCAGTTGGTTCAATTTTTTGCAGCGTCCTCCGAGAGTTGCTGGTGTCCGATGTCAGCAGAAGTTTCCTCCATTTTCTGGATTACGAGCTCAAGAATGTCATCACTTCCTTTTATGTCCCACCTATTGATCGAATTCCTCAAAAAGAAGATGGTGTCTTTGTTTGTTGTTCCAGCTGCAGCGCAAATAGCGGATCAGTGGGGATGTATCGGTAGGTTGACATTAGCATACCCCTCATACTGACACATCCCCATCCCAGGATTTTCCCAATTGGGGAAAATAGGAAACCAGGAAAAAAAATCAGCGTTGGAATGGTCCTTTCCTATGTCAGACCTCGAACTGAAAGGGCAGCAGAGAGAGAAACCATTTCAGAATCTTTGTGTTGTTCCATTTATTTCTTCTCTTCCACGTAGTTGGTGCATGGTCGGTGTGCAAGATCAATAAAGGCCCAGAGGTTATAGCCAGTTTCAGTGTGAAGGCTTCCAGAACCTGGGCAAAAAGTTGCATATATTTGCAGTTTATAGAGTTCTTTTTCAGCTGTTAATGTCTCTTAAAGTGCCAACTGTGTCTGACTAGTGAGGTATAAACCTTCAATCATACCCTAAGTAACCCAGAAACACCCTAACTTCTCCATTTTTTCTGGGAAAAGGATTCTCAGTGATGGCCCTAACTTTCTGGGCTTGTGGCTCAATGATTCCATTTCCTAACACATAGCTCAAATAGCTCACCTTGATATACCCTGCTCTGGACTTTTTGCCATTGATGTGTAAATTGGGATTCTCTAGCTCTCTACGGAATTAGTGGAGAAGGATATAGAGATCTTCTCACGTTTTACTAACAATGACTTTGTCATCCAAATAAACGGAGGAGTACTCCTGGATTCTTCAAAACCTGACTCATTAATCCCTGAAATGTGGCGGGGGCTCCATGTCTCCCATAGGGCAAGACAGTAAAGTGGAACCAACCGTGAGGGGTAGAAAAGGCAGTTTACTCTCGGTTTTCTTTTTTTAGGGGTACCTGCCAATATCCTTTAGTAAGGTCTAATGTGGTAATATATCCAGCTTCAAATAACTTTTTTCAATTTCAGTGTAGAGGATACCCATCAAAGTTGGAAATGCTGGTGACTACCCTCAAGTCATGCAGAAAGTGTAGGCTTCCTTTGGGTTTACGGACCATTATGATCAGGGATCACAAGTTACTCTGGGAAGGCTCAATAACACCCACCTGTAACTTCTGTTCTGCTTCATTCTGTAAAGTTTTCCTTCTGGGAGCCAGAATTCAGTAGTGTTTTTGTTTTATAACAACTCCCTCTTTGGATAGGAAATCGTGCACAGCCAAGTGAGTCCTTCCAGGGAGGTCAGAAAAGATGGAAATAAAACGTTTTTGATTTGTAGTAGTTAACTCTTTTGTAGGTGTGATAGGGATACATTAATGGGAGGCTGTAATGTGTATTAGGAGTTATTGTTACAGGTAAAGTGTCCTGTAACTTTCTTGGAAGGAGTCCCAACCATGTTTTTTTAAGATTTATGTGATAAATATTTTCTTTACTAGATGATATCTTTAGTTTATATGCAACTCTGCTCGTTTTTTCTGTTAACCTTAAGGGACCCTGCCACTTGGGTTTCATTTTATCAGCAGATGTTGATAGAAGAACCAACGCCCAATCCCATACTTGGTATGTCCACCATTTTTTCCCTTTGTCATATATGTGTTTCTGCCTTCTCTGTCATTTTTAGGTTACTATGAGCAAGTTCTCTTAACTTCCTTTAGTGGGTCCTCAGGTGACTAGTATAATCAAGCAGACCCCCTGACTCTTCCTCATTATCTTTTTCCCACACTACCTTTATGATCTCCAATAATGCACGGGGCTTAACTCCATTGAGAAACTCGAAGATTGAATACCCTAAACTACTCTGTACCTGTCCTCATGAGATAGAGCTAGGGGTAGTAACTGGTCCCAATTCTTGCCCTTTGCTAATATCATTTTCTTTAGAAAGGTTTACGAGACCCTTTACCCCTCACTACTAAACCATCTGCTTGGGAATGCTAAACAGAGAGTTGTGATACAATAGGTGTTCCTTAGACCATTAGGATTTCTTTAGGATATCCTACATATGAAAAAACTTCTGCAAGGCTTTGAGCTATCTCTTTAGTGGTTGGAGTTCGTAAGGGGAAGACCTCAGGGCACTATTTGGCATAATCAACTAATACCAGAACATAGCAATGTCCGTTGGTTCACTTGGTAGGGGCCAATGAGGTCCATACCGACTCTTTCGAAGAGGGTCTCTATTGCCAGAAAAGGTTGCAGTGGAACTTGTGGTGGACGGTAAGGATGTTCCGTTTGCCATATCTCACACTCTTGGCAGTATTCTTTTGTGTCTGAGCCAGGATACCAGGCCAACAAAAATGACATAAAACTGCATGAGTGCTTTTCTCAGATCCAGTATGGCCTGCTAACTGATGAGAATGAGCATAGAACATGATCTGATTGCTAAATTATTAAGGAACTAACAGCTGTGGAGATTCATTGATTCCATCTATCTGATATGAGGGACCCTTTCTAATTTGGAAGTGTGGGTGGGCCGGACATGGGGTTCTCTCATTTTGTTTGGCATTTTGCTAAGCATTTTGCAAAGTGACATAATTTATTTGTGTTAGCCTAAGGTTGAGGTCTATTGTCCAAGGTTCAAGTATAATAAGTAATCATTAACTGGGGGTATCTCTCAGTACATTTCATTCTGTGGTTATCCTCCCTGTGGGCTCTCAGGATTTTCCCCCTTTTATGTCCTCCTCTTTTGCCTGACGTTGACTTTTCTTTATGGTAATCTCTTGATTGACTGAAAATGGGCTCTTTATTTGTCATTTAAGGTGCAGTATGGATAAAGTACCAGAGGGGATTTTCCGGTAGATCTAAATTAGCCTCTCCCTCACACCAATTGTCCTGACAGTTACTCATTTTTTATTTGCAAACCATATGAATGATTTTGGAAACAAATTTCATCAGAACGATGCCCGAGTTTCATTTTGCTGGGAGCTCTTTTCTTGGATTTGCTAATATTGTCATCAGAGACTGGCGGTCAGTCATAGTAGGGGACAACTTCCCCAAGAAAAAGCTAATGACCCTGTGATGGATGCGAATAAACTTATTTTATTTACAATAGAACTCCTGCTGGCATACAGTATCAGGTCCTAGGATCGGAAATGATTGCCTTGTTTTAATACTGTGTTTTAGGGAAAAATTAAAGTACACATATGTAAGTTGCATAATTTTGGGAATTTCACGTTAAGCTTGTTCTGCAAAGTTCACAAAATGATGCCTTTATGCCAGTCGCATAATTGCGCAACAGTTTATGGCAAAATTATTGTACAGAAGCATAGGGACAACGCGAACAATCAGAACAGGAGAAGCTGTCATTCACAGCAATTGTGTTTTGTGCACTTTTGTATGCTTGACATGCATCCTCACATTAAAAATGTATTCAAGGGTGCATTTCAGAATATAGAGCTTAATGACGTATTTGGATTTCGCAAATGTTCGCATAACTACAAGAAAGCAAATTATATAAATTTTGCATACCTAGTTCTAAACAAATATTACAAACAATCCTGGTAAAGCACACCATGCTCAGCGCTGAGACTTTTGATGTAGTAATAGGCATTTCTGTCTCCACATGTGACATTGAAATTTTATCCCCACAAAACTGTTTTAATTGATTCAGATGATACAACATTTTTTCTCTGTTTTGTGATCTCCCTTTGAAAAGTGCTCCAGTGGGAAAGGCTTTTAAGTATCAGGACCGATAGTTTGCCAATCCCACAAATGGTTTCACTTCTCCTGTACACAGCAGGGTTTGTTTCATAGCCTCCACTTTCTTAGATCCTGGTTGCATTCCATCAGCTAAGAAAATGTGACTAAGAAGCTGCATCTTTTGTAAGTAAATGTCACATTTGTTTGTGTTAGTGCAAGCCCTTTGTGCCGTAGCTGCTTGCAGAAATTGTGTATTGTTTGATCATGATCTTCTATGGTTTCTCTCAACCTCACTGTGTTGCCACCGTAGTGGACACCGTGGTGTAATACACTCCTTACTGTTTCTTGAAATATTTCAGCTACTGAAGACATTCAATCATTCATCTTTTTTTTGTAAGATTCGTCCAAGATGGATTGAGAACATCATGTTTTTCTCAGGAATTATACCATTTTGGTTGACTGTGGAGATATCCCTTTACAGCTCCAGTTTGGAAAATGCCTTAATCCCATGTAGCTTGCAGCTCCGTTTTTCAAGGAGGGTTCCTTAGGGTAGCTCCTCTAATTCTTGTTGCTTGACTTCAGAGTTCATACAAAACTAACTTCTCTCTTTTCTTTGAAAGCACTCTGGTTTGCTTTGCTCAATGTTGGACATTTTGCATGTGCTTGCAGATGTTTGCAAAATAATTTCCTTTTTTTGCATATGTGACAATCTAACCCAATGGCTAGGCATTGTCTGGTGTGGGGAACATCTGTATGAGAGTTTGGAAGACTTGGGTTCTTCATGACTTGCCTTGTCCATAAGCCATTGGTTGCACATTGTTGAGTACATATCCAGCTTGCCAGATTTTGTTGAAGACATACCTCATATGAATGAGTGGACTACATCTTAATGAAATCATTTCTGTAGTCCGTTATGTGCTTTGAATAGATTAGTGTATAATAGGTATTTTATGTCATCACTACCTAAAGTTAGAAACACAGCCATGGCCTTGTATTACTAGTGACCTTTGTGTGTAACAAATATCCGATCATTGAATTTTCTCAACTACTGTTCTTATCTTTGATCTTATGTCGGGGAGACCGAAACTTCAAAAAAATGAGGCCCATTGAAAATAATGATCCTAATGGTACATCTTTTGACATTGTGCTGAATGACAAGCCCAATGGTGCTGAAGGAAGAAGTCAGTCAATACAGAAGCTTTGTCACCCATGACCCTAGAATATATAGGTTCCTGAATGGAAATCTTGACACTGAGCACACAGAACTCTGAGACAGAAATAGGTTGGATCCACATTGTTGCAACAGGTATTGCTGTGACGTTTTGCAAGTTGTTTCTATTAAATGTAGCTATAGCTGAGGGCCTGTCATTGTTGGCCTGGTATTATGACCAGGGGCACGCATTGACATCTCACTCTTCTGAGTGTAAGCTGCTGCCAGAATCCTTCATGCAAGCTGAAGAAGTGACATGTCTCAAGTGTATGGCAGGATTGGAGATCACCAATTGTGTAGGTATGCCATATTACTGTTTCCTATTTCACCATTATCTGCCAATCAGACTGTCTGATCACTATCACACTACAATGAGAGTACACCCTGGAGGTAGTTGCAAAGCCCTTGAGGGGTGAGCCCTCTGAATAGAAAAACTGCATTACCAATGGGACACAATATTGAGTACAGAATATGAAAAATAAAATGTAACAGGTTAGTAAGGTTTAATTTTATGTACCTAAATCCACAAATATGTGCCTACCTGATACACATATCCTTAAGATATGTAAATGTGGAGTTAGAAATAATGAATTTATACTTCCCTTCATGCACCTACTTTTCAATATTTTGTTCCTTGATATTCTGTCTTTGACATACTTGCACCTCAATATTGTTGGCGTCGATCTTCAGTAGTTCAATTACCTTAAATAGGTGAATCATTAGAATCTGGTTTGCCATGCCAAGTAGTATCTGCCTCAACACTAGCTATCATTTTTGCAGTCGCCAGAGTGATGGAAAACAACTAATTCCAATTTTGATATTAACAGCAGTGTATTTTTTAAAACTAAGTGCAACTGGGTGTATTCAAGGTCAGGGTTATTCAATCACAATGTCCCCCATTACAGCTTGGTCAGAGATTGCTTGCTTTGGTGGTGTTTTCGGTGCTGACAACAATGGACTTGAGGTAAATAAGATTAGGAACTTAAGTAGGGAGGCTGGAAATGAAGTTAGTGTGTGGATGCTGAGATTACTTTAATGTCACTAGGGTTCAACACCTATGGGTATTATCAGTATAAGGCCAGCCCACAAAAGCCATGTACATTGCATATAAAACCTACAAGAAATTGCTCAGATGTTCACAAGCGGCGATAACAAAATGAATCGCATAGCACATAATGAAGACACACATCGCAGTAATTCGGAAATGACAATATACAACAGAGGATGCCATCAGTGGCATTAGTTACATTTCCAACAATCTAGAAGCAACTGCCTCCATTAAGAGTGGCTGAAGGGCCAGAATATTTTAAACACCAGTTTTGTTGGTGTAACCCACAAAAAAGTCTCAGCTCATCCAAAGCTAACTTGATTAGAGTTCCAAGCTTTCAGCATTCTAGGTATGCTGCAGGAGCTTTGTCTCCTCCACTACCAAACTCTGGAACACGCTACCCTCTCAGCTGAAGAACATGCACAATTTTATTTTATTTAGAAAAGCACTCAAAATGTGCCTTTTTACTCTGTAAATACGATTTGCCTATGGAAGGTCTCTTTCTTGATTCATATACTTTCTCAAAACCTTTCTGCTTTCTAGTTGGTAGCACCTAGATGCCTTCGGCATTAGCGTGTGCTTTATAAATATAAAAACAAATCACAGACCTAGGATATAGGCTGTAAGATGAACGATTTCAAGAGATCAGAAATGCTCTTCCTTCCTAAAAGATATTCAATAGTTATTCATTTACATTTTTATAAAGCACTACTGTATTTGAAGGTGCCAGCACAATGGACAGAGATCAAGATAATTAAATAAAGTGACCCCTCTTGCATAAAAACATAGGGGGATATTCTCAAGAATGTGTGATAATTACTACAAATTTAGCTTTAAGCAACTCTTCATATCGCAGTCCATCGCAGGAAAATAACGCTGTGTTAACTAAGTATTCACAACACGGAGGTACCATGCAATAGGCCCACGACAACGCATCAAATATCCGCGATAAATTCAACACAATGTCGCAAAAATACAAAACACAAATGCAAAAAAAGATGCGATGACGCCAATTGCGATAAAAAAAGAAGCGAAAATCAGCGATAAGCCTGCAAATCCCACGCGTCATGCATGAAAATGCACTATAAAAGCAAAAAAAAGAATACATCAATAACAATTCGAAGTGCGTAGCACCATGGATGCACCTGGACTGAGTGCAGAATCCAATGCAAACCCCACAAGCCCCACAGACCACCAGCAAGGCACCTAGGGAATGGGGAAGGGCCTGGAGTAGAAGAAGAAGAAGACGGGGTGCAGTCCGCAGAAAAACCAGATCAGAGTCACTGAGGTGAAAGAACACTACCATCAACTGACCCACAATTAGACTAACGTGAATGCAGTCGGAGTGTCGAGGAGGTCAATGGAGGAGGCCAAGAGGCGCTGGCATGATGTGAAAAGCAAAACCAAGCACAAACCCGCTGCCTACGGGAAGGCCATAACGGAGACAGGAGGTGGGAGTCCTGCACCACAGGTGGAGCTGGAGGAAGTGGAGGCCACAGTCATCAGTGTGGAGACGGTGCAAGGAGATGGGGGTATGGACACAGCTCAATAGGAAGTAACACAACATCAACAGGGTGAATAACAACCAAGGACAGGGGGGACAGGGGGAGATGGGCACCATGGCACACATGCACAACGATGTGTAGCACACTACCCACCCACAATGACCCTGTAACATGCCCCTGATCCCTGTGGCACACTGCAGCACGCACACATAGCAATCACAGCAGATCCACATTGATGACAATGTGGTACAATATGCAACCCCGATGCTGCAGAACAGAGGACACAACTGGCTCCGTTCATGCGCAGAAACAGGCCAACTATATCTAACAGAGCAGGAAACTGTGAGATGGAAATGTACGTGTACAACCTCACCTCCATCATATAGTCCAAATGTCCACTATCCGCATAATAATCCAGAACCTCCGAAACAGTCACAATGTACATTGTCATACAGTCTGCATGTAAACAAGAACAATGCGCCAACATACATATCAACACAATGTCAACATGCATCTGGCTCCCAACACTTCACCGAGCCACACATCACATTCCAATGCAACGTGTCAGAATGCCAAAAAGAGGTGGCCGAACAGGTGCGGGTGGGGTCTGAACCCATGGAAGACAAACTAGATCATATACATGGGTGTCCGATTCCCTTCAGGGACCACCTATACCCCACAAAGGAGACCCACACTGCGACAGTGAAACATGCATTTGTATATTTCCAGTACTGAACCACACCCAGAGGCACCCAATTATCATTCACACACTCACGCTGAACCTGAATACGATGGCCCCGTCCACTCCTCTTACATATTGAGTGGGTGACGATAAAGCTACGTGTCCAAGCTCTAACCCGCTGCCTTTGTGGTGACATGTTTGCATCTGCTGTACACAGCACAATGTAATGTTTTAGGGCCCGGGGCCCTCATGCATACATTATGACCACACGGACACATGTAGATAGTTTGTAGAACTGACTACGGGCCCGTGCGCACGACCCCTTTACTGGCAGGGCCACATGTACAGTGACGCCTGAGCTGGATGTGTGTGTAGTGAGTGTAAGCCAGCCCTCATTGAGTGGTGTGGTGCCGGCAACAGCTTGAACAGTGAAAACTATGAAAACAGAAAAAGAAAACACCAGTATAACAGAGACAACTGCTGAGCAACATGGAGGTAGTCGGAGCAAGTACAGAGGTCACTCAAGTGTCCGTGAGTTGCAGTGCAAGTATTTGGGGCACTAGAGCTGAGCACGCTCATGTGAGGAAATTGTCCAAGATTGTGTCCCTTCAGGATATACCTGATGCAGCTGCAGTGGGGTGTGTTGCACCTGCATCATCTTCCTCATCATCGTCCCAGGTCTCCCACACTGCCTGAGGTTACATTGCTGCGTAACCTCTCCACTGCACAAAACTCAATCAGTAACGGTCCATGGGTTGCGGGGCACTGAGTCAGTGGGACCTGGAGTGCTGAGCAGGGTATTAGGCAGATGATGCCATCCACAACAGGTGTGAGCAACTCCGTTAGTCTGCCAGTACGACTGTTTCGACTCTGGCAGTTGGTGGTTGGTGGTGTGTGCCACCTGCGGTGATGCAACGTCCGTGCAGGTCTGTGCTTGATTTGATGTGTGAGCCCTGTTGGGCCGCAGTTGAGGCTGGATGCAGCAGACAGCGCAGGGCCACATACACAAGGCATTGATGACCCCAAGGACATTGTCACAGAGGCCATTAAATATTGTATCAGACAGGGTCCATGACTTACACAGAGTTAGTGAGCCCGGATGCACTGCGGCTGGCACAGGCACACCGCCACTGGACGTTGACTTGCGGTGCACGGAGGTAGGGCCACGCGGACTGAGTGGGTCCTCATCGATGTCCGATGTGAGTCTGGCAGAGGATTATCTGTGGACAGTGGAAGATGTCCTGCAGGGCATTATGCAGAGGGCAGAAACCATCCCGAAGTGGCGAATTGAGGAGTGGAATGCTACAGCCTCTTTATTACCAGCACGTCAGTATCAGCTACATGAGTGAGAGACAACCCCCAGTCCTTAGACTCAGACGCCAATAAAGTTCAATCAGAGAGTGTCCATAAATGTCGGAGAACAGATTTAGTGGCACTGGGGCTGAGAAAGGATACAGTCTGCGAGGATGCCGGTACAATTATATGAACTAAGCCACTGCTAAATCAAGACTCGGTCCCAAATGTGTGACCTACTCGACCGCAGTGGTGCCCGAGGGCAGTAGTCTGCGTGGGTCCACAGACATGTGAGGTTGGAATGCTATACACCGACTTGGTGGCAACACATCGAAGGGAGTATAGTAACTCTGCCATAAATAATGGTCTCTGCCATAGTGTAATCAAGACTCAGTTCCAAATGTGTGACCTACTAGTCCGCTGTGTATGCCGGTGGATTACGTCAACGAGAAAGGAGTACTGCGGGCCTGTGTCACGGAGGCTGTGATGGTCTGAGAAGGCTGCCACTGTCACAGCCCTTGAGCTTGGAGCTTGCACCTGCACGTGGTGGACCCTCTTCAACACACACCAGTGTCAGCAGGTGAGCATTGAGGCCTAGGTGAGCAGGGGCGGGCAAGACTAGTTCGGGGACCAGCGGCCCGAGGTGCAGCAGGTCCACAGGATCACAGGCAACACCTCTCATGGTGATGGCATCAGCCTCGTTGTGGGGTGAGAGGTGCCACCCTGGCAGACACGTTGAGCATTCTGGAAGACAACCACACCCAGAGTTATGTGCCTTTTATTCACACCCCTACGCTGGCCTGGTGTACGCCGGGCCAGCCCACTCCGCTCATGCTTATTAGGGGGATGAAACAACCTACATTTCTGGAAGCTTCCCAACTTGCTGGGGTGACCTGGTTGCATCCACTGTCCACTACACTCCAAACAACAGCGGTGTATGTCAATATGGATATGTGTGTGGTCTGCATACTGCAGTCTGGCCATCACATCCATGCCACACCTGTCATTGTGTACATTCTCATTCATCGGTCACTTGCCTCCTTCGCACCTGCCTGGTCCCCAACTCTTCCCACAATCTGCTATCGTGTGGCTGAGGTGCCATGACATTGATGGCTTATGCACATGGCTGGCCAAGTTTCCCACAGTAAGTTGTGCTGTCGTGTCTGGTGGGTGGGCATGTTGTATGGCAATTTTGTATGTGAGTTTGTAACGTGTGTATTCCTAGAATTGTGAGATGCATGATTGTGGAGTTGAGGTGTGCGGTGTGTTCATTTGGTACTTGCCAACGAGCAGTGCTTTTCCGTTGGTGCCATCCTGGTAGCGCTGATGGATGATGGACTGTCGGAAGATGTAGGAATCATGCAAACTGCCTGGGTGGTTGGCGTCGACGTTGGTGGAGATTCCCCGGTGGTCTACTATTGGCTGCACAATGATGGAATACGTGTGATATCTGTTGCGGTTATTGTGTGCAGTGTTGCCAGGGGGCACAAGTAGGACATGTGTGCAGTCAATTGCCCCCTCACATGTGCGGGAAGCCAGCTATGGTGTAGACGCCTTGCTTGGTCTCCAGCTGTTCCTGTGCAGTGCGGTGGAAGTATAGATAGTGGGGTACCAAGCCGATGATGTCATCCACAACCATAATGAGGAACTTTGATTGGGCTGGTTGTGAGACACCTCCGACTCAGGTGGTTGTTGGTTGGAGGTTACCAGAGGCCAACACATGCAGCACGGCCAGCAGCTTTTTCTGTGGTGGTATGTTGGTTGTCCGCTGTGTTGGTTCCATCAGCCTGTGGACATTGGTGGTCAGGATGGGGAGGATAGTTGTCCCTTTGAACCTGTACTGGGCAATTACATTCTCTGGTGTTGGGTCTGTGTGGTTGGTGCATTTTCTGAAGCTCGCCGTCTTTGTTTGTGCTGCCTCAGTGTTGGTCTGGGGGGGCGGTGGGGGTCTGGGGGGTTGGAGGGTCCTGTGGGTGGTGGCAGTGGGTGTTGTGGCCCTCTTGTATGTCCGGCCTGCATGATCAGTGGCTCCATAGCATCTGTTGCCCATAAGGTGTGGCTCAGGGCTTGGCTCCCTTTTCCGGTTCAGGCTGTCGTCCGACTTTACACCAGGTCAGAGCAGGTTTAATTTCCTGCTGCTAATGCGCCTCATCGCCTGTTTAGGGATCTTATCACCGATCTGGCTGGTTGTTCAGAATGTTGTGGAGTGGTATTGTTGCTGCTTTTTGCATGGGAACGCCTACTCTGCGGTTCATTAGCGATAGTTGCGGTGGTCATCTGTGGCGATGTTTTTTGCGGCTGCTATCTTGGGTAAATTGATGATGTCGGCTGTTTGCACCAGCTTGTGAATTGGGTGATAAATATATTGCCACTTTGGCTGCGATAAAGTGGTGTTCACTCTGTGATAAATCATTGAGCATATGCCCCATAAACTTTTGAAATCTTGGGAATATTATGAATCAGTCTGGGGACAGCAACTAGAAACATTCATACAACTGAAGACATAGGGGCAGGATATAAAAAGTGGTAAGTAGGTATAGGCAAAGGCATATGCATAGGTGAGGAGAGGAGCTCAGAGTAAGGAGTTGAGGGGAGAAGAGGAGATGTTGTTGTATCAAAGGCTGGGTTGAGTAAAAGAGGGTAGGAGTGTGTAGTGAAGCAAATGAGGGAGTAAAGATGAGTTGGAAAAAGAAATACAACAGAAAGTGAGGAACATAGCAGAGTTAAGTGGTGCCTATGAACATGGAAAATATAGGAAAAGAATTCGGAAAAGAAGGTAGGGTGTGAGTAAGTGGAGGAATGACTGTGGGGTTCACAGTTGCATAAGAGGAGCACAGCCTCATGATGCCAAACAAATGCTTCATTATATACTAATTGGAAAAGGCCAGCAGAGTTCTTGGATAATGTGATAAAGAATTACTGGTACAAGCCACGCCAAAATATCTGGCACATACCAAAGTATCCCCTTGTTAGAGTTTATACACTCACAAACATGTACTGCACAGTTTCCAGGTGCAGGAGCATGTAACAGCTCAATGCACTGAATATAGAAGGAGCAAGTCTGAGGTATGAGTCTGGTTTAAGGGGATCAAGGCTGTACAATCTGTGCATGGATGTTGATAATGTAAGACATACATTATGAAACACCTCTGGTTTGTATACATGCGGAAGGTCTTCAGAGTCCCAATGGGGCACCTGAATCATGAAGATTTATTTTAAAGAGAAATAGCTAACTTTCTGATAAATATTTGAATACCCATCCTTGAGTGCTCTTGACAATAGCCCAGACAATGTTATTTTCAACCATAATAAACTTGCATAAGGAAAACATATATTTAAGTGAGCCCCAAGTACATTACATTCCTGCTAAATTCATCTAGCTCATTTACAGAGAGTCCATCAATGCCGCATTTGAACAGTGCTGCTGCCATGAAAGCATAGTGGATCCCAACAAAATAATTCCCACTGTAAATGACCATGATGCATGAGCACTTACATTTATCTCATACTGGTGGCTGTCCTGTAAGCTTACCATAATGGCAAAATGAGAAGCAAATCACTGCAAAACAACACGAAACACAAGCAAAACATTTTTGTCGGTGGCGCTGTGCTTATGACGGAGCGGTTCCGTCATGGCCCGCCCCGCTCAATGGAACGCTCAGCGCAGGCGCGGAATTCACGCCGCGCAGGCGCTCCGAGCGGGCCATGACGGAACCGCTCCGTCATCAGCACAGCGCCACCGCAGCTGATGACGGAGCAGTTCCGTCATCAGCAGGCAACAGGTTAGGAAGGATTCATGGTTGAATAGGTGCAGATGTAGGTATCAAGATAATGGTGAAAATCGCACTTGGTCATAATGGATAATAATGTTAGGGATAGGGAGATAAGTTGATGTTATGGTAAAGTGATGTTGTTCTTGTAATTGTTATTTAAGTGTTAGGTAAATGGACTGAAATTGTTGGTAGGTTGAAGTAAACATGACTCCATAATGGTACTTCTCCAAAATGGTGTCTTATTACATGACGTATATCCAAGATAATGATGCTAAATTAACTATGGGCCTAAGTTAGAGCTCGGTAGATGGGTACTCCATCACAAACTGACCCTATGTGCCTTTTTATGAGTGTATTATATCCTATGGCACTTGTAACATGGCAGAAGGGATATCCGTGACATTTGTGACGGAGTAACCCATCTAACAAACTTTAAATCAGGCCCTATTTGACTGATTTGATTTAAATTTATAGAGAGGAGAAATTATGTGAGGGCATCAAGGCGCTATAGATCACCATCCGTTAAAGTCCACTAGCATTCCAGATTCAGAAAATGTCTACAAGGGAAATAGTCAGGTCTTAAGAGCCTTCCTGGAGGGCAAGAGCTGCGGGATGGACCTTATGTTTAGAGGAAGGGTGTTCCAGAGTTTGTTGGCAGCCATAGAAAATGCTCTGTTGCTCCATTTCTTTCTTTTAGTTCTCGGCACCATGAGCTGAAGTTGAAGCGATGAGCAAAGGTGTTTGCTTGGGATATATCAGCTAAACATGGCATTTTATCTTGTGGATATGGGAGATAAAGAATCTGTGTACCATGCTGAGAGATTCAAAGCTGATGTGCTTATTAATTATAAACCATTGAAGGGTCTTCAATCCCGTCACAGCCAACTGCCACCTAGGAATGTCCAGAACAAGTCTAGCCAGTGCATTCTGCATCACCTGGAGTCTGTGCCACGTGTTTTTGTTTAAGTCCAGGTACAATAAGTTGCAGTAATCCAGCCTAGACATTACCAGGACGAGAGCAACCTGCTTACCAGCAGACTGCTGGATGAATGGAAAAATGTTCTTAAGCATCCTGTTGATCCAGGTGCATGTTGCTTTGCACTGTTCACTTGGGCATTAAAGTTAAGTTCAGTGTCCATCAGCACTCCAAAGTACTTAGCCGTTTTTCCCAGAAAAGGACAGGTCCCTATTGATTGAGGCCAAAAGCTACTGTTCCAGCGGTATGCCCCAGGTCAAAAAAGCATCACTTCCATCTTTTCCCCGTTGACTTTGGACATGCAACTTGAGACGTTCCCGACTACCAATCATGAGTTCTTGCCAATAGACACCATAATCTGAGTGTCGTCTGCATACAACACTTCCTCCATTCCAAAAAATGGATTATTGCCACCATGGGTGCCACATAGAGAATAAAAAGTGTAGCGCTCAAAGATGAGCCCTGCAGCACTCCACGGAGCAGGAAGAAGGCCTCTGAGTAGAAGTGCTGTAACTTCACTATTGGGTATCTTTCATTAAGGAAAGAGGACAAAAGGGCTAAAGCTTGATCAGAGATGCCAAGATCTTGGAGTATATCCAGCAACAGCACAGGTGAGATGGTGTTAAATGCTGCTGACAGATCAATAGTATCAGCACCAACCGTTGTCCTTTATCCATTAGACACAGTATTCACTCTGTGGCTGAGATTAATGTGGTTTCATTCCCATAATGTTTCCTAAAGCCAAACTGGGAGTCATTGACCAGTGCTGCTGTTCTGTAATTTCCATCAAGTGGATATTAAGCTGCATCTCGAGAATCTTTGCAGGAATGGGAAGCGGGGAAATCTGGTGATAGTTCTTGCAGTCCGTAATTTCCAGATTTGTTTTTTTAAGATAGGCCTAAAGTTAGCCTGCTTCCAGCTCCAAGGGTGGTATCCGGATAGGATCAAAATATTCATTAATTTGCATAGTGGAGGAGGCATTCTCGATGTTATTGGTGCGCGAGCTTGTATTCTTTACGACTCAGTTTATGAGAGAATTTTTCTTGTTCATCTTGGGTTTTCCTCTATGCCTGCTCTTGACGACGGCATGCTTGTTTCAGCATCCTCAGCCTATCTTTGTACGATGGAGCTGAAGGTAAGTGCCTTTTATGGGTGATTGCGATCATAGGGGCCAGTGTATTGACTCCACTCTCAAGCCATGCACCAAATGTAAAAAAAATCCGTATTTGTAAAGCGCAAACTACTCACCATTATAGGTCTCAAGGCACTGGGGGCTGTCGTGGAAATTAAGTCAGCTGAGGTCTCTGCCTCACTGCCGGAGTCATCTTAGATTACGCATCTTAGATTACTGTTTAGAGTTCTGGCTAGAGCCTCTGCCCAGACCCTTTTTCAGTTTCTAGATTTATCCAAAAGGTGAGGAGTTCTATTGTTTCTTGCTGGCAGAAGGGGTAAAAGATCAAAAGCAACTGCACTATGATCAGAACAGCTGATAGCAATGTTTTTTTGACAAACCTGTCTGGTATAATTGGTAAAAACCGCATCCAAAGTATGGCCCACCTTGTGGGTGGGGGGGGGGATACCAGTTTTGACAATCCGAAATTAACAAGAGCCTCTAAGAGGGTGCTTGAGTCTTTGTAGTCATTCTCCTCTAGGTGAAAGTTAAAGTCACACAAGATGGTCATCCAGTTCTCAGCTAGAAAATGTTCTAGTAGGAATTTAAGTTTCCTGAGAAAAGAGGTTCTAGGACTGGGGGGGGTCTACAAATCACAGACCCCTAAATGAGCAGGTGGCTGAGGAAGTTAGTTTAAAGTGGAGGGCTTCACAGGTTTCTGATTCTATTAAACATTTAAAGTGAGATGTGAATTCAATAGCCAGGCCTCCACCCATCCATCCCATCCTGTTCACCCTCTGAATAAAGTAGTTAGTCGGGATTGCGTCTACTACATTGGTTCCTGAAGCATTATTAGCCCAGGTTTCAGTGATGAGGACCCAGTCAGGTTCGAAGTCTGCTAAAAAGATGGCAAACTCCAAGTAGTGTTTTATGAGGGAGCAAGAATTTAAATGAAGATCGCCAGGGCTTGGATTTCCAGGGTCATTAATGGGTTTCATAACCATGTGCGCCCTAGTAAGGTTTTGGCATTAGGATACGCAATAGCCACAAGAGGCGCATATACATTGATGCTGTTTATAGAGATTCTCAACGGGGAAGATACTACAGGAGGGGGGCTTCCCACTCTTTCTCATCCCACTCTCTCTAATCTTTAGCAACTTTTCTCCAGAATAGCGAAGTCTAGTTACCTGTTCCCTCTTGCAAATACCAGGGTTCCAGGGGCCGGGCGCAGTCTGGATGCAGATGGGCACAGATGGGCTTGCCTTAATCTCACCTTCAGTTCGCCAGTGGCGTGCCCGCTGCACACATCTTCTGCATGGTCCGTGTACAAATGGGCCTTATGTAGGAGAGTCTATTGAAAAACTAGACTGCTAACTGTCGGTGTCTTCCTCTCTTCTTTGAGCCTGCAAGTGCCTCGGGAGCAGGCTTTCCTCTGCAACAATCGAGAAAAGCTGCTCGTGGTGGACCAGGGATACAGGAAGCCCACAGGAAAAACACTCAGCTTGAAGGCACAAGTGAGAGGGGGCAAGCTATAGACAGTGCGATGTTAAAGTGCTTTGAGCGATTAAAATGGATGATTAAAAATTATTTCTCAAGCATTAAAATGAGCAAAGCAGCTGTCAGAAAATGATAAAAGCAGCATTGATACAAGGAGAGATCAACCGGACGGCTCTATCTACCAGAGTGTCAACGTACACATGGGCCTTATGTAGGAGAGTCTACTGAAACACTTGACCTCTAACTATCGGGTTCTCCCACCCCTCTCTGAGACCGGAAGTGCCTCAGGAGCCTGCTTCTCTCCGCAACAATTGAGAAAAGCTGCTTGTGGCAGACCAGGAAAGCAGGAAGCCCACAAGAAAAACACTCAGCTGGAAGGTACCAGTGAGTGCTGGCAATGTCACCTGATTGCAAAACCAGTGAGATAATGTATATTGCATATCAGTGGCAGGAGGTTGTATGACCTCTTTGTTTGTGAAGAACTTTCTTTTGTCTGCTATACCAGTTCTGACTCTAAGCAGTGACCCGCTATGCATACTTAGATGTACTTCTTTTTGTATATTGCTTTTTTTTTTTTAATTGTGTGATTAGTTTGGCATACTTAATATGAGTGTCAAACCTACTGTCTCCTCTTGGGGATATTCACTGATAGCTTGCTCAAGGTATCTTTCAAGGTGAAAAGTACCAAACATGTAATTGACCAATCCTATAGCAGTTCAACAGCACACTAGGCTCTGGAACATCAGTGGAAAATGACAGTTCCCCACTTAGATTCTACCTGGTAGCTCATGGATACCCAAGGACAAAGAGTAAAGGCATCAAATTGAATAAATAGGAAATGTTTTGAAACCCACAAAAGAATATGCCATACTTTGATCTGTGTAACAAGGCGTATCTAAATCATCATTCTCAGGTTCAATTAACAGATGGGCAGTTACTTTGCAAGTTGTCTCTGGATGGCATTCAAGTGCCGTTTTAGCATTCAAAATATGTGTTACACCGCAGATCTGTTTTGTTTGTACGCTGTGTAGTACCTGCTTTGTGTTTGTGGATTCAGGTAAAGTGTGATGACCCATGTTCTTATGGGATACAAACTGTTGCCTACAATATAGTTATTATTGGCTATACGAGTGCTGGGAATATAAGGGATACAGAGATATTGGATGCACATAGGTTGTAATTGACCTACCTCCCACCGCCTCCTTCCTATCTTCTCACACACAAACCAATTATAAAGGTCACGCTAGTGAAACATATATGATTTGAGTGAGCTCCTTGCTTAAAGTGCCACGGTGACCGTAATAAGCCATTTTGATTTGCACACGATTAAAATATTCAGGGAATTCTGGCTCTTCTGGTTCTAGAACTTATACTCATTTGGAACTGAGAGATTGCTACATATATACAACATTTACAAACTCGTTATCTGTTCTGGATTCCGTTAACTTTTAGTTATTTGTCATTTTGCAGGGTTTAGTGCATATCTGCACCTTTTGTGGTTCCAAACAAATCAGTAACTGATTGCGAGTTCCGAAAGGCTTAATAAACCAGGCGCAATGAGGCTCACACTCTAAATGGGGTGGATTCACAGAACTAATATGAGACAAATTCCTAAATGTACTACTTTTGGTATTTACAGAAGACATTTAATAGTAGTAAAGTTAGGATTTTATCCTAAGTTTTTATTTTGTCTAAAGTTAGTATTTTTGTCTTAAGTTATGATTGTGTCTTAAGTTATGATTTTGCCTTAGTTTAGGATTTTGTCTTGTTAGGATTTTGTTTTAATTTAGAAGTTTGTCTTAAGTTTTATTTTAAAACAAAATCCTAATTTAAGACAAAATCCTAACTTTACTACTACTAAATACCTTCTGTGAATACCAAAAGTAGTAAGTTTAGGATGACACCCAAATCTACCTCAAGGTGTCTTCCTCTCATGATATCTCACTACTCAACTCACAACTGGATGTTAGTTCACCAACTCATTCTCAATCCCTCCAAAACGGAATTCCTCCTTTTATCTAGCTCTCTCTACCCGCCTCCTGTTCCATCCTGGATGGATCCGTTGAATTTACTCAACAGTAAACCCGTTATTGTTGACGGTGATAAATCCTTAGGTGTCATACATGACAAAAGACTCAACCTAATCTCACACATCAACTCCATTGCCAAGAGCGAACGTTATCAGCTGCGCCTTGTATGGGGGATTTTCGCGTACTTCCCGGAGAAAGACCTAAAAACCTTGGTCCAATCGCTAGTTCTCTCTAGACTGGATTATTGTAATTCTCTTCTGACTGGCCTTCCCAAATTTCACCTCTCCCCCCTCAAATCCGTCCTCAATTCAGCAGCTCGCTTCATATCAGGGTCCAAACGAAGTGACCACATCACTCCTATCCTGTCTTCGCTCCGATGGCTTCCCATCGGGCTAGAGCTATCTACAAAACGGCGTGCATCACCCACAAGCTTTGCGCTCTTCCTCCCCTCGCTATCTGGCGAATAAACTGAAATTGTCTGGAGACTCAAGACCTTCTCAGAATGCGGAAAAGTTCCTGCTTGAGCCCCCCTCCTTCAAAAGGGAAAAATTGATGGCGCAATCGTTCTCAGGTAATGCAGTGAGAATCTGGAACTCGCTTCCTCCCTTGTTCCGTGCCATCACCTCCATCCAGATCTTCAAAGTGGACCTCAAATCTCTTCTTTTCCAAAGACACTTTCAGAACTAATTCCCTCCTTCTCAGACCCTGCCAGGAAGTTCTTTAGTCATTGTAAATTTGGCATATATATTTATATTTTTGTTTGTACATTCTGTGCTTGCTGTGTTTGATATTGTGTTCCTTTTGCCTGCGTTGTTTTGATTCTATGGCCTGCTATTTTTGTTGGTTCCATTTTTGTAACAGTTTTCTCATGTAAACTAACTGGTTCTATTGTACAGTGCTCTGACATCTTCGGGTAAAGTCCGCTCTTTATAAAAATGCATTAAATAAAGAAATAAATAAAATTAATTATATGTACACTAATGCAGAGAAGATGCACCCAATTCACAAATGTAATCGTACAGCTGCACCCGCACATTTTCACCTTTGCATGGATGATAATTTACAAGGAACAAAAACTCACTAACCTTTCAATTCCAGTTTTGCTGGAAAGGTTTTGTGAATTCCTCATTGGGTCTATAAGAAGGTCTTCTCGGAAGGTACAGCTAAAAACGTTCACTTGCGATTTATTTTCCTAAGTGAGTCAACAAGTTCGTGCACAGTAAACTTCAAATTGCTAAAAACGGAATTTTCTTTTTTCTCTAAATGTCTCTTCGGTTTTCAACCGGAGTGCCAACCGTGGTACTATTAGGAGTTAGGAAATGTATCATGGTCAGTCACAAAGTTTTGCAAAATCACCAACTTTACACCCATCACAAACGTTGACCAGTTTCTAGTTCTTCGTTCAGCTTTGACCAGGTACACATTTTGTCTGCAGAGTAAAATAAGTTTCATGCTAAGAAACACACAGTCAAACAAAACACGACCAAGGGTGTGCAATTCTTTTTCATATTTGTGAAATAACTGCGTGCTGCAAAATGCAAGCACACTTTGTTTCTGCTTGTTTACAATTTGCAGAGCAGAGCAAATACGCGCAATGTTTAACATTAATCAGCTATCTGACACAACGGATTATCATAACTGTTATCTAGTGCTATGTTGAGTGAAAATCATAATTTTTTTTCCATTGGTGCTCCTCGGACTTTGATTTGTGCACGCCTGGCTACAGAAACTGTGCAAGCATTATATGGAATATGGCTTAATGCAAACCAGTGCTAATGTCGATCGATTTGTCAGTGCTGGTTTGTCCATCAGGGCTTTCCTTATTGCCCAGCAAGGTTACCTCCATTGCCATTATAAAGGTACTGGGGAAATTTGGGGGCCTATTACCAAGGGGGGCGATAGGCAATTATCGCCGCAGCGATAATTCTATAGCCCTATTAGCAAGCTGTTGCTAACTGATGTTAGCGACAGCATTTAGGTGATAGCGAGCGGTTTGGGTCCCGCTTTGCATTTCATTGATGTTTATCGCTAATGACAATGAAAGTGGGCGTACCCAACCAGTTAGTGACTGAAAGCAGTCACTAACGTCGCTATCACCTATTAGCAAGGCAGGCGTAGCGTTGGAAATATTCGCGCTAAGCGCAAATATCTCCAAATACACCTGCCCAGACCATTTCTTAGCCATGTTATCCAAAGGGAGGTGGATAACATGGCTAAGAGCATTTAGTCGCTAATGCGTGAATATTGCTGTTTTCTCAGCGATATTCACGCATTTCGCCGCTATCGCTGGATATTTTATCACAATGGAGAAAAACGTTGCTAATAGCATATTTTCTCCGCTAACATATCCAGCGATAGGCAGCAATTTAAAAAATCGTCGCTAAGCCTTTTTAGCGATAAATATTGCTACTTGTTGGTAATATGCCCCTTGGTTTCTTGTCTGGTATATTCAGGGGTCTAGGCTATTTTGGAGGGCTTCCAAATCTACATGGAAGCATTCTATGCCATCCTTCTTCTACAGTGGAAGTGTACAATTCACAGTGAATTTCCTATTGCTAGAGTAAAATTAAATGATCATGTGTTTCTGTTGACATTCTGACCAGTGGGAAGTTTAGGGGTACAGCTGTTCCATTCGCTGGCATGGGTATTTATTTTTATGTTGTCCTAATTCTATTCGAACGTTCATTTACTTCTCTGGCAATTTGGCGACATTCTCCAGCCATACCATTAGAGCACAATCATTCATTGCATGTCTCCAGAAGGTTGTGTGCCAGTGCCTGCTTTACTTGTTCACCTACACAGAAGAGAAACTTTAGGTGATGAATTTTGAAGGTTCATCAAAATGCCATGCCTTAATTTAAGATATACATTTACTAGTGACCTCAGATACGTTTTCTAAATGCGTCTACTTCAAAAGAATGGCCGCACTTTTATGACTTGTTCAACTTCTTCAGGAAAGAATGGGTTTTGGGCATCAGAGCAAATGCTGCAGGTGAAATGTGACAAGAGTGAGTCGGCTGCAATGAGATTTCTTTCTGTTATCATGCTTCTATACATACTTCTTGTATCACAAACAAAGGCCAATACTGCTAATTAGTTCTAGAATTTTATTTCATTCCTAAAGTTTCTCTTCTGTGTAGGTGAACAAGTAAAGCAGGCACTGGCACACAACCTTTTGGAGACATGCAATGAATGATTGTGCTCTAATGGTATGGCTGGAGAATGCCGCCAAATTGCCAGAGAAGCAAATGAACGTTTGAATAGAACGTTGTTACGTTGAAACCATAAGAAAACTGAACAACATTTTGACAATAGGGATTCATACCTACAAATGAGATTCTATGGTTTCTTATTCAAAAATTGTATATAAATTGTAAAAAAACAATTGTGTGTTGTTTTAGACTGTTAGTTGAATGAATGTTTTGAGTATGTATGAAAAGTTTACCAGTATAAATGAGGCTTAAAGAGAGAAGTATTATCATGTTTGTTTTTTGTAATGTGCTTCAAAAAAAGTTTGTTGAAATATAGAAATGTTTTGAAATAAGAAAAGTGTAAATAAAATGCAAATTTGAAATGATTGATTCTGTGATTAGAATTCCTCTTGCATAGTGTTTTGCTCATATGTAAAGAATGAAATAAGATTCTAGAACTAATTAGCAGTATTGGCATTTGTTTTGTGATACAATTTAAGGCAGGGGTTGGCCTTACTGCTTGGGAGCCCATACCCAGTGGTGATCTATACATACTTCTAGCATCTATGCCAGTTCATTTTGCATTATTCTTCTATATTTCTTTGCACACACCAATTCTGCAAGTGACATATTTGATCAGCTACTCCTATTGATGGTAAATTATATTTTGCAGTGTGTTAGAACTGGGGGTCTCTAGTTGGCAGAGGTAGGTACCACCGTCCAAATAGGGACCCTTGCTTCTAGTCAGGACAAGGAGATAACCCTCTCAGATAACCCCTGCTCGCCCTCAAGGTAGCTTGACCTGAGCAGTCTAGGCTAACCAGAGGCAATGCGTTAAGTATTTGTACCAACACTCACAGTAACACAGTGAAAACACCACAAACTGATTCCACAACAGTTTAGGAAAATAAAGATATTTATTCTAAACTACACAAGACCAAAAACGTCAAAAATCCAACATACACAATTCAAGGTTACGGTTTCAAATGAGTTCTTCAGGTTGCAATCAAAGTTCTTTAAGTTGCGTTAAAATAATCCCCAGATGCGTGAAAAGTTCACAGTTGCGTCACGTTTACTCACAGTACCTTTTAGATGCAACAAAGTTCCACAAGCAGGAAGCGGGTGCGGTGGAAACAAGCGATGCGTTACTCCTGAGACCCTGGGGAGGCGATACGACAGCCCCGCTGCAGCAGCGGGCGTGCGGCGACGAATCCGGTCTGTAAGGGGAGGAAGGCAGCTTGCGTAGATTCCGGTGCGTAGGTTCCGTGGGAAGTCTATTCTCGCAAAGGCACGATGCGATGATCTCGTAGGGGCTGCGACGATCTCCGGGGCGACGATGCGCGGTCCAGCGGTGATCCTCTCTCTTGCAGCTCCTCGGGGAGATGCTTCTGCAGCGATGGCTGCAGCGACGTGATGCGGTCCGCAAGCAAGCGGCGCGGCGTTCTCACCCAGACGACAGGCTCTGCGACGACACTCGCAGCGATGTTCGATTCTCCCGCACCGGTCTGGTGCGTCCCGCAAACGAAGGGTGCGACGGCTCCGGCAGCGATGTCAGGCGCTGCGCTGATCTCGACCTTCGTAGCGGCGGGAAGCTTCTCGCACTGTCGGGGATGCGCTCCGCAAGCGAGCGATGCGACACTTTTCAGCTTCACAAGTTTCTCAGCTTAGTCTTAAGCTTCCCAGCTCAGGTTCAACTTCTAGAGGCCCCACAACTGGATCAAGCACTCTACGAAGGACAGAACTCTCTCAGCAGAGTTCAGGGAGACTGGGGGTGAAGTCCTTTTGTTCCTGGGACTTCGGAAACAGGGAGCCAGCTCTTCTCAGGCCCTTGGAGATTCCTTACAAGACAGGGGACACAGCTCACAGCAAAGTTCTTCCCCTCTCCTTGGCAGCAAAGCAACAGCAGGTCAGTCCAGCAGAGCAACAGCAGGACAGTCTTCCTTCTTCAGAGTCAGCTTTCTCCTTGGCAGAGGTTCCTTCTTGATTCCCAGGATGATCTAATTTTCTGTTGTCAGGGGTCCTGTACTTATACCCCTAAAGTCTTTGTTCTCTCAGTGCATGTGGGCCCTGAGCCCGGTCTGAACCAGTTCTGGGTGGATCCTGAGCACTTTGTTTTGCTGGCTGCATCTTTCCTTTCAGAGTGAGGGGCAGAGTCCTCAGCCGCCCAGCAGGAGGTGGAGCCAGCATTGTGGCAGGCAGGCACAGCCCTATTCAGCCCAGGTGCTAACTCCTCCCACCACTCAGGTAGCAATTGCTCCACTCAGCCTAGTGCTGACTCATCCAGCCTCTGGGGCATTCCCCAGCCCCTGTCACTCACAAACCAGACAGTCAATACACAAACAGTCTCAGGCACACAGAAGGGTCAGACAAGAGAACAGCAACTTTCTAAAAGTGCTGTCCTCAAACACAGGATCTAAAAACCACCTTTCCTAAAAGATGCGTTATTAAATTCTGAGTTCAGGGATACTAGATACGTATGTCCTATCTTGTTCCTAT
Source organism: Lissotriton vulgaris (assembly GCF_964263255.1). Taxonomy (NCBI): domain Eukaryota; kingdom Metazoa; phylum Chordata; class Amphibia; order Caudata; family Salamandridae; genus Lissotriton; species Lissotriton vulgaris. The sequence continues at coordinate 950,943,772 of NC_141691.1, forward strand.
GGGAAGAAATGCCGTTAACCACTGTAGCCAGCATTCCCCATGTTAACCTATGGAGCAAGATAGCCTTACAATAGTGAAAAACGAAAATGGCTGTAATTCACTACCAGAGCATGTTACCTGCACTAGTACATGCCCTACCTTTCACATACACAGCACCCTGCCCAGGGGGGTACCTTGGGCCTTCCATAGGGGCGACTGATGTGCACGAAAAGGGAAGGGTTAGGCCTGGTCAGTGGGGACACTGACCAGGAGGACATGGCAGTTCTAAACTGCCCATAGGCGCTGCAGTGGCAGGCCCGAGACACCATTTTAGAGCTACTCCTGTGGGTGGCACAATCAGTGCTGCAGGCCCACTAGTAGCATTTGTCATCACCAGCCCTGGCACACCCAGTGCACTTTACTAGGGACTTCATGGTGATACAAATGTGCCAAACATGTATATCCAATCAGAATAACAATTTACAAAGGGAGCACTTACACTCTGGCACTGATCAGCAGTGGCAGAGTGTCCAAAGCATCTAAACCAGCAAAAACGAATTCCAGCACAGCATCAAAAATACAGGAGGCAGAGGCAAAAAGATAGGGGTAATCACGCCAAAAGATGTCAGGTCTAACACGTGTCCCCTCCAGCTGAAAGTGGGGAGAACTACCCACCCTCTTGGGAGTTCTCTTCACTAAGGCGGAAAAACCTGGACAGACCATCAGCGTTGGCGTGTTCTGTACCAGGGCGGTGTTCCACCGTAAAGTCCATTCCCTGTAGGGAGATGGACCACCTCAACAGTTTTGGATTTTCACCCCTCATGTGCATTAACCACCTGAGGGGCCTGTGGTCGGTCTGAACACGAAAGTGAGTCCCAAACAGGTAGGGCCTCAACTTTTTCAGAGCCCAGACCACAGCAAAAGCCTCCCTTTCAATCGCACTCCACTTCTGTTCCCTGGGGAGTAGCCTCCCACTAATGAAAGCTACTGGCTGGTCTCCATTCTCCTCAGTGGCTTGTGAGAGTACTGCTCCCACACCATGCTCTGAAGCGTCCGTCTGAACTATGAACTCACTGGAAAAGTCAGGTGCCTTGAGCACCGGTGCTGTGCACATCGCAGTCTTCAGGGCCTCAAAAGCAGTTTGGCAGGCGTCAGTCCAGTCAACTCTTTTGGGCAACTTCTTGGAAGTGAGTTCTGTCAAGGGGGCGACAATGGTGCCATATCCCTTGACAAACCGTCTGTAATACCCGGTGAGTCCTAAAAAGGCTCTCACCTCTGTCTGGGTCTTGGGGGGCTCCCAAGCCAGAATGGTATCAATCTTTGCCTGTAGGGGCGCCACCTGGCCGCTCCCCACCTGGTGTCCCAAATACACCACAGATCCCTGCCCTATCTGGCACTTACTGGCCTTGATAGTGAGGCCTGCCTTCTGCAGGGCCTTCAACACTTCGCAGAGGTGTTGCAAGTGTTCTTCCCACGTGGAGCTGAACACAGCAATGTCATCCAGGTATGCGGCGCTGAATTCCTCCAGCCCGGACAGTACCTGGTTAACCAGTCTCTGGAACGTGGCAGGAGCATTCTTCAACCCAAAGGGCATGACACGGAACTGGAAGTGCCCCTCTGGCGTTGAAAATGCTGACCTCTCTTTGGCCCCGTCAGTTAAGGCAATCTGCCAGTACCCCGAAGTCAAATCGAACGTACTGAGGTACTTGGCAGCTCCCAACCGATCCACGAGCTCATCAGCTCTGGGGATAGGGTGTGCGTCAGTCTTTGTGACCGCATTGAGCCCACGGTAGTCCACGCAAAACCGGAGTTCTGGCGGGCCACAGGGGGTAGCAGCTTTCTTGGGGACCAAGACCACTGGGCTAGCCCAGGGGCTGCTGGAGGGCTCAATCACCCCTAGCGCCAACATCTTGGAAACCTCTTCCTTGATGCTGGCCCTGACCTTGTCGGCTACCCTGTAAAACCTTTGTTTTACCGGCAGACTGTCTCCAGTGTCCACATCATGGACGCACCAGGTGGTGACTCCTGGGGTCAGGGAGAACAGAGAGGAGAACTGACCCAACACTTGGCGATAGTCATTCTGCTGTTCTGGGGTCAGGGTGGGCGAGAGGACCACACCATCCACTGACCCATCGTGCTCCTTAACTGACAGGAGGTCAGGGAGAGGATCGCTATCCTCTTCCATCCCTGCATCTGTAACCATGAGCATGGTTACTTCAGACCTCTCAAAGTGTGGTTTGAGGCGGTTCACGTGCAAAACTCTCAGGGGCTGCCTGGGAGTCTTCAGGTTAACCAGGTAGGTTACCTCACTCTTCCTTTCTACCACCTCGTATGGCCCAGACCACTTGTCCTGGAGCGCGCAAGGCTCCACTGGCGCCATCACCCACACTTTCTGCCCAGGTTGAAATTCGACCAGAGTGGTATTCTGGTCGTACCATCTTTTCATTTCTTCCTGGCTTGCTTCCAGGTTCGCCTGAGCGAGTTTCCTGAAGCGTTGTGTCTGGTTGCGGATGGCCAGCACATAGCTGAACACATCCTGGGGGGTTTTTCCACGGGACTTTTCCCAACCCTCCTTCACCAGTGAGAGAGGTCCTCTAACAGGGTGGCCATACAGGAGTTCAAAGGGACTGAACCCTAAGGACTTCTGAGGCACCTCCCTGTAGGCAAACAACAGGCATGGTAACAAGACGTCCCACTTACGTCTCATGGGCTCCGCTAGGCCCATAATCATACCTTTCAGGGTCCGGTTGAACCTTTCAACCAACCCGTTTCCTTGAGGGTGGTAAGGAGTGGTGAACTTATAAGTTACTCCACACTCCTCCCACAGAGACTTCATGTACCTAGAGATGAAGTTGGTACCCCGGTCGGAGACCACCTCTCTGGGGAACCCCACACGGGAAAAGATCCCCATCAATGCACGGCCCACCACGGGTGCTGTGATTGTCCTGAGAGGGACTGCTTCCGGGTACCGGGTGGCATGGTCCACCAAGACCAGGATGAACCTGTTGCCTAAGGCTGTCTTGGGGTCCAGGGGCCCTACGATATCTATACCCACCCGCTCGAAAGGGGTGCTCACCACTGGGAAGGGTTGAAGGGGGGCCTTCAACTTCATCCCAGTCTTGCCACTAGCTTGACAGGTTTGGCAAGATCTGCAAAAGGAACCGACGTGCTTCCTCATCTGGGGCCAGTGGAAGTGGGTGACAAGCCGGTTTAGGGTCTTGTCTTGCCCCAGATGTCCTGCGAGAGGCACATCATGAGCCAGACCCATTAGGAAGTTTCTGAAGCGCTCGGGTACCACCAGCACACGGGCTGCACCGGGCTCAGCAAACTTAGGCTCGCTATAAAGTAGGTCACCTTCCCAGTAAACATAGTGATCTTTGACTGCTCCACCTGCTGCCTGATCTACAGCCTGTTGCCGCAGACCAATGAGGGAAGGGCATTCCTTCTGCGCCTGGCAGAACTCCTCCCTGGAGGGACCACCTTCTTGCTGCCAATGGGTCAGCTCAGGTAGGTCTCCCAGTTCGGCCACCTGTTCCCCTGTAGGTTCCAGGGCATCCCCCTCAGGTTCTGCTTCCTCCTGGACCGTGGGAACGGCTGGGGCTGGTTTCCCGCGCCCTCTGCCTCTTCCTCTCCTGGCAGGTCTCTGGGCCACTGTTTCAGGCTCCAGTTCTGCTGATTCACCCTTACTGGCTGCCATAGCACGCGTGGTCACGCAGATCCACGCCGGCAGACCCAACATCTCCAAGTGAGTTCGGTGTTCTATGTCCTTCCATGGAGAACTCTCCAGGTCGTTGCCTAACAGACAGTCCACAGGCAAGGCATCACTGACAACTACCTCCAAAAGACCAGAGACTCCTCCCCATTCAAAGGAAACCTTCGCTATCTTGCAGAGGCGCACTGAGCTGTCAGCGGCCACTACAGGGCGGAGTACGCCAGGGATGATTTGCTCGTCAGACACCCACTGACACCTCACGGATGTCACACTGGCTCCGGTGTCTCGCAGAGCCTCAACCTCCCTCCCATTGATGGTCACCTTCTGCCCATATTTCTTAGTGTTAGAGGGCAGTAAGGTTTCCTGGACCACCTCTTGGTCTCCTAGCGAGACAAGGGTCATAACTGCTAGCTCTCCCCAGTCACTAGAAACCAAATCCCCACCCAAAGCTACACTAGCTAACGCTGGGGCGGGAGCACCAGTGGGTGCGGGCTTCTTCTTGGGACATTTCGGAGCAATATGGCCCACCTCGTTGCAGTGATAGCAGGTAGGGGGACCCTGGTTATTTCTCTTGTCCCGCCTACCCTTAGAGGGCCATGGCTGTTTAGGCTTGGGGGTTTGGGAATCCTTTTCCGGGGAACTACTTTGGGGCCCTTGTGAGAACTCCTTTTGGTTACCCTTGTCCCCCCCACTCTTCTGCTGGGGACCCTGCCCACCTTTGGCTGTGGTACCCACAATTCCTTTGTGGACCCTGGTACTGGACCAGCGGTCCGCCTCCTTAGCAAGCTCAATGGGGTCTGTCAGCTTGCTGTCTAAAAGATGCTGGCGCAGCTCTGGAACACAAAGACTACTCAAGTGCTCCCAAATGATCAAATGCAACAACCCCTTCAAATCAGTTACTTTACTGCCCTTCATCCAACCTTCCAGTGCACGCGAGTACCCATTCACACACTCCATCCAAGTCTCAGACTCTTTCTTCTTGGAGTTTCTAAACTGCAGTCTGTACTGCTCTGGAGTAAGGCCATACCTGAGACATAAGGCCTCCTTCATATTGGGGTAGGTCATGGCACCTGTCAACTCTAAAGGCTCTAGAGCACTCCTCCCAGACGCCTCAAAATGTTTCCACAGGCCCGCCCCCCAATACTTGTCAGGCACATCATTCATCTTCAATGCAATTTCATACAAAGTGAACCAGGCATAAATATCCTCACTCCTATGGTAATTCTGTACCAGGTCTTTGGGAATATATACTTTACCCCCATGCACTGGCTGCGCGCTGCCACCATTAGAACTGGCATCCACCTCCTTGTTTTTCAGATCCAGCTCTTTTATTCTCAATTCATGATCCAAAAGCAATTTCTTTTCCTCTAAGGCGCGGGCCTCTCTCTTGTCTTCCGCTGCCCTTTCTTTCTCCAACTCCAATTGCCTCAGTTTCATTTTCATGACTTCCAAGTCATATTCTCTTATTCTTTGATTTTCCTGTAACTCTTCTGGGGTGAGGCCCCTACCGGAGTGGTTGCTGCCAGCTCCTGAGCCTACTCTGCCCACTGGCAGATCTTTGCTTTGAAAACCATTTTCTACATCCACATCATCTTCCGCTTGTGCCTCCCAATGGGCTCTCAAGATTCTCTGTAGCTCCTCCTTTCTGTAGGCGCTTTTTATGGGGCACTCAAACTGCTGGCAGAAGTACCTTAGTTGCTCAACTTTGTATGAACACAAATCTTCAATGCAAAACTCTAATTCTGCTTCTTCTGCCCTCTCACTGGGTGCCTTCCCATTTTGAGACATGGTGCTTTTCGAAGAGTTACTCAACAACAGGATTCAAAAACTCAAAAAACAGTAGTATGCGGTGGCGTAATGGTCTGCACTCACTAGTGATGTACACCAATTACTGTGGGTCAAGTACAAATACAAGTTCAAATCCCACCGCCTGACCACCAATGTTAGAACTGGGGGTCTCTAGTTGGCAGAGGTAGGTACCACTGTCCAAATAGGGACCCTTGCTTCTAGTCAGGACAAGGAGATAACCCTCTCAGATAACCCCTGCTCGCCCTCAAGGTAGCTTGGCCTGAGCAGTCTAGGCTAACCAGAGGCAATGCGTTAAGTATTTGTACCAACACTCACAGTAACACAGTGAAAACACCACAAACTGATTCCACAACAGTTTAGGAAAATAAAGATATTTATTCTAAACTACACAAGACCAAAAACGTCAAAAATCCAACATACACAATTCAAGGTTACGGTTTCAAATGAGTTCTTCAGGTTGTAATCAAAGTTCTTTAAGTTGCGTTAAAATAATCCCCAGATGCGTGAAAAGTTCACAGTTGCGTCACGTTTACTCACAGTACCTTTTAGATGCAACAAAGTTCCACAAGCAGGAAGCGGGTGCGGTGGAAACAAGCGATGCGTTACTCCTGAGACCCTGGGGAGGCGATGCGACAGCCCCGCTGCAGCAGCGGGCGTGCGGCGACGAATCCGGTCTGTAAGGGGAGGAAGGCAGCTTGCGTAGATTCCGGTGCGTAGGTTCCGTGGGAAGTCTATTCTCGCAAAGGCACGATGCGATGATCTCGTAGGGGCTGCGACGATCTCCGGGGCGACGATGCGCGGTCCAGCGGTGATCCTCTCTCTTGCAGCTCCTCGGGGAGATGCTTCTGCAGCGATGTCTGCAGCGACGTGATGCGGTCCGCAAGCAAGCGGCGCGGCGTTCTCACCCAGACGACAGGCTCTGCGACGACACTCGCAGCGATGTTCGATTCTCCCGCACCGGTCTGGTGCGTCCCGCAAACGAAGGGTGCGACGGCTCCGGCAGCGATGTCAGGCGCTGCGCTGATCTCGACCTTCGTAGCGGCGGGAAGCTTCTCGCACTGTCGGGGATGCGCTCCGCAAGCGAGCGATGCGACACTTTTCAGCTTCACAAGTTTCTCAGCTTAGTCTTAAGCTTCCCAGCTCAGGTTCAACTTCTAGAGGCCCCACAACTGGATCAAGCACTCTACGAAGGACAGAACTCTCTCAGCAGAGTTCAGGGAGACTGGGGGTGAAGTCCTTTTGTTCCTGGGACTTCGGAAACAGGGAGCCAGCTCTTCTCAGGCCCTTGGAGATTCCTTACAAGACAGGGGACACAGCTCACAGCAAAGTCCTTCCCCTCTCCTTGGCAGCAAAGCAACAGCAGGTCAGTCCAGCAGAGCAACAGCAGGACAGTCTTCCTTCTTCAGAGTCAGCTTTCTCCTTGGCAGAGGTTCCTTCTTGATTCCCAGGATGATCTAATTTTCTGTTGTCAGGGGTCCTGTACTTATTCCCCTAAAGTCTTTGTTCTCTCAGTGCATGTGGGCCCTGAGCCCGGTCTGAACCAGTTCTGGGTGGATCCTGAGCACTTTGTTTTGCTGGCTGCATCTTTCCTTTCAGAGTGAGGGGCAGAGTCCTCAGCCGCCCAGCAGGAGGTGGAGCCAGCATTGTGGCAGGCAGGCACAGCCCTATTCAGCCCAGGTGCTAACTCCTCCCACCACTCAGGTAGCAATTGCTCCACTCAGCCTAGTGCTGACTCATCCAGCCTCTGGGGCATTCCCCAGCCCCTGTCACTCACAAACCAGACAGTCAATACACAAACAGTCTCAGGCACACAGAAGGGTCAGACAAGAGAACAGCAACTTTCTAAAAGTGCTGTCCTCAAACACAGGATCTAAAAACCACCTTTCCTAAAAGATGCGTTATTAAATTCTGAGTTCAGGGATACTAGATACGTATGTCCTATCTTGTTCCTATGGGAAGAAATGCCGTTAACCACTGTAGCCAGCATTCCCCATGTTAACCTATGGAGCAAGATAGCCTTACAATAGTGAAAAACGAAAATGGCTGTAATTCACTACCAGAGCATGTTACCTGCACTAGTACATGCCCTACCTTTCACATACACAGCACCCTGCCCAGGGGGGTACCTTGGGCCTTCCATAGGGGCGACTGATGTGCACGAAAAGGGAAGGGTTAGGCCTGGTCAGTGGGGACACTGACCAGGAGGACATGGCAGTTCTAAACTGCCCATAGGCGCTGCAGTGGCAGGCCCGAGACACCATTTTAGAACTACTCCTGTGGGTGGCACAATCAGTGCTGCAGGCCCACTAGTAGCATTTGTCATCACCAGCCCTGGCACACCCAGTGCACTTTACTAGGGACTTCATGGTGATACAAATGTGCCAAACATGTATATCCAATCAGAATAACAATTTACATAGGGAGCACTTACACTCTGGCACTGATCAGCAGTGGCAGAGTGTCCAAAGCATCTAAACCAGCAAAAACGAATTCCAGCACAGCATCAAAAATACAGGAGGCAGAGGCAAAAAGATAGGGGTAATCACGCCAAAAGATGTCAGGTCTAACACAGTGTATTTGTAGTAGAAAAAGAGTGCTTATTGGTAGCTTTTTCCTGCACTGCATGTGAAGTATAAAATTAAACGTAAGCCACAGTCCTGCAAACTCTCTGGCAGGGCCGGACTGGTGCTTTCGGGCACCGGGCAATCCCCCAGTAGGCTGGATGGGGTGGGGGCCGGTTTTCCAGCAGGGGGCCAGTTTTGTGGCTGGGGGCCAATTTTCAGTCCGACCGTCGTGTTCGGGCCCAGCAGCAGCTTCTAGTTTCTTCCTCGACTTATCTCGAGGCAGCGTCATTGTGTGCATGCATGTCATTACAGCGTGCGTGTGACAGGTTTGATTTATGACGCAGAAACAGCTCTTCTTCGCTGTGTTGTGATTCCCGAGGCATGTGTGTTTACCCTGTTCCTGCGATGGATAATATCCATGACGGATAAATACAGATACATTCCCAATTTACCATTGTTAGGGTAATGTTTATTCTTTCTGCACACATCGTTTATTTTCAGTCAGCATGTACACGGCGCCCTTGCCACCTCTTTCTTCCCGAGACATTACAGTCTTCAGCCCATCAGTACTGAAAACATGTTCTCTGTTATGAAATAAATAAAAAAATTGGTTGTATAACAGATAACTTTTAGATTCTTCTTAGCGATCTTTTCTTCTGTGTTCATGGGAAATAAACTAAACATCCACATTTATTGCTGAAAATACAGCGGCAGAGAAAAGAGGCGAGCTCAACATGCTGCAGAATTATGGGGCGGGATAGAAGAGTGTAGAATGGTGGAAATTGTGGAAGGTTTGTGGAAGTAAGTTGAGACACATTTTTAGATACTTAACTTCTACTTGGGTGTGCAAAAAATGTTATCAGTGGCCGGTGACACTCGAAGATCCCACAGGGTCACCCACCATTAGTGAGGTAGTAAATACCCACAAAGTTGCAACTTTGTGGGTAATCACATCTTTTTCTGGTCATCTTTTTGACACCATTTGCACATGTACATTTTCTCCCAAAAAAGGTTATATACCTACCCCTCTCTCGCTCTCACTCTCTCCCCCTCTCTCTCTCCCTCCCTCTATCCCCCCTCTTTCCCTCTTTATCCCCATATCTCTGTCGGTTCCTCTCTCACTCTCTATCCCTTTCTCTCTATCCTTTTCTCTTTCTCCCTCTCTCTATCCCTCCCTCTCTCAATTTTCTATCCCTGTATTTCTCTCCCCCGTCTCTCTCTCCCTCTCCCTCTCTCTCCCTTCTCTCTCTCTCTCTCCCCTCTCTCTATCTCTCCTCTCTCCCTCTATCTCCCCCTCCCTCTCTCTATCGCTCCCTCTCTCTTTCCATCCCTCTCCCCATCTTTCTCTCATTCCTCTCATTCCTCTCCCTCCTCTATCTCTCATTCTCTTCCTCTTTTTCTCCCTCTTCTTCTCCCTTTCTCTTCTTCTGTCTCATTTACTATGCTTTATTTTAGCCTTTCTGTCTTCCAAATTTTCTTGGGGGGAGAAGTTCAACTCCCGAAACTCCCCCTAGTAGTGGTTGCTCACTGCACTTGCTCGCTACACACCATGTGGGGGCTGGTCTCACTATTACTTTGTTATCTCGGATTCACTACTTGTGTCTATCATTGGTGCTCAAACCCCCCCCTAGTGTCGGTCGGGCTCGCTCGCTCGCTATGCGCCGGACGGGGGCTGGTCTGGCAAAATTTGCCAGGGCTGCTTTAAGTTCCCAGTCCGGCCCTGTTCTCTGGTGCTGATGGTGGGAGACATCTATCCCCAGTGTATAGCTATTATGCTGCAGGGAAACACCAACCATTTTCCAAAACAAATGGTTGCACTCTAATGAGATATTTTCAGATACGTATGACATGATAGAAATAAGTATGGTTATGGCCACTATAAATATTACTAATGGACATCAAAAATTGCACTCTGTGGCATCTTTCAATCTATGTATCAGAAGAACTTTCATCTAGGGCAACACCTTTTAATAGTGCAACACAATAAATGATGATCCCTCACATGTGGTGCTGTTTAATATGATGAGACACAAAGTACTTTCCAGTCATGTGGACATGTAAGTTGATCCTTCATTTTCTTACAGACTGCAACTTTGCTGCTTAATTTCCCATACTGCAACACACAAAAATTGTACATGCCGGATGCCTTACTTTCCCAGTATGTCACACATATCATGGTAGAAGTCTCCACGGCTGTTGGTTCTCCATTCCATGTAATTTTCATCTTTGCGTGCAGATGAATTTTCTTACCTCATGTTGGTTCACCCTCCATGTCTGCTGTGTCTGTCCCATGGAATCCAGAGTTCCTTTGTAGAAAAAACATTGCTCCCACGTGATTTTCACTCATACCGGACCTTCCTGGGTGTTGGTGTGCCCACTGGCTGCATGTGCCAACTTTCTGGTATTTGCCAAATCTTAATTTACCCCACATACTGTAAAGGTGCACAGCCATGTTTTTTTTCACATTTCTCTGGTTCTGAGATGCTGAACATGCTCAGTCGTCCCCTGTCACTGGTGCCATATCAGTTTAAAGTCAGGCAGTCAGACGATGACACTGCTTCAGTGTGTACACGTTTTTTGATTTGGGTGTAAGTGGTTTGCTGGGTGTTCTCTGTCAGTGTTGAGTACCAGTGACAAGACAGGTACCATATGGAGATAGGTGAAACTTCAGCTTAAATTTAGAGTCAGGGCAGAGCAGGCTACATTTAAAAGAAGCAAGAGTAAAGAAGGGGTGGGGTGTACAAAAGGCTCTCCAATAAGGGTGAGCGTGGGAAAGTGGGTTATTAGTAGGTGGAGGTATGCACTTTCAGCTAGTAATAATACAACAATCATTAATAAGATCCAGTCAAGTTTCAATATATTAATCCTTGCTCAAACTTTGGCAGCTAGGCAGGTGAGCAGTCAGGCTTAATTTAAGAGACACGAGTGTCAAAAAGTTAATATCACCAAAACAGTAAATAAGTAAAAGATAGAGCTCAATAAAAATGCAATACCAATTTCTTCAAATAGAGAATATTTTCATCTTTAAAATGACACCAAAACGACAAATATCCAATGTAGGGAACCAGCGATATGAATTTGTAAATTATAACTAAAAATAATATTCATTCTAGCACTAAAAATCTTAAAGTGCCACTCGCGTATATATGGTAGTGCTACACTGTGACAAAGTCAAAGTTTTAGGCTGACCGATGAAGGCTAGGTTCCAGTCAAAAGTTTACCTTCCCGCAAGGGACCTAAATATGAGTGCAGCCGTCTTACGATGGCCACACTCATGGTGGCGCATCACAGGCGGTCTACCGTCTGCCAGATTACCACTCTCTGAGTCGGTCCAGCAGTTGAACTGTTGGCGCTGTGGAAGAGCAATGCAAAATTCAGAGCAAGAGTAATCAGGCCTTAGTCTTTTTCTTGCAGTTGTTTTCCTGTTAAAGGGCTCATGGGCCAGTCTTAAGGCCTCTCTGATCTGAAGGCAGATTCAACAATGCAGTCTGCTGCAGCACAATTCTTCGGTGGGTCTCTGGTGCGTCTTCTCCAATGTCAACAAAGAGGAGCTCTGGGGCGTGGCTATGCCGGGTGCGAGATGGCCGCTCGGAGCTGAAGCTCTCCTGGCCGTAGCGCCCAACCGATAATATACTGGACTTCCATGTGGCCATAAACTAGGAAAACCTCCAGAGCAATCCTTCAGGCAGTTCGGATGCCCACAGCGGTGCAGCAGAGATCCGGGCGGCGGCGAGCGGACGACAGACAGCGTTGTCTCTATCCGGAACTCTTGGGGAAAATGGCGGGAGCTAGGATCCTGCCCGAGAAGGAGGCCGCTGTGGCGGAGTGTAGACGTGGCCGGCTGGCAGCATCAGGAAAGCGCAGTAGGTGTATTCACCCCATGTTGCAACTGGGGCTCTGCTACAAACATCGGCAGCCCCCGCGCAGTGCGGGGACTCCGCCAGGTCTCCCATATTGCACTTTATCAGCCCCCAGAACCCAAGGGCTGATAACACACAGCAGCGGCCCCGCAATACTTAGCGCATGGGGCGCTGAGCCTGGCCCAGATTCTACCTCCAGGCGGCACCCCCGGGGCCTTAGGAAACAGCAAGGAGCCCCAGCGGTTATAAGCATACGTGACGCCTTTCTCCCCCTCCACCTGAGACCCCAGATAGGGCCGAAGTCATGGCGTCCCTGTTTTATTGCCCACCAAACAGAGTACTGAAACTGATCTGCAGGCCCCCTTTGCCAGCTCGGAGCCCGTCGGAGTGCTAGGAACCACCACATTGCAAGCTTACCTCAAAGGCTATAGTTGGGTGATCACTTCATTAGATGCCTGCGCAACCGGGGAAGCATAGGCGGAGACTTGCCTGAGACCTGGCTGGAGGGATACAGAATTTGGTAGCGGAGGCTGCGTGCCTTCACCGGAAGAAGCTCCATCATTTCAACATCTGCGGAGGATACCCCCAGGTATCACATCACAGGCTACCTGGCGACTCGAGCACTCTCTGGTTGATGCCAATCCACTCACCGTTGTAGCAGCGGCATGGGCCGCAAAGACCCTACGCAATGCGTCCTGCTCTTTGAGAAACTTGTGGAGCCTACTAGAGACCATCCCGGCGACATGGTGGATGGTGGGAATCCTCCGGCTACCTCAGCAGACGACCAGAGCCAATTGCACCCACTGCTATTGGAAATGAGAGCAAGATTCAAGGCGCTAGATGTCCGCTTTGACTCTCTGGAGAAGCACATGGCAGATCTTGGCACGAAGGTTCAGGTACACGATCGCCAACTTGATGTAATTGAGTCCCGCACATCGGACCTCGAAGACGGAATGGCGCAGGCAGTGAAGAAGATAGACCGCATGGAACGGATACTAAAGGAAGTCGCAACAAAGAACAAGGATTTGGAGGCGCGCAGTCGTCGTAATAACTTTCGCCTGGTGGGTTTGCCGGAATCCACTGCTTCGGGATGCATGGACAACTTAGTGGAGATGATCCTCCCTGACCTGTTTGGGAAGGAAGCTTTCACTCCTGGTTTCATGGTAGAACACGCCCACAGGTCACTTGGTCTGTGCCCCAACCCGGGCTGCCCACCCAGGCCCATTATTGCGTGAATAATTAACTTTCCCGACAGAGACACGGCACTGCCGCTGGCTCGTGAGCAGGGCAAACTTTCCTGGCAGGGCTGCAGACTCTCGTTATACCCGGACTTCACGACCATGGTCCAAGACGCTAGAAGGAAATTCCTAGTCGTCAAGGCTACTCTGAAAAAACTAGGGCTGAAATATGGAATGCTTTATCTTGCCAGGTTGAGAGTGGAGGTGAATTGCCGGTTCAAATTTTTGAAAACCCCACGGAAGTGCAGGAATTTTGCCGCAATTACAAACTGAACAACAAGCGCCTCCCGGAGACAGACACTGCTTCGCCCCCGCACAGTGGCTCTGCTGCCAGTGTAGATTTATTTTCGAACTCTGGGCGTGACTGACGGCTGATCGCCTGCTACCAGCCACTGCATCGCGCATTGGGAATGTTAATATATACAACCGGGACTTTTGCATTGAGTTTCATATCTGTTGAGGCTGCTAAGCTGTGGAAAGCGATACACCCCCAACTTTGGTGTACACCTCAGAGATCGTATTGGTGATGTTTGGTAGTACCGCTTTGGTTTCACTGTTGGTTATTTTTGTAATGCTATTGGTACTAATAAATATTTTTGCAATAATAGTATTGCCTCTTCGGATAGGCGGGAAGGCTGAGTGGGGGGAGGGGGTATTGCTCATATTGCATTGCACTGGCGCTATGATTCCTTTGTTTGTGTTAGCAAATGCTGGGTACTGTACTTGGTTACTCTTCGCTCTTAATATTTTCTTTATCAAATGGCACAGTTAGGTTATAACTCAGGTCCAGTGAAGTTCACATTAGCGACGTGGAATGTCCTTGGTTTGAATGACACGCGCAAAAAGCGTCAGGTTGTCCATTATTTGCTCAGACACGGGGTGGACATGGCCTTTTTGCAGGAGACACATCTTCCTGTCGGTGATCAGGCCAGGTTCGCCTCCTCCTGGGGCCGGAACAGATTCTTCGCTAACTATAGCAATTATGCAAGGGGCATAGCCATTCTCATATACAAGCCACTCGCTTTTAAGTGTCACTTTGTTACCTATGACCCAGACAGAAGGTTTGTAATAGTGAGGGGAACACTGCTCAGTCATAAGATAGTGTTGGTATGCATATATGGCCCGAATAATGATTTACCCGATTTTTATTATGCATTACTATCCAAATTACCGGCAACTCTGCTCCACGCCCCTACTATTGGGAGGAGACTTCAATGTCGCTTTGCACCTGCCCACGGACAGTACCTCCACTGCCCCAGACCCCAAGCCATGAGCTCGTAAAGCACTGCATTCTATACAGGAACACTTTTCGCTCCTGTATATCGGCTGGGCATGTGACCCGAGCCACACAACCTACACTCATTATACTAGTTACCATGACAGCTGGAACAGACTGGATTATTTGTTGGCTACACCAGACATTTCTAGATGCTTCCATAAAATCCAAACACTACCCAAAACATATTCGGACCTCTCCCCTGTACTGCTCTCCCTGATGTTACCATGCTCTGAGGACTTTGAGAGGCAATGCAGGTTCCCCCACAGGGCTCTGGAGGATGAGGTTTTTAGGAAGGAAGTCCATGAAGCAATTGAAGAATGCTTTGCACTTAACATTGAGTGGTAGGATACAGAGGCAGTGTTATGGGAGGGCTTTAACACCTTGGCTGCACAGGATAATCCTCTGCTGTGCTGCGCCATATTGATAATGGATGTGGTCATGACAAGCTCAGCTCGTCATGAGCACAAAAGCACTGTGCCTCATGATGAGCTGAGCTCGTCATGAGCACCGAAGGGGTTAAGGTGTACACTAGGGGTGTGTGCATGGCCAAAATCACCAGAGTGCTATGTGATATTCGTGGTACTCTGATCCGTGTGGAAGGTTAGATTGGTGCCCTAGACGATGTGCAAACGGTTGCAACAAACCCGGCATATGGCGTGAAGAGGGCAGCTTTACTTCTGGAATACAGATAGATGGCAGAGAGGGAAATGTTATATATAGCGAAATACCACGACGCTAGGGTTTACGGGGAGGGGGACCGCCCTGGTAGGATTCTGGCACAAATTGTTAGACCCCCTTACACAAAAGCCTACATCCCTGAACTGCAGTCACAGATGGGATGTCGCATAAATTACCCTGTAGGCATACAGCAATAATTTCTCACCTATTTCAAGACACTATACTCCACCAGGTTGGGGCAAGACCGTACTGCTCAAGAGGCCTATTTAGCAGAAGTGGCGCTTGTATATCTTGAGAAATTTATGCAGGACGTTTTAGCGATACCCATCACTGCAGAAAGCATAGACAAGGCCATTTCCTCCTTGAACTCTACCACCTCCCCCGGGCTGGATGGGTTCACTGGGGAATTTTACAAGGTGTACAAGGAACTCTTGATCCCTCATCTATTAGATATGTATGCTGAAGCATTGGAGAAGCAGGTCCTCCGGCTCACTCTCCGCGAGGAAGTTGTTATATCACTTCCCAAACCTGGGAAGGACCTATTACTATGCGGCTCCTTTCGCCCCCTGTCCCTCCTTAACCTAGACTATAAAATACTAGTTAAGGCATTGGCATGCCGCCTCTCGCTCCTGATGGAATCCATAATCTTCCCGGCTCAGTCGCGCTTTATACCCCATCGTCCCACGACGTTCAATCTCCGTACACTGTTCAACACCCTACACAGACTAGACCCGAACACCCCCGCAGCAGCGATCCTGCTAGACACTGAAAATGCATTTGACTCCTTGGAATGGCCCTTTTTTCTCTCAATAATGCAACAAATGGGTATGCCACAGGGATTCATAGCCACCACAGCCTTATTATATAGTAAGCCCACTGCTTGACTCTGCCTTAATGGCACACTATCTACTCCTTTTTCCCTATCACAAGGTACTAGGCAGGGCTGCCCCTTGTCTCCCCTGTTGTTTATATTAGCGATGGACGCCCTAGTGAGACACTTCCAGGCGAAACACATACACAGAGCCCTACGGTTCCGGACAGGCCCGTTGCTGGTCTCTCTCTACGCGGACGATACAATACTCTATGTCCAGGATCCCCAGACTAACTTAGATCCCCTCATACGGGAAATTCTGCGATTTGGCACATTTTCTGTTCTGGGAATCAACTGCATAATTCTGTTATCTTTCCTCTCACGAAAAGTAAAACTCCATGGACACTGGAGTTCATGCTGGAGTGGTGCTCGGACTCGGTAAAGTACCTGGGGGTGCACATACACCTTGAAACTGAGCTAATTCTTCGTCGAAATGATGGTGTGGCTATCTCTAAGTTAGAAACACAAATAGATCATTGGTTGAAACTTCCACTTTCCATGGCAGGACGGGTGGACCTCATTAAAATGATAATTCTCCCAAAGTTTCTATATTTATATCACAATATCCCGATCCCCTTACGAATAATTTTTTTAGCACACTTCGCACCCAGTTGATCAAGCTGGTCTGGGGTGCAAAGACGCCTAGGGTTCGATGGCAAGTCATGACACTTCCTTGCTCCGGGGGGGGGGGTGGGGGTACGGTGTTCCTGACTTACAGCTGTACTATCTGGTGGTGCAGTGCAGTTTTGCACAAGCGTGGTACCACCCGGATGCCAGAATCACTTTTCTGGGGCCAGAATCAGATTTTGTCCTTCCGGACACGCTGACTGCGGTTCTGCCTGTCGGTATCCCATGAGACCGCACTGATATCCAACCGGTCTCCACGAATAGCTGGGCATGGGCCAGGCTGGGGCGTCTCATGAACGCCCAGATGGTGTATTACTCTGATTTGCCACTAAATTGCTACCGATGACGGGTGAAAAGCTTGAACAGAAGACCTGCATGAAGCTCCATATTGCCAAGATGGGAGATTTTTTCCCAGCGGGCCATGTATTTGACATGGAAGACGCGTCCCTTTTTCCAGGCGTTACATTCATGGATAGATTTGTGCTCGCCAGCCTTCGTTCAGCCCTTCGGGCCGGATTCCCCGACTTACCACTGGAGTCTTCGTCTTTTTTACCGCTTACAATGGTCATAGGTAGTGCCTGGGAGGTTCATTTGATCTTGCAACTCTATAAAGCCGGTGCTGACTTGATCCGGATAGACAATAGCGGGGTGCAGAGTGCATGGGAAGCAGATTTAGGCAACCAGATATCTGACGAGCAATGGGCGGCATGCTGTCTGGAGTCAAAGACAGTTTCCATAAACAGTAGACATAAGTTGATCTACTGTAAGTTTATGCGACAAATGTATGTCACCCCAGTCAGGGCGCATACGATAGACCCTACTAAACCCAACCACTGTCAGAGATGTCAATCCCCACAAGCCGATTTCGCGCACCTCGCCTGGACGTGCCCACATATACACACATATTGGGTGGAAGTTCACCACACATTAAGCAAGATTATCCAGGTCCGGGAGGACCCTCTCCCCCCAAGATTACATTACTGGGATATGTCATGCAGCTCCCTATTAAGGTTAGATGTTAGGCGGCTATCGCCTGGCTATTTGCCAAAAAGGAAGTAGCAATACACTGGGGAGGTAGAAGAGCACTAACGAGACAAGGCTGGCTCCAGAGCCTGGCATCCTGTTCTACTAGAAGTGAGCAGTACGCAGACACTACCCCCCGGCCTCCAGACCAAGAGACTTCTGGGGCCCCTTCAGGGAGTACCTGGCAGCGCAGCAGCAGGACCACCCTTCACAGCGGGAGTGGGGCCTGGTACCGGCCGGAGTGAGATGATCTACTGTCTATTTATTGTTGTACGTCTTGAATCCTAATGCATATGCCATGTACTGCAATCTACGAGCCCTGGGGCATTGCCAGGTGGATGGTGGGTGTCAATGGGACTAATACAGTGTTTCTTTGACTGTGACCGCTGGGCTAGGCCTTTGCTGTGTTACCCACACAACAAGTGATATCCTTCCTAAGTAATCTGCTATGTGTAATCAATGTTTTATGATATTGCCTTCTATGTATGTAACCAAGATACCCATCTATTTGAGCTCGGTGCAATGCTTTATGTTTTCCTCATTAAAATGCTAAATAAAGTTTGAAAAACAAATAAAAAACAAAGAGGAGCACCAGGGCTTTCAGTGTGATAAACCAGCGCAATCAGCCCAGTTCCCGATTTGACAACAGCATCTTAACTCTCAACGTCGAGCAGGTCTTCTTCTGTAACTTTTCACCAAAACATTGCAAAATGTTCCCAAACTTTCAGAACTACTTCTGAGTGTTTTCCTTTGTCTTGAACAGGTTGAACAGTGTCCAGCAGCACCAGCCAAGGATTCAGAAGCTCTGTATTGTCTCTTGGGGTCCGGGACTCAATCTCCCACACCACAATGCCCTGGGCAGTCCAGGAAAATCCCGGTGTAGCTGATCAGCTGTAGTATTCCTCTCTTTGTCTGCTTAAGGTGCCTTCTTGCAGCACTTTTCCACCTGTTGCTGATCAGGGAGTTTACTACTTTTGCTTAAATCAGGCACAGTCCTTTATTGGTGAAGTCTTGATAGTGCAACAGATGAAGTCTTTCTGAGTTAAAACTTTCTGTGGTGCAGTCCAAGTGTCCAGCAGGGCAGTCCTCTATCTTCAGATGTTTCAGACAGGGACCTGAAGGGCTCTTGCAGATCTCTCATATTTATTCTGCATCCTGGACTGGCGGGGGGGGGGGGTTACCCCAACCAATAGGACTCAAGTTGCCACCCTCTGCTATGACCACTTTCTGTGAAGTGTGGCATATGCTGACACAGAGTGCACTGTTGTTACAAAAATCAAAATAGAGAAATTCTCTCCTTAAAGTGTGTGTCAGTGTAACCCAACCCAAAGGTGTGGCCGACCTCAGATTACACTCCCCTTCCAGCCCCTCTCCTAATAGAATAAAGGTTGTTCCCTTCTAAATGAGGATCAAGGAAGTGGGGGGATAAACTGGCTCCTGTGATATCTGTTATTCTGTCTTCAAAGACCAGCTTATCTCCCCAGCTTCCTTCCTCTCCCTTCTTTCTCCAGGAAACAGATCTCCGGTCACCGAATGGCTGAATTGTTTTGGCCCCAGGCCTCTTCACACCTACTTAGGGATCAGCTTGGCTGAAGAAGTCAAAGGCTGGTTAATAAGAAGAGGCTGCTATTGGAATGTTTCAGGTAACTTCAGAACAGCAAATTCCGAAAATTCTTTCCTGCAATAGTTATTTTAAATTGAATCCTGCCAAGTTGTTGGATTAATTGCAATCATTATTTTGATACTTTGAATCGTATTGCTAGCTAACTCCAATCAAGAGTTAGACTTTATTAAAGCTTAATAAAGACTTCCCATGATAGCCTATGAGACTAGCAGCACTACAATGGGGACACATGACTAGCTGTTTTTTTCTACCAAGGCATATAAAACATATTTTATATTGACCGTGGTTTTTTATTTCCTTGCACTTGGGACAACTAGGGCAGACAACAGGGTTGAGTTATATGTTATAAAAATGTAGTTTAGGACTTTGGAAGTACTTTTAATTGCAAAGTCAAATTTGGACATAGTTTTATTTTGAAACCAGTCTGCATTTTAGGCCTGGCTTTAAAATGACACTAGACACCAATGCAATGCACACTTAAGTTCATTAAATGCACAGGGGATTTTTAAACCTGAACGCCCTACCATATACTAGGGACTTACAGCAAGGTTGTCTTGGCCAATTAGAATTATGCCAATGATTATATACCTTTTAAGGACAGAGCACTGACCCTGGTCCTGCTTAGCGGAGTCCAGAGCACTACAGAGTCAGTAACCACCAGCATCAGTCAAAATAATGGAGGTATTCCGGGCAAAAAGAATTTCTTTCCTAATGCAAGCATCTCGGTTGCAGGGGACAATGCGATATTCTAGTTCATGGAGCATAAGAAAGATAGAAAATTTGACAAGTGGGGAATTGTGGCATCTTGAATGGTTCCCTGATGTCTGCCCTTACTTCTATTTCTCATGCAAGTGTGGAATGAGAATATGGGGTGAACACAAGTTAAAGGTAGAATGTTGGATCCCCGGACAGTTCACAGTAAATGCAACAGTTTAAAGAAGACCTACAAGAGGACACAACTTAGTAAAGATGTCGAATCAACGGTGCTTCACAACTCTCCTCTCTTTTGAGAAGTCTAAACACTATTTTCTGTGAAGTGGGTAGCTACAGAACCGATTTTAGTCAAAAACAAGAATGTGTGGGACGCTTTTGTGAAGCAAAAGTCACGATTTTTCACTCTCAGATTCAGAAGCAAAAACTATGCAAATTTGCCACATTTTCCATCGACAACTGCACAAGTTGCAAAAAAATAAAAACGTTGCAACTTTGAGCACCTGCTATTTGCGGGCTGATAAAAAAAACATCTGCGTAAAAAAAAACATTGGCAACGGGACTTTAATTAAAAGGAGAATGAGTAATGTGACACAATGGCCAGGATAAATAAATGTATATCCATGGACACATAACCTCGTCAGTGATAAAAAAAAGGAAGTCGAATGCAAGGGAATTGATTATTATGTGGTCCCAAGTAAGCAGGATGATTACATACAGAGCAACAGGTAAACATTTATTGAAAATAATCCATCTTGTACGCAGCTATTTTCTTTTCAGGAATTCTTCATTTCTGTGCTTCCTTTCCAGCCTGTAATTCAGCTTGGGGCCTTTCAGTTTCTGAAAGGAGGATAATGGTAACGTTATTATGTGGGTGGCCGACACTGGTGGTTGGTAGAACGTGCTGTTTCACATTTCCAAGCTAGTACTTTAAAAGTTATGAGGATAAATATGCGCCTTCATTGAATAAAGTTTTGTGCACCATTTTGTAAACCTTTCCATTTGGTTGCTTTTGCAATATGCAAAAATACCTAGAGCTTTTAATCTTTATTTATCACTCATTTGCAATGCACTCCTACAGCGAGAAAGAAGTACTTCAGAGCACCTGTGAGTTGATCCTCTGACTACTGTACTCATGTAACATTCACAGAGCATAAGATAGGTGAGTTACGGCAAATATCAGAGTTCAATGGGGCCCTCAGGGCACTGTGTGCAGGTATCGCTGCACCTGCTGCAACAGTGGCCTACTCCCCGTACAGTGCACACAATGGATACAGAGCAGTGTTGTTTATAGGTGACCTGTATTTTAACAGTATTGTAACAGTGCAGGGCCCTCGGCCCCCATGGGCACAACATCTCAGCTACACCCAATGAAGACCAGGGACGGGTAGTGGCCCGAATTATGGCTCAAAAGGACTGGGAGGAAAATCTAATAGACTCAGACTTCTCTATAAAAGAAATAGAGTATGCCATCAGCACCATCATGCCTCAAAAGGCGGCTGGTCCAGATGGTATTCCCTGGGATCTATTGCGCTCAGACATCCAGAAATGGGGGAAATTTATCCATTGCTTGCTTACTGCCATCTGTAGGGGAGCACCGATTCCCAAATCCTGGAAAGGGGCTGAGGTCGTCCCTATTTTCAAAAAAGGTGCTAGGGACGACCCGTCCAACTATAGACCAATAAGCTTGTTGGACATAAGCCAAAAGGTAGTTGGAAAGTTACTGTTGAGCAGAATTCTGGACTGGATTAATGAGTATAACATCCTCTCTGACTACCAGGCAGGATTCAGAGTAGGCACTGGCACAATAGAACAAGCCTTTAGATTGATGCTAGTGTACTGGAAGGTGGTGGTCATAGGCAAGGGCAGTCTTTATCTTGCATTTATCGATTTAAAGACTGCCTTTGACCTTGTACCCAGGGAGACCCTTTGGAAAGTCCTTACTGATATGGGGATACCGCACTACATCTTATCCTTACTTGTAAGGCTTCATGAGAATAGTTTTGTCCAAATAAGATGGGGTTCAGGAGGAGAAAAAACCAGCAGTATCCCGGTGGAGAGAGGGGTTCGCCAGGGATGTGTTCTAGCCCCCACCCTTTTTTCCCTGTACATCAATGGAGTGGTTGAGCATCTGTTGAAAGATCCTTCAGACGAACCATCCCTGGCAGGGGAGCGCATCCCCACCCTTCTCTTTGCCGACGACACGCTCCCCCTGTCTAAATCCCCAATGGGTCTGCAAAAACTTCTTAACAACTTCCAAACTTTTTGTGTAGAACGGGGCCTGGTAATCAATACCGATAAAACGAAATATCTTGTGATGAATCCCCCCAAAAAACCTGTACGCGCCCCAAGCTGAATGGTGTACCTTTGGGGAGGGTAGACGTATTTGATTACCTGGGCATCCGTCTGTCGCACAATATGCAGTGGGCCCCCCATTTAGCTAAAATGTTACTAGCCCACAAGAGGGTAACCGGGGTACTCTTGAAGGAGCAACGCTCTTGCGCTATAAGACCTATAGCCCCTGTTATCGACATCTATACAGCAAGGGGAGTCAGCTCTGCTCTCTATGGGGCAGAGCTATGGGGCTCATGTAACATAAATGAACTGTCAAGGTCTGAGAGAAAGTTCTGCAGGGCCATCATATCACTTCCTCAAGGCACCCCTATGACCCCATTAATGCTCGATTTAGGTTGATATCCTATTGAAGATCTAGCAAAGTTCCGGCCCCTATTGCTATGGGTCCGGTTGTGGCGAGTTCCGGAGCTCGCCAAATATGCGAAAGGGCTCTCTGAAATCATGTCATTAACAGGATGGCATAGAACTAAATGGTTAAGAGACATGAAATCCCTTTTGTGTAATTTGGGCTTGAGTGAAGCCTGGGTAAATAAGACATCTCCTCCAAAGGCAACACTCAAGACTCTCTATTGGAACTGGACATTTTTGAAATTCAAGGACTTACCAATTAGGGAACTCTACCTAGACATTATCGAGAAGCCTCTCGATAGATCCCTTTACTTTAAATTTAGAATTGGAACTCTTCCCTTGTACGCCTATACATCTCGGTGGAAACCGCCAGCACAGACGACAGAGTTTTGCCCCTCATGTCCACTGAAACAAGAGACAGTGGCACATTTTATGTTTGAGTTCCAGGAGTATGCCCGACCTAGAAGAAAATGGCTTAAGCACTTGTGCCGCATGCTTGGGACCAGGCATCACGTTGAGGCACTACGTATTTTAATGTCAGACTCTCGCCCACTGTATGCTTGCACCCTTTCAAAATTTTTATCGTGGGCTTGGTGCATCAGAAGCAAAAGGCTTAAAGCAAAGGTTTAATTCTTTTTTAAATTTATATGATACGCTTTTTTTTACCTGTAAATCAAGATTTTTATAGCTTAATGTAACCTAATTGTTGAATTTCTTTTTCATTCCTTTTAATCAAATGAACTTGTGTATTTTTACTGTAAAGCTTTTTTTTTTTTTTAATTTTTAAACCTTTATTTTCAAATAGTGCACACAGCTATTCAGCCTTACATCCCGGAGGCTAGGCAGCAAATCGGAATGTAGAAAATCAAAGTGCAAAAACAATATGGCAGAGCGAATGAAGGTTAAGTTTAAAAAAAAATTTTGGTAACAAAAGGGGAAAGAATGAAAGATACAGAAAAAGGCGCCAAAATGGGCGCTAAGAAATAAGGCAATGAGACCAATGTCCAGTGAGGCGTAGTTAAGAGGCCGGTCTAACACAATGACCACAGTGGTAATCAGTACAATAGAGATACGAAGAGCAGTGGGAGAGGGAAACACAGGATAACAACAATATCGAACCGTCAGTTGGAATCATAGGCTATGGGGACAAGTGTTCTTCCTGTGAAGCGGGTTCTGGAGGTATGCAAATGTCACCCCTGTACTCATTCCAAGCCCCCCATAGTTTCTGCCACTTTTTAGGTTTACCCCTGGCAACATATACAGTCTTTTCCCGGAACATACACCAATCCATATTGGTCTTCCACTGTACCACCTTCGGGGCTGTTGTTGCTCCCCAAATCTGTGCGATGTCCCGTTTCGCGACCATATATCCAAGGGTCACCCATTGGGTCTGGGCAATGTTATAGTCTGTTGGGCCCCAGATATTCAAAAGACATCTTCGGGCCTCCGCATGCACCTCCACCCCGGTCACCTCGCTCATAATCATGTGCACTCGCCTCCAATAGGAAGCTATCGCATTGCATTCCCAAATGATGTGCATGAAGGTGGCGAGAGCACCACAACTACGCCTACAGAGGCCATCAGCAGAGTGTCCCATGTGTATAAGCCTGGGGCCAGTGACATAGACTCTGTGCAAGATCTTTAGCTGCACCAACCGAAGACGGGAGGAAATAGCGGCCTCCTTGGGGGATGACACAGCACACTGCCAGTCTTCGTCGTCAATCCCTCACCCACTGATCTCTCACCCCCAGGAGGAGATCTGTGCGAACATTAATCAGCTTCTTATATGTCAAGGAGATGGCACTGTCCGGCATATGGCCATCCAGCACCCTATCTTCCAAGGGAGAACTATCGGGAGTCACCTCACCCTCCGGCATGGCGGACAATAGTGCATGTCTCAGCTGAGCGTACCGGAAATATTCCGTCCCACCCAGCTGAAACTCCATCCGTAGTTGGGCAAAAGACTTTACCTCCCCTCGCAGCAGCATGTCCTCCACCCTGGAAATGCCAATTAGGTCCCACTTATCAAAGCCTTTAGTGTGCCATAGTTTACCCAGTATGTCAGAATCATAGAGTGGGGTTATCTTTGTAAGCCTGTCTTTCCACCCCTGTGCCTTCGTGATCGCTCTCCAGATGTGTACAGCAGTTTTCGTTGGTCCAGACATCCGCCTATCAAGAGACCTCGTGTACAATGCCCTACGATATTTCCCACCATCAAGAAGCCACCGATCGGGAGGAGCTTCGCGGGCAAGCAGGATGGCCGCGTAAGCTCGGAGCTCTGCAGACCATCCGACCCTCCGCACTTATCCTGGAAGAAATCCTGATCCACGGTGGTGGATTCCAATTGGCGAGTGGTCGTAGACACGGGACCCGCTTTCCGTTCCCGAATCCGACATTCCTTGGCGAAGTTATGTCGTGTTGAACTTTGTGCCAGAGCTGCACCATTGTCCTGTAGATGGCGACGATCGAACCGACGTAGAGCATGATCGATATGCTGAGTGAGCGTTTTAGACCTGCTGCGGAGTGAATGTAGCCGCAGAGTTGTTAACTGTTGACCAGACATTCGGGGAGGCTCCGCTCCGCGCCTGTTTGAGTGCCTACAGCGACATCGGACTGCTACCCTTCGCACTGCCCGGACCCAACATGGCTGGCAGGGGTGATCCCGACAGGACGGCGAACCGTGCCACCAGGAAGACGGTCCAACCCCAGACCAACAAGATCGACCGGTACGCCCAACAAAGGACCTCGCCCACTGTTGTCGCTCAATCCAAGGGCTTCCCACGGGCAGACTCGCCCGAAGGATCGGAGCCCTCTCTCCGCGATATAATGGGGGCTATCGCTGGCATCAGGACTGAGATGCATAAACAACACGAGGACCTGGCACATAAGGTGGACACCCTCGCTATTCATCTCAATTTGATCAGGGCCGACCCGGGCAAAATGAACGATCGAGTGAAATCTCTCGATATCAAGGCTTCCAGCCTCACGACCGATGTATCGGACCTGCAAGCGGAGGTCCGTACCTTGCGGTCGGCTAATGATCAGTTCTCGAGGCGGCTGGAGGACTTCGAGGGACATGCCAGGCGGCAGAACGTACGCATTATCGGGGTACCGGAGGGTGCTGAGGAAGCGTCCGTTGACCTCTTTGTCGAGGGCTTGGTTAAGACTCATCTGGCCCCAACTGGCCTCAGTCATTTCTTCTCGGTGGAGCGGGCCCACAGAATACCGGGCGGCCCTCCGAAGACGGGCGTCGCACCGAGACCCATCATCGCCCGTTTATTCAACTTCAGAGATCGAGATGCGATCCTTCAGGCTTCGAGGCGACATGGGCCTCTCAAGTTCCAAAACGCAGATGTGAACTTCTACCCGGACTTCACCAGGGCTGTTCAGAGACAGCGCCAAAGTTTTGCGGGGGTGAAGCGGCGCCTCAGAGACTTGGGGCTGAAATACTCTATGTTGTTCCCCGCTAAACTGCGCATTGAGCGCGATGGCCGTGCCCTGTTTTTTGATATGCCTGAATTTGCGAGTGACTGGCTGGACACTTTGCCGCACCGGCGCGAGGAGCAGGATGAACATTCTGGGGGTGCCTCTGGTGGCTCCGATCCTCAGGAATAGTACTTCTTACACTACCTTGGTCGGTTGATGTGACCGTTCACTGTGACCTATAATGCCGAGCTGTTGCACTTTATTGGTTATATCCTATTCTTCCATGGAGGGTGGCAGAGGGGGACTGCGAGGGTCCCTTACTCCTCTAGGGTCTTTTTGTAGTTTAGTTTATGGGGCGACAGGCACACTGCTGGTTGGGGGGGCTTTTTAGTCTGCTGCAGGGGTGCAGGGTGGGGGGTGGTGGGGGGTTGGTTCTGCGTGTTTTCTTTGCTTCTTTCTTCTTTCTCTTAGGCAATCGGTAGTATGCTACGCTTTGTTTCATGTATCGGTGAGGCCTTTGGGGGCTGGCGAAGGTTTGGGATACGGCGATGGGGGGTAGAAAACTGAAAGTTCTTTGTTGGAATGTCAATGGCTTGGGTGATCGTATTAAGAGAGGGGTGGTATTGCAACTGTTCAAAAGACATATGCCTGATGTTATTCTCTTGCAGGAGACACACTTGGTGGGGAATACATGCCGAGCACTCAACAGGAGGGGTTTCAAGATGGTGGCACATTCGGGGTTCTCTTTGGGGTCCCGAGGGGAGGGTGTTATGATACGCACGTCTCTCCCTTTTGAGATTGACTCCACTATAGTGGATGAGAGGGGGCGGTACGCAGCCGTCGCAGAGCGGTGGGAAGGGCGTGTCTTGACTCTGGTTTCGGTTTATGTTCCCCCGGGGCTGCAAAACAACACTTTTCAGGACCTTGGAAGCGCCATTTTGAATCTGCCAGATGGGTTGCTCATTGTAGGGGGTGACTTCAACTCGGTTTGCTCCGGGTCCTTGGACAGACATCCGCCTAGAGACCTCCGTAGCTCGCAACTGTGGCTTTCCACTTTCCTTGATACCATGGGGTTGGTCGACTGCTGGAGACTCCTACACCCCACCCACAGCCAATACTCCTTTCATTCCGGCGCACATGGCAGCCTCTCGAGGATTGACTATGTTCTTGCCTTAGCTGCGCATGCACCGGCGATTTCTGAGGCCCGCTTCTTGGCGAGGGGCATTTCGGACCACTCCCCATTGTGGGTTTCATTCGATTTTAATATCGTTGTTACGGAACGACCGGTGGTGGTCAATCCGTGGTACTTTCGAAACCCGAAGACGCGTGGTCTATTGGCCAAGGCCATTGAGCTTTATTTTGCCGAGAATGTGGGATCGGTTGCATCGGCGGCTACCTTATGGGAGGCGTTTAAAACGGTCTTGCGGAGTGAGGCTTTCGCCCTTATAGCAGAAGCTCGCCGGGACAGAGACGCCGACATGGTGCGCATCGAGGCAGAGATTATGGAATTGGACTCTCAACTGGAGGCGAGTCCCGTGCCCGAGCTGCTACATAATCTTTCCCTAAAGCAATCGGAGTATCGAGACCTTGCCACCGACGCTGCTCTTGTGATGGGCAGGGAGCAGCAGGGTCGGATTTACGATGTTGGTGACAAGGCGGGCAAGCTCTTAGCTTGGCTCGATAAGAAAGAGAGGGCCAGCTGAGTCGTCCCGGAGATACTGGGAGACAACGGTTTGTTGGTTACCGACCCGAGCGCAATCGCTGAGACATTCTCGGAATATTTTCAGGGCGTCTACTCCTCTGTTTTGGACTGGTCTGAGGCCGATTCGAGTGCTCTCCTGTCGAAGATCGATCTCCCGTGCCTGTCTGAGGCGGATCGCGATGATCTGGACAGGGATGTCACTGCGGACGAGGTTGCGCTCGCGTTTTGCTCTCTGAGGTCCGGCAAGGCACCTGGTCCTAACGGTATTCCGGTAGAGCTGTACAATATCAAACCGGATGTGGTTTCCCCGCACCTGCTGAACATGTTCTTGGAGGCGCGAGAGGCGGGCATGCTTCCCCACGACCAGAGGCTGGCCACCATTGTGGTTATCCACAAGGAAGGGAAGCCAAGAGATTTGTGCCGATCGTATCGCCCCATTTCTCTATTAAACGCGGAGCCTAAGATTCTAGCCTAAATGCTCGCTAATTGTCTGATTGGCGTCATCGGCGACTTAGTGCACCTGGACCAGTCGGGCTTTATTCCACACAGCAACACTGCTCTTAACCTTCGTAGACTTCACGGTGTCCTGGCCAGGGCCCATACACTTGAGGAGCTGGCTGTCCTGGCGTCGTTGGACGCCACGATGGCCTTCGACTCCCTCGTGTGGAGTTACCTGTGGGCAGTGTAGACGAAGCTCGGTTTTGGCCCGGAGTTCGTGGAGTGGGTCAAACTCCTATATGCTGGCCCCCTGGTCAACGTAACAGTCAATGGTCGAGTTTCAGCATCCTTTGTTCTTCAAAGGGGCACCAGGCAGGGCTGCCCCATGTCGCCCCTCCTGTTTGCACTAGCTCTCGAACCGTTGGCGGCCTGGTTGCGCGGCCACCCTGACCTACATGGTATCCGGTGTTCCCCTGACTTAGATGACCGAGTGTCACTGTACGCAGACGACATTCTTCTGTACCTCACTTCCCCCTGCAAGTCCCTCATTGTGGCCTGCGACGTGTTGCGACTCTTTGGTCAGTACTCCGGGCTAGTTATTAACTGGTCCAAGTCCCATTTGTACGTCCTAAAAGTGGGAACGCCGGGCCTTCCTAGAGGTTGCGGCATACAGGTGGCGAGCCAAGGCTTCAAATATTTAGGGATATACATCTCCACTAACTCCAAAGTACGCTATGAGCGCAACTTGCTCCCCCCCTCTTCTCCGCCTTAGGCGAGATGTGGAGGGGTGGCATAAACTCCCGCTTTCTCTGCTTGGGCGCGCGGCGTTATTCAAAATGATGTCCTTGCCCAGGTTCCTGTACGCCCTACTGTGGTAAATATTTGATTTACCGTCTTAATTTCTATGCAGGTAAGTACTTAATCAATAATAACTCAATCGGAAAGAAAGAGGCAGAGTCCGTGGTGTTAGAGTTCTTAGGGGTTTTATTCCTTAAAAAGGAATGGTCAAGACCTGGATATCATGTTCCTGCAACCACAGGGGTTCAGGAAGGGATAGAGCAATATTTGATTGACAATACATAGCTTATATACTTAAGTTGTATTATAGAAACCAATACAGTAGGCGTAACAGCTGAGAGAAACAAGATAACAGCATCCACGTGATAGTGATACGTAATTAGAAGGCGTGAACTGGGCGTGAACATGGAGGTGTGTACTAGAAACGTCACAGATAGGTGTCACAGTGGGTGGCAACAAAGCAGAATTTTGTAATGTCAGCAGAAATCTGAAGCATGCATGCGCGCGCAGCTGCATGACGTATGATTGACGTGAAACAGTCGGGTGCAGGGGACTTGACATTTACACTGGCGGAAAGAGACAGAAGTCTGGCATGTCAGATCAACTCGTACTTCTATCATATCTGATATCTGATGTTTGGGAACCATACTATCTAGAGGGAAAGGTCTCTGGGGCAGAAGCTATTCTATACTGACTGTGAGTGCGTTTATAAGCGCCTAAGTGTCTACATGGGATGCGAGGGGCATGGGCCTTCCATGGTAACAGAGGCTATGAATTACTTGCACGGAGACAGTGAGGCCGGGCCCTTTGCTCTGCAGCTGGGGGGATGTTTACTTAAACTAGTAGGCAGGAATGCAGTTTCGAGGAGCTGAACAGATAATTCGAAGGTTGAATACAGTCTTGGCAGGCAGCAGGCTGAGCTAAGCGCCATGAGCCGCACAGGGAGTAAGACAGAGGTCACGAGTACAGAGACAGCCTGGGCTGAGGCTTTCCGAGTCAGAAAGCAGAGGAAAAAAAGGCTCGATGGCAGAATTCAGGGCCTAGTTTGCCAGAGCTGAAAAACGTGTAGAGTACACCATAAAAAGACGTTGGCAAGGCATACTTGGAAACGGAATATTCAACCCATTCAGGGTGGGTCTGAAAGAAGACATGTTAACGTTGGACGCAAATGTATTTGCGTCTTCATAGCTGGTACAGGAGGGAAGTTACATGCACTTTAAGCTGGTACATGGAGACGGTGGGGTACACGCTAGGGAACATTACTTGACCATAAAATTTATATTTCCTCATTCCCTCCTTGTTCCCTACGGACCCTTCATGATATATCGATCCTCATGAATCGATCAGTCTGTTCTTGTAACATCATTTGCTCATCTTTCTTTCTTTCACGTTTTGAGAAAAAACTGGAATGTTCAATGCACGATGTGGCACACAGTCCACATATCGCTGGCCCACACTGTAGGCACAGGCAACAACTGAATACTATGACGAGGGCAATGCCTAGGAAGGATAGGATCTTCCATCCCCAAGCGGTTAACGTTGTCCAGAACCAACCGGACCAAGTCCAGGTGCCTGGATTCTGATGTATCAGATTTGCAATTTTATGAAGACGTGTAATAGCTTGGTATACTGTTGGCGCGTTTTCTGGGATGAAAACACAGCAACTTGACCCGATGACCTTACAAGCTCCGCCTCTGTCTGCCAAGATGACGTCAATAACAAGACGATTCTGAAGGACAACAACCCGCATGGCGGACTGCTCCTCTGTTAAGTTACCCAGGGCGGAGGCAGTTTCATTCACTACTGCTTCAAGTGTTCTAGTTAATCTGCGGATTAGTTTACTATTTTGGACGGGGCCTGTGAAGAAAAAGAATCCTTTATTGAAATCTGTGTACTGCTCCCATGCCGTTTCAGTATAGTCGACAATCGGGAGATCTCTTCGGAGTCTATTCTTTACTAGATTTGTATTTCTGTGATAATCAGGAGGAGCTAGAAAAACAGGTGGCAGAAGGAATGCAATGTAACAGGTACCATCCCAATCTGGAGGTAAGCGTATGTATGCGGTATGGCCACAAACAAAGTAGGAATGACGAGTAGCTCTAAAGGAAGATTTGCCTTGGTCACTGAATTCGACCACAGTAGTACATTTGCTATGACCTAAGTGTACTGAACCCTTCTTACTGACACATAATTCACCAGTGACTGGTAATACTGACATAGCAGGGAGAACTGGAGCAGTTTCGGATTCAACAGTAAGAATCATAAGGTTAATTGTATAACTACCTAATCCATATACTTCATTTTCTAGATCAGTTCCTATTCTAATGGGAAGTCCCTTCTTGTCTGGATAACAGGCATTAAGCAGAACTAAGTTCAAGTTTCCCCAAACCCAGCTCCCTTTAAAGACAGCAATATCAGGATCTACGGAATTAATTATTCTAAACCAGGCACCACAGGAGCCATTGTGTGTGAACGGGTACGGAAAGAGGGGCAGAACTCCCTTGTATTTCTGGTAGGGAGGGAGTCGGCCACATATCCAGCAGTTTGTAGCGTTGTGAGTCTGATGGGAGTGATGTAACATACTAATGAATGTGTTGTTGCGCAGCGCAAGTCTGTAAGAAAGTTCGTGGGGAGGTAATTCACTAAAGGAATGTTCGGCAGTGTCATTATAAGCAGATTGTTCACGCTTGAAAATAGGATAGTATATAGAAAGCAATATACTAGCAACAATAATCAGAAGGCTTAGAAAAAACATAATCAATAGTGTCACTATACAGTGACTACGGAGTGATTTACAATATGTACGTTTCTTGAGTTGTCTCTCTCTCTCTCTATCTCGATCTAGGGGATACATGTCAGAAACTATTTAACCGATTCACCTAGGGGAGGACTTAAACAATTAAACTGTCTGACTTGCTAGATCGGAGTTTCAGTCTGTACTCCTCTTGGGGAGTTTTCTCTTGTTTCAGAACTTTAAAGTCACTAGGTTCGATACAGTCTTTGGAAGGGGTGAACGAGTCTTTTCCTGGCATTAGTTCATTGCATTTTTTTATATGGCTTGTATGGATCCACCCCTTTCTGCCTTCAATTTTGATAGCGGTCCTCGTTGTGAGAAGGACGGTCTTCGGCTCTTTCCAGCGGGGCTCCAGCGGGCTTTTCCTGTCGAAGTTCCTAATTAGGACCAGATCTCCGGGATGGACATCATGCGGCTTTACTTCTGTGTTGTCAGGAAAGGCTGCGGCAACCTGTGAACGACATGATTGGAGTGCAGACATCAAGGAGGCAAGGTAATCTGTCAGCATATTACAATCAACATCGGTAATTTTCTTAGGTATGGGCGTCCCCCACATATTCGGTGGTCTGCCAAAGACCACTTCATACGGGGACAGTCCTGATCGCGAGTGGGCGACCATCCTCATGTAGAACAATGCAACTGGCAGGGCGACTATCCAGTCGACCCCTTTCTCTTTACAAACTTTAGCGAGACGGGTCTTTAATGTCTGGTTATGCCTCTCTACAAGGCCTGCGGCTTCGGGATGTCGGACACAATGGAATCTCCACTTATACCCTAGCAGAAGGGAAACCTGCTTCATCAATTCGGATGAGAATGGCTGTCCGTTATCTGAGTACACGACACGAGGCAAGCCGTATCGTGGGAAAAATTCTCGAACCAGCTGTCTGGCAGTGGTCGGCGCAGTGTAATCTGGGACTGGATATGCTTCGGTCCAACGGGAAAGTGCATAAACAATTACGAGGACGTATTTGAATCCTCGACAACGGTCCATCTGGATATAATCCATCTGGAGGACTTCAAAAGGGTGATCGGGAGGATGAAATCCACCTTGCTCTACGGGGACGCTTTTACCTGGATTGAACTGACAGCAGATCATGCAAGTACGCACTTTCTGTTTTGCTGCTGCTCGTAAGTGTTTGTTATACCAGAGATTCTGTAAACTGTCTAACATCGCTTTCTCTCCTAGATGTGCTGGACTATGTGCTGTATTGATTATAACTTGAACCATAGAGTCGGGGAGAAACCATGTAGATTTTCCCTTCGTCATCCATCCTTGATCTGTCTGGATCCCTCCTAGTTCGGTCCATTTCTTTATTTCATCTGCAGTAGCATGTGTCTGGATATCGATTACATCTAGGGCGGGATCCCTAACTGTCATACAATGTGTCGGTACTATTGTCTTTGTCACGTCAGTTATCTGGGTGTGAGTCAGTGCTGTATGTTTTGCTGTCTGGTCTGCCAGGTCGTTACCCTGGGAAACAGAATCTGTAACTTTAGTATGTGCTTTACACTTCATGACGGATATGCCTGAAGGCAGATGTATTGCTTCTAACAGTGCTTGAATGAGGGGACCGTGTTGGATCTTGGCACCGTGAGAGGTCAAGAAACCTCGTTCTTGCCACAACATTCCGAAGTCATGTACGACTCCGAACGCATAACGGGAATCCGTGTATATGTTAACATTTCTGTTCTTGGCTAATATACAGGCTCGGGTCAGAGCAATAAGCTCTGCCGCTTGAGCAGACAACGTATCAATACGATATGTTTCTTTGACTTCAGTTTCAGTGGTCACTGCATATGCGGCCACTAATTCTCCTGTACTTGTTCTCATACATGAACCATCCACATAAAGTGTCAGGTCTGGATTTGTCAATGGAACATCTGTTAAGTCTCGTCGGGGCTTTGTTACTGCATTAATGATCTCTATACAATCATGCGGGGCTGGATCTGTCATTATTGAAGGTAATAATGTAGCGGGGTTCAGAATGCTGCAGCGTCTGATTTCTATGTGTGGCTGGAATAGTGTTAATTCATAACCTGTCAGTCGTGCTATAGTCAAGTGTTGAGTCTGAGTTCTGTTTAAAAGAACCTCTACAGAATGTGGAACTTGTACTGTTAATTGATGTCCTAAAACAATTGAGTCGCTCTGTCTGATTGCTAGTGCTGTTGCTGCTACTGACTTTAAGCACGCAGGGAGTGCCTGGGCTACTGAATCCAATGTACTTGAAAAATAAGCGCACGGCTTATGTGAACCTGCTTGATCTTGAGTGAGGACAGACAACGCTGTACCATCACGTTCTGTAACAAAAAGTGTAAAAGGTTTGCTGTAACATGGTGTCGCTAAAACTGGTGCTTGACATAAAGCTTTCTTTAATTCTTCAAAGGCTTGTGTATGTTCCTGAGTCCACGGAAGGGCAGTCGAAGTTGCTGCCTCCTGTGTTGTCAACTGAATGAGTGGTTTAGCTAGAAATGCATACTGAGGAATCTATTGTCTACAGTACGAGGTGAGGCCTATAAAGGCCCGCACTTCCTTTTGTGTCTGGGGTTGTGGCATATTTACGATTAGCTGGATGCGATCAGGAGTGAGCTGTCTCCCCACTTTGGACAGCAAGTGACCCAAGTACACAACTTGCTGAACACAGAATTGTAGCTTCGAAGGAGACACCTTGTGTCCCTTGTCGGCCAGAAAGTGTAAAACTGTCAGTGATGCTTGTTCACATTCGGGTTCATTTCGTGCGGTGACCAACAGATCATCGACGTATTGCAGTAAGGCGGTGTTAACTGGCATTTGAATACAATCTAGTTGTCTTTTCAGTGCTTGACTATAGATGCTGGGGCTTTCTGTGAATCCTTGAGGTGCGCGTGAAAATTTGAAACTTCGTCCATTTAAACTGAATCCGAAAAGATATTGACTCTCTGGATCAATAGGCACACTAAAGAAGGCGTTCTTGAGGTCAATTACAGTAAAGAACGTTGCTTCTGAATCAATAGCAGTCAATAGGGAAGAGATGTCGGGAACCACAGGGTACTGTGGAACGATGCATTTATTCAGTTCTCGTAAATCAATCACCAGCCGATATACTGGCGGTGCATTGGGATCAGTACGTTTAAGAATCGGAATGATAGGGGAATTACAGATATTGGAGTCGGTCTCTACGACCACTCCTTGGGCAATGAGCTCTTCAATGATTTTCAGTAAAGCCACTACAGCATCAGGTGGTAACTTGTATTGTCTGATTCTCGGTAAAACAACACCTGGTTTCAGTGTAACACGGTATGGGGTAATGTGCATGCAGCCTACATCGGTTGGGCCTTGTGCCCACAGGTGATCTGGTACATTTTTCAATCTGATATCAAACTCTCGTAATACATAGTGACCCTTGAAATCTCGCAGAAAGAGTCTGACTCCTTCCGGAGAACAACATATCACTGCTCCTAGAGCCTTCAATGTCTTTATTCCTAACAGATTTTCTGGACATGATTTTGTAAGTAATAGGTCTGTAACACGTGATAATGGACCCACAGCCAAGGGAACTGGTTCTGATACCTCATTTACAATAGGTTGTCCTGAAAAACCAAGGGAAACATTCTGTGAGCCTGAGAGGGGTGCCCCTGGGACTTCATCATGACTGATTGTTGTACGGCTTGCCCCTGTGTCAATTAAAAACTTTCTGTCTTTTCCCAATACTTGACTGTGTACATAAGGACCCTCTTGATCTACAGGAATCTCAATAAGAGGCAAGCCAACTTCCCTCTCCAGGCTGTTTCATGTGTATCGTGGATAATCGGGGTAAGCAGATTGGGCATACTGGTACATCTGTTGTGAAACTTGCTGAGTCGTGGCAATGGGCTGTGGCTGTGGGACCGCTACCGTCTGTGCTGTATGAGATGAAACATGCGTAGGCTGTGTATTCTGTGAAGTCTGTTGCTGGACCTGGTCTTGTCTAGGTGGATGCGGTCTTTCCTTAGTTTTGCCTGTTGCTATATTATGTTTCAGGACTGAGCATTCATGTACGTAGTGACCTGGCTCCTTGCAATAGTTGCATGTCCCTTTAACGGGAGCTGCGGCGTGACCTGTCTGGGTCGTACCCTTTCTCTGGCTGTCGGCTGGAACTGATTGGGCCACTAACATTTTCATTTTCGTGTCTTTCATGCGTTTCTGTTCATGATCCTGTTCTTCTCTGATTCTGTTCTGATGGTATTGTAACATTTGTAACATCTGTGATGGCGTATTTGCTTGCCATGTACTCTCAACCTTGTATACACGATTTTTAACTGCTAACAGGGAATTCTCGACTAACTTTGATACAAAAAGATGCGGGTACGACTCGCTACTTGGTTTAAGACCACTATTAATAATGAAACATTTCTCGAATCTTGAATAAAAATCACTAGTATCTTCATCTTGCTTCTGTTTACAGGCCGAAATTGCGTCCCAATCTTCCTTTCTAGTTGTCAGTAATCTTGGCAGAACCTGTACTATTAAACCTGGTAATGCTTTAGTTTTCTCCCCAAGGCCTAGCTCTGGGGTACGCTTTTCTTCCTCGTCTTCAATTTCTGCCCATACAATCTTTTTGTCTCCTACCTCCCATTCTTTTTCCTTGAGCTTCTCGTAGATGCCCGTGGGCAGCAGTACCTTTAACATTTTCATGATATCTTCATATGTGTAATCTCCCATCAGCAACATATCTTTAAGTTCTCTGTGAAAACCTGCAGGGTCTTTGTCATGACAGGGTACTAGTTTCTTCATTTCCAATAGTTCTAACTTGGTCAGAGGCGTGTGTACATACACACGTTTCAGGTTATTATCGGTTCCCATAACTGGATGCACTTCCCGTAAGGGGTTCTGACTTTCAATGTCATGCAGACGCTCCATATGATACATTTTTCTTTCTGGGGGCGGAGCGGGAACATATTCTGTACTTAAGAAAGTGTTATATCTATGTCGTTGTTCTAGAATTATTTGTAATAACTTGGTACTTAGACCTCTCCATCTGTCCATGAGTAATGCTTCTAATGTATCGTGTAAGGGACCTGGATCAGAATGTTGGTTTCTGTATAACGTGAGGAGGTGCTGAATCATGTATACACCTGCTAATTTCTGTTCGTCTGGGGAGAGGTTCAGAAATGTCTGCGCTACTGTGTCATCCTTGTATATGCTCGGATTGTCAGCCCATAGTACTGCTGACCGGGCTAGTTCTTGTTCATCCATAGAATTGAGTACATGGTACCCCATTCGTTCTCGAAGCCTTTTATCAGTCTCTTGGAACTGATGTTCCGGAGAATTCGGTTTTGTTATGCCAGAGAGAAAAACTCTCTTGCTTTCCGGACGAATGCCTTTCCTAAGGTAAGTTCCCTTACCTACATACGCTATCGTGTCTGTAGTCTTTTCTCGTTCTTCAGGTTCTTCCTCCTCCTCGGAGGAAGCTTTTTCTTTCTCTTTTTCGTGTATTTCTATCACTGCTTTTCTTATTCTCTTGTACATACTGGCTATGCAACCCCCTTTATCATGTTTTCCTTCGGATATATTTTGACCCCACTTGTTGAGTGCCTCTATTTCATTCTGTTCTGTCTCAGGCCTGTCTCGTTCTCTTATTAGACAATTTATGAAAAAACGTAATATATATGCTTGAGTGTCAACTTTCTGATGTGCCATGGCCTCTTTAATACTTTCAGGGTCTTCCCCAGTCTGGACAAAATGGTATATTCTATCTAAGTGCTCTTTCATTCCTGAGAACAATATTAGGTAATCTGTAGCTTGTCGCAATCGTAGTGATGCTATCAACATCCTATCGTCTTTGCCGGGTACTGGATCGTATCTGCAAACTGGAAGCGGTTCTTTGAGCATGTTGAGACGGGGTGATTGGAACGTGA
This sequence comes from Lissotriton vulgaris, assembly GCF_964263255.1. Taxonomy (NCBI): domain Eukaryota; kingdom Metazoa; phylum Chordata; class Amphibia; order Caudata; family Salamandridae; genus Lissotriton; species Lissotriton vulgaris. Next base: position 950,981,482 of record NC_141691.1, read on the forward strand.
AAGGGTTCTGTATGTCCCTAAGGTGTAATCTGTGTGTTGCTGGCGGGGTCCGGTAACCCCCGGTCGCACCTCCTGAGGCGGAAGCTTGGACATTATCTCTCTGTGGAGTCTGTATGTGTACTTGAACTTGTCTTTTAGTAGGATCAGGTTTCGGTATATCAATCTTAGGTGCGGGAAGTGGTGGAGGTGCAGGAACGGAGGACTGTCGAACAGAGAAACCTTGTTGCGGCAATGGCGGGGTAGGGTCTGGAGGCGGGTTGCCACCTCCGTCACCGTCGGTAGGCGGGACGCGGACAGGCAGATTGGTGTAAGCGGGTGCTACATCCTCTAGATAGGAATTCAGGAATATGTCTTTGGTAGTCCTGTGATTTACTTTAGTTGGAACCAGTGGTGGCGGCAGATTTTTCGGTATTCCTGAAGTGGCCTCAGGCGAACCCTCGGCCATCAGATACATGCCATTTACGAGATTATTCCGTGCACGGTCTATTTGCTCTGATTTTACTCGGATCCCTTCAGTAACTAATTCGTTTTCTTGGGCCTTATCTGATTCTTTAAGTCTGTCTTCTCTACGGAGTGCTTTTTCGGCACGCTTATGTGATTCTTTACGCCAAAATTCTATGGCGTCTTTCTGAGATTGTCTGGCTTTCTTTTTCCATAGTGCTTCTTCTACTTTCATGATGCACTCGGCATCCCATGTTCCGGTAACAGGCCATCTATGTCTTTCGTCTAGATGCTTAGTATAATCGGCCCATAAATCTAGATACAATATGGCATCTAAGCCATGCTTGTGGTACATAAAATTTCCAGGAGTGTCCCTAGGGGGGATAGGAATTTCTTCCTCTAGTATCCCTTTCCTAGTTCCTATCTGCTTTAACTTGTTGAAAAACGGCATCTTGTTTACTTAATACTGAATGCTCAATCCTTGCTACTTAATACTGAATACAGCTAGTTACACAAGAACACAATAATGCACAAAAAAAAACAGTCACACTCATACCACGACATTAATCACATGGAAGACATTTGAGACATATATGACTACCCCCTATATCGGATGTACTGCTAAACAGCACAGATACACTGCTAAGAACAGTGCAAAAACTTGAAATAACGGATATACTGCTAAACAGTACAGATACACTGTCTAAAACAGTGCAGACCGCGTTTGTGTACCCAAACCCGTCTTGATACGTCCCAGCAATGGTACTCACCGGGAAGCACGGAAACAGAAGGCCTCGGAAAACTCGACTGGACCGGACTGGACTCGACTCGACTCGACACGTGGATACTTCGGGAAACTGGTGGGCCTCTTGACACCTCGGACCTTGCTTCTTTCGGCTAGGCTCTGGTCGGGATCCTCCGCACTCCTCACCGCCTCGTCTGGGTGCTGTTCGCAGTCTTCGTCACCTCCGTGGGCCAGAGGGAGATACAGGAAATCCTGCCAGTACGCGTAGTTTCCGTCTAACTGATGGCAGGGGACCGAGCTTGCAACGCACCAACTGGCGCGTGGGGTGGGGGAGGGGTCCCTGTTCGGGCGCCAAAATAATGTGGTAAATATTTGATTTACCGTCTTAATTTCTATGCAGGTAAGTACTTAATCAATAATAACTCAATCGGAAAGAAAGAGGCAGAGTCCGTGGTGTTAGAGTTCTTAGGGGTTTTATTCCTTAAAAAGGAATAGTCAAGACCTGGATATCATGTTCCTGCAACCACAGGGGTTCAGGAAGGGATAGAGCAATATTTGATTGACAATACATAGCTTATATACTTAAGTTGTATTATAGAAACCAATACAGTAGGCGTAACAGCTGAGAGAAACAAGATAACAGCATCCACGTGATAGTGATACGTAATTAGAAGGCGTGAACTGGGCGTGAACATGGAGGTGTGTACTAGAAACGTCACAGATAGGTGTCACAGTGGGTGGACACAAAGCAGAATTTTGTAATGTCAGCAGAAATCTGAAGCATGGATGCGCGCGCAGCTGCATGACGTATGATTGACGTGAAACAGTCGGGTGCAGGGGACTTGACATTTACACTGGCGGAAAGAGACAGAAGTCTGGCATGTCAGATCAACTCGTACTTCTATCATATCTGATATCTGATGTTTGGGAACCATACTATCTAGAGGGAAAGGTCTCTGGGGCAGAAGCTATTCTATACTGACTGTGAGTGCGTTTATAAGCGCCTAAGTGTCTACATGGGATGCGAGGGGCATGGGCCTTCCATGGTAACAGAGGCTATGAATTACTTGCACGGAGACAGTGAGGCCGGGCCCTTTGCTCTGCAGCTGGGGGGATGTTTACTTAAACTAGTAGGCAGGAATGCAGTTTCGAGGAGCTGAACAGATAATTCGAAGGTTGAATACAGTCTTGGCAGGCAGCAGGCTGAGCTAAGCGCCATGAGCCGCACAGGGAGTAAGACAGAGGTCACGAGTACAGAGACAGCCTGGGCTGAGGCTTTCCGAGTCAGAAAGCAGAGGAAAAAAAGGCTTGATGGCAGAATTCAGGGCCTAGTTTGCCAGAGCTGAAAAACGTGTAGAGTACACCATAAAAAGACGTTGGCAAGGCATACTTGGAAACGGAATATTCAACCCATTCAGGGTGGGTCTGAAAGAAGACATGTTAACGTTGGACGCAAATGTATTTGCGTCTTCATAGCTGGTACAGGAGGGAAGTTACATGCACTTTAAGCTGGTACATGGAGACGGTGGGGTACACGCTAGGGAACATTACTTGACCATAAAATTTATATTTCCTCACTACAAAACACTCAAGACCCGGTGCCAGCCCGATACTTCGGTGAAATCGAAAGCTTACAACGCGCCCTACTTTGGGATGGTCACCCTCGCATCGCTATCACGAAGCTTACGCTACCGTGGTACGATGGGGGGATAGCTCTGCCTGACGTACGGAGGAATTACTGGGCATCCCAGTTGGCGGCTATTAACCATGGACTATACGGTCCTGTGGACAATCCGGGGTATGCTATGGATCAGTGGCTTCTGGGCGGCGGGAGATACCATAGGGCGCTCTACACGAGGTCTCTTGACAAACGGATGTCTGGTCCAACGAAAACCGCCGTACATATTTGGAGGGCTGTTACAAAGGCGCAGGGATGGAAGGGTAGGCTAACGAAGATGACCCCACTCTACGACTCGGACATACTGGGTAGATTGTGGCATACTAAAGGCTTTGATAAGTGGGACCTGATTGGCATCTCTAGGGTGGAGGACATGTTGCTCCGTGGTGAGATAAAAACTTTCGCCCAGTTACAGGCGGAGTTTCAGCTGGGTGGCATGGAATTTTTCCGGTATGCTCAGTTGCGGCACGCACTATTGTCCGTCATGCCGGAGGGTGAGGCGATCCCCAACGGTTCTCCCCTGGAGGACAGGGTACTGGATTGCCATATGCCAGATAGTGCCATTTCATTAACATATAAGAAGCTCATCAATGTTCGTACAGACCTCCTCCTGGGTGTGAGGGAGCAGTGGGTGCATGACGGGGTGGAGATTGATGACGAGGATTAGCAGAGTGCGGTTTCTTCCCCAAAGGAGGTCGCTATCTCTTCCCGTCTACGGTTGGTGCAGCTGAAAATCTTGCACAGAGTCTATATCACTGGCCCCAGACTTGTACATATGGGACACTCTGCTGATGGCCTCTGTAGGCGTGGCTGTGGTGCCCTCGCCACATTTATGCATATCATATGGGAATGTGGTGCAATAGCTTCTTACTGGCGGCGCGTGCACTCGATTATGAGCGAGATAACTGGGGTGGAAGTGCATGCAGAAGCCAGGAGGTGCCTCCTGAATATATGGGGCCCGACAGACCACAACGTGGCCCAGACCCGATGGGTGACCCTGGGCAATATGATTGCGAAACGGGACATCGCACAAATGTGGGGAGCCACGACGGCTCCGGTGGTTGTAAGGTGGAAGGCCAATATGGATTGGTGTATGTTCTGGGAAAAGACTGTGTATGTTGCCAGGGGTAAGCCTAAAAAGTGGCAGAAAATGTGTGGGGCTTGGAATGAATACAGGGGTGACATCTGCGTACCTCCAGAATCTGCTCTGCTGGAAGAACACTTGTCACCATAGCCTATGGTTCCAACTGGAGACTTTGTACTCTGTTATCCTGTGTTTCCCTCCCCCAGCATTCCTAGTGTCCCTACTATACTGATTATTACTGTGTTTTCTGTGTTTGAACGGCCCCCTCCTTACGCCTCACTGTACTTTAACTTCATTGCCTTCTTCATTGCGCCAGTTTCGGCGCCGCTTCTTTTCCTTTTTTCTTTCTCATGTTTTCTATATAAAACTTGAAAATAACCTTCGTTCGTTCTGAAGTATTGATTCTGCACTTTGACTTACTGTGGTCCGCTCTGCTGCCTCGCCTCCGGGATGCAAGGCTGAATAGCTGTGTGCATTGTTTTAAAATATAGGTTTTAAAAATGTAAAAAAAAAAAAAAAAGAAGCCACCGATCCATGGCGTATCCCGGATTATCCACTGGTCCATATAGGCCATGATTAATGGCCGCCAACTGGGAGGCCCAGTAATATCTTCGCACGTCAGGCAGCGCTATCCCCCCGTCGTACCACGGAAGCGTAAGCTTCGTGATAGCAATGCGGGGCCGACCATCCCAAAGTAGGGCACGTTGCAAGCTCTCAATCTCACCAAAATATCGGGCCAGGACCGGGTCCTGAGTGTTTTGCAAGGCGTAGAGGAATCTGGGCAAAGACATCATCTTGAACAGCGCCGCGCGCCCAAGCAGAGAAAGAGGAAGTTTACGCCATCCCTCCACGTCCCGCCGAAGGCGGAGAAGAGGGGGAAGCAGATTATTCTCATAGCGCGCTTTAGGGTCAGTGGAGATGTAAATCCCCAAGTATTGGAATCCCCGTCTAGCAACCTGTATGCCGCAGCCTCTCGGGAGGCGAGGCGTCCCTCCTTTCAGAACGTACAAATGCGACTTTGACCAGTTAATAACCGGAGTACTGCCCAAAGAGTCGTAGCACATCGCAGGCCACAATGAGAGACTTGCAAGGAGAAGTGAGATACAAAAGGATGTCGTCTGCATATAACGACACCCGATCCTCGAATTCAGGGGACCAGCGGATGCGATGTAGGTCGGAGTGGGTTCGCCGCCAGGCCGCCAATGGTTCGAGAGCAAGGGCGAACAAGAGGGGCGACAGAGGACAACCCTGCCTGGTGCCCCTCTGAAGAACAAAGGGTGCCGAAACTCGACCATTGACCGCTACATTAGCCAATGGACCGGCGTAGAGAAGTTTGACCCACCCTACGAATTCCGGATCAAAGCCGAGCTTCGCTAACACTGCCCACAGGTAACTCCATTCAAGGGAGTCAAAAGCCATCGTGGCATCCAACGACGCCAGGACAGCCGGCTTCTCAAGCATGTGGGCCCTAGCCAGGGCTCCGTGAAGTCTTTGAAGGTTAAGAGCAGTGTTGCGGTGTGGAATAAAGCCCGATTGGGCCGGGTGCACTAAGTCGCCGATGACGCCAATCAGTCGGTTGGCAAGCATTTTGGCTAGAATCTTAGGCTCCGCGTTTAACAGAGAAATGGGGCGATATGATCGGCACAAATCTCTTGGCTTCCCTTCCTTATGGATAACCACAATGGTGGCCAACCTCTGGTCGTGGGGAAGAATGCCTGTCTCCCGCGCCTCCAGGAACATGTTCCGCAAGTGCGGGGAAACTACTTCCGGTTTGATTTTATAAAGTTCCACAGGAATACCGTTGGGGCCAGGCGCCTTGCCAGACCTTAGGGAGCGAATGGCGAGGGCAACCTCGTCTGCAGTAATTTCCCTGTCCAGATCGTCCCGATCTGCCTCCGACAGGGACGGGAGATCAATATCTGCCAGGAGAGCGCACGAATCGGCCTCAGATCGGTCCGAGACCGAAGAGTAAACGCCCCGAAAGTCATCCGAAAACGACTCAACGATTGCCCGCGGGTCAGTAACCAGCAAACCGTCGTCCCCCAGCACCTCCGGGACTACACGACTGGCTCTCTCCTTCTTATCCAGCCAAGCTAAGAGCTTGCCCGCCTTGTCACCGACATCATAAATCCGACCCTGTTGTTCTCTACCCATGATAATAGCAGCGTCGGTGGCAAGGTCGCGGTATTCCAGTTGCTTAAGAGAGAGGGCATGGAGCAACTCGGACGTAGGGCCCGCCTCCAATTGAGAGTCCAGCTCCGTAATCTCAGCCTCAATGCGCACCATGTCGGCGTCTCTGTTTCTGCGGACGTCCGCTATGAGGGCAAAGGCCTCACCACGCAGGACCGCCTTAAACACCTCCCATAAGGTGGCGGCTGATGTTACCGACCCAGCATTCTCGGCGAAATAGAGCTCGATAGCCTTAGCTAAGAGTCCACGCATCTTTGGATTTCGAAAGTACCCCGGGTTGACCACCACAGGTCGTTCGGAAACCACAATGTCGAAGTCGAAGGACACCCACACCGGGGAATGGTCCGAGATGCCCCTCGCCAACAGGCGGGCTTCAGAGATAGCTGACGCGTGGGCCGCCAAGGCAAGGACATAGTCTATTCTCGAGAGGCTACCATGTGCTCCAGAATGAAAGGAGTATTGGCTTTGGGTGGGATGCAGGAGTCTCCAGCAGTCGACCATCCCCATAGTATCAAGGAAGTCGGGCAGCCACAATTGTGAACTACGGAGGTCTCTAGGCGGATGCCTGTCCAAGGTCCCGGAGCAGACCGAATTAAAGTCCCCTCCCACAATAAGCAACCCCGCAGGCAGGCCCAAAATGGCGCTCCCAAGGTCCTGAAAAGTGTTGTTTTGCAGCCCCGGGGGAACATAAACCGAAACCAGAACCAAGGCACGCCCCTCCCATCGCCCTGCGACGGCAGCATACCGCCCCCTCTCGTCCACGACAGTGGAGTCAATCTCGAAAGGGAGAGACGTGCGCACCATAACACCCGCCCCCCGGGACCCCGAGGAGAACCCTGAATGTGCCACCATCTTAAAACCTTTCCTGTTGAGCGCCCGGCACGTATTCCTCACCAAGTGTGTCTCATGTAACAGAACAACATCAGGCATATGTCTTTTGAACATTTGCAGTACCACCCCTCTCTTAATACGATCACCCAAGCCATTAACATTCCAACACAGGACTTTCAATTTCCTACCCCCCATCGTCGTACCTCAAGCCTTCGCCGACCCCAACCGACCCCACCGATGCATTAAACGAATCAGAGCATACAATACATTGCCTAACAGAAGAGAGAAAGAAACAAAGAAAACACACAACACCAGCCCCTACACCACCCCCCACCCTGTACCCCTGCAGTAGACTAAAAAGCCCCCCCAACCAGCAGTGTGCCTGTCGCCCCATAAACTAAGCTACAAGACCCTAGAGGAGAAAGGAGTCCACGTAGTCCCCCCCTGCCACCCTCCATGGATGAAAAAGGATAGACCCAATAAAGTGCAACAGCTTGGCATTATAGGTCATAGTCAACGGGCACACCAACCGACAGAGTTAGTGTGATAAGTACTACTCCTGACGATCGAAGCCTCCAGAGGCACCTTCGGAATGTTCCTCCTGTTCCTCACGTCGTGCGGCAAAGTGTCCAGGCAGTCACTCGCAGTCTCAGGCATGTCGAAAAACAGGGCGCGGCCATCACCTTCAACGCGCAGTTTAGCGGGGAACATCATGGAGTATTTCAGCCCCAAGTCTCTGAGGCACCGCTTCACTCCCGCAAAACTTTGGCGCTGTCTCTGAACAGCCCTGGTAAAATCCGGGTAAAAGTTAACATCCGCGTTCTGGAACTTTAGGGGCCCGTGTCGCCTCGAGGCCTGGAGGATCACATCTCGATCTCTAAAGTTGAACAGGCGGGTGATGATGGGCCTTGGTGCAACGCCCGTCTTAGGGGAACCACCCGGTATTCTATGGGCCCGCTCGACCGAAAAAAAGTGGCTGAGGCCCGCCGGGGCCAGATGAGTCTTAATCAAGTCCTCAACAAAGAGGTCGGCGGCTGACTCCTCCGCACCCTCCGGTACACCATTAATGCGCACATTCACCCGCCTGGCATGTCCTTCAAAGTCCTCCAGCCGCCTTGAGAACAGGTCATTGACCGACCGCAGGTTACGGACCTCCGTTTGCAGGTCCGAAACATCGGTCGTGAGGCTGGCAGTTTTGATATCAAGCGATTTCACCCTATCGTTTGTTTTGCCAAGGTCGGCCCTTATCAAGTTGAGGTCGATCGCCAGGGTGTCCACTTTGTGTGCCAGGACCTCGTGCTGTTTGTGCATCTCTGTTCTGATGCCAGCGATAGCTCCCATGATGTCACGGAGCGTGGGCTCCGACCCGTCGGGCGAGCCCGCACGTAGAGAGTCCTTGGATTGAGCGGTAACAGTTGGCGAGGTCCTTTGCTGGGCGTACCGGTCGATCTTGTTAGTCTGAGGTTGGACCGTCTTCCTGCTGGCCCGGTTCGCCGTTCTATCAGAATCACCCCTGCCAGCCATGTTGGATCTGGGCAGAACAAAGGGTGGCACTCCGAGAACACTGCAAGCACTCAAGCGAATGCAGAGCGTAGCCACCACAATTGTCAAGGCAGCGGCAGGCCACTCCACGGCTCCGTTCGCTCCGCCAGTTGAAACAGGAGGTGCTCACTCAGCATATCGATCATGCCCTGCGTCGTCGCAGCCGTCGGCCATCTCCGGGACAATGGTGCGCCCCTGGCACCGGATTTCGACACGACGTAACTTCGTCAAGGAGTGTGGGATTTGGAAACGGAAAGTGGATCCCGTGTCTACGACCATTCGCCAATTAGAATCCACCACCGTGGATCAGGATTTCTTCCAGGATTTATGCGGAGGGTCGGAGGGTCTCCGGAGCTCCGAGCTTACGCGGCCATCTTGCTTGCCCGCGAAGCTCCTCCTCTGTAAAGCTTTTATGATAATTTTTATCGAAATAAAGCCTTTTTGACCTGACTTGACTTGACATAATGACTACACGTAGACACATTACTTGGATGGTAGAACTGGCCCAGGGCATGTGCACCTTAACCCTTTTATTGTCAGGCATCACATGCTCAGTAATGCCTGTGTTGGATGGGTGTGGGGTGGGGTGTAAGCCATCCCTCATGGAGTGGCTGGTGACAAAACAACTAGACCAGTGATCTGCAGATCACTACATCCCTCTCAAAATGTATTCAAACTGGAAAACAATAAAGTCCAACCTGTGGGAGAGAATATAACAAAATCACACACAAGATAACAGAAACTTCAGTTGATTCGATTTAGCTCCTTGCAAAACAAAGACAATGGTACAACAGCAGCTCAGGCCACCAGTTCTATTTGGCACAGTTCATTGGTGCTCTGCGCGTCCGGTCTTCTTTCGACTCTGTGCATGGAAGTTGACATCACTGTCTTTCTCAACATTGCTCTTGTGGTGATGGAACAGGTACAGTGATGAAGGATCGGATTGCGATTACTTTCCTCCAATCAGTCCTGGTTGTCGTGGTATTTCCCCACAGGCAGCATTGCTTCTCCCTATGGAATGGTGGAGTAGTTGCAAGACATCCCTCCCACTAGGATGCCTCTCTCGCAGGTGTTCCCCACTCACAGGTTGACCCGGAGGCCCTCTTCACCAGGCTTCCACTGGACAGGGTGCACAATGCCGTGTCGCTCCAATGCAACCCTCGGGATGTGTGGAGGAAGATCTACAAGTCCAACGTTCACATCCTTAGCTCCACCTGAAGGGTAGTTGTTGGCTCCTGCCACTTAGCAGGAGATCTTCATCATCCTGGAATCTCTGTAAGAGCAGCTGTAGACTCATCTCTCGTGGTGGGACCCGCTCTCACTGGCATCCCTGAGGCCTTTGCCCCTGGGTCGCAATGGTCTGGTGTGGAGTAGTCAGATCCTCTTCTTCAGGACATCTGAGCAGTCTCAATGTCCCGTCTCCCCTGTGACCCCAGTGGTGGATGTCACCACTCGTCCAGCCTGCTCACCTCTGCCATCATCAGGTGTTCTGAAGACTCGTGGATAAGTATTTTCTCCCAGTACCACCGATGTTCTCCAGGCCCTATGCTCCATGTGCTCCGATGTTCTTGCACTTGTCACCTTTGTCTTCTTGTGCGCGAGTTGGGGGATCACACACTCCTCTCGTCTTCTTTCTTCTTGTTGAGATTTCTTCTGCATTTCTTCGCGGTGGCGTCGTGCCATTCACATTCCTCCTTCTTGTTCTTTTCTTTGCAATGCGATATAGTCCCCTCTTCTTGCTCGTCTTCACTGACCAGGCATCTTCGTGTGATGTGCAGTCCATACGGGTCTCCCTGGTCTTATCCTACTCCTAGGACAATGCATTCTCTTCCTACGATGACCATACCTGTAGTTCTGACCTTCTTGTCACTGCTCATTTTCGTTCTTCATTCCTTTATTCCAAGTTTTCTTCTCTGACTTCTTTGTTGGTCACCGTCACTCTGACCTCTTCTTTGGTCATCATCACTCTGACCTCTTCTCAGGTCACTGCTTCACTGACCTTTTTCCCAGGTCGCCGCTGCACCAACATTTTTCTCAGGACGCTGCTTCATTGACTGTTGCCTGGTCATCTCTTCAGACCTCTGCTAGGTCGTCTTTTCAGGCCTCTAACAGGTTGTCTCTTCAGACCTATGGCAGGTTGTCTCTCTGCTCCTGAGGATGCGCTCATGGCACCTCAATGCCTCACTGAGGTGGCTCTCTTGTTGCAGCATCCTCTCGGGCCAGCTTCACGGGATGAGTCACGCTGTGTGATCACCTGAGCCCTCTTCCTTGCAGGGAACTGACTCTCATGCTCCAGTCTGTACAGTCCGTGTCTGGGGTACAATCTCCAGGGCGACGTCTCTCTTTGCTCTCTTTGTTCTTCCACTTTCGCCACTGGGTGTGCATGCCGCACACTTCTTCTGTTCTCCAGGGACTTTCTGCTTTCTCTCCTGGTGGCAACATTTCCAGTGTTGTTCCTCCTGCGGTGAACACCTATGGCCACTAGGCATCACTGCATCTGTCCTTCACAGGCTCTGGCAGACTTTTTTCCTGAAGTTCTTTCAGTGCTTACTAAGCATGTTGCCCTTTATGCCTCTTTGGCATGATAGAGTCTTGGTTGTCCTAGTCCAGTTTGGGCAGGTACTGTTTCCCCCAACAACATAGAGTTGCAGCAGCTGTTCCTGTGCTGCTGTGCATTTCCCTCACATGGCAGGTCATGCTGCCTCTCTTGACCAGCAATGTACTAGTGGCTACGGGGTACACTCTTCATGATTCAAATCCAGTTTTCTCCCCATTAACTATGAAACATAGCAGCCATTCCTGTTCTCCCTTTCACTTTAAACTTCCTACACCATCACCTGGCTCTTGGTGTTCCACATTCTAAGCATATTAATCTTGCTCACAATAGACTGCTCTTGCCCCATTGTTTATCTTTACGGTGCTCTTTCTGTGTGTCCTTCCTTCTCCCTTTATCTGCTCTTCTTCTGGAAAGGAACTAGCTGCCTCTCCCCTGGCACTGATTGCAGGTTACATCAGTCAATTCCCTGTGATAATCATCCTCTTTTCTTCCTAAACACAGTACCTAAAAACTACACTGTTACATTAGTCATAGGCCCCAGCAGCTTTGCTCATGCTGCGGCCTTTGTGCTTTCTATCTTGGAGGTTTCCTGCCTCCATGAGACCTCATCCTTCGGCTGCCTGTCACCAGGGGCACACACATTCAACAGGGGCCTCGCCACTCTACACACGTGCCTCCTCCCGTGCAAAGTAAATCTCTCTGAGTTGATGCCCCTAAGATCAGTAAGCTGGTCACCCCATTATTATTGGACGCTAATCTCAAGGACAGCAAACGGCCTACAAATATTAATGGACAATTTTACTAATTTTATGATGGAAAAGCACTTAAAAATTAATTTGAATAAAACCTTAGTTATGTCATGTGGGAAAAGAAATACTAAGAATAAAGCACATTACATTGACGGCATACTAATAGAGAGGACATTTTCTTTTTCATATTTGGGGATCCTTTTTAACAGTAAGGGTACGTGGAATGCACACATACATTTATGTAAATTGAAATTTGTGAAATCAGTTGAGGCCATTTTTAGACTTTCCCAAAAAGTTGATAAAAAACCAGTACAGGAAATTCTAAAGTTATATGGGGCAAAGTGCATTCCCGGGAGCTGTTACGGGGGGACCCTTTGGGGCTTGGCAGATACCTCACTGTTTCAAACCCTGGAAAATAACTTTTTGAGAAGATTGTTAGCCATACCAGCCTCCACAGCAATTATTAAATTACACAGCACACCATACATCCATGAATTGATTTTCATAGCCGCCTTACCTCTGTGGCATCGTATTTGGATTAGGGAAGAGACACATTTTACAAGGGATATTATATTGGATTGTCTGTCCCAAGACCACTGTAGGAAAATAACATGGCTAAGCTATATCTGCGGTCTTTTAAAAAATATGATTTGGCGGTGAATCTGAAGAAACCCAAAGATATACAAAACTTCAGTAAATTAGAATTAAAAAAGAGGCTCCTCAATGTTAGGGCTCTGTCAAGGGATGCGGCCTTGAGTACTAAATCATGTATATCCTTTTATCTTGAAAGGCCAATATCAACGGGTATTCAGCCATATCTTATTTTTATAACTGATGTTCAGCACAGATTTTACCTAACCAGATTACGGATGAATACGCTCTACTACCTTTTCACATTTCCCAAGAGGGGCAAGTGGTGCGCTAATTTACCAAAATGCCTGTGCGATGGTAGGTCTTTACAGAGTACGCTTCACTTTTTACTATTTTGTAATTTTTATAAAGATAATAGAAAAACCTTTTTTCTTCCCATTTTAAAGAGAAAAGTGTCTGTATTCCTTTAAAGTTGCTTTTAATTATATTTGAAATTTGGAGAATGTATTAACTTGTAATGCGGTAATTTGTTATATATTATCGGCCATTAAACAAAGGAAGGATCTCGTACATCTGGAAAATTTGAATTATGAAATAGATTAGATTGTATTTGATAGAAGATTTCCTTGTATTGTATAAGAGGATAAGGCCTTTATTTTTAAACACAAAAAAAAATAATTTTTGAAACATTTGTATATAAATGTACTTTTATCTTAAATTATAGTATGCTTTTATGGACATTATGTATGCACTGAATAAAGCTTGATTTGATTTGATTTGAAGTCTCTCTGATTTCATTTATTTTAATATTCTGGCAGCTGGTTGGGGTTGGGATTTCTGATGCTGCCCCACTCAAATTGCATTTTTTTACCCGCAAGGCCCTCGCGCTGAACCACCCCTCTTCAACCGCACGGGGCTCTTGCTGCCCTCCTCAATACCTTGCCTGCTAGGCTGACACCACCTCACCTGCAGTGCCAGGACCGGTTGGTCTCCTCCAGCTTCACCCTTGCTGCCGGGCCTCACCTCATTGGTGCTTGAAGCTATTGCTTTTCCATGCCGACCACTTTGCCGCAGCAGTTTCACTCCAGACGGCAGGGGTCGCTCCTCGTGCCCAGTGCTGCCTCTTCACCTGCGGGTACTTCAGACACGGGGTGGGATCCCACTGATGTTTTGCAGTCCAGCGTCCCTCATCACTACAGGGGATGCAGCACCTTTATTTCTTGGGTGTCGTTAGCCTCGCATCACCTTCCAGGCCTTCACCGGTGCCGGGTGGTGGGGTCGACAGACATGCGGGCTTCTGTGGCTTTCTCCTCCCTTCTCTCACGGGCCCTTCTGATACGGGATGGGCATCCACTCCGCTGCACTAAGCTCCTTCACCACACTGTGGCGGGCATTCTCAACCTGCGGGCTCCCTAGTCTCTGCTGTTACACTGGTATTTTTCCGACCAGCTAAGGAACGCTTCGGCTTATATTACAGGGCTTCATGACAACTGGATCTGGCACTTGTTGCCGTCTAGGGCTCACCTCCTGCCCGATGTCTGATCAGGCTTCACTCCAACTCGAGGCATTCTGCGGCGGCGGCTGGCATCTCAGAAGACCGACCTCACTCGCATTTCTCATCTGCCATCTAGGGGGCTCCCATCATGCTGGATGGTATGGCCACATCCTCTTTTGATTCGGGGTGGGCTCCCGCTGCCTCACCTTCACCCTGGAGCTCTTCACACGACCTGCCGGTGCTCAGATGACTCTTTCACTTGCTACAGGGGGTGCCCTCCACAGGGGGAGCACTCTCCCCCTCAACCATCTTCAAAAAGGCAGCTGCTCACTTGGGCAGGTCTCGCTCATAGCCAATGTAATGGTGGAGGGCCCTAGGCCCTCATGCACTCATAATGAATGAATACATGCAGACACAGTTAGATACTTGGCAGAACTGGCCCAGGGCATGTGCACCCGGCCCCTTTTATTGCCAGGGTCACATTTCCAGTGACACCTGTGCTGGATGGGTGTGGAGCGGGGTGTAAGCAAGCCCATGGAGGGTGGCTGGTGACAAAACAACTAGAATAGTGATCAGCAGATCACTACAAGTATGTTGGGGGCAGAACCTTGGGCTGTTCCAGGCTCCTACAACAAGGGGTGTGACAGAGGCAGCCAAGAAAGGTTTGATGCAGTGAAACGCTACATGTGCTTTTCGATTTTACTGAAGGGGAGATGGAAGGCTAGCTCTTGGGATGTGGCATGGTGAATTTCGAGTACATAGGAGACACAAGGGAGAACGTGGGCTTTGTTGGAGGACACCGATTATTGTAAACATCTTGCGGATTACCCACAATTATGTATTTGATATGGTAGAATGCACACCAGGTGATGAGCCATCACAATGTTATAATGCTCAAAGGCAGTTTATGAGCATGCCACCCTGGAGTAGCTCCTTCCATGGGGACGTGTATACTAATAAAGAACATGGGGCCTTGTCAGGTCCCCCATACCCAGGATGCAAAGCCAGCAGTTGTATTTGACAATCCCCAAAAATTCAAACAATTTCTTCTGTGCTGAACTCTATCAATACATTAATAATCCATTAGTAATCCATTTTAAACCATGCATTTGTGTGCTCTTGTGCTTCAACAACAAATTCAATGAGTACCTATTCAGGCTTTCATCCAGAATACAAAGCTGTTCACTATTCCTTATAAGTCAACGTGAATGATATAAACTGAATGAGTTTCAGGCAAGATGCCCTTCCTCAGGGGTAAATACCATAAAAAGAAATTCCATGAGAACAACATATAATCAGAATAAAGGACAGCATACTGTAAGTTCATGATATATAGACCTGAAAATAGGTAGTCTATTCGCTAATATATACTTCCAATGCTTAAAATATCACCTATTCCAAAACATACGTATGTAAAAAGGAAACCTGTGTTTTTATGCAACGTGTCATTACTTATGCCTTGTCTAGACAGGCGTAAGTATTTTGAAGCAGTGAAGCCATAGAGTGACACAGTAAAATGTTGTCAATTTCACTGCACCAGTTCTACATGGCTTTTTTTTGTGTGGAAACTCCTACCCTGCATACATTATTCCTGATCCAGGTACAATGTTATACAGGGCTCTACAAACTGATTCATTACACCCAATGCATCAGTTTGTAGATATGGCAAAATTGTGGAGCACTGATTGCACCGCCACTGGAAAAAAGTGACACAGTGGTGGTGCAAGGGACTTGTAAAAGAGGCCCAACGTTTGTTGGGGAGTAGCGAGTGGTCCAACCACTGCCACGACTCAATCAAACTTTAAAAAAAAGACCTTTCTTTTTAAATGAATTCCCATTTCCTTTAGGAAAACAGGCTTCATTCAAAAAAAGGACTACTTTACTTAAATGTGAGCCTCCCTGCCCTGGGCCCAGGATCCACAAAAGCTTAGTGTGAAATTATTTCTGTGTGTGCTGAGGTGGCTCCTTTGAGTTGCAAGTGTTGTCGGTGACAACTCTGCCCCTCCAATCAGGTCACGACGGCCCCATCATGCCAACACCCATTCCCCCTTTGTGATACTCTCTGGAAAAAATGCACAAAGGCCAACTGCCAACTACACCGAGCCATGTAACCAAGGATACAGGTTGCAGCTACTAAAGGGTTAGGAGATGAAAATGGCAACTTTCTAAAAGTGGCATCTTCAGAATTGTGACTTAAAATCAGACTTTGTTTGTAACCAACAACAAGGGCACCCATTCGAGTCAGCATAGGACCTCGGGGAACATATTTCAAGAGCAACAATGGTCCCATGCATAAGGGATATACCAACAAAAAATAAATATAGACACAATGGAAACTATATTCAGTGGTGACTTGTCCAGCCGGACAGAGGTTCAATTTTTACTTAGGGGGGGGGGGGGTTCACACAAAGATACCTTCAACAATTCTACGAAGTAGGGCACAAGCCTGTACCCAAAAATATACAGATTGGCATGGTGAAGAAAGTAGTTCAAAAGATAGAAGAGAGTTTTTTTAGGCAGAAGCTGTAGATTTCTGTAGGTTACACAATAACAGAAATTCAATTGTACACCATTACTAGCCTAACATAGACGTTACACATTCAAAGTATATGGTGTTTATGAAGTCGACGGCGTTTCGATCCCATTAAAGAGTCAGAGGGATCATCATCAGGACAAAATAATGCCTAAATGGTACAAGCTATAATAGCCATTGGTAACGTGCAAAGCCGTAACGTATATCGGCCAGGTAGATATAGGGAAGTCAAGGACATCGGTATTAAGGAGCGTTGCAGCCACAGAACATTCAGGATATTCAGTTCCGTGTTTACACAAAACAACTAAGATTAGCTGTTTCAAAAGAACAACCTCCCGTAATGGGAAAGAATAATGAAGTCGCGCCGGCGAATCGCTCGGTCGCGTGAAGGGGCAGATAAGCCTGTACAGTGGGCTGAAACGGCTACTGCCAGGGAAGACATTTCACTTGAACTGATTGATTTTATGCAGCAGGGTGCCCCTTCCTGCGCAAAATCAATAAGCCCCACAACACAGGCACCCTTGCACCATGGTGAAAGGGTGAATGCATTGGCGCAAGACTGACAAAGTGGCACCAGTGCAACGGAAAAGGACAGAAATGTCCCGTATTTTATTAATACAGCACATTCCTGCCCTTATTCTGTGACAGAGGGCAGCACAGCAAGATGCCTTGCTGCACTGCCCAGTGCCACAAACTTAATAAATATGGCCCTAAGTCTCCAAGTCTGATGTTGTGCTTCTATCATAATGATATCCATACAAGTAAATTGGGCCCATTATAAGACACTCTGCTTTGCCAGCAAAGCCTATTATGAAATAAATCATTTCCATGCTGCTTACGTGTTTGCTTCCAGGTCTAAACTATTCCTTCATTATAGCTCTTCATTCCTGCTTTTAATCCCCTGATTTAAAAAGGCTCAGTGGGTGTGCTCCTTCTCTTTTGTAGCTTGATCTGTTTGGAATGTCTGCTTTCTTTTTCATGTGGGACATAGACAGTCTACGTTTATGAATAATTTTAAAGGTAAACTA
This sequence comes from Lissotriton vulgaris, assembly GCF_964263255.1. Taxonomy (NCBI): domain Eukaryota; kingdom Metazoa; phylum Chordata; class Amphibia; order Caudata; family Salamandridae; genus Lissotriton; species Lissotriton vulgaris. Next base: position 950,998,946 of record NC_141691.1, read on the forward strand.
ATTCATTCATAGCTTCATATCCTTTCTTATGTTGTTCGTCAGCTCTGCACTAAAATGCTATAGGGCATTTGTAGCACTTTATAAGTAACAATTCAGCTCATAACATCAGTGCACCAATGCAACCAGCAGGCATCAGAACACCAAGGTCTGGCACTCGCTACCCTCTTTTCAAAATCAGTGCGCCAATGTGACCAGCAGCCATTAGAACACCAAGGTCCGGGACTCCCTCACCTCTTCTCAAATAAACAGGTTGTGAACAGAATCTCGGAGAGCCAAAAGGAGCTCCCCGGCCCAACGGTTTACCACCAATTATTTATAAGCAGGATCCAAATTACTGGGCTGTAGTTCTACTACCCTTTTTTAATAATATCATGGAAGCTGAAAAAATTCCAGATTCTTGAACAGGGATACATTATTTCACTGATCCACAAAAAAAGGCAGCACGACTGATCCGAAGAATTATAGGCTGATCACATTATTGGACATCGAGGCCAAATACTATGCAGGCCTCTAACTAGACGAACTTACGGCATGGGCACTGGAAAAAGCCCTGAATCCCATCAGTCAAACAGGGTTTCAAAAAGTATGGGGACATCGACAAATATTCTTGCCCTTTCGCTAATAATAGACGCAACTAAAACCATCAACAAGCCGCTATTTGTCTGCTTCATCGATTACAAGGCTGCATTTGACGGTATTGACGGGGAAGCTCTGGGCTAAACTATCAGGGTGGAAAATACCACCAAAACTCCTGAATCAGTTAATTCAACTCAACTCTAAGACATGGGTCCAAATAAAGCTAGGCATCGGGGACTGTTTGTCAAGAAGAATGCCAACCACTATATGGCTGAAGCAGGGCTGCGTCCTTTCCCCGACCCTGTTCAACCTCTTTGTGTCTGATCTCTCTACTGAGCTGAATAACTGCAACCACCATGCTCCGAATCTGGGTGCCTTAATACTTTCAAACTTACTGTATGCTGACAATCTTATATTGATCAGCTATTCTCCAGTCGGCCTGCAGCATTTGATAAAAACAACAGATAATTTTGCAGCCAAGAACGGGTTAAGCATAAACCCTGAAAATCTAAAGTCATGGTACTAAACCAGCAGAGCAAAAAACATCAACCCAGATGGATGATGGGGGCCGGCCGGTGGAGATGGTCGACGAATACAAATATCTGGAAATAATCTTTGACAGGAAGGGTTTGTACCTCAAACAAAAGGCGGCTATCAAAGGCAGAGGGACCCTAATGGCAGTTTCACTAAAAACATCAAACATAAAATAACCGGCCCTAATCTTATCCCTCTACTAGAAGTGCTTTGAGCTAGGCTTCTACCTACAATCACTTATGGTAGTGAATTGATGAGAGGGTGAGATGAGGTCACCTTGGATAGGGTGGTCGCCAAGGCCGTAAGAGTAATATTCTGTATCCCACAATATACTTTGCCCGCACAAAAAAGGCTAGAGTTCGGGCTCCAAAAGCAGAAAATAGCGCGGAAAGGTGCCTACGCCAAATGGTGGCACAAAATAAAGGGGATCGAGCGCGACACCTTGAACTCATATTTATGGAAGGAGATGATAGGAAAAAAAGACAGTATTGCTATGGCCTAGCTTCAGTCAGCAATTAGGCTTCTTGCTTTACAGGACATATGGGAAAACGGTATACCCCACAAAAGCTTCAAGGATCTTGTAAATAAATCAGTAAAGATTGTATCCTTTGAAGAAGACAAAGCAGCACTAAGCAGGAAGGCTCATAGATGGTTTGTAATCCAGAGTTACTCGATGTGCAAACCTCAAACATACCTAGGAACAGGCTTCTCAAGATGCTTAAAGGAAAGTTTCTTGTTTCTGCGGTTGGGAATTTTACCCGTTAAGAAGCGCCTTGCCCCATGGAAATGCACAGATACAACTTATCATTGTAGACTATGGGGTGAGACCAAAGTCGATGTCTTCCACTTACTGTGCATTAGAAAAGGCCTAAACGAGGAACGAAGACAACTACTAAGGCCGCGCATGCTCGAAAATCAGATACGAACATGTAGACAGGCGGTGAAAGTCTGCTTCAAGGGAAGCGACGCGCGGTTGGCCTGCAACTTCATCCGCTTCATGAGCGCAATAAAAACAAAGCTAACCCCGCCAGTACTCTAATAATTTGGGGCCCGATGTAGGTAAATCCCATTTACCGATTTTGAAATACCGAATTATACCGATTCGGTATTTCAAAATCGGTAAATGGGATGTAGGTCCCAACATCTGGATTCTTTTCCGAATCCTTAAAATTCGGTATTTACCGATTCGGTAAATACCGAATCGGTATTTGCTATTGAATCCTATGGGCCTTTGAAGCCCATAGGATTCAAGTCAAATACCGAATCGGTATTTACCGAATCGGTAAATACCGACTTTGGCAAGGGTGCAGGGGGTGTCACTTTGACACCCTCTAGCACCCCCAAAACGGGCATGTGTGCAATGTGGCACACAGACATGCCCTAAGGGCACGTCTGTCTGTCACATGGCACATGTGTACATGCACAGATGTGCATGTACACAGGAATCGGTATTTTACCATGGATTTGTATTCCATGGTAAAATACCGATTCTGTAAGCCATGTGCCAATGGTAAATTGGCCACCTACATTGCATTTTCGGTAATTTTACCGAATCGGTAAATATTACCGAATCGGTAATTATTTTACCGATTCGGTACATATTACCGAATCGGTAAATTTACCGATTCGGTAATGATACCGATTCGGTAAAATTACCGAAAATGTGCCCCTACATCTCAATAGCCCTTTACCGATCGGAAACGGCCGAAAATCGGTATTTTCGGCCGTTTCCGATCGGTAAAGGGCTACCTACATCTGGCCCTTGGTCCTCTACCCAAGCTTATCGATATCTGAGTTACTTGCTGGAATCTTTCTTAAAAAGAGATCTACTGTAGTTTTTACTCTTACAACTACTATTTCTTAGGATTTTAAATACCTTTTTATCTAGAGATCATTAATTGTGTCACAAAAACTACTAATTGTAACCGGCAAACATGCACTTTTTGATGTGCATCTTTAGACTTCCATGCTAGTTCAGTCATGGCTCTTAAATCAAATTTTATAAAAATATGGACTGCCCTAGGAACACTTTAGGAGAATAGTGCCTAAATCTGAAACCTTGCACTTTTTCATGACACCCATCGATCTTTGTGATTATACTGTATTCCAGTTTTTATATTCTTCTTGTAATTTTATGGTTACATTGCAACTTCAAAATAAATTTTACCTATTCTTTCAATTACAAAAAGTGTTGTTTTACACTTTTTGTCACACGTCTTTTACCATGTAGTTGATTGCAAAGGTTTTTATGTATCATGCAATAAAGAATCTTACTTACTTAACTCATATCTTGCACGTTTAGGTTTCATTATATTTAGTGGGTGCCCTTAGGTCCAAAATTCAGTGCCGGTGACAACTTTAGAAAAAATTTAACAGAAATGAAGGGTGGTGGCTCTTGTCCTTTAGTAATGGAGCATTGTCACCTTAGGCATAGCGTTCTGATTGACCTGTGGGTATATCTAAAGCAAACACTTCTATGATCAGGTGCTCAGAGTGCATTGTACGATAGATGTAGAATTTGCTTTCATGTATGCCTAGTGGCTATCTTCCCCGGTGTGGTGTCTGTGCAGACAGAGTACACTCGCACTCTCTTTGTGTAGGCATTACGTTCCTGTGTCCTGCCTCTTCAAACTAGTGTAGTTTGGCAGCAGCATGCTTGTTAAAGTTTATTCTGCAATAAAACGTAATCACTACCTTGTTCACAAATGTTTTCTGTTTTTTCTTTTTTTTGTTGAATTTTTATTGTTTTATGCAAGCAAAGACAGAAAGAACAGGTCAAGTTTTACAAAGAATAATACAATATAGTCTAACATCAAACTCAACAAATACATGGGTTTCACCCAAAAGGTAAAAAAAAGAACCAGAAAAAATCATTCTAGATCCATTCAGTAATTGGTGCCCAAATCTTTGTTCCCATACCCCTCCTTTTCACTCCTTTAGTTTTATTTTAGCTAATTCCAAATTATGCATTGAAAGTAATCTTTCGCGCCAATTAAAAAAGATGGAGGGTCTGGGCAAATCCAATCTCTAGTAATGCAGGCTCGTATTACAGCCATGCAAATAAAAATAAAACAGGTTACAGCTTTAGGTCTTGGAAAGCCCACAGTTCCTGAGCTCATGCCGATCAAGACCATCTCCGCAGTTATACTAATATTATTATTTAAAACAGTCCCCAAGAAAAACTCGATTTGCTTAAAGAATTCCCAAAGCTTAGAACATTGGAAAAACATGTGTAATGCATCAGCTGCGTAAAGACCGCAGCGATTACATTGAGTCCCTGTTATCGTGCTCCATTTAGCCACCTTGTTGGGTGTGTAATATAAATCCTGTATACACATAAAATATTGTGATTTCAGCATCCCAGTTATAAGAATTCTGTTAGCGAGCATCATCATTCGTATGTCTGCCATGTGTCTTGAATTTTGTAAAAAACTAACGATTTGCAAAAACTTAAAAAAATAATTTCTTGTCAAGGAGAACTTAATCTGCAACTCTTGAAAGGAGGCCATCGAGCCATCGACAAATAAGTCCCCTAAAGAGTGTATTCCTTTCGTACCCCATCTAATTGCTACTAAATCACAAAATATGGGAGAGGGTAATAGACCGGGTGCGGCGATAGGTGTGTACTTATTAAATTTTGCAATACCCAGATGTCATCGAACCTTTTGACAGACACCAAAAACTGCTTTTACAATCTTAAACCTTGTCTTTTTATAATAACTTGGTTCAATCACTTTCATGAAACACGCCTTCATTCCTTCACCCATAAGTAATTCATAAATAGATGGGGTAGTGCAATAGGGAATTCTAGCTTCATCCCTAATAATAAGCGGGCTGATAAACTGAAGAGTCGCTGCAATGTAATAAAAAAAGAAATAAGGAACATTCCAGCCACCACACTCTTTGGCAAGAATCTTTTTTTTATAGGTTTTTCGTTGACGTTTATAACCCCACAAGAATCTAGAGGCTGCCCTTTCCAGATGTTTAAAGCAAGTAGGTGGAAATTCTAGAGGTATTGTGCGAAACATATATAAAAAGTTCAGTAGGATTAGCATTTTTAGAACATTCACTCTTCCATGTAGAGATAAATGCAGATGATCTAAGCGTTCTAGAAACAGATTAACTTTTACCAGAGCTGGATTAAAATTCAGTTCAGGAATTTTCACTATCAGAAGTGAGATCTTGATTCCAAGATACGTAACGTCAGACGCAAGTGGAATATTAGCAGGGGGGCTATCCCCGGAATACAAAATTGGAGTTTTTGAAAGATTTAGTTTATATCCCGAAAAAAGTCCAAACTGTAGGGCTAAGTCATTAATTGCTGGTATAGCCAGTTCAACATCTGTTGTAGCAATAACGATATCATCAGCATATGCTAGCGTCGATAATTAGTATGGGCTAAGAGATCGGCTTTATTCTTTCTTCCATATTAAGACGATTAACTAAAGAATCAATATAAAATGCCAAAAGTAAAGGGGAGCATGGACATTCACAAATGTTTCCAGTGTCACTATACCAAACTGGTCGCAATGTTGTCTGCCTGATGTGTCTCTTTTGCCCTATTCAAGGTTCTCACTTCCTCTACCAAGGTCATATAATTAGTACAGCCATTTATGAAGTAGCATTATAGAGACTACGGTCATTTTTGTAATAAATTTTGCATTTTATAAAGTACTTTGATATAGCAAGATTTTAAAAAATAGATTTTATATTTCATTTCACGTTCTGTGCTGGGGTCTTCAGAACAAAATTGAAAACGTCCTTCCTGTTATTATAATCTAAACTGTTAAGAGGTACTCTTTCTTTGCAAGACAATGCCCATCAATCGCACATTCTATGTGCTCTTGAGCTTGAAGGAATACTGGCATCCTTTGCATGCTAGTACACTATTGTTGAGCGCATATTTCAAAACAACATCCTTTTGGACCTGGTGGCTTTCCACATGGATGTAGCCATCTCATATGAGAACTGCTCAATGTGGGGTACTAACAGCAACAATGTTATATTGATATAGAAAAGTTCAGATTCCTGACAGAGTACTTTCTCAGGTGTTAATATTGCCAACTGATTGGCACTGACTGATTAAGTCGCAGGAGGAACGGAAGACAGGTTAGAAATTAAACATGTGACTTGCCAGACTCACACTCACCTTATTTCATTGAGGTGCATTAACAAACTAAGCTCAATTTTCTGCAAACTGGACATGCATGTGGACTCAAAGAAGCTTATGTTACAATATCCCGATAAGGAGACTGAAAATGTCCATTTGGTCAACAGTCAGGTAGCAGCATCTTTCTGAAGAAGGAATTAAAAACATTTTATGAGCTCACTATCATTTCACTGAAGGAACTTTCGAAGAGTTGGTAAAAAGGGTCCTTGTCTTGAAATACCTTTGTGAATACTGGTGGTTCTAAAGTGCTTATGATGGAAATCTGTAGAAGCTGCTTTTTAGTTGTCAAATCACTAATTCCCCTCTTTAAAGATCTGTGAGTAGCCTGTAAACATTTTCAAATCAATTAAAACATTCTTGTTGTAATCATAGTTTGCCCAATGTTCAACATGCACAATGTATCATTCTCTCCTCTTCTGTTGGCTCTAAGGTTAGCTCTGCCCAGTGACTTGAATTGTTAGCCCTGTCTCCATTGGCTGGTCTGTTAGCCCTCGCTGAGAATTTCAGGTATAGCTGTGCCCCTGTTTCACACCCTTAGCTAACACATCTTGAAGAAACAGGTGCACTCAAGTAGAGGTGTTTGGACAAAATATCAATTTAAAAATATCGGGAGCCAGAATTTGTTAGGGTTTGTGCACAGCAAAGAGCATGTCCCCTCTCATTGCACTAGTGGTCTCTGTAATATCTCTCTTTAAACATACTACTGAAAGCCTTTCTTGTTATCTCAGCCCCTCCCTAAGACTTCTGTGTATCTTGCTCAATGTATTCACAAGTTTGGACATTGCTGTCTTGTTTGCACATTGGACATTGCTTTTACCAAGGCTTATTTAAACATTGGACCTTGCTTTTACCAAGGCTTATTTAGAACACTCCTCCCTAGGCCATGTGTTACTTCAACTCATTAGCATAATAACTGAAGCCCTGCACACCTGCTTGTGAAAACCACACCCAGTTCCTCGAACCACACCCAGCTCTTCGAACCACACCCAGCCCTGTCTATAAAAGGCAGCCCCTGAGCCTCACCCAGTGCTTGTGCTCGTCTACCTTCCACTTACCTGAGAACAGATCCTCCGGCGCTGGCACTGATGGTCTCTCCAGAACTTCATTGACTTCAACGGGCGTGGCTTCTGGCTCTTCCTTTTTCTGGTTTCCGGCTACTTCTTGCCTCAGCCCCTCTTCTGTCCACTGCAATCGACCTGCAAAAGAGAAAGAGGTCAAGGTTAGACTGATCAGTATCCCTTTTCAGCAACAAGTAAGTGCAAAACCTTTTATTACCTGAAAGAACTTTATCAGCGATTTCTAGATTCATGTAAAGACAATTTGGAACAATATATCTCCCACGAACTTTGTGGTTCAAACCCTTTGTTACAAGAATACTTTGTGGAACTTTGTGAAATAAACATTGTTTTACATGGAACTTTTTTAAGAATCAAACAGAGGAAACCATTGACAGCAAGGCAAACAGTAAATCAAGGACTTGCACAAATTACCTGCTGTATTTTGATGTAAAAGTACAGTATTTGTTTTATAAAAAAAAGTCTGGAAATGTGTGAAAAGTGAGTTAGCTATTAAGAATTTAGGCTTTAGTTATATTAAGGTGAATGTTAGACGTTGGTAATTCTGATGATACTGTTTTACAGTAATAGGAAGCACATCCCAGAACAGTAACACTTTCCAAACCTGGAAGCTTGAGACCAGGATCCAAGAGGTACATTTTAGAAGAGAATTTCCAATAAGATTAAGGTTTAGTCAGGAACACATTTAGGGATAGGTTGCACTTATCTGCTCTTTGTTTATGTTTCATTAGACACCAGTTTCTACAGAAGTCAGAGAGGGCCGCAGATTTTAGCAGCTCTTCTACAGTGGAAACGCAAGAACGGTGTTGTCTCTCTTTTTTTATTTTTATCCACTTCCCCGTTTCCCTTGAGCTTCTGGTTCTTAGTGCACTGTTTTAAAACTAGTGTGCTGGAACAAGCAGTTTCAGGGTGGGGTCGGACTGTCTTCAAACTCCATCAGAACTGAAAAGAAACTCAGGTGAGCTGGGCTTTGACAGAAATATCGGAAATTATATACTGTGACAAACAAATATTGTGATGCAGAAATATTGCTGACAAGAATATTGTTTTTTTAGTTAAGTAATATTGTAAATAATACTGATGTTTAAATATTGTTTTCACTAATGTAGTGGTTAAAATAATAGTTTTTTAATTATTTGGGTGTGTTTTAGTTGCTATATACATTTTATGTGTTACTATTGTTTATATAAATATGAACTGTTTTAAAAAAATATAACTTGTAATTTTAGGTGATTTAGAATGTTTAAATGATTTTTATTAGTAATTTATAATGCCATAGCAGGGTGTTGGATTTGTAGGGGGATAGGGAGAGAAGTTCATTAAGTAATAAATAATTAAACATTATTTAATGCATTTTATTTAATTAATGATCAATATTTAGTATATTGTCGATTGTTTTTTATTATGGTTTAGTTAATAAAAATACAATAGCAATTTGTGTCCATAAAGTAATAAAACATATGCACATGTTCCAAAATTGTTAAAATGAAAACAAAATACAGATACTACACAATAATTCGTTTTTGTGGACGACTTGGGCTAAAGTGCAGAAACAGGCAAAGAGGCTAGGATAAAGTGCATAATATAGTGTGAGAAAATGCATCGGACAAAAAGATTGGTGAATTTGCAGGAAACAGCAAGACTCCTAAAGTGTGTAAATAATAGGAGTAGCTGGGACAAGTGTAAAATACTGCTAAAAAAAACAAAAAAATGAATCCCTCAGGAACTAGCATCTTAGCATGACATTGCAAACAATGGGACTGCAGGATTTAAAGAACCTTTGCTGAATCCCCAATCAGAGTAAAGGCAATCCCATATAAAAAGGGCGTGAGGGGGAGAGATGTTTTAAAAAAACATCAAGAACCATAAAACACTTAGAGCAAATGAGATTTAGGGAGAGTAACACATTTAGAGGGAACAAAAGCATGATAGACTAACAAAACTATTGATTTGCAAAACTGGCTACTCGCATATTTATCATAATGTTAGCCTTCCCTCTCTCACCTCATTGCCCAATTCGCCCAGAGCCACTTAAGCGGACTGTTACGAAGCTAGGGCCATATTATCAAGCAAGGACGATACATTATCGCCGCTTTTATCTGCAGGAAACTGCTGTAAAAGCAGCGATAACGAGCTTGATAATATGCCCCTTGTGAATTCCCATAGAAGCCTAGGTTAACACCAGGCTTGATAGCGATTTGCAGCACTGGGAGTACAGCCGCCTTCATAACCCTAAGTATGGGAGCTGCAGAGGCACTATTTATTTTATGTTCAGACAGTTGACCCTGTATAACATAGCAGCACCTTCCTTTTTATGGAAACTACATGGTGATAGGTTTGAAAGTTTCTGTGAATCAGACACTAAAAGAATTCTGCTTCCTGGTGGATTTAATGATGTTGCTGCCCATGTGCCACATTAGATGTTTCTTATTTCTGTAGTGGCCAAAGGTAAGGACCTTGCTCTTATCCTGGATTATTTAAAAGTGCTTTTCACATTGCAAATGTGAAGGCTGCTCAAGGCTCACTGTAGACCGACTCTGGTATGGTCCATTACCCCTATATCATCTGTGTATGGAATGGCGTAGAATTGGAGGAACCAGGGAGCAACCCTGCAAAGCTTTGTCCAGATCTGCTATGTATAGTTTAAAAAGGTGTTTTGCAAGAGTTCACTCCTGCTTCTGTCTGTGGAAGCTGGTGATTTCAGAGGTGGCAGTATGTGGACCTGTACTCACTCACACTCATGTGCTGGTGTACAGTGCAATAATTGCCCCTAGCATGCTTCACTCGTTTAGTTTTTTCTATAGCACTGGTTGTACCACCCTCTCAAATGCAGCACTGTAATCGATAAACAGCAGAAGAGTGGTAGATGGTCTTTCTGTACTCCTACATGGTTCAGGGCTGCAAGTAATATGATATTATCTAGTAATGATGCTGTGGCTTAGAATCCAGTGTGGAAAAAAGGCAAGCCATCATTGTCCACACACAACCCAGGCTTCAAGCTGTTTAGATAGTGTTCTGGTGAAAGTTATGGCATCTAAGAGTGGTATCGGGTTATAATTTAATTGATTTGTCAGTTCCCCTCTCTTAAATATTGGGCACATATACAATATAGAACATCAGCCTGTAGGGGCTGAGTCGCCATAATACCTCAGTATGTATGAGCCTGAGTCCAACTAGCTATAGTGCCTCACTTGCCCTACTAACCTTTTCAGAGAGACAGGAGATTTGGCACCTCAGAACACAACACTCTCGATTCTCTCAGGAACCAAAGTAACAGGACACACCCTTTCACTCTCTCACTCATACTTGTCCCCAGTAAGATAAAAACGCAACGCAAAGGAAGTTTACAATGTTTATTTAAACTATTGTGCTCTAGGATACAATAATTGTTCCATGATCAGATAACAAAAACATATCCATAATATCATCAGCTTGGTTAATATAGCCTTATACCCTGCCGTAGCGAGCTATACCTGCTATTAAAGGCCCGAGCTGAAGGCGAGGGACTTTAACAAGGGCATGGTTAATAAGCCATATACCATGCGAAGCCCTGTCATGTTATCTGGCAGATCTGCCCAATCCCTCCCACACTACTGAAACAAATTGGTTATATAGTATAGATCTTTGGGTTTAGTGGCAAATCCTGTTCCTTAGCATACATAGGTGAATGCTCTATATTTCAGCTGATGCAGCACCCTCGTTTCAGGACCATCACTCTGTGTGTGGTTTTCAGAACCCCTGTCAGAGGTTATATGACAAGATGTGTGTATTCAAAAACAGCAGCTGCATTCCTTTATTTTGTTTAGGTGCTAGTGTCTGACCAGAGAGAATAACTAGGGCCATGTTGTTTGACCTTGCTTATGCTCTTCAGACTAAATCCAGGGAAAATAATAGAATACAGAAATATGTGCTGATTCTGTGTGGAAAAATAACGTAGCAAAAGGCAAGCATGATTATTTAGTAATGTGCAACAACAAATGCAGCCTACAATGGGCATGATTAGGCTAACAAAAATAAATGCACAGCACCTCCATGCATGTGTGACTTGAGCAGTCATAAAGGCGTGGCACCTTTGACCACTCCTCTGAGGCAAATTTAAATGCACTTGCCAGGAGACTGTTAGGGCTAGGAGCACCATCTTTTTCATTGCCTTAATAAGCTTACAAACCTGATGCCCAGATGTCCATTCCTGGATGTTATCTGTATTTAGGTCAGCAGTCTCCCACTTTATAACATTATCAGGTACAGGGACTGATCTGTACATAACACTTCTACATATCTCTTCCACGATTCATCCCAAACTCTATTTTTACTTGCTCTATTGGAGGATTTAAATGTGTTAATACAGTTCCAGAAGCAGGCCTGGGTTGACCCCTGCAGCAATTGATGGATTTGTAGTCATTCCATTTGTTCTAAGGCCTTCCTTTCTTTCAACATTAGGTATCTATGATGCATGAGCACATTGATTATGGCAGCTGCGGTATTTGCAGTAGGGTTGAATATGTGGGCAACCAGATACCTCCTTCGTGCTCTTTGTCTTGAGGTGATGGCCTTGTTGAAATGAGGTTGAGGCACCTCTTTCCCCCCAGCCCTTGGGTAAATGTGCCAGTCCCCAGCAGCTAGCAGGGATTCTCTTAGACATGGGATACATCTTGGTAGGGGTAGTTGTTAGCGCCAGAGGCCACCTTTTCTAGCCAAATGCTCACCATTCAGATTTCAGTCAATTTCCATTTAATTCTCCTTATGAGTTTTCCTGATATTACCCCAGTGAAGGACCCCATTGTAAAGCGTTTGTCCACAGTGGGAGCTGATGGGGTAAGAGACAAAGGACTATGGCCACTTTCTGGCCTAATGTAAATTCTCAAAGTTAACAAGGTGATTCACTAATCAGTCAGGGCCTGATTACGACTTTGGTGGGTCATCAGGCTGCCAAACTTGTGGTGGCGTGGTGTGAACCACCACACTGGCGGTGTGACTGCAGTATTACAATTGCTGTTGTCCCACTGGCACAGGACTGCCACAACCACTAGGGATCTTTGATCCTTAGGCTGTGGCACGGTGGTCTGGCCCAGCAATATGCTGGTGCTACGGCACCACCAAGTATATTATGAGTTACCCCACAGCAACAGTTTTCATGGCGGTCAGCGTATCATGAAAATTGTGGCAGTGAGGAAACTAGGGGGCCCCACAAGGCCTCCTGTTGCCTCTGGGCTAGGGGATGAATGCAGGGGAAGCACATGGTGTGTCCCCCTGTCTACATGCACACCCAGTTCCTTCACGGCATGGACTTCACAGTCCATGCCATGCAGGAACATGCTTTAGCGCTCCATTTGCGATGCATTTCGGCCAATGCACTGCCCTCTAGGCACAAGGGACTTGTAAATAAGCCCCTTAGTTTCTAATTTGTTAAACTGATTTTTAATGCACTGCCCTCCAGACCACAAATTAACTCATAATCTGGTGGGCGTTATGAAGACGGTGGCATGGTGGCCCGCTCCCAAACTAACAAATGCATAATCAGGCCCTCAGACAGAAAGATGTAATTAATGGGTGAGATTCCTCTGAATGTTGGAGAAAACTGAAAATGAGGGGCTTTGGGCCGTACATAGGTGTTGTGTCAAGATCAATTTAAGAGTTGTGAGGAGGTCTTTCATTTTTGTCTTTTATTTACTTTGGACCACAGTTACATGAGGTCCCCAAACCTCTGATGTTAAAATCCCCCATCAACAAGATTTCGTGTGTAGCATACTCCATGATAAACTCCCCTAAGCTGTTACACTGTTCATCCAAAGAAGAGGATTTCAGTGTGTTTGGCACATTCTACTAGCAGTTCATAAACAGCATAGATATTTTATGTTAGGTGTTGTTAAACCTGTGATTATTACTTCTTGTAGGGCCGATGAGTCGAATTTAAGAAGGGCGACCTCAATTTTACGCGAGTGTTTGATAAAAATGGGCATACTCCAAACCCCCCCCCCCCTCCCCCGAAGAGCACCCAAAGAGACTGGAGCGCATTGCTAGCTTGAAGATTTAGTCTAACGCGCGTATGACAGCAGGAGTCGATGTCTGTTTTGTCCAGATAGATTAGCGCTGGCAATGATGCCAATTGATATTTAGGGGCTTATTTACAAGCCCCTTGCACCACCCGTACGTCACTTTTGTATGTTAAAAATGACGCAAAAGTGGCGCAAGGGACTTGTAAATAAGCCCCTTAGTTTCTCATTTGTTAAACTGATTTCTTTTTGTTATATATTTTTTGTGGGGTGTTTACTTTGTAGGGGAATAAGGTGGGAAGTTAATTAAGTAATAAATAATTAACTATTGATTACTAATTGCTAATTATTTAAATGTTTTTAATTATATAATTTACAGAACACTTATTTATTTTACTTATATTTTAGTTGTAGGCTTTATTACTAATTGTTGATTAATTATTTAATTTTAGTTATGTCAAATGTGGAATATTGATTTATTTTACTCATATATTTAGTTGTAGGATGCTAGGTTTGTAGGGGTATAGAATGGGAAGTTAATTAAGTAATAACAAATTAAATGAGTTATTGCTTGTAAATTAATTATTAAATCAATTTAAAATTTGTAAATTGTGGACTACTTATTTCATTTTAGTTTAGCTGTTGGATACTGGGTTTGTAGGAGTCTAGAGTGGAAGTTAGTTAAGTAATAATACATTAACAATTTGCTATTTATTTATAATGAATTATTACATTTATTTAAAATATGTAAGATAGGGAATTGATTTTTTTTTATTTTTTTTTATGTGGACCGCTAGGTTTGTATGTGTACAAGTGGCAAAGTTAATGAATTAATAATTAAAGAACAATTCTTTAATAATTGAATTTTATTTTTTTGATGTGGCTACAGCCCGAACTGCTGGAAGGAATATGACTATTTGCAGGCATGCGATTCGATTGCATGCCATTACAACTTAGTCTTACAATGATCGCATTTTTAGTGCACATACCATTTCATCGCAAGTCATTACTATGACTTGCTGTAGGGGGCACGCTGGACTTAGGAAAAATATTTTTTTCTATTCCTACTTCAGTTTGCGCAACAGCAGGTAAGGTGTTGGATTTTAAATCCAATATCAGTGCACCCCCTACAGCAAGTCATTGTAATGACTTGCTTTGTAATGGTATGCGTACCAACAACGCGGTCGGTGTGACAACTGTGTTGTAATGACATGCGATGCGGAGACAGCGTTGTAAACGCTGTTTCCCGCTGGGTGGAATTACACTACATTTGGCAGAAAAGTAGCTCTTGGGTGAGAAAGCATTTTTTGTGTTAAATGGTGTAGATCTGTTCAGTAGTTCCCAAGAAATGTAAAGATTTCTCAGATATGAAACTGTGACGGTGGTGGATCCTTGAACACTCCCGATCTTGTGCTTGCAATCTAATTGGATGCCGACAACTCAAACCAGGAAGTGTTTGCAGCCATCTTGTGACTCAGCTGAACTGAGTCTCAAGGAAAACCGTTAAAAACAAGAAAATGGGGCAGCGTAGAAACACCGTGACCCTCTAGGCTTGTTACCCACAGGGACTCTCAGGGCAAAAAAAAAGCATTTAAAAAATAAATCATCAAGATTTGCGGTGGGTCCACGAATCCCGCCGAAAATAAAAAAAAATTAAGCACGGGCTCCCGATCCTTATTTAATTTAGGACGCCGTGTGAGCCAGGTCCCGGGGCAACTAGAACTAAAAATGCAGGGGCCCACATGGGCCCCCACTGCCTCGGGTACCGCCAGTTCCCCGGGACAAATTTTTTAATGCGGGGTGGCCACGTGGACCCTAGTAGCCCCGGGGACCTCCACCTCCCCGGGGCTATATGTAAATAAGATATGTGGGGGACTCTGGCCCCCCACCCAGCCCAGGGGACCAAAACCTCCCTGGGGCTAGTACACAAAAATGTAGGGGCCACACACACCCTGCTGCCCGGGGACCACCACCTGCCGGGGCTTTTGTGAAAATGGGAGGGGCTGGAACTGTAAAAAGCACTGGGGACCACCACCCCCCAGGGCTGGCACCAGCAATGTCCCAGGGTGCTCACCCCGGGGCATTGCAGTTTGCTCTGCTCCTGTCATCCCATAGCAAACAAGGGTTCTTGCTTTGACCAGGTGAGAGCACTTTGCTCTTGCTTAGTCAAAGCAATCACACTTTGTTTTTTACACCTAGGGAGCTGCATTTTAGCAGCACCCTGGGGGTAAAAATAATGCTGGCTCCCATGGAGGCAGGAGGCGGCCGTGACCGCAGAGGCCTTCAGGCACCCCTGACGGTCCCCAAGGAGATGGCCATGCCCTGGGAGATGGGGTCCCTGGGGCCAAAAAAGGCGTGGGGGGGGTCACTTGCCCCTTCCCTTTTTTATAAACAAAAAGAAATCGGCAGGCCCCAGGGGATGGAGTCCGCGGGGCCGAAATTGTCATTGGGAGAGGAGCCGCATAGTCCCCCCTCCCTTGAAAGAATAAAAAAAAAAAGGTATATGGCCTGGCCCCCTGGGGTGGGGTTCTTGGGCCAGAAATGGCACGAAAAGGGGCGCTCAGCCCTGCTCCCTTGAAAAAAATTATAAAACGTGTATAAAACCTATAGCACACCCAGCAACACATGCACATCAAGTCAACTTAGCCACTTTAGGGTGTTACATCAATCGTACAAAATTTGATGAGCGAATGCTTGCAAATCTAACCGCTGGTTAACCCTAGGGGCAGCATTTTAAACAATCTCTTTTCCACTAGTGTGTCACTCTAGACAAAGGCCTGCCTTATGCAAATCAATATTGTCCCTGCTCCTAGTGTTTGCTGTCAGCATCCTACCTAAATGACCAAGCATGTGTCCAGAATAGGGTCCCCCGCTCACCTTGCCACTGGTAACAAGCTGCACTTATCTAAAGAGACCCAGTCAACAATCAACCAGTCTTGGGTTGATTAGGTTCCGGTCCAGGAAGAAACTGGCTTGGCAGTTGATCACTTGATTGTTTAATTGCTGAGTAGTTTTGTTTGTTTTTAGCAAAACAGGGAGGCTTCTGATTCATTTAGTTCGAAAGACAGAACTAGGGTGGTCGTGGTACAATGTGAGGCCAAGTGCCTGACTCAACATGGCTTCAGAATTGCAACTTCACACCAAGAAATAATGTGCCCGTGGCACCTTACCCAACAAAGCGTGTGCCAGCCCAGCAGGTTCTGAAACTCTACGAATAAGAGTGGAGTAGAGTAGCGTGATCCTTAGAATTCAAACTCCACCAACCAACTTTCTTCTTCACCTGATCACAGAAGCATGCAAAGACTTTCCGAGGGCAAATACCAAAAGCTTAGGTCCACAAATACTTTCCTCATGCCCCCGTAAAGCACTGCTTATGACCTCACATATTACATTACTCATGACATGGCCAGTGGCATCACTGATGACATCACTGATGGCTTCTCAAAAGACATAAGTGAATGGAGCTGTTTACCAGAATATTGTGTCAGTGATCCCAAAAAGATGAGCATTTCATGAACAAAGACAAAAACAAGAGATAACGCTCCTTTCTATCAATATGTGTCCAGCATTTTGAATAGGTCTCATTTGACAAAGTCACTACTGGCCTATTTGTGCTTTATGACCAAATAGTAGTGCACCAGGAGGCGCGTTTGCACAGTGGTAGAAAATGGGGCTCGGCCTGCGATGTCCTCTCAGCAATCTCACTGTGTGGGGCATACTGGAGGTAACAGGTAGGCTAGTTGGCCCCTAAGGACCCTCAGCATCTAAGGGGACTTCATCCCCCAACCAAGAGCACACCAGGAGGTGCGTTTGCAGAGTGCTTGAGAAAGGGGGCATTGCCTGCTATCAGAAGTCAGCAATCCGGCTGTAATGGGACTTACTGGAGGTAATAGGAGGGTAGTTGGCCCCTAAGGATGTCCTTGGGGGCCAACTGCTCCTCCTTTTACCTCCAGTAAGTCCCACACAGCAGGATTGATGAGATGTTGTCAGAGGCTGCTCCCCCATTCTCCACTACTTTGCAAATGTGCCTTCAAGTGCGCTACTAGTTGGGGGATAAAGTCCCCTAGGCTCCAGAGGGACCATAGATATTGTGTCAGTGGTACCAAATAAATGAGCATTTGATGAATGAAGGTAAAAAAACAGATAATACTACTTTCTATCAAAATGAGTCCAACATTTAGAAGAGGTCACAACTGACAAACGTCACTACTGGCCTTTTTGTGCTTTATGTCCACAAGTAGGTATAATGCAGTGCAAACAGTTGCAGCTCTAAAGCCTGCCACAATGCTGGCGAATGATGTCTGCACAACGCCTACTCAAATGCATATCCTTTAAAACAGGAAGTGAGTTGATGGCGTGCTGCTCAAAAGAAATAATATTGCACTTGGAGGGCTATGGCGATAATATTTCAGCGATAGCGGTGTTTACCATGTAACATCGCTGGTTTTCCAGCGATGTTAAAAGGCAAACAGCAATAACATTGCTGATACGACTCTGGTCGTATCAGCATAATCCACCTACCATTATTAGTATGCCTTAGTCTGGAATTTAACAGACGTTAAATTCCAGCGTTAAGGCCGAGGTAGCGCGATTTTTTTTATCGCTGCACCTCCTTGTTAATATCACGATGCTGCCTTCGCGATATTTTCCTTTGTTGTTTTCACAGCCACGCCTTCTTTGCATCTCATTAGTGATGCGAGGTGAGGCTGTGAAAAAACGGGCTCTACATCAAAGAAACACACGTTAGCGTGTCCTTGATGATTTCGCGATTTAATTATCACCCCAAAACGGATGCAACAGCGACAATAATTATATCCCCAGCCCTTGCTGATATGCCCCCTAGTTTCTAGGTCCACATTTGCTACTCCTCCACCTCAGACCGCCTGGTTGAGAAGTGTCCACTGTCCGTTCTTCAGAAAAGGAGACGTAATCAGACAGAGACTGCAGCTTTATGGTCGAACACTTTTGAACTATTTCTTCATTCACTCCACCTGCAGCAAGTCACGGTATGCTAGGGCGGTTCAAGCCTGACGTTAAAAATATTGGGCTGCAACTCTTTCATTATTCCATCATCACTGTGTGAGTGCTTAATGCACATCAGCACCACTCCTCTCGGGTCGGTGAGAGCCAAGATATACAGAGTGAAGCTCACCAACAAGCTTAGCTTTTAAAACACAAAGGATAGCTTTTAGCTGGCATGAAGGTTTCTGAGGACTGCATGCAGAGGAGGGAGTGGTTGTCTGTCATTACTAGAAAACAGTCAGTACAGCATGCAGAAGTCATGCTGTGACCTTTCAGGAAGCCTTGAATGTGACAGAAGTGCAAGGTGAAATAAATTGCTGCTAAACTGCCTCCCATTTCAGTCCATTTATAGTACGCCCTCATAGAAATATAGCACTGTATCAGATAAAATGAGCATTAACTGCTACTTTACGTCAAGGACAGGGCTATAGAATAGGGCTGACTGGAGTTATATCCCATAAAGTGAGCACTGCAAGTGCTAATTCTGTACACGGTCCTTGCCAAAGTTTTGTGCTGGCTTATGGCTTAATTATCTGAAGAGTTGGAGCAATGTTACTTTACCACCGTGGAAGGGATACATATTTGTATCACTATAACTTTCAAGGAATGTTATGCTTTTGGGTGGATATTTAGCAGAATTCTCTAAAGTAATTACAGAGCAGATCAAACCATAACACAATAACATGAGACAAAACAAAATAACAACACAACAGAAAAGTAACATGGCACGAAATTCCCCTTTCTGAATCGTCTTCACTTTATTTTTATTTATTGCTTCCTTTTTACCTGTGATTGTGCCACGTTTGCTGTTTTTGTTCTGGATTCAGGCATGCTTGGCCTCCAACGTTACTGGTATTGTAGGGTTCACAGGTTAGAAGTTGGTCTGAAATAAAGTGTCAGATTAGTGCCCTATCAAGAAACTAAAAGGAGTAGACCACAACGATTCGCACAAACAAAGCAAGGGTAACTGTGATCAGATATGACATGATGGCACACTGCTTGTTTGACTGTTCCGGTGACTGAGTACCTGTGCAATGGCTACTCGTTTTCTTTGTGTGTGGGATTATGTTTACACCCTCTCTTCGGAAAGGTCATCAGTATAGTTATTGCCTTCTAAAGAAATTCTTACTGTGTGTTTACATTAAGGTGGATAGACATTAGGGGCATGTTTCTTTAAAAAATTTGAGTTTTCAATCAAACTATTATGGTTTGCTATGGTACCCAGAGCACCTCTTGGAAATAACAAAGCCAAGGCCCAATGGCTAAAACTGGGTGTTACGCCGGAGAGTGTGACAGGTATATGCTCTGCAATGAAGAAGTACTAGCGATAGGAATAATGGGGTTTAAACCTAGACCCACTATGATAAGATAATTGTACATACAGTTAGAATTTCGTCATGTGAATACAGTTAAAACAAATTATCGTTTGTGGGATTGTTAAACTATTCGAGGGAGAGATGCCACGGTCACGATGGGAGATGTAACTGACCTCACACAAGGACCAATCAACCTTCACCAGTTAAACTAGTTTCTGTGAGGAATTCATGAGGCACCCTTGGCCGCATGGCTCAACCAGAATGGTTTTCCTTAGAGAAATGCACGTGGTACATGTGAGACATCGTAAAACAACGAAGTTGAAACATAAAGAGGTTGAAGAGTCATTATTTTACAGACACTGTTGGGTACGTGTTAGGGATACTGCAAGTATCCCCAGAAACAAAATAGAGGAAACATTCAATTATGGTTTCCTATAAAAGTTCTGTGAACTCGAAAATGGCCACAATGTTGGTATTTCCATCCTTATAATTTATGGCCGATCATAACTCACCATACCCTCCCCCTCCCTTAACACGTGAGGACTCAGTTAGAAATTCAAGACAAAGTAGGAATAACTATTGTTCGGCAGGATTATAATCAATGGTGGGTCTTCCTCCTGATTAAGTAGCTTGATAAAAATGAGAAATAACGTGCAGTTACAAGTTATTTTATGTTCTACACAACTTTTGCACGCAGTTACTACCAGCAGCGGTCCGTGCAGGTAAGAGCGGTGGAGCATTGGGGCCAGGTAGGGAGGATTTCGACAGACGATGATGAGGGAAAGTTAATTATTTATTTAATTTTCTACCGTGGACGTCTGTCGAATCCTCCCCAAAACCCAGCCCCACCTCTCCACTGCTCTTACCTGCACGGGTCGCACCTGTTTACTACTACTGCTATTCAGTTGGTTGGGAAAGGGAAGAGATTATTCGGGTCTGAAGTGGTTGTCCATCACTGATGTGGTAAAATGGAACCACACTTTGGGGCTAATGTTTAGTCCCCCGGATAATTCTGGCCCCTGCACAAACTCCCATTTGCACAGGAGTCAGAACTATGAATTCTGGACACTTTATCCTACACTGCTGTTACTGGGTGTGATGAAGCCTCCACCCATGTTACATTCCAAAGGGTCCAATCTGCTGAAACGTAACAAAGAAAACTGTTCTCTAGTTAGCAATACATCCAGGTTTTGGTGCAGGAAGCACCAATTCACCATGTTATTTCTAGTGTCAAACTTGGAATTGGGGACTATATATTACACCAGATAAACTGCGGACTCCGGGAACCAGATTTCATTTGATGCAATGAATATTAACTATCAATCTGGGGCACTTGTTACCAGGCCCTTTGTGGCATTAGTGCAAAATTAAAAATCTTTTCAAAAGGAAAATAAATGTTTGGTAATCCGGCAACAACACATTTCTACGGTTTGTGCACTGCGCCAATGAATACCCTTGGTGTGTGGCTGCCTTTGATGTGAGAGAAAATATGTTGGGGAGAAGAAGAAAAAATGTGAATTCATTGAACAGGATAGAAACATGCATCAGTCAAATGCAGTAAATACATATTTTCGAAGCTTGTCAAAAGGACAATTTCAAGGAGGCCTTATAGATTGAAATGTGGGTAACATGACAACAAAAAACTACTCTTCTATATTCAGAGCATATGTTGTGTGACCCTGCATCTGAAGTATTTTTTGCATAACTACGGAGTTACCACATTTTCTACTGGTTAGGACGTATTATCCATAGGGAAATCGCAACATTCTATTCCCAAAAAATTTGGCTCCGATAGACGAATCTTTGCGAAATTCTCAAAACTCGTGGGGCGCTCCGGTCCGCTCCTATTTTAAAAGTTTCGGTGTGATTCGTCAAGCGGGGGCCGAGAAAAAAGGGGGGACCCAAAACGTGTTTTCCCCATGCAATTTCCCATAGGAAACTTTAGACACGGCTACAGTCCGAACTGCTGAACGGAATTACAAAAAATTTTGCAAAAAGGTAGCCCTTTGTTCAGAAAGATCCCTTTTTGTTAAATGGTGTAAATCCATTGAGTAGTTGCTGAGAAAATCTAAATTAAAAAAGGAATGATATCTATGGCCGCGCAGGAATGGCGCACCCTCCCGATCACGAGCTTTATGCTAATTGGCTGTCAACAATCCAAACCAGGAAGTGTTGGTAGCCATCTTGTGCCTGAGAACTGTAGAACTGAGGCAGTTTGTGCTGCGCAACGTAATCATCGTTGCTAGACTTTTGTTTGCTTTTTTTGGGACAATGCCTGTTAATTCCTGAAGTTTCCTGTTTTTTCAATCTTTTTTCATTTTTTTTTAAACTACTGAAAAAATAACAAAAAAATAAGTTTGGGGGTCCATTACGGACCCCAAGCCCCGGGGACCACCTCCCCTTGGTGCTTTGTCACTGATGAGAGGGAGGCCGCGTGGCATCTCTCCTAGAGCCTGTGATGGCTCTGGGGACCACCACCCCCCAGAACTGGCTCCTGCAGTGTCCCGGGGTGCCCACCCCCGGGACACTGCTGTGTGCTAGGGCAGGGTGGGAGCCTCATGGCTCCCACCCTGTCATAGCAAACTGCTTTGGTTTTTGGAAGAGAGAGCAGGAAACCTGCTCTCTCTTCCAAAAACCAAAAACGATTGCTTTTCCACAAGGGGAGCTGCAAATTAGCAGCTCCCCATGTGGAAAAGCAATGCCGGCTCCTGCAGGAGGCAAGGAGCCGGTGGGACCGTGCTGGGATTGTGGACCCCCCCTTGGTCCCCAACAGAGAGGGCCAGCCCCAAGGGATAAGGTCCCCGGGGCTACAAGTGGCCCCCCTCCCAAAGAAAAAATGAATAAATAAAAAACCAAAAAAAAGAATTTACACAGTAGTGGCTGGGTGACTCTTGCGCAGCACCAATCAATTTGGTATTTTCCAAGTAAGTGGCTCAAGGGAACAAGGGAAAAACGGCCACTCACGTCCCCAAAGCTTCTCTGCGAGCAGAGAATGTAATGAAAAGGTAAATTGTCCCCGAGCACAAACAAACAATTTCCAGTAATTAGAAGAAAAGATGAATCAAATCAAATTCTTTCTTTTGTAAAGTTGATTAGATTCGTTCTTTTTATTTTCTTTATCTTTTCTTTGTTCTTTATACATCAAATGTTCTTCATCATATTCTCAATCTTCATAATCCATAAAGTTGACACAAGATGTAGCCAACAGAACAGAAACCAATGCCAACACGTGTTTCGTCACGGGCAACAGTCACCCAATGACTTCTTCAGGGCAAAGATATTTATCTTCAGAGATACGATAGCCAATTCCAAGGAGCAAATATTTCTCAAGTGATAGTATAAACTCTATCTGTTTTCACAAATCAGAGTTGTCCAGGTAGAATAATAAAATCAATATTTCTGGGAGAGTACTCCCTTCGACATCAAGTGGGTTCCGATTCGGATGGAAATTGTTTGTTTGTGCTCGGGGACAATTTACCTTTTCAAATAAATAAATAAATAAAGCCCGGCCTGGGGGATGGGATCCCTGGGGCCAATAGGGGCCTTAGGAGGGGGCCACGCAGCACCCCTCCATCAATAAAAAAACAATATTTGGCCATGGCCCGTGGGATGGGGTCCCCCGGACCAGAATTGGCCATGGGAGGGGGACCCACGCGGCTTCCATCCCTTAACATTTTTTTTCTTAAAATGGGGGTCAGGGCCTGAGGGTGGGGTCCCCAGGGGCCATAAAATAGAAAAGGAAGAGGGCCACACAGCCCTTCTTCTGTAAAAAAAAAAATAGGATCGGCATTGCGCCTGAGGCCCTCCCCCTTCCTGCAGCACACTGCAAATGCACCCCTGGTGCGTTGTAAGATGGGGAAGTAAATACACTTGAATACTGGGGGTCCCTCAAGGCCAACTAGCCCACCACGAACCTACAGCTTGCACCAGGGAGCTGCATTGAGAGGCCACGCCCATTTATACATCTCCCTGCTATGCAGCTCTGTGGCGCTTACTGGAGGTACCTGGTGGGCTAGTTGGACCCCAGGGACCCTCAGGATTCTAGGGGAATTACTTCCCCATCTTAAAACGCACCACAGGTTTGTTTGCACACTGGTGAAGGGAGGGGCAGGGCCTGAGGTGAAATGTGTGTAAACACGCCCTGTGGCGCATTTTGAGTTGGGGAATTCATTCCTCTTCAATTCTGAGGTCCCCTTTGGGCCAACTAGGCCACCAGGTACCGCCAATAAGCACCACAGAGCTGTGTTGCAGAGTGTTGTAAAAAGGGGCATGGCCTATGAACACCTCTCTGCAACATAGCTCCCTGGCTCATACTGGAGGTACATGGTAGGCTAGTTGGCCCCCAAGGACCCTTCGGATTGAAGAGGAATTAATTCCCCAACTTAAAACTTGTCACAGGGCGTGTTTGCACACATGTCACCTCAGGCCCCACTCCTTTCCTTCACCACTGTGCAAATGCGCCCCTGGTGAGTTGTAAGTTGGGGAATTAATTCCCCTTTAACACTGACATCACACTGACATCAGTGAATATGCTATATAATTCACTATCTAGTGCATATTTTGCAGAGCTGAACACAAATTGTCTCTATTTAAATGGACCAAAAGAAATCCTTTCAATCATTGAACCAGTACCATCCAGGTGATGATTGCTATATATAGATGTTAAAGCGATACAAAGGAGGCGAAACCTTGTCTTAGACAGTATCACTCTAATCTATATTTAAATGGCTCAATAATGACATACTAGTGGATCAGAATGTGCCTCATTCTGCATTTATTTTATACATACTTTAGTCAGCCCCCAAACACTTTTGGTTCTCCAAACTGGCACAAATATATTGACAATCACATAGAGATGCTGCAACATGCCCCTCCAGACAACAAATGGCATCAGATTTCACGCGAAAAATACAGACCTAACATACAGACATACAGCATAATCTGAGTGGTTATGATTACGCTGCACTCCAGAAGTGCAGACATTAAGCATACTACATTAAATATTTCATTGGTATTGGATCAACTGACTAAGTTCAAACTCATTGACTATATGTTGATTCAATTTAGTAAAGTCATCTAAAAACTGAGCTATACACTCCAAAAATCCACTTTTCTAAGACTTTGTAATTGAATTAGTTAAAAGTAAATAATAACTTATCATGAGGTAACGGATGAAGCATTTTCAGTAGATATATTAAAGTAATATTTGCTGAGTTTACTTAAAAAAGCACCTCATTATATATATCGGCAAAACCCAAACAATGACAAATTTAATTTTAGGGAGTTGGTAGGGGAGGTGCAAGGGGGAGTTGCGGGGGGTAGAAGCCATACACAGGTAACAACCACATTCTTTGTCAGAGTGTACCATAAAAAGTCACTAAATTATCATATGCTTAATCCTCTGGTAGCTTGGCACAATGCAGTCAGGTTTAATTTAGAGACAATGGGGCTGATTCACAGAACTAACTTCCGACAAAATCCAAACGTACTACTTTTGGTGTTCACAGAAGGCATTTAGTAGTCTTAAGTTAGGATTTTGTCTTAATTTAGGATTTTGTCATAAATTAGGATTTTATCTCAAATTAGGATTTTGCCCTAAATTAGGATTTTGTCCTAAATTAGGATTTTGTCTTAAATTAGGATTTTGTCTCAAGTTAGGATTTTGTCCTCAGTTAGGATGTTGTCTTAAGTTAGGATTTTGTCTTAAGATAGGATTTTGTCTTATTTTAAACTTAAGACAAACTTTAGTGAAACTTAAGTTTAACTTCAAAGTCCGAACTTAAGACAAAATCTGAATTTAAGACACAATTCTAACTTAGGACAAAATCCTAATTTAGGACAAAATCCTAACTTAAGACAAAATCCTAATTTAAGACTACTAAATGCCTTCTGTGAATACCAGACTCTACAACTAATAATAAGGTTTCAGTACTTTGTGAATAAAAACATCGTACTCTGGATTTGTTTCTTTTTCATTTGTTTTCATATTTATTCTATTTTCTATAAATCTCTCTCTGTCTCCCCCAGTCTGGGGCTCCTCTGTTTGTAATAAATTCCTACCCAGGTCCCAGTGACTCTAATTGGGTTAACCCTGTTAAATATAACGCTCTTATGCAGCAAGCTGGACGAGGACAGGGCAACAAGGCGGAAGGAGAGGCAGAGGTCAGAACAACACACAAGGGCAGTGAACCATCTAGCCACTGCCACTTCCCTGCTTTGAATGGGCTGCATTAACATGTAGGAAGGACTGGCACACAGCAGCAGTGCAGTCTCCTGGGGCCTTGTAAGGGTGACAAGCGCTGTTAAGGTGCTGCTGACTGCACAGCCGGCAAATACTGTTGCTCTGGATGTGGGGGAGAGCGAGGAGAGCACCAGTAGGAGCAGCATGACGACCCCCCTATTACTGACACACGGAGGAGCAGCAGGCTCCATGGGGCTGCCACAGCCCACACACCCATTGAGGACAGCCAGGCAATGGCATCCAGCACCGGTGGGCGTGCCCGCAAAAACTGATGCTGCACACACTCCCTGACCTGGAATGGGGGAAGTAACCCAGGACTTCCATAATGTATGGCTACAATTGGACTGGCACATTTGGACCTTTGTGTACTGGCATAGTGCCAAAAAATGTAACTACATTGTGCACATAATACAACTGGCTGTGTCTCCTTACTTACTTAGAAGTAGTTGCATGTGATCTCTGCCCATCTCTGTCTCCCATCTGTTGCTGGTGCCACTCCTGCTGTGCTGGGCTCAGGCTGTGCAAATTCATCATCATGGTCTCCATAATCACTTAATTCCACTTCTGTTCCTTTCTTTGTAGTAAGGTTGAACAACATTGCACAAGTTGCAATGATTTTACAGCAGATGAGGGGTGAGTACTGACGTGCCCCTCCGCTTTTGTGGAGGCAGCAGAACCTGCTTTTTAACAGTCCAAGGGTGAGCTCCACAACGTTGCGAGTAGATTTGTGTGCCACGTTGTATCGTCTCTACCTCGGGTTTGGTGGGTTCAGGTAGGGTGCCTGTATGAACGAGCGGATGGCATATGCGCTATCGCCTATGTGGATAAGAGAGAGCCAATAATCACATGCACAGCAACACCTACATCTGCAGTATCTATCAGGGTGTGTCGCAGTGTTTTACTTAGCAGGTATCATTCTCCGAATTCCTCCCCTGTCAGGCGTGTGTAGATCCCACTGTTCTGAAAGATGCAGGAGTCATGGGTGCTTCCTGGGAATTTGGCCATGATGTCTGTGATTATGTTGTTAGCATCACAGATTACCTGCACATTTATTGAGTGGGTCGACTTTGTGTTCCTGTAAATGTCCTCTGTTCCTGCAGGTGGGGAGATTGGAATGTGTGTGCCATCAATGCAGCCGATGACATGTGGGAAGTTTGCCATTTGGTAAAAGTCAGTCTTGGTCTTTAGTAGTTCCGCATGTGTGTCAGGGAAGCTGATGTAATGATGCATTTTCTGCATCATGGCCTCCAGGAACTTCCTGAAGAAACGGGACAGGCAGCTCTGGGACACCCCACCTATTGCAGCTATCACCACCTGGTAACTGCCAGATGCAAGCAGGTGTAGGCTACAGAGCACCTGAACATGTGGTGGCATGGTGTGGCATGGTGGGCCTTGGTGTTGGGTGCTCCAGGGGTGGGTGCAGGTCCCTTATCAAGTTCAGGATGGTGTGGGTGTGTAGCCTGTACCTTTTATGGGTCTTTGCCTCAGTAAGTTGAAAGAGTGTGATCCGCTGTCTGTGGACTTCCTCCTCCCGTCTCCAGATCCTCTCTCCTGCTGCCTGTAGCCGTAGTCGCCTTGCTATCACATAGAATGCCGCCATTCTGGTCACACTGTTGCATTTTGGGGCCTATTTTATGGCCTACACCTGGTTACCATCTGCTTTCAATCCATGGTAATTACCGACTCTTAAATACCGAATTTCATGTAATTCGGTGTTTTAGAAATTACCTACATCTCTATTCTCATATTTTCCATTTCTTATTTACCGATTCAGTAAATATGAATTCGGTAAATACCGATTCGGTAAATATGAATTCGGTAATTACCAATTCGGTAAATATGAATTCGGTAATTACTGATTTGGTAAATATGAATTTGGTAATTACTGATTCGGTAAATATGGATTCGGTAATTAAAGATTCGGTAAATATGAATTCGGTAATTACCGATTCGGTAATTTCGGATTCGGTAATGATGAATCGGTGTTTACCGATTCATAATTACCGAATCCTTATTTTTGGCCTCCTACTTCTCAAATGCCTAAATACCGGTCGGTAACGGCATAATTACTGAATTTCGGCCTCTACCGACCGTTATTTGGCTACCTACATATGGCCCTTAGTGGGTGGTCTATATTAACTCAATTATATCTAATTATGTAGTTGGAAGAGCTAATGAACTTTCTTTTCTCTTTTAAACAGGTGAGATATCAAGCTGTTCACTCGACTGGAACAACTATTCAGGTAAGTTTCTTTTTAATTTTTCTAATATAACTGAACCAGAATATCTCTATGAGTTTTATATTTTAAATACCAACTGTTACAACTGGGGGTCTCTAGCTGGTAATGGTATGCACTTTTGACCAAATACGGACCCTTGCTTCTAAGTCAGGTAAAGGGGATTACACTACTGGATAACCCCTGCTCACCCCCTTGGTAGCTCGGCACGAGCAGACAGGCTTATCTCAGAGGCAGTGTGTTAAGCATTTGTGAATACACACAGTAATACACTGAAAACACTACGGATGGACACCACACAGGTTTTGTAAAAATAAGTATTCTTTAATAGACTTAACACAAGACCACCAATGACAAAAATCCACAATACTGTACTTAGTTCAAGTTCAAGTTCATGAATTTGTATAGCGCACTACTCACCCAGAGGGTCTCAAGGCGCTTGGGGGAGGGTGCGTATTATTTATCGAATAGCCAGGTTTTAAGTTGCTTTCTGAAGGCAATGTGCTTCTGTGTAAGGCAGAGGTGAGTGGGGAGAGAATTCCAGGTTTTGGCCGCTAAGTAGGAGAAGGATCTTCCTCCCATGGTGAATCTGTGAATGCTCGGAATTGCGGCGAGGCCTTGATTAGAGGATCGTAGTTGGCGGGTGGGTGTGTAGAAGGACAGTCGTGTGTTGAGGCATTCGGGTCCTAGGTTGTAGAGGGCCTTGTGTGCGTGGGTGAGGAGGCGCAACGTTATTCTCTTGTTGACGGGAAGTCAGTGGAGGTCTTTCAGGTGACTGGTAATGTGAGCTTGGCGAGGGATGTCCAATATGAGTCTGGCTGATGTGTTTTGGATGCGTTGGAGATTTTTCTGTAATTTTGCTGTGGTTCCGGCATAGAGGGTGTTTCCATAGTCCAGTCGGCTAGTGACCAGAGCGTGGGTGACAGTCTTTCTTGTTTCGGTGGGGACCCAACGGAAGATTCTTTGGAGCATGCGAAGTACGTTGAAGCATGAGGATGAGACGGCGTTGACTTGTCTGGTCATCGAGAGGGAGGAGTCCAGGATGAAGCCCAGGTTACGTGCGTGGTCTGTGGGTATGGGTGCTGTGCCCAGGGCCGGTGGCCACCATGAGTCGTCCCAGGCAGAAGGGGATGATCCTAGGATGAGGACTTCCGTTTTGTCTGAGTTTAGTTTTAGGCGGCTGTTTTTCATCCATTCGGCTACTTCTTTCATGCCTTCGTGAAGATTGGTTTTGGCGGTGTTAGGGTGTTTGGTGAGGGAAAGGATCAATTGGTTGTCGTCAGTGTAGGAGATGATGTTGAGGTTGTGTTGTCGCGCGATGGATGCGAGGGAACTCATGTAAATGTTGAAGAGGGTGGGACTGAGTGATGAACATTGTGGTACTCCGCAGATGACTTCGGTGGCCTCTGATTTGAATGGGGGAGGCAGACTCTCTGGGTTCTTCCGGCGAGGAATGAGATGATCCAGTTCAAAGCTTTTCCTTGTATGCCGACGTTGTTGAGGCGTTGTATGAGGTTGTTTTGACAAATTGTGTTGAAGGTGGCGAAATAGTCTCAAAGATGGTAGAAGTTACTTAATTCAAGTTGATGATAAATGCGACACAAAAAGTACCTGGATGCGTAACGCAAAACAAACAAAATGTTTGCTGGAAGGGAGATGCGTTGGTTCCTTGCTTCGGGGGAGTCAATGCGTCTCGCATCAATGCTTGCGCAGAGTAGGGGATGCGTCTTGATCCTTACCAGGGAGGAGGTGATGCATAGATTGTCGGGAAGCATTCCGGTTGTGATGCGACGAGATGGTGCCTCAATGCAATGCGACGATCCAGTATGATGCGATAAGATGGCGCCCTTGATGGGACGACGTGAAGATGATGCCTGCACGCCTGCCGACCTTGCAGCGAACTCTGTAGCGATGGAGCTGTGACAGGCCCTGCAACACGCTTCTCTAGTGATACGACGGGGACCTTGCAGCTGCGACATGCTTCTCCGGTGATGCGTCGGGTAACAGCTTTGACGAAGGCACGCTTCTCTGGTGATGCATCGGCAACCTCTGCGGCGGCGACACACCTCTCTGGCGATGCGACAGCAAAAGCTGTGAGTACTACACGTTTCTTCTCAATGCGTCGTGCTTCCAGCTCCCAGCGACACGCAGGCTTCTGCAGACAGAATTTCCAGCAAGGAAATTAAGAGGGGAGCTGGTGGTGTAGTCTTTTGTCCCTGAGACTTCAGCAGGAGGAAAGCACAAGTTCAAGCCCTTGGAGAAATTTTCTGCAAGATGATGAAAGTTCTTTGAAAGTTCCTTCTCCTTTCCTTGGCAATTAAGAAACCACTGCAGGCCAACCAAGCAAACAGCACAACAGCAGAGGGGCAGTTCAAACTCCTGCAGCTTCCTTGGTTCTTCTCCTTGGCAAAAGGTTCATCTTGTTCCCAGAAGTGTTCTAAAATCTTGGGGTCTAGGTCCCCATATTTATACTACTATTCTCTTTGTTCTCTGAAGGCAGAGAGGCCTCTGCCTAGTCTAAACCAGTTCTGGTCAGTCCTGGAGCACTTTGTTGACAAGAATCCTTCTTTCCTTTCACAGTGTAGGCCAGGGACATCAGACACACCCTGTCTCCTGGAATCCCCCAGCCCCTGTCCCTCAAACTCCAGACAAGGAATACACAACCTAGCAGAGGCAGGCTTGGATAGTTAGGCAAGAAAATACCTACTTTCTAAAAGGGGTATTTTCAAACACAGAATGTTAAAACCAACTTCACTAAAATATGTTTTTATCATTCTGAGTTTAGGCATACTAAACTCGAATTTCGACCTCTTTCCCGGAGTCAGTTAGGATTATAAGATGTAATAATCAAACTGCCCATTCTGGCCAATAGGGAGCAGGTAGCCTTGCAATAGTGAATACCGATCCTGGCTGTAATTCACTATTAGGACATGCCACACACGCACCAGACTGAAGAACAGTGAAGGTTTTGGATCCAACGTCTGCCCAGCCCGGATCTCAACAACAGGGAAAAACAGAACTAGGTGGCTGGACAGGAAGATTTAGCAAAACAATTTTTTGACACGTAGTCAATATATACCACGTGAACACCGGGCAAGAATCCCAAAGCAAATTTCTTTTCTTTTTTTAACTCAAGTTATTAAGGATTCAGGAGCACGAACACAAGCAAAACAACTGTTACGACAGTGGATTCAGGGAAACAGTATCTACAAATATACAATTTTTACAAATTTACAACATTTACAAACATGAATCAAGCAACACAATTAGGCGAGACACACCAAAACAATACAAAATTCAGTGAACAATGTGAATTGTGATACTCTACAGTGCAAAAACTTTAGGGTTTAAAGCAAATATGTGACCAGTCCATCGGACTATGGGACCATGGGACAGGCGGAGATGATGGAATAAAAGAGCCTGCCTGTCAACCAGTCCTGTGGTTCAATGTCTATAACCGGGTTGCTCAACTAGGATCCAAAAGAATTGGTAAAGTTCTATCCTAGGGGCACCCTTGGTGTTTGCCACAGGGTGGAAGTGTCGACGCGTTTCGAACCGGCTTGATTACAGGTTCTCTTCAGGACGGGGACTGGGGATCGTGATTCTGCACAAAGGCAAAGGGAAGGCCGTGTAGTCGGTAACTCTCAACAGGGCACAGTTTCTGTGCTGCACCCAGGGATTAGGTTGGGGGTGTGGTGCCCGCGATGCGGCGCACGGACAAGGTAGGCGACAGCTCACATGTTGCGGCGTCTGTATTAATGGCTGAAGTGACGTCCACGCCAGAGAGCGGTTAGTTGCTTCTGCTGGGACTTGGAAAGGATTCAATCCTGCGTTTCGGGAACGAGCGTAGACTAACTAGGTCCACAAATATTTTTCCTCATGCCCCCGTAATGCACTGCTAATGACCTCACATATTACATTACTCATGACATGGCCAGTGGCATCACTGATGGCATCACTGATGACTTCTCAAGCGACATTAGTGAATGGAGCTGTTTACCAGAATATTGTGTCAGTGATCCCAAAAAGATGAGTATTTCATGAACAATGACAAAAACAAGAGATAACGCTGCTTTCTATCAATATGTGTCCAGCATTTTGAATAGGTCACATTTGACAAAGTAACTACTGGTCCTTTTGTGCTTTATGACCAAATAGTAGCGCACCAGGAGGCACGTCTGCACAGTGGTGGAAAATGGGGCATGGCCTGAGATGCCCTCCCAACAATCCCACAGTGTGGGGCATACTGGAAGTAACAGGTAGGCTAGTTGGCCCATAAGGACCCCCAGCAGCTAAGGGGACTTCATCCTGCAACCAAGAGCACACCAGGAGGTGAGTTTGCAGAGTGGTGGAGAAAGGGGGCATAGCCTGCTATCAGGAGTCAGCAGTACGGCTGTAATGGGACTTATTGGAGGTAATAGGAGGGTAGTTGGCCCCTAAGGATGTTTTTGGGGGCCAACTACTCCTCCTTTTACCTCCAATAAGTCCCACACAGCAGGATTGATGAGATGTTGTCGGAGGCTGCTCCCCCTTTCTCCACTACTCTGCAAATGTGCCTTCAAGTGCACTACTAGTTGGGGGATAAAGTCCCCTTGGCTCCAGAGGGACCATGGATATTATGTCAGTGGTCCCAAATAAATGAACATTTCATGAACAAAGAAAAAAAAACAAATAACACCACTTTCTATTAAAGCAAGTCCAACATTTAGAAGAGGTCACAACTGACACACGTCGCTACTGGCCCTTTTGTGCTTTATGTCCACAAGTAGGTATAATGCAGTGCAAACAGTTGCAGCTCTAAAGCCTGCCACAATGCTGGCGAATGATGTCTGCACAAAGCCTACTCAAATGCATATCCTTCAAGTCAGGAAGTGAGTTGATGGCGCGCTGCTCAAAAGAAATATTATTGCACTTGGGGGCGTATTAACAAGGGCCAGCGATAATTATTGCTGGCCCCACATACCAGTAGAAATATTATCGCCTGCTATCGCTGAAAATTATCGCCATGATAAGGCTATATGAACAATACATACCGCTATGGCGATAATATTTCAGTGATAGCGGTGTTTACCATGGAACATCGCTGGTTTTCCAGCGATGTTCCATGGAAAACAGCAATAACATTGCTGATACGACTCTGGTCGTATCAGCATATTCCACCTACCATTATTAGTATGCCTTAGTCTGTAATTTAATAAACGTTAAATTCCAGCGTTAAGGCCGAGGTAGCGTGATTTTTTTTATCACTGCACCTCCTTGTTAATATTGCGAAGCTGCCTTTGCATTATTTTCATTTGTTGTTTTCACAGCCACGCCTTCTTTGCATCTCATTAGTGATGCGAGGTGAGGCTGTGAAAAAACGGGCTCTACATCAAAGAAACACGCGCTAGTGTGTCCTTGATGATTTTGCAATATAATTATCGGCGCTTATCGCCCCAAAATGGATGCTACAGCGACCATAATTATATCCCCAGCCCTTGCTGATATGCCCTTAGTTTCTTGCTCCACATTTGCTACTCCTCCACCTCAGACCGCCTGGTTGAGAAGTGTCCACTGTCCGTTCTTCAGAAAAGGAAACGTAATCAGACAGAGACTGCAGCTTTATGGTCGAACACTTTTGAACTATTCCTTCATTCACTCCACCTGCAGCAAGTCACGGTATGCTAGGGCGGTTCAAGCCTGACGTTAAAAATATTGGGCTGTAATTCTTTCATTATTCCATCATCACTGTGTGAGTGCTTAATGCACATCAGCACCACTCCTCTCGGGTCGGTGAGAGCCAAGATGTACAGAGTGAGGCTCACCAACAAGCTTAGCTTTTAAAACACAAAGGATAGCTTTTAGCTGGCATGAAGGTTTCTGAGGACTGCATGCAGAGGAGGGAGTGGTTGTCTGTCATTACTAGAAAGCAGTCAGTACAGCATGCATAAGTCATGCTGTGACCTTTCAGGAAGGCTTGAATGTGACAGAAGTGCAAGGTGAAATAAATTGCTGCTAAACTGCCTCCCATTTCAGTCCATTTATAGTACGCCCTCATAGAAATATAGCACTGTATCACATAAAATGAGCATTAACTGCTACTTTACGTCAAGGACAAGGCTATAGAATAGGGCTGACTGGAGTTATATCCCATAAAGTAAGCACTGCAAGTGCTAATTCTGTACACGGTCCTTGCCACAGTTTTGTGCTGGCTTATGGCTTAATTATCTGAAGAGTTGGAGCAATGTTACTTTACCACAGTGGAAAAGATACATATTTGTATCACTATAACTTTAAAGGAATGTTATGCTTTTGGGTGGAAATTTAACAGAATTCTCTGAAGTAATTACAGAGCAGATAAAACCATAACACAATAACATGAGACCAAACAAAATGACAACACAACAGAAAAGTAACGTGGCACGAAATTCCCCTTTCTGAATCGTCTTCACTTTATTTTTATTTATTGCTTCCTTTTTACCTGTGATTGTGCCACGCTTGCTGTTTTTGTTCTGGATTCAGGCATGCTTGGCCTCCAACGTTACTGTTATTGTAGGGTTCACAGGTTAGAAGTTAGTCTGAAATAAAGTGTCATATTAGGGACCTATCAACAAACTAAAAGGAGTAGACCACAATGATCTGCACAAACAAAGCAAGGGTAACTGTGATCAGATATGAAATGATGGCACACTGCTCGTATGACTCTTCCGGTGACTGAGTACCTGTGCAATGGCTACTCGTATTCTTTGTGTGTGGGATTATGTTTACACCCTCTCTTCGGAAAGGTCATCAATATAGTTAGTGCCTTCTAAAGAAATTCTTACTGTGTGTTTACATTAAGGTGGATAGACATTAGGGGCATGTTTCTTTAAAAAATTTGAGTTTTCCATCAAACTATTATGGTTTGCTATGGTACCCCAAGCACCTCTTGGAAATAACAAAGAGAAGACCCAATGGCTAAAACTGCGTGTTACCCCGGAGAGTGTGACAGGTATATGGGACTTCATTTATGAGAAATGACGCATCGCTGCGTGAAAGCAGCAATGCGTCACTTCTCAGTGCGTTCTCCTTGCGACATGATTGATGCGTCATATTTATAATTTGACGCATCATGTCGCAAGGAGTTACAGATACGTCAGTATTTCTGACGTATCTGTAGCTGCAAAAGTGAAGCATTGCTGGAGTGTGTCACAAAAGTGACGCAACTCCAGCAATGCGTCCTCTCACATGAGGCAAGCCCCATGTGAAAGGGCCTGAGTCAGTCTTACGCCTGCTGTGAGGCAGGCGCAAGATTTTGACGCAACGTCGTCCTAAAAGTGACGCAGTGAAATCTCATAGATTTCACTGCGTCACTTCTACGAGGATTTTTGCGGGGGAACTCCCCCCTGCATACATTATACCTGACGCAGGTATAATGTAGCGCAGGGGTTTACAAAGTGACCCATCTGCTTAGATGCGTCACTTTGTAAACAGTGCACATTAGGAGGCATGTTTTACGCTGCCGATGCGTCACAAAAAGTGACGCATCGGAAGGCAAAACTGACGTAAGTCCTCATAAATTAGGCCCCTGGTCTGCAATGAAGAAGTACTAGCGATAGGAATAATGGGGTTTAAACCTAGACCCACTATGATAAGATAATTGTACACACAGTTAAAATTTCGTCATGTGAATACAGTTAAAAACAAGCATTTACAATGCAACGGTTTCGCCTTTGGAAAAGTTTGAGCTATTGGCATTGTAAATAACAACATTTGTATTTATGTGTTGGTTTTGAAAACAGATAAATAAATGGCATTGTCATTTACATTGCCAATAGCTCTAACTTTTCCAAATGCGAAACCGTTGCATTGTAAATGCTTGTTGATTTATGTGTTGGTTTTGAAAATAGCGAAATTAATAGCTTTGTCATTTACAATGCCAATAGTTTTAACTTTTGTAAACGTGACACCTATAGTATTTGTAATGCAATATGTTTTGTATTTACGTGACTTAGATGTATTGATATTACAAATAATGGCTTTTAATTTTTTTAAATAATTAATACTTAAATAAAAGTTAATGTAATTTGTAATGGTAATAGCTTAAACTTTTATAAATACCTATTGTGAAGATTATGTTCAGTGTATTTTATTGTGATGAAAATCCAAGAACAGAAGTGAAATATTAACATCTTTTTCGTGACATTTGTAATAAAGCTTGAAACATTGAGAGAACATATTTGAACCAGCAGTTGAATGGTTGCACAGATTGATGCTGTGGTGTTCAGTGATGTTGTGGTGCCCCTGAGTGATGCTGCGGTGGGGCGATAGATAGACGAGTGGGGGTGATGGATAGACGAGTGAGGGAGATAGATAGACGTGGGCGCGAGATTGGGCGCGTGGTGTGGTTGTGGGTGCATGGCTGTATGTATGTGTGTGTGCGGTTAGAGAAGGATGTATGTGGAAGAGAGCAGCAGATCAGCACAGACGAAGAGAACAGGGAGTTAAAGAAGGACGCAGTGGAAGAGAGCAGCAGATCAGTACAGGAGAAGAGAACATGGAGTTAGAGAAAGAGGTGGGTGAAAGAGAACAACAGATCAGCACAGGAGAAGAAAACAGGGAGTTAGAGAAGGAGGCGGTGGAAGAGAGCAGCAGATCAGCACAGGAGAAGGGAAGAGAACAGTGAGTTAAAGAAGGTGGGGTGGAAGAGAGCAGCAGATCGATCAGCACAGGAGAAGAGAACAGAGTTAAAGAAGGAGGCAGTGGAATAGAGCAGCAGATCAGCACAGGTGAAGAGAACAGGAAGTTAGAAAAGGAGGAGGATGGAAGAGAACAGCAGATCAGCATGGGAGAAGAGAACAGGGAGTTAGCGAAGAAGGTGGGGTGAAAGAGAGCAGCAGATCAGCACAGGAGAAGGGAATAGAACAGGGAGTTAGAGAAGGAGGCGAGGTGGAAGAGAGCAGCAGATCAGCAGAAGAGAACAGGGAGTTAGAGAAGGGGCGAGGTGGAAGAGAGCAGCAGATCAGCACGGGAGAACAGAACAGGGAGTTAAAGGAGGCGGCGGGAAGAAGAGAGCAGAAGATTAGCACGGGAGAAGAGAACAGGGAGTTACGGAAGGAAGCGGGTGGAAGAGAGCAGCAGATCAGCACAGCAGAAGAGAACAGGGAGTTAAAGAAGGACGCAGTGGAAGAGAGCAGCAGATCATTACAGGAGAAGAAAACAGGGAGTTAAAGAAGGAGGTGGGTGTATAAGTGATTAACAAGGTATGAAAGACTGCAGGTCTGTAGCAGGAAATGTTTGTTTTAACATCAGAGAAATCACCACTAAAAACTGGCCCAACAGACCATAGAACACATTCACAGACAAAAATAACAGACAATATGCGGACCTATGAAACCAGCCCTTTGGTCACTGCGTTATTGCCCTACAGGCCAGTACAACGCCGGGAGTGTATCCCTGTAAAAGTTTTAAACCAGCTCTTTGGATCAGAGTTTGTTTGTTGAGGGAATGCTCGTGCTTTGTAGTGTCAGTGCTAACACATTACGCTATCTTCGTTGGCATTGCCTGAAGAGCAGGAGTTCTAGCCAATTATCACCATGAACCCCTATGGAACAGGACAGAAAGGTTTGTCAAAAGAAAGAATCCCGCCCACATGAATACAAAGGAATGTTTCATTTGACTTAAAAATCAGAAGGCCTCATTCCGATTGTGGGTTTTGTTTAAGCTTCTAATAGAGAATACACCAAAAACAGCTATGTGGAGAGAGTAGCCGTCCACTTTTTTTTTTAGTAAAAGCTTAGTGCTAAATTCACATTCTTTAAATATTCTTGTAATCCTGCATATCTAAATGAAGAAAACCGATTTAATCGGCTGTCACCCATCTGAGAGTTGACAGTTTTTTAACTAACATGAAAGCCGGATTTATTCAGAATTATTTGGTTGTTGTGGAGGAGCTGTGTGGACGCGTGCGCATTCCTGCACAGTTTGGTAGGCAAGCATAAGGTGACAAATAAACTTTTCACTGCTGTAGGTGTGACTCGGTGAAGGGAAGGCTATATCATTATGAAATAAATTGAGAGGTGCGTTCGAGCCCTCCTATTAACACTTCACTAACGGTGGTCCGAATTTGAAGGCTGTGAAAACGATTATCTTCCTTCAAGTAAAAAAAAAACAAAAAAGTCGCAATGGTTAAGAGACATTTGCTATATCGCAGTCCGGAGAGGGGTCTTGCAAAAGAGCAGAGTGTGTCCTGTGGTTTCCGGGGAGATGTAAAGGTGCGCGGAGAGTCTGAGGTTACATGAACATAAAAATTATAAAACCGGGCGCCGTGGTAGTCAGTGCGGCGGCCAGGCACATTAATTAAATAAACAACAAAACAACGCATTGGAAACATAAAACAAGGCTACTGTAAACAAGCACGGTAGGCTTTCACTTTCGTCCAGAAAAAAAAAACGAGAACGGTGCAGAGAACACCGAACAAAATACAGCTACCCCGTGAAATGGATGCAAAAAAAAACAAGAACTTTACAGCTGTAAAAGTCTCGAGGGAAAAAGACACAAACTATAAAAGGCCAGTGCTGCCTTGTGAGTCCGGTCTGCACTTACATTTTGAAGCAACGATGACCAAGGCCTGATTGATTTATTTAATGTATTTTTATATAGCGTAAACTTTACCCAAGAGTACTTTCCAAAAGAACCAGGTACATTTCATAAGGACTTCGAAGTACATGAGTTAATGGCTAATATGGCCATCATGCTTCTCCCCACCCCAGGAGGGCGAGCCCTACCACGGGACAGTGTGTGCATGAGACGAGGCCAACGTGCAATTTATCACACACGTCCATGGATACCTCGACAACCAATGTGAGGTTTGTTACCCCGCAGATTTTAAGTTCTCCATGTAATGTTACCTGCAACTATGAAGAACGGCGGCGCCTGGTTCTGGTTTGCATTCTTCAGTCGCCCCCATGTCAGCAAACTGGAGTATCAAAAGACAATATTTTAGTCTGAGCTCACAATTCGCGTCGGCCAATTCTGCAAAAGGATAGCGTGGTTGAGACGCAGCGCCGGCGATGATTTATGCGCCTCAGGTGGCAGGAGTGACGCAACAGGTGCCGGGCAGTCTGGGAGTTGTAGTCCTAGCCCCCCCTCGGTCCATGATTCCTGCGGCGTTCGCAGGGCTTCAAATGTATTGAAAAGCAGGATACACACACCGTAATCTCGCCTGGCTGCCCAGCCACGCTATTGGCATATGGAAGAATTAAGTCGTACAAAATGGGACCAGTCATAAATCTTTATTCCGATGTAAAAATCACAAAAGATAGTACATGATACATAGAGGTGAGAATGTGTAAGATACAAACATATACAACCTAAAAATGAATTAAATATATTTGATTCAAGCCTTCCTAGTAAAATTAATGATTACACAATAAATATCTAACAAGACCAGCATCGTTTAGGAAATTAAAAAAATACTGTTCAAACCATCAATATTTTATGAGAACATTTTGTACAGTGCCAAACGGGAGACAGAGATAGAAAGAAGCCAACACAGAAATCTGATGCCAGAAAAGTACAGTCGGAGGGGGGGGGGGGGGGGGGGTCATTACCCTGCCCTCTCTAAAGTTAGAAACACTGGTGTCAATGCTGCTGAGACATCCTCTCTCCCATCCTCGCCCCTCTTAAAGTAGCCTGGGGTATGTTCTTCGCTAACCCAGAGCATCTTTTGCAGCACCCTCTCAGCTGCCCTCGCTTTCCACGAACAGCACTACGTTGATGTGGTCTGCTTTAAACAGTAGTTAGTTGAAAATGCTTTTAGCATGACCAACATTGAGTATTTATTATTATCGTGGTGAAAACAAAACGAATTAATGAATTGCGTAGGGAAGAGCTTGTGTCTATTTTGGTGCCCGAGTTGTGTGTTAATGATAGAAGTGACACTGGAATCCAAACAGAGTTGGGTTGGTAGGGCTGTGGGGAGCATCTGTACTGGAGAGGAAAAGAGGAGCCGAGCTTCTCATTTGCAATTCTTACCGAGTATCTGAAAGTATCTGAAAGTGCAAGATGGGTGCAACACGGATTCGGAGATGAAATGTCATTTGCATACTGCCAAACTCTCCTTGGCAAGTGCTGGAGAAACACGGCTGGGCAGGCGAGCACATTTTACACCGCGAGCCAGCAAATCCCAGAGTCAGGGGCGAACAGCGTGAAGAGACAGTGTAGATAGAGACTACGAAAGGCAGAAACGGTCTAGGAGGAAAGAGATCGCAAGAGAGAAAGTGGAAGGCAGAGAAAGTGGAAGGCAGAGCAAGGGGAAGAGTGGGAACGAGTGTGTGTATTTTTGTGTGAAAGAGAGAGAAATAAGCAATGATGTGACATATAGAGAGAAAGGAACAAAGAAAGAATGACCATGGGAAATAGTGAGAGAGACGGCGAAACAAAGAGAGAGGGAGAAACAATGAAAGAGTGTGTGTTAGTGTGTCTTTATGACTGTCTGAGCGGGAGTTTGCGCATGAAAGAGACGTATGTGCACGTGTGTGAATGATCGCCTCAGAGGGCCTGTGTAAGAAAGAGAGAGTGTCGAGCAGCTTGCTTGCCAACAAACAGCTCCTGGAAGGCTTTGTTCCGAAGTACTTAAGACAAGTACCGATATATCTCGGCACAAACTTGGATTACAAACGTGGTAATGGCCTAAAGAAAACCATCAGTTCAACGCCAATCAGCCTTTTCAATTGTAGATAAAAGCACGCAGGGGATATCCCCAAACTTCAGGTCAACTCTAGCAATTTTTCAGTGGGTATATAGAGAAATACCGATATAGTGCTTAGCAAGATAAAGCTATACTCCGACAGTGTGGCTGCAGGGCATTTGAACAGCCTGGTGGGTGGATCAGACTGCTTAAAAGATCGGCCTCAACCTATTCTGACAAGTTAAATTGCCCAATCACTCTTTGCAAGCGAGGATTACAGGAGGGAAAGGCTCTTCAAGAACCAGCCTCTGGAGTGTCTACATTCTGACATGGCCCACTTCTCACTTGGTAGAGAACCACAGCAGAGAAAGCATCGTTAAACAAGTCAGGTCCCGGGCCGCGCTGTGATTGGCTGACGTCAAGGGGGTGTCCCGGCCGGCAGCCAATCACAGCGCGGCCCGGGAATGACGTCACGGGGGTGTCCTGGGCCGGCAGCCAATCCCGGGACAAAGGGGCGGGGCTTAAAAAAAGCACCAGAAACGCCCCCGAATCGCGTTTTCTGGAGAAAGCGCGATTGACAGCCTCTGTCTCCCAATGGCTAGCCTCCATTTATGGAGCTAGCCAATGATAGACAGAGGCGGTCCAAACATCCCTACTGTAGACAATAGTTTTCGATCTGGGAGGGTCTTTGCCCCTCGCCAGGTCGAAACCTAAAAAAGATCGTTTGTGGGATTGTTAAACTATTCGAGGGAGAGATGCCACAGTCCCGATGGGAGATGTAACTGACCTCACACAAGGACCAATCAACCTTCACCTTAACAGTTAAACTAGTTTCTGTGACGAATTCATGAGGCACCCTTGGCCGCATGGCTCAACCAGAAAGGTTTTCCTTAGAGAAATGCATGTGGTACATGTGAGACATCGTAAAACAAGAAGTTGAAACATAAAGAGCTTGAAGAGTCATTATTTTACAGACACTGTTGGATACGTGTTAGGGATACTGCAAGTATCCCCAGAAACAAAATAGAGGAA
Source organism: Lissotriton vulgaris (assembly GCF_964263255.1). Taxonomy (NCBI): domain Eukaryota; kingdom Metazoa; phylum Chordata; class Amphibia; order Caudata; family Salamandridae; genus Lissotriton; species Lissotriton vulgaris. Next base: position 951,040,792 of record NC_141691.1, read on the forward strand.
ACATTCAATTATGGTTTCCTATAAAAGTTCTGTGAACTCTAAAATGGCCACAATGTTGGTATTTCCATCCCTATAATTTATGGCCGATCATAACTCACCATACCTCCCCCCTCCCTTAACAGGTGAGGATTCAGTTAGAAATTCAAGACAAAGTAGGAATAATTATTGCTTGGCAGGATTATAATTAATGGTGGGTCTTCCTCCTGATTAAGTAGCTTGAGGAAAAATGAGAAATAACGTGCAGTTAAAAGTTATTTTATGTTCTACACAACTTTTGCACGCCATAACTACCAGCAGCGGCCTGTGCAGGTAAGAGGGTGGAGCATTGGGGCCAGGTGGGGAAGATTTCGACAGACGAAGATGAGGGAAAGATATTATTTATTTAATTTTCTACAGTGGTCCTCTGTCGAATCCCCCGCCAAAACCCAGCCCCACCACCCCACCTCTCTTACCTGCATGGGTCGCACCTGTTTACTACTACTGCTATTCGGTTGGTGGGGAAAGGGAGGAGATTACTCGGGTCTGAAGTGGTTGTCCATCACTGATGTGGTAAAATAGAACCACACTTTGGGGCTAATGTTTAGTCCCCCGGGTAATTCTGGCCCCTGCACAAACTCCTATTTGCACAGGAGTCAGAACTAGGAGTTCTGGACACGTTATCCTACACTGCTGTTACTGGGTGTGATAAAGCCTCCACCCATGTTACATTCCAAAGGGTCCAATCTGCTGAAACATAACAAAGAAAACGGTTCTCTAGTTAGCAACAAATTTAGGTTTTGGTGCAGGAAGCACCACGTCAGTATGTTATTTCTAGTGTCAAACTTGGAATTGGAGACTATATATTACACCAGATAAACTGCGGACTCCGGGAATCAGATTTCATTTGATGCAATGAATATTGACTAACAACCTGGGGCACTCGTTACCAGGCCCTTTGTGGCATTAGTGCAAAATTAAAAATCTTTTCAAAAGGAAAATAAATGTGTGGTAATCCGGCAACAACACATTTCTACGGTTTGTGCACTGCGCCAATGAATAATACCCTTGGTGTGTTGCTGCCTTTGATGTGAGAGAAAATATGTTGGGGAGAAGTCGAAAAAATGTGAATTCATTGAACAGGATAGAAACATGCATCAGTCAAATGCAGTAAATACATATTTTCGAAGCTTGTCAAAAGGACAATTTCAAGGAGGCCTTATAGATTGAAATGTGGGTAACATGACAACAAAAAACTACTTTCCTATATTCAGAGCATATGTTGTGTGATCCTGCATCTGAAGTATTTTTTGCGTAATTACGGAGTTACCACATTTTCTACTGGTTAGGACGTATTATCCATAGGGAAATTGCAACATTCTATTCCAAAAAAATTTGGCTCCGATAGACGAATCTTTGCGAAATTCTCAAAACTCGTAGGACGCTCCGGTCAGCTCCTATTTTAAAAGTTTCGGTGTGATTCGTCAAGCGGGGGCCAGGAAAAAAGGGGGGACCCAAAACGTGTTTTCCCCATGCAATTTCCCATAGGAAACTTTAGACACGGCTACAGTCCAAACTGCTGAACAGAATTACAAAAAATTTTGCAAAAAGGTAGCCCTTTGTTCAGAAAGATCCCTTTTTGTTAAATGGTGTAAATCCATTGAGTAGTTGCTGAGAAAATCTAAATTAAAAAAGGAATGATATCTATGGCCGCGCAGGATCGGCGCACCCTCCCGATCACGAGCTTTATGCTAATTGGCTGTCAACAATCCAAACCAGGAAGTGTTGGTAGCCATCTTGTGCCTGAGAACTGTAGAACTGAGGCACAAGAAATCAGTAAAACAAATATGCAAAACACGAAAAGGGTGCAGGGTAGGAACACCCAGACCCCCTACGCCTGCTTATGGGTACCAATAAGGACAGCCTAGGCCCAATTTTTTTTCTTTTTATTTTAAATCGGCAAAATTCAAAGAGGATCCGCGGATCCGGCCAAAAAAAACCAAAGCAAATACCTCTGTGCTTCATTAATATTTAGACCCCGGGTGGGTCAAATCCCGGGAGCCATATTTATATTGTGATGGGGACTGCCACCCCCCCCCCCCCGGGCTTTTCACAGATGTTGAGCCCCCCCATATTCCCCAGGGACCGCCACCTCCCCGGGGCACTAACATTCTAGTTTGGGGGTCCATTACGGATCCCAAGCTCCGGGGACCACCTCCCCTTGGAGCTTTGTCACTGATGAGAGGGAGGCCGCGTGGCACCCCTCCTGGAGCCTCTGATGGCTCTGGGGACCACCACCCCCCAGAACCGGCTCCTGCAGTGTCCCGGGGTGCCCACCCCCGGTACACTGCTCTGTGCTAGGGTAGGGTGAAAGCCTTGTGGCTCCCACCCTGTCATAGCAAACTGCTTTGGTTTTTGGAAGAGAGAGCAGGAAACCTGCTCTCTCTTCCAAAAACCAAAAACGATTGCTTTTCCACAAGGGGAGCTGCAACTTAGCAGCTCCCCATGTGGAAAAGCAATGCCGGCTCCTGCAGGAGGCAGGGAGCCGGTGGGACAGTGCTGGGATTGTGGACCCCCCCTTGGTCCCCAACAGAGAGGGCCAGCCCCGAGGGATGAGGTCCCTGGGGCTACAAGTTGCCCCCCTCCCAAAGAAAAAATGAATAAATAAAAAAACAAAAAAAAGAATTTACACAGTAGTGGCTGGGTGACTCTTGTTCAGCACCAATCAATTTGGTATTTTCCAAGTAAGTGGCTCAAGGGAACAAGGGAAAAACGGCGACTCACATCCCCAAAGCTTCTCTGCGAGCAGAGAATGTAATGAAAAGGTAAATTGTCCCCGAGCACAAACAAACAATTTCCAGTAATTAGAAGAAAAGATGAATCAAATCAAATTCTTTCTTTTGTAAAGTTCATTAGATTAGTTCTTTTTATTTTCTTTATCTTTTCTTTGTTCTTTATACATCAAATGTTCTTCATCATATTTTCAATCTTCATAATCCATAAAGTTGACACAAGATGTAGCCAACAGAACATAAACCAATGCCAACACGTGTTTCGTCACGGGCAACAGTCACCCAATGACTTCTACAGGGCAAAGATATTTATCTTCAGAGATACGATAGCCAATTCCAAGGAGCAAATATTTCTCAAGTGATAGTATAAACTCTATCTGTTTTCACAAATCAGAGTTGTCCAGGTAGAATAATAAAATCAATATTTCTGGGAGAGTACTCCCTTCGACATCAAGTGGGTTCCGATTCGGATGGAAATTGTTTGTTTGTGCTCGGGGACAATTTACCTTTTCAAATAAATAAATAAATAAAGCCCGGCCTGGGGGACGGGGTCCCTGGGGCCAATAGAGGCCTTAGGAGGGGGCCACGCAGCCCCCCTCCATCAATAAAAAAACAATATTTGGCCATGGCCCGTGGGATGGGGTCCCCGGGACCAGAATTGGCCACGGGAGGGGGGCCTACGCGGCTTCCTTTCCTTAACATTTTTTTTTCTTAAAATGGGGGCCAGGGCCTGAGGGTGGGGTCCCCAGGGGCCATAAAATAGAAAAGGAAGAGGGCCACACAGCCCATCTTCTTTAAAAAAAAAATAGGATCGGCATTGCGCCTGAGGCCCTCCCCCTTCCTGCAGCACACTGTAAATGCACCCCTGGTGCGTTGTAAGATGGGGAAGTTAATACACTTGAATACTGGGGGTCCCTCAAGGCCAACTAGCCCACCACGAACCTACAGTTTGCACCAGGGAGCTGCATTGAGAGGCCACGCCCATTTATACATCTCCCTGCTATGCAGCTCTGTGGCGCTTACTGGAGGTACCTGGTGGGCTAGTTGGACCCCAGGGACCCTCAGGATTCTAGGGGAATTACTTCCCCATCTTAAAACGCACCACAGGTTCATTTGCACACTGGTGAAGGGAGGGGGCAGGGCCTGAGGTGACATGTGTGTAAACACGTCCTGTGGCGCATTTTGAGTTGGGGAATTCATTCCTCTTCAATTCTGAGGTCCCCTTTGGGCCAACTAGGCCACCAGGTACCGCCAATAAGCACCACAGAGCTGTGTTGCGGAGTGTTGTTAAAAGGGGCATGGCCTATGAACACCTCTCTGCAACATAGCTCCCTGGCTCATACTGGAGGTACATGGTAGGCTAGTTGGCCCCCAAGGACCCTTCGGATTGAAGAGGAATTAATTCCCCAACTTAAAACTTGCCACAGAGCGTGTTTGCACACATGTCACCTCAGGCCCCGCCCCTTTCCTTCACCACTGTGCAAATGCGCCCCTGTCGAGTTGTAAGTTGGGGAATTAATTCCCCTTTAACACTGTCATCACACTGACATCAGTGAATATGCTATATAATTCACTATCTAGTGCATATTTTGCAGAGCTGAACACAAATTGTCTCTATTTAAATGGATCAAAAGAAATCCTTTCAATCATTGAACCAGTACCATCCAGGTGATGATTGCTATATATAGATGTTAAAGCGATACAAAGGAGGCGAAACCTTGTCTTAGACAGTATCACTCTAATCTATATTTAAATGGCTCAATAATGACATACTAGTGGATCAGAATGTGCCTCATTCAGCATTTATTTTATACATACTTTAGTCAGCCCCCTAACACTTTTGGTTCTCCAAACTGGCAGAAATATGGTGACAATCACATAGAGATGCTGCAACATGCACCTCCAGACAACAAATGGCATCAGATTTCACGCGAAAAATACAGACCTAACATACAGACATACAGCACAATCTGAGTGGTTATGATTACGCTGCACTCCAGAAGTGCAGACATTAAGCATACTACATTAAATATTTCATTGGTATTGGATCAACTGACTAAGTTCAAACTCATTGACTATATGTTGATTCAATTTAGTAAAGTCGTCTAAAAACTGAGCTATACACTCCAAAAATCCACTTTTCTATGACTTTGTAATTGAATTAGTTAAAAGTAAATAATAACTTATCATTAGGTAACGGATGAAGCATTTTCAGTAGATATATTAAAGTAATATTTGCTGAGTTTACTTAAAAAAAGCACCTCATTATATATATCGGCAAAACCCAAACAATGACAAATTTAATTTTAGGGAGTTGGTAGGGGAGGTGCAAGGGGGAGTTGCGGGGGGTAAAAGCCATACACAGGTAACAACCACATTCTTTGTCAGAGTGTACCATAAAAAGTCACTAAATTATCATATGCTTAATCCTCTGGTAGCTTGGCACAATGCAGTCAGGCTTAATTTAGAGACAATGGGGCTGATTCACAGAACTAACTTCCGACAAAATCCAAACGTACTACTTTTGGTGTTCACAGAAGGCATTTAGTAGTCTTAAGTTAGGATTTTGTCTTAAGTTAGGTTTTTGTCATCAATTAGGATTTTATCTCAAATTAGGATTTTGCCCTAAATTAGGATTTTGTCCTAAATTAGGATTTTGTCTTAAATTAGGATTTTGTCTCAAGTTAGGATTTTGTCCTCAGTTAGGATGTTGTCTTAAGTTAGGAAGATAGGATTTTGTCTTATTTTAAACTTAAGACAAACTTTAGTGAAACTTAAGTTTAACTTCAAAGTCCGAACTTAAGACAAAATCTGAATTTAAGACACAATTCTAATTTAGGACAAAATCCTAATTTAGGACAAAATCCTAACTTAAGACAAAATCCTAATTTAAGACTACTAAATGCCTTCTGTGAATACCAAAAGTAGTATCTTGGCACAATGCAGTCAGGCTTAACTTAGAGATACTGTGTAAAGCATTTATGCATCTCACAAACAGTAATACATGAAAATACACCACAAGAAAATTCCAGCGCTAATTTAGAAAATAGGATACATTTTATTAAATATAATCATACCAGAATGACAAATTCCAATCAGCAGAACCAGCGATGTTCAATTGTATAGTTTATAGTTCAAATAACACCTAAATGTACAAAGTGCCACTCACCGTCATCTTGTCACGCTACACCTGGAGAAAGTAACAAGTGCATGCTGACCGCGCTGGAGTGCGAGTCAGATACAGGGACTGGGTGAGTACCTCTGAAAAGTCTGGTGCAAAGAATTCCATCCGAGTTGGAGAAGACCGTGAGATGCAGGCTGAGCATTTCAGATGGTCGTCATTGTAGCCCAAAGAGCATGTCAGGCATCATGGACGGTAGCCACTGTAGGGTTGCATCGGCGGATCATCTTGGACTGTTGTTGCTTTAGTGCAAAGTACAACTTTATTGGAGGTCCCTGGCGGCGCTAAGAGCAAGTCTCTCTGGAATATCCTATTCACACCTGTTGCTGGTGACAGAGACTTGGCTCGAATGGGTCTGCCCGCATTTGTGAAAGCCCAATTATCAGGATTGTCACCCCTTTCTTTGAGAGGAGTGATCTCTTTTGCCAGCCAATGGTCCGGGACCTGTGGGAGGCACCTTTTGGGATCAGATACTCAATTCTGCAGAGGCCAGCAGGGTTCAGACACAACAATTTGCAGGTCTTGGCACGTCCAATTGCAGCAGGTCACTGAGCAGTTGTTGGGACAACTCTGAAGTTATTTGTGTCTCTTTAGCTCACACAGGAGGTCAGCCAACTGACCCTGGGAATCCCTCTGATTTGCCTGGGATGAAGGCAATCCGGTCCAGTCTTCCATCTTCGACAGCAAGGCAGTCCTTTAGGCAATAGGGCAGCCATTGGCATCAGAACAGTCCTTCTTCTGTAACTTCCATAGATCCATGAGTGTTCTGATGAGTGGCTCAGGAGGTCCAACATTTACACCGTGGCAGCCTTGGTGTGATGAGTTTCCTGTCGTACTCCACATCTATTTCCAGAAAGTTCTTCCCCCTTCCCCTGTCAATGCTACAAACTTTCTGGGATGAAATAAGGAAGAGCCAACCTTGTATCAGTTTCTTTTGTGTGTGCAGGAGGCAACACCCTTTGATGTGTACATCAGGCTGGATAACTAACCCCCTTTGTATTACTGTCTGGAAGCTAAACACACACCCCAATACCAGAGTGATTATGCAAGGCTATCTTGTACCTTCCAAAGGGATACTCATAAGCTGACACAACTGCCAGAAATCAGTACGGAAGAGGGCATTTGTGGGCTTCAAAGAATAAAATGGTCAACAATGCCTTCTCCATTGGACCTGGTGGAGTTGAGACAATCTCTGCAATTTGAGGCAAGTAATTCTCCACCCTCAGCTATGAACTGGCTGAAATTCTTGTGAAAGATAATTTAGAGACTCTCCAGCAAGGTCCAAATGTTAGACAGGGCTTATTCTCAGAGGGGAGCTTGTAACCCGGCACTGAGGATACTCAAACAAAAATTAAATAAACTCTGGAGGTTAGTACACAAATGTACTGATACTGCCACACAAGCAGGCGAATTCCAGGAGACCAGAAAGAACAGGCATGGGTGGAACTATATGACACCATGAAATCCCAAAATTCAGGAACATTTTGGAATCCTAAAAAGATGAGGTTGAGTCATAACAATCAACAAACCTCATCTATAGTGCCAGCAGCAAAGTGGTCGGAATACATTTTTAATCTGTATAACGCTGGGAAGAATGAGGATGGTCTGGTTGATCCTGTGGAAGAACTAGTAGATCGCTCCAACATAGACTGCTGCACTGGGGTGAAGCACAGTCACCCCCACAAATCGATTGATCTCACACTGGCATCTTTTCGGGCTGCTGGAGACCTGTAACCTCATTGGCTTGCCGCCAGTAATATTTAAAAATGCCAAAAAAGAATGGACACGGAATCTCTACTCATTCCCCTCTTTAAAAATTGCTTGTGGGAGATCATAGTGCCAGACAGCTGGGGAGGTGCCATACTCACTACAATCCACAAAAAGGACATTTGATAATCCATCAAACTTCAGGCTCCTTGCCCTACTCAATGTGATAGATAAATGCTTTGCCAAACCCCTAAACAATGAGTTAGAGGAGTGGTTTAATACTAAGGTCCTAATACTCATCACTCGAATGGGTGTTAGACACGGGTCTGGCACTGATGACAACTTGATGATCTTCTCTTCCTTGAAAAAAGTTGCAGACATCAAAAAGTCCCCTCCCCACTATGTCACCTCGATAGACTATAAAGCTGCATCTGATTAAGTGCATAGAGGGAGACTGTAGCAGAAGCTGTCCAGTTGGAGCATCTCGAGACATTAGAAGCATATACAAGGTGTCAAGAGTCTTACTTGAAGTTTCCCAGGTACTTCACAGGAGCAGAATGATATAAGTTCGCAATGCCTCTCTGAGGTTTCCCCACGCTCCCGAGGAATCTTTCCAGGAAGCCTGCAGGAACTCCCAGGGGGTAAGGGGAATGGGACGGAGAAGAGACAGCCTTCGTCTTCTTAACCTGGTAGCTTCTATTTTACAGCTACCACCAGTTTTTGCTTCTTGCGCTGTCTTTTTCTGTATATTTTGACACTGAAGCACAAATGAATGACATTACTAAGATCTACACAAGGTTTTTTCAGCAACAGAATATGTTCTACTCCTTACTAAAATGTACCCCCTGAAGACTGAGCTATTGCCTCTCTTCTTTATATTAGGAGTTCTAATATAATGCTTCACAGTGATATTAGTAGTGTGTGGTAATATCCTGTAGGAAATGTAACAACAGTTTTAGAAACCTAGGGCCATATGTAGGTAAATAATATTTAGAGATTCCTAAATGCCGAATTTTACAGATTCGGTATTTAGGATTCGGAAAATGAGATGTAGATGAAAAAATCGGTAAATTTTACCGAATCGGTAAAATTTTGAAAAAGTGTACCGATTCGGTATTACCGATTTGGAATATACCGAATCGGTAAATACTGAATTGGTAAATACCGAATCGGAGATTCAAAACACAAGCAATTGAGGGATCAACCAATCCTGTGCATCCACCCCACCCCACAACCAAGCAACTGAGGAATCAACCAATCCTGTGCATCCACCCCACAACCAGGAAGCAGCCACACCCATCAATCTGAAGCTGCTGGAGAAGCTGGGAGGGCAGAGCAGAGCCCTTGAATCACTGGAAAACTTTATCCAGGCAAATTGAAAAATGGCAAGCAAACACACTGAAAGGGAAGGTGCAGAGAGAAAGAGGAAGCTTAAATTCAGCACCATGGAGCTACAGGTCCTTGTGGAGGAGGTAGTTAGGGAACACCACAAGTTGTTTGGGAAGCAGTCCCTGCAGGTGGCAGAATCTGCCAAAAGGAAGATTTGGCTGGCAAGACAAACAAAGGTCAATGCCATTGGAGTGACCCCACTGGACATCGACAGACTTAAGAAGAGGTGGTATGACCTCCGGAGTGTGACAAAGCGGAAAATGGCAGAGCTCCGGAAACAAGCAAACCTAACAGGAGGAGGGAGGAACAGGGCACCTGCCCTGACTGAGCTTGAGGAGTCGGTGGAGTCCACCATTGAACCAGAGAGCGTCTGTGGGATTGGGGATGCAGACAGCTCAGCCAGAGCTGCCACCAAAAAAGGTAAGAAGCATGCACACCAATCACCCCCACTCCTTCCCTTTCCCCCTCCCCAATGTGGTAGTGTTAACTCCACTCCAGTACAGGTTTTAGTATACACCAACAATGCATTATGGGAGATGTATTCATTGTAACACCTACCATGTCAGACAACACACCAAACACTAAGGCATGCAACACACATCAGTGTTGAGCAAGCTGAGGCAATAGCGACAGTGTTTCAGAGATTAGAATTTAATTGTATAAGCAGGGCTGCAGGACCACAGAGCTAATGTACGATTTTCTGTCCACAGGCAAGACATCTCGCAAGCGTCCCAAGGACAAGGAAGGTAGTGCACCATGGAGGGAAAACACACAGGAGGCAAGTACCAGCACAGGGCAAACCACACAGGAAACTGATACACCAACAGCAAAGCCAGCCTCCCAAGACCTTCCAGCGTCACCACAGCTGCAGGGCTCCCCAGAGCGTTTTGGCTCACCACTACTCCTGTCATCACCTGAACTGGTTGTGTCATCGGCTATAACATTACCTGCAGGTCTAAAATAAAAAAGAGGCATGTCAAGGCCACACTCGTGGAAATGGAGTCTTCTGCAGGAGATACGGTGGGGTGTGATACATCAATGGTGGCTGTTGAGGACAGCAATGCCAATCAGCAGTCCACCGTCGAGGGGGCCCACACAGGTACCAGATGCCACAGGGCCAGAGACAGCAGTGAATACTAACATGGCGAGGGTCCTGGTGTCTTCTGTGGACAGGAGGCCAGTATGGTAAAGGTACAGCGCATGCAGGGGAAGGACATACAGTCGGTCCAACGACAGATGAGGCACCTGAATGAAAATATGAAAAACATTAATAAGGGCATCAGCTCAATGGCAGAGGGAAGTAGAGAGATGGCTGCGGGCATGAGGGGATGTCTGCGGGCATGCAGGACATGTCCCAGTCTGTGCTGCTCTTGTGCAGCAGACTGGGGGAGACAGAGAGAGATTGATAGAAAATAGAATAAATATGAAAACAAATGAAAAAGAAAAAAATCCAGAGTACGATGTTTTCATTCACAAAGTACTGATACCTTATTATTAGTTGTAGAGTCACATCTAAGGTTTTTCACATATTTATTAAGCAGTTGTGCCCACATATGCAAGAAGAGGGATTAGGAGAGGGGAAGTTCAGTGAGGGGATTCGTGGAAAATAGAAAAGGAAGGAATCTTCATTCAAGTGACAAAGAAATTCAATTTTGTATTATTCATATATACAATGCTGGAGTACCTCCCCAACTCGGGGCCACATAAACAAGCCCCAAGGGTCAACGAATTCTCATAAACCAGGTTTCCAATCTTGCTAGTGGTAGAAGCTGGTATCATGGGGGTAAATAGTCCACGTCAGGATTGGAGGGATGAGATGGGCAGACCTCCTTAGGAGCTGTGCATCAAAGGTTCTAGTTGACTCTGGTTTTCTTGTCCGGAAAGGGGAGCGGTATTATTCAGCTCGCGACTATCGATTATGGCAGATTAGTCCAGGAACAACGTGATTCTTTCCCCACAAGAATACCACAGGCAACTAGGACCTTTGATCCTCCATCAACCTACGACAATATATTACGCATTTCTGAGCACGACCGCTCGGTCCGAGGAGTGCCCCTCACCATGCACGGCTCCTAAGGAGGTCTGCCCACCCCATCCCTCCAGCCCTGACGAAGACCAGCATTGTAAGGGAAACTCCCCCTACATGGAATATGGTCGAAACGTAGACTACTTACCCCCGTGATACCAGCTTCTACCACTAGCAAGATTGGCACAGCTGTTACGGAAGCCTGGTGAAAAACCTTAGATGTGACTCTACAACTAATAATAAGGTTTCAGTACTTTGTGAATAAAAACATCGTACTCTGGATTTGTTTCTTTTTAATTTGTTTTCATATTTATTCTATTTTCTATAAATCTCTCTCTGTCTCCCCCAGTCTGGGGCTCCTCTGTTTGTAATAACTTCCTACCCAGGTCCCAGCGACTCTAATTGGGTTAACCCTGTTAAATATAACGCTCTTGTGCAGCAAGCTGGACGAGGACAGGGCAACAAGGCGGAAGGAGAGGCAGAGGTCAGAACAACACACAAGGGCAGTGAACCACCTAGCCACTGCCACTTCCCTGCTTTGAATGGGCTGCATTAACATGTAGGAAGGACTGGCACACAGCAGCAGTGCAGTCTCCTGCGGCCTTGTAAGGGTGACAAGCGCTGTTAAGGTGCTGCTGACTGCACAGCCGGCAAATACTGTTGCTCTGGATGTGGGGGAGAGCGAGGAGAGCACCAGTAGGAGCAGCATGACGGCCCCCTTATTACTGACACACGGAGGAGCAGCAGGCTCCATGGGGCTGCCACAGCCCACACACCCATTGAGGACAGCCAGGCAATGGCATCCAGCACCGGTGGGCGTGCCCGCAAAAACTGATGCTGCACACACTCCCTGACCTGGAATGGGGGAAGTAACCCAGGACTTCCATAATGTATGGCTACAATTGGACTGGCACATTTGGACCTTTGTGTACTGGCATAGTGCCAAAAAATGTAACTACATTGTGCACATACTACAACTGGCTGTGTCTCCTTACTTACTTAGAAGTAGTTGCATGTGATCTCTGCCTATCTCTGTCTCCCATCTGTTGCTGGTGCCACTCCTGCTGTGTTGGGCTCAGGCTGTGCAAATTCATCATCATGGTCTCCATAATCACTTAATTCCACTTCTGTTCCTTTCTTTGTAGTAAGGTTGAACAACATTGCGCAAGTTGCAATGATTTTACAGCAGATGAGGGGTGAGTACTGACGTGCCCCTCCGCTTTTGTGGAGGCAGCAGAACCTGCTTTTTAACCGCCCAAGGGTGCGCTCCACAACAATGCGAGTAGATTTGCGTGCCACGTTGTCTCGTCTCTACCTCGGGTTTGGTGGGTTCAGGTAGGGTGCCTGTATGAACGAGCGGATGGCATATGCGCTATCATCCATGTGGATAAGAGAGAGCCAATAATCGCATGCACAACAACACCTACATCTGCAGTATCTATCAGGGTGTGTCACAGTGTTTTACTTAGCAGGTATCATTCTCCGAATTCCTCCCCTGTCAGGCGTGTGTAGATCCCATTGTTCTGAAAGATGCAGGAGTCATGGGTGCTTCCTGGGAATTTGGCCATGATGTCTGTGATTATGTTGTTAGCATCACAGATTACCTGCACATTTATTGAGTGGGTCGACTTTGTGTTCCTGTAAATGTACTCTGTTGCTGCAGGTGGGGAGATTGGAATGTGTGTGCCATCAATGCAGCCGATGACATGTGGGAAGTTTGCCATTTGGTAGAAGTCAGTCTTGGTCTTTAGTAGTTCCGCATGTGTGTCAGGGAAGCTGATGTAATGATGCATTTTCTGCATCATGGCCTCCAGGAACTTCATGAAGAAACAGGACAGGCAGCTCTGGGACACCCCACCTATTGCAGCTATCACCACCTGGTAACTGCCAGATGCAAGCAGGTGTAGGCTACAGAGCACCTGAACATGTGGTGGCATGGTGTGGCATGGTGGGCCTTGGTGTTGGGTGCTCCAGGGGTGGGTGCAGGTCCCTTATCAAGTTCAGGATGGTGTGTGTGTGTAGCCTGTACCTTTTATGGGTCTTTGCCTCAGTAAGTTGAAAGAGTGTGATCCGCTGTCTGTGGACTTCCTCCTCCCGTCTCCAGATCCTCTCTCCTGCTGCCTGTAGCCGTAGTCGCCTTGCTATCACATAGAATGCCGCCATTCTGGTCACACTGTTGCATTTTGGGGCCTATTTTATGGCCTACACCTGGTTACCATCTGCTTTCAATCCATGGTAATTACCGACTCTTAAATACCGAATTTCATGTAATTCGGTGTTTTAGAAATTACCTACATCTCTATTCTCATATTTTCCATTTCTTATTTACCGATTCAGTAAATATGAATTCGGTAAATACCGATTCGGTAAATATGAATTCGGTAATTACCAATTCGGTAAATATGAATTCGGTAATTACTGATTTGGTAAATATGAATTTGGTAATTACTGATTCGGTAAATATGGATTCGGTAATTAAAGATTCGGTAAATATGAATTCGGTAATTACCGATTCGGTAATTTCGGATTCGGTAATGATGAATCGGTGTTTACCGATTCATAATTACCGAATCCTTATTTTTGGCCTCCTACTTCTCAAATGCCTAAATACCGGTCGGTAACGGCATAATTACTGAATTTCGGCCTCTACCGACCGTTATTTGGCTACCTACATATGGCCCTTAGTGGGTGGTCTATATTAACTCAATTATATCTAATTATGTAGTTGGAAGAGCTAATGAACTTTCTTTTCTCTTTTAAACAGGTGAGATATCAAGCTGTTCACTCGACTGGAACAACTATTCAGGTAAGTTTCTTTTTAATTTTTCTAATATAACTGAACCAGAATATCTCTATGAGTTTTATATTTTAAATACCAACTGTTACAACTGGGGGTCTCTAGCTGGTAATGGTATACACTTTTGACCAAATACGGACCCTTGCTTCTAAGTCAGGTAAAGGGGATTACACTACTGGATAACCCCTGCTCACCCCCTTGGTAGCTCGGCACGAGCAGACAGGCTTATCTCAGAGGCAGTGTGTTAAGCATTTGTGAATACACACAGTAATACACTGAAAACACTACGGATGGACACCACACAGGTTTTGTAAAAATAAGTATTCTTTAATAGACTTAACACAAGACCACCAATGACAAAAATCCACAATACTGTACTTAGTTCAAGTTCAAGTTCATGAATTTGTATAGCACACTACTCACCCAGAGGGTCTCAAGGCGCTTGGGGGAGGGTGTGTATTATTTATCGAATAGCCAGGTTTTAAGTTGCTTTCTGAAGGCAATGTGCTTCTGTGTAAGGCGGAGGTGAGTGGGGAGACAATTCCAGGTTTTGGCCGCTAAGTAGGAGAAGGATCTTCCTCCCATGGTGAATCTGTGAATGCTCGGAATTGCGGCGAGGTCTTGATTGGAGGATCGTAGTTGGCGGTTGGGTGTGTAGAAGGACAGTCGTGTGTTGAGGCATTCGGGTCCTAGGTTGTAGAGGGCCTTGTGTGCGTCGGTGAGGAGGCGCAACGTTATTCTCTTGTTGACGGGAAGTCAGTGGAGGTCTTTCAGGTGACTGGTAATGTGAGCTTGGCGAGGGATGTCCAATATGAGTCTGGCTGATGTGTTTTGGATGCATTGGAGATTTTTCTGTAATTTTGCTGTGGTTCCGGCGTAGAGGGTGTTTCCATAGTCCAGTCGGCTAGTGACCAGAGCGTGGGTGACAGTCTTTCTTGTTTCGGTGGGGACCCAACGGAAGATTCTTTGGAGCATGCGAAGTACGTTGAAGCATGAGGATGAGACGGCGTTGACTTGTCTGGTCATCGAGAGGGAGGAGTCCAGGATGAAGCCCAGGTTACGTGCGTGGTCTGTGGGTATGGGTGCTGTGCCCAGGGCCGGTGGCCACCATGAGTCGTCCCAGGCAGAAGGGGATGATCCTAGGATGAGGACTTCCGTTTTGTCTGAGTTTAGTTTTAGGCGGCTGTTTTTCATCCATTCGGCTACTTCTTTCATGCCTTCGTGAAGATTGGCTTTGGCGGTGTTAGGGTCTTTGGTGAGGGAAAGGATCAATTGGGTGTCGTCAGCGTAGGAGATGATGTTGAGGTTGTGTTGTCGCGCGATGGATGCGAGGGAACTCATGTAAATGTTGAAGAGGGTGGGACTGAGTGATGAACATTGTGGTACTCCGCAGATGACTTCGGTGGCCTCTGATTTGAATGGGGGAGGCAGACTCTCTGGGTTCTTCCGGCGAGGAACGAGATGATCCAGTTCAAAGCTTTTCCTTGTATGCTGACGTTGTTGAGGCGTTGTATGAGGGTGTTATGACAAATTGTGTTGAAGGTGGCGAAATAGTCTCAAAGATGGTAGAAGTTACTTAATTCAAGTTGATGATAAATGCGACACAAAAAGTACTTGGATGCGTAACGCAAAACAAGCAAAATGTTTGCTGGAAGGGAGATGCGTTGGTTCCTTGCTTCGGGGGAGTCAATGCGTCTCGCATCAATGCTTGCGCAGAGTAGGGGATGCGTCTTGATCCTTACCAGGGAGGAGGTGATGCATAGATTGTCGCAAAGCATTCCGGTTGTGATGCGACGAGATGGTGCCTCAATGCAATGCGACGATCCAGTATAATGCGATAAGATGGCGCCCTTGATGGGACGACGTGAAGATGATGCCTGCACGCCTGGCGACCTTGCAGCGAACTCTGTAGCTATGGAGCTGTGACAGGCCCTGCAACACGCTTCTCTAGTGATACGACGGGGACCTTGCAGCTGCGACATGCTTCTCCGGTGATGCGTCGGGTAACAGCTTTGACGAAGGCACGCTTCTCTGGTGATGCATCGGCAACCTCTGCGGCGGCAACACACCTCTCTGGCGATGCGACAGCAAAAGCTGTGAGTACTACACGTTTCTTCTCGATGCGTCCAGCTTCCAGCTCCCAGCGACACGCAGGCTTCTGCAGACAGAATTTCCAGCAAGGAAATTAAGAGGGGAGCTGGTGGTGAAGTCTTTTGTCCCTGAGACTTCAGCAGGAGGCAAGCACAAGTTCAAGCCCTTGGAGAAATTTTCTGCAAGATGATGAAAGTTCTTTGAAAGTTCCTTCTCCTTTCCTTGGCAATTAAGAAACCACTGCAGGCCAACCAAGCAAACAGCACAACAGCAGAGGGGCAGTTCAAACTCCTGCAGCTTCCTTGGTTCTTCTCCTTGGCAAAAAGTTCATCTTGTTCCCAGAAGTGTTATAAAGTCTTGGGGTCTAGGTCCCCATATTTATACTACTATTCTCTTTGTTCTCTGAAGGCAGAGAGGCCTCTGCCTAGTCTAAACCAGTTCTGGTCAGTCCTGGAGCACTTTGTTGACAAGAATCCTTCTTTCCTTTCACAGTGTAGGCCAGGGACATCAGACACACCACAGGAGGTAGAGCCAGCATTGTGGAAGGAAGGCACCGCCCTATTCAGGTCACTGGTGCAACTCCTCCCACTCATCTACATGCAGATCTCTCTATTCAGCCCTGTGGTGACTCACCCTGTCTCCTTGAATCCCCCAGCCCCTGTCCCTCAAACTCCAGACAAGGAATACACAACCTAGCTGAGGCAGGCTTGGATAGTTAGGCAAGAAAATACCTACTTTCTAAAAGGGGTATTTTCAAACACAGAATGTTAAAACCAACTTCACTAAAATATGTTTTTATCATTCTGAGTTTAGGCATACTAAACTTGAATTTCGACCTCGTTCCCGGAGTCAGTTAGGATTATAAGATGTAATAATCAAACTGCCCATTCTGGCCAATGGGGAGCAGGTAGCCTTGCAATAGTGAATACCGATCATGGCTGTAATTCACTATTAGGACATGCCATACACACACCAGGGCATGTCCTACCTTATCCTTACAATGCACCTTGCCCTTGAGCCTACCATCGGGGTGTCTGATATGAACAAAAGGGAAGGTTTAGGGACTGGCAAGTGGGTTCACTTGCCCAGTCGACATGGCAGTCACAGACTGCACACAGGCCCTGCAATGGCAGCCCTGAGACACATTTTACAAGCTGCTTCTATGGGTGGCACAACCAGTGCTGCAAGCCCACCAGCAGTATTTGATCTACACGCCCTGGGCACACATGGGGCACTGTACCAGGGTCTGACAAGTAAATCAAATAACACAATCATGGAGTAACTAATCAATACATCAATTTAACATAGGGAGCACCTGCACTGTGGCACTGAATAGCAGTGGCACAGTGCCCAGAGCATCTAACCAGCAAAACATATAAAAAACAGAGGAGGCAATCAGTAAAAAAAGGAAGGGAGACTCACACCAATGATACCAGGTGTAACAGGAACTGTAAACGTTTAGCCGGGAAACTAATTTTGGCACAGAGAAACAATAAACAGAAATTATTTTTTTAAGGTCTTCTCCCACTGGTAACAAGCTGCACTTATCTAAAGAGACCCAGTCAACAAGCAACCAGTCTTGGGTAGATTAGGTTCCGGTCCAGGAAGAAACTGGCTTGGCAGTTGATCACTTGATTGTTTAATTGCTGAGTAGTTTTGTTTGTTTTTAGCAAAAGAGGGAGGCTTCTGATTCATTTAGTTCGAAGGACAGAACGAGGGTGGTCGAGGTACAATGTGTGGCCACGTGCCTGACTCAACATAGCTTCAGAATTGCGACTTCACACCAAGAAATAATGTGCCCGTGGCACCTTACCCAACAAAGCGTGTGCCAGCCCAGCAGGTTCTGAAACTTTACGAATAAGAGTGGAGTAGAGTAGCGTGATCCTCAGAATTCAAACTCCACCAACCAACTTTCTTCTTCACCTGATCACAGAAGCATGCAAAGACTTCCCGAGGGCAAATGCCAGAACCTTAGGTCCACAAATATTTTCCTCATGCCCCCGTAATGCACTGCTCATGACCTCACATATTACATTACTCATGACATGGCCAGTGGCATCACTGATGACATCACTGATGGCTTCTCAAAAGACATTAGTGAATGGAGCTGTTTACCAGAATATTGTGTCAGTGATCCCAAAAAGATGAGCATTTCATGAACAAAGACAAAAACAAGAGATAACGCTGCTTTCTATCAATATGTGTCCAGCATTTTGAATAGGTCACATTTGACAAAGTCACTACTGGCCCTTTTGTGCTTTATGACTAAATAGTAATGCACCAGGAGGCACGTTTGCACAGTGGTGGAAAATGGGGCGTGGCCTGCGATGCCCTCCCAGCAATCCCACAGTGTGGGGCATACTGGAAGTAACAGGTAGGCTAGTTGGCCCATAAGGACCCTCAGCAGCTAAGGGGACTCCATCCCCCAACCAAGAGCACACCAGGATGTGCGTTTGCAGAGTGGTGGTGAAAGGGGGCATTGCCTGCTATCAGGAGTCAGCAGTCCGGCTGTAATGGGACTTATTGGAGGTAATAGGAGGGTAGTTGGCCCCTAAGGATGTTTTTGGGGGCCAACTACTCCTCCTTTTACCTCCAATAAGTCCCACACAGCAGGATTGATGAGATGTTGTCAGAGGCTGCTCCCCCTTTCTCCACTACTCTGCAAATGTGCCTTCAAGTGCACTACTAGTTGGGGGATAAAGTCCCCTTGGCTCCAGAGGGACCATGGATATTGTGTCAGTGGTCCCAAATAAATGAACATTTCATGAACAAAGAAAAAAAACCAGATAACACCACTTTCTATTAAAGCAAGTCCAACATTTAGAAGAGGTCACAACTGACACACGTCACTACTGGCCCTTTTGTGCTTTATGTCCACAAGTAGGTATAATGCAGTGCAAACAGTTGCAGCTCTAAAGCCTGCCACAATGCTGGCGAATGATGTCTGCAAAATGCCTACTCAAATGCACATCCTTCAAGTCAGGAAATGTCTTGATGGCGCGCTGCTTAAAAGAAATATTATTGCACTTGGGGGCGTATTAACAAGTGCTAGCGATAATTATTGCTGGCCCCACATACCAGTAGAAATATTATCGCCTGCTATCGCTGAAAATGATTGCCATGATAAGGCTATATGAACAATACATACCGCTATGGCGATAATATTTCAGTGATAGCGGTGTTTACCATGGAACATCGCTTGTTTTCCAGCGATGTTCCATGGAAAACAGCAATAACATTGCTGATACGACTCTGGTCGTATCAGCATATTCCACCTACCATTATTAGTATGCCTTAGTCTGTAATTTAATAAACGTTAAATTCCAGCGTTAAGGCCGAGGTAGCGCGATTTTTTTTATCACTGCACCTCCTTGTTAATATCGCGAAGCTGCCTTCCCATTATTTTCATTTGTTGTTTTCACAGCCACGCCTTCTTTGCATCTCATTAGTGATGCGAGGTGAGGCTGTGAAAAAACGGGCTCTACATCAAAGAAACACGCGCTAGCGTGTCCTTGATGATTTTGCAATATAATTATCGGCGCTTATCGCCCCAAAATGGATGCTACAGCGACCATAATTATATCCCCAGCCCTTGCTGATATGCCCCTTAGTTTCTTGCTCCACATTTGCTACTCCTCCACCTCAGACCGCCTGGTTGAGAAGTGTCCACTGTCCGTTCTTCAGAAAAGGAAACGTAATCAGACAGAGACTGCAGCTTTATGGTCGAACACTTTTGAACTATTTCTTCATTCACTCCACCTGCAGCAAGTCGGGGTATGCTAGGGCGGTTCAAGCCTGACGTTAAAAATATTGGGCTGTAACTCTTTCATTATTCCATCATCACTGTGTGAGTGCTTGATGCACATCAGCACCACTCCTCTCGGGTCGGTGAGAGCCAAGATGTACAGAGTGAGGCTCACCAACAAGCTTAGCTTTTAAAACACAAAGGATAGCTTTTAGCTGGCATGAAGGTTTCTGAGGACTGCATGCAGAGGAGGGAGTGGTTGTCTGTCATTACTAGAAAGCAGCCAGTACAGCATGCAGAAGTCATGCTGTGACCTTTCAGGAAGGCTTGAATGTGACAGAAGTGCAAGGTGAAATAAATTGCTGCTAAACTGCCTCCCATTTCAGTCCATTTATAGTACGCCCTCATAGAAATATAGCACTGTATCACATAAAATGAGCATTAACTGCTACTTTACGTCAAGGACAAGGCTATAGAATAGGGCTGACTGGAGTTATATCCCATAAAGTGAGCACTGCAAGTGCTAATTCTGTACACGGTCCTTGCCACAGTTTTGTGCTGGCTTATGGCTTAATTATCTGAAGAGTTGGAGCAATGTTACTTTACCACCGTGGAAAAGATGCATATTTGTATCACTATAACTTTAAAGGAATGTTATGCTTTTGGGTGGAAATTTAGTAGAATTCTCTAAAGTAATTACAAAGCAGATCAAACCATAACACAATAACATTAGACAAAACAAAATAATAACACAACAGAAAAGTAACATGGCACGAAATTCCCTTTTCTGAATCGTCTTCACTTTATTTTTATTTATTGCTTCCTTTTTACCTGTGATTGTGCCACGCTTGCTGTTTTTGTTCTGGATTCAGGCATGATTGGCCTCCAACGTCACTGTTATTGTAGGGTTCACAGGTTAGAAGTCGGTCTGAAATAAAGTGTCAGATTAGTGCCCTATCAAGAAACTAAAAGGAGTAGACCACAACGATTAGCACAAACAAAGCAACGGTAACTGTGATCAGATATGACATGATGGCACACTGCTTGTATGACTCTTCCGGTGACTGAGTACCTGTGCAATGGCTACTCGTTTTCTTTGTGTGTGGGATTATGTTTACACCCTCTCTTCGGAAAGGTCATCAGTATAGTTAGTGCCTTCTAAAGAAATTCTTACTGTGTGTTTACATTAAAGTGGATAGACATTAGGGGCATGTTTCTTTCAAAAATTTCAGTTTTCCATCAAACTGTTATGGTTTGCTATGGTACCTTAAGCACCTCTTGGAAATAACCAAGTCAAGGCCCAATGCTAAAACTGCGTGTTACCCCGGAGAGTGTGACAGGTATATGGTCTGCAATGAAGAAGAACAAGCGATAGGAATAATGGGGTTTACACCTATACCCACCATGAGAAGATAATTGTACACACAGTTAGAATTTCGTCATGTGAATGCAGTTAAAAAATGATCGTTTGTGGGATTGTTAAACTGTTCGAGGGAGAGATGCCACGGTCCCGGTGGGAGATGTAACTGACCTCACACAAGGACCAATCAACCTTCACCTTAAAAGTTAAACTAGTTTCTGTGACGAATTCATGAGGCACCCTTGGCCGCATGGCTCAACCAGAAAGGTTTTCCTTAGAGAAATGCATGTGGTACATGTGAGACATCGTAAAACAAGAAGTTGAAACATAAAGAGCTTGAAGAGTCATTATTTTACAGACACTGTTGGGTACGTTTTAGGGATACTGCAAGTATTCCCAGAAACAAAATAGAGGAAAAATTCAATTATGGTTTCCTATAAAAGTTCTGTGAACTCTAAAATGGCCACAATGTTGGTATTTCCATCCTTATAATTTATGGCCGATCATAACTCACCATACCTTCCCCCTCCCTTAACACGTGAGGACTCACTTAGAAATCCAAGACAAAGTAGGAATAACTATTGCTTGGCAGGATTTTAATTAATGGTGAGTCTTCCTCCTAATTAAGTAGCGTGAGGAAAAATTAGAAATAACGCGCAGTTAAAAATTATTTTATGTTCTACACAACTTTTGCACGCCATAACTACCAGCAGAGGCCCGTGCAGGTAAGAGGGTGGAGCATTGGGGCCAGGTGGGGAAGATTTCGACAGACGATGATGAGGGAAAGTTAATTATTTATTTAATTTACTACCGTGGTCCTCTGTCGAATCCCCCGCCAAAACCCAGCCCCACCACCCCACCGCTCTTACCTGCACGGGTCGCACCTGTTTACTACTACTGCTATTCGGTTGGTTGGGAAAGGGAAGAGATTACTCAGGTCTGAAGTGGTTGTCCATAACTGATGTGGTAAAATGGAAGCACACTGTGGGGCTAATGTTAGTCCCCCGGATAATTCTGGCCCCTGCACAAACTCCCATTTGCACAGGAATCAGAACTATGAGTTCTGGACACTTCATTCTACACTGCTGTTACTGGGTGTGATAAAGCCTCCACCCATGTTACATTCCAAAGGGTCCAATCTGCTGAAACGTAACGAGGAAAACGGTTCTCTACTTAGCGATACATCCAGGTTTTGGTGCAGGAAGCACCAATTCACCATGTTATTTCTAGTGTCAAACTTGGAATTGGGGACTATATATTACACCAGATAAACTGTGGACTCCGGGAATCAGATTTCATTTGATGCAATGAATATTAACTATCAATCTGGGGCACTCAGTACCAGGCCCTTTGTGGCATTAGTGCAAAATTAAAAATCTTTTCAAAAGAAAAATAAATGTGTGGTAATCCGGCAACAACACATTTCTACGGTTTGTGCACTGCGCCAATGAATATTCTTGGTGTGTTGCTGCCTTTGATGTGAGAGAAAATATGTTGGGGAGAAGTAGAAAGAATGCGAATTAATTGAATAGCATAGAAGCATGCATCAGTCAAATGCAGTAAATACATATTTTCAAAGCTTGTCAAAAGGACAATTTCAAGGAGGCCTTTTAGTTTGAAATGTGGGTAACATGACAACAAAAAACTACTCTCCTATATTCAGAGCCTATGTTGTGTGATCCTGCGTCTGAAGTATTTTTTGCGTAATTACGGAGTTACCACATTTTCTACTGGTTAGGACCTATTATATATCGGAAAATCGCAACATTGAATTCCAAATAAATTTGGCTCTGATTGACGAATCTTCGCGAAATGTTCAAAACTCCTGGGGCGCTCCGGTCCGCTCCTATTTTGAAAGTTTCGGGGTGATTCGTCAAGCAGGGGCTGAGAAAAAAGAGGGGTCCCAAAACATGTTTTCCCCATTCAATTTCCCATAGGAAACTTTAGACATAGCTACAGTCCGAACTGCTGAACGGAATGACACAAAATTTGGCAAAATGTAGCCCTTTGTTCAGAAAGATCCATTTTTGTTAAATGGTATAAATCCATTAAGTAGTTGCTGAGGAAATCTAAATTAAAAAAGTTTCGATATCTATGACCATGCAGGATCCGCGCACCCTCCCGATCACAAGCTTTATGCTAATTGGCTGCCAACAATCCAAACCAGGAAGTGTTTGGAGCCATCTTGTGCCTGAGAACTGTAGAACTGAGGCACAAGAAATAAGTAAAACAAATATGCAAAACACAAAAAGGGTGCAGGGTAGAAACACCCTGACCCCCTAGGCCTGCTTATGGGGACCGCCACCGCCTGGGGCTTTTTGAAAATACATAAAAAAGGATCGGCATTGCGCCGGAGGCCCGCCCCCTCCCTGCAGCACTCTGCAAACGCGCCCCCTGGTGCGTTGTAAGATGAAGAAGTAATTACCCTTGAATACTAGGGGTCCCTCAGGGCCAACTAGCCCACCACAAACCGACAGTATGTGCCAGGGAGCTGCGTTGCAGAGAGGGCTTCAGAGGCCACGCCCATTTTTACACCTCTCTGCAACGCAGCTCTGTGGAGCTTACTGGAGGTACCTGTTGGGCTAGTTGGAGCCCAGGGACTCTCAGGATTGTAGTGGAATTACTACCCCCTCCTATGCCCCCTTAAGTCCCCGGGGACCACATCCCCCGGGGCCTGTCTTTTTAAAATGTATTTATTTTTTAAAAATAATGGAGGGGGGCCACGTGGCCCCCCTCCTGGGCAACTCATGGCCCTGGAACCCCATTCCCGGGGCCTGCCCTCTCCGTTGGGGACAGTGGGGGGGTCCCCAAGCCCCACACGGTCCCTGCCGGCTCCACGCATCTTGCGGGAGGCGGCATTGCTTTTCTGCTTGGGGAGCAGCTCACATGCTGCTCCCCATTCAGACTAGAAAAACGCTTTGATTTATGAAAGAGAGAGCAGGTTTCCTGCTCTCTCTTTAAAAAATCAAAGCAGTTTACTGTGGTAGGGTGGGAGCCATGAGGCTCCTGCCCTACCATAGCAAACAGTAACACCTAACAAAAGGTTCAGGTACACAGTTTCAATAGCAAACTACAAGTTAATACAACATTTTTTTGTTCAAGTGAAAGAAAAGAAGGAAAAAAGAAGCCTATGTTTCAAAACCCATTACAAAAAATACTCATAGTTTATTAGACATATAATTTCAGATAAAACACATTACAAATCAAATGAACGCTCATAAGAAAGTGTTGGCAAAACTAAGACAACCTAATTCATATTACCAAACACGTGGCTAACATACAAACATTACATATATAGGAGAGACAAAAAAAAAAAACAAATATAATGTGTCTTTCACAGTTTGTGGCCACAGAATGCGTCGACGGCGTTTCAACCGCTGGGTGACTATGCGGTCATCATCAGGACAAACAGTGGTTTGAGCGTTTTCAATAACAATATTAAAAGCAGACCATTCAAGTTTTGAACGGCAGGTGCAGGACGTTAAAATTTGTTGAATAAATCACAGGTCCACATGACACAATTCGAGGACTGATAAATAAGCTTGCATGCGAGTGTATCCTCAGTACAGCAAGAAGTCCATAGGGAGCATTTAATTATGACCCAGCGTTTGCCCAATTAATCGGCATAAGTCTGCGGGTCAGACAGGATAATTCACAGCACTGTTACCATAGCAAACAGCAGTGTCCCGGGAGTAGGCACCCCGGGACACTGCAGGAGCCGGCCCTGGGGGGTGGCATTCCCCAGGGCCATCAAGGGCTCCAGGAGGGGGGCCGCGCGGCCCCCCTCCCACCTGTTCAAAGCCCCGGGTGGTGGTGGTCCCCGGGGCTAGGGGGTCCATCACGGACTCCACTATTTTACATATTAGAGCCCCGGGGGAGGTGGCGGTTGCCGGGGCGTGGGGGGGGCTTGAGCCCTCCACACAGGGTTTTTTTTTTAATTTAAAAAACAAAGCCCCGGGGAGGGGTGGCGGTCCCCTGGGCTGCGGGGGGCCCGTTTGCCCCTTGCTATCATAATTACTTTGCCCCGGGGGTGGCGGTCCCTGGGGCAATGGGGGCGGGATTTGGCCTCCCCACACTTTTTTTCTCTATGCCCCCCCCGGGGCTAATTGGAAAAAAAAGCAGTCCAGGTTTTCTTTTTTTCTTTTTGAGCCTTGGGGGTCTTTGTGGGACCCCCTGAGCAGGCCTAGGGTGTCAGGGTGTTTCTACCCTACCCCCTTTGCGTGTTTTGCACACTTGTTTCACTGCTTTCTTGTGCCTTGGTTCTACTGAGGCACAAGATGGCTGCCAACACTTCCTGTTTGAAGTGTTGATGGCCAATTAGCATGCAGCTCGTGCTCGGGAAGGTACTTGTGCTGTACAGAGTACAGTACAGAGTACAGTACTTCACAGATAGATATATCTATGATTTTACTTTTGATTTTCTCAGGAACTACTGAACAGATTTACACCATTTAACAAAATGGGTGATCTGCGAACATAACTCTACCTCCCTGGCAAATTTGGTGTAATTCCGTTGCCAGTAGGTATATATAGTTAGGATTTTTTCTCTATGGGACTTTTGAAAATTCTATGTCTAATAACTTTGGTGTTTGTGGATGGAATCGGCTGAAATTTTCAGGAAAATGGCACATTTTGTTTCTGAGCAGCCCCTGAAAATTGGGTTTCGTCAAGGGGGGGCCGAGAAAAAAGGGGGGTCCCAAAACGCGTTTTTCCCATTCATTTTTCCATGGGGCTCACTTTTAGCTCGAACGGCTGAATGGATTTGCACGAAACTTGGCAAAATTGTAGGGACTGTTAGCCCGATGTGCCTTTCCTGGGTCTCAATATATGTGCTCCAGTGGATTTTGAGAAATTAACGTTTTAAAAAACAGATATATCTGTGACAGCGTCCCGGGTAGCGCTCCGGTTCGCGTACTTTTCGCGTTACGGAACTTTGCGAAGCGAAGCTGATTGGCTCTCCGGTGCCTGTCAACATTCTAAACAGTCCGGAACGGCCGCCATCTTGTCTCTCGGTAGGATCGAGAGACAAGAGGAGGAGAAAAACGAAGGGGGAATTTAATGAAAGGGGGCAAGGTAGGCCCCTCTTGACCCCCTAGGAATGATGTTGGGGTTATTAAAGGGTCCCGTGGGGCAAATAAAAAAAATTTGATTTTTCGCGGTAGAAGCGCTTCCAGGTTCGCGAACCGGGTCGCGAAATGGGAATTCGCCATTTTGTGTTTCGTTTGAATTAAATTACAAGATGGAGGAAAAACAATGTGAGAAATGGGTATAAGGGGGTACGGGAGACGTATCCTGACCCCCTATGTTTTCTGAGGGTGGCTGAGGATGCTCATATATGTTGATACATGTCTTCCAGCGGCTGCGAGTGAGCGTTTTTTTTTTTGGGCTGCGTGACGTCTGTTAACGTTCGATTCGAAGGAAATCAGGAAGTGTTGACCGCCATTTTGTCACTGCGAGTAAATATTTTGTTACAAAATAATTGTTATAAATTAATCCGTATTGATAAACATTGTCTGCGCCATCTTGCCTTTTTTCCAATGCCACACTTTTGTCGTGCACGGCAGCCATTTTAGATGCCTTGACCAGACCCACTCTCTGCACGCCGCCGATCCTCAGCATGGCTCCCCACCCTCGCAAGCATCTCCCCCACGCACTGGTCACCCTCGCTCTCTCTCTCA
This sequence comes from Lissotriton vulgaris, assembly GCF_964263255.1. Classification (NCBI taxonomy): domain Eukaryota; kingdom Metazoa; phylum Chordata; class Amphibia; order Caudata; family Salamandridae; genus Lissotriton; species Lissotriton vulgaris. The sequence goes on from NC_141691.1 coordinate 951,067,534, forward strand.
TGCATGGGCCATAAACCTCCCCCATCTGCGCTGCTCTTCCCTGAGAATCACACCCTGTGCCCGCCCGACACCTCCCTTTCACCCTATTCACTACCGCACCCTCTGACACTCCTCTTCCTCTGTGTCTGATTGTCCAGGCCGGTCCCAGGCTATCACCTAGCCGTGCGGATGTAGTTTATGGCCCCAACTGTAAAGAATCACCCCTCTTCAAAGGAGTTACAGTAGATCAAGGCCCCCACCCCATGAGATCCGTCACACCACACGCGTTCCTACTATCTGATAACGATCCTGTATTGTGATTGGGGAGGGGATTCTCACTGTAAGGGTGTGTGAAACCGAGCCTGAAGTGGAAGATTCCAGGGATGCCTTTTTGTACATCAAAGTCTTCACAATTATGTGTCACATTAAAAATATATAGCACTCCAACCAAGTAGTAGGATTATAACACTTTAATAACTTATAAATATATACAACGCTCCAACAAAGTAAACACGTTAAAAAAAAAATGTAAACAACTATTTACATGGCAGCCTGCTGCAACATCCATCTCAAAGCAACAATGGGCTGCTTTGGTTTGTCTTTTAGTCGGCAAAATCCGTCGGCCTGTAAGGTGGCGTCAGTAGCGGTCCGTTGTGCGAATAGGCCGAAGGCAGCACAACGCGCCGAGATCCGGACGGCACCCAGGTGGTGTCCAGTAAGTTGCCGCACTGGTCTGGCCATCCTACAATGCTGCGCCGAAAAACAGCGTGGGGTGCCCCGGGGGGGGGAGGCGGAGCGAAGGGGCCTCCCCCGCCTCCCCAGGTGGAGGCTCCTCTGCTGCAGTGGGGCGCCCCTTGGCATTTCACTCGCCATCCAGCTGTTTAGCGCCCGCTTTTGCGGCACTGTACCTCATCCGCCATTCAGCTGAGTTGCGCCCACTCTTGCGGTGCAGCGATAGGCGGCTGCCACAGGACTCTTAAAATGGCAGCCGGCTCTTCGGATTTGGGCCTGGTCCACTAAAATGGCCCTGGGACACATTTGAACTCGGACATTTGCCTGCTACGGCTTGGGCCCCATTCTTGAAAGCGTCCCCTCAGCCTTGAAGATTCTACAAAAGTCATTGGGGCCCCCGACTCCCGCAGGCTTCCGGTGGGGAGCGGCTGCCATGATTGCTTGCGGAATGGCCACGACGGAGCCACGAGATGGTGGTGCTCTCATGCTGACGCCAGCTTCAGTCTGAAACATCCAGAAACACTGTAGACTACCAATTCGATGACTTCCGGTGGAGCCCCAACGTGACCCGGTAGGGAAGAACTTGCCCTCCCCTCTTTTGACTGATGGTTCTTGTTGCCTGTCCCCTCTGTTGTTATCTAACGGAACCGTTTTGGATTGCCGAGTGAGAAAAAAAAAGGTGGGGCTTTCATCATTTGGGAAAAAAAAATGTTTCAATCCAATGAAAAGTGTTATTTTTAGGTCATATGATCAAGCCTTCCATCATTAGGAAACCAAAAGTAAAATGAACCAATGAAAAGTTTTATTAACAAGTCACATGACCTGTTATGTGGCTTTGGGGTATAAAAAGCCTACAAAATCTGTTGGCCTGTGAGGCGGCGTCAGTAGCGGACAGATGTGCGAATAGGCCGAAGGCAGCACAACGCGCCGAGATCCGGATGGCACCGAGGTGGTGTCCAGCAAGTTGTTGTACTGGTGTGGCCATCCTACAATGCTGTGCTGAAAGTCGGCGTGGGGTGCCCGGGGGGGGGGAGGCGGCGCGAACGGGCCTCTCCCGCCTCCCCAGGTGGAGGCACCTCATCTGCAGTGGGGCGCCCCTTAGCGTTTCACTCGCCATCCAGCTGAGTTCCGCCCGCTCTTGCGGCTACAGCGATAGGCGGCTGCAACAGGTCTCTCAAAATGGCGGCCGGCTCTTTGGATTTGGGCCTGGTCCACTAAAATGGCCCTGGGACACCTTGGAACTCGGACGCTTGCCTGCTAGGGCATAGGCCCCATTCCCGAAAGCGTCCCCTCTTTTGACTGATTGTTCTTGCCTATCTCTTCTGTTGTCATTTAACGGAACCTTTTTGGACTGCCGAAAGGGGTTCTGGTCCGGCCGCTGGTTGGTGGAGACATTTTGACTATATCCTGGACCTGCCGGGCCTCGCCCAAAATGGCACCGGTATAAATGGGACTCGTAACTCCTTGTTGTGTACTGGTTGCCCAACCTTGATATCACGAGATACGTATGCAGTTTTGAAGCACATGGCGGGCGGGGACGAGTACTGATTGAACATTTGGACATCCCTATTGATATTAAGTTCTGATGTGTTATTGATTACTGTACTATTGAAAGTTGGAATTAACGTCACCCATGGTACTTGCCCGCAAATGTATATCTAGATAATTTTATTGTAACTGGCCCTGTCGTACTTTAATTATAAAATGTACGTCCACCGATTCCGCAACTGTTAGACACCTTAGTTCTTGCAACCTAATGGCCCGCCCGTTATGTTCTTTTACAGTGTAAATGTCCCCTCATCATATACGATTCCAGTTTGCTCCGTGGCCGGCCCACGTGGTTATAGGCCCGTATTTGTATACTGACATTTTCACAATAAAGGTTTTTAAAACAAAACATGGTAGTAGTACCTAGATTGGTAAAGTTTTGAATAATAGCCACTGTTTTCGAATCAGTAAAAGGCAAGTGAAATAAAGCAGCCCGATTACATGACGGTTAAAAGGTATAATACGCAGGAACGCAGTAAAGATAAATGGTCAAGGGCTGTTGTGTTTTCCACTCCTGCAACATAAAGTGATCGATAAGAATCCGATATTCATGCCTATCAGCGACTAAGACAGCAGGCCGAGCCTCTTTTGTTCAACGGCTCCCTCATGGGACGAAGAAACGCCCTTTTTCTCGAAATAGGAATATTTTACTTGCAGGACAGTTGTAAATTTCCCGGGAAAATACATTAGCCTGGAACATTGTTAGTGATAAACTGTTAATGCATCTGGGTCCTTTGCTTTACAAGTCAGAGTGAGAAAAAAAAAGGTGGGGCTTTCATCATTTAAGAAAAAAAAATGTTCGAAAGCAATGAAAAGTGTTATTTTTAGATCATATGACCAAGCCTTCCATCATTAGAAAAACAAAAGTAAAATGAACCAATGAAAAGTTTTATTAACAAGTCACATGACCTGTTATGCTTACGTTACGTGCTGAGCGCCGCGCTCTGGATCGCTTCCGGGAAGCTGCGCCTCGTGCACCGGAGCACTTCCGGGTGCGCTAACGCGGCGCGTCATATGACGCATTACGCGACAACGCAGGTCCAGAATATAGTCAAAATGTCTCCACCAACCAGCGGTCGGAACACAACCCCTTTCAGTAGTCCAAAAAGTTCTGTTAAATGACAACAGATGGGACAGGCAACAAGAATCATCAGTCAAAGAGGGGAGGGCAAGTTCTTCTCTACCGGGTCACGTTGGGGCTCCACCGGAAGTGATCGAATTGGTAGTCTACAGTGTTTCTGGATGTTTCAGACTGACGCTGGCATCAGCATGAGAGCACCACCATCTCGTGGCTACGTCGTGGCCATTCCGCGAGCAATCACGGCAGTCGCTCCCCACCGGAAGTCTACGGGAGTCGGGGGTCCCGGTGACTGTTGTAGAATCTTCAAGGCTGAGGGGACTCTTTTGGGAATGGGGCCCATGCCCTAGCAGTCAAGCGTCCGAATTCCACGGTTGCCCAGAGCCATCTTTAAAACAAGAAAATGTTTTTACCTACCACGTACTTGACATTTTAAAGCTTTTGATATTTGCTATTAAAAAACCATTGAAATTCACTGAGATGTCATCAGTGATGTCATCAGTGATGTCACTGACCATGTCATGAATGATGTAATATGTGACATCATCTGCAGTGGATTGCGGGTGCGCGATATATAGTTAGTGCAACTAACTATATATGCGAATTTCAATGGTTTTGTGTGAGTAAAATAAGGTTTTGTAAATGCTAATTCCTAACTATATATGGTCTATAACCCATGTTTTTTTTCAGTGAATTTTCAAGGTTTTGTAAATGCTAATTCCTAACTATATATGGTCTATAACCTATGGTTTTTTCAGTGAATATACATATATATATATATTACCTACTGGCGGTCGCCAGTAGGTAGTTATAGTTAGGATTTTTTCAATGTTAAATCTCAAAATTCTATTTGGAATAACTTTGGCGCCGGTTGACGAATCTGACTGAAAATTTCCTCAAAATGGCCTTGCGGCGTTCTGGTCCTCCTCTGAAAGTTTGGGGGGGGGGTTCGTCAAGCAGGGGCCGAGATAAAAGGGGGGTCCCAAAACGCGTTTTCCCCATGTTAATTTCAATAGGGCGGTCGATTTCACTTTTAGCCCGAACGGCTGAATGGATTTCCACCAAACTTGGCAAAATTGTATGGACTGGTAGCCCGATGTGCCTTTGCTATGTCTCAAGATATGTGCTCCAGTGGATTTTGAGTAATTTAGGTTAAAAAAAAATATATATCTATAGGCGCGCTCCGGTGCGCGCACCGGGGAACGCACCAGTCGCGACACGCGACTTGCGTGCGGAAAGCTGATTGGCTCACGGGTGTCTGTAAACATTCGAAACAGTCCGGAGCTGCCGCCATCTTGTGTCTCGGTAGGATCGAGACACAAGAAGTGACATAAAAAAAAGGGAGAAATGACTATAAGGGGGCAGGGTAGACCCCCTCCTGACCCCCTAGGTTTGATGTGGGGGCTAAAATAAGGTCCCGCGGGGCATTTAAAAAAAAAATCGATTTGCGCGGGGGGAGCGCCCGGTACGCGCACGGGGAAGTGCACCGGAAAGCGCACCGGGGAGCGAAGCACAGGGAAAATCCAGGCCCTTATTTATGAAGGCCTTGCGACAGTTTTGCGCCGCCTGTGCGTCACTTTTTGTGACGCACCAGCGGTGTAAAAAAATGTGCCTCGTTGCGCTATATTTAAAAAGTGACGCATCTAGGTAGATGGGTCACTTTTTAAACCCCTGCGCCACATTATACCTGCGTCAGGTATATTGTATGCAGAGGGGGCGTTCCCCCGCAAAAAGCTTCGTAATAGTGACGCAGTGAAATCTATGAGATTTCACTGCGTCACTTTTAGGATGCTGTTGCGTCAAAATCTTGCGCCTGCCTCACAGCAGGCATAAGACTGACGCAAGACCTTTCACATGGGGCTTTCCCCATGTGAAAAGACGCATTACTGGAGTTGCGTCACTTTTGTGACGCACTCCAGCAATGCGTCACTTTTGTGTTTACAGATACGTCAGAAATACTGACGTATCTGTAACTCCTTGCGACATGATTCGTCATACATTAAATATGACACATCTGGAATGTCGTAAGGAGTGCGCACAGAAAAGTGACGCATCGCTGTTTTCACGCAGCAATGCGTCACTTTTCAGAAATGAGGCCTCCAGTTTATTCACTGTGTCACCTCTACGACCCTTTCTTGCGTCAATACGTCCCTTTTGCATACATTACACCTGACGTAGGAATAATGTGGCGCAGGGGTTTACAAAGTGACGCATTTACCTAGATGCGCCACTTTGTAAATATGAATAAATAAGGTGCATTTTTTATTGGACTGATGCGTCACAAAAAGTGACGCTTTGGTGGCGTTAAAGTGACGCATGGCTTCATAAATGAGGCCTTCTGCCTTCAACTCCAGCAATGCATCTTTTCTTACCCTTCCACACCCCTGTTCCTTTTCAACATTTTCTTTGAATAGCAACATTCCCCATATTCACTCTTCTTCTCCTTACTTTTTGTTTTCTTCTTTTTTCTAAACAGGAACAAAAACAGGGAATGGAAACTGCTCAACAGGAGCAAAAAAAAACAAAAAAAATTAAAGGTGGGAAGGGCAGTGATGGTTCTCCAATGCTCGAACCATGAGCTGGACACTTTGCTCCCCATAGGTGAGGAGTTGATTGCAGTATCTGCATCTCAGGACACCATGGTTAAAAGCAGGTTGAATGTTTGGCGCCAGCTCCTGCAATTGCCCCCTCCCAGAAGAAGTTGCTCCTCCGGTGGATGTAGAGGCCCCATCACTGGGAACCTCTTGTGCCAGAGCCCTGACACTTTCCCGGGCAAAATTCTGGGGGAGCTTCCTCTCCACATGCCGGATCATTGTGAAGTTTCCAAATGAGTATTTTTTTAAGGGGTTACCCCATGACAGGACTTCTTTGCAGATCCTGCACTCCACTTTTGGAGCATTCACCTCTTTTTGTTTAGGTGGTATTTTAAAAAAATTCCAAATAAAATGTTCCTTCACCTTTCGTTGAGGAGGCTCTTCATTGATGAATTCAGGTTCTTCATCACTGCTGGATTCTCTGGCAGCCATGGTAAACCAAGAAAGATCCAGGAGCAAAAAACAGGTCTTTCAGTCACAAAAGTGAAAGAAGAAGTGAAGGAAATGGGTGGGGATTTCATTCTTTGTAAAAAAAACTGTTAGCAACCAATGAAAAGTGTTATTTTAAGGTCACATGACTTGACGCGCTGACGGTGCGCGCACCGGAGCGCTTCCGGGGGCGCACACGCGGCGCGAACATAGGCGCTTCCGGGGCGCATACGCGGCGCGAACGTAGGCGCTTCCGGGTGCGCACACGCGGGGGGAACGTAGGCGCTTCCGGGTCGCATACGCAGCGCGAACGTAGGCGCTTCCGGGGGCGCTTACGCTGCGCGCCGAGGTGACGTTTTGATAGTTTCACGGAAATGCAAAATTATTTTCTTTTCCTTATTTAAAAAAAACTGCTTTTATTTGTATGGTACGAAATGTTTTGCGTTATTATTAACTTTTCATTCATATTTTTTCACGAACGAAAGTAGCGCTCTGGGTGCGCTTACTGGAGCGCGCACCCAGAGCGCCCCAGGAAAAAATTATAAAAAAAATAATAATAATACTTACACAAAACAGCAAATTGTAAAAAAAAAACATAGGTTAGAAACTCGATATAGAAAGGAATTAGCATTTAAAAAACCTATGAAATTCACTGAAAAAACCATAGGTTTCACACCAGTTATAGTTAGGAATTAGCATTTAAAAAACCTATTGAATTCACTGAAAAAAACGTAGGTTTCACACCAGTTATAGTGAGCTGGAAATTTTACTGACATAAAACTATTGAAATTCCCACGTTATGGTTAGTTGGACTCACTATAACTTGCGTGCCTGCAATGCACTGCTGATGACGTCACATATTACATCACTCTTGATGTAGTGTCACTCTACACCAGCATTGATCATACTCAAGGATTGGCAGCTGTTCATCATTTCTTAGCCAAGCGCCCCATTATGTATTATGAACATAACAAAGTCATTCTAAAACTGATTGAATGGTGTTTACATAACAATTTCTTTCTTTTCGGCAAGGATGTTTTTAAGCAATTGCAAGGAGTTGCAATGGGGGCCTGTTTCTCCCCCAGCTACGCGTGTTTACACGTTGGCTGGTGGGAGGAACAGGTTCTTGCAACAAAACACAACAAATGGATGCACGAGCTTATCAGATGCTACTTAAGATATATTGACGACATCTTTATCCTATGGGATGGAAGTAGTGAGCAAGCACATGATTTTATTAAAGAGATAAATATCAACTCTTTAAACTTAAACTTTACAGCCCATATTCATGCCACTAAAATGCAATTTTTGGATGTAGAGATGTATTTATAAAATTCATCTATTCATACTACATCGCACAGAAAATCTACCGCGGGAAATACTACTTTACACACGAGTAGCATGCATCCTAGGCACACTATCTCCAGCATCCCATAGGGTGAAATCTTAAGACTCAAAAGGATATGCAGCACTAACACTGATTTTGAATCTTGCCTTAAAGATATGATAGTCCGTTTCGAAGCACAAGGTTATACTGATGACATACTTGGCTATTGATAAGTCCAAACTTAGAACTAGAGAACGTCTATTTAAGCAAAATGATCAGGAAAGTGACACTCAAGCTATCTCTGTCAAACCGACTTCCAATGCCAACTGTCCTTACTTGATAACCACCTTTAGCAAAGAAGATAGACAACTTAAAGCCATTATGAAGAAGAATTGGCCCATAATATTAAGTGACAACATTCTTGGGCCTACGCTTCCCCAGTCCCCTGTAATCACTTTCAGAGGGGCTAAAAATATGGGATCTGCCTTGGACAAGGCAGCACCCGAACTCAAGCAGAATAAAATATGGCATCAGCCTGCTAAAGGTTTTCAAAAATGTTCAAGCTGTCGAGCCTGCAAATTTGGGATAAATACCTCTCGTTACTCGACCCCTTTCTGCCCTGAAGGTAAGCCAATTACTGGCAGTTACAATTGCAAAACTGATCATGCTGTATATGTCCTGACCTTCACCTGCGGCTTAAACTATGCTGGTAGTACCAGGCTGCAGGTGCACATCAGGATATTGCAGCATTGAGAGCTATCATTCATAGTGATCCAGCTTATCCTGTTGCCCGCCACTTCAAGACTGTCCACAACAAAGATGTGTCATGTCTCAAATATTTTGTGGTGGGTGCCATTCCCCTACTGAGAAGAGGTGGTGATCGAGAACTTATGCTCAGACAGTTGGAAACAAAAATGATTTTAGAATTTGAGAGTAGATGGCCTAATGGATTAAATACCAGAGAAGAGATGCATCACGTTATATGATCTATTGTATATTTTATACATCTGCTTTCTCTTATGTCATCTACAGTGTATATCAACTTTACACTCAATAGTTAGGATCCCTATTATTGAGTGTGACATTACTATCAGTTGTCATATACATGTATACTCTCTGTACTTTAAGCTAGTATTTCTCTATTTTTGATACATGTGACAAATGTTAATACTATGGTATAGAGATATTTATATATACAATGATACAGTTTTTTAACTTCATCTTAATACATTGTATTTTCTTCTTTATTTTCAGATAAATTGATATCTTCATTTCAATTGAAAATTTCTACTATTTTTCTACTTACACTATTTATGCATGTTTAGATATTTGTATATTTATTTATAAATGTATTATGATCCTTTATCTCTCTTTTTCATGTTCATACATGGTTCATCACATATCTTGTTGAGAACCGTGGTTGACATACACATGCACATGTTTTTACTGTTTTTTGAGGTTGTTTTAGTAGATTTTAATGCAACTATCTCAGGGACCTGGGTATATATAGTTGCAGATAATGAATTACTTCTTGACCTTGCAGTATGCACTTTTTGCTTCCTTTGCACAATCTTTTACACAACTTTATATGCACTTTATCTCAATTGCTGCTTTTCTATTGTTGCACTAATCACTTTATAGACATATTAATGCTGAATTTCTTAAATAATAGTATGTGAAATATATTATATATGTATTTATACAGAAACAATTTCGTTTCCTAGATGTCAGTTACATTTATGAAATTAATTGGGATTCATCCCGTTATTGCAAAAACTATGCTTTACAATTAGAAAGAAAGAGCAAAAGTGAAAATGTTTTTTCTTTTTGTCTATGTCTATGATCATGTGACTTATGATGTAATCACTAGAGGTGTGTTCACTTTCTAAGCATATAAAAAAACGCAATTGTTTTCAGTACAATTACAGTGTGAACAAGGGCGAGTTGGCCCGAAACGCGTGGCTGTTCTCTGTGAAATAAACTTACCATCTTGCTGTACTTGACTGGTCCGTCTCCTTCGTTGCTGGCGTGGTGCATGGTGCACTAAGCGGGACTGTAAGGAGCTGATTCTCATATATATATATATATTCACTAAAAAAAACGTAGGTTTCACACCAGTTATAGTTAGCTGGAAATTTTACTCGCATGAAACCATTGAAATTCACACGTTATAGTTAGTTGGACTCACTATAACTTGCATGTGCAATGCACTGCTGATGACGTCACATATTACATCACTCATTACATGGTCAGTGACATCACTCATGACATCACTGATGACACCATCCTTGTGATACAGTGACAGACCTCCTTTCACTGTAATGTAACCCTTAAAACACATATTCAAAAATAGAAACTAAAATTTTCAAAAAAATGGAGATACCCATACCAGTTACAACAAACAATTCAATAATTCCACCATCTATTTACACATCCACTCATTCACCAACAGTTCTATATAATCACTCATACGTATACTCACTCATCAAATATAATGATACACATATATATCCTGTTACACACCAACAGTCATCCAAAAGATACTCTCACACATACTCACAAATGCAAATAAACTATTGAACATCCATTTATTTGCATATACAGCTATACACACACTACCACCTTACTTCTAAGGAACCTTACACATACTTACTCTCTTAAACAATCACTTATAGAAACACATACTTATTTAAACAGGAACTCTCACAATCCCTTAGTCTCACATATACTCACTTATATACATCAATATTCACATATACTACATTAAAACATATGTAGTTACTATTAAAGACAGTAGTGAGACAGTCATTCACTCACTAGCATACACATATGCACACTCATCCACCCATATAGACCTGCACATATGCTGTCTTCAAAACACATACAAAGAGAGAGTCAGTCATTCATGCATCTATGTGCTAAGTAATACCCCCACCAAACCATATAAACACTCATACTGATACTAAGAAAAACATCTAATAACCCATATACCTACACATGTAGCTACTCACCAACCCATGCAGCCACTTATACACAAAGTGAAACACTAACACATATATTTAAATATTTAAACATTACTCTCTATAATATATGTATTCACTAAGAAACACTTAATAAACCAGTTAACCAATTAATTTTTTTTTAAAAAGCATCCATGTAAACACTTATTTAAACATTTATTCTTCCATCAACCTTTACATATACATATATAACACATATTTATTTTTTAAAAAGACACACATTCACTGGATGGTGTCATCAGTGATGTCATGAGTGATGTCACTGACCATGTCATGAGTGATGTAATATGTGACGTCATCAGCAGTGCATTGCACGCCCAAGTTATAGTGATTCCAACTAACTATAACGTGTGAATTTCAATGGCTTCATGCGAGTAAAATTTCCAGCTATCTATACATGGTGTGAAACCTACTTTTTTTTTAGTGAATTTAATAGGTTTTTTAAATGCTAATTCCTAACTATAACTGGTGTGAAACCTATGTTTTTTTCAGTGAATTTCATAGGTTTTTTAATAGCAAGTCTCTATAGGTATGAAATGTAATATTTTTTATTACGAATTTTATATTGTATAATTATGTAATAATTTTATTTATTTATTTATTTATTTATTTTTGCCCCGGTGCGCTCCCGGGGCGCGTACCGATGCGCTCACCGGTAAGCGCAGTGCTATTGCGCGCCCCGGGGCGCATACCGGTGAGCTTCCCGTTAGCGCTATTGCTGCGAACGAAAACAACATTGTGACGTATCGCGTAGCCGCGTGATGCGTCATATGACGCACAGCGTAAGCGCACCCAGAAGCACGCGAGCGCATACGATCGCGAAACGTCCTGACGCGCTTATGCTACGCGCCCCGGGGCGCGCCCCGGGGCGCGTAGCATAAGCGCGTCGGGTCATGTGACCTGAAAATAACACTTTTCATTGGTTCACAACACTTTTGGTTTCCAAATGATCAAAGCCCTGCTCATGTGACTTGAAAATAACACTTTTCATTGGTTCACAACACTGCCTGAAGTTAATCAGCCCTACAAACCAAAAGAGCACTTCGTATGGCAGTTCTACAAAATCCCAAGGGGTTTCAAAAAAGTCAACGCTGCGAAGGTAACTTGTCTGATTTGTGATGCAGAGCTGTCCTGGGGGAACCCTAACAAAAAATATTCCTCAGGATCATACCATGATTCGGCACATGATCCGTTGGCACCCAATCAACTATTCTGCTGCAGAGGTAAGGGACCTCTGCAGTAAGCTACCCCCATCAACATCTAGACCCTCAACATCGAAAGAACCAACTCCATCGGGTTCAGAGGCAACAGAGACAATGCCTATCATACAACCAAAATTTTACGATTTTAAAATCATGTGCAAATATTGTGGAAAGTTAATTTGCTATGGTGAGCAAAGTATAAAACTTTTCATCTGTGCTGGGGATAACCATAAGTGCCCGAAAAATCCCTAATTTCTGGGGGGTTTTTTTTGCTCCAGTTGAGCCATTTACAATTCCCTGTTTTTTGTTTCTCCCCATAAAAAATACAAAAAAAATATAAAACTGTTCAGAAAACCCCCAAAAAGTAAAATATATTCAAAAAAACAATAACAAAATATAAAACAACAAAAAGAAGAAAAAAAACAGTTCTTTTTAGAATTACGTCCAATTTTTTAAAAAAGACTACATTTTTTATAAACTCTGTCATTCTTTTTTCCCCATAGTACGCTCCCCGGTATGCTCCCCGGCCTTTTATGGCCCCCACATCAATCCTAGGGGGTCAGAGGGGGTCTACCCTGCCCCTTTTTGGTCATTTCCCCCTTTGTTTTTGCCACCTCTTGTGTCTCGATCCTACCGAGACACAAGATGGCGGCCGCTCCGGACTGTTTGGAATGTTTACAGACACCCGAGAACCAATCAGCTTTCCGCACGCGAACTCGCGTTGCGCGCTGGTACGGCCCCCGGTGCGCATACCGGGGCGCGCTTACAGATATATATTTTTTTTTAACCTAAATTACTCAAAACCCACTGGAGCACATTTCTTGAGACCTAGCAAAGGCACATCGGGCTACCAGTCCCTATAATTTTGCCAAGTTTGGTTGAAATCCATTCACCTGTTCGGGCTAAAAGTGAGGTTGACCGCCCTATGGAAATGAACATGGGGAAAACACGTTTTGGGTCCCCCCTTTCATCTTGGCCCCCGCTTCACGAATCCCCCCAAACTTTCAGGGAAGGACCGGGCAAATTTGAGGAAATTTTCAGGCAGATTTCTCAACCGGCGCCAAAGTTATTCACAATAGAATGTTGAGATTTTGCATTGAAAATAATCATAACTATAACTACCTACTGGCGACCGCCAGTAGGTAATATATATGGCTTTTATGAACTATTTTATATTTGTTTTGTTATTTTTATGGGAAGAAACGAAAAAACAGGGAATTGAAAATAGCTCAACTGGAGCAAAAAAAAAAATAAGAAAAAATTAGGGTTTTTTGGGGCATTTGTGGTTGTCCCCAGCAAGGACGATGAGCTTTATGCTCAGTTCACCATAGGAGATGGTCTTACCACAATGAATACATGTTATTCAGAAATCCGCAAACCGTGGCTGAATGCAAGGGATCGTCTCCCTTGCCTCTGGTCCCGATGGAGTGGGTTGCTTTCTTTTGGAGCTGGTGCTTGAAGATTGGGGAGGGTTTCTGGCCAGTTCCCTCATCTCTGCAGCAGATTAGTTGATTGGATGCCTGCGCTGCATGTGGCGAATCATAGTGTTGTTTCCAAAAGAGTATTTTTTATTAGGGTTCCCCCTTGAAAGTTCCATGCCACAGATTAGGCAAGTCACCTTGGCCGCATTGACTTTTTTCTTGCCCTCTGAGATTGAAAAAAACTCCCATACAATGTGTGGTCTTGGCTGGTATGGGGTATTGTGTTCTTGCAGCCACCTTCTCCTCCCCTCCTCCTCCTCCTCCTCCTCCTCCTCCTCTTGATGACCACCAATGTAATCTTGTGGTGGTCCACTTGGTGGTTGTGGTGGTGGTGGTGGTGCAGATGCTCCAGCTGCTGCTGCTACTGTAGCCATTTCAAAGTACAAAATATACCTCAAAGATTGCAAAACAGGTCTTCCTAAGTCAAAGGATAAAGTCAGAATAAGGAAAAAAGGTGGGGTCTTTCATCATTTGAAAATAAAAGGCCTGAACCAATGAGAAGTGTTATTTTCAGGTCACAAGACCAGGGATTTCATCATTATGAAGCCAAAACTGTTCTGCACCAATAAAAAGTGTTATTTTTAGGTCACATGACCGACGCGCTTACGCAAGGTCTCTCACTCTGTCACAAGGATGGTGTCATCAGTGATGTCATGAGTGATGACACTGACCATGTCATGAGTGATATAATATGTGACGTCATCAGCAGTGCATTGCAGGCGCGCAAGTTATAGTGAGTCCAACTAACTATAACGTGGGAATTTCAATGGTTTTATGTCAGTAAAATTTCCAGCTAACTATAACTGGTGTGAAACCTATGGTTTTTTCAGTGAATATATATATATATATGTGTCAGACCTGTTTTAACTGAAAGCAGGATTGGAGGAGTATCTGAGGCGGAGGTCGGCTCCGCAATATCTGACACGCCCCTCGTTCAGGAGCACCGCAACATAACCGACAAACCTTTGACTTTGAGTGCTTAGAAGGCACATTGTGGCGCCCCCCCCAGCCTGAAGTGTCTTTGAGGTACTGGGGAGAGGGAGCAGGCAATATTCCACCTGTTTGTTCCTGCAATTTCAAAGGAGCAGGCGAAGCAACAAATGCATTATCATGTGTGAAGATGGGTCACTGTACCACAATCTGTTTGCTTGGTTTGTTTGTTCCACATTGCAGGACTTGGTGTACTGTGCCCGAGGTCTCATGGTTGGGATTACAGCGACATTGATCATCGGAGGAACTTTCCCTGTCTGCTTTCTACATCTATGAGTCCCAGCCAATGAGAACACTCGGTGTATTCAAACAGCAGCCCCGCGAAATGAATCATCATGACACATTCAGCACTTACCTGGCACTGATGAGGCACACGCCGAAACGCGTCTGCGAGATGCTGTAATAGTGGACATCGCGACGTTGGCAAAAGTGCACCGGTGGCAATAAAATTCGTTTTGGCAACCCGAGCATGTGTCAGACCTGTTTTAACTGAAAGCAGGATTGGAGGAATATATATATATATATATATATATATTTTCGCCAAGTCGCGCACTCAGGCACGGGTGCTTTATATATATATATATACATACTAGCAGCCCGCCCCAGCGTTGCCCGGGGCAGAAGTGGGCTGGGAGCAGCATTTCAGGCTTCCGTGCACCCCCGCCCCGGCCCCCGCCCGCCACGACATTGTCTGTGTCCCGGACAATGTTGTGGCGGGCGGGGGCTGGGGCGGGAGTGCACACAAGCCTGAAATACTGCCCCCAGACCCTGAGCCTTACCGCAGTTGTTCGGGGCCACCCTCCCGCACCGGCTCCCTCCCGTCCCATGTCCCAGAGCCTTACCTGAGCCGCCACTCCTCCCTGAGGTCCTCACTTCACCGCTGCTCCTCCTCATCATCACGTACGCTGCGGCCAGCGCTACGTCATGGCCGTCAGCGTTGCGGCTTGCGCTACTTTCAGGGCACTACTTTTTTTTAAAGTTATATTTTTTTAATTTACGTTTTTTTTCATTTTCTTTAGCCTTTGTCCATCTGCACACCCTGAGGATTACAACAATGTATTGGGTGTGTGGATTGGCGCTGTGGTTCCTGAGTTTACCTTGCCAAAAACGTTGTGTTCTCTCTTTATAATAGTAGTATAGATTCCAAAACTAGCAGTCCCAATTTAGGAGATAGCCACTGATGAAGAGAAAAACTCGAAACGCGTTTGGCTGGATTGAATATGGTGGAATCTTGCTCATCTCAAGTTCCTTTGTCGGCAGGCTGTTTTTCGAAATAAAGATCTGGTGCACATGATGTGGTCTCTTCGGGCTCTCTCCTAAATTGGGACTGCTAGTTTTGGAATATTTAACGGCCTGCCCGGGTCGTTGGAGACAGCCGACTGCTGTTTGAGAGCGGGTCTGCGGCAGCATCGGAAGATACGGCCAACTAGCGGAAGAGAATGAGCACGCACCGATGCAGTAAGATGCGTGCTCACATTAGGAACATCAGCAACAAAGCGGAACAAAGGACTGGAGATGAGGTACCAGAATTGCTTAGGACATTTGTTTCAACGAGACAACGTACCTACTGAGGTTTAGAATGGTGTGGACTACGTCTCCCAGAAGGCCTTGTAGCCACGCCCAATCGGGCAGGAGATGTTTTAGAGCAGAAGCACCTGCAAAACGCTTTCCCCTTAGCCACTGATGAAGAGAGAAACTCCAAACGCGTTTGGCTGGCTTGAATATGGTGGAATCTTGCTCATCTCAAGTTCCTTTGTTGGCAGGCTGTTTTTCGAAATAAAGATCTGGTGCACACGATGTGGTCTCTTCGGGCTCTCTCCTAAAGTGGGACTGCTAGTTTTGGTATATATATATATATATATATATATATATATATATATATATGTGTATATTCACTGAAAAAAACATAGGTTTCACCCATGTTATAGTTAGCTTGACATTTCTCTCATACAAAACCATTGAAATTCCCAGTGTCAGTGACATCACTCATCACATCACTGATGACATCTCAAATGACGTCACTGATGACCTCACTGATGACATAATTCAGTGAATGTGTGTCTATCTGAAAAATAAATCTTTTTTATATATGTATATCTAAAGGTTGATGGAAGAATACATGGGTAAATAAGTGTCTGAATGGATGTTTGTTTTTGTAAAATTGATTGTATAACTGACTTATTAAGTATACCTTAGTGAATACATCCGCCGAAGCCCACTACAGTGAGTGTTGAGGTACAATTAGACCAACACGCCCTGTTAAGTGAGGAATCAGGAGAAGCTCCGCCTGTCTCAAGGCCGATGTGAACCTGTAGGAAAGTACAGCAAAAACGGGGGGGAACATAGTACAAAAAGAAGGGATTTGGATGGGGAAGAAACTAATGGCCCTGTCATAAAGTATACCTTAGTGAATACATGTATTATCGAGTAATGTTTAAATATGTAAATATCTGTATCAGTGTCTCACGTTGTATATAAGTGACTGCAAGGGTTGGTGAGTACCTACATGAGTGTCTATATGGGTTATTATTTGGTTTTTGAGTATCAGAATGAGTGTCTGTATGGTTTGATGGGGGGTTTTACTTAGCGCACAGATGCATGAATGACTGACTCACTGTTTGTATGTGTTTTGAAGACAGAATGTGTGCAAGACTGTATGGGTGGATGAGTGTGTGTATGGGTGTGTTAGTGAGTCAATCACTGTCTCAACTACAGTGAGTGTTGAGGTACAATTAGACCAACACGCCCTGTTAAGTGAGGAATCAGGAGAAGCTCCGCCTGTCTCAAGGCTGATGCGAACCTGCAGGAAAGTACAGCAAAAAAGGGGGGAAACATAGTACAAAAAGAAGGGATTTGGATGGGAAAGAAACTAATGGCCCTTTGTGTTTACCGGAAATAATGAAAGTGGTCTTAATATAAATGTTGAGCAGTTTGCATTTCTTATAAAAAATTTAGAGGTAAAATTAGAAGCAAAATTAGAGGAGATGATTAAACCGTTGACTATTCAGATAGACACCCTAGTTACAGAGGTGGCTAGGCTTGGCGGCCTGTTGTCTACACACCTGGCTGCAGCCACCAGTGCAAGGGCTAAGGCTGGGGGAAGAGGGCAGGAGGTGACGAGTGCTAAAGTTCATCAGAACACTCGTAATACTGTTGCAGTAGCTACTACTGTAAATGAGGTACTAAGTACACCAGTCGCCCCAGTAGTACCTGCTTTGTTGACACAATCCAATTCAGCTCCGAGGAGAGGACTAGATTAAAGGCCCCCTAGGAGTAATCGCTATCTGAATTTACCACCTGACTGTGCACCGTTTGTGGCGGTATTGACTAATGTTCCACCTTGCGGTACCCATCCTGCCTCACCCCATGATGAATCGCACACCTCACTGAAAAAAGAGACAGTCGCCTGGCTTAATAAAAACTGTGGTTTTTCCATTTCATATTCAGATCAGATAATGGCAGTAAGGAGGGTGAACTGGGTAGGTCTGTCCAAAAAACTGGGAAGTGGGGATTGCATTGTTGTAAATATTAAACACCCCCAACATGTGGCAACTGTCCTCTTAAGAGCATCTTCATTAATATATAATGAGAACAGTATATGTGTGCACCCACTGGGGTACTTTTATGCCCATTTGTGCAAACCCCCCCCCCAACAAAGGATAACCAGGCGAGTGTTTGAACCTCACACCCCGGTCATGGACACACAATTGTTAGATAACATTGTTAATCCATGTGGGCCTGGAAATATGGCTGAAACCACAATATGATTACTAGTGCTGGACGCTACCATCACAGGTTTAATGTCAACACACAGAATAGGTATGATGCTCTGTTTGGCCTTGAGATGTGTGATTGACGTGAGGTACCTGTGGGTCAGGGCACTACGGCATCAGGTGAACTAGCACCCGCAGAGAACTCACAGGATATAGTACCTGGATGTCTTGTTGTCTCGTGGAATATTGCGGGTTTGGCTGCTAAGATGGCTGATGAAAACTGGGTTAACTATATTAAGCAATTCAAGGTCATTTGTCTACAAGAATCTTGGTCTGTAGAGTGTGATCTCTTCTTGGAAGGGTATAAGGCCTTTTACGTGCCAGCTACACCATCAATAAGAGGTAGACCGAAGGGGGGACTTGTGATTTTTGTTTCTATCTTAGTCCCTTGTAAAATTCGTATAATTGAATCACAGCATTCTGGAGTTATGGGTTTAGTTTTAAATGGAGAAAACTGTCTGGCTGGTTTGGTGAATTTTTATAATGCCACTAATGTTAGTGCAGCGTCTAATCAAATATCTGTATTGAATGCTTTTATTACCACTTCTATGAAGGATTTTAGTCATAATCTCATGATCATGGGTGATTTTAATGTGCATCCGTGTGGTGATCCTTTGAAGAAATGTTTAACAGACTTACGGTGTGAGCGCTTGGGTGGTCTACATATGGAACATACAGTGGATGGGGAACTTTGTAATGACCTAATGAACAACTTGGACCTCTCTCTGGCTATGACAATCAGGGACCGGTTAAAATGCTTTGATATTCCTACTTTTAAAGGGCATGGAAGGGGCACTTTTATTGATCATATGTTACTCTCATTGACGATGCAGACTTTTTTGGATTCATTCAATATTGAGCATAGTGAATTCAGTGATCATAACCCTTTATTAATTCGCCTGAAGGGACCTTGGGTTAACAAGGAAAAACAGAATTGTAGCTCAGGTAGGCTGTGTACAACAGATGGGAGGCAGCAACTTAAATGGTCAATGGTTACCCCAGATCTACTATATAAAAATTTTATGGCTAAATGTACTGAGGATATTAAGAACTGTACACATGAGGGGGGAGATCCCAGGCAGGTCCTTATTGCATATCAAAACCTGTCGGAGAAGGTATCAGAACTAATGATGGTCCCCGCAAAGAACTTGGTGAAAGGAGGACCTAGGTGGTTTAATCACGATTGTTCCAAAGCAGCACGTAACCTTAGGTTAGCTCTGTCAGTTAATCCGAGAAATCAGGAGGATGTAAAACTGCGCCGGAAAGAATATAAGTCTGTCATCGCATCTCATAAGGAGTTTTTAAGAAAAGAGGCCTGGGACAAGATACTTGACCCCGCCACCTTCAAATGTAGCTCTAAATTCTGGGTGTTAGTTAAAAGACCGTTTTTGGTTGAAGACCCGGGTGATGGTCTAGATTGCTGCATAACTAAGGAGGAGTGGGAACTTCATTTTAAACAACTGTACCATTCAGTGGTCCCTGTAACAGCTGATTTATCACTTTATGTCAGGGGAGGCATCATTAAGTTTGATATAAATGAGGTAATGGAGGCCAAAGAGGGACTCACAGCTAGGAAGGCCCCAGGACCTGACGGAATCCCTCCGGATCTGTATAAATCTGATCTAAGTTTTGGGCACCTATTCTGGTAGCAGTATTTAATGCAGCTGCGATAGCGGGCTGTCCCTTGTCCTGGGGTTTATCAACAATCGTCCCTGTGTTAAAGAAAGGAGAAAAGGGCAGCCCCATGTGTTACCGTCCAATCTCATTAATAGATTCCATGGTCAAGATTATGGGGAGAATCCTATTGCAGCGAATGTCAAGTTGGACGGCGGACAACAATATTATGTCCATCTCTCAGTATGGCTTCTGTAGAGGCCGTTCCACCATAACCCAGTGCCTTAATCTTTTCCTTATACTGAGTAAATACACTGTTGTGCAGAAGGGAACTGTCCACTTTGCCTTCATGGATCTGTCATCAGCCTTCGATTGTGTTAACAGGGGAAGGCTGTGGCAGATCATGAGGGAGAAAGGTGTGGACATAGGGATTGTTGACTTTTTGGTGGACATGCACAGTAACACCAGTGCAAATGTTAGGTACTCAGCGAATGGGGACACTACTGGCAAATTTAACATTAAAAAGGGAGTGTGTCAGGGTTGCAGTCTGGCCCTATTTCTTTTTAATTTTTACATTAATGATTTAGATGCTGCTTTACAGGAGGTACAAACAGACTGCCCCAGAGTTGGCAGGTGGGGTATTCCAATTCTTTTATACGCAGATGATGTGGTTTTAATTTGTAGAACGGAAAAGGGTCTACAGGCGCTTTTGAATGCTTTTAATATTTTTATGACTAATAGAGACTTATTGGTCAACAATTCCAAATCATATATCATGCATGTTGGCCGACAACCGAAAAAGAATTTTATTTGAAGTTTTGATTCCCATTACTCAAACGTTTTCATATCTTGGTGTCGTATTTGACACAAAGCTCAGCTGGGGTCCTCAACTGGCTAGTAAGAAAGGGGAAATGATAAGGGTAAATGCCTCTATATTTAACTTTGCAACGAAATTGGGGAACAAGCCAAATACTGCAATGATGAAACTTTATAATGCTAAATCGATAGCTACCGCTGTATATGGCAGCGAACTATGGGGCTACGTAAATGGAGAACAGTTACAGGTCACTGAAAACAATTTCCTAAAACGCCTTCTCTGTGTTCCGGCCAGTACACCTAATCTGGCGGTACACGAAGAACTGGGGACACAGTTCCTATGTGATATATTTGCTCTAAGACTGCTGATATGTTGGGTAAAACTGTGGTTAAACCAAGATATACCGCTTACCTACCTGATTGTGAAAGACCTTGTGTCTCAGGATAACTCAATGTGCATGCCCTGGCTAAAATACCTGAAATCTTGCTTTTCAAGGCTTGGTTGTTTGAACTTGTTTGAAAACCCTTGCGGGATTGTAAAGGGGGATGTGGCAGCAAGCAAGCGGGCTTTTTATATCGACAGGATGGCCCAAAGAGAAGGGGAGGAGCTCAAGAAACCTAATATTAGGAAATATGTTATGCTAAAAACTTGTGACACTATGGAGCCATATTTAACATGCACTTTCACTTTTACAAATTTTCTGTTGATGAGGTTTAGGTTTAATATTTTTCATCATCTTTTAATTAGACCAAAGTCGGATATTTTTAATAAAACTGCTGTTCCCTGTGGCTGCGACGGGAAGTCTCCACAGGATATGCTGCATTTTATATTTTTATGTAGGCTTAATGAATACCCGCGCAGACGTTACCTTGTTGCTCTTTTAAAAAAACTAAATTTTAATCAAATAAGACCAGCACTTATGTATTTACAGCTTTTGCATATTGACAGTGTTCTTCATGTAATAGAATTTTTAAAATTAACTGTCAAACTGAGAAATTGCCTGGACCAGTGATTCTATACCTCTTAAGGAAGATGAGCTTATCTATTGAAAGATCATTTATCATGTTGTAAACCGAGTATTATTTGCACTTTACTGCTGATTTTGTCTGCCTATTCATTAATGAAATATGTATAATATGTTTATTTTTATGTGATTATGACTTTTAAAGATTGAAATTTTTGTTGTATTGTTTCTATGTGTACTTTTTTGGTGTGAAACAAAACCGAAATAAAGTCTCTATTGAATTGAATTGAATTGACCATGTCATGAGTGATGTAATATGTGACGTCATCAGCAGTGCATTGCGGGCGCGCGAGTTATAGTTAGCTGAACTAACTATAATGGGGCAATTTCAATGGTTTTGTATGAGAGAAATGTCCAGCTAACTATAACATGGGTGAAACCTATGGTTTTTTCAGTGAATTTCTAAGGTTTTTTAAATGCTAATTCTTAACTATAACGTGGCTGAAATCTATGGTTTTTTCAGTGAATTTCTAAGGTTTTTTAAATGCTAATCCCTAACTATAACGTGCCTGAAACCTATGTTTTTTTTGAGTGAATATATATGTGCATTGGAAAACTAAACACCCACTTCCTTTACAAAGAAATGGAAAGTTTGCATCTCTGCAACCTGTCTAATTTTTCACCTTAGTCATCTTGCACTCAATCAACACAACCACAAATACACACACCTACTTGCTACCATTCTTGCCTAAGCTTATCTATTATTCTTCTTTAATTCAAATTCAAAGTGCAGGCCCTTTATTCAGCCTTCTTGGTAACTACTACCCGTGAATAGCAGAGGGTAATTTGCACACTTCTGTCCTTTCTTGCGTCTTTTATACCACACACTGCGGCAGGTTTACAAGCCCCTTGCGACACTTTTGCATCATTTTTCCCACTACCTTGTAAATCTGCCCAACTGTGTGTACTTTATGCACTAACTTTCTTCCTTAGTTGTTGTACTAGTTTCTCTTGCTCCTACTGCGGAATCCAACACCCTATCTGTGTAATGACCTGGAAATCCAAAGATCCACTTCACTGACAATGCAGTGGGTAGTTTGCGTCTCTCCAACCTTTCTTATTTTTCACGTTTTTCATCTTCTACTCAAGCTACACATCATCTACACATACATAAATCTAATTGCTGCATTACTTAGTGGTGATTATCAACTATTCTTCTATTTCATATTCATATTCAAAGTACAAGCCCTTTATCGAGCCTTTTTGTTGTAACTACTATTCCAGGAATTCTGCTCATACACAAAACTGTGCATAAAGACTTAGGACCTCAGTGAATTACGGTGTACCAAAACCCACCTTACTACACAAACCCCTTACCAAACTAGCAATCAGTCACTCATTGGTTCTTCACCCTAGAGCAAAAACACCAATGACTAGTCAACCCAGAACATGCGACTTAGATTACATGAAGTAAAGTGGATAACAAAAACACTCTTTCAATATACTCTTACACCAGTCAAAAACAAGATGTAAATAAAGACACATGCAACTTTGAAATGTTTATTTCTAAAGCCATAATCTCATGCACAGTACCTTAGAAAATACAACCAAACATATTATCAGAAACAAGGTTGTCAGCATTGTTACTATTCTATGAAATACAAACGGAAAAAGCATCCTATAATGCTAAAGGTAAACAAATTTAAAATATACCTACATTTCAACATACCTACCAAGCAGATTAGTTTATAACTACAGAAAGTCTGATAGGATAACATGGGCACACCCATACCTCTGGTACTCGGCAGTAGTGGATCACATTCAGTGCTCCAAGATACGAATGTTCTCCAACTGTGTGTAACTTTGCCTCCACAATGGATTATGAAACGCACAAGTATCAGAGGTGCCCACAGCTCCATATGTATTATGGCTCGAACGTGCGAGGATCATTCTGAATAACAGACAGAGTATTCAAGATAACCTTGATGTTCCTTGCTCTCACTATACACACAAAACTAGCGAGGCAGTTTACAAATCTAGCATACCAAATTATTCTCATATAAAGCAAAATACTCAGCCTTCTCTAAACAATATCACAAGTACGTGTTGTGTGCAAAGCAGAGCAGGAAAGCAAAAATAGCGTGTAAGCTTCTAATAAACCCATGCTAACTTAACAGGCTGTGAGTGCAACGCTCAGCCCCAAAGCACCCTTTCTTGATCAAAGCAAGTGATATAAACATGGGAGAATTAGGAACGCAGAGTCCAAGCCTAAAAAGCAGAGTCAAGTCCACATTTCCCAAAAAAAGTTGTTCGCTCTTTGATAGAAAACAGTAACTAAATAATAAAGAATACGTAGAAAAATCAAAGAGACTTAATCCAACAGCGTGTAAGCACAGTATGTAGCAACAGCCTCCAAGAGGAAGTCATTGTTCTCATCTGAAAACATTTCAGCCATCCAATTCAATAGTGAGAATGAACATACATGTTCCTCAACAACCGGAGCCTCTATCACCATCAGAGGAAAACTCGGGTCATCTTCAAAGTAACTGCATGCCAAGAACTCAAGCGCCGCTGCAAAAACATTCCAACGTCCCATTATTCCATGTGTCGCTGCTAAGGCCATAATCCCGCTGCCAGAACAGAGCAAGTCATGAACCACTAAGGGGCTCATCAGCTGGTCATAATCCGCATTGGGAGACACCGTACTGCAGAGACACAAATCCAGGGCCCAGTCGAAATCTCACCTCAGGCAATGGAAGACAGGTTGAATGCATGTGAAAAAGGAAAATCGAAACGATAATCTGTAAGCTGCACTCAACGTTGCAAGAGGCAGCGCTCCATAGTAACTAAGCATTCGGTTGCGGAACAGCAACAGCCGGGACATATTATTGTCTACTGCAGTATGTGCATCCATATTTATGTAAACAAATTAATAAAAGCACACCGGCAACTAATGCGAGTATTAAGCGCAATCCACCAAAGATGCTGGAAAAAATCGAATGAAAAAATCCCAAAAAGAGACCAAATATACTTTCTTCAGAAGTCACAAGGCGACTGCTTCTAACTTTAAAAAAGTAAGGTAACCCCTTAGTCAAGGACACATTAAAGATACTCTAAATTAACTCTCCAAAATTCAAGAGCACGTCTGTATTTAATAAATCATGCACTTCTGTGCGGGTGTTTGCTACATAAAGGACAAATGTTTCTGTACCAGATATAAGAGCGACCTCTTTTTGAGACAATAGCGCTCTTATACGACTCATTTGGTTGACTCTGCTTTCAAGGTCGAAATCGACAGCCAGATGGAAACATCCAGCTTCCCAGGCAGAGGAGTTAACATAACTTTTTTTTAATAAAACCACACGCTCAGTTACCGTAATCACGTAAGGGATGCCTGCTAACATTGCACAACAATCTCCATTATTTCAAAGTAAATAACTCCCATTTCCAGTAAACTGAACGTTGTTATGAAAGCAGGTGTCGGACTACCTTTCAAAACTTAGTCCAAATCAGGCGCATCTTGTATACAAGAGCCATGCATTTGTATGTGTCTACAAATTAAGGAGTGATCTGGTACTATTGTGCAATCCTCGCCATTCTCATAGACTTCTTTTACCTCCCTCAGGCACTTATATGTAAATGGTAATAACCAAGCTTCATGGACATAAGCGCTGCCAAAACATCCATATCTGCCTATAGCATAGTATTTCATGCAAACCTCAAACTTAACCAGGTTAAAAAATAACGTTATGATACTGTGGATAAGCCACACACCTGAATTGTTTCTCCAATGAGTGACCACTTCTAACCATCCTCATAGCGTGCCCTGTGCTCTGATTTGACAGTGAGAGAGTGATCGAACCATAGTTTATTCTGCTAATCATTCTCATCATATGCTACGAATACGCTTCGAGGTTACGCGTCGCATCAAAGCTTCCATGTGACATCATGTACGGCGCCCCGTAGAAAAAAGACACACATTTTTTTTAATTGTTTAAAAACATATATTCATGTATTTAATGAACATACTAACAGAAGACTTAATCTAGGATAATTATGGAATTGTTTTTTTTGTTTTAAAAATCCTATATTACTTCTATATTGTATGAGTGCAGCTGCGTGCCCCTCCGCCTGGGACCCTAGACTCCACCACGCCCAGACCCGGTTCATAAGCAAGCGTGATCGTCACCACAAAACCATTAGCACGCATATCGCTTTCCCACACAACTAGTATGCATTTACCACACATGATAAATGCATAATCTTAATAATGTTTTTTTGTTGACCAACACGTGTTGTAATGCCTGTGCCTTACATCCTTCAAATTAGTTTCTAGGTATACGTGTGACAAACTCTGATAAGATCGGAGGCCAAGGACAAACACCGTGGTACCTGTGGCACGAAATCTCGTTGATCACAGAGAAAATATGCGCAGGGTAAAATGAAAGTAACAAGGCATAATAAAAATAACGGAGGAAAACTACTAAAATGGACAGAGTATGTAATCAACGTTTGACACCTCGACAACGCGAACTTGAAGAAAAAGAAAAAAAATGCACTTGCAAACAAGGCTGTGCATGCGTAGAGAGTATAACTGATGCAGAAAAAAATGGAAAGTTTTACATACTGTCATAGAAATACAGCTCTAAAAATTGCCCCCGTAATTTGCCCCCCCGGGACCTAATACACAAAACAGACTTCTAGGTTTTTTTCCACCTTTTTCACTGCCTACAAGTACTACATGAGTACCCCGCCATTTATTAATTATTTTTTAATACAAATTGAGCCTAAAGATCCATGTACCACCCCCTGACCAAGACTATAGAGTCAGAATGTTTCTACCCTGCCCCCTTTCCTTATATCTCAACTTTGTCTTACTGTTTTCTTGTGACTCGGCTCTCGCGACAAACAAGATAGCTGCCAACATTCCCTGTTTTGGAGTATTGACAACCAATCTGCATGCAGCTCTTGCTCGTAATTGTATGCCTTGATTTTCCTTTAAAAAAATTTAAATAAAAAATAGAGCCTAAACATCCATGTATGACCCCCTGAGCAAGCCTAGAGGGTCAGAATGTTTCTAGCCTACCCCCTTCCATTATTTCTCAACTTTGCTTTACTGTTTTCTTCTGACTCGAATCTAGCGAGGCACAAGATGGCCACCAACACTTTCTGGTTTCGAGTGTTGACAGACAGTTCACAGCCAATCAGCATGCAGCTCGCGCTCGCGCTCGTAATTGAACAGATTTCCGTATGAGTGCTGAACTCTGTCTCTAGATATCGCTATGATTTTACTTGCAATTTTCTCAGAAACTACAGAACGGATTTACACCATTTAACAAAAAGCACAATCTGCAAAAAGAACTCTACCTCTCTGCCAAATTTCGTGTAATACCGTTCAGTCGTTCGGGCTGTAGCCCTGGCTAAAGGTCACCATGGAAAATTTGCATGGGGAAAACATGTTTTAGGACCCCCTTTTTTCTCAGCCCCCACTTGACGAATCACCCTTAAACTTTCAGGGAAGGAGTGGAACCAAGCAGGCCATTTTCTTGGAGAAATTCACGAAGATTCGTCCACCGGCGCCAAAGTTATTCCAAATAGAATGTTGTGGATTTCCTATGGAAAGTAGGTCCTAACTATAACTACCTACTGGCGACCGGCAGTAGGATATATATATATATATATATATATATATATATATATATATATATATATATATATATATATATATATATATAAATCCAAGCCTGGCTCACTCTGTGGCCCTCGGACGCTCTGGGTCGGTGCGTTCAGAGTATGGCAGAGCACTGCCGTGAATCAATGATTCCTGTTTGCCCGAAATCGTTTCTCGCGCACTCCCGATCTTTGAAAGAGACGACAATCCATTAATTCATGCAGTAACAGTTATTTTAATTTCATAACAGCTCAGCCAGCAATACCACTAGACGCGTTTCGGTCTCGCAGGGACCTTGATCACGAGACAGTTTGTATTGCATTTTTTTCTCTCTATATAAATAAAGTTTCAAACAAACAACCAGTGACATCATTTATCAATTTGCAGCAGCCAAGGATTCTGGGACATGTAGTAATTATGAAAAAATAGCTGTGGTGTCTCAAAATTACTTCTGACCATCATGTATGAATGTGATGGTCCTAACTATATATTTGCTAATAGGTTGTTGCTTAGCGCTAATTGTGGCCTTCGAGTGGGGGAATTTCAAACACCAAATTCAATCCCACCAACATTGGTATCATTTGATCCTATGATAAGATTGTGTTCACAATTATCTTGGTAAATTGTATATAGGTCTCTGGTGACCTAATATCGCCACGCGCAGTTATCATGTATGTCTCCCTGAATGTAAGCTTATGTCTTGTCCCTAATTTTGTTTAACCCTCTATCACTCACTTGAAGGCTGCCCTGTCTATGTAATGAGTATAATGTGAAAAAAAAAACGTGAAATTTAAAATGTTACTATGGGAGGCAAAATGGCAAGTCTCTATTATGATGATGATCATGTTCATATTCGGGTTGCATTAAAGGTGGTAATGTAATTCCTCATCCTGGTTTAATCCATACGGCGTCAGGGTTCGAAAGTTTAGGATATGTTTGGACTCCTTTTGCCTAAGGATTTTTTCACGGTCTCCACTACAAGGAAGGTGCAAAGCGACAAACGAAGGACGGCTGTGTGGACGCTTCCCTGAGAGTGAATTGAGACTCACCTGCTGTCCGTGACGACCCCCGTATCTGGCCACTTTCCCCCGCCGGTTCCACCCTGCAAGGACGCTACGAAGAACAGCGAGGCAGGTGGAAGGAACTAGCCTTCCCAGGGGGCACAGTGACCGCGCATTGGAGCGCGTCACCAACCAGCGCCAGGCGGCGCTACAAAGCGGGGCTACGTCCGTCCAAAGGTGTGCAAAGCGACAAACGAAGGACGGCTGTGTGGACGCTTCCCTGAGAGTGAATTGACACTCACCTGCTGTCCGTGACGACCCCCGTATCTGGCCACTTTCCCCCGCCGGTTCCACCCTGCAAGGACGCTACGAAGAACAGCGAGGCAGGTGGAAGGAACTAGCCTTCCCAGGGGGCACAGCGACCGCGCATTGGAGCGCGTCACCAACCAGCGCCAGGCGGCGCTACAAAGCGGGGCTACGTCCGTCCAAAGGTGTGCAAAGCGACAAACGAAGGACGGCTGTGTGGACGCTTCCCTGAGAGTAAATTGAGACTCACCTGCTGTCCGTGACGACCCCCGTATCTGGCCACTTTCCCCCGCCGGTTCCACCCTGCAAGGACGCTACGAAGAACAGCGAGGCAGGTGGAAGGAACTAGCCTTCCCAGGGGGCACAGCGACCGCGCATTGGAGTGCGTCACCAACCAGCGCCAGGCGGCGCTACAAAGCGGGGCTACGTCCGCAACGCGGGACGCGAGCGGGACGCCCGGGGCGAAGCCCGGGCAAAGGGCGGGCCCTCTGTGGCTGAGGTAGGCTGGGCTGGGCCCGGTAATTTTCATATTTAATGTCGCTATTCATACAATATACATCTGGTTGCTAGAGGAAGTAACACTCTGCGAAGTTAATAAGTTGCTTCCTTGCTATCTACCACTGGTTAGTTATTGCTGCATCTCCAGAGCTTTATTTATTTTTTTATGGACATTGTACTACTTTGTGATCTCTCTTTCTGGAGGTAAACTATTTGTAAAACAACGAACTGTGGGAAAAGTCTGCAGAAGATGTCTAAAAAACTTCGTTCGGGAAGGCTAGTGGGAGGAAGATCTGGTGCTAAAACTGATACCAACCCCACGAGAAATAAATCTGTGAATAACCCCCCGTTGAAGGGTCAATGCCAACTCTTTGAGTTATGGGATAAACCTGTGGATAAGAAGTCTAATTCTGCTGTAAAGGAAGCTCTCCTCTCTGCGGCTCAGGAGGATCTTACTCAAGTTGTTACTAACTCTATGTCCCCATACTTGCTGACCGCGCCACCGCAAACAGCAGCGGTGGTGAATTCCTGCCCTGTACATCCTGAAGGGGAGGGGGAGAGTAAGCTCGGCGTTCTTGCAACAGAAGGAAAACTAGAGAATCAACCACTTATGCCTCAAGCTCTTCCTTTGAATGACAGGTTAGGTGGGGACTCCTCACCGTTATCTATTGATCTCGAACTTTGTGGCCGCTATGTAAATGCAGCTAGTTTGGAGGCTCTAGACTCTATTAAGCCTTCTGGGGGTGCCACTCCCTCTGGGCTAATGTTATATAGTAGCACTCCTTCGTTAAACGGACAAGACATGTCTGATCTGTTAAATGTTTCCAGGAGTCCGGGTCTTAATCTTTCTGGTATTTGCCCTCCAGCTGAAGCTAGTGATAAACCTATATCGGAATCTCTGATTGCTTTGGAACAATTATTAGCCTCCATATTATTTCTCATGGGGAAATTTGTAGGCAGCTCGGATTGTATCCTGGACTCAGTTACTCAAATACTGAAGACATTGCTACAAAAAACACCAGATACGAGGAGTGTTTCCTCCTCCAAGGCCGAACCCAGCTCTCCAAAGGGGAAAATAAACGTGCCCATAGTGAATTCTTGCATAAAGGCAGCAGCAATAGTTCATGAAATTCATACTACAGTCCTGCCTTTAACTGCAGTGCCCAATTGTGTTAAGAACTCTGTTCTCGAGATTGAGGAAGCAAACAAATCTATCTCCGGTTCCAAAGTGGTTCAAGATCTATTTCCTATTTTCATGTCGGAAAATAAAAAAGAACATCCTGAAGATAAACAAGAAGTAAAAGTAAAAAACGGTAAACATAGAAATAATAAAGGGAATAAAAGGAAACCGATCCGAAAATACAGGAAGAAAAGACAACGACGGATAATCTTCCAAAACTCTATAGTTGTGTCTGAGAATGAAGAAATAGACTCGAGTACTTCTCCATCGATAGCGACAAGAGCCTCAATCTTACATCAACTCGGGCCCCTTAACCCTTTGGCCTCTTCTTTTTCTCCTGCACCAGAGGTTGGAGATCGCCCTCTTCCCTCTCTCCAGCCAAAAAACTCAAAGGCTTATGTGGACACTCTTGTGCTAGACTTTTTACCTTTATTTGATGCAGACTTACCCTTAAACAGAGCATGACTACTTAAGCGTTTTAGCGAGATGGAAAGTCTTCACCCTATTCAATCTAGGGACATTGAGCTAGTCTCTTTGTTTGGTGGAGACAGGGTCTCTTGTATAAGGGTTAAATTCTATTCCACAATCATTGTAAATTTGATATTACAGCAAGCTGAGAATTTCCAACGTACAGGTATTGATGTTCTCCCTATTTTTAGCCTTGGAAATACCCACCCTTCCCTTGGGATGACACTAAGGGGTGATAAACAAAATGGGGTAGCCTCTCCACTTAGAGACCTGAAGATTTGGGTCTCTAAAGGGAAACGTTCGGTCTCCCAGGTAAAGCCACTTCCACTGCCTCAGAACTCCTCCTTAATAGAGGATAATAATCGGTGGAATTGGCTGCACAGTGCTTTATCTACTAAGACCACAGATAACCCCAAATTGTTTCACCATCTTTAACACCCAATTGAAAATTATTTCTTGGAACGCGGCAGGGATTCATAGTAGCCCAGAGAAATTTGACCTTCTATTCTCTCTGGGAGCAAATGTGATCTGTATCCAGGAAACATGGTGTACTAATATGCTGGACGTTTCGAAGGATTTCTATGTTCTGGAAGTGCCAGCTGCCCCATCCAAGAAAGGTCACGCTAGGGGGGGAATTGCTTGTCTATTATCAAATAAATTGCAGTGGAGATTCTCCCATTATACCGACCCAAGTAATCTTTTTCAAGCTATAACAATAGCAAATTTGTCTAGTAATTTAAAAAAGTCACCCGTTGTAATTATTAATGTGTATATTCCTCCAGAAGAGTCTTTTAATCTTATATTGAAGCAGGTATTTCGATATATCGGCCAAATTAAAAATGTACCATCCCCTCCGGAAGTTATCCTAGTAGGAGATCTGAACTGCAAAATTTCCAATGCTAGTCTGAAACTTTTCAGAAATAAACCCAAAGAAGAGGCGCATTTTGTACCCCAATCCCTCTTCCCAGATAAATTAGTGACAAACAAAAGAGGGAAGATTCTGCTAGAAGAACTAGCGGCAGTTGAGGGATTTATATTAAATGGGAGATTCCCGTCTGATATGCCTGCTAAATTTACACATAAGTCACCTTTTGGGTCCTCCATCCTGGATTATGCAATTTCGGATTAGGGTTTGTTTCCCTATATTCAGGATTTTAAGATTATCCCCACAACTCTGAGCGATCATAGCATAATGCTCATAACTATTACTTTAAACCCTCTGCCCACTGTGCCATGGTCCCTTAACGGCAGTGACGCTGTTTTCCATGCTTCCACGGGAAGATGCTTTTGGAATCCTTCTGCCATTAATGGGGTGCATGATATATTATGTAAAACTCTATTAGAATTAAATGAGTGGCGTGGTTTAGAAATAGTTAATTTTTAAAAACTTATGCGAAACATCATTTTAGATGTAAAAAAGGCTACCCGTCCTAGAAAAGGGGTAGTTGTGCCTAGTATACTACGCATCCTGAACAAAGAAATAAATAAACTAGTCCGTGAGCAATATTTAGATAGAGTTATGGAACGTGAAAAATAAATCTATAGATTAAAAAGAAAGAGATGCAGACTAAAGGTGAAAATAAAAAAGGAGAAGGAAGATGTAGTTTGGATCAACTTGAGGGAATCAGTTGTTCATGGTAGGATTAGAGAATTTTGGGCTATAATTGGGAAGGGATGTGGTACTAGAATAAGCCCTTGCCCCATCCCTATAGCTGAAGAGGTATGGATTACTTATATTCGGGACCTCTATGCAGGGAATGGTATTCCAGGTGAAGATATTGTCTTAGATGCAACGCCTGAAGGACTTATTGATTATCCCACAGAGGAAGCAATTGAAATGGCCATAAAGAATATGCGTGCCTCTGGTGCAATGGGTCCCGATGAACTCCCTATGACGGTCTTGAAGCAGGATCCTTTAAGGTGGAGTAAAATCCTGTACCCATTGTTTAAAGCCTGTTTCTTGTCTAAAACGGTACCTGCCTCCTGGAGGGGAAGTATTTTGGTCCCTATTTTTAAGAAGGGAACTAGGGACAGCCCCAGTAATTATCGTTTGATAGCCCTCCTCGACTCTATCGGAAAGGTCTTTGCGAAATGTCTCCTAAATTTCCTTTCCGACTGGGTCGAGGAGAACAATATCTTGCCTCTTGAACAAACTGGCTTCCGTAGGGGACATGGTACTCTAGACAACCTCACCACCCTCCATGTGGTTACTGATAAATACGTGCAGGTGAGAGGGGGTGCGGTGTATGCGGCTTTTATTGATTTCTCCACAGCGTTCGATAAAGTGGACCGTAGAACGCTGTGGAGAAAATTGGCAGCTCTTGGTGTTCCATCCTATCTATTGGAGCTTGTTCGTACGCTCCATACAGAGACTTGGTGCAGTGTCTTGCAAGGGGGCGAAAGGGGGCTCTCCCATCAAATTTCTTCTTTGAATGGCCTTAAACAAGGCTGCTTATTGGCTCCCCTTTTGTTCTCCTTGTATACTGTAGACCTACCCGTTGCCTTGTCTGTCAGTGAGGGTATTGCTCCGGTGATAGGGGGGACCCCAATATCTTGCTTGATGTATGCCGATGACGTCCTTATTTTAGATCTGACCCCCAAAGGCCTTGCAAATCGGCTACATGCCCTTCATGTTTTTGCTGTTGCTCATTGCATGAAGATTAACATATCCAAAAGCAAAGTTATGTGCATAGCCGGTAAAAAGAAGTGCCGATCTGAAAATTTTGGATGGTATATCGGTGGCCAAAAACTGGAGGTTGTTAAATCTTATACTTTCCTGGGGAAAATTATTGCGGCTAACTTGAGCGAGAGGCCTCATATTGAGCATAGTTCACGCAAAGCCCTCGCCCATGGCAAAGGTTTAAATTCCCTTTATCAGGCCACTGGGAAAAGGCACTTTTCATGTTTACTGGAGGTGTATAGGTCCAAAATTCCCGCTACGATACTATACGGTATCAAACTTATAGAGGTGAAATATTGGGACTTCTGCCATAAGATTGAAGGGAAACTCTTAAGATCCCTATCTTCTCTAAATACTGCGTGCCCTTTGGCCGCTTGTAGGCTCGATTTCGGTCTCAGGAGCAGCTGGGTACAGGGACTATGTGCCTTAGTAAGATGGGTGGCCTGCCTGGCTAGAGCTGAACTGGGGACGATGAGAGCTCTCCTCAGAACTGAATTACTGGGTAATTTTAAAGAGTTTTCACAACTTGTAAGGAATTTTAGAAAAGCTGTAACTCTTCTAAAGTTAGATGAAAACACCTTGTTTTTGTATTCTCCCTTACAGTTAAAACTCTTATTAAAACAGGCCTCGTGGGAACTATGTTTTCAGTCAGATAAGAACATAATCTGTGAAAAAAG
The DNA here is from genome assembly GCF_964263255.1 of Lissotriton vulgaris. Lineage (NCBI taxonomy): Eukaryota > Metazoa > Chordata > Amphibia > Caudata > Salamandridae > Lissotriton > Lissotriton vulgaris. Next base: position 951,101,563 of record NC_141691.1, read on the forward strand.
GGATGTAGACCTTCTCCTTAATTCTTATTCGATTAAGTTGGCCCAACCCTATGTCACATGGAACTTGCCGCATGGTATCCGTAGATTATGGTTTCTTTACGTTATGATCTATTACCTTTAAATCTACTTTTATCCAAATGGTACGGTTCTTCTCCTATGTGCAATTTATGTAACCTGAGCACCCAGGATCGCATGCATGTTTTGTTGATCTGCCCTGCGCTTCGTATATTGCGTCTCAGATGGTTAAAACCTATTTGTCTCCGTCTGGGCATTTCTACTTTGAACAGCTTTCTCCAGTCACTTTATTGGCCTCCTAATGAAATGTTTTGTTTCTATATTTTTAATTTTTTTAAAGGTTTTTTAGCTATTTATTAATATGTCTCTGGAGATGTTTGACATTGCTTTCTGCTGTAGATCTGTCATTGTATGTTATTTTGTACCCAAATGTGTTTTGAATGTCATAACTTTGATATGTACTTGTCTTTTCTTTTATCACTGTGAATTTTTATGTGGCCCTCTTTTGAGAGCCAAAACATAATAAATAAAATTGAATTGAATTGAAATTGAAATACAAGGAAGTGTACTCACAGTTTCCACAGCATAAAATTTGAGATTTTTCCAATTTCCAACATGTTCCTTCTCCATGTGCTTTGCCACAGAGTTACTGCGATCATTGTTCACGGTGGCACGAACATGTTCTAAAATAAGTTTTTTTAATTCGCGCTTCGTGCTTCTCACGTATTTTAATGCACATGGGCATTCGATGATGTATATGGCGAATTGGCTTTTGCAGTTTATCAATTGTTGGATCTTCCACACATGTTTATTTGCCATCATGATCTCCTTTTTGTTTTCAGCAATAGCACACACCTTGCACCCTGTGCATTTGTAGAAGCCCTTTGGACTGAGCCAAGTCCCTGGGTTTTTTTGAGGTTGAAAATGACTGTGTACCAATCTGTTTCGTAAATTTTTGGCTCTTCTGTAAGTGATGTTTGGGTGATTTCCAACTAATTGAACTATAGTGGGATCCATTTGCAAAATATGACAGTTCTTTCATAATAGTGTCAGCACTAGTTGATTACTTGTCGAGTAGGTAGTGATCAGTCTGATCTTTTTTTCCTCATTTTGAACCACCACTTTTTCCTTTAGTAAATCAGTTCTGTTGCGGGATTTGGTTCTTTTTAGTGTAGACTTGATTGCTCCAAAATTGTAGCTACTTTTTGCAAATCTGTTCTCAGCTTGTTGTTGATGCTTAATCCACTCTTCTTCTGTGGAACAGGTCCTTATGATTCAGAGAAATTCCCCGTAGGGGGTGTTTTTAATGAGGCTTGCTTGGTAAAAACTTTGTGCACGTAGAACTGCATTGGTAGCTGTGGATTTGCGATGTAGAGTTGTTTTGAACCTCATTATTTTGAAAAGTAAATTTCAGGGTCCAGAAATATCACCCTGTTTTCACTGATATCGTATGTTAATTTTAAATTGAAATCAGAATTGTTGAGGATATGAAAGTATTCAGCGAATTCATCATTGGTCTCATCCCATACTATGAGCAAGTCATCGATATACCTGAGCCATGTTATGGTCTTGTTGACAAATTCCTCATTCTCATTGCTCCATGCCCAGGTTCTTTCCCATAATTCCATAGTTAGACAGGCGTACGATGGACTAAAGGAAAAGCCCATTGCTGTGCCTTTGACTTGTCTAAAAATGTGATCCCCAAACATGAAGGCGTTCTGTTCCAGGCACAATTGGATCATTTTCAATACCATGATGTTGTGATCCGTGAATTGTATGTTTAAATCAGAAAAGAAATGTTCACATGCTTTCAATCCAATACCATTTTGGATGTTAGAATATAACAATATTACGTCCATGGTTATTAGCTTATAACTCACTGCCATGGGGTTCCCTGTAAATGTCTCAACAGATCACCTGTATCCTATAGATACAATGCTAGGCCTTTCACATATGCTAATAGAAGTACATCTAGGAAATTTGCCATTGGTTCCAACAGTGCCCCTTTAGCCGAGATTATGGGTCCCCCTGGTGGTTTGGGGGATGTTTATAAACTTTTGGAAGAAAGTGAATGGTAGCCAACTTTGGATGAGTGGTTTTCAGATATTTTACTTCATCCTCATTTAGCAAGTTGCGCTGTAGCCAACCATCCAGTTTTATATCCAATTCCCCCGTCCATTTTTTTGTAGGATTCGTTTGCAGTTTCTAATAGTATTCTTTGTTTTTTAGTTGCAATAAGCTTCTCGCATATATGCATCCTTCTCCAGGATGACGATGTTGCCACCTTTGTCAGCCTTTTCTATTTCAATTGTATCATCTTTCTTGAGTTGATTTAATGCTTCAGTTCCTTTCGAGAAAGGTTGTCTTTGCTGTTAGGATTTTTGAGTAGGTAGGTCTTCTGCACCACCGGAACGTCACAAAAAGTGACGTTCCAGAGGAGCAAGGGGCTCGTAAATAATGCCCCATAGGTTTCACACTCGTTATAGTTAGGAATTAGCATTTAAAAAACCTTTGAAATTCTTTGCAAAAAACCATAGGTTTCACACCAGTTATAGTTAGCTGGACATTTTACTCATACAAAACCATTGAAATTCCCCCGTTATAGTTAGTTGTACTCACTATAACTCGCACGCCCGCAATCCAGTGCTGATGATGTCACATATTACATCATTCATGACATGGTCTGTGACATCACTGATGATATCAATGATGACATCTCAAATGACATCACTGATGACACCACTGATGACATCATCCAGTGAATGTGGTTTGCTTTGATATTTAAATATGTATTATAAATACACTACTTTGCATTGAAGAATGAGTGGATATATAAATATAAATGTGTGGACGGTGGATTTAGTAACAGTGTCATTGATTGTTTCCTTGACTAATTTGTAGAGTCTCACTATATATAACGTGTAGTTACTAAACAGTGTGAAAGTCTTTATTGCTTTGTCTTAATTGCTATGTTAAAGACTATATTTGTTATTGGTTTCTTAAGTGAGTATTTGTATGGGTAAATGAATGTCTATGTGGTTTGGTGGGGGGGTGTGATTGCCAAAAATTGTGTGAATAGTTCATTCAGTAGGTATATGAGGTTAAGACTACATGTTTTAACAGTTGTTTCAGTGAGTGTATATGTTTATGGGTGTGGTGGTGATTAAATAGTTCTCTCAATGGTACATCTCCATTAAACTTGAAAACAAGGCAGTGTATGTGACAGTTATATCTAATTAAGTGTGCCTAAGACTTAGTGATTGTATGAGTCACTATATGGATAACTGTATACTTGTAATAGTGATTTTATAACACACTAAGTGTGAGTTACTATCTATATAAATAGATGAAGTGGTGTTTGTGTAAGTGTGTAGGTGAGTAAATGTAAGTATAATCAATTGTTTGCATAAGTAAGAAGGCTGTCTTTATAAGTGAATACAATGTGTGCTGGTGTGTAATGTTGAAATAGGCGTATACGTATATTTGATAGTGTTCTGTTGAGTGTTTGTTTGAGTGTGTTCAACCTTTCTGGTGCTTTCTCTAGGTGACTGCTCACCAGATTTATCCCTAAGGGATCTGGCTTTTTTAAAAGTCGCCAGTGGTTGAGGAGGAATGTCATCACTGATAACATTGTCAGTTAAAAGAATTGGCCAGTTCTTCTTAAGCATTCTCTTTAGGTGATTCGTCTCTGTTGAATAGGGGGTTACCACCCGGAACTTCCCCTTATCGGTTTTGGTCTTATCCTTATTAACTAGTAGCTGAGTCCTCTGTGTTTTTCTCACTTTTTGTAACATTTCCTCCAGAACTACAGAATCATAGCCCCTTACTTTGAATCAGGCTATGCTTGCTGCTGCAGCCTTTTGAAACTCGCCCTCTTTGGAACAGTTTCTTCTTAACCTAAGTAATTCCCCATAGGGGATACTTTGGACAAGTTTCGGTGGATCGCTGCTGCTGGCGAAAAGTATTGAGTTTCCCGCATTGGGTTTCCGCTATAGGGTGGTCCGTATGGCTCCCTCCTCAACATAGACCCTCAGGTCTAGGTAGTTCACTGCCACTGGACTCACTGTACCCGAGAATCTAAGATTTAATTCATTTCTGTTGAGGAGGTCAATGTACCCTTGTGCTGAATCTATGGTACCTTGTCAAATGATGAACAGGTCATCGATGTATCGATACCACTCTATAACGTGACCTGCAACAGTCTCACACTAGTAGGTTCTGGACACCCGCTCCTCCCAACATAGCTGGGGCGAAGCAGGTGCCCATCGCCGTACCAGTGAGCTGTTTGTAATGTTGGTCCTCAAATTAAAAAAAATTATGCGTTAGGCAAAACTCAATAAATTCAATAAGCATAGCATTATGTTCAGAGGAAAGCAATTGTCGTTTTCCCAGATAGAATCTCACTGCTTGAACTCCATCCTCATGTTTTATACAGGTGTAGAGACAAGTGATGTCAAGGACCATAAGTAGATAACTAGAATTCCATTTTACATTCATGATTCTATTTAAAAAGTCTTTGGTGTCCTTAATGTAGGAATCCAATTGTACCACCCAAGAAAACATAAAGTGATAAACAAACATTGATAAGTGCTCTGTCAGTCCATTTGAAGAAGAAACAATAGGCCTGCCCGCAGGGTTTACATTGTCCTTATGTAACTTGGGAATGTGGTAAAACATTGGAATAACGGGGCTGGAGCTACGAAGGAACAAGTGTTCGTCAGATCCCAGCATCTTCCTGCTATACCATTTGGCAATTAGGTCGTCGTATGCCTTGATGCTGTTATCATACATTTTAACTGAAACTTTCTGGTAGCAGTCCATATTAAGTTGTTTTACTGCCTCCATACAATATGCCACCCTTGTTTGTCAAACTACATTTCCCCCCCTTGTCCGTGGGCTTTATAATTATGGTTTGATCTTGCATAAGTTCTTGCAATGCCCGTTTTTCTTCATTGGTCAAATTATTTGGACTTGTCCTCTGTTTCAACTTCACTCTGAATAAAAGAAGGTCATTAGTCATTGCTTTTGAGAATATATCTATGGCGTCCTATGGCCCTGGAGGGTTAAACAGGGATTTGGGTTTGAATGTGGGCTTTCCTCCCGATCCTGTTCAATCCCAACTCTAGCTGTTCTTTCCGTCATATTACAGTTAGGTTCCTGTGTGTTGCCTACAGTCCCCAACTTTAAATACTCAAGAAGTTCTATCATTGGCAGGTCACTTCCAGTAAGAGCGTCAGTTGCAGTCAGCCTCGTAGTTGTTCCCCTATTTTCTTTCAAATGAGATCTGGTTTTGAAATACTTGTGGAGTTTTAATTTTCACACAAAGTTAAATAAGTCTATGCGTGTCTGTGTGTACTCTAACTGATTGCTTGGACAGAACGTAAGTCCCAAAGTGAGTACTTTAGGTTCCACATCTGTAAGGGTTCTATCTGTGAGGTTGACCACCGTTAGATTTTGACGTCTCTATTGTCTGTTCGGATTCCTCTTGCGGTTCACCCAGCCTGGAGCCTTGCCCCTTCCTCTTCCTGTTGACACCGCCTCTACGGGTTTTCCTGCATCTCCTTCCGGGGGTTTGTTTTTCTCTCCCCATAGCCACGGCTGACGAATGATTTTGAATTCGTCGTGTAAAGTACAAACATTACTCCCTTCCAACAATACACCTGATACCTCGTCGCTCGATTCGTTCTCAGTTGCCTCCGATTCCGATGTCTCCACTCTGGGAGTGACCTGCTTAGATCGCTGGCTGAGTTCCTTCCATGGGCCATCAAACTTACGGGCAAAGGTAAGTACCCTTCCCTGTAGATAGTCCTTCTCATCGCGAGGAAATTTCTCCTGTTTGCGCAATTTGATTTTATGCTCATACTTGAGTAAACGCGCTTTCATTAGACCCATCAGATCTTCCAATTGTTTTTTGTCAGTCACTTCCTCTGCCAGATCATCTTCCAGGTCCTTGATTTCGTGAAGGGCTTATATATATATGTATATATTATCCGCTGGCAGTTACCAGTAGGTAGTTATAGTTAGGGCCAAAGTTTCTGTAGGAAAAGTGTTTTAAAAAGTTTCGGGGTGATCCGTCAAGCTTGGGGTGAGGAAAAAAGAGGGCCCACAATGCGTTTTCCTGATCATATGTCTATGGGGATTTTTAATTTTTTGAACATGATTGCAGCCTGAGCTGCTGAACAGATTTACACCAAATTTGGCAGAAAGATAGACGATGGTGTAGTTAAAGTTTAAAATATAAAATGTATATATGGGGACGCGAGTCCTTGCAGTGGACTAATGGATCCTACTTAAATATGATTGGCTGCTAACACTTCAACCAGGGAGTGTTGGCAGCCATTGTGGCACTCTACTTGAAGCTTAAAGCTGAGACCCACAAAAAAGTAAAACATAATGAAAAGGGGGCAGGGTAGGAATACCTTGACCCCTCAGGTATGGGTATTTTTTGCATTTAATTTTGCAGTGAATTCATGGGCCCCTCGGTGGGTCATATCCCTGGGGCATTGGTGCAAAACACAGCAGGCCCTGCAGACTTTCACCTCCCCCGGTCAGACAATAAAAGGATGTGGGGGGCCTGCACACCACCCTTTCCTGAGACAATCTGAACAATGTATGAGGGGTTTCTCTTGCCCCCACAGCCCCTGGACCACCACCTCCCAGGGTCTAAAAAAGAAATGAATGCGGGGTAAGATACCCCTGCAACCCAGGGGACCACCACCTGCATGGGGCTAAAGTGAAAAAATGCAGGGGCAAATGTAAACAATTAAAGTAGGGGTTGTGCCCTGCAATGAACAGGGCCCACATAACCACCTTCCTGAAGCTACAGATGGCACTGGAGACTGCCACCCCCACAGAGCTGGTTCCTGCTATGTCCCAGAGTACCTACCCCTGGGACATAGCTGTTTGCTATGGCTTGGCCGGATGCTTTCCCACTCCCACCCAGCCATAGCAAACTGTGCTCTGTTTTTAAGCAAGCAAGAACATTCTGCTCTTGCTTGCTCAAAGTGGAGCACAGTTGCTTTGACAGAGAGGTGGTTGCATGGGAGCAACTCCCTCTGTGTCAAAGCAATGCTGGCTCTCACAGGAGGCCAGAAGGGCCCGCGGGGGACTTGAGGCTTCCCCCGTGTCCCAAACACTAGAAAGTGAGACAAGGGCACCAACATTAGAGGCCGGGCCCCAGCAGACAGGGTATCCAGAGACAAAATCAGCAAGGGAGGGGGGTTACGCAGCTCCCTCCCATTATTTGTTTGAAAAAATAGGTCAGGCCCCAGGGGATGGGGTCCATGGGTCAGAATAAGCCTAGAAAGCGGACTGCTTTGGGGGCAGGAGGCATGATTGCAGACTGGTAGGGAAAGGGGACGTGGCCTCTGAACACCTCCCAGCAATCCCACTGTGTGGGACTTACTAAAGGTAACAGGGGGTCTTGTTGGACTCCAAGTACATTTCCAGTGAATTTTTCATTGTATTTCCTACCTATAACATCCCTGCAACCTTAGGTTTTTTATGGGAATTTCCATGTATTTAAATGGTATTTCTTAACTTTAATGAACCCTGTAATCTTTAGTTTTATTTGTGAATTTCTGCAGTTATGAGTGAATGTATGAGTAGCTCCGTGAGTGGATGTATTGGTGTCTGAGTGAGTCTGTCTGGCTGTGGGAGTGCCAGAGTGGATTTGTGAATGTCTACATTTCAGTGATGGTCTCCCAGTAGCTGGGTCAGTAACTGACCCATAATGGAACTGCAGCAGCCCCCTTTTCAATAAAGAGTCCACAGTTTTGCATAAAATATTTACACAAGCGGAGTTATTTCTACTGGTTAATCACTACGTGGTACCTCCTTGGGTAAATATCCTGTATGTATTCACCACTATAACTACATAATGCCGCACAAGGAAATGTCACCAGTGATGAAATGCGATTGTTCCTCATTTATCTGTATTCAGAAGTTAGTGATAACATGAATGTTCTTATAGAAAATAGGACAAGAGTATAAAAAGGCAAATCTGCACCAGACAAGGGTACTACTTCTTAACTATATAAAGTAAGTGCATCTGTGTTTGGTGGCGATGTCGACATATTGCTCAGCATCACAACGGGGGTCAAAATTGGTGGGAAAAGTGCTTTCAGCCCTCATGGTAATTTACCCATCTTTCCGGCAAAATGGAGGAAGCTTTGTGCATACTATTCAGGTGGATGGGTCAGGGCGAAATCGGAGGTGCATGCAAATGATTTCCATATTTGCAGGCTCCTAGTAATTTAAAGGGGGAACCATGTAGTCTTCTCTGACCAGGAGAGGGCAAGAAAGAACTCACTCATCATAGTCACTTCAAGTTGCACTCCAATAGATCTACAATGCATTCACCTCCATGAAGGATTTCAGCATGTTTTTCAATATGGAATTCCTAGGTAAAATACACTTTATTTGCTAATGCCAAGCCCAGGAGTTACAATCCTTTGTCCTTTAGAGAAGCAAAGCTTCAACTGAGGCACTTGCTATGCTTACATTTGTAAGTGGTTCCTGTTATGGTTTCATTTCTTTTAAATGCGCAACAGGATCAGAATGGAAGCTCGCCTGGCTGTTTGTTAAACAAGAGTCCACACTTTTGCACAAACTGTCCATGCAATTTGCGTACTTTCTACTGGTTAGTGAGTGAGTGGTATCTCATTGGGTGAATGTGCATTGTGTATTCTACAGTATAGCTGCATAACAGACCAAGAGAAAATGTCCCTAGCAATGATTTGTACATATGGCAACATAATCGTTCCTCATGCCTCTTTCTGCAGAAATCTGTGATAACATGAATCCTTTAACACAAAGGATAACATGACTCAAAAGAGGTAAATCTACACTAAACGGAGAAATTTCCTCTTAGCTATATGAAGTAACTGCTTCATTGTTTGGTAGCGATGTCCTCTTATTAGATGGCATCAGGAACGCATCATGAATATTGGTGCAAAAAGTGTTGGGGGCTTTTGGTACGCTGCTCATTATCCTGGCATAAGGTGGGATGACCATTGCATTTGAGGGTTTTTACTGTGGTTGTGAGGTGTGCTTATTAATCTATTGTTTATATTAATATATATATTTTTTTTAATGTGGGAGTTGTGCACCCGTCGCGATGGAATTGCGACATTTTGACAGAAATTAAACTGATGTAAAGACACTTTAAAGGTTTTATTTAAGGTAAGTGTGATACTAATAAAAAAATAGTAAGTAAACAAATTGTATCATTTTAAAAGAAAACAATTAAAAGGTTATTTTAATACTTTTTATGGAGTTGTGACATCGATGTGCACTGTGCTGGCACATATTTGTAAATCTGCAGTGGATACACAACTCCGGTGTAATGTTTGCAGTAGTAAAACACTCATATAGACATTTTTACATTTTTCTTTAAAGTAAGAGGTTTAGTAATACAAAAATACATTTAGTATTATTATAGTGCAAATACATTTTAAAGTTTGTTTTCATGTATTTTGTGGAGTTGCAGCAGTGCTGCGATGCAAGCGTGAAGTCGTTGCACATACCAGGTGACACAGGACAAATGGATTTGATCAGTTAAACAACTTTGCATGAATAATAGACGAAACCCTACCCATTTTCATTATCTTTTTTTGGAGTGTGTGGGTGGGGTAAGAGGGTGCATAATGGCTGTATGGATAAAGGAGTCGGTTTGTGATTATCTCCATGAGGGAGTGAGTTGCTGTGTAAGTGTCTGTATGGATGAGAGAGTGGGTGTCTGACTGGCTATATGAGTGAGCAAGTGAGTGCTTGTATGAGTGAGTGAGTGGGTACATGAGTGACTGTATGGGTGAGTAAATGGATGTGTGAGCGGCTGCATGGGTAAGTGAGTGGTGGCGTAAATGGCTATATATTTGAGTGAGTGTGTGAGTGGCTGTGTGAGTAAGTGTAAAGTTACATGAATGTCTGTTTGGGTGACTGAGTGGGTGTGTGAGTGGTTGTATGGGGAATGTGTGAACTTATGAGTGCTTGTGTGTGAATGAGGTAATCTGTTATGGATTGTATAGGTGAATGAGTGCATGCATGAGTAAGTAGGTGTCTGAGTATCTGTATATGTGACTGAGCATATGCGTGTGTTTATGTGTGTGTGATAGAGAATGTATGATTGGCTGTTTGGGTGAGTGAATGGTGTGTGACTAGCTATATGGGTGAGTAAAAGGGTGCATGCATGCCTGTATAGGTGAGTAAGCTGGTATTTGAGTCGATATATGGTTGAGTAAGATGGTACATGAGTGGCTATATGGGTAAGAGAATGCATGTGTGGCTGCAAAGGTGAGTGGGTGAATACTTGAGTCACTCAATTGGCCAGTGAGTGAGTGTGTGAGTTGCGTGAGTGGGTACATGAGTGACATACAGGTGAGTGAGTGAATGTGTGAGTGGATGAGGGTGTGCATGAGTGTGTGCATGAGTGGTTGTGTCATTGAATATATAGGGGAATAGGTGCATGTCTTAGTATCTGTATGAATGAGTGGGTATCAGACTATTTCTTTTGGGTACCTGAGTGGGTGTGTCAGAGGCTGTATGAGTGAGTGAGAGTGTAGGTGACAGGCACTATAGGTGAGTAAATGGATGTCTGATTATATGTATGGGTGACTGTGTGTTTATGTGAGTGGTGTACAGGTGAGTGAGAAGATGTGTGAGAGGTTTTATGGATAAGTAAGAGAGTGCTAGTGTGGCTGTATGGGTGACTGAGCAGATCTGTGTTGCTGTATGGGTGTGTAGGAGGGTATATTAGTAGCTGTGTGGGTGAGATAGTGGCTGTGTTACTGGCTATATTGGTGAGTGAGATGGTGCATGAGTGCCTACATGGGCAATCGAGTGGATGTGTAAGTGGCTGTATGGATTGGTGAGAGGGTGTGTAAGTGATAGTATGAGTGAGTGATTGGGTATGTGAATGGGTGAGTCAGTGGGTACATGAGTGGCTATATGGGTGAGTGAGATGGTGAATTAGTGGCTGCATGGGTAAGTGAGAAGATGTGTGAGTAGCTCAATATGCAAGTGAGCGGCTGTGTGAGTGAGTGAGTAGGTGCATGAGTGACTATGGGTGAGTGAGTGGGTATGTGACTGACTGTGTGACTGAGTGAGTGGGTATATTAGTTGTTATATATGTGAGTGACCAGGTGTGTGAGTGGTTGCATGGGTTAATGAGTGCATAGGTGAGTGTATGGATCAGTGAGTGCTTGTGTCTGTGAGTGCTGTAGAGGTAAGTGAATGGCTGCTTGAGTGGTGTATGAGCAAGTGTTTGTGTGAATGGCTTTATTGGTAAACACCTTGGTGAGTGAGAACCTATAATAGTGTGTGAGAGGGTGCATGCCTGGCTGTATGAGTGAGTTAGTATTTGAGTGCTTGTATGATTGAGTGAGAGGGTATATGAGTAGTTATATGGTTGAGTGGGTATCTGAGTATATCTATGGGTGACTGAGTAGCTGTGACTAGCTTTATAAGTGGCTGAGTGTGTGAATAGTTGTATGAGTGAGAAGATGCATGAGTAGCTGTATGGGTGAGTGAGTGGGTGTGTCAGTATATGTATGAGTAAATGAGTGGATATATAAGTAGCTCTATGGGTGAGTGAAAGTGCATGACATTGCTGAGTGGGTGTTTGAGTGGATGTATGGGTAGCTGTACGGGCAAGTGAGTGGCTGTGTAAGTGTCTTTATGGATGAGTCGGAATGTGAGTTGTTGTATTAAGTGAGGGAGTGGATGCATGAGTGGTTATATGGATCAGTGAGTGGGTGCTTTAGAAGATATGAGTGAGTGTGCAGGTATGCAAGTGATTGTATGGGTGAGCAACTAGGTGTCTCAGCATCTGTATGAGTGGGTATAAAAGGTTCTTGCATGGCTGTATTGGTGAGTGATTGGATGTGTGAGTGGCTGTATTTGTGAGTGAGTATCTGTGTAAGTGGTTGAATGGGTGAGTGGGTGGGTGACTGAGTAGCTGTATGAATGAGTGAAAGGATGCACGAATGGCTTTATGGGAGAGTCAATGGGTATATCAGTAGCTGAATAGGTGATTGAGTACCTTTGTAAGTGGTATTTGGATAGGTGAGTGAATGCATAAGCACTATATGGGTGTGTAAGTGTCTGTATGGATGAATGAGTAAATATGTGAGTAGATGAATCTGGGAGATAGGATCATTTGCCAGAGCTCAGGAAAGCAACAATCAATTGCATATTTTAGAGGCACTAGGTGTATCTTGATACATCTAAGCACTTGTAACTCAAAAACCTTTCGTAAAAGAAAAAGAAAAGATCTATTAGTTATCATTTGATTTACAAAATTCATAACATACCAGTACACATTGTTCATGCTGCATCTCAATAAAACACTTAATTTTCTTTTTTTACTCTTCTCAGCTTTCACAATTTTACATCATGAATGATATACTATATGAAGCTTCATCCTTGAGCAGTGGGGAAAAACAAATGTATAGATTGTAGAAAAAACATAACTGCACTGTACATCACTGTAAAGAAGTGACACTTTGCATTGGACTCTCATAACACTGTCATTTTGCCTACATTTAGTACACCAATGTAAACAAATGTACCTTAAAACCTTTCCCTTTATTATTGTAGCTAGAGCATAACTACTAATAAATGTAAACCACATGTCCATTATGGACATTCCTTTGAAAACATCACCTGTTGAGGTCTAAAAAGCTGATGATGTCTATACAAAACAAGGACAAATAACACATATTTAAGAGAAAGTGGTTCATGTGGACAATGTACAGGATACTTAATATAGTTGGTGGACAATGGTATTTACTATTGGTATACAGATGTCGGAGCAGAAGACCAATCACACAGAATGCAGTACACAGGCCAATAATGTTAGTGCAAATAGTATATTTATATTGTACTACTGTCGAAACAAAAGTGCTCAATGTCCCAAGTGAACTGGAACCTATATTACCAGAGTGGCAATTTATAACATATATTGAGGTTCCATAATCAACAGAAATGACCATTTGTTCATTACATAGTAATTGTTCCTAGCCTTCTACCACACATTTGTGAGGGCTATCAATTGATTTATTTAGATATGTTTCAATGGTTTTTCAATTCTACCTCCAGTAAGGGGTCTCATCAGGACCTACCAGTAAGGGACACTTGAAATTAGATTAATAATAAATTGTCAGAAAGTTGTGCATGTTGATTATGTGCTCTGTAGATAAGCAGTGAAAGCAGCAAATAAAAAATGTTTCCCAGTGACAGCTTCGCTACTGATGTACAGTGGAATTAGCTTAAATGAAGAGCATTGACATTGTTTCTTCTTGCACAAAAATCCATGCTCTATTTTATCTTTTCCTTTGGTATAAATTTATTTCTGTGTGTCATTTAACTGTGCTACTAACGGTTTCAAATCAACACTTTCCTCTCTTGCTTGTTTCATTATAGTCTCTACCTCACTCATGGCTGTGGCTGCTTCATTTTGAATAATTGGTTGTCCAAGTGGATCTCAACTCAGTGGTGCAGAACTTTGGCTGCTTTGTTAACTCTCCTTACCTACTTCAGTAGCAATAGTTTATTCCTCTTCAATCTCATCTTTCGATTTTTTAAAGTCGCTTGAAAAGACTGGACACTGAATGCTGTCTTTTACAGCATTGAAAGTGTCTTCTTAGCAGTCGGAGTCCCTAAGTAGTTTGTATTCCGCATGCCATGGCTTGAACAATTGCAGAGGTGCCAAATAGAAAAGCTCTCTTCTGCCTGCAGTTTGGCAACTCAGATTTCTGTGGTTAATTTGATTTAGTTTCTATGTCTCACCAAACAAATATAACATCCAACTACCAAAAATTTTCCTTCTTCTATGTTTTCAGTTATATTCTTTTGTATCAGTAGCGTTGAAGTATTTCATGAAGGCACATGTCTTCTAGATGTGAACGCCTTCTTTGATAGTACGTATCCAACATATTTGTCTTCACAATGTTTATGCTAGAAACTGAATTGCTGGGAAAGACATTAACGCTCTATTTCATATACTTACTAGATCTAGACTTACCTAAACAACCTCCCTTGACTATAAGAACAAACTGGTCAAGCTCAACCGGTCACAGCACTCATAGGAGCTCATCTTTCAATGGGAAAGAATTTTCAAACTGCAGCTGTACAATTTATTAGACTCTTTTCTGCTGAAATCTCATCCCACAATTTTTTCTTCTTTGTATTCTCTGATTTGATTTTGTAATGTATGAAGTGATGTACTGAGCAACAGCAATGGATTTGTCTGCAGCAAATTGTAGATCGGTTTTGGCATTCCACATCTTCAGAATCACAGTCATTAATATACTTGGAGGCATCTGTTCTTCTTAGGATGCATGTGTTTTTCAGTGATTTCAGTGTCAATGTATGCTTGACTGCAGACTTAAATCTGAACACTCTTACTTGCGAAATCCCAGCTTGTGGGAAACCAAATCGACATCTCATGTAGAGTTTTCTCTGCATTTGTATTTTCGATGACAGTACCTCCCACATCTAGGAGTATAAAACCATACAACTTGTTGTCTTAAACCTTTTTCACCACTGTGTTTTGGGATAGCGCATGTCACATACTGATCTATGAAAGGCAAGGCAGATTCTTCAGTGTCTGTTCCAAACTTTGTTGCATTTTTTATCCACAAAAGCATACATATATAAGAAATCAGTAACGTTACCAAGAGGAGGATTACTTTTGCTGCAGAAGAATTCGTGGCTTTAAACCTGTGGTTAAAATATCTGCAAACATTTGCGGGCTCCAAGGAGCAAAATTCTCCTGCTGGCTTAACTTTGATGTTCTTTATTTTTGAGTTTGCTTCAATCAAAAATTCAAGCAGGTCCTCCCAGGCATGCTCAGCACAACTGTCAGAAACCTAGATTTTTCAACATACATTTCAGGTCCCCATGACGGCGATACCAATACCCGTAGGTGCCACGTTGGCAGACCATCAAATTAATAAAGTTGTACTCCAAGTTTTCATCCTTCCCATGAAGCCTGCAGACACATTTTGAAGATTAACTCCTGCCTTCAGTATATGGTTGAACTCCGGACAAGTTACTCTCAAACAGAAGATAAGATATGTAGGGAATACACTGTCGAAATCTTGGATCCTCCAAGTCTAACCTTTTTGACTGGTATTCAGCTGCTGGTATCTGTACAGGGCGGTCATCAAAGCGGCCACCATTTAAAAACAGCGAGCTTCTAAACCTTTCTCCCAAACTCATGGAAACTCCTTTTACTTGCTTCATTAGAAAGAGATCAATATTGTTACCAATCACTTCTTCAAAATGCAGAGGATATATGCTGTAGTGTTCATAAATCTCTTCAAATTGATCCACTTTTTTGATCACTCCACTTGATGGTGATGTTTCATCCTCTACATATGTCATCATAAACAATTTGATACCAACATTTTTGTACCAGGTATAATATTGCTTTTTTAAATTTTACTGATATCCATAAACTCTTGCCAGATTTGCTTATTCTTCCTAGGAACACTGTCTACTGGAATGACAAGTGGTTCATGATCTTCTCTGTGTACAACAGTTTAAATATTATGTTTACAATCTAAAAGTAAGTAGACTACTCTTCCTTTAAGGTGTTTGTGAAGGTTACTTTGTGGGAGCTCCCCTGTCTTAGGCTCCAGACAAACTATAGCCTAAAGTGGATGTCCACATTGTGAGAGAATAGATTCATAAACATGTAGGTCTTGACGTTCCTATGAATACATACTAATTCTACATTTTTATGTACTGCTCTAGCTGGAATTTTGTTGTCATCTAATTTATCGTAGCAGAATCTACATATAACTTGTTGTGTGGATAACTCAAACTGATCCTCTACAAATCAATAAACAGCCAACTCTTGCCACTTACCTTTGTTCTCCTGTACAGTTTTTGAGACTATAACAAGAATGCAAGGTTGGCTTTTGTAGTGAGTATGTAAATGTAAATGTTTTGAGCTTATATAGCGCACAGCTACCCGCAGTGGGTTTCCCGGCGCTTGCTTAGGGAACCCGTCCTGGTATTCCCCTGTGAGATAACCCCGGCAGGGTATCCACAAGGTGAAAGCCAGGCATCCCGCCGCGAGGGGCCGTTGTGGAGATTAAGCAAGCTATTGCCCTGAGTCGCAGAGTGTGAACCCGTGAGTCGAGAAGGCACCGGAGCGAGAATTATCGAGTCCGTGGAATTTTTTAGCCCAAGACCCGCCGAGGCGGGGAATTGAACACTGGTCCAGGGCCGATCTCAGCTTCCAGGTCTGCCGCCTCTAACCCCTGAGCCACACTTCTCCACAATTACAAACACAGTTTGCATTCTCAGAAGAAACTAATATTTGTGTTGTGTTCTTTCACGCCTCCACATACCAACTCCTCATTCTCTCCACACTGCTCTTCAGGACCAAAGAAATAAATTGAACATCTTCACAAACTTTTTCTACCACTGCTACTGTACCATGCAAAAGAGCTTTATCCATTTTTCCTTAACATAGGACAGGGGTTTTTACATAGTAAAGCCTCTTAACTAAAATTCACATTTTAGAGTGGGGAACGGCTAAAATTATGAAGTGGAGAAAGCTGCTGTGGCACACTTTCTTTGATAGACATGCCAGTGAATATCCCTGTAAATGTGTCTGCTTTCTTACTTTGCCTGGATCTAATACTTGCAAAATTAAAATTTTCTATTTCAGACTTTTGCATGGAAATTACGTAGGAAACTTCTCAATACATCAATAGATTCCTCCCAAAACTTTTAAATACAGCTATAGTTCCATTTGTATACAGGGGACTGTCTATGTCTTCTTATATCTAGTCACCTATTACTTCCTCAACAATCCTTTTGGAATGAGAATGCCATGCTGTACCTCATAACATTGACCTGTTCTTTCAACTGCATGCACTAATGTGTTCTGTTGTAAGTAGCTTTCTTCATTAAAGAAAGGTTCAGAATTGGTAGTATGCTTACATTCGCCACTGAATATTTTGAAAAACCTTGGACCCTTAACCAGTCTTTTTCTCAGTTTTTTTCTATTCATACAGGACACTGTTTTATTCTGTGTTCTCATTCTCTTTACTATTAAGATAAATAGTTTACACTTCAAGGCAAATGATTTATCTACTACACTCTCTATGTGTTATTTTTGCTTGTAAGCTGCTGTTCTTCTCCTACTCTACTTTATATTTCGTTCCAAATATTATACTACCTTACTTCTAAACATTCTTCTTCTTATGCCTTAGTAATGTTTCTGTCTTACTGTCAGATTAATTCTATTTTTAGAACTTTTTTCAACTTGGAGCATGAGTTACTGCTTTCTGGTTCTGAGTTCTTGGGACACCTTCCTTTATATTCACATCATTTTTCACAGTTTACATTATTCGAAAACCTCCTTAGTTCTTCTACCAGCAGATGTTCTTTTTTCATCTTAAATTGTTCTGTTTGAACATAACTAGATATCTAAAAACAAAATATAGTATATATTCTTCAAGCAACAAAATATGTACATAATTCTTTATGTCAATATTTTATTTCACTACACACATGAAAAAATAAAAGTGTTGTACTTCCTATCAATCTGCATGTCTTACCTTCTAATATCATGTAATACCATCCTATGGCCTACCTACTGCCTCCTGCAGAGGTCACTTATATGTAGAGAAACTGCAGTTTAAAGCTTGACAAAGGGGTTTTAAATGGCAAGTCAACTAGTCAGAAAAATGGCACACACTTGATCTATAGTAGCAGTCATAAGATATGTTAAAGGGCCACATGTCTGGATGGGTAACTTGATTGTGTCTCTCTTTGGGCTGATGCAGAGTCCAAAGTCCTATTTTCAGTGATGGAGTCTTCTTTGTGTCTCTTCTCAAATTCCGAATTAGATCTGAAGTTCTTGTACCATGGGCTCCAGAATCCTAGTTAGGAGGACGTCAAGGGCGTGAGGGACAGATGCCAATAGAGTACTGGTCCGTGCAGCGAATCTACCCCTGAAATGACAAAATACTGTGGGTTTTTGTCATTGATCTATCCAGAATACTCTATTTTAGGGTCTGTCAAAA
Source organism: Lissotriton vulgaris (assembly GCF_964263255.1). Classification (NCBI taxonomy): domain Eukaryota; kingdom Metazoa; phylum Chordata; class Amphibia; order Caudata; family Salamandridae; genus Lissotriton; species Lissotriton vulgaris. Next base: position 951,119,625 of record NC_141691.1, read on the forward strand.
CAGCAGAATGCTTCTTCAGCTGTAGAGACTTATTAGCCTACCCTAAATTTGTGGCTAACCTTTTGGGGTGTAAGCCTCTTGACTACCCAATTTTCTCACCTGTTGGCTGGACAGGGCAGGACGCGGATTGTCCTCAAGGGTGGGAAAAGAGATTACATATCAAAAGTGGTGAAAGAGGCTCACCAACTTGACTACTGTTAACTCAAGCTTTCCTGGAAGGATGGTGATGTGACCTCCTTCCTGACCAGGACTTGGCCCCGCCCCGTGGAAACGCGAGCAAATCCCACCAGGAGGGAAGACTCTTGCCTTGGCTGAAATTGGCTCAGGGAAACCTGCCAAGACACTGGAACTTTGAATACTAGGGGGGCACTGATGAGGGCGGCACACCTCTGCATGTCAGCTCACGCTTAGGATAAGGCATAATGTTTGATACCAAACATGACACAATTTGTTAAATAATGCAGCTGGCTATCTCTAGTTTCCTGTGTAGTCAGTGCATGTAAATTTATTGACCGCTGGTCCTTTACAGTAAAACCTTGTTTTACAGGATTTCTGTAGGGATATATATATATATATATATATATATATATATATATATATATATATATATATTACCTACTGGCGATAGCCAGTAGGTATATATAGTTAGGATTATTTGTCTATGGAACTTTTGAAAATTCTATGTCTAATAACTTTGGCGTTTGTAGACGGAATCGGCTGAAATTTTCAGGAAAATGGCACATTTTGTTTCTGAGCAGCCCCTGAAAATTTGGGGGGGGTTCGTCAAGGGGGGGCCGAGAAAAAAGGGGGGTCCCAAAACGCGTTTTTCCCATGTTAATTTCCATAGGGCGTTTGGCCTCACTTTTAGCTCGAACGGCTGAATGGATTTGCATGAAACTTGGCAAAATTGTAGGGACTGTTAGCCCGATGTGCCTTTGCTGGGTCTCAATATATGTGCTCCAGTGGATTTTGAGAAATGAACGTTTTAAAAAATTTATATATCTGTGACAGCGTCCCAGATAGCGCTCCAGATCGCGTACTTTTCGCGTCACGGAGCTTTGCGAAGCGATGCTGATTGGCTCTCCGGTGTCTGTCAAAATTCTAAACAGTCCGGAGCGGCCGCCATCTTGTCTCTCGGTGGGATCGAGAGACAAGAAGAGGTGAAAATTGAAGGGGGAATTTAATGAAAGGGGGCAAGGTAGACCCCTCTTGACCCCCTAGGAATGATGTTGGGGTTATTAAAGGGTCCCGTGGGGAAAATTAAAAAAATGTGATTTTTCACGGTAGAAGCGCTTCTCGGTTCGCAAATTAACGGCTGAATGGATTTGCACGAAACTTGGCAAAATTATAGGGACTGTTAGCCCGATGTGCCTTTGCTGGGTCTCAATATATGTGCTCCAGTGGATTTTGAGAAATTAACGTTTAAAAAACAGGTATATCTGTGACAGCGTCCCAGATCGCGTACTTTTCGCGTAACGGAGCTTTGCGTAGCGAAGCTGATTGGCTCTCCGGTGTCTGTCAACATTCTAAAGAGTCCGGTGCGGCCGCCATCTTGTCTGTCGGTAGGATCGAGAGACAAGAGGAGGAGAAAAACGAAGGGGGAATTTAATGAAAGGGGGCTAGGTAGACCTCTCTTGACCCCCTAGGAATGATGTTGGGGTTATTAAAGGTTCCCGTGGGGCAAAAATTAAAAAATTGATTTTTCGAGGTAGAAGCGCTTCTCGGTTCGCAAACTGGTAGCGAAACGTGAATTCGCCATTTTGTGTTTCGATTTCATTAAATTACTAGGTATAAGGGGGTACGGGAGACGTATCCTGACCCCTTTTGTTTTCTGAGGGTGGCTGAGGAGGCTCATATATGTTGATACATGTCTTCCAGCGGCTGTGCGTGAGCGTTTTTTTTTTTGTTGCGTGACGTCTGTTAACGTTCGATTCGATGGAAATCAGGAAGTGTTGACCGCCATTTTGTCACTGCGAGTAAATATTTTGTTTTAAATAATTGTTATAAATTAATCCTTATTGATAAACATTGTCTGCGCCATCTTGTCTTTTTTGCAATGCCACACTTTTGTTGAGCACGGCAGCCATTTTAGATGCCTTGACCAGACCCACTCTCTGCACGCCGCTGATCCTCAGCATGGCTCCTCACCCTCGCAAGCATCTCCCCCACGCACTGGTCACCCCCGCTCTCTCTCTCATGCATGGGCCAGAAACCTCCTCCCATGTGCGCTGCTCTTCCCTGAGAATCAAACCCTGTGCCCGCCCGGCACCACCCTTTCACCCTATTCACTACCGCACCCTCTGACACTCTTCTTCCTCTGTGTCCGATTGTTCAGGCCGGTCCCAGGCTATCACCTAGCCCTGCAGATGTAGTTTATGGCCCCAGCTGTAGAGAATCACCCCTCTTCAAAGGAGTTACAGTAGATCTGTCACACCACACGCGTTCCTACTATCTGATAACCATTCTGTATTGTGCTTGGGGAGGGGATTCTCACTGTGAGGGTGTGTGGGACCGAGCCTGAAGCGGAAGATTCCAGGAATGCCTCTTTGTACATCAAAGTTTTTACAATTATGTGTCACATTATAAATATATAGTACTCCAACAAAGTAGGATTATAACACTTTAATAACTTTTAAATATATAGAACGCAACAAAAACAGTAAATACATTTGAAAAAAGAAGCAACAATGGTCAGTAGCTGTGTTTTGTGCGAATAGTCCCAAGGCAGCACAACGTGCTGAGTTCTGGAGGGCACCCAGGTGATGTTACCTGGGTGCCGCACTGGTTTTTGGTATCCTACAATGCAGCTCCGAAAAACGGCGTGGGGCGTCCCGGGGGTGCGCGGGGAGGCCTCGTCAGTAGCGGTCTGTTGTGCGAATAGTCCCAAGGCAGCAGAACGCGCTGAGATGTGGATGGCACCCAGGTGATGTCCAGTAAGTTGTCGCACTGGTTTTGGCATCCTACAATGCTGCTCCGAAAAACGGCGTGGGGCGCCCCGGGGGGGGGGGGGGGGGGGGAGGCGGCGTGAACGGGTCTCCCCAGGTGGAGGCTCGTCGGCTGTACTGGGGCGCCCCTTTACCGTTTCAGTTGCCATTCCGCCCGCTTTTGCTACACTGTGCCTCATCCGCCATTCAGCTGTTTATCGCCCGCTCTTGCGGCTACAGCGTCTCGCTCACCATGTAGTTGAGTTGCGCCCACTCTTGCGGTGCAGCGATAGGCGGCTGCCACAGGACTCTTAAAATGGCGGACGGCTCTTCGGATTTGGGCCTGGTCCACTAACATGGCCCTGGGACACCTTGGAACTCGGACGTCCCCTGAGCCTTGAAGATTTTACAAAAGTCTTGGGGGCTCCCGACTCCTGCAGGCTTCCGGTGGGGAGCGGCTGCCATGATTGCTCACGGAATGACCATGACGGAGCCACGAGATGGTGGTGCTCTCAGGCTGACGCCAGCTTTAGTCTGAAACATCTAGAAACAAGGTGGGGCTTTCATCGTTTGGGAAAAAAAATGTTTTAATCCAATGAAAAGTGATATTTTTAGGTCATATGATCAAGCCTTCCCTCATTAGGAAACCAAAAGTAAAATGAACCAATGAAAAGTTTTATAAAGAAGTCACATGACCTGTTATGCTTACGTTACGCGCTGCTATAAAAAGCGTAGAAAATCCGTTGGCACGTGAGGCGGCGTCAGTAGCGGACCGATGTGCGAATAGGCCGAAGGCAGCACAACGCGCCGAGATCCGGATGGCACCGAGGTGGTGTCCAGCAAGTTGCACTGGTGTGGCCATCCTACAATGCTGCACCGAAAGTCGGCGTGGGGTGCCTGGGGGGGGGGGGGTGGCGCAAACTGGCCTCTCTCGCCTCCCCAGGTGGAGGCACCTGATGTGCAGTGCGGCGCCCCTTATCTTTTCACTCAACGTCCAGCAGAGTTGCGCCCGCACTTGCTGCTACAGTAGGCCGAAGGCAGCACAACGCGCCAAGATCCGGATGGCGCCGAGGTGGTGTCCAGCAAATTGCCGCACTGGTGTGGCCATCCTACAATGCTGCACCGAAATTCGGCGTGGGGCACCCCGTTGGCCTGTGAGGTCGCGTCAGTCAGTGGGGGCTGTTTGAGAAAGCAATGTGATGCTGTGCGTCGCCCCCAAGATGGAGGCTCCTCGGCTGCAGTGGGGCACCCCTTGGTGTTTCACTCCCTATCCAGCTGAGTTGCGTCCGCACTTGCGGCTACAGTAGGCCGAAGGAAGCACAACGCGCCGAGATCTGGATGGCACCGAGGTGGTGTCTAGCAAGTTGCCGCACTGGTGTGGCCATCCTACAATGCTGCGCCGAAAGTTCCATGGTCCGGCGGAACTTTTTTCCTTTTCCTTTCTGCATCTTGTCCCACAATCCGTTTAACCTTTAGACACGACCAGGTCCCTGAATGTGTGCAGGGGGACGCTATTGATTGAATCAAAATGGCGGCTTCACACAAAGCTGACTCAAGCGTTGCTGGTGATGCTATACAGACAAAAAATGGTTTTCATTTTGTACATTCTTCAGGATTTTTCCATCCAAGTCTGCTTGAGAGTTTGTAGAACAATGGCTTTAGATCTTGCCCTCCCCTCTTTTGACTGTTGCTCTTGTTGCCTATGTCTTCTGTTGTCATTTAACTAAACCTTTTTTGACTGCAGAAAGGGGTTCTGGTCCGACCGCTGGTTGGTGGAGATATTTTGACTATATCCTGGACCTGCCCGGCCTCGCCCAAAATGGCGCCGGTATAAATGGGACTCGTACCTCCTTGTTGTGTACTGGTTGCACAACCTTGATATCACGAGATACATATGCAGTTTTGAAGCACATGGCGGGCGGGAATGAGAATTGATTGAATATTTCGACATCCCTATTGATATTAAGTTCTGATGTGTTATTGATTACTGTACTATTGAAAGTTCGAATTAACGTCACCCATGGTACTTGCCCGCAAATGTATATCTAGATAATTTTATTGTAAGTGGCCCTGTCGTATTTTAATTACAAAATGTACGTCCACCGATTCCGCAACTGTTAGACACCTTAGTTCTTGCAACCTAATGGCCCGCTCGTTGCGTTCCTCTACAGTGTAAATGTCTCCTCATCATATACGATTCCAGTTTGCTCCGTGGCCGGCCCACGTGGTTATAGGCCCGTATTTGTATACTGACATTTTCACAATAAAGGTTTTTAAAACAAAACATGGTAGTAGTATTTACATTGGTAAAGTTTTTAATTTTAGTCACTGTTTTCGAATCAGTAAAAGGCAAGTGAAATAAAGCAGTCCAATTACATGACCGATAAAAGGTATAATACGCAGGAACGCAGTAAAGATAAATGGTCAAGGGCTGTTGTGTTTTTTACTCCTGCAACATAAAGTGATCAATAAGAATCTGATATTCGGGCGTATCGGCGACTAAGACAGCAGGCCGAGCATCTTTTGCTCAACGGCTCCGTCATGGGACGAAGAAACGCCCTTTTGCTAGAAAAAGGAATATATTTTACTTGCAGGACAGTTGTAAATTTTCCGGGAAAATACATTAGCCTGGAACATTATAACATATATGTTTAAGAAAAAATAATGTTCGAAAGCAATAAAAAGCGTAATTTTTAGGTCATATGACCAAGCCTTTCATCATTAGTATAACAAAAGTAAAATGAACCAATGAAAAGTTTTATTAACAAGTCACATGACCTGTTATGCTTACGTTACGCGCTGCGCGCCGCGCCCCGGATCCCTTCCGGGAAGCTGCGCTTCGCGCACTGGAGTACTTCCGGGTGCGCTAACGCGGTGTGTCATATAACGCATTACGCGACAACGTAGGTCCAGAATATAGTCAAAATGTCTCCACCAACCAGCGGTCGGAACACAACCCCTTTCAGCAGTCTAAAAAGTTCTGTTAAATGACAACAGAAGGGACAGGCAACAAGAACCATCAGTCAAAGAGGGGAGGGCAAGTTCTTCCCTACCGGGTCACGTTGGGGCGCTACCGGAACTGATCGAATTGGTAGTCTACAGTGTTTCTGGATGTTTCAGACTGAAGCTGGCGTTAGCATGAGAGCACCACCATCTCGTATCTCAGTCGTGGCCATACCACGAGCAATCATGGCAGCCGCTCCCCACCAGAAGCCTGCGGGAGTCGGGGGCCCCCAAGACTTTTGTAGAATCTTCAAGGCTCAGTGGACGCTTTCGAGAATGGGGCCCAAGCCCTAGCAGACAAGCGTCCGAGTTCCAAGGTGTCCCATGGCCATTTTAGTGGACCACGCCCAAATCTGAAGAGGCGGCCGCCATTTTGAGAGTCCTGTGGCAGCCGCCTATAGTTGCATCGCAAGAGCGGGAGCAACTCAACTACATGGTGAGCGAGACGCTGTAGTCGCAAGAGCGGGCAGTAAACAGCTGAATGGCGGAAGAGGCACAGTGTAGCAAAAGCGGGCGGAATGGCAACTGAAACGGTAAAGGGGCGCCCCACTACAGCGTGTCTTCAGGTCAAACGGATTGTGGGATAAGGTCCAGAATGGAAGAGTCATCAAAAGGCAAAAAGTTCCGCCGGACCCCGGGAGCCGGCCGCCTATGTCGGGGGCGATCTTAGACCACGCCAGGGCAACACGACTTGGGGAGGGGGCAGAAGTCAAGCGCACCCTCCCAGTCCGCGCCACCACACCGTATGTTGAAAATCTGAAGCCATCGTTCTACAAACTCTCAACAAGCCTTGGATGAAAAATCTTGAAGAATGTACAAACTGAAAACCAGTTTTTGTTTGCATAGCATCAGCAGCAACGCTTGCTATCAGAATGCATGAGTTTCATGCTCGATCGATTGAGCTAGCCCGATCAGGCAACAAAAAATATAAAATAGTTATGTAAATAGTTATTTAATAAAATGTTTTACCCTGTTACTTTGCTGGTGTGTTGTATATATTTATAATATTTGCATAGAGTTTATCGTTATTTTGGGCGGGGTGGGTGGCGGAGCCGAGCTGTCTTGCAGCCATCATGGTGTGGAGCTCAGTTCATCTCACTAGTTTCATATTTCTCATGAAGGGTTGTTCCTAATGTTTCTATTTTAGCGAGGTCAAAAAGAGATCCCATTAGTGGCCTACTGATTTTGCTCGAATATTTTTTTTTTTAACACGATTTTTCACTATCTGCAAAGACTAAACAGAGTATTGCGGCTTTGTGCTTGTTAGTAAATAGAGAATGAACCAAAGAGAATAAATTCTAAAATAGTAAATGCTTGGATAACAATCAATCAAATGGAGAGACAAGCAGGCACGACGGATTACAACGGGGGCAAAGGCCTGTGTTAACTACCCTTCACTATCTGCAAAGAGAGAGTACTTCTAAGAGAAAAGAGGGGGGGGGCAGCGTTTAAAGCACATCAGCGTGCATAAACACGAAAATGTTTTTACCTATCACGTACTTGACATTTGACAGCTTTTGATATTTGTTATTAAAAAACCATTGAAATTCAATGAAAAAAACATAGGTTTTAGCCCATATATAGTTAGGGATTAGCATTTTCAAAACCTTATTTTACTCGCATAAAACCATTGAAATTCGCATATATAGTTAGATGCGCTAACTATATATCGCGCACCCGCAATCCACTGCTGATGATGTCACATATTACATCATTCATGACATGCTCAGTGACATCACTGATGACATCACTGATGACATCTCAAATGACATCACTGATGACATCACTGATGACATCTCAAATGACATCACTGATGACATCACTGATGACAACATCCAGTGACTGTATGTTTCTGTAAAGTTAAAATATGTCTTACATATTGAAGAATGAGTGGATGTATAAGTGTCTGGATGAAGGATTTAGTAGGTGCATGACTGACTGTATGAGTGAGTGATTAAATGTGTCTCACTGAGTGAATGGGTTAGTGACTAAACTGTCTTAATTTGTGCATCATTATGTCTGTTGTTCTGTAAACTGCTGCATGTGTTGATCAGTAGCTATATGAGTAACTATATGGGTTATTGATTGGTTGCCCAAGTATTTGTATGGGAGACTGAGTGTGTGTGGGTGACTGGGAGGTGTATGACTTTGTGCATAGATGTGTGAGCAGTTGATTCACTAGATGTATGGGTTAAAAGTGCATGTGGAAACAGCTGTATGGGCGGTTGACTGTGTGCATGAGTGTATTGGTGAGTGAATGGATATCTCAGTGCTACATGTCAAAGTAAGTACATATGTAAAACACAGTACATGTGAGAGTTGACATATATAAATAACTGTGCATAAGAGCCAGTGAATGTGTGAGTGGCTGTATGGATCATTGTGAACTTGTATCAGGGATTGTATAAGAGAGTAAATATGTGTTAGTATATGTTTGAATAAGTAAGGTGTGTATAACTGTATAGTAGAGGAAATGGAGGTGTGATTGATTCTTTGCATGACTGACTAGGTGTGTGAGTAACTCCATGGATGAGTGACAGTCTGTGAGTTTTTGTTTACACTGAGTGTATCTAAGGTTATATTAGAGTCTGAAGAGGTTCATCGTATTATCACATGAATGATGTCATTAGTGATGTGCTCAGTAATGTCAAATGAGATGTCAAATGAGATGTCATCAGTGATGTCATTTGAGATGTCTTCAGTGATGTCATCAGTGATGTCATTTGAGATGTCATCAGTGATGTCATCAGTGATGTCATTTGAGATGTCATCAGTGATGTCATCAGTGATGTCACTGAGCATGTCATGAATGATGTAATATGTGACATCATCAGCAGTGGATTGCGGGTGCGCGATATATAGTTAGCGCATCTAACTATATATGCGAATTTCAATGGTTTTATGCGAGTAAAATAAGGTTTTGAAAATGCTAATCCCTAACTATATATCGGCTAAAACCTATGGTTTTTTCATTGAATATATATATATATATATATATATATATATATATATATATATATATATATATATATATATATATATATGTGTGTGTGTGTCACATATGTATTAATGCACACCTTTAATATAATGCATTCTACCTCTTGGGCTTTGGAGGTTGATCTTAAGGGTGACTTATCTACAATAGGGAAGTGGTGTGGCTCTGCAGCACATGGTGTGTGCGGATGCACTCTCTAGCAGATAGTCAGCTCTTGCAGGGCTGCAGTGGCAGACCTGCAGATGTACATTTATTCAGGCCACCCAGGGTGACACAATAATATTTTGCAGCCTTGAGGACCCCTCCTATCACCCTTGCCCTGGGTACCACTGGTACTATCTTCTAGCGACTTACAAGTGGCGAGAAGGACTCACCAATTGGGTGTACCAATTCAACAGTTAGAATTTAGGGAAAAAGCACTGGCACAGGGGTCTGGTTAGCAGGTCCCAGTGCACTTGCAGACCTACAAAGTCAGCATTGAGAGCAAAAAGTGGGGGGTGACCATGACAAAAAGGTTACTTTCTATCACTTACCCTTGCAATGATTGTGGCTGTTGCTTGACCAGGGCTCACACCCCAGTTAGCCAACAATCCAATTGCTTACACTGGTGATCAGAGGTGAGGATTTGGACTTGTATGTGCAGGGCCATATCAAAATTTATGTTAAACTACCATCCCATAAATAATTTAGGATTAATCCAAGCCTTTTTAAATTCTGCGTAGCTTTCTGATTGACGGTTGTTACTTTTTTCAAAATTTAAGTTCCCTACCTCTTTGTCTGTATTAGGGAAGTTAAGAGGCTTGATATGGATTATCTCAGCAGGGCTGAACTGCAGAAACTCTGTAAAGAGAGCGGGCTATATGCAGGACAGAACACAACATAGCTGGACATTCAGATAGCTCTCCAGGCCCATGAGGAAGTTACGAGGATGTTATCCTAGCCTGAGGACTCTAAAGATGATGATCCTTATGCTGATGATCTGGAATTTGATGGGGGAATGGAGGAGGACATGGCTGTGGGCCCTGAAAAGGAGATCCCAGAGGTGGGAGTCCCTTTATTTACTGAGAGGAAATACACTGTGAGTGCAGGCAGCAGTGTGTCTTCTAGGAACCTGTTTCCAGAATATCTGATGGACAAGCAAAGCAGAGAGAGAGTTAAGGTTACAAATGGCCAAACTGATGAACAGTATAAGAATGCTGAGGGAGACTTGACTGAAAAGAAAACGCAGCCGGAGCAGGAGAGGACCCTCAAAAAAACTAGAATTTCACGCAAGACAAGGCTCAGAATGCAGCAATTGTGGCAGCTCACTTTTAGTGTCTGAAGGTGAGAAGATGGTTCACATAGTCAAAGACCTGGTACTCAACTATGTGGTGGTGGACAATTTTGACAAATGGCTTGCTGTGTATGAGATTGAACAAGGTGACCGAGGAGCTCTGAGCGTGGCTTGTGGAAACATGCCTGTAGTGGGGAGGGATGCACTACTAACACTAGCTGTAGATGACCAGACCCCCATTAAAGCCATCCTTGTCACAAAATTTGGGCTGCCCCCTGAGAACTATCACCAGAGACTTCAGGGACAGCCAGAAACCTCCACTCCAGTCTTGGGTAGACTTCTTAGATTGCTCTAATAAGGCAGTGAAGGGTTGGATGAGGGCCAACAAAGCTAATGATTATGATAGGCTGTACAACCTAATTATGAGGGAGAACATGCTCAAAATGTGTTTCCTAAATCTGCACCAGCACCTGGTGGATAGCAAGCTGACTGTCCCCAGGAAGCTTGCTGAGGAGGCGGACCTCTGGGTCAGTATCCAGGTTTCCAACAATGAACCTGCAGGGGATTCATAAAAGGGTGGTCAGTGTTCGACCCAGAATGAGGGGAATGGCAAAAACAAAAGGAGTTTTCACATTGCCATAAAAATACTTCACAGCCAGGAACTGTCCGATACAGATTACCATGCAGGGCTTCAAATACCTTGGTATTTATATCACAGCTGACCACACTAGTAGATATGTTCACAACTTGCTCCCACCCCTACGGAGGCTCAGGGGTGACCCGGAACGCTGGAAGGCGCTTCCGCTTTCACTGTTGGGAAATGCATCCTTATTCAAAATGATGTCCCTCCCCCGGTTTCTCTACGTATTGCAGAACTCACTAGACCTTGTCCCTGCAAGTAATTTTAAAGAAATTGAAAGTCTGCCACGGAGCTTGCTCTGGAGCAGGAAGCCCTGCATAGCACTGCAGAAATTGAATCTTACCTGGGTGACACCTGAGGCAACCCTTAATAGAGATGTAATTACTGACTGCCTTAAACTTGATGGTGTAGCCAATATCAAAAGGCTTACCTATGTAAAAAAGACACTGACTGAGATTGGGCATCCGGAATTCTTTCAAGACCCGAAAGCATGGAAGTTGTCTCTAGAGGGTCTTTGAAAAAAATGGTTATGGACTACCTAGCAAATAAGAGGTGGGACGAGAAAAAGCTAAAAGCACAGTTGTAGAATACCAGCAAATTGCAATCTGTGAAGGGGTTCAACAGTACCTCTTATCTGAGCCAAGCAGCTATGCCCGTACGCTACTGACCCGCTTTCGCATGGGCACCTTTTTTCGCCTGATCACTTTTCCAACCTTTAACAATTGGTCCAGGGAATGCCTAATATGCCCTTGTGATGATATCTCATTTCAATCGAATATCCACTGTGTAGTGTTCTGTTAATTCTATCAGCTACCAAGGGGGATTTCGTGAAACCTATTTTTAAAGGCCTGGGGGATCCGTACCTGTAGAGTGGCTTTTCTTAAGTTGCAACAACTAGAAAATGACTTTGTCATTCAGGCAGTATCCTGCTTTTTAAAACATGTAATCAGGTTTCGAAATTCAATGTAATGCATTAGGTAATTAATTTTGTTAAATACCTTAGTTGTCTAGGAAAGCTACGCTCTTACAATTTCCCTGTGCACACGTTACTGATTAGTTTCTTTTATGAATTGACATGTACTGCATGATACGTACTCTTACTATTAATTACCTCGTGTAAATTGTATCATGGTAAATCCTTTTAAAATGTGAACATTGTATAATGTACAGTTTCTTTTAATGTAATGTTTTACAATGTATGCTTTCATGATTTTGTTCTTGAAATCGAATAAAGCTATATTTTGATTTGATTTGAATCTTACCTGGTACGATGGTGGAATTGGCCTTCCCGACCTAAAAAAGAACTATTGGGCAGCACACCTGGCAGCCATTAAGCAGGGCACCTACAGACAAACAAATGACCCGGGATATTCTATGGATCTGTGGTTACTACCAGGGGTAAACTACAATCGCGCGCTCTACTCTGCTGCCAGGTGGCGCCACCTGACTGGGCCCACAAGACGCTTGGTGCAAATATGGCTGGCAGCTAACAGAAGCTTGGTCTAGGACCGAAAGTTTGGTCCACTAGAGGCTTCGACATGTGGGACGTGATAGGTATTTCAAAAATTGGCTATCTCTGAGCGAAGGGGGAGGTTAAATCATTTCCCGCCTTGCAACAGCAGTATGATCTAGCCCCTACTTAATACTTTCAGTACATGCAGGTGCAACATGCACTGCAATCTTGTCTCTAAAAATATGGAACCCCTCCAGAGGCCTCCCCTTTGGAGGACCATATCTTGGATGGCCATTTGCCAACGAAGGTCATCTCGCTTACCTACAAGGAGCTTGTGAACCATGCTGGGAACCCTTTCTACAGCTGGGAAAGGGATGGCATCATACTAGATGATAAGGATTGGGCAATAGCTATCCCCTCACCACTTGAAGTGGCTACAGCAGCTAGACTGAGACCAGTGCAGCTAAAGATCCTACACCGTATCTAAATTACGGGCCGGGTCTGGTGCGTGTGGGAAGGGCAGGAGACAGTACATGTAGAAGGGGCTGAGGCTCGGAAGGAACATTTCCTCATATATTATGGGAATGCACACACCTACAGAGATACTGTAGAAAGATACATGAAGTAATGATCGAGGTCCTCCCACAAGATATCACTGTGGAAGAGAAAATGTGCCTCCTTAATGTGTGGGAACCCACAGACCTAAATCGCACACTTATCACCTGGGTCACATTGCGATTAATGATAGCGAAACATAACATTGCATAGGAGTGGGGGGCAACACAAGCACCTACAGTATCGGTCTGAAAGAGGGATATGGACTGGTGAATGTCCTGCAACAAGACTGTATACATAGCCAGGTGATGTCCGAAAAAGTGGATTCGAGTTTGGCAATACTGGAATGAATACAGAGGGCACATCTGTACTCTGCCCAGTATACCAACTCACAACGATCATGTGTAGACAGGAGGATACAATCTGATCTCAAACCTAAAACGCAATGGACTTTACTAATGTGTTGAGGTACGACAATGTAAACTGATTGATACTGTGATTTGCCTTGTGACGTTGATTCAATCTGTTAATAAAAAGAATTATTAAAAAAAAAAAATCCATGGGGAAAAAAGAAAAAAAATACATCACAGGTGAAGGAGGTCCCAATCCTAATCTGGCCCCTAAAAGAAAGGGTTTTTGGTCAGAAATACTGGTAGGTTTGGCCTAAGTGTTACCAGTGCTACTAGCATGGGCATGTCAGGGGATATCCTAAGTGCTCTAAGATCTTTGAATTAGGTGCCTAGACTGATTCTGAGCACCCCTGCAGGATATGTTGGCCTAGAAACCAGCTAGATCACAGTGCCACTATAAGGCCCCCTAACCCTACCAGGGAGCGAATGGTTTCTGGCAACCACTGAACATGATAATGCTGACCCCTCAGGGATCTTGGTAACAAATTAGGACCTCTCGCTCAGTGTTAGAAGTTGGGGTCTCTAGTTGGCATGGTTTGCACCTTTGTCCAAGTAGGGACCCTTCCTTCTAGTCAGGATAAGGGAGTTACACTCCTAAAATAACCCCTGCTCACCCCCTTGGTAGATCGGCACAAGCAGTCAGGCTTATCTTAGAGGCAGTGTGTAAAGCATTTGCACATAACCAACAGTAACACAGTGAAAGCACTGCAAAAGGACACCACACCAGTTTAGAAAAATATCCAATATTTTTACATACTCAAAACAAGAATGAAAATGATAAAGAATCCACAATACAGTACTTGAAAAATAGATACTTTGCAAGATGTTTTCTAAACTACAGAAATACCTCAAACACACAGTTTGTATGAGTTGATAGCTACGTCCGGGGCTACCACGATGCTAAAAAACAATGTAGTCTAACAGTTCCAGTCAACCGCGTCGATATGGGCCAGCAAAAGTGTGAACAGACTCGGTAACAGTATCTTTCTCGTTGCGGCTTACACCGAGGTGCGATCTGTTCGTGTCAACCGTTGTGGTTGCTTTCCAAAAAGGAAGCGGTGCAGGGCGCAGTGTCCTCCTGTTGCGGTGCAGGCAGCGGCTTGGCGGCGACTGTCCAGATGGTGTCGGTGAAACCAAGGCTTACAGTGCAAAGCAAGATGGTGCTCGGTGTGGTGCTAGCAGATTGCGGTGCAAGTGACCGAGCCGGTTTGCAGGAGCTGGCATCGGTCGTCATAGACTGCTGTGTGGGACGAGGCGGTGGTTCGTGAATCTTTACGAGCACTGCCCCTAACCATGATGCTGTCACAAGTGTTGAGTCAGCAGCAGCGACAGCATCGGTGGGACCAGGACGGCAAAGTGAAGCGAGGAATGCGGACTGCAGTGCCCACAGGTCACGGTGCTGTTGCGTGCTTATCTAGGATCCTGATCGATACTGTGACCTTATGCCCCTATTCGGCTATAAATCCATTTATTCCCTATATTGGCATAACCGTTCAAGTGCGATATTCAGAAAGTCATCTCTGGCCTCACACGAACAGAGCCACATTCCAGAATAGTTCTCTGCCACTTCCTTTGCAACCAATTAGTGCAATGCCAGAGCAGAAGTCACTATCTGATATTCCTAGATTAACACTCCGAGTTCTTCAACAAGATAAAAACTCAGCAAACCTGGAAATCCCCGCTTGTTGTGTTTTGATTAGTAATGGAACTCTATTGAGCAACTGATAGCTATCACTTCCTAGTGACATCTTTAATTGACGTCTTATGTCCAGCAAACTTACGTCAAACATGGCACCTTTCAGGTATAAATATTACCAACGTTGCCCTAAGCAATTGCCTGTTGCTAGCTGTCTGCTACTGCGCTGCCCGTTGTTAGCTGAAGCTAGCACCCTGTTGCTGCAGCCTGCTGCCCGTCGCCTGAAGCTGCTGATACCATTATCGCTGCTAAAGCGCGAACGATGGTGTGGTGTAACTAGGAGCTGAACAGCCGTCCCTCTGCGAAGAAGCGCAGCAGATGCCAGCTGCCCGCGGACGCTGTCCCCCCTCCTCCTCCTCGACGCGCTGAAGAGAGACGCTGCCTTTCTCCTGCTGAGAAATCCAGCTCCAGCGTTTCTGGTCTACCCTTGCGGGTGACTGGGATACCGAGTTCCCCCTGAAGGAGATACCAGACCTCCATCATTCTATTCAGAGGTATGGTGTTGACTAAACCCTTAGTGAGAATTCTTGAAGCAAACCTTGGCAAAACCAACTTAACTTAAAGCTACTTACTTACTCTCCTCCCACGTGTTAGGCTTAGGTCAGGTACACTGGGGTAGGCGTAGTTAGAAGCACCAGTTGAGTATTTTAGCCTAATGTATATATGAATGTATATATGTTTTATTACTTGTAAACCATTGTATGGCTAAGAAACCATATCAATGCTTTTACAGTATTATCTCGCAATACTTATCTTACTGTACGTACTTTTTATCAAACAAGTCTTGCAATTGTGGCAATACATTTCTCTTGTACGAGAAGAAAGACTGTTCAATAAATGTTAACCCTTTATTGACAAACGCCCGTCTCTCTATTCTCTACATATTGTGAAAGTAATCTGCACCAACCTGACTGAGTAAAATAACTGTCTATTGTTTCACACGACCCTAGAGATCGACTCTTGATCTGAGGAGCAAAGTTGTCATGTTGCACGGTTGTTGGAAAACTGAATCCCTTCTTGTCTGTGCCAGGGAAGCTGATCACTTCCTATTCAGTCAAGAAAGTTTCCAGTGACCTCTGAGCTAGTTGGTAACAAACCCAATTAAGTTTAGCATAGTCAGTGGAGGCCTGGAAGATCCGCACTTCTACGTCGATACTACTGTTTATGTTATTCCAATGCGCAGGGCCTAGTGGGAAACTAGGAACTACACTACAGTGCAAGCAGCTGCTCAGTGGCAACGGCGGCAGTCATTGTCGTCAGAGAGACCAGGGTTGCGGTGCAAGATGCAGAGGGTGCGGTCTGTGGTGCTGTCAGGACACAGAGCCAGGGATGGAGTCGGTGACAGAGTCAGTTGCGGTTCCCTTCTCTGTGGCAACTGAAACAGTGGTACCCAGAGGTTGGTAAAGTCTTTGTAGTCCCTGAGACTTCAGAACAGGAGGCCAGCTCAATTTCAGGCCCTTGGCGATACTCAGCACTAGTAAAGAAAGTTCAGTCCAGTCCTTTCACTGCTCAAGGCTGAAGTAGCAACTGCAGGCCAACCAAACAAAGCAATAACACAGCAAAGGGGCAGTACTCCTCCTGGCAGCTCCTCCAGGTCTTCCTCTTGGTAGGTTCCTTGATTCCAGCAAGTTCTAAAGTGTGGGATCTGGGCACCTCTTTTTTTAGCCACAAATCCTTTGTTCTCTGAATGCAGAGAGTGTCTGTACCTAGCCAAAACCAGTTCTGTGGGGCACTTTGCAAGTGCACAACAACCTCCATTGTCAGTGTGAGCCCTGGCTCCAGACACACCACAGGGGGCGGACTCATCATTGTGGAAGACAGGCACAGCCCTATTAAGGTGCAAGTGCTACTCCTCCCACCACTCCAAATGCAGACCAGGCCTATCCAGCCCAGCCCTGACTCATCAGGAGCTCTGGAGCCACTGCCCCTCTCCATCCCCTGTCATCTAAAGCTAGACATGAAATACACAAAGCTAGCAGAGGCATACTGGAAGGCTAAGCAAGAAAATACCTACTTTCTAAAAATTGTATTTTTAAACACAATGTATAAATCACCTTCACTAAAAGATGCACTGTAACAGGCATATCAAGCTTTTTTTCCTACCTTAATCCCAAGGGTAGTTATAGTTATAAGATGCTATAAACAAACTCCCTATTCTTTCCTGTGGGAGAAGGAAGCCTTGCAATAGTGAAAAACTAAATTGGAAGTATTTCACTATCAGGACATGCCACACACATCAGGGCATATCCTACCTTTCGCATACAATGCACCCTGCCAAAAGGGGTACCTTGGTCCTACCATAGAAATTAATAACATGTAAGAAAAGGGAAGGTTAGGGACTGGCAAGTGTGTGCACTTGCCAAGTCGACAGGGCTGTACCAGACTGCATGTGGGCTCTGCAATGGCAGGCCAGAGTTACATTTACAGGCTGGTTATGTGGGTGGCACAATCCAGTGCTACAGCTCAAAAGCAGTATTTGACTTACAGGTCCTGGTACACTCAGTGCACTTTACTAGGGACTGACAAGTATATTAAATCTGAAAACCATGGAAACACCAATCCATTAGCCAATTTACAACAGGAGCGCTTGCACTTTAACAATGATCAGTAAGAGAAAGTGTGCAGAGACACTAAGCCAGCAAAGACAGAGTCAAAACTGGGAGGTCAGAAAGAAAAAAGTCAGGGGAAACACATCAAAGATGCCAAGTCTAACACTCAGTAACTCTTGCTCTTTTATTCTCAGAGAAATATAAAGAGAATACAAACTGGGACATTTTCAATATATTTATTGAACCAATGATATTTTTGAATAAAATACATATGGGCTGAGAATTAGTAGACACAACCAGATGAAAGTGGTTGCAAGCACCAAAAGAGTAAAAAGGTGCTAAAACTGTACATATGCAGGTATATATTACAGATAGTAGTCCGGCATACTCCTACTACGTAAACCCTACCCTGTGTGTACTTTGAGTGTGTTTAGATGTAAAGCCAGGAATCTCCCAAAGGGAAGATCCAACCCCATTACCTGGCACAAGAGAATGTGGGACCCAGTCTTGGTCACGAACTGGACACCCCTCACAGACCACTGCATGGTGAAGTCTAGGCATTCAGGGGGCATCGGTGTCTGCTGAAGAACCTCCTCTGCTAATCCTGTGAGATGCTGATTATTTATAATAAAAACCATCCTTGCGATTTATGTATAGATTAGTAAAGTTATGGATATGTAGATAGACCTGTCGCCCAGTGGATGAGGACAGAATGACATTTGTTCATTCATGCATAAAGGCCTTGTATTTATTTGGTGTCCAAGCCATCATGGTAATGTAATGCGAAACCAGATGTAAACAAAAGGAGTTTCAGAGAAAACATTGTTGCATTGTGAACATGTGCAAAAGGTCATAGCAAAAATGTTATTGTAAAAAAGAGGACAATGTATGAAATGAGCAGATTCACAACATAGGCCTAACCCAAGCACATAACACAACAAGACCCTTAAGGGCATGATTATGGGCCTACCGAAGCCCATGAGGCAGAGGTGGGAAGTCCTCTTGCCCTGACTACTTTTTGCCTACGGAGAGGTACCACAGAAAAGAGCAAGGTTCAGCCCCTTTGAGTTCCTCTGGGGTCACCCAGTCAATGTGCTTCTCAGTTTGTGGACAAAGGGGTGGGTGCAAGCTCTCAAGATACCCCTTGAGGATGTGGTTAACTGCATGCTCCTCCTCTGCAGCCAAATGCAGATGTTCTGGAAGGAGGCCTTCAGTACTGCTTACTTGGATTACATAGCTGTCTACAGTATCAGCTGGGAGGACCAACTGTTTCACTTCCAGGAAGTGCTTCAGACTCTGTAAAATACAGGACTAACCATCAAGGTCATTAAGTGTCAGATATTGCAAGGGGTCAGTGGTGTACTTGGAACAACTGGTGGGCAGGAAAGGTGCAACCCCTCCAGGCCAAGAGAGAAACCATCACTTTTTTAACAAAATCTTTTATTGTTGTCTTCAAAACATGACAATACAGAAATCGGCAGAATATATAGGCAAGTATCAAGCGACATAGTCATAACAGACATTTACAGTGGCCACTCCACATTACAATGGTACGAGATGTCAACAAAATCATTGTTAAACAAGTAAAGTAGGGGCATCCAATCATTCTTAGAGAGTACCCTAGTAAATATCCCTGTCTCACAATTAAAAAACTAAATTGAACTTCCACACTCCTTCTTATCCCTCCCCAGCGTGTCACACTTAACAAAGGCTGTATCCACATCCAGATTCAGTACAAGTAAATACAGTAAAAGTGATTGTAACAAAATCAGGGAAACACCTCTATGCCAGAAGCAGGAGGATTTGTGGGTGCAGAGGGCATATGCCTCAAGCTATAGATTAGGCATTAATCAGGTCAACTCAGCAGATCCAACACGCTACAGGGTCCTCATCCAGGTCAGTGTCTGGAATTTTCAGCAATACTACTAAAGTTTCCCAAGCCAGCGCTGCTTCTAGAGCTTTCTCACTATTTGCGCGCTTAGCTAGCTGTAATCTAACGGTTCCCTCACTTTCTACCCATTTGAGATAATCAGAATTCCATCTCTGAACACTTGGGCCTTTCTTTGACTTCAAATGTGCTGTAATGTCTCTTTTAGCTAGGAGAAGGCCCAAGTCCAAAAAATTGCTAGTGACTTTATTCTTTGATGTGTGGGGGAACAGTGCAACAGGCAGGGGACTATAGTGTGTTCTACATCTCTATCAGTGATTTCATTTAGTAGTGTTACTACCTCTTCCCAATAATTCTCCAGCATGAGGACAATCCCACATCATATGAAGGAAATCAGCCCCTCGATATTACAACGTGGGGACATTTCCTAATTAGTATCAAAATATTTATTAATTTTGGCTGGGATAAGGTATGCCCTGTGTAGGATGTAAAAATGCACCAGTCGAAAGCATGCATTTCTAGCTCTTTTCCACGCGTGTTTGACTAGTTCAGCCTGATTTTTCTCAGGCATCTCATTACCCAGGTCCTCCTCCCACTTTAGTCACAATGTCATTAACTGAGTCAGTGCCTCTTGAGTCATATGCCTATAAATGCATGTGACTGCTTTAAAGGATCCGCTGCTGATACTACATACTGGCAGGCCATTGATATCTGTGGTTCAAGCAACCCCTCGCTCCAGTATTTTTGAATCTCCGCAATGAGTGCAAATAGAGCAAAAAATCACAGTGTGATAAGTCATCCCGTTCCTGCAATGTAGCAAAGGGAAGCAAGGTGTTGTTCTCATATAATTCCCCCAGTACAGTCAGTCCCATCTCCCTCCTGTTAGTGCATTCCAGTGACCACCATGTGGTAGTGCAGCACACATGGCTAAGGGGATCTCAGGGGCATAAGGGTGTGCGATCTGTGCTCGCCTCTGAATTCTATTCTCACAGAGCCGAAATGTCCTCAACTCATTGGAAAGGAACTTATGTCGTAGTGGAAATTGAAAGATTATTTGGGAGAGTTTCCATCCGGGGGTCTGTCCTCTTTCATGCTCATCAAGTCCTCGAAATTCCAATGCTACTGATTGGGTAAGCCACTGCAGCAGAGCCACCAACTAATACGTCTCAAGGTCAGGAACTGTTAAAATCTAGTTTGCAGCATCAACATTATCGGCGCTATCTTGTCCCTTTTTAGGCCCATTCGTGAGTGTAAGCGGCATCCATTTTGAATGCCATGGCCTCTCTGCCCACTGCCGATAGCCAACGTGTCTCTCTCTCTCTCCTAACCTCCAGCATCCCCCGCGCGCTGACAGCCCCCCGCTCTCGCATGCTTGGGCCATAAATCACTCTTCAGCGCAACTCTGCCTCGGAACCCCATCCTGTTCCCAGCTCAAAACCTCCCTCCATCCCTTTCATGATCCCGTATCCCTTTGATAAACCCCCCCTTTCCTCTGTGCCCGATTGTCCTGCTCGTTCCGAGGCCACCACCTGGCCCTGCGGATGCTGTTTATTGCCCCCATACAGTAGGAAGCTTCCCCCATCAAAGGATCCACAAACTGATCAAAGCCCCCACCCCATGAGATCCGACCAACCACATGCATTCCGGGAATCGACGTAATGCCCAGCTGCGCGACAATCGTCACCTGTTGTGACCGGGGTGGGGACTTCTACTGTAAATGTGTGTGGGAACGGACTTGGAGCGGGGATTCCGAGGATGTCTTTCCGTACATCAAAGTATTGACAAAGATGTGTTTTATGCAATAAAGTAATAAACTTGTGTATAAGAGGCCAGGCCTCAGAGATGCGGTTAGAGCACCTCGAGAAGATACCCTGTTGTCTGAGTTGATGTGTTCTGCTCCGTCGGAATAAACTTCTGTTTCCTGCCTTCCAGTCTCCAGCGCCTGCCTCTTTGTTTGAAAGATTCGAGTGGTATGAGAGGCGGTTAGCGCCGGGCAATACTTAAAAAGGTTCTCGATCAACATCGGCCCTACCTTTTTCTACAATTGGCGTCCCAAACGTGGGGCCCATCAGTGACACGTGGATCCAGTGGGAGAGGTCCTGACGACAGAGTGAACGACTGCAACGATCGGGAGAGCTTCTGTCCGATAGACCCTCGTCTGACAGCCGATCATCCGAACTTCACTGGTTCCGAACAGACCTCTCTCGAGTGATCTACGGTCCTGACTGGGAACCATCAGGAGTGCCGTGACAGTCACAGAGAATAGAGGATGATCGGGCGCTGGATTCGGAAGACAAGAAACTGTCCATGCGGTCCGGGTAAGGTCGTGTAACATGACAAATTGCGAAATGATTGTTTGATTGTTTGGAAAATACTAGTATTACTCTTCAAATTGTTGGTTCTTTTTGGAGATTCTCTGTCTGCAAAAGGAGAAGAAAAGATTCTCTCTTCCTTTGCAGGTAGTGAAGGGTAGGTAACGCGGACTTTTGTCCCCCGTTGTAACCCGTTGTGCCTATTTTTCTCCCCCACTGATTGATTGTTTGCCCGAACATTGTTTGTTCGAGGATTGTTCTCTTGAGATTCTCTCTGTCTACAAACGAGGAAGAATAGAAATATTCACTCTTCCTTTGCAGATAGTGAGGGGTAGGTAACGCAGACTTTTGTCCCCGTTGTAACCCGTCGTGCCTATTCTTTCTCCCCACTGATTATTTGATTGACCGAACATTGACTGTTCGATTTTGGTTCTTTTGAGATATTCTCTGCTTGCAAACCACGAAGAATAGAAATATTCTGTCTAGTCTTTGCAAGTAGTGAAAGGATAGGTAGTGCGGACCTTTGTCCCCCGTTGTAATATGTCATGCCTATCTTCTCCCCACTGATTGGTAGTTGGTTCAGCCCGGACCGCTTATTAGAGATGAACCATCCAGCTCCACTGGAAGGCACCCCTAATAAGGACATGTTCATGAAGCATGGATTAATCGCCATAGCCTATAGCAAACTATGGCATAAATATACGAAAAAGGATCAGAAAAGTCAGTGGCCACTGATAGGATCCTTCGATGAAGACAAAATAAGCGCGCTAGAAACAGCCCTTTGTAACAATAAGACAACGCCCACTATGCTTAATAGTCTCGGCATGTGGCACAAAGAAACAGAACAACGTAAAAAGAGAAACAAAATTAGATTAGAAAAGGAGCTACGAAAAGCAGCCCACCTAGCTGCTAGAAAATTAGAAGAGGAGATAAGGGCAAGAGAGGAAGCCAGACGGAAGCAAGAATCCGAAACATTGAGTCAGTGTCCTGTTAGAACACCCTCTACGCTCTACCCTGAATTACCCTCGAAACAGTGAGCCAACGATGATCTTTTATTAGGTCCTCCGATCATCTACATGCCCCCTCCATATGCCCCTTCCCAACCTTTAGCACAGCACCCGTTGCCCCCAAGCACAGGCGAGAGTAGTACCAGGGCTTCGGTCCCCATGGCCTCCGCGCCTGCCGAACCCCCTGTACTAGATACAGCAGAAGCAACAATGTTAGATGATCCTGAGGCCCGAAAGACAGATTCCACAAGAGCGAACAGGTTGAGCAAAGATGAGCGAGCAGGGATTGACAAGATAGTAAGGACACTAGTAGAACGAAAAGAGAGTGAAGAGCACATCATGGATATGTTCAACTCATATGCGGGGAGCCATTTGTTGTATGAATATGTTACCATGCCCTAAATGCGTATGAGGACCGATATCGAGACAGAGGTCCTGAGAGCCTAACGACTCTGTATAGAAAGGTCGATATCGGGGATGAGTGTGATGTGATGGACCTCCTTGTGCGTACGCTTGAGGTTTTCCGCCACCTCACTGAACAAGGGTTGGTGGCTAAACCTACGACTTCTGTAGCGACCGAACCACGAATAGAGCAAGCTGGCACCATGATGCCAATAAGAGAGGCTGCCCCCTACTGGGTTCCCCCACGAGGTCAGGGAACACACAATGACGTCAACCACCAAGATGCAAGAGGGAGGGTAGTGTATAATTGGGTCTACCAACCATGGGATCGGCAAGATATTCTGACGTTCCGGAAATCTCTGCCCGATTTACGTAAAAACCCCACTGCCTTCTACACTGAATTAGGTACAGCCTTAGGTTCAACGATTATGACCCTGGCTGACATCGACTTGTTTTTCGGGTTATGTCTGCCAGCTGATGTATGGAAGCAAATCCGGAAAGTCGACCACCTTGAGCTGTTTGGACATACCTGGTCACTACTCGATGGCATAGATAGACAACGAGAGCCTGGACAGAAGCCTTTGAAATCCATTTTAAAACTCCCAGACAAAATTGTGCTGAAACTGAAAACCCTGATCCCAGAAAAGAAAGTGGACTGGTCGATAGTAACGGCCTGTCGCCAGAAACCCAAGGAAGATGTATCAGAATATTTCTCCCAGTTTGAAACGGTGTTCTCCGATTACAGCGGCCAGGACATGACCACTGCAACCGGACACCATCTGTTTGTCCAGAACTATGTCAAAGGTCTGTCACGGGAAGTCTCTCAGAAACTGCAGGCCAGCGAGAGTAGTTGGGCAGCCTCCAAACCCGCGGCTATCATCCAGATGGCCCAATATTATGAGCATCAGAAAAACGAAAATGATAGGGCGACAGAGAAAAAGAAAAAGGACTTGAAGGAGAGGGTGATGATTGCACAATTGCAAGGGGTGACTACAGGACGAAAGCAGTACAAGGGGATTTACCAGACAAATGCCCTTAGGAACCCACCCCCTAAAGACCGTACTTCAGCACCCTATGTTGGACGTAAAGATATTAGCGAGGATCAGTGTGCATTCTGCAAAGGATTGGGCCATTGGAAATCCCAGTGTCCGGTTCTGTTGGAGATGAATAAGAATAGGGACCCCAAAGACATAGCGGGTGGACCAAGAAATAGAGGACAGGGACGAGGGTCCACGAATGATACGAATAACGGCAGATCAGGCAGACCGAATACATTTGACCGTCCCCGACAGAACCAGTACCAACAGTCTGACTGCGACGACGCCCACGACTTCGCATAGGACTGCCTAGGGCAAGGGAGGGATCCAGTCGAGCTCTATGTTGACCAGCAAGGTCCTTATGTCACTGCTAAGGTCCTGGGTACGAAGTCTCCATTTCTGGTAGACACTGGCGCGGCACGTAGTGCGTTATCTAAACGACTGATTCCAAGGGCACCCTTGTCTGGCTCACTTGTAACATCAATAGGTTTCGATGGAACGCCCTCCACTAACCCTTTGTCCACATCGATCTCCTTTGACCTAGAAAATAACATCACTGACACAACGTTTTTGCTTTCTTCAAATACCCCTGACGCCATTATGGGACTTGACTTGCTGAAACATTTCCGAGCCACTATTAGGTGTTCGCAAGATGGAGTCCGGGTCTTTCTGTACGACAACCCGGCTCTGCTCAGACATTGTCCTTCCTGACGCATGTTTTCCATTTCTGACACTGACTCGTCCCTACTTGACACTCTGCCTCCGTATCTATGGGCCAAAACTGACTCGGACGTAGGACGCATGATGATTGACCCAGTGCACATAACTGTTCGACAGGACGCAATACTCCCGAAACTTCCACAATATCGGATATCGCCCGAGGGCGAGAAGGCATTGGTAAAGATTATTCAGTCCCTGATAGATGCAGGAGTGGTAGAGGAAGTAGTTAGCAATGTTTGCAACAGCCCTATCCTACCCATTATAAAGAAACAAGGAGAGGGAGATGAGAAAGCGTACCGCTTCATCATCGACCTACGAGAGGTCAACAAGGTAGTTGTACCTCAGTACCCCGTGGTCTCAGATGTCACCACTTTTCTGACTTTTATTCCTTCCACTGCCACCACCTTCACTGTCATTGACCTCAAGAATGCTTTCTTCTCTATCCCCATCCACCCAGACAGCCGATACCTCTTTGGCTTCACCCTAAAAGCCCGCTCATATAGATTCTGTTGAGCACCCCAAGGCTACACTGAGAGTCCCAGAATCTACAGTCAGGCCCTCAAGAGACAACTGGACGCAGTCCAGTTACCAGATGGAGTGGTATTGATACAATACGTCGATGACATCCTTTTGGCGGCCGACACCACTCCACTTGCAGTCACAGCCACCATCCTACTCCTGCACTTCCTTGCGGAAAATGGCCACAAGGTCTCCAAAAAGAAGCTGCAATTCTGCCAACCCCAGGTCACTTACCTAGGCCACCTTTTGTCCAAAGACGGAAGGAAACTTACTCCCGACCGAATCCAAACCATTCTAGAGACCCCTGTCCCTAAGACTCAGAAACAAGTCCGCTCCCTACTAGGCCTCACTTCCTTCTGCCGACAGTGGTTACCGAATTTCAGTCTCATCGTGAAACCGCTGCTTTCTCTGCTAGCTAAAGATGTCCCCTTCCCACTCCCTTGGACCACTGAATGCCAATCCTTCTTCATAGAACTGAGAGATGCCCTCTGCTCAGCCCCTGTCCTAGGAACCCCAGACTACACGAAGCCCTTCTCCCTCTACACTCACGAAAGGGAGGGATGTGCTTTGTCTGTCTTGACCCAGTCCATTGGCCCGAAGCAACGCCCATGCGCTTACTTCTCTGCCACTCTTGACCCCGTAGCCAGAGCTTTGCCTGCCTGCCTTCGAGCTGTAGCTGCTGCTGCTATCTCTATGCGACAGAGTGAGGGGATCGTACTCACGAATTCCCTCACGGTGTTAGTGCCCCATGCGGTTGACACCCTCCTGAACCAGACTAAGACGCAACACCTGAAGAGTGCACGACTGACTGGATACGAATTGACTCTGCTTGCACCCCACATCACCCTGAAAAGATGCACCACACTGAACCCAGCGACTTTGTTACCCCTACCAGAGAACGATCCCAATGTGTCCCCTGTACATGACACTGTGACCCTCACGGATGAACAGACTAGGAGTAGGGTCGACCTCAGAGACACGGCTTTCCTTGACCCTGACGGAGAGCTGTGGGTGGATGGTTCTTGCATCAAACTCCCCGATGGCACCACCTCAGCTGCCTATGCAGTTACCACAGCCCGAACTGTAGTAGAGACAGCCCGCATCACACAACGATCTGCACAGGCAGCAGAATTGATTGCCCTCACACGAGCATGTATCCTGGCAGCAGGAACCACAGCAAACATTTACACCGACAGCCAGTACGCCTTCGGGGTGGTTCACCATTTTGGACTCCTTTGGAAGGAGAGGGGATTCCAGACCTCACATGGCACCCCCATCTTACACGGAGATCTAGTCTCCGCCCTATCTGAAGCAGTCCTTCTTCCCAAACAACTGGCAGTAATAAAATGCCAAGCACACAAAAAGGTGACAGACATCATTGGACAAGGGAATGCACTAGCTGACATCACTGTCCGAACCACAGCTGAAAATAGGATGACGACACGCATGTACGTGACCAGGTCACAAGCAGAGAAATGGACAGACGCTAGGGAAACTATTAGGGACATCCAAATGGCCAGTTCACAACACGAATTGACTGAATGGACCCGGGTGGGACTGAAAGACGATGAAGGCTGCTGGCGAACAAAAGACACGAACAAATGGTTGCTACCCGATTCATACCTGATCCCCATATTGACCATGGCACACTCCCCTGCACACATAGGATCAGCCCCTATGACCGAGCTTGTCTCCAAAGTTTGGCACAATGACAAGATCGCGGACTCCGCCAAACGTCTGGTCCAACAATGTCTGATATGCCTGCAACACAACCCTGGGAAAGGAACTGTAGTACCCCGGGGAGGGTTTGGGGTTCCCAATCACCCATTTGAAGTCCTGCAGATGGACTACATCCAGCTAGACAGATGCCAAGGCCTGAAGTATGTACTTGTTGTGGTGTGCGCATTTAGCAAGTGGGTAGAAGCCTATCCAACCCGTGACAACACTGCCATTGCTACTGCAAAGGTACTACTGAAAGAATTCTTCCCTCGTTACGGCCTTTGTCGAATTTTGTGGAGCGACAATGGCCCCCACTTCGTAGCCGAAGTTATCCAACTCATCTTGAAGGGGTTGGGTGTAAAACAAAAGTTCCACGCAGTCTTCCACCCCCAATCTGCTGGACTAGTTGAACGACATAATGCCACCTTGAAACTCAAGTTAGCTAAGATAGTGGCTACCACAGGACTGAAATGGCCAGACGCTCTCCCACTGGCATTGCTATCAATGCGTTCCACCCCCACCAAACACCACTTGACACCTTACGAGGTCGTTTTCGGCCGGCCCATGAGCGTCTGGTCGGCACCAAAACCGACTTCCATTCATGACGTCCCGGACGTCCTAATGTCTGATTACTTGTATAAATTGACTCAGACACTGTCTGTTATCCACCAACAGGTGCTGCATGCCATTCCTGACGCTTCCAGGGGTCCCGGACGCAACCTGCAACCTGGGGACTTCGTACTAATTCGCAACTTTCAGCGTGCCAAGAGTCTGGAACCCCGGTGGACGGGCCCCTGGCAAGTCCTACTCACCACCCAAACAGCTCTACGAGTGGAAGGTAAACGCAATTAGGTGCATGCACACCACTGCAAGAAAATCGCATCAACTCTGACGACGACCGAAGACGTGGCTACCCAGGAAGAGCTCCTGAACAAAGACCGACCATCCTTGAACTGTTATCCTGACACAGAGACACTCGAATTAGCAAAATATCCCGACCCCACTGTGCCATCCAGAGAAGGGTATAACCTGCGACGAAAGGAGGAAGCTTCGGCTAAGCAGACCATTGACTAAGTCATAATTCTCAGAGCGGTGGCCTAACACTACTAAGGCTGCCAGGAGAGAAGCCAGACGAAGTTTGTGGTTCTGCCCGCTACCGAACTCCCTTGAAGATGATGGAAGCGCCCGATAAGAAGGTGATGGAAGCAACCGGACATCCGAAGATTCGCTACAAAAATCCAAAGACTGACAAAATCCACACTTCAAAGACTATTGCACTTTTTATCGCCCTTCTCTTTTGCCTCCTCCTCATGACCACCCTCTGGGTTGTGGAAGAGAGCGCACCAGCTCATGAGACATTCCTGACCACTGCACAGCCTACCACAATGAAGGAACATTATCTGATTTCTCTTTCACCCCAACTCCGAGAAAGACGTAAGGAGTTTTGGAACAACTCCTTTGTGCAACTGCTGCACCAGCACAATCTTGCCACCAATGCCACCAACTGCTGGATCTGTGGGTTGCTACCCCACGCCACTGGACACTCTATACCCTTCATCCCTTCACCCTTCTCAATTCACGGCTCCTGCCTTGCTTGGCTGATCCTCTTGCAAGAAAGCTATAGGGATAATGCCACCTCCAGCAGAACTATGACACATTTCTTTCATGAGGTCTGGCAGAACAAAACAAAGAAAACTGCTGCACACTTCTGTCCACAGACATCTAACAACTCTATCCTCATGGACATCCCTGTCAAAGAACGAATTGAAATGTAGGTGTTCAACAATCCGACCAGACCCACCTTCTCCTACCTCCGGAAACGAACAGCCGCCACTCTGACTGTGGCCCTATCCGTCATCAACGTCACAGGCCTTATGTGTATCGAAGGGCTTGGGACACAGCTGGTAGGCCGCAGCGCTTGCAGCATCATCAGAACTTTGGACTCCACTGATCCACCCTCTTTTGTCACTTCTCCGAACATGTACTTTGTTTGTGGTACAAAGGCTTACACCTGGCTCCCCAAAGGCTGGGGGGGCACCTGTTATATCGCTTTCATCCTTCCTCCGACCTATGTGGCTCCAGTGAATCATCACAGACAGAAACGAGCAAAGGACATTGAACAGGCCGACTCCACCGGAGCACAGTTCCTCGATGCAATGAAGGGACTTGTTCCACTCTGGGGTCCGATGGCAAACAGCCGTGCCATCCGACATTTGACCCAGGCAGTTGAAACAACGATGAACATTACAGCTGGCATCCTTGCGAACAAAACAGCCGAGCTTCAAGCGGTCCGCCTGGTGGCTCTCCAGAACCGCCTTGTTCTAGATGTGGTTCTAGCGGATCGTGGAGGAGCATGCCGCATCATTGGGTCCAGCTGCTGCACGTATATACCGGACAATTCACCCTCAGTATACAAAGCCATTGAGCACCTCCGCAGACTTTCCTCAGAAGTTCACCAGGAACAAGAAGAATGGTCGCTTGGTGGTTGGTTCTGGAGTACTGTGAAGAACTGGGGGTGGAGGTTATTTACGATTATCCTGATTCCTGTTGTCTTGATATGTGGGTTCTGCTTAGGAATCCAATGCCTGCCGCCTTTGTGTTCACTATGTGCAAACTGTATCTGCCCTAAAACTCTGGACTTCGAAAAAGAACGCATGAGAGCATTGTACGATGTTGAGGTTAGGAACTTGATGAAGATAGATGTTGATTAGACAAGCTGGCAAGATATGTTGAAAAGGGAGGACTGTTAAAATCTAGTTTGCAGCATCAACATTATCGGCGCCATCTTGTCCCTTTTTAGGCCCATTCTTGCGCGTAAGCGGCAGCCATTTTGAATGCCATGGCCTCTCTGCCCACTGCCGATAGCCAGCGCGTCTCTCTCTCTCTCCTAACCTCGCAGGCATCCCCCGCACGCTGACAGACCCCCCGCTCTCACATGCTTGGGCCATAAATCCCTCTTCAGTGCAACTCTGCCTCGGAACCCCATCCTGTTCCCAGCTCAACACCTCCCTCCATCCCTTTCATGATCCCGTATCCCTTTGATAAAACCCCCCTTTCCTCTGTGCCCGATTGTCCTGCTCGTTCCCAGGCCACCACCTGGCCCTGCGGATGCTGTTTATTGCCCCCATACAGTAGGAAGCTTCCCCCATCAAAGGATCCACAAACTGATCAAAGTCCCCGCCCCATGAGATCCGATCAACCACATGCATTCCGGGAATCGACGGAATGCCCAGCTGCGCGACAATCGTCACCTGTTGTGACCGGGGTGGGGACTTCTACTGTAAATGTGTGTGGGAACGGACTTGGAGCGGGGATTCCGAGGATGTCTTTCCGTACATCAAAGTATTGACAAAGATGTGTTTTATGCAATAAAGCCATAAACTTGTGTATAAGAGGCCAGGCCTCAGAGATGCGGTTAGAGCACCTCGAGAAGATACCCTGTTGTCTGAGTTGACGTGTTCTGCTCCGTCGGAATAAACTTCTGTTTCCTGCCTTCCAGTCTCCAGCGTCTGCCTCTTTGTTTGAAAGATTCGAGTGGTATGAGAGGCGGTTAGCGCCGGGCAATACTTAAAAAGGTTCTCGATCAACATCGGCCCTACCTTTTTCTACAGAACCGCCAGACCCCCCTCTGATTTTGATCTCATTAACACTTTCATTGCCACCCTTCAGCTGCCAGCAGCCCAGAGGAACCCAGTAAATATTGTCTTAAGTTGTGTAAAAATCTTCGCTGGTATCCAAATATATAAGGTTCTAAAATAGTATAGGAACCTGGGGAGAGTCATCGACTTGAGAAGGGCCATTCGACCAGCCACTGACAGAGGCAGGGTACCCCAAAACTCAAGGTTGCTTTTAAGACCCCTGATGGCTCTACCCATGTTACCCTCCAGTAAATAATTTAGCGTGAGATATATGCGGGTCCCCAGGTATGTCAAACAGCAGTATTCCCATTGTACCCCATCTGTAGCTTGAGGGCCACCAACCAATGAGGCAGTGGGGAACAGGCAGTACTTCGCCCAATTCTCCTTGAGTCCAGCCACAGTACCCAGATCATGATGCAAACGTTTTGCTCCAATGAGGCCATCAGCAGTATTAGCTAAAAATATATGCAGGTTATCGGCATATAGCACAATTTAGTGAATCCGGTCCTACATGCAAAGTCCCGGATACCACGGTCCCGTTCTGACCTGGGCCGCTAACGGCACCATGGCCTGGGCAAATAATAAAGGGGATAGCGGACAGCCCTGTCTCGTCCTGCAACTCACAGAGCAGGTATCAGAAATCAGTCCACCCGTTTTGACCCTGGCAGTGGAACGGTTTTATGATAAAGCTGTCCAAGCAACAAAAGCATCTCCCATGCCAAAACTGCGCATGACTTGGAATAAAGAGGGACATTCCAAGCTATCAAAAGCCTTCTCTATGTCTACTGCTAGAATGGTGGCAGATTCCTTCTGATAGGTGTCAGCATCCAATATGATAAGCAGACACCTTATATTTATGGCTGTATTCCTGGTCGGGACGAAACCCACTTGATCATTGTGTATTAAGTGAACCATGTATGGTATTAGCCGAGTTGCCAAGATCCGACTTAGACTCCTGTTATGAGTGGTTAGCATAGACAACAGGCAATAGGCAGTTCAATCCAAAGTCTTCCCTGGTTTCAATAGTGGGATAACTATTGCTTCACGAGTTGTAACTGGCAATTGTCCCGATCGCTTCACATCATTGTAAAGTGTCACTAATTTAGGAGCCCAGGGCCCGATGTAGGAGCCCTAATACCGGTCGGAAACGGCCGATTTTGGCCGTTTCCGACCGGTATTAGGGTTTTCTAATGTAGGAGCATGCTTTACAGAATCGGTATTTTACCGAATCTGTATTTACAGATTCGGTAAAATTACCGAATCGGTAAATACAGACTCGGTAAAAATACCGATTCTGTAAAAGCACATGTAGGTAGCACATCTTTGAGTGCCGCAGGCCTTTCAGATTCGGTATTTTACCACCCAATCCAATTGGGTGGTAAAATACCGAATCCAGGTGTGCATGCACATGTGTGCATGCACACCTGTGCCATGTGACAGACAGACATGCCCTTAGGGCATGTATGTGTGCCACATGGCACACATGCCTGTATTTGGGGTGCTAGAGGGTGTCAAAGTGACACCCCCTGCACCCTTGCAGGAATCAGTAATTACCGAATCGGTATGTATTCACCATTGATTCCTATGGGCTTCAAGGCCCATAGGAATCAATGGGGGATACCGATTCAGTATTTACCGAATCGGTAAATACCGAATCTTACAGATTCGGTATTTACCGATTTTGAAATACCTACATGTGCCCCCTTCTATTTTACCACTTCTTAAATACCGAATCGGTAAAATTCGGTATTTTAGAAGTGGTAAAATAGAATTACCTACATCTAGCCCCAAGAGATCTATATGGGTAAGATAAAACTCAATCGGCAGGCCATCGACTCCAAGAGTCTTCTTGCATGCCATAAGTTTCACTGCTCCACGCACTTCCCCAATGTCAATATCTCGACCCAGTAGCCCTGCTTAATCTTTGTCTAATCTTGGAAGGTTTACAGCATTTACAAACTCTCCAATAATCTCATCATTCAGAGATACCTTACTCGGCTAGAGATCCATGTAATACGCATGGAACTAATCATTAATCCCTGGTTGGGTATAGCAAACTTCCCCCGTCAGACTACAGAGCTCTATGATTACCGTCCCCAGTCTGGCAGGATTAGCTAGCAAAACTAATAAAGCTCCATATTTGTCTCGTTCTGCATGAGCGGGCACTAGATATTGTTTATAATTGAAACAGCGCAATCTCTCGACCTGTGTGGTAACTGCCTCCCTTGCGTCTAGCAGGTCTTTCTTCCTATCAGGTTGCCCAGGCCGCTCTTGCTCCACTTCTCGCAATCTTTGATCTGTAGTCTGTATATCTTGCAGTAACACCCTATGTACCCCGTCATATTGGTAATGCAGTGTCCCCTCAAACCCATTTTAAAAGCATCCCATTCTAGAGCAGACAATGATGCTGGGCCGGGATTCTCTAGAAAGTATCCCCCACTTTGCGAAAGATCTGGTCGTCCAACAGCTCTGGATTTAATCGCCAAGTTGGGATCTTAGGGCACACATGAGTCCAATGTATCCACAAAAGCAGGGGGTTATGGTCTGAGAGTGTCCTTGTGCGATACTCACTATGTTGGACTTCATCATGAATATCTGGGGAACAGAGTATCACATCTAACCAAACATGTAGGTCATGAATAGCAGAAAAGAAGGAATAGTCATGAATTCCCAGATGTCGTGCCCTCCACGTGTTAACCAATCCCCCCTATATTGCCAATCCCTCCTAGCCTTATAAATCTTGTGAATGGGTCCATCAGGGAGGGGTGGATGAGTCCCGTCCAATAGTACATCAGGTATAGAGGTAAAGTCACCGCCCATAAGCACTGACCCCATTAGGAAAGGAGCCAGTTTACCCAAAAGCTGTGTTGAAAATGCTGGCTGTTCTGTATTAGGATTCAGAAAAGGGGGTGGTGATGGACAGAGTATCTGAATTAAGCAGAACACTCATACCCAGTCAACAGATCAGGGCTTGATCCATCACCGTTTTTTAGCTCACTGCACCATCCCAGCTCAGAACCTGGCTACATGCAAATTAGTCTGTCCCTGGCTCAGTGCATCATGGGAACAAGGCAGACCAAACTACCAAGCCAATTCTTTTACTGGAAAGGAAACAAGCTTCCGGAGACCAGTTTCTGGCATCACAGCCGTCTTCGGCCCGGCTTGCTTGAATCCTGATGGTGCAGTGAGCAAGGGACTCATGTCTGAGCATACCCTTCCACGCTTGTGGTGGACAAAACGATTCAGAAAAGGGGGTGGTGATGGACAGAGTATCTGAATTAAGCAGAACACTCATACCCAGTCAACAGATCAGGGCTTGATCCATCACCGTTTTTTAGCTCACTGCACCATCCCAGCTCAGAACCTGGCTACATGCAAATTAGTCTGTCCCTGGCCCAGTGCATCATGGGAACAGGGCAGACCAAACTACCAAGCCAATTCTTTTACTGGAAAGGAAACATGCTTCCGGGGACCGGTTTCTGGCACTACAGCCGTCTTCGGCCCGGCTTGCTTGAATCCTGATGGGCCAGTGAGCAAGGGACTCATGTCTGAGCATACCAGA
This sequence comes from Lissotriton vulgaris, assembly GCF_964263255.1. Taxonomy (NCBI): domain Eukaryota; kingdom Metazoa; phylum Chordata; class Amphibia; order Caudata; family Salamandridae; genus Lissotriton; species Lissotriton vulgaris. The sequence goes on from NC_141691.1 coordinate 951,153,927, forward strand.
AACATTTGTCCACCACCCCCTTTTCTGAATCGTTTTGTCCACCACAAGCGTGGAAGGGTATACTCAGATGTGAGTCCCTTGCTCACTGCACCATCAGGATTCAAGCAAGCCGTACCGAAGACGGCTGTAATGCCAGAAACTGGTCCCCGGAAGCTTGTTTCCTTTCCAGTAAGGAGGCCAGGGACAGACTAATTTGCATGTAGCTAGGTTCTGAGCTGGGATGGTGCAGTGAGCTAAAAAACGGTGATGGATCAAGCCCTGATCTGTTGACTGGGTAGGAGTGTTCAGTTTAATTCAGATACTCTGTCCATCACCACCCCCCTTTTCTGAATTGTTCTGTATTAGGGGCATAAACACTGCCCAGTACTATATCCCTGCCATTTAATCTTCCAGGAACCACCAAATATCTCCCTTCTGGGTCCATAAGCTGTTGTGTGGGCCGGAAAGGGACCCCAGCCTTATTCCATATCAGTACCCCAGCGTAAAGGCTGAATCAGTCGTATAAAAGACCTGACCATGCCATCAACGTTGCAGAGCTAGTCCCTGGTGTCTTGTAATGTGTATTTCCTGGAGGAAAGTGATTTGAACCCCTCTGCACACTAAATATGCATGAATCATATGGCGGCGCACCATCGTATGCATGCCTCTGACATTCCATGATATGCATTTTAAATCAGTTAGAGAACCCATGATGTAAAAGTGCACAGAGCCCTTCCAATTCATTCAAGGTGACACTCCGATTCCCTGTCCAAGCGCTTAAGGTGACACCCTGAAACCCAATAAACAATCCCTTAAGCAATGAAAACCCCCAACTCCCCCTCCCAGAACAGGCACTAAAACACTAGTCCCCATCCAAACTAAGCTATACAAACAATGTTCTCTAGAAGCTACAGAGGATCAAGAGGGACATGACTACAGGCCGACACTGCCTTAATACGTAATCAAGAAGAAAACTTCACGCCTATGCCCCAATTGACACAATGTCCCCAATACAGGGGCGCACAATGATATTACAAAGTCCCCCCACCATCATCCTGTCATCACAGCAATGAGAGAGCCTCATTGCAAGACAGGAGAATCGAAAGAAAAAAAAGCAACAGACAGAAGGTGAGACGGAGATCAAGCCAGGAAGTATAAAGAAAAAACAGTGACACAATCAAGCAATTTCATCCACAGTGGTCGGAGTGACATGCGGCAACTTAACACTGCCATCACCGGATGCGTATGAGTCCGAGCTGCTGGAAGCCTTTTTCGCTCCAGTCTCTACCTCTGATAGCGTCTCATGACCGTGCAGTATTTTTTTTTTTTTTTTTGCTAAGTTGTGATGTCAGACGCCATCACGAAGCCAGACGGAGCAGGGAGGCTGAATGAACATACCCAGATTGGTTTTAATTGAAAAGAGACAAATCTAGGAGGTTATTCCCTCGAGGGTTGCCATCTGTACAAGCAGTACTGTGACTGCGACAGTGGACTATCTATATATCAACTGCACTTATGTACAATTTAGCTCCAAGGCTGAATATCCGAATTTAATAACAGTGGCTCCGCTGTATGCTTTGTGCGGTTTTTACTGAAAATAAAGGTAAATTGGTTATTTTCCAACAAAGTAACAGTGATAGAAAAAAGACTGCATAGGAAATATTAAGATCAGTATTATAAAAATACACTTTCCATCTAGGTAACTTAAAAGTACAGAGTGCCGAACAGGACCAATATTGAAAACTTGGTACCAATGGTGGTGGAACACATGTACATGGGAGAATCAACATGTTTCCATTTTTTTGCTAAACTAAAGAAACTGTCCTGAAGAAAGTGTTTTTAACTTCGAAAAAAACGAAACGCTGCGTCGACAAACTGCTTTTGTTTTAGCCGATTCTACAGTACTGTGATACTGGTTTTAAATATTTTTTGTGATTTTATATTGTGTATACATAAAATGTCTATTTGAATACATTGTATTAAATAAATATGTATGAAATTCTCTTGCAATAACTTGTGACAGTCTTGTTGATGGTGCCTTATAAAAATGTCTTCTTTTTTTTATATACACACTAATCTTGTTTAAATGTATGCATATCATGAGTAGCTTAAATTGAGTTTCTGAGGGTGAAAGTGTGTACCTGTAACTATATCTATAGGTTTCTGATAGTCTATGGTCTGTGACCAATTGGGACTTCTCTACTTCTTGATATTTAATTCCCCTTGTCCCGTATTGGATGAGTAAGAGACCTCCCTCTTTTTATATATTTTTTTATTCCTGCGGCATCTCTGACTCCATCAGTAATGCGTTGGTCCTTTCCTTCTCCATCTGAGAGGTATTAGGTGTCAGCAAAGGCTTACTTCGGGCCACTGCCTTAGATCTTGCTGTTGAGTCGGACCCTCGAGAGAGAGAGTGTGCGACCCTGCATCAATGGTTTGTGGCCAGTTTTGTAAGTTTCAAATCAGTCCCAAGCTTCTTGGGGTCTTCGCAGAAGTGTGTCTGGCCGTCCAATATGATCCGCAGTCAAACTGGGAACATCAAGGAGTACTGAATGCCTTCATCCCGTAGGGTCTTTTTGACTGATAGGAAGGAGGTTTGATGCTGTTGTACTTCCAAGGTGTAATCCGGAAACAATACTACCTTGATGTTATACACTGCTCTGGAGTCGGGCTACCACCGGTCAAGTAGGTCCCCCTGGCGCCGGGGGCCGAGCAGGGACCCGATGAGCTCTTTTCAAGGTATAAAACGGAGAGAGGCCCTCCGGTGCCACATTATCTCCGAACCCGGATTCCAGGTAAGCAACCATGTTAGCACCTTCTATTCCCTCCGGAAGGCCCAAAATTCTAACATTGTTTCCGAGGTTACACCCTTCGGCGTCCTCTGCTCTCTTCTCCAGTAGGTGAACTCTATGAGAGATATCCGCCATCTGGGTAGTTAAGGATTGCTGCACCGGTGCCAGTCTGCCAACGATGTCTCAGTTTTTTTCACCCTTTCAGCCAGCTTGGTGTGCTCCACTCTCAGGAGGCCCAGACAATTGATTGTCACCCGATGCCTTAGGTGAATAGACTGTTGTTGTTCCATAACTGGGTCGTCTTGCTCAGGGGGCACCCACACTTGTTTAGCTTTAGGCTTCCCCAGGGTCACAACAGAGTAAGGCCACACTCCACATTCTGGTGTTCAACGAGACCCTCCAGTGATATCACCAGGTAAGGTGGAGGGGCAAGTCCGGAACGAAGGATAATGCTGCCGACTAGGAACTTTCTGTGCTTGACCCAAGGATAACAGTGAAGGGCCACTCCCCAGATTCAGGCCACCACAAGCAAATGAGAGGCAGAGATAATAGGCACTCTAGGGTCCCTTAATTTGCCGTCCACCGGGCACTGGATCCGGCTAAGATGTACGCCAGTAAGACTTGGGAGCAGGCGCTACACCAAGAGGCACCTAACCTTGAGTATCAGCAGGGCTCCGCCCTGTAAGAGTCGTCCAGCAGTCATCTGCCTAGCACAGCCTGCGCGGGTAAAGTCTGCAAGCGTGCACACAGAGAATTTATAGTCCGGAATGCACCATCACCTGTATCCAAGGCTGCAGTAATCCGGGAGAATTACAGTGCCCAGACCCGGTCCTCGGGGGTTACAGTCAGCACCATAACTAATGTGAGAGAGAGGGGTCTCACCTCGGAGATCAAGTTGGAGCTGCAGCCGACAGAGAGTCACTTGGAAATCCAGGGCACTGGGATCAATTCACATGGGCCCCGGGATGAAGTCGCGGCATGCTCCGCCATTGGCCTCCGCAAGAAGTCCAAAAATTTGGAGGCGCAGAGGGATCATCCACAAACACAGGTCTTGGTCTCGGCACGTCTGGAAGGCCACACCTCCTGTACTCGGCATACCATCACCGGATCAGCGAGTGACGACACCTCCACTGTCATCTTCAGTTGACTCTGACTCTAAAGCACTGGCGTCTACAGGAGTTTTGTCAAGGGGAATAGCACCATTTTTGCCCTCCTGAACTGACTTTGAAGAAGAGGAAGTCAAAGAAGGTGATCTGGACAGAGATCCGATCTGGACAGTGACCTGTCAGACTGCATTGACTCTCTCAAACAGGCCAAGTGTACAGCTCCTGTATTCAGGGTCCCTGACTTTACATGAGGTTTATTGTGTCAACTGATGAATCAGAGCATGACAAAAGGGCAGTATCATCACAGCTGAATGAGGAGGGCATAGACCAGTCTATAGCCTTCATCAGTATGAGGCTACTTCCCTGCGAACAAAGGTGGAGTGCTATCAAGAGTGAAGCTTTGGCTGTGGTTGGGGCACTGAAGAACCTCAAGCATAACTGTTTGGTATTCACTTCCGGGTTCACATAGACGACCGGTGGCCCTCAGATGGTGGATGCAGATGAGGAGTGAGAATCCCAAATTGTTGAGGAAGTCCATGCCTTCCAGGTAATAGACTTAGCGGTGGAACACCACTGTGGGTCAGATCATGCCAATGCTGACGGTCTCTTCAGGTTTTTTCACCTTGGTGATGTAAACTCCCAGGATACAGGTAGTTCTCCGCACTTTCAGATGGGTAGGGGCATATGTTATGATTGTCAACCTTAGGGTGTTGTTCCCCCAATCATGTTGCTGGCCTTTAGACAATGGGCACTTCCCCACTTTTAATGAGTGGCAAAGTGCATGTGCTCACTTTTTAAAACATGTTAACATTGGCTTATACTTAATAGGCATATTTAGTTCATTTGTAAGCTCATAGTAAAGTGGCATTAACTGAGCCAAGTGCCTGTAAATTAGATGATACTTGTGGGCCTGCAGCCTTGATTGTGCTACCCACTCACATAGCACTTTAAAGATTTCTCAGGCGTGCCATTGCAGCCTATGCACACAGTTTTAAATTGCCATTTCAAGCTGGCAAAATAACCTTTTTGCCATGACTAAACCTTCCTTTACAATACACGTAAGTCATCCTGTTGTAGACTCTAGCCAGCCCAGTGGGAGGGTGCAAAATATTAAAACACTAGGAAATATACTTTTAAGTTTTACATGTCCTGGTAGTGATAAACCCTTACATTTGTTTTTCACTACTGCAAGCCTTACCTTTATAATAGGATAAAATTGGAGTTACCTCATTAAGGGCCAGCTGTAAGACAGTTTTTAGCATGGGCAAAAGGGTTTTTGAAACGTTTGCGCACGCTAAAAACCTTGGGTCCATGTACAAAATCTTTTTTACGAGTCGCTAATCAATTAGCGATTTGCAAAATAGGTTTTGTGACTCGCTATTAGCAAGGGACGTTCCCTTCCTAATAGCGTGCCATGAGTCATGTATGAGTGTTTTGTGACCGCATTTGCGGTCACAAAACACTACAATTTACCCCTTTCCCTTTGCAAATGCATGCAAAAAATATTTTAAGGGGAGGCAGTGGTCCCAGGAATCACTGCCTGCTCTTAAGAAATTTAACAAAAACATTACATTTTAATTTTTTTAAATGCATCCTGTTTTCCTTTTAGGAAAACGGGGAGCATTTAAAAAAAAACAGCTTCATTTAAAAGCAGACCCAGACATGGTGGTCTGCTGAGCCCAGCAGGCCCCATCCCTGTGAGGGCCAGCTATTCCCAATGGGGTTGAAAAATGCGATGGCATCATTAATATTAATGAGCCTTCCATTTTGCGACCCCATAAGGAATCGCAATCAGTGTCTCTGACACTGTTGTACAGAGTAGATTGTGACTCGCAATTTGTGACTCGCAATCAGGTGCAAATTGCGGGTTGCAATTTACTAGGGTCGTTCATCTGGCCCTATATTTATTAAGCTGTAATTTCCAAATAGTAACAGTTACCCAGTTCATTTTTGGTGTCTTTGCAATATAATGAAAAATCCTAACTTATGGTGAAGCCAGATTTTAAACTACAGTTTTGAATGTGCCATTTTTAGAAAGTTGCAAAAACAACAATTGAATGGACAGAATGCAGAACAATGTCATACATTCAACCCAGTACTGAGATCTGGGTTTAAATCCATTCGTTATTTGCTAATCATGCCTTTCCAGTTTGAACCCAGCCGTATGCAAAACAGTCGTGACCCAGAGCTCAATGGGAACAGTCCAGCCCGTACTGCCATGCCAGGTCCTCCCTGAACTGGAAACAAGCATCCTAGGACCAGTTTTGGGGTTTCACCACGCATCAGCCAGGATATCTTGACTCCAGTGGCATGGAGAGCACCTGACCCACGTCTGGGCATACCGGTCCCACTCGGGTGGACAAATGCAAAAACAATAATTGATGGACAGAATGCATAACAATGTCATACATTCACCCCAGTACGGATATCTGGGACTAAATCCATCTTTCTTTTGCTCGCCATTCCAGTTTGAAGTCAGGCATATGCAAATCAGAGTTGACCCTGTGCCCAATGAGAACAGTTCAGCCCGAACTGCCAGGCCAGGTCCTCCCTGGACTGGAAACAAGCATCCTAGGACCGGTTTTGGAGTTTCACCCCTCATGAGCCGGGATAGCTTGACTCCAGTGGTATGGAGAGCATGGAACCCACATCTGGGCATACCCATCCCACTCTGGGTGACAAATGCAAAAACAACAATTGATGGATAGAATGTAGAACAATGTCATACATTCACCCCGGTACAGAGATCTGTGCCTAAATCCATCGTTTTTTTCTCACCATGCCATTCCAGTTTGAACCCAACCATATGCAAATCAGTCTTTCCCCTGTGCCCAATGGGAACAGTCCAGCCCGATCTGCCAGAGCAGGGTCTTCCCTGGACTGGAAATAAGCATCCTAGGACCGGTTTCGAGGTTTCACTCCTGATCAGCCATGCTAGCTTGACTCCAGTTGCTAGGAGAGCACAGGACCCACGTCTGGGCATACCCACCTCATTCAGGGTGACAAATGGAAAAACAACAATAAATGGGGGTGAATGTTTGATTTGCACTGCATTCAGTCCATCATCTGTGTGCCTTTTGCTTTATTGCACTAAGCGCGCCGGGTATTTTATGTTTGTGGTCTCCTTTTTCCATCTTTCTCAATATTTTTTTAAAACACTCTTTGGTTGTCTCAATTAAATCTGTAATATGCAAATAAGCAAATTTCCTTAACTTTAACATGTGTCAAATCCATTTTTGAATTTCGCTTCACATTTTTTACTTTGCTGATGTCAACTTCTGAATCATTTGCCAGTTCCAATAGATCATCATGTGCCTCATTTGCACAACTGGCTGTTTGTTTATCGTATTTCAAATCTCTTCAAATGCCTATGCTAATTTCTTTAGGAGTAAACTCACCTTTCACTGCTTACAGAGTTGCAACAATCTGTGTCTGAGGTTCAGATGGCATATGTCTATTGATACTGGGCACTGTCATCAACACCATCTCTGTTGCTGTACTTAGTATCACCCCACTAGAAGTTTATATCTCCCACACTATCTCCCCCAGCACATGCGTCCACTTCTTCAGTAACAGGAGCAGCATCTGTTACTCCATCTATAAATGGAGGAGGTGTATGAATCAAACACTCACATGAATGTATCATCATCATCAGGTTCATTCGTGTGGTCACTTTTCTTTTTCACTTTGTTTTATTCCTGTTCTTCTTTCTCTGTAACTGTAGCAGAACATATTTTTACACATTCAGTCATTTCCGCTTTCCAACATTTCTACTGTCAATCCATTTGACTTTCAAGCCAGTACCTAAATGATATCTTAATCTGCTTTGCTGCTTTCTTTCTCTCTTTCTGTATGGCCATAAGATTCCATTAATTAAGCTCCTTAAGCTGGTAGTCTAGTAGTCAGTTTTATGTCATACAAGGATTGTATCATGAAAATAAGGCCCTCATTTATGGGGATTTGGTGTATGGCAGAACAGTAAATCAGCTTAATGTGCTGCACTTTGCCAAAGTGAAGGGGAAGTAATGCAATTCCTGTCCTTTACTGTTGTGCTGGTGCCATTTCAGCAGCCTAGAGCCAATGCAGGCACCTTTTCATGATGGTGCAAGGGTGCCTGTGTTGTGGGCAGAATTGTTTTCGTGAAGGAAGGGGCATCTTGCTGCATAAAAATTATCCTAAGAGTCGCATACAAAAAGAGAAAAAAACTAGGTGAAATAAAGTTAGTTTTCATAGTTATGCCTCACCTAAGGAGATGTAAGGTTTTTGCGCTTACTGAGGTTTCATGCTCTCTGAAATCTGGGGAAATGTCAAAATCCATGGGTGTTGTGTGGCAAAACACACTGCATGGCCCATGGAACACCTCCTAAGCATTGAGTAAAGTAATATACTGATTTGCCCTGCTTTGCCTTACTCCATATCTATGAGGCCATTCAAAGTCATGCATAGTGAATTTGCTTGGCCTCAGTGGTATGACTTTCCGACTTGTGCTGGCGTAACATCACAAAAAGTGCCATGGGGGCTCATTAATATGCCCTCTTATTTCTTAATATTAAAGGTACCCTCTAATGGAAATTGAAAAACTTCACTGAGTGAGTACCATTTTTATTACAATTTGACGCTTCAGGGGATTTTAACCCCGCAATCTATGTTGCTGCTACTGCCTACCTCTGCTTGCTGGGCTCTGGGCTGCTGTTTGAGCCCCTGCTGTCATCGAAGCCGCGGACCCCATACACTGGTGGGACTCGCTGTCCCAGGGTACACCGCATCACAAACGCCTCTATTGGATGCAGCTGCCACTGGGGGAGGCTTGGTGATCGCACTATACAGCGCTACCTCGACCCCCGCAGCACTGGACACTTCAGGGGATTTTAAACCCACAATCCCTGTTGCTGCTACTGCCTACCTCTTCTTGCTGGGCTCCGGGCTGCTGCTTGCGCCCCTGCTGTCATCGAGGCCATGGACACCATAGCCTGGTGGGACTCGCTGTCCCAGAGTACACCGCATCACAAACGCCCGCATTCGATGCAGCTGCTTCTGGGGGAGGCGTGATGACCGCGCTATACAGTGCTACCTCGACCCCCGCAGCGTGGGACGCGCCCGGGCCAAGCCCGGGCCAAGAGCGGACCCGTCAGGGGCCTGAGGAGTCCGGGCTGGGCCTCCTCTCTGACCAGCAGGATTGGAGCTTCTAAAATCCTGGTATCCAGCTTTTAGTTGAAGTTATTCGAACACGGTTATGGCTGTTCTCCAAGACAGTGTAAGACACACCAGTGCTGTTCGGGGTCGTTCCCAACGAGTGCATTACACGTGTTTTTTGCCTGTTTAGACTGCCCATCTCGTGTCTCACACATGACTAACTTGATGCGGTTATGTCTCTTTTTTAACTGATATCTTGTTTTTTAACTCCCACTCAAAAAAGTTTTTTTAACTCACTTTTATTAATTATGGCCAGGCGTAAGGTTGTGTCTGTTCCCGCTAACACGGCAAAGGGGAAGCGGGGTGTTTCCACAACGGTCTCTACTATGTATTCTTTTTTGCAAAGGGCTGCTTCTGTGTTGGACAAGGAGATCGAGCTGGTAAATAAGTAGCTTTCGGGGTTGCCAAACAACATCCAGCGCCTTTGTGTACCAGAGACTGAAGTGAACACTGGTCCTGTTACCCAGGGTCATTGCCCTGTGCCTACCGTGAGCTTATGCAAAGATATAAGCGTGGATTCTGCGAATAATGCTAGGATTTCTAATTTGTCACCTACTTATGATGATGAACCCCCTTTGCTGGCTCCTTTATCACCATCATCGTAATAAGTAACAAAGGAGGTGGGGGAAGGGACGCTCTGGGAGCTGATGCCAGTTTAACTTGCAATACAGAGAAACGACCCCTGATATAGCGAGAGAAAAGGTAGCCCAGATAATGAAAGGGACTCTGCAGTTGGAGGGGTGGCACCTAAGGAAAAACCCAATCTATATGGGGGACAACCTAAAAAACATGAAATCCACCCTGGGTGTTAAACCTCCCATACCTAACGCAGTTCCCCCTAACAATCCCCCATCCCTGGATTTCTCTGGGGCGTTAGTATCTTTACAGGCTTCTCTGTCTAACCTACTGGATGCAAAAGTAGGCCCTATTGTTGAGAGGCTGACCCGGATTGAGGATTCCATAGCTTTGCACACTAGAAAGGCCACACCATCCCTTTGAGGAGAACTAAGTGCTGACCCAGGCCAGAATAATGTAAGGGCACTTGGGTCTCGGACCATTCAATCGATTATTCGGCCGACCTCAGTGGCTTCCCCCCAATTCAATTGTCAAAGCAAGTTGAAGCTTCTGCGGGGTATGATGGTAGGATTGGATTGCCGCAGTTGATGTTAGATGGGACACACCTATTTGTAGCAGTGCTAGCGGCCCGGTAGTGACCCTGGCTTCTGCCATCAATCCAGGGACAGGAAACATGAGAGCGGTGAAGTGCAGTTACAGAGTCTATTAGATCTTCCCCCTGAATCTACCCCCTACGTCGTCGTTTTGGGGAATGTCCCATCTCTCCCCAGGGGGGGCGGGAGGGGGGGGGGTAGTACGGACTATGGACAGCTCCAATAAAAAATTATTCACTGGCTCTCAATTAATACCATCCTGGGGGCTAGAGTGGCCAAAAATACCATCATGGTTCGTAGGGTTAGCTGGATTAGGAGCCAATAATCCAGGAACAGTAATCACGGCATTCCCGTTAGGCTACTTTTATAAACCCGATCAACCTAGGGAAGACCACGCAATGTCAAAATGCCAGTTTTCTGAGGTGGGTGGCCACAGGGGCCAATTCCAGGGCACATGCAACAGCTAACATCCGCGGCTCAAACCCCAGCTCTAGTTGATGGACAGCAGGGTGTAAGTTACATGATAAATCTATATAATAGATTTTCATCACTAACCGGGATGGAGGGATGTGATTGACTAAGATATGACATGAGAAATGACGTGAAAGAGGGCCTGACCATGATTTAAATCTCCAGCAACCACAAGACCTAGTGAATGAGAACCTAGGCGCACCTTCAGTAAAAAACAAAAACATTTTATCCTGGAATATTGCATGGTTAGCACGTAAATTCCAGGATCCTCTTTGGTAAAATTTGTGAGGCAGTTCCTTGTGATTAATCTCCAAGAAACCTGGTAGGTGGAATGTGACTTTTTCTTGGAGGGTTATAGGGCATTTTTTGTGCCTGCAATCCCCTCAGCTGGAGGTAGGCCCAGAGGTGGACTAGTAACTTATATCTCCCTGGCAGTTGACTGCCAGATCAAGGTCATCCCATCTCCTAGCCCAGGCATATTGCTGTTGATTTTAAATGGGGGAGACAAAAGTTGGGGATTTATCAATTTTTATAACTCTGTGACTTGCCTATCTAGTGTGAGTAACATTGCTACCTTGGGCACTCTTATCAATCAATCCTATGGCTCTATCTTACACAATTTAACAGTTTGTGGGGATTTCAACATCCACCCTTGCGGAAACCCCATGCTCACCTGAGTTTCCGAGTTGGGTTGCCTGCTCCTAAAGGGGTTCCACTTTGAACATTCCACACACAGGGAGTTATTAAATACCTTGATGAGTGATTTGGACATGATGTGTACCATGATCATCTCTGACCCACATCGCACTTTCCCCATACCCACCTTTAATGGGAGAGGTAGGGGGTAATTTATCGATTATGCTTTATTCTCCTCCTTTTTACACACGTTATTTAGCGGTTTTAATATTGAGGATAGTGTACATAGTGATCATAACCCTTTATATGTGTATTTGCAGGGACCATTGTCAGCTCAAATTAGTGGAGTTGCATCAACGGGTACGCTCAAACCAACTGAAGGCTTACGCAGTCTTAAATGGTCCCAGATCACTCCTGATGATTTTTACCGGAAGGTAAGAGATTTGTGCGCCAACCAGGTATGGTTGTGCATGGATAAAGGCTCTTTCCCAGGCGAGGTTAGTAATGTATATGAGTCCATTGTAAAAAATAAATTGGAAAGATTTTAAATGTCCCGGGTGGCAGAACTGTGCACCCTGGACCGAGATGGTTTAATTCCGCTTTCTCCAAGGCTGCTAAAAAACGAAGGGAATCCTTGTCAGCAAACCCAAGAAATTTTTCACAGCTGCGAGTTTGCCGGAAGGAATACAAGGATTGTTTGGCAAAAAGGAAAGGAGACATGAAGGAATAGGCCTGGAGGGAGTTGATAAACTCTAGTACCCTACGGAGCAGCTCCAGGTTTTCGAGCATCGTGAATGGGCCCCTTTTTGATCAGGCTAGCGTGAGGACCCTTGACTCCCATATTACGGAGGAGGAATGGGTGCTTCACTTTAAATTAATGTTTGCGAGCCCAACAGAGCTCCCCCCCACAGGTCGGCCATGATATGAACTCCTCCATAATGAACTTTGAATTGGGTGAGGTGGTGGAAGGCATTTTAGGTTTAACAAGTAATAAAGCCCCGGACACAGATGTATCCCCCCGGACCTATTTAAGTCTGACCCTTCATTCTGGGCGCCAATTCTTGTGGCAGAGTTTAATGCAGCCGCAATAAATGGGTGCCCTGAGTCCTGGGTGACCTCTACCATCGTCCCTGTTTTCAAGAAGGGGGATAGGTATAGCACTTTTTTCTATAGGCCAATCTCCCTTCTTGATTCAGTGGTCAAGCTTGTGGGCCGTGTACTTCTGGATAGACTGTCTAGCTGGGCGGAAGAGCGAAACATTTATGGGATGTCCAGTTTGGATTTCGCCCCGGGCGTTCTACTGTGGCTCAATGCCTTAATCTCTCCCTGATATTGAGTAAATATACTGTTGCGCGACCAGGTACTGCATATCTTGCCTTCATGGATCTGTCCTCAGCATTTGACTGTGTAAACAGGGTCAAACTGTGGAAGGCCATGAAGGCAATGGGGGTAGAGAACAGTTTAGTTGACTTTTGGAAGATCTGCACAGGTCATCTAAGGCTAACGTGAGGTTCTCTCAGGATCTCAGAGTTACCAGGGGCCTGGATATAAAAAGGGGAATACGACAGGGTTGTATAATGGCTCCATTTTTATTAAATTTTTATATAAATGATCTGGACAAAGTATTAAGAAACATGGGGGTAGAGTTTCCATAAATATAGTGGCGTGGACTTCCTGTCCGACTTTACGCGTTTTGTTTTTTAACTTTTATGCTTGCCCTTGTGTAACCGAATAAAGTTTACTTGATTCATTGATTGATATTACAATTTGAAAGCCAAGTACACATATATTACCCAATATTTTTTTATTATTTCACAGGCAGGCGTTCCTTCTGCAGGGAATGTCTGCCCTCCCTATGTACTAGAGTAACCTTAGACTTCACCAATAATTCATTCTTCTTTCTACTCAAAACAAACAAGAAATCAACCTGAATTCACAGCAAACAACCTAGTAGACAATGGCTAATTGCAGGGTGGCTCTGTCACAGGTCAACCTATCACAGCGTGACTTCTCAGTAACCCACCAATCAGAGTACTCCTTTATGTTGACCTCTCACCAATCAGACAGGTAATGTTTGCTCTCCTTAGGCCATCCCTAGGTACAAGAGTAACCTTAAACTTCACTAATAAACATTCCATGTTGCTGTCTTCTCAAAACAAACCAAAAATCAATCTAAATTCACAGCAACAACCTAGTAGACAATAACTGATTGCAGGGTGGCGCTGTCAAAGGTCAATCTATCCCAGCGTGGATTCTCACCAACCCACCAGTCAGATTACTGCTTAGTGATGGCATCTCACAAATCCCAGCGCGGATCCCTGGCTGAACTATTAATCACAGCACAACTTCTCTGTAAACAAGAAAACCACTACAAAACCACTTTAAATTCAAATAACCAAATAAACCCTTGTCGATCTAACCTAGAAAGGAAGAAAAAGTCAATAAATCAAGTCAGTAACCTCAATCTCAAATCATAGAACTTCCGAAATTAAACCAAAATTCAAAGTCCCCACAAAAAACAGGAAATATTTTCAAAGTACTGAGTTTATACTAGACACATTCCCATCCAGCGGTAATCCATCCCATTGAGTGTGCTTGGGCAGTACACAAAAGCAAAGCACATTAACGGCCACATGCATCATTGTAAGGTTTTGCGATTTTTAGGGATTCGCAAATAAGGAATCACAAATTGGGATGCATGATTTTAATCGCATAATATTTGCGATTCTGTAAAAATCGCAATTTTTACCGAATCGCAAATATTATGCGAATTCTAATTTGCGATTTCGCAATTCCCATCGATTCCTATTGGCCAAAAGGCCCATAGGAATCGATGGGAAGGCATTGACATTTTGCAAATTTCAATTAGCGATTCGCAAAATGTTAATGCATTCCATGGGTGCAGGGGGGGTCCAAAGGACCCCCCCTGCATCCCTGAAATGTATTTTAAAGTGCATGTTTCACACACACATGTCCTAATGACATGTGTGTCTGTAACATGGCAGTGTTTAAAATGCAAATTTGAGCATTTTAATACTTTTTCGCAAATTACCACGAGGTTCACCCCGTGGTAATTTGCACCCCCTAATTGCGAATTCGCAATTTGAAAAGCAATCATGCATTGCTTTTAAGGAATCCCAAATTTGCGATTCCTTAAAAGCAATCGCATTTTTGGAAATTGCTAAAAATAGCGAATTTCACAAAAATTCATGATGCATCTCAAGAACGTATTTAGGAATCGCAAACGGCCGAATTTACCGATTCGCACCGTTTGCACTTCCTAAATAGGTTGATTCATGTGGCCGATAGTGAATTAGACATTCAAACTAGGAAAAGAAATATGTTCATTCGTAATCCCTATCAATGTGAAAGCGGCGCCTAGCTCTACACGCCACAGTTAGAGACAACTACTTTCAATGTATCTCGAGAACTTGGATTTCGACGAATACGATAAACTAACCAACACTGAAAAAGATAAAATCTCAAATGCGTTTAAAAATATGAATAAAACATCAACACAGCTGTGATTGTCCGCCATTTCAACCCACAATCATCATTGCATACCCAAACAACTCACAACAGGAACAGAAATCTGTCTCACAAACTCATTATTCAATGCACATTTACTAAGTCAATTCGCCCTATTCATACTTCGACTCCAGATCGTTGAGGAATGCTCAGCTTGTCAATTCTTAAGGAGTGACTGAAGCACCAGTCTTTTGGCACAGTCCCGTAAACGTCTTTGTCCATTGGTCCACTTATTAAAGACTCTAAGGTTATAAAAAAAGATTGAACTTACTTTTGGAATACCTAAAAGTAAGGCGGGGCTCTTACACAACAATCCTCTGCAGCTAAATTGTAGGAGCTCAAAGCCCAATAATGTTCTGAACCCCAATGTTTTAATCACCCAAACTTTACCTCTGGCAATTTGGCTCCAGCACCCTTGCTCTTTCTGTGAGAAACACCTTCCTCCACAACATTAGCCCAAGAAAATAGCAGAATAATTCAAAATAACAAATAGGACCGCTCAAGAACTGAGTTCTAGATTAATAAAAAGTTAAAGAGTTATATTACAAATTTAATTAGAACCAGCAATGCCAAATAAATTAGAACATGCCATGAAGGTTCAGAGTACAAATGTAGAAATCAGAAGTTAGTTGAAAGGTCTCTAAATGTCAGGCCCATAAAGAACACCAATAGTATTTCTAACAGGGAAAAGAAGTTTCTATTCAATCAAACAGAGATTAGTGAGGAAAATAAAAGTATCACCCAAACTGACAAAGTTAATTAAAAATAAAGTGGTAGTCGCCGCCAACAATATACATACAGGGGTTTTTATTCACATTTTATGCATCAAGATGAGCAGAATAAACAGATTCAGCAATGCATGACTATCAACAGCACATTTTGGACAAATCAGAAAATGGATCGTTATATTAAAGTACATAACACTAGCTCATTTCTAAGAAAAATAAAAAATCTTCCATTACCTTCAACAGTAATTCAGACATGCACAAATTCAATAGGAAACTTTCTCAAATAAAGTCTTAAACACTAATATGCTAGCAAACTAGCAACACAATTTCCTGCGGAATTGTCCTTTAAAAAGATTCATCAAGAACATGATTGAAAATTTAATGCACAATACATGCTCTGTAAAAGAAATATTCAGTTACGCCATATTGAACTGTGCTCTGCAGCACCTGAGAGAGAAGACTTGGAGGCAGACAATGAATGGGAGGAGTTATGAGCAGGAGAAGGATGAAAAAAGTCCTAGAAACTGCATACACCTTAATAAAATGGTGTCTTTACGAAAATATGACGTAACTAAACTATATAATTATTTACTCTTGTAACCATTTCTAATTAATCATTCCAAGTGCAACATCATTTATTCACCAGTTATGACTAAAGTTATTATAAAAATGAATAATAATCACACAATATTTCTTATTCAATATTTTAACATGTAAAAAAAAATAAACAAGGCCACCTAGCGATAATGCTGACTCCCACATGTAATCGGGGTCTACATTTTGATAATTCATCTGCACAGTCAGTGCATAATATCTATACCTATACAGTACTCTAGAACTGTAGGATCCCCAAATCCACTAACAGTAAACGTAGAACACCACTTCAACTTTTAGTGAGTATTTCCAATCAACATCATAAAAAATCCCCATCCTCCAGATCAATTTGGCCCTAAGGCTACCTAAACTAAAACAGCGAGAAACCTTGTGGGTTTGAGGGTTCTAACCTACATTTTGACTCACCCATATTGAAAGTAGTCCGACCAACAGTTTTCTACCCTCTGCGATTGAAGCAAGCTGTGCTTCCCATAGAGCAAACTCACCACAAAATAGTTGTAGGTTCCAACAAAACTCGACTATGCCAAAGGCGTTTTGGAGGGTTACCTGGGAGAATGGTTCAGACAGCTCCAACTAGTCAAGAATGTGAAAACTAAGATAAACTATTAGAATAATACTTTTGTTTGCATTATAACAATCTCGGAGTCCCTAAATTGGCTGCCTGTAGTCGTATACATAATGTTTATGCCATCTTGGTTGGTGGCAGCACCTCTTTATTCCTATTGGAAAGGATCACTTGCTATCACCAGTAGAGATTCTGAGGTCTAACACTCAGCTGCTTTTAAATGTCTCACAGAAACGAAGAACAGTTAGAAAGGGGGTCAGACTTTTTTGTGCCATGAAACCAAACATATGCAGTATGCCCGGGATGCCCGTCACCCCCTCCCAACACAATCCCCAAGGATGGGAAGACGGACGCAGTTCTGAACTTTTGGAAGGCGGGAGGGAGTCACCCTCCCGGCCGTATTTATTAAAATATGAAACAAAAATTAAAACAATAAATAAAACTTTCATAATCATGTACAATTTTCATTTATTACATTTCGATGAAGACATGTTATTTGGCTAACCTTAACAAAACTCTAATACAAAGGTATCCTAGCCGAGTCTAACATCCTGCAAATGCATACTTTCTAAATTAAAATTGTACATCCTAGCATTAAGGGCCAACGCCAAGGTCTTAACCGGTGTCAGATCCCTACTACCAAAAACTCTCGCCCTCACGGTGTGAGTGACGGCCGCGCAGAGGACTGTACCCTCATGGCCAACTGTAATTTCCCTTGTCTTGTTGGGGGCCCCTCTTTCCGCTCGACGCCATCTTAAAGGTCGTCCGAGCACCCGTGTGAGGTATCCGTAGAAAGGACAGCGTGGACTCCCCCCCCCACCCCCACACTCTCTATCACATCCGCCGTCGCGGATATCCGGGCCCCGGGAAATTCGTAGGAGGGGCATATAGCCGCCTCCTCCCCTGGGAGGGGCCTATGGCCGTCTCCCCTTAGGCGACCCATCCTTAGTGGGTGCCGCCTCCCAGTGGGAGGGGCCAATGGCCACCTCCCCCCGGGCGCTCCCCTCTAGGGACCTTGAAATTACTGCTCACCGATCATGACCTTACCGCCACAGGCCGGATAGTTGACCAGCTATCCGGCCCCCCCAAACCCTCCTAAAGGTCATGCTTCCTCAAACCCCTTAGCCATGCTATGAAGTCTCCTATGAGTAAAACATTCCCCTCCCGGGGCAAGTGAACCCCATCATTCAGATACATGTGATCACCCCGAATACACCCATGAGGAATACTATGCAAATGCGCAGAGCGAAACAATCTACCAATTTTATTGTTAACTTTCTTCACCGAATGGTTCAGTGCTGACACCGAGAGGCCCCCCCGCCATACTTTCCTGGGAATCATGTGGGACCAGGCAATTGTGCACCCCGGGATTCTTTTCGCCAACCAGCTAACGGCCGACAACACTTGCTCGAGTAATACTCGTCTACCCAGAGTCACCAAGTCGTTGCCCCCCAGGTGTACTATGACTACAGATGGCGGTGACCTCTGCCGCCCTAAGAGACCCTCCATAAACGATTCCAATTGGTCAACACAGAGCCCGCCCCTTCCGTGGAAGGCCACTCTGTACCCGTATTCCCCAGCTGCGCCAGTCCCGTCACCTGCTTTGAATACGTCCCCGGCCCGCCTCACGTATGAGTGGCCCACGACCCAAACCACTCTCTCCTCAGACGGTGTTCCATGACCGCTGGTCCCCTGGCACTGGGTCGACTGCAAATTCCGCCCCGCATGACATGCTCGCGAAACTGTAAATCAAACTGAAGACAAGAAGAGTGAGTGCATGTAACTTGGCTTCACAACATGTGCAATCGCACATACCTTTTAAAACAATTCGAGGACCATCGTCCTAACTGTTTCACTTCTTCTGAACTCTGACCCCTGGCTGTAGCCTCAGTAGCAGCCCCTATCCTAAAGGAGTGGGTCCCGAAATCGCACGGGTCCATGCCCGCCGCAGCATTTGTCAGTGCTAGCACCCGCTGGAACTGAAATCTCGTCAGTGGGGTGGCATCGATGTGCCTCAGCAGACTCCCCCCCATGTATCCGCCCTCAGTGCCAAGTATTCCTCTACACACATTATCGGGCACGTGGGGGACCCTCGCATGCGCTGGACAACAACACTGTTTCCCATCGCTCCCTGGTCAGTTTTGGACTTAGCTATCGTGACTATCATCGAATCACCCCTAATTAGGATGTGATCCCTGCACAAGCCACCCTCCACCTCTTTCTTATTTCTTGCGACCAGTTCGCTCACCCGCATAGCCCCATGGAACGCTAATGCGAAAGCTGCTCGGAACAGCACCGCCTCGAATTGGGAGGAGCATGACGTGCCTAGTTTTGCCATGAGCAGGGACAACCTTTCTAAGCCAATCGGGCGCCTCTCGTCTTGCTTGCGACCCTCGAGGCGCTGCCAGCCGCGAAGGGCTTTTTCGCCAAAAAGGAACCTGTTGGGTCTTTGATGCCATGCACCTGTGCCATGAATGAGATGGCCGCCCTGTGTCTATTGGCCGTAGCCGCTGATCGGCCCTCTCTGTGCAGTGCTACCAGGAACCCAAGGAAGGAATCCTCCTGACCCCAGCTCTGACTCCCTGTCAGACCCAAAAATGCACAATAGGAACAAAACGCTCCTTCATATGCCTTCCTCGTCCTGGGGGCTAAACTTGCTGCCACGAGGTCTTGTAATCCGGGGCACCGATTAGCCAGAGTGCTTCGGGGAATGGTGCAGCCACTAGATCCGCTGTAGGTAGATAACCCCTGAACGCCTGCATATGTGAACGAGAGAGTGCATCAGCCGCATGATTCAGTACACCCGGCACATGTTTCGCCCTGAACTGTACATTCAGTCTCATGCAAAGCAGCACAATTTCCTTCAACAATCTCAAGATCCATTTGCAGCGTGCTGCCTGTCGGTTGATGCATTCGACAACAGTCATATTATCAGACCAAAATACCACCGAGCGGTCTCGGAACTCGTTCGGCCATGCCATTAAAGCAACAAAAATAGGGAATAGCTTGAGGAACCCTATGTTACCTGTGAGACCGCTGGTGTGCCACCACGTCGGCCATGTTTGCGCCGACCATCGATTACCAAAGATGGCGCCAAATCCCACGCTTCCCGCCGAGTCGGTCCACAAACCCAGCTCGTCCGAGGACGCTGGCGGCTTGTTCCACACCACTCGACCGTTGAAGTCCGCCAAGAATGCCAACCAAATGCGCATGTCCTGGCGAACCTCTGCAGACAGTCTCGTGCGGTGGTGTCCTTCTTTGAGACCAACCATAGCTTGTGCAATAGAGCGTGAGAAGGGGCGGGCCATTGGTAGCACTCTCAAGGCAAAGTTAAGTTGGCCCACTGCTTGCTGTAACTGGTGCAGGGTCACTTTCGCCTTACTAAGGCAAAGTTCCAGGGAAGCTCTAAATTTAGATACCTTTCCCACTGGCAAACGGAAACATCCCTCCACTGAATCGAGCTCAATCCCCAGAAACTCGAGTGAAGTAGATGGTCCAACAGTCTTACCGGGTGCCAATGGCACTCCAAACTCCCTCATAAGGATGCAAAAGTCGTGTAGCGCCTGCGCACATTTCGTGTCGCCGGCTGCTCCCAAGAACAGAAAGTCATCTAAGTACTGCATAACATGCCTATGCCCCGTGGCCTCGATGAATGCCCACTCTAGAAAACAGCTGAATTTTTCAAAATAGGCACAAGAAATAGAGCAACCCATCGGCATGCATCTATCCATGTAATAACGTCCTTGGAACCCAAAACCTAGCAAACGCTGATCCTGTGGGTGTACCGGGAGCAACCGGAACGCTGATTCGATATCCGATTTCGCCATCAGCGCTCCGGAGCCCAGGCGATTTAACATGGTGACGGCATCATCGAACGATGCGTACCGCACCGAACAGACTTCTGAGTCAATAGCATCGTTTACTGAGAAGCCCCTTGGAGCTGACAAATTATGGATCAGCCTAAACTCCCCCGGGTCCTTTTGGGTACCACCCCTAACGGGGAACAGATGAAATACGCCACTGGCGGGAGCCGAAACGGCCCAGCCACTCGGCCTAGTCTCACCTCTTTATCGATTTTTCTTTCCACAACACCTGGATTCTGTTGTGCTGAAAGCTGGTTTTTGCAAAAAGGTTCGCCATGAAAATCCCCCGCCGGGATGTGGAAGCCATATAGAATCCCTGCCTCAACACCCCAGCGGAGACATAATCCGGGTATTTGTTTAACCAAGGAGTCATCGCCATGAGATCAACGGGAGTAGGCAATTGTACCCAACAATCCACCTCAGTCCTGCTTGGACCCTCCTTTAGCTCCCGCCCCGCTATTTTTTGATCTGCATGAATTCTCCGTGTGAGAGGAATTCCCACAACCCGCACACATGTGCTTGAACCTACATGTACCTTGCGGTCTGTTGCAATTGCCTCTATTGAAGCCCCAACAAACAAAATATGCCCCCTCACTCAATTACTTCAATTTTGGGGACCCAATAAACGAAAACGTTAAATTTGGTCCGGTATATTTATTTATACCCTTTTCATTATAAATGTTTCAAAAAACAATTTTGTTTGGCAGATAGATAATACAACATGCACAATTATTGACAATTAACACTAACCTACATTTACACAATGATACTAACATACTGTGTGAAAAAGACTGTGTGAAGAAAAGATTTCAAATGTAACATCCCACAAATAATACAGTGCTGGACCATAAACATCACGATTGGACAATTTGATACAAACAAATCAAAAATACGAAAAAAGAGCCAATTCAAAACAAGAGCAAACAAGCGTTAGGCAAAATTATTTTTAGTACACATTCAATGTATATCATTAACTCTTGCTGGATTGCCGACGCGTTTCAAGTTTGGGCATGGAGTTTCCAAACTATCATCAGGGCTCTTGATATTGTTCTGTTGGAATGTAAAAAACAAACTGTTTTAATACAACCAAATGGCCTCTTCAAAGAAAGAAGAACCGTTTGAATGAAATTAAAAGTACCTGGGTATCGGTAATAGGTTGGCCTGTATGGGTTTCTATTAGTGGACCAAATCCTCTATTCAGGGCACAACCAGGATAACTTCAATGACAACACCAACCTGAAAAAGAGGTGTTGTCTTTATTTACTAAATGGTCTCCAGTGTATAGAATCACATCCCGCATTTAGTTTGCAAAACAGGGATAATATTGGAAGGTTCATACCTTTTATGGATCGATTTTGTGGCCAGAAGGGGCTGGGGGGCGGAGGATTGTCTTTTCTTGGATTCCTGCATGGGAAATATGTACCCATTTGTCACAAGGGGGAAACTTCCGTGTTTACATGAAGGTTTCATTATCATAAAAAGCGCAATATATTCTTTTATTAAGTTGTCATACCTTGCACGCTCTTTTGTTGGAGGCGGCAGAGACTTCTACCCTTTTGCCTGGAAGAGCAAAGCACTAAATAAATATGGGCCTTTTAATATGTTTGACAAAAATTGAGGCTTAGCGTTGTGGCACACTAATGCACAGCAATCACATGTACCTTTAGTTTTTGCTGGTGTCGGCGTGCCTCGCCCCCACTCTGCGGCCCCAGCCGGGGCTGTTAGGAATCGCAGCGAATTGATTCCGCTCGGCGTTTTTCAGTCACGTTCCGTCGTGGTCTGAAAAGACGCGCGGATAGTTAGTTGGCGGAAAGCACAACAAATGAAGATCTCTAAGCAGATCGACTACTCCGTTTGTTACGCTCACCTCGAGAACCTTTTCTTTAAGCAGCTCAGGTACGGTGCTTCTCTCTCACTGAATGTTAACAGGAAGAGGCGGCACCCATTTCCACATACTTAAAGGAACACTGCTGGGTAGCGCTACTTGGGCTGAGGTGAATTCTGGGATTTGAAGTGCAAGTCAATCCGAGGTCAATTAAATGGCAAACAATGAAAGGCAAATGTATTTGCTGAATGATTGAAGCGCTGTGGGTTACAAAAATTCCCTCATAAGTCATTGAAGAATGGAGCGCAATAGTGGCAACACGGCAGTATGACACCAAGTCTCAAATTCTCGACAGTTCTGACATGGTGTTCAGGCCAGTCAATGTGCAATTAAATTTCAAAATTAGATATGCTTCTTTCTCAAGTAGCATTTTTTTAATGTCCGCAGGGCGCTGTACGTGGCTCATGGTGTGTAGAACAGTCCACTGGAAATCATTCTCATTATGGGACATTTCAATGAAATGTTCTACCACCGGGGCTGTTAATATTCTTTTTTTAATCCTTGATCGATGCCGTCCTATTCGGAGATTAACCTGCTGATTTGTCTTCCCTATATATAGCCTAGGGCAGGGGCAGATCAAAGCATAAATAACATTTTTGGTTTTGCAATTTGAAAACCCCAGATGTTTCCATTTAGTTCCTTGGTGTTCGAACTCACTACCCTCAATGGTGCTACTGCACGAGACGCAATTCCTGCATCTATGGTGTCCCTCTACCGGTTTCATGCCTCAATTTGTGCGTATCCGGCAGGCAGTCCTCAAAAATTGGCACCTGTTGGAGGACCTTGAATGCCCCTTCCAACGCCCCATTTTTGCATACAGAAAGAACCGCAGTTTAGGCCAACACATTGTGCGAGCAGATCTCCCCAAGTCCCCACCCAAACATGATCTCCGTGCCCTATGGGACATGAAACCGGTAGAGGGACACCATAGATGCGGGAATTGCGTCTCGTGCAGTAGCACCATTGAGGGTAGTGAGTTCGAACACCAAGGAACTAAATGGAAACATCTGGGGTTTTCAAATTGCAAAACCAAAAATGTTATTTATGCTTTGATCTGCCCCTGCCCTAGGCTATATATAGGGAAGACAAATCAGCAGGTTAATCTCCGAATAGGACAGCATCGATCAAGGATTAAAAAAAGAATATTAACAGCCCCGGTGGTAGAACATTTCATTGAAATGTCCCATAATGAGAATGATTTCCAGTGGACTGTTCTACACACCATGAGCCACGTACAGCGCCCTGCGGACATTGAAAAAATGCTACTTGAGAAAGAAGCATATCTAATTTTGAAATTTAATTGCACATTGACTGGCCTGAACACCATGTCAGAACTGTCGAGAATTTGAGACTTGGTGTCATACTGCCGTGTTGCCACTATTGCGCTCCATTCTTCAATGACTTATGAGGGAATTTTTGTAACCCACAGCGCTTCAATCATTCAGCAAATACATTTGCCTTTCATTGTTTGCCATTTAATTGACCTCGGATTGACTTGCACTTCAAATCCCAGAATGCACCTCAGCCCAAGTAGCGCTACCCAGCAGTGTTCCTTTAAGTATGTGGAAATGGCTGCCGCCTCTTCCTGTTAACATTCAGTGAGAGAGAAGCACCGTACCTGAGCTGCTTAAAGAAAAGGTTCTCGAGGTGAGCGTAACAAACGGAGTAGTCGATCTGCTTAGAGATCTTCATTTGTTGTGCTTTCCGCCAACTAACTATCCGCGCGTCTTTTCAGACCACGACGGAACGTGACTGAAAAACGCCGAGCGGAATCAATTCGCTGCGATTCCTAACAGCCCCGGCTGGGGCCGTAGAGTGGGGGCGAGGCGCGCCGACACCAGCAAAAACTAAAGGTACATGTGATTGCTGTGCATTAGTGTGCCACAACGCTAAGCCTCAATTTTTGTCAAACATATTAAAAGGCCCATATTTATTTAGTGCTTTGCTCTTCCAGGCAAAAGGGTAGAAGTCTCTGCCGCCTCCAACAAAAGAGCGTGCAAGGTATGACAACTTAATAAAAGAATATATTGCGCTTTTTATGATAATGAAACCTTCATGTAAACACGGAAGTTTCCCCCTTGTGACAAATGGGTACATATTTCCCATGCAGGAATCCAAGAAAAGACAATCCTCCGCCCCCAGCCCCTTCTGGCCACAAAATCGATCCATAAAAGGTATGAACCTTCCAATATTATCCCTGTTTTGCAAACTAAATGCGGGATGTGATTCTATACACTGGAGACCATTTAGTAAATAAAGACAACACCTCTTTTTCAGGTTGGTGTTGTCATTGAAGTTATCCTGGTTGTGCCCTGAATAGAGGATTTGGTCCACTAATAGAAACCCATACAGGCCAACCTATTACCGATACCCAGGTACTTTTAATTTCATTCAAACGGTTCTTCTTTCTTTGAAGAGGCCATTTGGTTGTATTAAAACAGTTTGTTTTTTACATTCCAACAGAACAATATCAAGAGCCCTGATGATAGTTTGGAAACTCCATGCCCAAACTTGAAACGCGTCGGCAATCCAGCAAGAGTTAATGATATACATTGAATGTGTACTAAAAATAATTTTGCCTAACGCTTGTTTGCTCTTGTTTTGAATTGGCTCTTTTTTCGTATTTTTGATTTGTTTGTATCAAATTGTCCAATCGTGATGTTTATGGTCCAGCACTGTATTATTTGTGGGATGTTACATTTGAAATCTTTTCTTCACACAGTCTTTTTCACACAGTATGTTAGTATCATTGTGTAAATGTAGGTTAGTGTTAATTGTCAATAATTGTGCATGTTGTAATATCTATCTGCCAAACAAAATTGTTTTTTGAAACATTTATAATGAAAAGGGTATAAATAAATATACCGGACCAAATTTAACGTTTTCGTTTATTGGGTCCCCAAAATTGAAGTAATTGAGTGAGGGGGCATATTTTGTTTGTTCTCATTTTATAGGGTCCAGCCCTCCCTCAGCCCCGCCAAGGACCTATCTCCTCTTTTGTGTTCTATTGAAGCCCCAGCAGACCCCCCGCTTTCCACCATTCCCGCCGGATTTCGGCTGGTGATCGTCGCCAGTGCCTGCTCGAAAGGGCACCGCGGGCTTCTGGCGGGAAACCCCCGCCCCATTCCCACCTACCGAGGACGTTTTTGCCGCCCCAGGCAGGAGCTGTTTAAGCCAAGAAATGGAGTCGAGGCAATCCCATGTCAGAGAGGCATCAAACTCTTTTGCTTTAAGGAACTTCATGTCATACCCTTTCCATTCACCCCCCTCATACGTTTCATAAAATCCATTATACGTGTCTGATAACAAGACAGCTCGGGCAATACCTCGGGCTTACGTTCCCCAATGATTGCAGTAAACATTGCAAAGGCCTTAGCCCAATTTGTTATCGTCTCTTCAACCCTGAACTCTGCCATCTTGGCGCGCCAGACGCTCGGGTGCCACAAATCTTTCTGTGTTTTAGCATACTCCATCTCGCGATGGTCAGTTAACAACGAAAACATATTGACATATTTGTCCGCCCAGATCAACTCTTTTGTGGCCAACGGTATATGTTGAACCACCCTCTCTCGCCTTGAGGGTAATGAGCCCTCCCCTGCCACTGGCAAGGCGAGCTTACCTTGTGCGGTCGCTGTTCCCGCCGTTTTCTCGAGACCTGCTGCCGGTCCTTCTGGTGTCACCTGTGGGGAGACAAGAGGGAGATTCGCCTTCGCGGCATCCGTGACTGCCGCAACTGCTGAATTAGTAATTTGGCCTCTTCGGCCGTGTCTCCTGGCGCCGTACCACCTCCTGCCTTCTTATTGAGCCATGCGGCCAACTGGGTGGCCAATTCGGGAGGCATATTGTCCTCATTAGCGGGCGTAATCACAACCGGAATCGGTTGACCCGCGTCAGGGGTTGGTACCGGGCCATCGGCTGGTACGGCAGGGCTGACCGGGGGCACTTCAGGGACCGGATCCTCCCCTGCCGCCGCCCTCCTCTTGACCCGCTTCCCTCTACCCTCGGGGACGTTTCCAGGCAACGCCGGGCCTATTACCTTCTTCGGGTTACCAGGCTTGTTCATTGCGGCCAGTTGCTTCTTGATGCCCGCCATATCTCGACCAAGCGCTGGGACCTGCCCGATGCTCCATTCTATTCTCGCCATCCTGTTCACCAACATGCGAAGCACCTGGTCCGTCTCGGAACCCTTTCCTGCCTTCTTGCCAGACATGGTTTTGATTATATCCTCCGGGTCGATCGACACGGTCCTGGATCCTTCGCTGTACAGTCACTGAAAGAGAAACACAAGAATTACAAGTTCTCAAAAATGGCTCTTTGTTCCGTCGAGGGCTCACGAGCAACGGGTGGGTGCAGCCTTCCAAGCACAGGAACAAGAGGACGCTTCTTCGGATTCCCGCTCTCTTTATTCTTCTTCGGGAGGGCGTGTACCCACCCCTGGTACGCCTCTGGGCGTGGTCTTCGGTGTAAGTGTCTAGGACAACCTCTCTTGGGCGGGAAAAGGCGCGCCCCGGCTACGCCGCTTCGGGCATACCAGCCGGGACACGCCCCCCGCCCAAAATGGTTTCCCGGGAGGATCAGGGCACCCAATCATACGTTCGGGGGGACCGAGTGGTCGCCCCTTTCCATTCTCTACCTGAAGTAATAAATGTCTAGCTCACTTTATTCACCAATGAATCGATGACATTTTGGAGTAGTATTTTTCAGCAAGGTGAACAGCGTTAGTTTTGGATTAAAGGGGTCTTCTAGAGTCTGTTGCCCGGAATTCTTGCTTGTATTTTTAGGTTCCCAATAATCAGCTAACTAGGGCAATAGCTGCTACACTCATAGGGGGACCTTTCTGTTTTTTGAAACAAGAAAAGTATAGCTGGAGCCTGGACAGACAGACTCTTCTTATGTGCTAAATGTAGTATGTAACATAGTTGTTAATTGGAAAGTCCAACAGGACCCATCTATCAAAGTGCAAGGGTAATTCTAAGGAACTCAGAAAGTGGAGGGCATTTGTGCCTCTCTTTGTCATAATTGAAAGACTAAAGCACTCATTATGGTGGGGCTGAAATGAACCAATATGTGCAATAACTCTTGCTATTGAATATTTTGGAAGGATCACTGAAATATTATCGACGGTCACATTATCGACTTGCAAAAATATTGTTGACAAATTATCGACGACAAAAATATCGACTTTCTATACTTATTACACAAAGTACAAAAATATCGAGTCAAAAATATCGAGTATTTACAATATCGAGTACATAAATGTCGCTTCAATAAATATCGACTCCAAATATATCGTTGTACATGAAATTAGCCCTAACACTACAAAAATATCGACTAAAAAAATATAGACTACTAAAATATCGTTAAAAAAAATATCGAGTTCATTTTTGTACACTTTCATGTCTAAAATTCCATATTAATCATCAATAAAAGTCATTGCTCTATACAAAATACATTTTACATATAATACCTGTTACTTTTATAAAATTCCTATTTATCAACATTTGCTATACATTCTATTACATGCATTATATCATTTTCTAAATATTCTTTGCATTTAACAAACTTTTTCATTACTTATTTTCACTTAAAAATCTATTTCATTTAACAACTAACCTGCTTTAATGCGGCAATCACCACAAACCACCATTCTCACATCAACAAACACACCAATTAACAAAAAAAATCAAACTAGCCTATACAATGCTTCATTACATCCTACAACCAATCAAATCAAAGCACACAAAATACACATACTATAAAAGGGATACATGCATTCTAGCATTTGTTGCTGCTAACTCTATGGAAAGTAGATGCCAACACTCTGAAGATTTTGTTCCTGAAGAAACATCTTTAAAGATCCAGCTCACTAGCTAATTATTCAAGTAAGTACCACTGCATTATTTAGAAATCTAAATTAGAAGTGTACTATTTTACTTACATCTCCTAACTCTTACACTTATTTTATTTTAATCTCTTCCTACATTTCTGATAGAAACTACTCCAAAACAATTCCTATTACAGGGTCATATTTCTTCACATGGAAAATCAGATTGTAAGTATATATTAATGCTCTGTTATAGACCAACTGCTGTTTTTAAACACTATTTCACAAGAGTATTTCTTTATTTTAAACATTATATTTACAGATATACTGAGATTTTCCTATTTCTACACAAAAAAGGATAAAACTACACTAATTAAACATGTAAGTATAGATGTTTTTGTTATTAAGCACCCAATTTTATATTTGCAAATTTCTAAGCAACATATCTTGCATTTTACATCTTCCCTATAGATCATATAAAACATCCAACATCAACTATACCAAAAGACAAGACTACCCTTGTAAAAAAATGTAAGTATACTTGTCATTTGTCTAAAACTGCTGAAAAAAACGCTAACTATATTCTTAACACCATGTTATATATTTTGAATTTCCTCTACAGATATTCTGAATACATCATACATCTATTCTACAGATCCTATAAAAACATCCAACACAAACTATACCAAAAGACAAGACTACCCTTGTAAAAAATGTAAGTATACTTGTAATTTGTCTAAAACTGCCGAAAATAACGCAAACTATGTTCTTAACAACATGTTATATATTTTATATTTCCTCTACAGATATTCTGAATACATCATACAGCTATTCTGCCTACAGCAAAGAAAACGACTTATTTAGAAGTTAGTATACTTTTAAATATTTCCCATTTCCCAATGGTTCAAAATATTAATTATAATAATTTTCATTTATTTCTTCTATCTTCTCTACAGATCTGAACTTTACTACCTTGATGTACTCCACCAATTACTACAAGTCTACTATTTAAACAAGTAAGTATATGTAATGTTTACATCAAATGTACAAGTAAGCAAAATTGACAACTGCTTTTTTGTAGGAAAACCGTTTGTTATGTGTAAACATTAACTTGGCATTTCTATATTTTCATACCAACAGTAAATAAAGACATACATACAAGAAAATCCTTCAAAATACAGTTCTGCATTTGTGACTACTACTTTGAGTAACTGTAAGTATAAATACATCATTAATGATGTTAGCACCACAAAGTGAAATATATGTGTTTTGATTTTGTTTCTTTCTACTCTTTCCTAGAACAAGTAAATCAAAATGACTGAAGGTGCAGAATTTGTTATGTCACAGAAAAATAAATTACTATTATGTTACATGGGTTATGTGTATAATCAGGAAAGACAAAGTGGTAGAAAAGTTTTTTGGAAGTGTACCAAATATTACTCCAACAAATGTTATGGGAGGGCTACTACTGAGGAAACTAATGTGTTATTTACCAGGGAACACAATCATCCCCCAAATGTCACAGAAATTGAAATAAGAGATGCTTTAGAAAGTATTAAAAGTGCTAGCACACAAAGTGATAAACCAACAACACAAATCCTTAAAGAAGAACTGGTAAAAGTCCCATCCCATGCTTCAGGTCAACTACCCTCTATTGACTCCCTGAAACGCACAATTGCACGCACTAAAAGACTCACTAGCACAACCCAACCCAACTACTTTTGAGGAAATTATTATTTCACCAGAAATGGCCATCACACACAATAAAGACAAATGTATCCTTTTTGACAATGAAAGCAGTACAAACAGAATCATTATGTTTGCAACTGCAAGTAATTTAAGAAAAATCCAACAGTGTCCCCAATGGATGATGGATGGAACATTTAAACCATGCCCAAAACCTTTTTATCAACTGTATTCCATCCACGGTTTATACCATAACTCTAACATACCTTTCATTTACTGTTTGCTACCCAACAAACAGCAAAACACTTATACAGAAATATTAAATGTTCTCAAAACTGAAATCAATAATTATTTTCCTGAAAAAATAATTATTGATTTCGAATTAGCTATGATTAATAGCATTTTGAGAACATTTCCCCACACAGCAATCCAGGGTTGCTATTATCATTTTAATCAGAGCATATGGAGGCATCTCCAAAAATCAACTTTAAGTATACTATACTCAACAGATAGCACCTTTGCCTATCAAGTAAAAAAATTGATAGTCCTGGCCTACGTCCCTGTTACAGATGTAGCGGAACACTACAATTTATTAATTGACAGCACATATTACAAGAGGAATGAAGATAAACTAACCCCATTACTGGACTATTTCGAAGATACTTGGGTGGGAAGGTTGCACAGATCTGGACATCGACGCCAACCCAAATTCCAAATCCCTTGGTGGAATGTCTATCTTAGTACTTTAAACCAAGAGGCTAAAACAAACAACAGTGTAAAAGGGTGGCATAATGCTTTCCAAGCAACCACAAGCAGAGGCAAACCCACATTCCATAACCTCCTAGAAGCTTTGAAAAAAGAACAAAGCTATCAGGAACTAAGAATGGAACAATCAGTGTCCCAAATAGGTCCAAAACTCACTAAACAAACTAAACAAATGTTCCGACTACTTCAAAGTCAAGTCACACTATACCCTACAACTAGAGGATTAGAATACCTGTCAATAATAGCTAAAAGTCTACTATAAAAATGTCAACAAAATATACTAATGTCTTCTTACAATAATGGTAAAATTACATTTCATAAACATTTGTAATCAATTATAAATAATACATATTTGTTTAACAAACTTATCAAAATTAGGAAAATTATTTCGTAACAAATATGCAATGTTTATAATTACATCACACATACACATTACATAAAAATCGACATTTCCCACCCAATAAAAATTGTAATTTAAATACTTACAATTTTTGTAGATGAGAAAGACACAATCAAGCAAAATGCAATCCATACAATCCAATCCAATATAGGACAATTCCAATATGGGAAACCCTCAAAAACCTGAAAATAAAGTTAAAAAATTTAAAAAACGCTCTAGGAAATCCCGAAAACAGTAGTGTGGACACTTTAGTATTTAAAGTGATATACACACAACTTTTAAAAAACGGTCACGCATATCAATGTATCAATCCAATTCGAAACCCTCCAAAAACCCGAAAAATGTTGAAAATGTGTAAAAACCGCTCCTGGCAAACACGAAAAATAGGAGATAAATGTCAAAATATAACCATAATAAGTCAAACATTAGTTTCTCCGGAAAAAAACACGCTTCCTTCCATGTAGTTTTCATGCGAGGAACCGGAACCTGTAAAATAACAGACATAACGAAACTCACCCACAAATAGCCCATAACATTTGTAAATACAC
Organism: Lissotriton vulgaris; assembly: GCF_964263255.1. NCBI lineage: Eukaryota > Metazoa > Chordata > Amphibia > Caudata > Salamandridae > Lissotriton > Lissotriton vulgaris. Next base: position 951,185,680 of record NC_141691.1, read on the forward strand.
TCACAATTAACAGTAACCATTTAAGAAGACATTTCCGAACACTTAAAATAACACTAGAACTAAAACATTCACGACGCATCTATAACGAAGACATTTCACCAAAACGCTACTTAAACAATTCATACATACACCAAAAAACACTACAAAGTTCGATTATACCCTCAAACATGACCACTTACTTATAATTTGTATGTAAAAATAACCTTACCTCTCTCCACGCGAATAAACTCCCAACCGCGAGCTTCTCCAGTCCAGAGTGGAGCGCAATAACCTTACGCGGTAAAAAAGTAGTCCCCTTAAACCATTTGTGTAAAAGTATCATAGACAATACAATGTTATAGTAAATAAATATAATACATACACATTTATAATTTTACAAATTAATACAAAATACTCATTATAATTTAACATATTTAAGAAAAAGAAATATATTTAATATAAATTAATATATAATAATTATTATATATTAATAATATTAAAAAAATATGTAAGACTTGGAATAAAAGATGTAAATATTTTGTTATTGTGTACATTTATATGAATAAGTTTGTGTTTCTTTTTAAGTAAACATTATAATTGTTTATGGTAATAATTAATAATAATAAATAATATAACTTATTTCTTGTTATTAATATCAAAATTATAACCATTTAATATATAAACAATGCCCAGAAATAATGTATTTTTTTATCTCTGAATGTATGTTTTTCTGAAAATAATAAAAGAATGATTATGTTTATTAATTAATAATAATAATAATAATAATAAATAAATTTGTTATTATTTTTATTAATTATTACAAAATGATTTATAATAATTTCTAGCTATAACAAAAGTATATAATTGCTTAAATAATATTTTGGCAATACCAGATATTATAATTAAACATATTGTTCCCCTATACTGTTATAAAGTTTACAACATAATATATTTATATGTTTCATTTAAAAACAACATTGTCTGAAATATGTATCAACAAATATTTTAATTTGTATTTCAATTTCTTGAACAAATGTAATAATAGTCATGTTACTTGTTAAAATTACAAATGGTTTATATATATATTTAATAATATTAATATTTAATATTAACATTATTAAATATTAATGGAAGAAATTTTAAAAAAAAATGTTTTTATTTATTTCAATATAAATACTTGTAACTCAAAGTTAATGATGGGAATATTTTATATTTACTGAAAAAATGTTGTAAACAATTTTTTTTTTATAATTGACAACATGTATATAAATGTTAATGTGTTATTCTGCGAATATTAAAAGTCAAAATAATGTTATGTTATTTTTGTTTGTGATTGTATTGTAGTACACAATAAAAATTTCAAAAATGGTTAATAAAGTTTTTTTAAAACATCCATGTTGCATTATTTTTTAATATTATAAGACAGTAATGTAAAAATGTATGCAAATGTGCTGGACACTGACCAATTTAATATGTCCTATTGCTACTCCAGTCAAGCTAATATCATTGAAGGTGCAGGACACTGACCAATAATTATTTACTATTCCTACTCCAGTCAAGCTAATATCAGGAAATGTGGTGGACACTGACCAATGATTAATTACTAATCCAACTCCAGTGTAGCTAATATCAGTGATGGTGCTGGACACTAACCAATTAATAATTACTATTCCAACTCCAGTCTAGCTACTTTCTGGGAAGGTGCTAATACATATATTTTTTAGATAAATTTAAAACTTAATAATATAATGTTATATTTTTTTGTATTTTCCTGTAATAGCTTTAATGTATAATTTTTTTTTACCCTGTACACCTGTACCCCAAAAACCCAAAACTGTCCCTGAACACTAAAAATACCCCTTCACCCAAAAACTCAAAACTGACCCTGAACCCAAAAAATACCCCTTTACCCAAAAACTGAAAACTGACCCAGAACCATAAAAATACCCCTTAACCCAAAAACTAAAAACTGACCCTGAACCCCAAAGCATACCCCTTTACCCAGGAACAGAAATCTTACCCAGAACCCTACAAATACCCCTTTATCCACAAACTAAAAACTGACCCTGAACCCTACAAATACCCCTTTACCCACAAACTGAAAACTGACCCTGATGCCAAAAAATACACCTTTACCCAAGAACTGAAAACTGACCTTGAACCTAAAAAATACCCCTTCACCCAAGAACTGAAAACTGACCCTGAACCCTATAAATACCCCTTTACCCACAAACTGAAAACTGACCCTGAACCCTATAAATACCCCTTTACCCACAAACCGAAAACTGACCCTGATCCCAAAAAATACACCTTTACCCAAGAACTGAAAACTGACCCTGAACCTTTAAAAAACCCCTTAACCCACAAACTGAAAACTGACCCTCAACCCAAAAAATACCCCTTCACCCAAGAACTGAAAACTGACCCTGAACCCTCTAAATACCCCTTTACCCACAAACTGAAAACTGACCCTGATCCCAAAAAATACACCTTTACCCAAGAACTGAAAACTGACCCTGAACCCTTAAAAAACCCCTTAACCCACAAACTGAAAACTGACCCTCAACCCAAAAAATACCCCTTCACCCAAGAACTGAAATCTGACCATGAACCCTCTAAATACCCCTTTACCCACAAACAGAAAACTGACCCTGAACCCTTTAAAAACCCCTTTACCCACAAACTGAAAACTGACCCTGATCCCAAAAAATACACCTTTACCCAAGAACTGAAAACTGACCCTGAACTCTTTAAAAACTCCTTAACCCACAAACTGAAAACTGACCCTGAACCCAAAAATATACCCCTTTAACAAAGATTTTAAAACTGACCCTGAACCCTAAAAATACTCTTTTACACAACATTAAAGATTAATATTTAATTAACAATTAAATAATAATTAACAATAACAAAAAAGTAAATATATTAGCACATTAGCTGTAATTAATAGAATTTATTAATTAATATTGTTTATTTCCAATTAATTAATTAACATTAACAAAAAATTATAGATTATAATAAAATTACTCCAATTAATGTAATTAACTAAATTAAATTAATTAATTACCAATTAATTAATTAAAAAAATATGCAAAAAAGTAATAAAATATTTAACTAATTATTATTAATTAATTACCAATTAATTAATTTAAAAAATATGCAAAAAACTTAATAAAATAATTAACTAATTAATATTAATTAATTACCAATTAAAATCTAATTAAAAAAATTAACAAACATATATTAATTAATTAATTATTATTAAATTACTTCCCACCCTATTCCCCTAAAAACCCACAACCCGCTCCTAAACATTAACTACTATCCAACGATATTCCTAAAGTCGATATTTAGTTAATGTCGATATTTTTACCTCGATATTTTGTCCATTCGATATTATGTAGTCGATATTATGTCCAGTTACCATTTTGGAACAATAGATGTACAAAGCATGTCACCATTTGCAAACAGTCCATTGGTTCGTTTGTGACCTGTCAAATACTTTTTGCCATGTACAAAAGGCAAAATGTGACTCGGTAACTTGTTACCAAATCCCAATTTTGCTTTTGGGATTCAGTATTAGAAAGGGGCATGTTTAGGGCGGCCTTTCCTAATACTGAATAGCAATGATATGTATGAATGTTTTGCGACTGGAATGCTGTCGTAAAAAGAAATCATAATTTACCAACACCTTAGAGGAGGTGGTAAATCATTTGCAAATGTGAATGTGGTTGAAAATATTTTTTAGGACCAGGCAGTGTCTAGTCTTAAAAAATTAAAATAAAACTTTTCATTTTTGTACTGCAGCCCTTTTCACTTAAAGAAAAACGGACTGCATTACCCAACAATATTGCTTTATTTAAAAAGCAATCACAGACATGGTGGTGTGCTGACCCCAGCAGACCACTTTCCCTGAGATTGCAGCCATTCCAAAGGGGTTGAAATGATCAACCTGTCTCATGAATTTTAATGAGGCAGGTCCATTTTCGACCCATTGGGAATCGCAAACAGTGTCAGAGACACGGTTGCGCATAGCTGTCTGCGATTCCCTAATTGCAAATTGCAAGAATGGACTTTTTTGTACATCTGGCCCCTATGAGTTTTACATTTTTGTATTCCAGCCGATAGGTTTGTGACCTGTCAAATACTTTTTGCCATATACAAAAGGCAAAATGTGACTCGGTAACTTGTTACCAAATCCGAATTTTGCTTTTGGGATTCAGTATTAGAAAGGGGCATGTTTAGGGCGGCCCTTCCTAATACTGAATAGCAATGATATGTATGAATATTTTGCGACTGGAATGCAGTCGTAAAAAAAATCATAATTAACCAACACCTTAGAGGAGGTGGTAACTCATTTGCAAATGTGAATGTGGTTGAAAATATTTTTTAGGACCAGGCAGTGTCTACTCTTAAAAAATGAAAATAAAACTTTTCATTTTTGTAATGCAGCCCTTTTCACTTAAAGAAAAACGGACTGCATTACCCAACAATATTGCTTTATTTAAAAAGCAATCACAGACATGGTGGTGTGCTGACCCCAGCAGACCACTTTCCCTGAGATTGCAGCCATTCCAAAGGGGTTGAAATGATCGACCTGCCTCATGAATTTTAATGAGGCAGGTCCATTTTTCGACCCATTGGGAATCGCAAACAGTGTCAGAGACACTGTTGCGCATAGCTGTTTGCGATTCCCTAATTGCAAATTGCAAGAATGGACTTTTTTTGTACATCTGGCCCCTATGAGTTTTACATTTTTGTATTCCAGCCGATAGATAGAATGTACTGAGTATGAAAAAAATGCATCCCCTTATAAATTTCAGCAGGTCATACCTTCCGGAACATAAATAGAGAAAATGTCTTGTAATTACTGGCACATGTGGATTTTGGTACTGTAGACAATACTAAATATATGTTATGCCCCTTTTCACAGGCAAACTTGAAGTACCTGATCACTATTGCAACTGCTGAAATCCAGATACATTGGTATCAGAGTTTATTGATGCAATAAATATCACATCAACACCAGCCCACTGGTAATGAGGGACATAGCCTCTTCCTGTGCATTAACCAACTGCAATAGGAAGACTATCTTGGGTTTACTAGTGCCATGCCATCCAGAAGAGGCAAGGACCTGTTGACCACTACAATACATTATCCTTCCCACCTGTTTAGAAGGCTCAGGGAGCAAGGTCTCGTGCCTACTCTAGCTTACATTTCAGAAATACTGATTGGGCTTACAGTGTAATATTACTGATTGGGTATTGTATAGAATGCATGACATTTTTGCAACCTTTTTTCACTTTTTTTTGTACATAGCATCTTATTCCAGCACATAATTGATAGCAACATAGTGAGTACAGAAGGGATCATTTCTAGTCCTGATGAAGAAGCCGTGATGTTTCAAAACATGTTGACTTGATCAGGAGTATCCGCACATAATATACAGGACTACTCCGCACCACTTTTTTAACAGCACCAACCTCCGTGACCTCATAACGTTTTTTAAGTCTATGAGGTCAGGTTATTTTTAATTCACTTCTTGCATCCACCCCGACCCTTACTCTCACTACATCACACATAGTACTTCAAACTCAGTGCTCCCGTGTAGTCGCTGGACATAGCACGCCCCGTCCCGCAGTGGGGTGGGAAGACCCATTTGATGAAGCATGACACCAAGGGCCCTTTTGGTGTATGAGGGGTATTTAAGCAAACACTGTGTGCATCCTACCATGATAGGAAGCACATCCCTCTGAACACCTTTGAAGGTGGATCCTTTTGGTTTTGTATGAATTTCGGAGGAGGACACATCCACCTCTTGTGCCCACGAAGGGCAAACCCTCTCCACTCCCTAATCTTGTTTTTTGTAGCTGATTTTTTAATTACCCTAACAAGTTTCCTTTGATGATGCAAATGGAAAGAGGATACGTTGGAGGGCACAAGATGTGGATGTAAAGCGCTCTGATACCTATCGATCTAGCCAGCGCTATATAAAATTCTGCAAATGAAAATAAAATAAATAAATAAAAATAGATAAAAAGAGAACTCAAAGAAAAGAACAAAAAAACAAAGGAAGAAGGGAAAGTTCAAGAACTCTAAACCATTGCCAAATAATGGAAAAGAGGATGGTGCAAAAGAGGGAAAATATTTACAAGAAGGTATAAATATTGCTATACAAGCAAAGTTTACAGTGGAATCTGAGCAAAGGTGCAACTTTGCTGAGCACTTTAACCAGTGGAAGACAACAAGATTTATCACTCTAAACACAGAGTAGGTAGTTTGCCAACTGATTAGGGGCATGGGAAAGGTGTGTGCCTCAGACTGCGCATACCAAAGAGAGTATTTCCATTTTTCAACCACTGAAGTAAAGGTTACTTTCCCTTATTGAGGAGGCGTATGAGGAAGTCTCTTCTGTTGCACATAGTTTTGTCTAGACTAATCAAAATCTGCATGTCATAACTTTGGAATGGGATATATCAGACCATAACACATCAGCCAGTCAACACAGAAATACATTGAGGAATCATGAGGACAGATCTGATCAGATCAAAATCTTTATTCTGCTAAAAATGAGCCCCAAAAGAACAAAATAAGACATTATTTTACAGAGAAGAATAAGCATAATAAAATTTTAGCCAACATAATCAGAAGCCGGACTGCAGTGGAGATATACTCATAAATCATAAAACAAGTAAATTCATCATTTAAAAGAAGTAGATGACATAGTGCAGGTTGACACTTTCTAATATTTAAAAATCTTAATAGAGGTTTTAAAAAGGTACATCTCGGTTTAAGATAAAGTTTACAAAAAGCGTAAAGTGCAGAGTGCTCTGTGCTGAAATTGAGTTACATGGACACAGATCTAGTTTTACTTCACAGTATACATTACTTGGATACAAAACGAATGATTGTAATTAGGGACATTCAGAATCTCCTCATGGTGGTAGATAGTAAATGATTCCATGCTTCCGGTAAGTCTTAATCTAGACTATCAACCATGCAAACGAAAGGGATAGTTTTTTGCTGTGCACTTGCAATACCAGTTGCTAATGTTTTAACAATGTTTCCTTTTTTGGTAAGTTTAACATTGAACGGTTCATGAAAAGGTCATTGGTGTCCGCATTGGGATTTTTAAGCATGCAAGGTGTAATATACTTTGCCAGGTTATCAGATACAATGCTGTCTTTATAAATGCATTCACAAAGTCCCTAAACACTGTGATAAGGTAGTGATAAGTTGTTCAATAAAGCTGGACGGTCCTGGTCTAATGGAACAAAGACGGTATAAATGTTTCTGACTATCTTGAACAGGGCATCTCTTGATGTTGGGAGAAGGTAGAGAACGCCAGTTATACTTAGCGTTGCCCCTCATTAAGCTCAGAAGCTGTAGGGGTTAGGTAGCAATGTTAGGCATGTTTTATATTACTTTGCTGAGAAAGAACCCTAACAATGCTTCAATGACTTTGTAATCGTATGATCAGATTTAAAGTAGACATGGGCCACACGTAAATGACTCCAGTGTACTTCATGTAAATCTTTGAATTTCGTGTTATGCTTCTGATCCAAGATCCTTAAAATTGTTTCATTGGACCACATGACATAATTGCACCCTTGTTGGTGGCAAAATCATAATGCAGGAACATAAGAACAATGTTAAGAGACAGAATATGAGCATCTCTTGTTGCAGCCTTTGCACTATATTCCCAAAATTTGGCGTCATTACATTAAACCAAATTACGCAAATTTCTAACACCCGATATTTTTACATCTTGAATAAATCTGCTGTTGTATTACTTGTGTCAGTAGTTTTGTTATAGGATTCCTTGATTTACTCTACTTATTTCAGGTAACTCTTTAAGCAGATTTATATGCCTGAGTTTGCCCTTTTCTGATTTCCAACAATGACATGCTAGTGCCCTCCCTTGTATGTTCATATTAGCCTGTTCTTTATTGAACCACTTCTCAGCAACCTTAATACCAACTTTGAGTAATCTGTACTTCCAGGGAGCTGGAATGCCTAGCTTTCAGGTTAGTTTGTCATGGACTTAGCTCCGAGGATGCTCTGAATGAGGTTACAAGAATATATTGGAATGTTTTCAAGAAATCTTTGCCTGGAAGGTTTTTAGTAGTATTGTGCGTAGAGGTATTTTTTTTTGTTATCCAGACTTTTTAGCTGGCTAGTTATGAGGGAGTGGTCTGACTAGAACTATGGTGTGATGGCAACATCCTTGAGTTCTACGCAAAGAAGGATAATGTATGTGGTTGGTTATTAGATTGCTCAACATAGTCAACATTTTTCATATTAAGTTCATAGCGATGACTAATTCTTCTGCAGGATTATTTTGTGAATCGTTAATCCAGAGATTAATGTCTCCTCATATTAAGATTTTATGTGCCTTCAGAAAATGATTTGAGAAGGTAATTAGGAATTCTTCCAGGAAATTAGTGTAATGACCCGTAAGGCATTCAACTATTCTTATTGTTTTACAGGGGGTGTTATCAAAAATACACTTTTGTTGAAAGTGATTCACTTCTTCTCTGATATTCTGCAAGCAGATAGGGGTGCTATATTATAAAATTGATATTCCACAGCCATTTTTTTCTCTCCTGCTTTTAGTGAAGAACTTAAAATTGTCTGGGATCGTGATATTCTTAGTATAGTGGTTGATAAAATAAGTTTCAAAAATAATTTTCAGATTTCCAAGTTGTAGTCCTTAATGAGATTGGTGACATGAAGCCCATTTTAGTAGCAATTTGAGTGTTTTAGCCCCAGTCTGGCATTTGCTGATTCTTTTATCTGGGAAATTCTGTTTGGTGAACATCATGCATTCTATTCACCATAGCTATCTTTGGAAAGCAGCAAACACTGGGAAAACTTTAGGAACTCAAGCAAGGTAGTTAATCACTGGAAATTGATAACAAATGACTGAAATAAAAGGTACACACAAAGCATAATCAGCACACAATTTTTCTTGAAGACCAACAAAAAGCAGAATATCTCTCCAGTGGTTTGTTCGAGGACATCATCATACCCTATCAAGGCCGCAGGTAAACATATTTGGGAATAAAACTTAGATCCAAAGAGACTTCCCTAAACATCTAGGTGATATAATATAGACAGAGATCAAAAGCCATGTCATACCCACACAAGGGATGCCGATTAATTGATCATTCCTCTTCTTTAACCCCTTCCATGTTCATGACGAGCTCAGCTCGTCATGCAGTACACTGGTTGTGTGCTTATGACGAGCTGAGCTCGTCATGAACCATGGAAATCTGAAAAGTGCAGCTCCGAGCGGGAATTGGTGCAGCAGTCAAGGTGTTAATAGAAGGTAGCTCAAAAACCACATCAATAAGGAGCTGGTCTCTGTCTCTTGTAATCAGCTCATGGTCATTGTTAAGGCAATGGGAGTGACAAAGAGTACATTATGGCCTTTTTCGCCGTGCATCCTAATATTGTCTAGCAATTGCTGTAGATGCTGAATCTTTGTCCACCAATGGACTGATGCCATTCCATGTACATTTGTTGATTTCTACGTAATGTTTCCAGAATGTGTGTTTTTGCAGAATAGAGACATGCTCAGATGAGGCTTTAGCTGGTTGATTTTCTGCTTGCCGGGCAAACTACATCCAATACTTCTTCGTTTGAAATACAGGTTGGAGGCCATTACACAACTGCCTTTTGAGATTAAACTACTGGCCATTGAACTCCAAATATTGAACCGTACAAAATAAGTTATGGGACAAAGCCTTCCCTATCAAAAATGGCAACCTTGAAGTTTGTGGTTAGATGTCTTATGATTTTGAGGGTTAGAGAGGCATACATTCAATCACTTACTAACCAGAAAAACAATCCCATGATAATAATCTTCTTATAGTTCCTTTCTTCAGATGTTTCTATATCGCTAACAAAATGTTGTCGGCATAAATATTGTGGCCTAAATACAATTTATTAAAAATACAGTTGCGTGGGTGTAGAGTTTCTATTACTAACTATAAAGGGCCAATATTGTTGTAAATTATATTTAGGGCATATTATTTCTGTCACATAATATTTAGGTCACAATAGTCTGGTGCCAAACCCTCCAGACAGCTAGCTAAACTCCTAAAAGGCATGTGGCTTAAGAATAGTGGGGCATATTATCAAGCAGGGCATTTAAAATTATCGCAGTTTTTGCGGCAGAAAACTGCTGCTAAAGCCTCAATAATGGGCTTGATAATATGGCCTTGTTAATTCCAATAGAAACCTATGTTCTAGTGTGAACATGGGCTTCAATTGGAATTCTCCAGGGCATATTATCAAGCCCATTATCGCCATTTTAGCAGCAGTTTTCTGTTGCTAAAACGGCGATAATTTTAACGCCCTGCTTGATAATATGCCTAATGTATGAGAAGTGTGAAAGGTGCCCTATACAGGTTAGTGTTCCGTTTTAATCTAGGTTCCATACGTCAGCTGGGCAAAGTGAGCAATGATGCCAGAGAGACAAGTATAAAAGGTGAAAAGAACAATGACATTTGGGGTAGATTGGTATTTTTGCTGGTGCGTCAATAAAAGGTAAACCCCATAATTAGAGTGCAAGCTTGATACTATTCTCAACTTCCTTGAGATTTTCCATGCCTTTTGAGCTGACCATTTGATAGTGATGCAAGTTCTCAAAAATCAATAGAATAATACCCATTCCTCTTCTTGTTTATTTGATTGCCGACTTTACAATGACCCATAAAATTACACTGACTCTCAGGGCCACCACTAACTGAAAAAATTGGCAATTACAAATTCGAAGTCCTACCTGGGCGGAGCTCACAGTGTTTCACTTTGCTGTATTTCATGGAGTTGCAGAAAAACTCCACCAAATTACGCAGAGTTCCATGAAAGGGCGGAGTAGACAGAGATGTGTTGAATGCAGTGTGCATTTAATAAGTAAAACCTTGTGTCAATAAAACCTGCCACTAGAGAGCACTTCACACATACAAATACAGTCAACTTAACAACGTGTAAATATTAAGGGTCAGGTCTACAAGAAAGTGCCGCAGTGCAGCACCGCAGGCCCTTTGAATGTGCCGCGCTGCGGCACTTTCAGAGCACAGGAATGCGACATATTTACAATAATATGTCACATTCCTGTGCTCTCCCCTGTGTTGGTGCACAAACTGTTGCCATGCGCCGGCACAGGCACCCTTGCACCATGGTGCAAGGATGCCTGCGTGATGGGGAGATTGTTTTTGTGCAGGAAAGGGCCCCTTCCTGCACAAAAACAATCACTACAGGCATTGTCCTCTTTCAATGCATCCTGTAGAACGCGGGACGCATTGAAAGATAAAAAAAAGAGCAGTAATGAAAAAATGTCTCCTCGCTACGTCTGGGTGGCATAGCATTCAGACTCATGACATTACTGATGACATCTCAAATTACATCACTCATGATATCACTGATGACATCATCCACAGAAGCACTCATACACGTACTCACACCCTCATAGAACATCTCATATACCCACTCCCACTGCCACACAACCACTCAAATACCTTTTTACAGTCCTATCCCAGTACTCACAAAAAAAGGCATTCATTGAGCCACTCACATATCTACTTACTCACCCATACAGCCACTCATGCATCCACTCACTCACCAATACAGCCACTTACACATCCAGTTATACAAACATACAGACACTTATAAACCCACTCATACACCCTTACAGCCACTCACACACCCACTCAATCACCCATACAGAAACTCACACAACCACTTACTCACCCATGCAGGTACTCACGTACTCATACACTCACCAATACAACCACTCACACTGCCACTCACTCACCAATACAGCTACTCACACTCACACTCACTTACCCTTGGAACCACTGAGACAGCCACTCACCCATTCATCCACTCACACACCCACTTACATGCCCACAGAACCATTTACATGCCCATTCACAATCCATAAAACCACTCACACATGTACTTACTCACTCTTTCAGCCACTCACACAGACATTCACTCTCCAATGCTGTCATTCACACCCACTCACTTACCTATACACACACTCAAACAGCTATTCACTCACACATGCAGCCACTCACACACCCACTCCCTGACCCATACAGCCACTCACATAGCCACTAACTCACTGACACAACTACTCACATACCCACCAACACATCGATAAGCCTCTCACACACCCATTGACATACTCATGCAGCCACTCAGACATCCACTCAAATATTCAAACAATCACACAACCACTCAGATGAGATATGTTAGAAATAGTATGACTAATTACTAGTTCAAAAAGAATAGTAATTTAACTTATGCTGTAGCTCAGTATATATCTTTAACTCTAAGAAACATTTACCAAACAATTACACTCATGGTATGATGTCATCAGTGATATTATTTGTGATGTCATCAGTGATGTCACTGATCATGTCATGAGAGATGTAATATGTTAGGCCATAGCAGTGCATTTCTGGGGCATAAGCCATAGTTAGCTCAGGTAACTGAAACTGCTGAATAGCTATGGTTTTGTATGAGTGAAATCTGAGCCTAACTATAATGTCCCTGTAAATTATTTTTTTTGTGAAAAAAAATATATATACATTTGTTAAGGACACCTACAGAATATGTATATATTTTTAAATGATGAGTAGAATATCTAGTTGTACGAAGACATGCACATATCTACATACATATAATCAAATTATACATGTTTACATACACAGACATATGCTGCACATTTTTGTTTGAGTATAGTAGTTATGTAGGGAATACCTAAGAGTATTCTTCTTAATATAAAAGTGTTTTCATTCAATCTTATGTTTGAGGGTAATGAATTCCATAGTTTAGCTGTTTAAACAGAGAAAAATGTACCACCCATGTTTTTTTCTTGTATGCTGGGGTTCGGGGTGCAGTGCACATCTGGAAAGAGGTTCCTTTGCTGTATGTTTGGTGATTGCATTCCTGATGAAATGTTGTCCTGTTCCATGTATTGCTTTGTGTATGATACAAAGCATCTTAAAGATTGATCCTCTGGCAACCAGTAGCCAATGCCAGGCCCTCAAGGTAGGGGAGATGTGCTCTTGAAGTTTTAAATGTAGTAGTGGTCTGGTAGCAGAGTTCTCAATTTGATGTAGTCTTTTCATAGTTGATAAAGATGATCCGTGGTAGAGTTCATTGGTGTAATCAAGTTTAGACACTACAAGAGAGGATGTAGCTTGTGTGGAAATCCTAGGTTTGGTAAGATGCATCACAGAGTTTTCATAGTAATGAAGCTTAATCTTGCTACTTTGTCTACTTTGTGATCATTGATTACTTGGAGTTCATGGTAGTTCCAAGGTTTCTTACTTCCTTAAATTCTTTAGGATGTGGTCCCAGATAATCTGGACAGGCGTAGATTGGGTCATAATTTTTCCAATTGCCACAGGTGAGTACTCTGTTTTGAAAATTTGAGATGGCTGCATGTCATCCACTGATCGATGACTCGGACTTAAGATTTAGAGTTTCCAATGTCTTTGGGGCTTTTCAGTTTACGAAGTATTTGTGAGTCATCTGCATAGTTAAAGCATGTGAGCTAAGATTAATTAATGATTGCCTGTAATGACTTCACGTAAATGTTGAATAGCATGTATGAGATGATGGAGCTTGCATGGCCCCCTACTTTTGTGAAGTACAGTTTGGATGAGAAAGGGGGAGCATGCATGAAATTTGTTCTATTTTGAAGGTAGGATGGAATCCAGTAGAGAGCAGTCCCCTCTATATTTACTTCATAAAGTCACTGGATAGAGTGTCATTGTCAACTGTGTCGAATGCATATGATAGTTCAAAGAGAAGTGGTGCAGCAACCCTCTTCCAGTCTTCCTGGATGGAATCCGATATAGAAGTCGGAAATTTTGGCGTGATATTCACTGAATTGTAATGTCTGAGTAAATGTTGCTCTTTCTACTAGTTCTCCAATACCACAGACTCAGAAGGTGAGGAACCTTCCAATCTATTTGATCTGTACAGCAATAGAAAGGAACAATACGATTAATCTGGTTATGTTAACAAAACAGTAGGCAATTGAAGGAGGAACAACAGACCCAGGTTTTGAAACCAAGTCAGTGGTCGGATCCCAGAGACAGATACATCACAACAATATCTCCAGACAAGGAAACACAAATACTGCAAAATATAAATATTCCCATCTATAACTTAGATTTCACTCAAATAGCTAGAGGGACTGAGAACCTTCTTACTAAAGGACTGTCATTTGTTCAGGCTTTACCCATCAGTACTTTTAAGGTCACTAAGGATCTGATTGTGTTTTACTGTCATATCAGATTTAAAAAGTCTTTATGGCACACAACACCAATATAGAGGACAATCTCTCAAGACTGAAACCACCACCCAGCTTCATTCCAAGTTTAGATAAGCTGAGACCTGAATTTGAAATATTGAGCAAGTCGTACTATCGAAAATACAGCAGGGAACAAACTATATCCCAAAACCTCACCAGAACATGATGCAATAAGAAAGTATTGCTTTGAAAGAACATCAAGACAGTCACGCTCAAACCTTGCGTTAACGGTGGAGGAATCATTATCCTTGATACTCTAAAATATAAGGACAAAATTAAAAGCATGTTGGATGTCCCTGATCATTACATCAAAATTAGAGGTGATTCAAAGATGAAAATAAAAAAGAGGATACAAGTTATCTTGGAGGCAGAAGGCTATGAAGGGATCATATGCAAGAAGGAATCGGACTTCTTGCAACAATGGCATACATGTAATCCTGTCATATATGGGGTTCCCACAGCCCATAATGGTATCAATGGTCCCACTCTGTGCCCTATTTTGTCCACTGTTGGTGCTGCCACAGAACCACTTTCAAAATATATAGATGTGTTCCTCAAACCACTCATTAGCCAACTTCCATTGTATGTCAAGGACATGGGTCATTCATTTCTGAAATAGAGGAAGCGTCCTTTGAATACCTGGTCACTACGGATATAGATGCCCTCTACACCAATGTGCCCCAAAAATGGGCCTTTGAAATTATTAATTATGCAATTTTTTTCTTTGGAGAGCCTTAAGTCACAGCAGTTTATTCTACAATGCTGGAAATAGTTCTGCCGGATACCTTTTTTTTTACTTTGACAGACAAATATACAAACAAATGAAAGGGGGGGGCAGTTGTTTAATATTTAACTGGGGAACATGGCGGCCGTGAGGTAAACTGTCGCAGACTGCCAGAAAGACAATGGGGACGGATGTGTAGGTGTGCAGGCTCCCCCCTCCCCGTAGCCGCACCTAGCATGATTAATAGGATAACGGTGAAGTAACTCACTGTATATCAGCAAAATGTGCATCCAATATAGTTGGGGATTGTTTGAGGTCGTTGGAGCTGCTCAGAGCCTGGGAGAGCAGTTTTAACGTGAGAGAGAGCTGCGGAGCATCTGAGACGCTTGTGGGTGTTGGGAGCCCATTCGTTTAGTGGCAGGGGCAGTGCAGGCAGCACAAGCGATTTGGATGGTGAGAAAGGATGAAAAAGAAGTATAAAGGCAACGCTGGATGCCAGTTGTACTGCAGCCCCTCAGTATATCAATAAAGGTCAGTGGAGCAGCATAGGAGGACAAAGAGGTTTGCATGCACAGCTGTGTGCCCCTATGGGGAAGAGAACACTGTCACTGAAGAAACAAGGAGCCCTCACAGACAAGATATCCAGGTATACCTTCCGTACCCAGGCTGTTGGGAAATAGGCTGGGGTAAGTTCTGATTTAAAATTACCCTTTACCTCAGAGGCCCCAAGTGAGATAAGTGTATATAATGTTGACCCAGTTCCAACGAAACTGGAGACAGCGGGGAAACCAGCAACGCAACTGGGAAAAATCCTCGTAGAAGGGGAAAAAAAATCTCAGTTTTGACCCATATAACAACTGTAGGAACAGACATTGGGAAACCAGCAAATATGTCCCAAAGTGAGCCTGAGATGGGGAGTCAATAGCGTCCCAGCAGAGGTTAATACAGCCTGGGTGGCCACAGGAGGTGTTGAAGCATCTAGTGGATGTCGAGAAGTCATTGGGGGGGCATTCCAGATATCAACACTGAATTGGTTTAGTGCCCTGGAAAAAAGAGATGAGGTTGATGACGAAGGAAGGCCAAGACATGAAGATCATCTTGGTGCAGAGACTGGGGGGGCCAAATTTACTCCCTGAAACTCCCTTAGCCTCCTTCCTTTGGGCTTAAAAGAGCAGATCAGAAATAGGTTTAAAACATCAGAAGCCAACCAAGCAGACAGACAAGCTTCTTGTACAGCTTTGGCACAGAAAATAGATGATGTGGCGGCACAGGCGTATTGGAGGAAGAAGTAGGGCTGATGAGAAGGGACATTACAAAAAATACTGATGAACTAGGAGCATTGGTCAAAGAAAATGCAAGACTCAGGGAGGATTTGGAAAGATTTGAGAACTATTCCAGAAGAAATAACCTGAGAGTCCTAAATATTCTGGAAGCTGTAAAAGGGACCAATAGTAAGACTGTTATAATAAAAATTTTAAAGCAGACCATTGTGAAAGATAGTCCTGACATCAACTCGAACTGTGAGGTACAACAAGTCCATTGGGACCCTTTCAAATGAAATATGCAGAGACAAAAGCAGAGGAAAGTCCTTGTAAATTTCCTCTCATATACGGGTAAAGAAACAATCTTGACAGCCACATTGAGGAATGGACCATAGACTGTCCAAAATGTTACTTTCTCTGTTAGGTTAGACATGTGCCACACAACAGATGGGAACTAGGCAAAAGGATGGATGAGCTAAATAGATTTGGAGCAAAAGTCCAATTGAAATTTCTGGCAATGCTGCGGGTCATGTGGGACAACCAGATGGTTAATCTTCGGACAGTGGAAGATGCAGACAGTCTTACTGACATTATGAAGAAGAGGGGAATATCTTGAAGGGTATGGACCCCAGATTAAGATGTATGATATAGATTAGGGAATCACAGTAAGACTGGGATGTTGGATGTTGATGAGTGGTGGAGGAGTGAGGGGGTTTCGGGGGAAGCACTGCTTTTTTTCTATTGATTTGGGGAGCTCTCTCCTCTTCTCTGATGGTCCTACTGGCATATATATACCAAAGAGTCAAGGGAGGGTTCCCAGGGATGGGAAAGGGTGGATAAAGGTTGGAGGTAGGACACAGTGTGCGGAGCAGTGGTAAAAAATTTAAAAAAAGAGTCCTCAGTATCTGTATTAATATCTTTCTGGTCTTGGGTCATCACTGGAAAAAAATGATATAGGGATGGGAGGAAATGACAATATATTACAAGTTCCGACTTGAAATGTAAATTGTTTTAGATCAAAAAGCAGGCAGAGGTGGATGATGACATATTTAGATGATTCTAAAGCCTAGGTAGTCATCCTACAAGAAACCAATTTAACTGCAAGTGAAAGTAGAGGACTTTATAGAAAAGTAAGATGGGTCGAGAGTTATGCCACCTCCGTCCAAATAGAATATTGTAAGGGGGTGGTGATATTGATTAGGAGGGGTTCGGGAGTTGACCTGATCTCCTCTAAAACAGATTTTTCTGGGAGGTGGGTTGTAGCGACCCTCAGGTGCTCGGGAATAGAGTTTGTCTGTGCGGCTTTTGACAGCCCCAATGTGGATGACCCTCAGAATCTAGTTAATTTACAACTGATACTTGCTCGGATAACAACCCCCATAATCATTGGGGGTGATTTTAACACTCTATTAGACCCTACCTTGGTAAGATCCACTAGTAGGAGGGGAGGCCAGGCTCAAGCGCCAAGGACAAGGCAGGCTTTGAAACATATGCTGTATGAAATGGGCTTGTTTGACACATGGAGATATCTAAGGGGGCAAAAGAAGAGATACCTTTCACAGCAAAAAATATAACTGTTTTTCCAGGCTAGGCTACCTGTTAGTATATAGAGTTTGGGCGGGGAGACTAAAAGAAGTTAACATACTGCCGGGGCATATATCAGATCATGCTGCGGTCTGTGTAACATTAACAGCGGTAAGAGCAAGCCATAACCTGAGATGGACTTTTAAAAGGTCCATCCTATTAGACCTAGATGTGTCAACCCTCCTGAGAAAAAGAATAGAGGAGTTTTCCAGGATAATGCCCACTCAGCCCCTAGTGTAGTAATCTGGGATACTTTTAAGACATACACAGGAGGGGTCCTACAAAGCCGGGTCACTCATAAAAACAAGCTCAATAGAGCTGAATTAAAAAGCTTGGAGGAAACAGTGGGAACTTTAGAGGTCAAATTACAGCAAATTACAGAGCCCATCCAGGATATAGAGAATATTACGAAACAGCTGGAAGTGGCAAGATTAAATTATAACATTAATTTAGAGGCAAGGTGCAGGGAGAGGTGGGCAGTGGGATGCATGCACAAATTTGAGTATGGAGAGAAGGCAGGAGCATTCTTAGCATGGAAGTTGAGGGCGAAGAGGTCACATGATTATATAGGGGAATTGATCATCAACCCCCAGGGCGAGATTTCCAACAAGGAAGAGGAGATGCAGGCCTGTCTGGTCTCACTTTTCTCTAAATTATAGACCGAAGAAGTACAATCAGATGAGGGGGGCCTAAAGATGTGGTTAGATAAGTTGGATCTTCCAGCACTTACATCAAAGGATAGGAAGATAGTGGATGACCCATATACTGAGAGAACAGCTTTTAAACCTAAAAAATGGGAAGGCAGCAGGTCTGGATTCACTGCAGGATGGTATATAAATTAATCATCAATTAAATAGTACCGGAAATTAAATCATTGTTTAATTCAATCCACAAAGGGGAAGAGCACATTCAAAGTTTGTGGAGAGAAGCCACAATAGCACTTTTTTTAAAACCCGCAAAGGACCCAAGGAGGGACGATTCATACTGGCCCATCTCCCTGTTAAATGTAGACTATAAAATGTACACTGGCATTCTGGCAGGGAGAATGCCAAAGGTGGTTCCCCAATTAATACACATAGATCAGAAGGGGTTCATCCCAAAAAGACAAATTCAAGAACTAACGCTGTCACTGATCA
This sequence comes from Lissotriton vulgaris, assembly GCF_964263255.1. Lineage (NCBI taxonomy): Eukaryota > Metazoa > Chordata > Amphibia > Caudata > Salamandridae > Lissotriton > Lissotriton vulgaris. The sequence continues at coordinate 951,204,703 of NC_141691.1, forward strand.
GGACTATCGATTTAGCAATTGCGCGCTCGATTCCCTTGTCAGTAACTACCATTGATGCTGCCAAGGCATTCAACTGAGTTAGTTGGGCTTTCCTCTGGGTGGTTTTGGAATCAATGGGCTTTAACACAGGTTATATCATGGCACTTAAAAAATTATATGAATGCCCTACTGCTAAAATCCTTTTAACTGGCTTCCTGGCGAAGAGGTTTAATATCTTAAGAGGTACGAGGCAGTGTTGTCCTCTGTCTCCCCTCCTTTTTAACATTCATATCGAACCTCTGACGCATCTTTTGAGGAAAGATGATCAGATAATTCCTATTTACTCGCTACCCTCTTGTAGTAAAATAGCATTATATGCGGATGACCTGATAATTTGCACCTCAGATCCCTCCCAAACACTATCAAGGGTGGAGAAGCTAACAAAAGAATTCGGGGTGGTATCCGGATATTTAGTGAATATTTCCAAGACAGAGCTAATGAGTAGGAATCTGGGGGGGGTGGGGAGTGTTTGATGAGATAACATATCTCGGGATTATCATAGTCTACCAAATCAATGAGATTCCATTGCAGAATTTAAAGAGGGTGGCTAAGGAGATTGCTTGGTCATTGTTCAGGTGGAAGAACCTCCCATTTACTATCTACGGGAGGGTTAACCTAGAAAAAATTTATTTTCTTCCAAAACTGACATATTTATTTAACTGTATCCCACAAAAATTTCCCAAGGAAATAAGCAACAAAATGCAGGGGAAAATATCTAGTTTTATCTGGGCTTCCAGCGAGTACAACTCGCTTGTAAAAAACTAAGGCAACATCTTCAGAAAGGATGGTTTGTCTCTCCCAGACCTCAATCTTTACTGTATGACATTTCAATTGAAAAACATCCAAATGCTCTTTGGAGAACCCGATTCCTCCACTTGGGGAGGTTTATTAGGTGAAATGACTAATGACTTTGGGACAGCAGCCTTTTGGTGCTCCAAAGTACTTTAGAAAAGTGAGTTTGGAGGTCGTAAAAGCTGCATTAACCCTTTGGTGTGCAGTGAGGAAGTTGTTAAATAAAGCTGTTTGGAATTTGCAATGCTTTGGGACTCACCAGGGACACCGGAATGCCTGAAGGATAGATTGACTATTCATTTTAAGTAAGCAGGGCTGTCCAAGTGGGGGGATCAGATATCTGCAGGTGAATTGTTGCCCTGGGAGGTGTTGAATGTGAAAGTTGGCAATAGATTGTCCAGATTTAAATTTGCCCAGCTCATGTAATGGCTCTCTACAACCTCACAGGAGACAGGTGGTCTATCGTATTTTGAGTTTAACATTCAAAACGTAAGTGTAAAAGGTAAAGAAGTCTCAAATTGGTATGGGCAATTCCTGAAGGCAGAGACAACAAAATTGGAGACTCCGTACGCGACTTGGCGAGATATATTCCAGGAAGAGAATGTACACTTGCTTTGGATGGACTCACTAAAAGTATTATACTCAATAGTTACATCTGCAAACTTTAAAATACACAATTGTTTTGTCATAGTTAGATTATATTGGACCCCTCAAAAAATTGCCAAGTTCGTGTCACAGCCTGTCCCTAGAAGTAACAGATGCAATCTTCTAAAAGCTAATGATGTACATATATTTTTCACATACCCCTTAATACAAGAATATTAGAAGGTTGGTAAAACTACTATAAGAGGGTGGGTGTGGCCAAGATAGCGACTGAGTAGGACGTGCCTGCTCGTAGCTCCCGCTCAAATCCTGGACCCTGGCTCCACAACTGCATTCCCGACTCTCAGAGCCTACGTGCTGTCCCGCTTACCTGCCTGCTCTCCCTGGGAGACGGTGAAAGAGCCGAGAGGGGTGAGATGAGCATTGGTGTGCAGCTCCAGGGACTGCAGGGCCACTGCTGCGGTCCACAAGATGCCACTCATGGTGTAGCCTGACTGGGCCTTCCACCTCCTGCAGAAAGAGCTGAGAACTCCACCCCGCCTCTCAGGAGAGTGAGGCTGGTGGAGAGTGCACAAAGTGACTGCAACTTGGCTGGATGGAGGGGCAGCCCTGTATCAAGTGAATTGAGCATGAGGAAAAGCGCTGCTGACCAGCCTCCTGACTGCACGGTGCAGAGCTGCAGGCGAGGGGTGTGTGGCCCGAAGATATTGTGATGATCCGGGGCAGGAGCCCCTAACTTAGACGCTGAAGTGGCGGGTGGTGCTGTCGGTGATCATCCTTCTCCCCCTGTGCACCTGCTTGAGCATTAGACACCTGAGTGCCCTGATAAGTGACAGCGGACCAGGTGAGGAAGAGCGTGCTGTCGCCGAGTGGCAGGTTGTGTGTGCGCTGTTCCTAGGCCCCCCAGGTGTTTCAAGAGAGACTAGAGAGGAGCCTTAGCCAGCAAGCCTCAGGCGCGCAGCATCGGAGGCACAGCCAGGAGGCCCCCTGGTGTTACAGACTGGGTGACCAGGTGGAGCTCGCTTCACCAGGGGTGCAGTGATTTGGGACCGACAGGAGCCTACGGGGCCAGGGGTGTGGGCCCTCCTCGGAGCAGATGCGGGCTGAGCCAGCACACCTCCTTACCTGAACTGGTCTGAGCTAAGTCTAGGACAGTGTGCTTTGACAGACTCAGGACATTGGATAAGAGGACTGGGCAGAGCGGCGGGAGGCGATTTCTAGCCATAGCCATTGCTGACCACCCGTCGGTGGTCAAAGAGCGGCTATGACTCCCTAGGGGACGGTGGAGTGTCACCCACCCTCTAATCCTGTGCAATCATCCCTTAGAGTCTGTGGGGCACCAGTCCTTTACTTCACTTAATTTAAATGCCACTGTATCCACCGAGGATTGCCCTCAGAGCCCCCACCCCCGAGCTCAGCAACCGGTGACCGAAGTTAGAGAGCCGCGGGCTAGTACCTCATTAGAGACACTGAATATGGCAACCGCCAAGGGGGGAGATGACAGGTCAGTTAACGAACTACTGCTCAAGGAAAAGGGGTCTAACTTGGCGAACAGCGCTGACCCGGTGGACTCTGGGGAAGCTGATGCTCCACTCACCCAGGTCTTCATCGAAACCCTCTCTGCCTCACTTCAGGACGAGTTCAAGCAGATGAAGGCCGAAATTGCGCAGGACATCAGAGAATTGTGAAAAGATGTGGACACTCTGGGAGATAGGGTTGACACCATCGAAACTCAAAGCACCATCAGGGACGAGGAGATTGAGCTCCTACAACAGGAGGTGCAGCACTTGAGGGATCAGAGTTGGAGAACCGCTCCAGGTGCAACAACATACGCAATTACAATATTCCACGCTGAGCGGAAGGTGAGAACATCGGAGCCTTAACAGGGGGTCTCCTTAGGTCGATCCTTGATGTCCCGGAAGACATTGAAATCAAGCTAGACCGCACACACCGAGTGGGCCTGGGGAACCTTCTCCTGCTCCCCCCGGATATGCTCACATGCGTGCACGATTTTCAATTAAAGGAACAAACCTTTCAAAGAGCTAGGGCCTGCGAGTCCTTGCAATTCCAGGGCCATAGGGCCCTTCTGGTTCAGGACTTAATGACTTTCACCCTTTAGAAGTGGAGATCCTTCTGGGCTGTCACAGCATACCTCTGGGAAAGTAATATCCAGTATTCCTGGGGGCACCCTTTCCGTCTAATCTTGTGCCATAATGGGAAGACTCAGCAAGTGCAATCCGTTAAAGAGTCTTGCCAGCTGCTTAACATATTTGAGGCTGATGATGACGGCCCAGCCCCACCTTCCAGGTCCAGGAAGGGTCAGCGACAGTGGAGCTGGAAGTCTGTGGGTGCAAAGACTTTGACCTCACGCCCGGATCCCGACACAATTGCTAGAGAGAGACAGGCAGTACTGGCTTCATTGGGAGACGACCCCTCAGGCATCAGCTGAGGGCAGTGCTCAACAAAACTTCTACAGATCCTCATCCCGAATATGTGTAAATAGCTGAGTGCATGCTGGTTGACGCACATGTCCGGGGTGACTTTGCAAACTAGTCTTCTTCCACCCCCCATCACGGAGAAAAATGCATTCCCAGGACATTTCACCTTTTTGTGTTCTTTTTTGTTTTATAGCTGATGTTGGGGTGGGTGAATTTTTCGGTTTGGGACCCTCTGTAGCCTTAATTGCCCTGCTCCCCACAAATGGCATGAAATTGTATTTGGTTGGAATCTCCAGTTGGTCCACAACCCCCTCAGTAGGGACCAGCTTCGCAGCGCCGCAGTCACCTCACCACAAGTAGTCCCATGACCCATCCTCTTAAGATCTTGAACTTGAAGGGGTTAAATAATCCAGTCTAATGCCGAGCCATACTGTTGTACTTAAAGCACTCTGAGGCCCATGAATGTTTGCTGCAAGAAACGCACCTTCTCCCTGGGAAAACCCATAGATTGAGCTCCAGCGCATTATGGCAACAATTTTTCTCTTCACTTTCCGCAAAGAAAGCAGGAGTGGCCATTTTGAGCTCTAGCATGTTAACCGGGGAAGATAGGGTCTAAATGTGCTGAACAGAAGGGCAGACTCCTCGCTTACTCCTTCACACTAGGTTCGCAGTCAATCACCATAGGGACAGCATATGCACCGAACAAGGGCCAGGAGAACTTCCTGAAGTCAGTGGTGCAGTATCTAGGTGCATCTTCCGATCGACCGAATGATTCTCTTGGGAAGGGACTTGAACACAGTCTATGAAGGCATCATGGACAGATCAGCCCAGAGGCAGGGGCAATCAGGGGCACTCTCCAGTGACGGGAAACAACTGCTTTTAAGCGCAGAGCTGACTGACATATGGTGAGATCAGCATCCAACCTCACAGGAATATTCATTTTACTCGCACTCCCACAAAACATACACACGTATTGATTATTTCCTTGGTTCATCAAGCCTATTGCCCTTGGACACTAGTGTAGAGATACATCCCCGCACCCTGTCTTACCACTCAGCAGTCACACTAGCCCTCTCTCTGCTGGCAGAGCGCGCTGCTCCACACATGTGGAGGCTTAGGGACATGCTGCTACATAGAGCAAAGGTGGTCCAGCGGGTCTCTCAGGCTCTGAGGGACTATCTAACAGTGAACAATACCCCTGACATACCTATTACTACCCTCTGGGATATCCTTAAGGCGGTACTGAGGGGCACATTTATTGCTATCTCGGCCCAAGATAACAGACAGCATAGAGACAAGCGAGCTCCTGATGCAACAAATGCAAGAACTCAAGCGCATCCACCAACAGAAGGGAGCCCGAGGGTCTGGAGGCAACTTGAAGCAACGTGCTCTCAACTTATTGCACTAGACTTGGATCGGGCAGAATATGCTGCACTGCGGCTCTGCCATATTTTCTATACTGGGGGATAGGGCAGGGTGGCCATTGGCATATAGGCTCAGGCTGCAGAGACAGGCTTCGGCGGTGGACACGGTTATGACTCCCGACAGAGAAGACGTGGCAACTGATCGCCACACTGCAGATGCTTTTTGTCAATTCTGGCCCAGACCCAATATCTGTGGGGGTTCCAACATCCACAGTAACTAAGGACCAGGCGGATGAACTAGCTGCCCCAATTATGATAGAGGAGGTAGTCTCCGCCATAGCAAGGCTGAAACTGCTGAAGTCCCCAGGACCAGACAGCTTTTCCGCCACGTTCTATAAAACTTTCTGTCCCATATTGGCTCCCATTTTCACTAGAGTGTACAAAGCAACTCCTGTAGTTCTAAAAAGAGAGCTGTGAAGAAGTACTGCTGCTGTTAAGGGGAAAAGGGTCCAGTGGAATCCAAGCCTGGATTCTAGAAGGAAGGTACCTGAAAGCAGAGTGGACAGAGTCTGGGTCACTTCAGAGTGGCCAGGGGCTCGGGAGACAAATGCCCACTGATGTCGGGTGCTACAGGTGCAAAGAAGGGATGCTTGACTCTGCAACCAAGAGGACCAGGAGACATCAAGGACAATCAGGAGCTGGATGTGAGCTGTCCCACGAAGGATGTTGAGTGCTAAAGGGTCGGTGTCCAGCTGGAGCACCAGCAAGCCTTGGCAAAAGTATCCCATGCAGGAAGGTTAAACAGGTTACGGTGTGGACCAACAAGGTCCAGGGGACTCACCAAGCAATGGGAAATCAGGGCATGTCTGTAGCAACCAGGAAAGCCCTCAAGAAATCAATATGACCCTCAGGAGAAACCACAGGCCGAATGACCAGGAGTCACAAGGGGACCTCAAGCAAGATTGCAAAGCACCAACCCACCGAGCACTCATTGTGAGGAGGCTGGAGTACTGTGGTGCTAATACTGCTCAGCGTCAGGAATACACACAGTCCAATGCACAAGCTCAGAAATCACCAACAAGCACATGCAACTGCAAATGGATGCGGTGCACCGGGGTTAGGGTTATGCTATCCCCACAAGGGATACTGGCCTCAAACTCAGTGAGAGGGTAGAGCTACCTCAGAAACCCTCAAAAACCCACCTCCTGTATTGCTGAAATCTTCTGAGTCTGCAGGAGCTCCAAAGCAGCAGACCAGTCAGTTGTGGTTAGGTGCCTGCGACTGCAGGGGAGCAACTTCTTCACTCCAAGGGAGATTCTACAGTTGTTGTATGTGCACCACAGGTCCTGCAGGGAGCCTGTATAGAGCAAAGGCACAAACTAAGCTTCGGACAGAAAGGGGGACGAAGTCAAGCCCAGTCAAGGTCCAGCTATGTCCAGAGTGTCCAGACAGTCGAAGGTCAGTGATTTCTTCTTGTAGAGTCTTGTTGATATAAAATCTACAGAAGAGGGTAGGACAGATTTGGGGGGCCTCCTAGCGGAGGGTCAGGACAGAGGGGTGGTTACACCCAGGTCCTTTGTCCAGTTTCACACCAGAGCAGGAGCAAATGCCTCCCAGAACTGGTTTGAGCTGGACTATGCACAGGGACACCAAATGTGCCCCAGTGCAGACTTTCAGGCACTCTCAGAGTGCACCCGCCCAGCCCCGATACACTAAGGGGCATATTATCAACAACTAGCGATATTTATCGCTAAATAAGTTTAGTGACATTTTTTTTATCTCTGCACATTACCGGATTTTATCACAGAGATAACGTGCTGATAGCTGATAGCAACGTTTATCTCCAAAGCAATAAAATATCCTGCGATAGCGGTGAAATGCGGGAATATCGCTGGAAATTGAGCGATATTCAGGCATTATCGCTAATAGGGACTTAACCTTAACCTGAATATTCACCTCCCATTCGATATACAGGCTAAGAAGTGGTCTGAGCAGGCGTTAGGATTTGGCGATATTGGCATTTAGCGCGAATATTTCAATCGCTACGCCTGCGTTGATAATAGGCGATAGTGATGTTAGCGACTGCTTTCAGTCGCTTACAGGTTGGGTACGCCCACTTTGCATGTCATTAGCGATACATTTCGCTGACATGCAAAGCGGGCCCCAACCCGGTGCTATCACCTAAAAGCTGTCTCTTACTCGATGAAATTATCGCCACTTTGCGGCTGAAAACGGCCGCAAGAGCGGCAATAATTTCATTTTGCCTGCCTTGGTAATATGCCCCTAAATTCTGTCTGGGAGGGGATCACATCTCCCTGTGACAGGATGCCTCAGCAGCAGGAGGGCAGAAAGGTGTCTCTGGTCAGCAGCATCCATTTTGTGCTGTCTGGGTCGAGAATGTTGGCACCAGTTAGACCAGTGACCCCACGAAGCTCGCATCTGAAGGGTGGAATCATACCTCCTACACCAGTTACTAGTGTGGAGGTATGATTCCAAGGTGTTTGATACCAAACACAATATGTTTCTATGCAGCTGTTTTCGAGATAGCATTTACCGAGAGGTTATAATGCACCTATACTTCTACCGCAGACAACCCGGGAGAATGGTCTCTGAAGGCTGCAGAGTGGCTCTGCTAATGCAGGGGCACCCTCTCACATTAAACCCATCACCTTCCCTTCAGGATTGTTAAGGCCTGCTATAGGGGTGAGGTATAGGTTTTAAGTGTAGTGACCTATAGATATAGTGAACCGATATCTAAAGCAAGTGGTGCAAGCATCATCTTACACAGGCTGCAGTAGCAGACCCGGAGTTCCATTTTGCGTTTACTTATTTAATATTTTGAAGGGTATCTCAGCGCTAAAGGAGTCCTTAGAGAGGCGGGGAGGAAATCAGAAGGCGGTTTTCAAAAGTTTACGAAATCGAAGATAGTCAACATAATTCCGGAGGGGGCTGGGAAGTGAATTCCATGGGGAGGGGGCCAGGTGTTAAAAAGATTTCCCGCTATGCAGAATTTCTTTATGCGCGGCACCAAGAGGAGTGATTGAGAACTACAGAGTAGAGTTTTGGAAGGAAGGTAGCGTATTAATCTATTTGCAAGATATGTAGGGCCATTACTAAGAATAGCCTAATGCACTATGCAGCAGATCTTGTATTGAATTAGCTTGTGGATAGGTAACCTGTGCAAACCTTGGAGAAGGCGCAAAAAGGGGGTCCTAGCAGGAGCATTGGAGACTATGCAGGCTGCAGTGTTTTGGACCACCAGAAGTCTGGACAGAGAGGACTCATTGACTGAGACCAGTAGGGCATTACAATATTCCAAGTGACTAATTACCAGTGCCTGAAGGAGAGTTTTTCAAACAGTCATGGGGAGGAGAGGAAAGACACTTTTCAGGAGGCTTAAGGCATGGAAGAAAGAGCCCGCTGTGGTCGTAACTTGATCCTTCATTGTTAATTTCTGGTCTATATGCATGGCCTCTCATGGGTGGCATAATACATGCTTCAGCCCATGGGAGGCTTCCGGGGTACCTATGCCCTGGGTACATGGGTACCATATACTAGGGACTGACAACGGTACCCCAGTATCCAATCTGGAGTGGATCAAAGTACATGTGTGTCAATTTAAGGGAGAAAGCAAATAGACTGGGATCCTGGTTAGCAGGATCCCAGTCAGACTAGTCAAAAGTAGTGGAACATCAAGCAAAAAGTGGGGGTAACCATAAGAAGCAGATCCTACTTTCCTACATCGTGATTTTCACTTGTTTTAAATCGTAGTCCAACATGTAGGCTTTGGTTGTGCGATGATTTCCCAGTTTGGCAGTAAATTTGAGAGTAATATGCGTTTCTTCCGAGATGCAATGTGAATTTTATAAAACTCTAAATATTCACATTTAGCATTTTTCATTCTGGCAGAATAGTATCTTTTAGTAGCTTTTTTGATTGATGAGTTATATATTCTGTTACGTATGTGTAGGTGAAGGTTGTTTTGATCGCTATTTATTTTGAGCCAAGTGTATTGCAGCTTTGCAACTCATTGCTTTTTCAATTCGATTCTATTAAATTCAAAAGATCTTTATTCAGTATGTACAACAACCATAAATGCAAAAACAGGAATTAAAATACATGTGTAAAGACATTCCAATGCAGAAAACAGTCCAAATAATTATCAAGCATGATGACTTTCCTAGCAGCAATTGTTTTTTGTATAAAAGAAGCAACATAAAAACATATTCTAGAATCTTCAAGAGAAACCAATAAGTTCATAGCAGCATGGGTTATTCTCACACTGAATTTTAAAAAGAAAGGTTTCAAATAAAAACTTCTTAAAAATGAATAAAACTTACAGAAGAGCATATCATGTGAGTGCTTTGTTTCGATAGCCCATCACAGGGGCATGGGGTAGAAGGACACATTTTCATAGTAGGGAAGGCAACTAGGTGATGTGCTATACCTAGTTTCAAACGGGTACTGACAGGTAATCCTGAAAAGAAAACAATCTTTAATGATGGTTAGAGTAGATTTAGTCTCATCTTTAGCCCAAATGGATCGCCATAGCAATAATGGCCACATAGCAATCTGATCCGATAGGTAGTTAATGCTTGCTTTGTGATGTATAATTTCGGTAGATGCAGATGGAGGTAGACACAAAAGGCATTTTAAAAAATAATTTTGTTCATGCTGTAGTATCTGGTTATGACTATGGCACCACACCCATGCGCCATAAAGGGTTATGGCAACACATCTAGCCTCATATATGTATACCATATCGTTAATACGATGAATGCCTAGCTTGGATGCAAATCTAAAAATCATGTGGGCACTCTTGACCATCTTTGAGCAAATGTTAACAAGTTTGTGCATCCACTTCCCATTTCCTGAGTAAGATACTCCCAAGTAACAAAAGGTATTACCAGATTCCACTGGGGAATTCTCTCTATAAAAAGTTTTACATTTCTTAATTTTCTGGCCACAGACCATGACAAAAGTTTTGGCCTTTGTTAAGTAATAATTTCCTATTATTGATAAAAAGGTTAAAATGATCTATTAGTCATTGTAAACCAACTGGGCTTCTAGAAAGCAAACTGCATTGTCTGTGTAAAGTAAGACGGGTATGGGGTTGCCAGCAATTTGATGTGCATCTGCCTGTACCGACCGAAGTGCTCTGTCAGCTTCATTTATAAATAGAGAAAAAAGTAATGGTACCAAGACACAACTCTGGCGGATACGTCTTTTAACCTCAAAGTTTGATGTACACTCCCCACGCTGTCCATATCGCACCTTGCACCAAAGTTTCCCATATAGCCTTGCAAGGAAGAAAATTGTTTGTTTAAGGGACCCTAAATTGAGCAAGGTTGGCAACAAAATAGAATGGTCAACAGGGTCAAATGCACTGCTAAGTTCTGCAAAACACAGGTATAAACTTCCCTGTATAGCGTGCATATATTTGATTTGCATATCAGGATGTTCTAAGATGATACATTATTGCTCAAGGGTTCCCAGCCCTTTTCTGAAACCATATTGAAGTGGTGAGAGTATGTTATTTTTGGTGGCCCAATTTTCAAGTCTCACCAATAGTATTCTGCTCATCACTTTAACTGATGAATCCTAAAGTGAAATGGGATGATAATTTTAGCTTCAGATTTAATGCCTTTTTTAAAAATAGGGATTATCACAGATTTACCCCATGACGGCGGTATATACTCATTGCTTTATCAATGGTAGTTCTGAATTCCTCCAAAGTGCTTGTTTTCTTTTGCCTGGGCTGTTATTCTTAGTAGTATTAGGATATCGAAAGCTTCCTAGAATCACTCATAATCATGTATTGTGTCTAGATCTGTGTTGGATTTTAGTTCTGTTTCTATGTATTAAAAATTTGAGGCCTAATCATGATGGTGGGCAGACAAGCGTCTGACCGCCATCGTCGCAAGGAGGGGGCCACCGGACAAGACGTCAGCAGCCCCACCCACACTATTACAATATGACTGCCATGCAGGCAGCCGTAAAATGCCTTTTTGTACTGCATCTTCTGCTGTGGCCCAGAAAAGGGCAGCAGCACAAGCCACAGCAGAAAAAGACACTTTTCCAAAATCCATGCACCAACACAGTACATGGATGTTGGGGGTACCACATGTGCCCCCCATGCCACTTAGCAGTGGCCCACAGGGGACTGGGGCCCTGCTTTGGAACCCCAAAGTCTCTTTTTGGCTGCATTCATATGAGGAAGGGACTGCCAAGAAAAGGCAGTCAGGAAGGGACATCCTAATCCCTACGGTGGTACTTGCAAAGGCACCACCTCCATTATAGGGATTAGGGTCCAACCGCCACCCAAAGGGTTCCTTCAGCCTGTTGGAGGAAGCAGTCTTTCCCCATCATAATTGCTCTGAATGCCGGTATTATAATCTGAGGTTGGACCTATGCCCTGGATGTCAGTGGGACCGCCACTGACAGTCTATTGGTGGCAGTCCACCTGACATCAAAATGAGAGCCTGAGTTTGCTTCATGGTCTATATGTGGATCCATGTAGGTTGGCCATAGGTATGTTATTTTGTGTTGGAAGCTTACCAAATAGTGGGCTGATCAGGTGACTAGAGTAATCTTTTGAAAGGTACTTAGTTGCAAAAATGAGATCTAGGGTGATTAGAGATATGTGTGTGGGTTTGTGGATGATCTGATGTAGGTTCATATGTCTAGGCCAGTCATAGTCGTTCTTGGATGCGGCATATTTGTTTTGTCAAACCATATGTTGAAGTCACCAAAAATGCACAGGTTGGAGTTTAGTATCATAAGGTTTGAAAGTGCCTAGAAACGCATCTGGGAATATTGCATTTTGTAGGAAAGTACCCCTTTTTGGATGGTCAACTCCCCATTTTTTGCTTCAAGTGCTGACGGTTATGACCCTAACAGTGCATTGGTGTCTCCTGCCAATACCAAAGTGCCTATGCTCTATCCCAGAATAGTTATAAGTTATGCTTGACCTGGTAATATCAAATTGGCAGACACTTTGCATTGCCCCCTTATAAGTCCCTAGTATATGGTACCAGGGGTACCCAGGGCATAGACTGTAAAGGGTTAGGACTCGGGTAGTGTATTGGAGTCTGCTGCCCAGACCAACGTGCTTGTGCTCTCTCCCGGAGCTGTTATGTTTGCTTGGTTATCCCACATTGGCAAAAATATTACCCCCTTATAAGTCCCTGGTATATGGTACCAGAGGTATACATGGCATAGGTGGTAAAGAGGCCCTATGAACCAATCAGAACTCTATCCTTATCTGTCAATCTGAACTGAAACCCATGCCCTAAGCCAATAGAAGCCGTAGCCCAAGGAACCAATCAAAACCCTAGCCTTATCAGCCAATCATGATTCAAACCCTAAGCCCTAGGTATAATAGAATCCCTAGCATTAGGAACCCAGTCAGAGCACCGATATAACAACCAGTAACAAACTTACATAAAGTGCCAAAAACGAGTGGTAGATACACTTTCCAAAGACAATTTAAACAATTAAACAGATCAAGCAGACTCTTAAACACACTTTGCTTAGCCTAAGGGGTGCAGTTTTTTTTTAGCTTTTAAAGAAAAGGGGAGAAGGATTTGGATTTAGTACAGTTAAGGGAAAAGAATGAGAGAAGTTTAAACAGTCACAGGTAGAATAAAAGAGCAGTTTTTAAAAGTACAATTTGTACAGAAACCAAGAGATGAATGTAAACAGTCACAGGTAGAGTGAAAGAGCAGTTTTTAAACGTACAATTTGCATATAAACCAAGAGATGAAACTAAACAGTCACGGGTAGAGGGAAAGAGAAGTATTACATTTTCAAACTAGATAGTTCAAAGTCTGTGTTCTTCTAGTGTCCTTACTCACTGAGCTGTGTAGAACTCAGAGAAACTGGCTACAAAATAGAGGTGGCTGTCTTGGGGTTCCCGCCACAAACCTAAGGGCCTGTACAGATGTGAGGGGAGGAGTCAGACCTGCTTGGAAGCTTGAGGGCCAATCACTAAAGCACAAACTGTTGTGCAGGGGCGCAAGGAGGTGCTCCTCGAGTCAGAATTTCCTTGGATACAGATAGGCTCTATCCACACTTTGTAGTTCTTGTTCATACCTGCAGGTAAGGTACAAATCTAAAGCCACTAAAATACTACCTTTTGTGCATTACAAAATCACATTTTCTAGTCACAAACGAGTGCTAGACACACTTTCCAAACATAATTTTAACTAGTAAACAAATTAAGCAGTCTCATAAACAAATACTGCTTAGCCGCAGGAGAATATTTTGCTGTTTCAGTTTGTAAAAAAAAGGGAGGGATGGGGCTTTCCCACTAGAGGTCTTAGCACAGTTTATGGCAAAAGCATGAGAGAAACTAAAACAGTCACAGGCAGAGGAAAAGAGCAGTTTTATTGTTTCTTTTTTTTTTTATATTTTTTATTGAGCATGATCTGTAGTAGTCAAACAAAAACATATTTTATACAAGAAAGAATGAATTCTTAATAATACAATACAACATCCGTAAAAAAATGTAAGAACAAGATACAAAAAAAAAAGAAAACAGAAAGAGAAGTAAAAAGAGAGAAAGAGACAAAAGAGACAGAAGAAAGAGGGGACAATTATAAATTACACATTTTTCATTTTCTTAGCATGTAGGCCCATGTCGACCCTTATCGTATCAGGGGGAGGATCTTACATTGTAGTACCAGTTCGAAATTGGGGCCCAGATCTGAGTGCCCCGAGCTCTGGTTTTCCTACCCCTTGTGCGATATATAGCCATCTCCTGCTTATAGATGGCAAGAAATCGACCGAGCCACATCTGAAAAGTGGGAACATTAGGGTCTTTCCAGCATGCCGCCAGAAGAATACGAAAGACGGCAGTACCCAAAAAAGCAATTCTCTGTTCCTCTACGCCATGACCTAAGGATTCATCGTGACCCAGAAGATATAGGGTGGCGGAGGATCTGAGATTCCGTCCAAAAACTTGAGTCCAGAATCCTCCGATCATTGTCTGTAGGTTGTTTAGTTTCGGACATTCGGCAAACATATGGATTAAATTTGCTTGTCCCTGTCTATATCTGGGGCATCTGTCATCTACTCGCATACCCCAGGTGAACAGTTTAGCCGGAGTAAAATAAAGGTTGTAGATGGTTTTAAAGTATTGTGCTTTAAGGTTAGGTGCTAAAAATAATGTTGTGTAGAGAGTTATACTATAATTAATATCTACATCAGAATTACCGAGTTTTTGTGCCCAGGATCTCTCAACACTTTCTAAATCATCCTTAGAGGATTGAGAAAATAAATCATATAGAGTACCTATTCTGGTATCTCGTTTCCCTATAATAGAAAAAAAGTTAAAGCTATCTAAATTAATAATGGATTTAAAGTTACGAATGTTGGTATAAACTTGAAAGTATTTTAAGTAATCTGTGGTTGGTATATCAAATCTCTGCTGTAGTCTCTCAAAGGATGGAGCAACGTTCTGCCCTAAAAAATGACCAAGTGTGTATATACCTGAATTTTCCCATCTACTAGAGACAGTGTCTTTTAGAGATGATGATATGATCTCGCTATGCCAGAGAGAGATGTACCTTGTTATTTTAGGTATGCCTAACTGTTTGGAAGCAAGTTTCCACACTTTCCATACATCTTCAATGACTTTAAACTTCGTTTTCTTATAGTAAGTATCAAAAATAATCCTCTGCATTTATCTCCTAGTCCAAGTTCAAAAATAGAGGGGATGTAAACAACTGTGATAGGTAAGTTGGAAGGTTTTAGTTTTAAAAGCAAGCCCATTTGTTGAAGTAGTGTAACCCAGAGATAGAATGTCAAATTCGGGATTCCTAAACCGCCTCTATTCAGAGGAAGAGTTAAAGCTGGTAATGCTCTCCTTATTTTACCATAATTCCAAATGAATTTAGAAATTGTTGAATCCAGGATTTTTACAATGGTGTAGTCAGCCATCAGTGGGATAGCTCGGAATAGATAGAGTATTCGAGGAAATATACTCATTTTAATATAGTTAGCCCTACCTATTATTGTGAGGTGTAAGTTATCTACCCTCTTCAAATCTGTTTTTATTGAATTGATCAATGGATCGTAATTGAGCCGATTAATTTCTTTTATTTTGGGAGAGATATTTACACCTAGATATATTGCATTTTTCACTTTATAGGGACTGTCATGTGTGATATTATTTGTACATATTACCATGGTTTTATCTCTATTAAGTGAATAACCAGAGTGAAGTCCAAAATTTTGAGTAATTTGTTCTATTTCAACTACTGCGTCTGCTGGTTTGGTTGTGATGACAGCAATATCGTCGGCATATGCCAGTATTTTAGTAGAGTACGGACCCACCTTTACCGGTTGGATTTGGGGAGAATTAAGAAGCTTTAAAATTAAGGGATTAATTACTAAGGCAAATAGTATCGGGGAACAAGGGCAGCCCTGCCTAGTACCTCTTTGTACCTCGACATACTCTGACTCAAAACCCTCAATCGATAATTTAGCCTTAGGATTGATATATAAGGCTTTCAGGGCTTTAATAAAGCCGGGGCCAAAGTTGTTAAATTTCATAATTTCCCATAAAAACCGCCAAGACACTCTGTCAAATGCTTTTTCAGCATCTAGTAGGACCATCTACATCTCTCCCCCCGTGGCGCCCATGATGTCGAATAGGGCAATGACTCTACGAGTATGATCAGTTGTTCCCCTCCCTGGGATAAAGCCATGTTGCCACGGGGATACGAGATGTTCGATGACTCCCCTTAGACGGTTTGCAAGTATCTTTGAGTAAAGCTTTGAGTCAGAGTTTATGAGTGATATTGGTCTATATGAAGAGGGAAGATGAGAGGGTTTACCTTTTTTAGGAAATATCGCTATGTTTGTGTGCTTCCATGAATCAGGTGTGTCTGAGTGATATTGTACCCCTAGAAACAGATCTAGTAAGTAAGGTAGTATCTGTTTATCCAACAATTTATACAGCTCTAATGGAATCTTGTCGGGCCCAGCCGCCTTCCCGTTAGCTAGATCTGATAATGCATTTTCTAGTTCTTCCATTGTGATCTCTTTCTCCAGTTCTTCTCTATCAACTCTGTCAAGTATTCTAGGTATTTCTGATTCCGGTAACCACTCTCTAAGGAAAGTGTTCATGTCGCTTGTAGATAGATGTTCATTCTCTTTTTGATATAATTTTTGATAATATTTCCTAAACACTTCTACAATGTCTTGAGGGGTGGTGTATTGTTGACCCTCATATTCGATATTTTTTATTCTATTATAAGTTTGTTTTTGTCTGGTTTTGAGAGCTAATTGTTTCCCTACTTTTTCCCCTGCCTCATAAATTCTAGCTCTGTTCGCTTGATAAATTTCTGCTGCTTTTTGGGTTAATGAGCTATTAATTTCTGTTTTTAGAATCAGTAGTTTTTGTAATATATCGGAGGTTGATTTTCCTTGCTGAATTTGTTTGGCATGTTCTATTTCCAGATTGATGAGTTCTGTATTTAGTTGCTTATTAATACGATCCTGAGTTTTCTTATAATTTGCTACAAATGCGATCGTCTCTCCCCTGATTGCTGCCTTAAAACAGTCCCATACACTAAATCTGGGTGCATTGTATTGATTATTATCAAAAAAGGATTGAGCGAATAATGTGATATGATTAATGTAGTCTGGATTGGTAAGAAGCTTTCGGTCAAATGACCATAGGATATTAGGTCTATTAAAACTATCCAGTTCAAAAGTTAGTGTTAATGCATTGTGATCAGAGATGGTTTTGGGGGACTTGTTTATATTTATTAAGGCTGTCTTGTGTAATGATGTCATAATATAATCTAACCGGGCATATTTGTTGTGGGGATACGAATAATAAGTATAGCCGTTCGCGTTATGCTTCAGCATATCCCAGACATCAAATAAATTGTGACTGTCCATCAGATGAGATACTGCCTTATATACTTTGGGTTTACGGCCACTATAATTCTGCGGAAGTCGATTATTTACTAATTTTTCAATATTTATATTAAAATCTCCACACAGAATTAGTGGGCCGACCCAAGAGGCCAGTTCTAGTTCTAGCTCAGTGAAGAGTTGTGGATCGTCCAAGTTTGAACCATAAAGTGAGCAGATGGTTATATCCGACTCCAATTGAACCACAGCCCACCTGCCATGTTTGTCAACTAGTTGGCGTCTAGGACTCCCTAATCCTGGTCTAGCTAAGATTGCGACCCCTCGTGTTTTAGCTGTTTGTGATGTTGCTGCTAACAGATTAAACCCGGGAATTTTTAACAGATTTTTATCGCAGCCAGCTATGTGAGTTTCCTGAATACAAAGGATGTCTACAGGGTCTTGGCGTAACAATTGAAAAAGTTGGGCCCTTTTTCTCCCATCATTAAGACCTGCTATGTTCCAACATCGCAATTTTACTCTCCCCATTTAAGATATATTCCAATTGAACCAGTACCATCTCTATAATTTATTTTAGCCCACCACCATAGATTGACATTCCTCTCCCAAATTAGGTTAATCAAAATACAAGATAAAGTACTTCGGTTACTCACAAACACAGAAAATTCTTCACAATTTCTGATACTACAAATCACTCTACAGATCACACTCTTTTTTCATTTCCCCCCCCCTTTTACCCTCCCCCTCCCACTCCCTCCAAACCCCTGCAACCCACCCCCCCTCCCCCCGCAATATGAGGCAATTAGACTCTATAAGAGTCTTTGGTGATGGAGAGACACTCCCAAGCCAGGCCCAGATTCAAAATAAACACAATAAAGAAAAGAAAAAAAAGAAGGAGTGTTTCTCCAGAACCCCCAGAAGCAGAGTAAACAATTCTATTGGAAATCCACCAGCATCCGGCTACTGTGGGCAAGAGGACACTGCTACTGTGGGCAAGATGGCGGCGGCTCACTAGACCGCTGTGAGGCTGCTCCCAAGCCAGCCCCATGAGGGAAACAGCGTAGCGAAGGAAAAATGAAAAATTGCCCCGTTTGAGAAAAGCAGTTACTGGATTTGAGGCACTTACCCCTCTGTAATGTCTGCGATCGAAGGTGTCAGTGTCAGTGATCAGCGGAACCCGATTGTGCTGCAACAGCGTTTATTGTTCTGCACTTCTCTAATTGGCGTGACTGTTTTGCGACTCTTCGCTCGCCTGCAGGCTAGTGGAGGAGCTGTGTTGGTCGGACGGGACGGATCTCCAGAGTCAGAACAGCCGGCTCAGCATTCACACATAGCCTCACCTCTGGCGAGTCTGTCGGTCACCTGTGGTGGAATGGCGCCAAAAAACGCCGCTGCTGTGGCCACTGCTGCAGCCAAGACAAGGGCAGCGAAGCAGGCTCTGCTTAGAGAAAGGGAGCTGGCTGCTAAGCGGGGCGGCTCACGTCTGGAGAGCGGCGGCGATGTTGCCGACCTCAACACGGGGGCAGAAGCTGGTAAAGTAAAAGCCCTGAGACGACAGCCGAGTACATCCATTGCTGGCCCTTCCGTGATAGATTTGCTCCGGAAAGCCCCTGGTTCAACCTCTGCTCCGGGTATGAATTCAGCTCCTGTACCACACATCCCAGCAGTCCTGCCGGTAACTGACACTATTCTGAGTGCTAATCCAATGCCTACAGTGACATCTAGTGGGCAAAGAGAAAGTGGCATAACCAAAGAAAAAGAGAAGAGAAATGTGAATGTTAATATAAATAGCTCATTAACTTCAGGAGAGGATTCCTCAGTGAAAAACATAGAACCTACAGTCATGGCGGCAGGAATATCAGACCCTAGGGCTGGGGCGGATTCAGATGCAGGAATACAAGGTATGGAACATCTCTCCTTGTCTGAAACTCCTGTTTCTTCTTCTTCTATTACGTTAACTTCTTTGACAGTGGTACAACCCGGTCCAGCAGGCGTAATAGAATTAGCACCATTAACAGAAACAGTGCTAGAAACCACACCAACAGTCTGCGAAGCAGTTAATTCTGTGATTGTACAGGAGATATTGCAAAATCAATCACCAGACAATGTTCTTGAGAGTGATTTTGCGCCATCAGATTTTAGAGATATCACAAAAAATCTGGGGGGCTTGCTGGAGGCCACTGATAGTAACGAGAGGAGTCACAGAGACGCGATAACTCCCGATCCTACTGATACTGATAGGGATCCATCAGACTTTTACTCACTATCAGAGGGGATAGAAAATGCAAGATGGTCAGAGGATTCTGAACTGGAGATGGAAACGGACACAGGCTCCGAGACGGAGAGCGACCAAGAGACGAAAATGACAGAATCCAGGGGAAAAAAAAGGACTATCATACGAAAGAAAAGAGCCCAGGGGCTTACGTGGGACTATTCAACGTCGATCGCCTTGGGGGCTCAAGAACATACCAATGTATCTCGGCCAGCTCAATGAAGCTCTACACACCAACCAGATGCCACACTCTCCACGGTAATGGATACAGTCCTCCAGGCCATTGCATCACATCGAGAAGAGACATCAAGGGATGGGCGCAAAGCACAATCAGCGCTACACAAGGTTCAGGGTGTAGAGCGCAAATTGTCAAGATCAGTAAATGCCTTCAACACTAGAATGACGGAGATGGAAGAACGAATAGTTCTTAATGAGGCAGAGGCCACAGTCACACAAGAAAAAGTAGAATCTCATGAAGCAGAACTAAGTGATGTCAGATGGAAGCTCGAAGACATGGAAAATCGTCTACGGCGTAACAACCTGCGCGCACTTGGGATACCAGAAAATATTGAAGGTTCCGATATCCGAGCTTTCATCATTCAACTCTTTAAAGACACTCTTCCAGAACTCTCTTCGTGGGACTGGGAGCTTGAAGTACAACGAGTGCATAGAACTCCATTTACCTTGAAACCTACTAGCAAGCAGGGGAGTTATCCACGAGCTGTCCTTGTATTTTTTGGAAATTTCCTCCTCCGACAAGCCATCTCGGAAAAAGCCAGGCCAGAAGCTCGCAGGACCAGAGACACCATTTCATATTTTGTAAGACCTGACTTTTTGCCACACGACGGTGGAAAGGAGGTGGCGTCTGCGACAACTTATCAAACCCTTTATGGAGAAAAGAGCACAAGTCTACTTAAATAACCCAGCTAAACTGAAAGTTATATACAATGGCCAGACTAAATTCTTTACCTCTGAAATCAAAGCCAAATAATTTTTAGATAGCCTCTCTTAATGATACACTAGCGAAAATACTAGAATAGATGATTTTTTGAGTAGATATTGAGGGAGAAAAAGAGAAAATAGAGAAGTCTGATATTTGTTTGCAGCTAATCTAGTGGAATATAGAAAGCATATGGGTCTATTCCGAAACCATATATATATATATATATATATGGATATACTAGATTAATTCGCCTCAATTTTTTTCCTTCTCTTTGTTAATTTAAAAAAAAAAAAACTTATTTCCGTCTTTCTTTCATTCCCACCTCTCCTTCTTTTTTCTTTTCTTTATTGCAGTTTTATTGTTTCAAACTACAAAGCACACAGTATTTGTTCTTACCATCCCCC
The DNA here is from genome assembly GCF_964263255.1 of Lissotriton vulgaris. Classification (NCBI taxonomy): domain Eukaryota; kingdom Metazoa; phylum Chordata; class Amphibia; order Caudata; family Salamandridae; genus Lissotriton; species Lissotriton vulgaris. Next base: position 951,225,444 of record NC_141691.1, read on the forward strand.
TTGTCCCTACTCAGTGGGCTATTTAGGGCTCAGAGAAGCTGGGGCTACTAAATGGAGGTGGTTGTCTTGGGGTTTCCCTCACAACCGTAAGCGCTTTTCCAGGTGTGAGAGGAGGGGTCAAGCCTGATTGGAAGCTTGGGGACAAATCACTAAAGCAGAAACTGGTGATGAGAAAATAGTTAGGCTTAGTTGAAGTTGGAGGAGGCATAAATCTAAGAAAAAACATTATTTCAGTTATAATTGGGATCAATGATAAGTAGTGGCATCCCTCCCAAAACTTCCACTACTGATAAACCCTTGTGGAAAAGTGAGATAGGAGTCAAATAAAGAGGGCAGGAAAAAAACAGCTGAGTATCACCAAGATTTATCTTTGGGAGATATAGTATCAAGATTTAATTTGCTTTTAAACTTGAAATATTCAGAAATGTATTGATGCACAAAATGTCCTTCAGGAAAAGTGGAAATGACAGAGATTATTTTGTTTAAACTATCTATGCCAAATATTGTGCAAACCCTGAAATATGCCATCTAGTGGTATCATCTTCAAATAGTTCATCTTAGGGTGCCCAATTAAAATAAAGGATTTTGAGACCTGTTTATGAAATACTGCAAACTAGATTACACATCTTTATTCCAGGAAAAAGTCCTCACAATGTCCCAGTGCCTCAAAAATATAGCCAAATACAATGTAATCCTAGAAGACCATAGGGGTGAAAGAAAGAGCAATACAATGAATGAGTAATAATGAATGAGTAAGCTTTGTAAATTAAAAAAAATTGTTTTGCCTGGGTTCAACCAACTCATGAAATCCCCCGCCCACAAGGATGGAAGCATGCATGAACAGCACCTTCAACAATGACCTGACCTTTAATGTAATGCATCTGCTGGCTCAACCACAGCCTGTTTGCATATTGTAGGTGCGAGTTAAAATAAATGTCAGTGAGATTCTAAAAAAAGTGAGCTAATGTCCTTTAATAGGGCATCCTAATTTGCTTGCACCCTTTTTAATCTGTGATTGCCAATTGATCATGCGGTGGCAATAATCTACAAGACCAGTGTGATGAGGAAATCTGTATAAGAGAATTCTGAAAATCAAAATAATTAATGTGTGGTTTAACACCTAATACGCTCAAAGGGAAATTAAAGAAGCCCAACAGAAATATGGAAATAACATTATGCCATACATTTAAATCAGCAGTCCAAACTAGGGGTTTTCAAATTTTAGGGATTAAGGAAAGTAATAACCTGTGGTGATTAAATGTGAAACATGAAGTTAAATTGAGTGTTTTCTCAGGAGAGAAACCAGGATATACCACATTAAAGGGGAGAACTGAATGGATTAGAAAGACAGGTAATTATAGAACTTACATGAAACATTGGAAAATAGAATGGTTGATGACTGGATGTAATGTTGTACATCTCATGTTTATGTCTTTGGCTCTGTCTTCTCTTTTATCTCTTCTTTTATAATCAACCCCTGCAGGTCCTGTGCACTCTAGAAGTGGAGTTGAATCTCCATGCCCTGATGAAATTCCCACAAAATTATCGGTAATGTAACATGTTGACCGCTCATGTTAAAGAGGTCTAACCATGCTATTATTGTTTTAACTGAGTGTGGACACTATAAAAAATTAAAGATATTTTTAAAACTTGTCTGTAACTCAATTTTAACCTGAGGAGAGTACATTTGACCTCCTTTGCACTATAGAGCTTTTAGTTGTCAGATAGACATCACTTTAATTGATGCACCTTTTTCTTTCCCTTTACACATGACAAGGAGTTAGGTCCCATTATTTTCTGTCAGGAAAGTGCCAATGATGACAGAGCGAGCTAACTGGTGAGTACCTACCAGTAGGTCCACAGATGTTGCTTAAGTGAGGCACGTTCTCACCCACCGCACACTTTTTTAGACTTTGTCACTCATTCTTAGTGACTGTAGAATGGTGGGATTCCAATCTGTTTTGGGTGGGTTGATTTTAATTTTATAAATCTAAGAACACATATGGGTGGGCATGACTAGGTAGTCAGCCTTGTTTCACCGTAGAAGAACAGGTGTGACGCTCATTTAAAAATTCGATATAGATGTGTTTGAATGTAACCAGGTATTTGTTTTTTAAATGAAAATAATGGAACCTGTATAAGAGATGCAGTCATCATAAACTATGTTTATTTGGTGTAACTCCATCAAATAAAACCGTTATCTAATGTGTTCACCAGTTGCAAAGTTAATTCAAGCTTCAGTCGATTAACTAAAAGAAAATGTTTTATTATATGTTTTTTACAGCTTCTGTATGGATTCTCCATTGCAGTTAATTTGTCCTTATCCAAAGGAAGTGGTGGGTGTTTTAGTTCAGTTTTAACCTTCACCTCAAAACAATACTTAAGAATGGCTGATTTTCACTTGTCAATAAACATGTTTTCTGCTGTGGCTTCCAAATACGGATCATATTTTTCTTTTCAGTTCTGTCTGCACAAACGTTGGCTTACCTCTGAGCATGCTCTCCATGTTCAATAATCAACTTCCTTTCATTAGCGCCATCCTACATGCACAATTATGTGTATCACATTTTCCTTGTAAATGACATACTCCTTCAGCAAAAGTGAAACTTTCTTTAGCAAAAAGTCAATTGGTAATAACTGATGTACCAGCAGGATTGGTCATTCAAAGTAGTTTTCATTAAGGTCATTGATCTATTTTAGCATTTGTCCATAGCAGTGCAGTAATACACAAGATTAAAGTGTCAGTCCTTGGAAAGTGCAACAGAGCGTGAGTGATGGCCACTGCTATAACTCTTGGTCCAATCATAAAATTTGCTCAAGAAACATCAGAATATGTGTTTGTTTACCCACAGTAGGACATTGGCTTACAATATTATGATTAGCTCGGACTGTGGGGCAACATGCTGCACACCAAGGGGTTAATTAAAACTTTGGCAGTGTGGGGCTGCATGCCACTGGTCCGTTCCCGTACCACCAAATTCGACTGCAAGCAGCTCGTCTGATTAGGAGTTTTCTCCTGGTCTGGTGGGCAGTCCTTTGGAGTTTCCATGTCAGTGCTTGGAAAAAGGCACCGCAATGGGAGTGCCAAAGCAAGTTCCTGCACAGCATGGACTACTTAGACCATACCATGCAGGAACTGGGAAACCATGACACAAGAGGGCACTCCATGTGCCCCCCTGCATCCATACCCATGGCATGAGGCACCAGGGAGCCCTGTAGGACCCCCTTAGATGCCTCACCGTTAGCTGTTTCATGGCGTTAACACCGACCTAGGACCGCTGGCCGTGAAGAAACTTGAATGTGCTTGGCAGGCCCAGTGACCATGGCAAGCATATTGCGGCACCACACCGCCAGGGAATGTAGTACCTTGGCAGTTGCGACGGTGCCATGGAGGGACGACAGCCATAGTTGTAATACAGTGGTCAGACACTTGGTGCGGCGTTCCCTAACCACCACTGCACCAGCACCACAGTGTTCAAATGTAGTCAGGCCAGTAGACTTTAATTGTATACCCTTTTTCTCCGTTTTGGTTTTACTACTTTACTCAATGGGGATTTCAAGGTTCATCTTGTCTTTTGCGCCAGGCAGCTACGTAGGCTGATGGCTTCCTCAAAGTTGATTGTGGACTCAGCTTTGAACAATTTCCAGCAATACTGATGAACTTTACCAGACAGACATTTAGCTGGGCACTTGAACATTGTCAGCATAGAGATAAGGTGAGAGACGATATGTCCTAATTTCATAAGTGATAAAAATATTATGTAGAAACTTTCTACGTTCATTTTGCAAAGTGGAGCATATACACAATATGTTTAAGAGATTTTCATCTTGCCCCAGGCACAGCCTGCATCGTGTCGAGCTAGGTTTTGGGGCCCAAATCGGCAGTGCGCCTCTTGTTGGTAATAGGCCAACCGCAATTTATGAAAGCCTTTGATTATTTCAAACAAATAGCTTTGTGGGTTTGGAAACTTGTATGTTTTTATACATGTCCACGAGTGCTTATACTTTTTAAACCATTCCTTATCTTTTGACCACAACAGTAATAGTATTTAGTTGTTCATTGCAAGTTTAAAAACATTATGGGGCATGGTTGCTTTCCAAAGCTGATGTTGGCACAGCATCTCTAAAGTCTCACTTCTGGCATGGGCCCAATGGTTCATTTTACTACCTCCTTGAATCTCTTTCCAGATAAATGATCTTAGTGTGTGCAGCATGGCCTCTCTTATTTATGACATGCCCTTAAGAAGGATTCCTTGCTGTACTAACCCTTGCTTTGAAGTCCAAACTTAAAATGAATCGATGAGGGTGAGGTATACTGAGGGAGAAGGAATATGATGCAGAAATACTTGCGCTGTGATTTGCTCAAAAATAAGTTAAGCTTCCCTGGGAAGGCTTCTGACCCATAAGCTAACTCTGGAATCAGCTTTGCTTTGATTACCACCAAGATTGCTTTCCAGGTTGGCGTGGATATTTTGTTAATAATTTTGGGGAAAGCTGCAATGAGTGAAGCCAAGCAAGGATTAAGTGTACTTAGGTGGAGTCTGGGGCAATGTCAATCTTGAAGCCATACCCCTAAATATTTATAGCCGGAACTATTTTTCTCCAAGTCTCCTCACATGTACCATGTTCTCTTCTTCTTATGACCGCCTCCAAAGATTACTATTTAGTTTTTTTCTATATTCATTGATATGCATTTGTTTGTGCAGTAAACGGCCAGCACAATCAACAGTTTTTGCAGACCAATTGGGGTTAAAATCCTCAGTACTACGTCATCTACATATTGTAGTGACATCAGCAATTGTCCACATTTGTGGGATGTGAGTGAGCCTCATCCAATGATTTGTTCAAATTGTCATGCGGTTGTAACTAATTAAGTAAGACTATCCGCCTGATTCATGAAGCTAAATTGCGCCCGCAATCGCTGCGAAAAGGCAATTGCGGGCGCAATATCCATAATCGGGATTCAACATGAAAATAGCGAATTCGCAAACCCATAATTGCGAATTCGCAATTAAAATCACAGAATCCCGGTAGGAGAGCATTAGCGAATCGGAAAATGCGACAATCCACGGATTCTGCAAAATAAATTGTGAATTCGCAATACTATCGCAATTGGCATTCATGAAAAATCGCAAATAGCGAAAAACCCAAAAATTGCAGTTTGCGCGGCGCAAATTAAGGACAACTCAAAGCAGGTGGTAACCATAAAAGCCATCAAAAATTTCCTTTTAAAAAACCGTTGGCCAATCAGTAAGAGGTTCAGGCCTGACCAATCACACATAAGGACAATCAGCAGCAGCATTAGGAGTTCCACAATGCCAGGAATGTACATGGTGGTCAGGCGTCGAAGGCTACAGCGAGCAGCACGGAGGAGACACAGGATCCAGGACAGGATTTTCCGCCAGCGGGTCACCTTGCTTGGCCAAACCAGAGAGCAGATATATGCAAAATACAGGCTGAATGGGGAAATGATAATGCAGCTAAAACAGGACCTTGACCCCCTGATGCAGCACCCAACAAGGCGTACCAATGCGGTGCCTACACATGTGCAGGTATTGTGTAGCCTGCACCTCCTGGCCTCCGGGAGCTTCCAGGGGATAGTAGCGGCTGCTGGGGGGGATATCCCAGCGCACCATGTCATGCTGCCTCCAGACTTTTGTTGACGCTATGCTCACCCTGCTACACCGTCACATCACATTTCCCACCAGCCAACAGGATTTGGACTTGACCAAGCTACAATTCTACAATGTAGCCCATTTTCCACATGTACTCGGATGCATAGACTGTACCCACATCGCCATCTGCCCACCAGCTGCCACTGAGTATATGTTCCGCAATCGCAAGTCCTACCACTCCCTCAACATACAGATGGTCTGCAATGCTAAGACATACATCACTGACATTGTGGCCCAGTACCCAGGGAGTAGCCATGACTCCTTCATATTCTGGCACAGCGGCCTCCACACACGACTGGCCAGGGGAGACTTTGGGGAAGGACACCTACTTGGTAAGTACACTTTGTCGACAATGTCACATTGCTATTAGGTAGCAGCGCAGCACAGGCAATCACCCTCTGCTCCTCTCATTCAGGTGACAGTGGCTACGCCCTCCGTGAATACCTCCTCACCCCATACCTCAACCCTGCTACACCCCAGCAACGGCGCTACAATATTGCACACATTCGGACAAGGAATTGCATAGAAAGGACATTTGGGCTGCTCAAGAGCAGGTTCCGCATACTGCACAAGACAGGTGGGGCCATGTATTACAGTCCTGCAGTGTGCTGCCGCATTGTGGCTGTCTGCGCAATACTACATAACATTGCAACCAAGCGCCGGATACCTGTCGACATCTCTGGCAGTGAATCTGAAGGGGACAACCGGCCACCTGCACATGCGCGCCATGCACGCGGGGAGAACCCAGCTGAAGGCCACAGACGTTGCAACCACATCACAGTGAACAGTTTCTAGTGCACCCTTTTCCCTCACCCCACAAATCACAAATGCATGCAAAATGTAATAATGACACAACTCTAATGTGTGCTGCAAAAATAAATATAATTGTTTCAATCACAATAATGGTACCCCTTCAACTTTCTTCTTTACTAACAGTATTACTGCATACTGCTGTGTCAAAGGACAGGGCAGGCTTACAGTCATCCTGTGCCTGTAATTGTCATATGTAGTCAATTGCGCCTCCTGCGCGTTCCACCCAAGCGCCTCTGAGGCTCATCCTCTTCCGGGGCACCTGTACCTGCTGTGGGCCTGGTGCTGCGCCTGAGTGGCGGGACTTGTGAGGCAGAGTGGCTGCTCATGCTGGATGTCCCCTCACTGACATCATCACCCCCAACAGTGGCAGGTAGAGCAGGAGGGTGTAGTGCTGTCACCGCCGTGGCCAGGTGCTCCAGGACCCTGGTCATATCCTCACAGCACTGGATGAGTTGGTGCTGCTGTGCAAGGGACCGCCGCGACAACTGTGATGTTGCATTGGCTGCAACATAATTGGACCTGCTGTAGGCGGCCAGCCGGCTCATAAGCTGATGGTGGCGCCGGCGTGCTGCGGTGTGCTGTGTTGTCATCGCTGCAGTGTTGGCCTCCATGGCTGCAGTCATGCGGGCCATTCCCTCCCCCACACCTGCCATGGCTGCAGTCATGTTGTCCATGCGGTCCCCCACACCTGCCATGGCCGCCGTCATGCGATCCATGCGGTCACCCACTCCGGCCACATTGCGCCCAATCTTGTACAGCTGGAGCTGTATGGCACCTTGCTGCCGTGCCTGGCGCTGATGGATACGCAACATGCGTCTTTCGACGCTCATTCGCGCCAGCCCCTGTCCATTGCCCCCCCTGCTGATTGCTGCAGTGGTGTGCTGGCGAGACCTGCCACGCCTGCTCTGCTGGCCTGACACTGTGGCTGGCTGCTGTGTTGCCACTGTTGCGGGCCCAGATATAGTAGCACCAGCTGCTGGTGGTGTCACAGCAGGCGTTGCTGGTGTGGCAGTGACTGGAGGCACACTAGTCGCGGGCCTGGCTGCGTCTGTAGTTGGTGCGCCAGACGCAGGGGGCACAATAGTGCGGGCCTGGCTGTGGCTGTTGGTGGTGCGCCAGACGCAGGGGGCACAATAGTTGCGGGCCTTGCTGCAGCTGTAGGTGGTGCGCCAGACGCAGGGGGCACACTGCTGGTGGACCTGGCTGCTGGTGTTGTTGCTGCGGCAGGGGCTGGTGCCTGTGTTTGTGGTGGCACCTCCTCCTCCTCCTGGGCCTCCTCATCTATTAGCAGCCTTTCGCTGTCGCTGCTTTCAGCGCCACCTGTGAAGGTAAGTGGACGATCATTAGTTGCATGTATCTGTCAGACGTGCAGTTGCTACATGCATGCTGGGTGACATTCCCTGACTGGCTGTGGCTTTGCGTACTTTGGAACCTGTCTGACTGCATTGTGGTACTACTACATTGTGGCCACACTACATGTCCCACAATGCTTCAGGGCATTCCCTGATGTGCAACAATGGCATGACTATGGAACATTATGGGAGCCTATATGGTCATGGACATTCATAGGGGACAGGGTCGCAGTCGCATGCCACTTACCTTGGGTGTCTTGGGTGGGGCGGGATGAGTCCAGACGTGTGAATCCAATGCACGCCTCCCTCTCAAGGGTGTCTTCCACTTGGTCCTACAAGGCTGTGTTTGGAGGGACTGTAGGTCCTCCCCCTCCAGTGCCCGATGCCTCTCCAAGGCGCTCCGCCACCTTCTCTTTGGCACGACCTCGGAGGTCGTACCATATTTTTTTAAGTTCGTCGAGTGACCTATCGGCCACACCCACGGAGTTGACGGTGGAGGCTATTCCCTGCCAGATCCTCCTTTTTTCCTGCTCCGGGACCCTCCTGGAGTCTTTGCCAAACAGTTTGGCGTTGTTGGCCACCACCCCTTCGATCAAATGCTCCAGCTCCTGTTCTGAAAATGTCAGCTTCCTCTTCCGCCCTGTGGTGTTGCTGGGACCAGGAACAGGTTCCTCAGACATGGCAGCAATGTTGTTGCAGAGTAGGAATCAACAGTAGAATAGCAGGAGCTCTCCCACTTGCTCACTCGAGGTCTGCCTCACTGTGGTGAATGGGGGTGGGAACTGGCTGCTTCCTGGTTGTGATGTCATCACTGTGCTCGAAATGCGACTTCCCGTTTTCCCGATCTTGCGATTTTGCGATCTCGCAATTAGTGATATCGCAATCCCGACGCGGGTAGCCGGAAATAGCGATTTTTCTGCGAATTCAGATTTGCGATTTCTCAATAGCGAATCGCAATTTTTCGCTATTTGAGAATCGCAAATCCCGTTTTTCATGAATCAGGCTGCTAGTGTTTGGAAAAAATGTGTGCCCAAATATGGGGGCTGATTCTAGTCAAATATTCAGAATATATTGGACAAACTTAGGGCTAGATCACAGTGTGCCATCTGGTCCCCTAAACCTGACAGGATACTGGATGGTATCTGCAACCTTAGAACATGATCACTCTAATTTGCTCAAGGAAATTTTGGAAACAGATCTACCGTTTCGTTATTACCTTAGACATGCCCAAAGGGCGACACAAGAAATACACAAATTGGCGTTCCAAACATTTATTGAAGCAATTGGATTCTTGCGTAAAATACATGATCTGCAATTATTAGTAGAAAGACACAAAGCATTATTACGAGCTTTACAAAAATGGTGAAAAGGATGAATAATTCAACCATTATAATTATTGAAGTGATTATAAGAATACATTATAATGATACTCCTACCTAGAACTACCTAAATTATAGAGAGCATAGTGTGAAGGTGTTCTGCCAGATTGCTTGGAGCAACATAACTCCCCATTTGCCTGTGTGTGATGTATCAAGAAGCCAGTCTGGTGTAGAACATGTCACTTCCTTTGCAGGATAATGATGGAAGTCAGCAGGGCTGGCAATCAGTCATGGATGAACGTCCAATATAATTCATGGAAGTGCTCCTCTGATGAGCTAGGCTCAGAAGCAGTTTATATAATAAAAACTGGTCCTATTCGCACTGTGTCTGAGGTCCATTGTGGTGTTTTTGTTTGTCAAACAAAATACAAGAGCATCATGCCCATTGTACTTTATCCTTGAACAGATGGACAATGTCATGATAAAATGTTTACAAAGAAATGTGCTTGCAAGCATAACACTTTCTGAGAACCTTATCATGTATGTGCAAAGCATGCGAAATGTTGCAGTCTAAAAAGACGTGAAATTATAAAATGGAAGCATGGGTCCTGTTTAACGCCACAACAAAATCAGAAATAAAAATATTGAGTAGAATTGGGGTAAGTATACACTGCTTGTTTGAGACCTCTCTCTGTTCTTATTGCTGAGGACAAGCCAAAAGAGCAGTTAGTAATCATAAAGTGATTTTGACCATCAAAGGGTACTTTTCCCAGATGGGCCTAATTATGTATTTTCATGACATTTGGCTAAAAGCTATATTTTCTAGATACAAATATATATTGAATAACACTTAAGATCAACATGTCTGACCTGGATGCAACTTCTATGCACTGTATCTCATAAATAAAACATTTCCCTTCTCGAAAATCTCTCTACAATAAATAACTCTGTGTTTTATTAGAACAATGCCTGCTTCCATGAGTTAAAATGTTTTGCTTGTTCTTGATTACTTCAACATTAAAACTCTAGAGCTGAGTGAACAGCATCTCTTGGTAGCCCCAATATTCATAGAGATTCATCATCCTAGATGTTTTCATTCACCTCTCTAATGCAAAGCATCAGTTCTACACATGTTTCTTGTGCAGGGATTTTTCAATCTCCTCACTGCTTAATTTATATACCGATAAGTGCAGGGGCCAATGTCTTTTATTGGTACAAGTGTAAACAAATAGGAGGACCCCACTCTAACTTTGTAGAGGACGGTGGGGAAACATTCAGGTAAAAGAAACAAACGTCCGGGTTCGTTGGACAGTTCGGGTAATGTCTTGTTTTAGTGTAGGACTAACAGGTATCCCCCTTTCCCGCACCCTCTGATTATTTATTCTTTCTTAGAGGGGCATGTTTACCATGAAGAAGGCAAAAGAAACTAACCACATATTCATACAATAAAGAACAAAAATTATTTAAAAAACAAAAATTATTTTTTTGATGTTATCAAGATAGAGTTATCAGGTGGGAAGACGTGAAAAAAGGAGTTGGTTTGGTTGTCTATACCTAGATTCTTGTTTCCATACAACAATCAACAAATGGACAATGTCTTTGACGCAGTAATTAAGTAAAAAAATGTTTTTTTGATTAAGAACATATCACTACTTTGGTCTGGTAACAAAATACAAGTTTTATTCCACAATACAATGTTATAAAAAACAATTCATTAAAATCATTATACAATGTGCATATTCATCACAGTGTTATTAAAATAAAATAAAAAGGTCACAGAATCAAAAAGGTCGACGCAGCGTTTCGGCTTTTTTTCTAGTATGCCTTCATCAGGACTGATTCTAGACAATTAAAAAGACACATAGTTACCAGACATGTCAATATCATCTTTTCACATCATTTGTCTGTCCATTGTTGCATTTTAAACCCTTTAGTAAAAATTTCTTTTCTTTTCTTTTTTATGTTATATTTACAATTATACTTAACATTCTTACTCCTGTGCTGTACATGCGGTTATATCTTGGAAAAAATATTATAAGAGTCTACCCACTGTTTGCCTTCCCCATGGATATATATATGCTCCATCTGTTAAAGAGACCCCCATTAGCTCCTTCACTAAAAAAGAGAAAAAGTACCTCCTATAATAAGGTGCGTACCTTGTTGTTCCAGTTGAGTTTATTATCTCCCTGGATTGAACTACTTGGTTCTAAGAGAGATCCTTTTTTGGAATTAGGACTCTTGCAGCTTTGTCAATTCAATTTGTGCAAAGTTGCTCTGTCTCCTAGATAGAGAGCCAATGATTAATGGTCATTTACTATAAATGCATGGATTTGTTCATTAAGGTTGCGGTGCAAGCACTTCTGAATACAGGGTTGTTGAATGCCTTTCCTGTCTATATTTCCCGCTATTTCTCCCTTTTCTGCTTTTTTAGTATTGGCTCTGGGACAAAGAAAGAAAATTAGTCTTGATCCCCAAAAATATACGCCAGTGCCCATGATCGGAAAACACCTGCAACAAGTAGGTACTCGTCCGTTCACAAGTGTCAAAATACGTCAGAGCACAACCTGCAAAGATGACCTCAAAGTTTTTTGGGTGCATTATATGCTGCCATGTAATTTCATATATACAGCACTTACTACCCCTGAGGAGTCATAGAAGGGCTTTACCTGGCCAGCATGTTGGTTCGGAACCAAAGTTAGTGGTTAGTTCAGTGTTATTACTTATGGTCAATTTCAGGATTAGTCTTGTGTGATCAAGCAAACTATTCCATACATTCGCTTCATTTTCTTTGTGGTAAATTAACATATTATAATTTGGACATTGTCATTCAAGAAGAAATGGAATTATGTGAGTACATGCAGGTGTTTGGTGGGGTGAATAGATGAGCTGGAAGAGATTAGATTGTTTCAGATTCCAATGGTATCTCCTTTTAAAAAGCAGAGGCTGTGGCCTTTAAAAGGATTTGTGGGCAATTTGCAGAAATACATTATTAAAGATTAAGGCATAAATGCATGTGTTACACATTAGGCTGTGGTGTGTGCAGGGTATCTGAGGCATGTGCCCTACGACTCCAAGAATGCACCAGATTAGAGAAATGTTGTGTGCCCTCACAGACCCCGTCATGTGACCCTTTGGTCATTTAAGGAAGCTTACTCTCAAGCACAGGTGCTTGGCAACCTATTTCCGTAAACGTCGCCTTCCTGCAATTTCCCTTCACCAGCACACACTGTGGGGCAGATTTACAAGCCCCTTGCCCCTCTTTTACGCTGTTGTTGCGTCACTTTAGGGACGCAGCAGCGGCGCAAAAGATGCTCCATGCTGCGGGGTATTTACAACGTGATGCATCTAGGAGATGCGTCACGTTGTAAAGCCCTGCGCCAGAAATAGGCGGTCCTGCGCAGGGGGGTGGGCATTCCGGCGCAGGAACGCCTTCCAAAAGTGGCTGAGTGAAATCTTGTAGATTTCACTCAGTCACTTTTGAGCCAATGCTACATCAAAACCCTGCGCCTGCCTGAAGCAGGCGTAAGGATTGATGCAGCATTGTAAAAATAGGGTTCCCCAGAGCATTGCTGGAGCTGCGACGCAACTCCAGCAATGCGCCGCCTTTACGGCACAGATGCGTCACACATCTGTGCCGTTTTCGCCCCATGGTGCGCCACATTGTAAATGCAAAGAAAAATCAAAGGAGGATGATGGATGGAGCGTTGACAATACAAACACTCACCCCCAGTCAACTGATGTGAGTTTAATCCATCACCGTTCTTTACCTCACTCCGCCACCCCGGTTCAGACATGGCCATGTGCAAATCAGTCTGACCCTGTGCCTCATGGGAACAGTCCAGCCCGAACTGCCAAGCCATGTCTTCCCTGGACCGGAATCAAGCTTCCCAGGACCGGTTTCTGGCATTACAGCCGTCTTCAGCCGGGCTTGCTTGAATCCAGTGGCAAAGTGAGCAAGGGACTCACGTCTGAGCATAGCCTGCCAACTTCGGGCGAACAAAGAAAAACCAAAGGAGGATGATGGACGGAGCATTGACAATACAAACACTCACCCCCAGTCAACTGATCTGGGTTGAATCCATCACCATTCTTTAGCTCGCTCTGCCACCCCAGTTCAGACATGGCCATATGCAAATCAGTCTGAGCCTGTGCCTCATGGGAACAGTCCAGCCCGAACTGCTAAGCCATGTCTTCCCTGGACCGGAATCAAGCTTCCCAGGACCGGTTTCTGGCATTACAGCCGTCTTCAGCCGGGCTTGCTTGAATCCAGTGGCAAAGTGAGCAAGGGACTCACGTCTGAGCATACCCTGCCAACTTAGGGCGAAAAAAGAAAAACCAAAGGAGGATGATGGACGGAGCATTGACAATACAAACACTCACCCCCAGTCAACTGATCTGGGTTTAATCCATCACCGTTCTTTAGCTCACTCCGCCACCCCAGTTCAGACATGGCCATATGCAAATCAGTCTGACCCTGTGCCTCATGGGAACAGTCCAGCCCGAACTGCCAAGCCATGTCTTCCCTGGACTGGAAACAAGCTTTCCAGGACCGGTTTCTGGCATTACAGCCGTCTTCAGCCGGGCTTGCTTGAATCCAGTGGCAAAGTGAGCAAGGGACTCACATCAGAGCATACCCTGCCAACTTAGGGCGAACAAAGAAAAACCAAAGGAGGATGATGGATGGAGCGTTGACAATACAAACACTCACCCCCAGCCAACTGATCTGGGTTTAATCCATCACCGTTCTTTAGCTCACTCCGCCACCCCAGTTCAGACATGGCCATGTGCAAATCAGTCTGACCCTTTGCCTCATGGGAACAGTCCAGCCCGAACTGCCAAGCCATGTCTTCCCTGGACCGGAATCAAGCGTCACAGGACTGGTTTCTGGCATTACAGCCGTCTTCAGCTGGGCTTGCTTGAATCCAGTGGCAAAGTGAGCAAGGGACTCACGTCTGAGCATACCCTGCAAACTTAGAGCGAACAAAGAAAAACCAAAGGAGGATGATGGATGGAGCGTTGACAATACAAACACTCACCCCCCAGTCAACTGATCTGGGTTTAATCCATCACCGTTCTTTAACTCACTCCGCCGCCCCAGTTCAGACATGGCCATGTGCAAATCAGTCTGACCCTGTGCCTCATGGGAACAGTCCAGCCCGAACTGTCAAGCCATGTCTTTCCTAGACCGGAATCAAGCTTCACAGGACCCGTTTCTGGCATTACAGCCGTCTTCAGCCGGGCTTGCTTGAATCCAGTGGCAAAGTGAGCAAGGGGCTCACGTCTGAGCATACCCTGCCAACTTAGGGCAAACAAAGAAAAACCAAAGGAGGATGATGGACGGAGCATTGGCAATACAAACACTCACCCCCAGTCAACTGATCTGGGTTTAGTCCATCACTGTTCTTTAGCTCACTCTGCCACCCCAGTTCAGACATGGCCATATGAAAATCAGTCTGACCCTGTGCCTCATGGGAACAGTCCAGCCCGAAATTGCCAAGCCATGTCTTCCCTGGACCGGAATCAAGCTTCCCAGGACCGGTATCTGGCATTACAGCCGTCTTCAGCCGGGCTTGCTTGAATCCAGTGGCAAAGTGAGCAAGGGACTCACGTCTGAGCATACCCTGCCAACTTAGAGCGGACAAAGAAAAACCAAAGGAGGATGATGGACGGAGCATTGACAACACAAACACTCACCCCAAGTCAACTGATCTGGGTTTAATCCATCACCGTTCTTTAGCTCACTCCGCCACTCCAGTTCAGACATGGCCATATGCAAATCAGTCTGACCCTGTGCCTCATGGAAACAGTCCAGCCCGAACTGCCAAGCCATGTCTTCCCTGGACCAGAATCAAGCTTCCCAGGACCGGTTTCTGGCATTACAGCCGTCTTCAGCTGGGCTTGCTTGAATCCAGTGGCAAAGTGAGCAAGGGACTCACATCTGAGCATACCCTGCCAACTTAGGGTGAACAAAGAAAAACCAAAGGAGGATGATGGACGGGGCATTGACAATACAAACACTCACCCCCAGTCAACTGATCTGGGTTTAATCCATCACCGTTCTTTAGCTCATTCCGCCACCCCAGTTCAGACATGGCCATATGCAAATCAGTCTGACCCTGTGCCTCATGGGAACAGTCCAGCCCAAACTGCCAAGCCATGTCTTCCCTGGACCGGAATCAAGCTTCCCAGGACCGGTTTCTGGCATTACAGCCGTCTTCAGCTGGGCTTGCTTGAATCCAGTGGCAAAGTGAGCAAGGGGCTCACATCTGAGCATACCCTGCCAACTTAGAGCGAACAAAGAAAAACCAAAGGAGGATGATGGACGGAGCATTTACAATACAAACACTCACCCCAGTCAACTGATCTGGGTTTAATCCATCACCGTTCTTTAGCTCACTCCGCCTCCCCAGTTCAGACATGGCCATATGCAAATCAGTCTGACCCTGTGCCTCATGGGAACAGTCCAGCCCGAACTGCCAAGCCATGTCTTCCCTGGACCAGAATCAAGCTTCCCAGGACCGGTTTCTGGCATTACAGCCGTCTTCAGCTGGGCTTGCTTGAATCCAGTGGCAAAGTGAGCAAGGGACTCACGTCTGAGCATGTAAATGTAAATGTATTTGAGCTTATATAGTGCACAGCTACCCGCAGTGGGTTTCCCGGTGCTTGCTTAGGGAACCAGTCCTGGTATTCCCCTGTGAGATAACCCCGGCAGGGTATCCACAAGGTGAAAGCCAGGCATCCCGCCGCGAGGGGCCGTTGTGGAGATTAAACAAGCTATTGCCCAGAGTCGCAGAGTGTGAACCCGTGAGTCGAGAAGGCACCAGAGCGAGAATTATCGAGTCCGTGGAATTTTTTAGCCCAAGACCCGCCGAGGCGGGGAATTGAACCCTGGTCCAGGGCCGATCTCAGCTTCCGGGTCTGCCGCCTCTAACCCCTGACCCACACTTCTCCGCATACCCTGCCAACTTAGGGTGAACAAAGAAAAACCAAAGGAGGATGATGGACGGAGCGTTGACAATACAAACACTCACCCTCAGTCAACTGTTCTGGGTTTAATCCATCACCGTTCTTTAGCTCATTCCGCCACCCCAGTTCAGACATGGGCATATGCAAATCAGTCTGACCCTGTGCCTCATGGGAACAGTCCAGCCCAAACTGCCAAGCCATGTCTTCCCTGGCCCGGAATCAAGCTTCCCAGGACCGGTTTCTGGCATTACAGCCGTCTTCAGCCGGGCTTGCTTGAAACATTGTAATGCGGCGCAAACCACGGTGGCGGAGCCGTGGCGCACAGTACCTGGTGCATCCTTGCTGATATGCAGGGATGCGCCAGTTATTGTAAATCTGCCCCGTGTGTTTCTGTATTCAATGTGCTGGGAATATTTCCTTTTCTTTGTTCGTGGCGCTTTTCGGACTTCCATTGTGTTGGATTGTTTGGAACTCCTTATTTTTCTTTCCTTTTTGTTTTGGGCGCTGTTAGCGCGCTTTGCGATTCCTTTAATTGCGTATTTATTTTTGTCTGTGAGTCATTGGAGACTTTATTAGTTCAACTCGTGTTTTGTAGTGCTGCACAAGCAGTATTTCTTTTTGTTGTGAGCATCTTTTCTGGCGTTGCCGCCCATTTGTGGTGGTTATTGGAGTCTGGTGTTTACCCAATTCTATTTCCTGCTTCAGTGCCTTCTGTGGTATTTTTCTAGCAGCTCTGGGATTATTTTTCGTTACCTGGTGGCGCTACTTTCCTTGATACAACATTTGGATTGCGGACGACTGAAATGCTGAATCCTGGGAAGCCCTCGAGGTACTGTTTATTTGAACATTGATGCCCCTTTTTGCTGATGGATGTCTACTAAACAGAGATAGTGGATTTTCCTGATTGGAGTCTTCTTCCTATCTTAAGCAAGCGCGATAATTATGTACGGTGAGTCTGGGGAGCACACAACAGAGGGGTGGTACAGTTCTCAATGTTATTAGGTATAGGAATAGATGGGTATACAGTTAGTATTAATCTATTCTTCTGTTTTGTTGTCTCTTTTAGGGCTGCCACACTCATACCGTGTTTTTCTGAAATAGTCTTCTTTCTTAAGAGTACATTGACGTCTCTTCTCCTTAGCTGTCTCGTCTCCCTCCGCAGGTAATTAGCCAGTATCTGGTTACAGTCAGACCTGGTTGAACCCAGGGGAGAGTAGAGGTCCTTCTTCGCTCCAGAGGATTTGGTTATCCGCCGAGCAGATCTTGAACCGCAGCAGCATGTGACTTAGAGACGCTTGTGCTCAGCAAACAAAGACACGCGGAATATGAAAAGGAAGAAGAGGGACATTAGAAAGAAAAAGGAAGCAGCAACTATCAGAAGGTTTAAGTAAAGATCAGTTTTAGGATGGATTTTAAATATATATGGGACTTGTTTTAAGACAGAATCCAATTTCAGGCTGCACAACTGTAGAAAGAAGTAAAATACTTTATGGCATATTTACAAACTCCTATCACCACAGAAACATCACTTTTTCCAACGTTCCTGTGGTGATAGGGGCTTTGTCTTATTCACAAGCTGGCGTTAAGCCACTTAATGCGGCTTAGCGCCGCCTTGTGAATAAGCCACCACAGTATAAACATCCATGGAAACGTCGACTATTTTCATTTTACCATGATAGTATTATTTGGCTGTTGTACAACACTCTAATGTACTTTTGACTTTGTCCGCTCTACAGATAACCTCAAGTAAATAAATAAATGAGACTTTGAGCTTCATTAAAATGCATATAGTTTTATTAGATGAAAAAGCAAATATTATTCCTTATAGTTCTTATGTAAGTCGAAATCTAGAACAAGAAAATATATTACTGGGTTCATATATATTATCAAAAGAGCAGGGGAAAAATACATCTTTTAAAATGTATACAACAATCTCTCAAGCTGTGATCAAACAGAAAAGGGCAGAAAGACATCTCGTGTAGTGGAACATGAACCATGTTTTCTCCAATGATGTCCTTACCAGAACTTCTTGCCCTGACAGATTCTAACAATACAAAGTTTTGATGTATATATTTTAGTCTCTCATCTTTATCTAAGAAATATCTGAAATATGAAACGGTCAAGCACAGACCAATCTAGTCTTTGATGACCACAGGCAGTTTTGATCAGAAATATGTCTAAACCCAGTTTCTGTTGACATGTTATAAAACTGTCATCTCCCTTCATCTTATTTTATCTTCCAAAGGAACTCTGTGCTGTGTACTTATGACCTCTGAACATGTGTTGCTGTGAACAACAATGTAAGACCTAAATCTGACAAAACATCACAAATCTAACAAAAATGAATCCTGATCTTCCTGTCTATCTTGTCTTTATACCTAACCAAGTTAGAGAAAACATAAACCTTTTGTTGATGCTTAGAAATTTTCGATAGCAGCATCTGTGAATCCATATTTATAGCAAAATGTATAAAAAAAGATTTAGTGAAATAATGTTGTCATCACTATACTTCACTGCTGTGTAGGAATTCTGTAACATGGATTTGAGGATCCTACCTGCATGTAAATCCTGCAAATAGTTTATTAAAACTAGAGTGATATCGTTTTAAATCAGGTGTAGATGCAAATGTTTAGTATTCGATTTCCTGAGTTGCTAGTTTCATTTTGAAAATGATTCATCAATACATTTTTATTCTAACTATACATCACCCTAAGACTTACAAATTCCAGGATAGATTAAACTGTCTTTATCAATGACATTGACAGACATAAAAACGTTTGGATTCTAGCGCTTGGGCATTCATTTCTACAATGATATAGGTGTTACGTTTTGAACTGTATTGATGCCTTGGAAATGCTTATTGGATCACATTTTAAAGTGCATTTATTTTTCTGTGATACAGTACTGAGGTGCTCAGCTTAAAAAATGGCAGACAATGCAGCCACGATGTCGACTCTGATAAATCAATGAGTGGATTTAGGAATGAGTAAAGGCACAGAGCACCAGCCAACACCAGCACAAATTAAGCACTGCATGAACCCCTCTCTGTGTCTGCCCCAGCTATGCTTCTGCCAGTCTCTGTGAAGAAGGAGCAGGGGACGTGGCAGAGGCGCAAACAGAGCAGCAGCAGAACATCCTCAGTCCATCTGTGGTGGAAGCAGGGCGGCTCCTCTACATTGCTACTGCTGCCTTCTGGACACTCTGTCACTGGACAATGCCAAAGTCAATTGGTATGGCATGCATTCAATGTTACAATCTAGACCTATTGGCTGGGTTATTGCTTGTTTTATATTGTTGTATATCACAGCATTCACAGTATAATTTTTCAAGCACAGTGGCAAAAATATCCTCTGATATGCAAGTTTTCCTGAATGGGAGCAAATATGCAATATTAATACTTCATGAGCTCCTGGATAACAAGAGCCCTTTTTCTCCATAACAGAAGGCCTTGAATATATCTATAAAGACTTGTGTGCCAGGTTCACGTAAAACTGGATTTACAGCAGGCAAATGAGGTGTTGTGAATATTTACTACAGCCTGCCTCACTAAAGGAGTGCAGGCCAAATCCGATACTAGGAAAAATAGCACCAGTTTCAAATTTAGCGTCTAGACACAAGCCCATTATTCAGGTTTCGGTTAAAAGTGTCTGAGGATTTTATGTTCTGTCCCACCTTTGATACTACATATATCAGCCTTTCAAAGGTGCTCCAGGAGCATACCAAGGCGCTTGTCACAATGCCAGCTAGCCAGAGGTGATCAGTATTTTGCAACCGGTATTGATGATGTTACAGGCAGTGCAATGATGCCAGTGTAGTCTTTTCCCCAAAAGAAAAACCACAGATTGGCTTACCAGTTTCGACAGTGATTATCACTCTTATGCCTGAATTTAAGTTGTGGTCATAAGTAAAACTTCATTGTCAAGCCAAAATCGCATCGCCCTGATCGGTACAACACAGTTTACAAGCATTTCAGAATTAGATTTTTTCTCTACCTATGAATATAAGTAGAATATAACTGTGCAGGAAATTCGCGAAGAACAGTGGGGCAAGTGTTGCACATCCCAAAATGCATATACGAGGCTTACATCAGAGAATAAACATATGTAGAAGATTATGATCAGTTTGAGTGAGGTTCTCATCATACTGTCAGTTTGCATCCCACGGATGTGATGAAAGTGACCACATTTTTGGTTTCTACAATTTTAGAGTGGAAATGGGAGTATAACGTTATTTAATGGTGTTTTTTCGATAATAAAACTGTCGCACACATATTCAACGAGTAAATAGTAGACTTGGGGGCAGATATATCAAGCTATTTTTTAGTCGCAAACGCTGCGATTCGCTAAAAAACAGCGTTTGCAACTTGAAAATAGTAAAATGGTATGTATGGAGAAAAATGCCTCGCAATATTAAGGAATCGCAAATTTTGCAATTCCTTAATATTGCGGAAGCATTTAAGAAATCACAAATTGGTATTTCTTAAATGCAATGTGTCAAACATTTATGAATTGCGAATTTAGGCTAAGAAATCGCAAATTACCACCAACTTGTAATTGATGGTAATTTGTGACTTCTTTTACAAATGCACTTTATGCAATTTGTAAAGGTGGCATGTGACGCTCATACATGCCCTTAGGGCATGTATGTGCACCATATGAGCACACATGTCATTTTCAGGGGTGCAGCAGGGTGTTCTTGAGACACCCATGCACCCTTGAAATTATTCTCAATTTGCGATTACCAAATTGCGAATCGCAAATTGAGAATAATTTCACATTCATTCCTATGGGCCTCCTGGCCCATAGAAATGAATGGGAAATGATTCCTTATTTACGATTAGCAATTTTCTAATCACAATTAAGGAATTTTAAGAAATCGCTAAAAATGTGTGAATTTCTGCATACATACCATTTTGCGATTTCTAAATAGCGATTCCTTAAAAATCGCTATTTAGAAATCGCAAAAGGGTATGTTGATACATCTGGCCCATATGTTCTAAAAAGTATTTCATTTTTTATTACATATATTGTGCTCCCATCTCCTACTATACAAGACATTCAAAAACAGGAGTAACATTAGATATGGAAAGCTAATATGTTTCAAGGACAATTCACACAGAACACCCCTCTATTCATTATATAAGCTGAAATCTGCTGTTTAACATGAATTGTCGAGATAGTTTACACAAATGTGAAATTGTTTTTGGTTGAGGGTCATTGACGATCTTTAGGAATGCTCTGAAATAAAGGAGTGAAATCAGTACAAAGAAATCGTCTTATCAATAATTTTTGTCTGAAATTAATTTAAATACACTGGGGCACATTAGTCATAGATTTATATCTCCCTTTGGATTCCAAGGGTGACACACATACTAGGGACACCTTGTGTGGCTTGAGAAATCTAGAGTAGCACAATGCAGTGCAAATCACTGTGTTGTGTTACTGTACCCCAGGGAGGCGTACCATGGGTGGTGCAGGGAGGGGGGTTTCCATGCCTCCAGACATGGATTTTGGTGCATTCCCAGATTTAGCATTGTTGGTAGACCTGGGAATGCATCAAAATATTACTCCTCCACAGGTGAGGCGAAACATGGATAAGTTTATTAATTTCTCCTTGCTTTTCCCCTATCTATGTGTTCTGCATTCAGCTGCATACATACAAACTAGAAAAGGCCTCAGAGAATAGTTTTTGTGCAGGAAGTTGTCCCTTCCTACCCAAAAACAATCCTGCTTACAACGCGGGCACCCTTCCATCATGGTGCACGGGTTCCTACGTTGGTGCTGGGCAGCACATTGTATTCCAGTGCAAGGAAAAGTCAAGGAAGCACAATATAATGTTAATTACGGCGCATTCCTGCCCTTTCACTATCATGCAGAGTAGCAATAAAGAAAATAGGGAAACAGATGCAGCAGTAGCTACACTCGTTGAGATAAAACGATAAATAATCGTCCCCTACAAAGTCCCAGTCAACTGCAATTGACGTCAGCAGTAGCTTACAGCAAATAGCACTGAGTGCAAGAAATAGTGAGGGTCTCTATCAAAGGGGTAAAAGCTAAAGGCATATAAAGGAAGGGGACTCTAACTAACTGTAAACACACACTAATATAAAAGACATGAGAGCATGCTAACAACAAAGTTGCTGATCTGGTCATTCCGGTCAAATGAAAAGACATCTTCCGATGGTGAGCAGTTTGTTCTTCCTTTCTCATGGCAAACACATGGAGTTCACAATCCACTATCAATGTGTATCTGACCGTACTAAACAGTTGTACAACTGGGAACATCTAACCCTGGTTCCCATGGAAGACAATTACAATGCCTAGTCTATCATTTATTCAATAATTCACTGAGGAAGTGTGTACCCTTACCAGTAAATGAAATAAGTGACTGATAGTTGTGAGTGGGAACTTGCTTTAGAGATTGGTAAAGCACAAAAGACCAACACGTTTTAATTTACATCTGACACTATTTGGGAGAAGACAACATGCCTTTATTTGGTAGTCCAGTGTTTCTAGAGTAGAGGTGTATGGTCTACAGGAATTCAAGTTTTCCATCTAAGGAAGAAAATCAGGGGGTCTGCAATTCAGAAATTTCACTAAACGTCCGAAATTGGGTTTTTTGGGGATCCTTCAAGTGCATTGACTGTAATAAAGGTGAATCACTCCAAAAATATATAGAACTCAAGGCAAATTTATTTAAGGATGAAAGCACAGCATCAACGGTTTGAATCAACTGCCTGGGTCAGCAGTCTCAGTCTGAGTGCTCTTTAAGACTCACACCACAACAATCTGTGATGTAACTTATTATGCTGAAGCATTCTTAAACAAGCATTGGTGAATTACAACACATCTCCCTTTCTAGGGATAAAACAAAATTATCAAAACAAGGAAAATAATATTCAACCTAAATCATAATCTTTAAATCTCATTGGTAAGCTCCGAGATCTTTGAGAGTATCCATGAGAACATGTCTCAGGATCCACAGCTGCATAAGTCTCAACTGGTAAAGTACCTTGTGAAGTACATCTCATATCATCTCTTGGTTGTTTCAAACATTTCACTAACCTTGACATGCTCCACGTGCACCCTGTATTGACTTTTACAACATTTTTCTTAATAGATACAATTGTGAAAGGACCCATAAAAGTGCTGATGCCTTTTAAAGTATGTTTCGGAATTTTTACTAAAACTCTGTCTCCAACATTTCATTTATTACTTCTCACATGCATCTTGGAATCATACCCAACTTTTTACTTATGCTGATAATCCGATATCCTAGAACACCGCTCCTCTAAAGACAATTCATGACCAGCACTTTCAGGCAACCAGCTAGGATTCAATTTTGAAACAGCCTTTCTACCTCTTAATGCTTCAAAAGGAGAGCTCAATGTAATGGCATTAGGAGTAGTGCGGTGTGCCCACCACATATCTCTCAATATGCTGGTAAAAGAAGATCTTGTGTTAAGGACACTTTGTGCACAATCCTTGACAAGTCTGTTCATTCTCTCAGTTAGACCGTTGGCCTGTGGTGAGTATAATGTATAATATTGCTATCTTTAAGAAAATCACTCATTTTGTGGGAGGCAAATTGTACACCATTATCAATGTAGGCACTCCTTCAGAAGCGAACACATCCTTGAGAAATTCTATAACATTCCTTGTGTTAACAGAAGAAAAACATTTTGTGACTACCCACTTTGTAGTATGATCAACTAGTAAAAGAGCATAATGCTCATAAGAAGGCAACAAATTAAAAGGTCCAATATTATCAAGACCTAATTTAGACCAAACCAGATCTGGTACCTCAACTGGAGACAAAGGTGTACAGTTAACTAAATGAGATTCATCACTCTCAGCACAAATTGAGCAATCTTTCACTACTTCCTCAACCATGTGGTCCATGCCAGGCCACCAATATCTCTCTCTAACACAGCTCTTGGTGAGGCTCCTCCCAAGATGACCTTCATGGGCAGTATTAATAATCTTATTCCTGAATTTTACAGGAGGAATCACTCTATCACCTCTCAATAGATTTCCACAAGTAAACAATAGTTCATCCCTCACAGTCCAATATGATTTGATCGAGAGCCTTGTATTCAGGCCAACCTCGACTAATCCAAGACTTTATCATCCTCAAAGTATCATCTTTATTCACACCATCAGACCATTCATCCTTAGACAAAGAAGACTCATTCACCCAGTATACACTAGACTCCCCAACACAATAAACATTGTGCTCCTCATTGGTAGTCAGTCCTTCTTTTACAGGCAAACGAGGAAGACAGTCCGCCAACTTATTTTTGGAGCCAGATAAATATTGTACCCTGAAGTTGTACTCCTGCAAACCTTCACTCCAATGCTTAATTCTAGGCGTAATATGATCACTGTGTCTGCAAGAAAAGATCTGGACTAAAGGGCGATGGTCTGATCTCACCAGAAAAGGGATTCCCCACAAGTAAAACCTGAAATGTTGCTTTGCCCAAAACACAGCTAAGGCTTCTCTTTCAATACAAGAATAATTCTTCTCAGCATCCCTGAGTGCTCGCGAGGCAAATGCAACTGTTCTCTCCTTACCAATTACAACTTGAGAGAGAACAGCACCCAGTCCTTAAAGACTTGCATCAGTGGTTAACACCGTCTTCAAATTAATATCAAAATGTCCCAAAGTGGGCATATTACCAATTGCATCCTTGATTGTGGAAAAAGCTTTCTGACACTATTCCGACCAAGAGAACCCTTCTTCAGCAAGGCTCTAATTGGCTCAGTCATACCTGCAAAACCACGCACAAACTTTGAATAAAATTCAGCAAGTCCCATTTAAGACCTTACTTGGTCCTTGTCATTAGGTTTGGGAGCATTTAATACACTTTGGGCAAGTTTCAATTTTGGTTGTATCCCATCCCCAGAGATTACATGACCCAAATATGACACGTTTTCAACCCCAATGCAGCATTTTTTTTTCTTTACAGTCAACCTGTTGTTCTTCAACTTTTCCAGGACTTCCATTAAGGTGTTACAGTGTTTCTCTTTATCTTCACCATAAATCAAATTATCTTCTCAGAAGAATATTATATTATTCACACCTTCTAAAACTTTTTTCATCACCCTCTGGAAGCATGCTGCAGCTGAAGCCAACACAAAGGCCATTCTTAAAAAGCAGTATGCTCCCAGAGACGTTAGGAAAGAGGTAAGGTGCCTTGACTCTTTATGTAGAGGAACTTGGTGGAACGCAGACAACAAGTTCAGTACACTAAAGACATGGGCACCTTTGAGGATACCAAGTGACTATGAAATATTGGCCAGGGGTTGCCGATCCACCCAAATCCACTCGTTTAAACTTCTTAAATCCACACACATCCTGACGTTGGCCCCACCATCCTTCCGGGCCTAAACAATTGGGGCCAACCATTCAGACGCTTCTATTTCCTCAATGATTCCCAATTACAACAACCTTTTCAGCTCAGTCTTAAGTGGTCCCATTATCATGTTAGGTACCTTCCTCACATTATGTACCGATGGAATAGCATTTAAAAAAAAAAAAAATTCAATGTTCAAATCCTTTAAGACAGCCCAAGTTGTCAGTGAAAACGTCTGGAAATTTGTTCAAGTACTCATTACTCTGATCATTCAACATACACTCTTCTTTTTCACAGTTCAGCAACATAATTTGATCATTGGGATCCTTAGCATTGGGATTCAATATGATTCCAAGATCTTGTTGGTTTCTCCATTCTAGTAAGTTATCACCTTTCTCTGCCACATATATTTTGCCAACCGTCTTTCTGTCCTAGAATTGAATGCACCCTTCAATATACCCAAAAACATTTATTTTTGCACCACCATAGCCAACTGGATTGATATCGGGAGGACTTTAAGCCATGCTATCTAGACCAACTATCTTGTCCCATTGCTTATTACCGATCATGGTGATTGGAGACCCAGAATTAGCTAGAACGACAAAATTAAAATCATTAACCAAAATATCACACTCAGGCATAGATATTTTGTCTGCATCAACTAGATCATTTTCGTCAGATATGCTCATAATTACAGTGCGCACTACTTCTGTGCATTTGCCTGCACTCTGGGATGACTTGCAAACATGAGCATAAAGTCCTTTGAGACCACACTTCATGCAGATGGACTCTCTGGCATAACATTGCGGATACTTTGAAAAATGAGAAAAACTCCCACACCTAAAACATTTAGGTTTAAAAGCATCTTTGAAATTTATCTCATTCCCATTGTTCCCACCCGGGGTCAAGTTATATCGGAAATCACGATCAGATTTGACAGGTGGAATTTTGGAACTATGCATGCGTGGATCTTTATCTATTTTTTTGTCTCTCAACAGGAGAGATTTTAGATATAACTTCCTCACTATTCTCTCCCTCAGTGAGAGTATGTATAGTACTTGATGCTTCTTTCTTATCCTTGTCTTCATGACTTTTTTTATCCTTGACCCTTGAGGATGTATTCTCCATTCCCTCAACAATTGCAACAGCTTCACTTAACGTGGGATTTTTTAACATTTACTTTTCCTTGTACGCGAGTACTGTTAGTGCATTGCACTAATTGGTCTCTAACTAATGAATCAGAGAGGTCTCCAAACTCACATGTCCTTGCTAGAGTTTTAAGAGAGCCAACATAACTCTTTACTGCCTCATTTACACCCTGAGCCCTAGTAAAGAATGTGTGTCTCTCCAAATCCAAATAGCTGTCCAGGTATTCCTAAGTTCTTAGTCCATAAAAAAAATAAGTTGCTTGTCCCCAATAAAGCCAGGTCCCTCGTCGCGAGTGTAATAAAGGTGAATCACTCCAAAAATATGTAGAACTCAAGGTGAATTTATTAAAGCCCTTCGATGCTGATGACGAGCTCAGCTCGTCATCAGCCATGGTGGGCGTGTGCGGATGACGAGCTCAGCTCGTCATCTTACGCGGCTTTTAGAAAAAAGCAGCGTAAGGGAAAAATAACCGCCGCAGCGATGCGGTTAAGGATGAAAGCACAGCATCAACGGTTTGAATCGACAGCCTGGGTCGGCAGTCTCAGTCTGAATGTTCCTTAAGACTCACACCACAACATTCTGTGATGTAACTTATTATGCTGAAGCATTCTTAAACAAGCATTGGTAAATTACAACACTGGCTCTACCAGTTCTTTGCCCTGAGAAGACCCTTGAACAAGACAGAGTTGAAATATGTCAATACCGACCTTCAGAGGCACAAAAGACTCCAAATCCCACAGCAAGGACTCCTCCAAATGACTTTTAAAAAAAACCAATTGTGGTCCCCCACCATAATATTTGAGTCACAGACCCCCCCAATGTTCTTTAATATAATACGGAAGAACTGTTGAAATCTGGGCACATCCACTCACATAGCATTTGACTGGCTGAAAAAGAAATTCTTGTTTTCCCTTAAAACAGTGTTAGATGCACATGTGGGAGACATCTAAGGGGCATATTAGCAGCACAATTATCGCCACTTAAGCGGCCGTTTTAAAACAGAAAGCGGCAATAATTGTATCGCCCTATTAGCAAGGTCACGCTATCGCATGAATCCTTGCCTCAGCGCCCTTTCCATTAACGCCCAGCTTTGCATCTCTAATGAGATGCAAAGTGGGCTTTCTTCCCCAGAATAATGGAAGAAATTTCTCCTATTATCAAGCCTCACGCTAACCAGTAGAGTGATAAGAAAAGAAGCACTAACCTCGTTTATCACTCCTTTCCTTACACCTGCTTTTCATCTGACTTAGCCATGATATCCTATGGAAGGTGGATATCATGGCTAAGTCTGCCCTGCCCTATCAGCAAGCATGCAACAAACGTTGTGCGATTATTGCTGGATTTCCAGCAATAATCGCACATTTGGCAGTTGTGCCTTGATTTTTATCGCTGTTGAGATGAGCGTTGCTGATAGCACGCTATCTCAGCGATAAAAATCAGCATTAGCCGGCGATAATTATCCTTGCGCTAAGCACGCTGAGAGATAATTATCTCCGGTTCTTGCTGATATGCCCTCAGGTCCTTTGTTCTTTACCAATCTCTCAAAATGATACCTACTCTTAACTATTAATCACTCGGTTCACTGACTGGTGATTCGAATGATGCCTTAGGTATGATATAACAAATGTTATTCGTCTCTCTTCTTTTTACTATGCATTAAATCTGGGAAATTTGTTTACAAAAATAATTTAGAGCTGTTTAAACAAATAGTAAGACTTTGATCAACTGATTTGTTTCTTCCTGAACTATTAACCCTTATTAATAAACAATAGGGTACCCGAGGCAATTTGCTATTCTTTCTTTTATTGTTAGTTCCATATTGCTGGGAAAAAAGTGTTATAAAGTTTGGATTACATCACCCATAGTGAAGGATTCGGTAAAGGCTTTTTTAATGTCATTTTCTTTATGGTCTAAATGTTTCATGTATTGTTTTTTTTTGCTACATCCCCCTTACTGCAGGCTTCTTTTAATGTTAGTTTCTCCATGGTGTGAAACCGTAGTAAAGTGACTGTACATATTTTGAGATCAAACTGAGCCCTTAGCATTACCTGCAGTCTGGTTAAGTAGAAGGGCACTTTATGCTTGAATTATCAATACTCTTTTTTCATCGATCACAGAACTCCCTGGGTGCAGATGTATGCCTGAAAACTAGGCCGGATAAGCATATGAAGCAACCATGCCTGGTGAAAAAATGATCTGCGGTGAGCATGCAAATTTGAAGTTGAACTCTGGGGCACAGAGAAAAAAACATCTTTTTATTGTGTTTTGATTCTCCCTCAAATTATGCTCTCACCTTCTTAAGCCACCTAGCGATCGGTAGTATACTCACATGCTAAAAGCAGTGGCAAGGGAAACCTGCATTCAATATACAGGCAAACTCCACTCACTAACAGACATGCATTCACAGTGCAGACACAAAAGTAATGGCAAAGTGCACACACGCTATATACAATAAGCATTTTCTTTGAAAGAGCACAGTCCTAACAGATATTGCAATGTGATGTGTGTTAGCTTAGCAAAGACTACTCCACAAACCTCTAAGGTCTTCATTCCTCATTATGTGAGGCTCTAAATTCCAAATTGGGCCAGTCTACCTATTACAGCTTCAGTCTAGGATTATGAGATTCCTGCAGGGCTGAAATTAGAAAATCCTTTCTCTGGGAACTCATTAATTGGGGATCAAGGTGTAGCAACCAAAAGAAGGTGGAGTCACGAAGGGTAGAAAAGCAGTCTTACAGTTTTATTTACACATTTAGGCCTATATTTACTAACCTTTCATACAATGCAGAATAGCAAGGCAACTTGTTGCACTTTGTTGCGTAAAAGGGGGAGAGTGGAAATGTGCCATTCCACTAAGCTATGGTGCACTTTTGCTCTCTCATAGCGCTGGTGCTCTAGAGGCAGCCTGCCGCCAATTCAGGCACCCTTGCACCATGGTGCAAGGGTGCCTGTGTTACAAGGAGAATTGTTTTAGTGAAGGAAGGGATGCCTCCCTGCACAAAACAATCTCTGAAAGCATTTTCCTCTTTCTTGCACCACACATAGAAAGGGGAAATAACAAAGAGAAAAAAAATCTCATTGTATGCCATCCTCTGGGATGTGTTGTGATTTCAAGCAATCCCAGGTTTACAAAAAATGTAAATCTAGGATTGTGTGAAATCCACGGGTGAATGCATGAGAACGCGTGTGTTCAACCCATGGAACGCCTTACAGAAAGCCTCTGTGTGGCATTACATTTTTTTTTTACAAAACCACGCAAGATGGTACAAATCACCACTTGTATGCTTTGTAAATATCTTTGAGCATTTTGTGTCATAGATCCGCCTCAAAAATAGTGCAACCATGGCACAAAATGTTAGTAATATTAATAATTGTTGATTAATTGAAATCATTGCAAAAAGAAGAACATATCAAGCACAAAGTCTGATTGAACATATATGAATACAATGCCTTAATATAAATTGATCGACAATTGTTTAACCATTTTCCAGTTAGGATTAAAGTGCATTATGCTAACAGCAAATATTATCCAATTGTTGATAGCAGTCCACAATGTCTAAATAAAGTGCAATGTGCTCACGTTACCAGAAACTAATGTGCAATGTGCTAGCAGCAAATATTAACAGTTGAACAATGACAGTTAGTAGCAAAATGAAAGAGCAATTTTAAGGATTGTCTGTAACTATTAGCAACAAAAATACATTCGTTTTTCAACATCAATACTAAAGTGGCTCATGCTATCAGCAGAAAAATATAAAGTGCATTACATTTTTCACCAACGAAGCTAAAGTGCCTTATGCTAGCAGCAAAAAGTTATTATTTCATTTTAAAATTGGTCTATAATACATAACACCTTTCGGGGATAAAGTGCACATACTCAGGTCTTTAATATCATAAAAATAAGTGAACATGATGTGCCAAACATAGTTATAAAAGTTGCCTTTCAATTTACAACATACAAATATTACACAATTTCAAAATGAATTAAAAGTGCAATAAAATAGCCCACCTACTCCCTAAAACCAGTAAAAAATCATTATTTCGTAACCGTAACGGATTTATCATTTACTTTAGATGTCAACATTACATAATTTATTTTCCGCTTTAAAGATGAACTGAACAAATTGATGTATAATATAAACATTGACACCACATAAGCAAAATGTAAATGCCAATCTACAAGTTCTAACTCCCATTTCTTTAAAGATAGGTTTTAAAATTGTCTTCTGCTCCTGCAACATTTTTGGAAATAGTGTTACAATGTGCAGAAAAGTTTCCTCATACTGCCCACAAAGCCTACAAATATTTGATGACCATTTATACTCCCATTTTGGGGTTCCATTTTTGGTTGGATATATGCCAAACCTTAATAGCCTACATTACTTTTTAATCAAGGGTTTTAAATGAAAAAGTAAATAAGGTTGGACAAACATTTTCTCAAAAGAGTCACCTATAGACCAGAAGTGTTTTTTTTTCTCAGTTCATCTTCATCCATTATTTCAGAAAAAGAGAGCAGCGGTTAAATTAATTGATTTTTTATAAACCGTTTTACTCCTCACTTCATCTACCAGTTTAGGGTGTTCGAAGTTAAAAAGACACTCAGATAAATAATCCTGCCAGCTTCTGGAATATTCGCCCTTCCAGATCTCACGCCAGCACACATTTGATAACGTGCCCTCATCAGCTCGAGATAGTGCCAATAATGCTTTTAAAAATTTCGCTTGACGGACCAAAAACTGTTTCCCTACACCATATTCCAGTCTTAATATAGCGCGATAAATCTTTCTAGAAATCCTAAAAACTGATATATACATCCTTACTACTATGCCATCAAGCAATTTCGCATCCTTACTCTGAAAAATTATTGAACCATAGTCCACGGAGGGGATAAGCTTTGCTCTCATGGCTTTCAGCAAGTGATCGTAATTGGGACATAATAACTTATCTCTCAGTTTTCGAAAAGCAAAGGCAAGTGAGGTGCCTTTAGCCTCTAAGTTAATAAAATGCTGTCTAAATGTCAATCCATTGTCAAATGTGATTCCCATATATTTATAAGTTTTTGCACAGTATATAGTCAAACCATTAACATTCCAATCCTTCACCCCCAATTTATCTTTCCATATTAACATTATTTTTGTTTTTTTTGTTTTGATTGTTAAACCATTTTGAGTAACATATATATTAAATGAATGTATTAGTCTTTTTAATCCTATGACAGTTTGGCTAAGTAAAATGGTATCATCTCCGTACTGTAAGTATTTAATTTCTTTACACATCACAGCAGGGGAGTGCGAAATAACATCATTAAAATGGGCTGGGAGATTAGACATAAATAAGTTTAAAAAAGGCAAGAAGCGTGGACACATCCTTTTTTCAAGCCGACATTTGTTTAAAGGCGACGGGTAGTGTGTCTACCGTTCCTAATTTTGATCTGTACCCAAGTATTGGAGTATAATAATTTAATCATTTTTAATAGTGATTCTGATATACCCCATTTAATTAACTTCATCCAAAGAATATTTCTGGGGACAGAATCAAAAGCTGCTTTTAAGTCAATGAAACAGATGTACAATTTTTGTTTCCTACAGTTTGCTCTATCACCTAATAATGTCAATAAAATCAAGTTAGTGAGAGTTGATTCACCCTTTCTTATACCCGTTTGAAAAATTGGAATCAGTTTTTCTCTTAGTGCCCAAGACTCCAATTCCTCTAACAGACAACTTGCAAATATTTTCGCCTATACATCTGTTATGTTATGTTATGTTATGTTATTAAATTTTATTGAGCGCGAACAGCTGCCCCAGCAACGAGGCGTTCCGGCGCTGGACCATAACAGTAACCTGAAGGGAGGGGGAGGAGGAGGAAGGACTGGTGAAGATTATGATGGGGAGAATAGAAGGGTTATTAAGCAATACTTTGCAGAGCTGTCCTGGGGGCCACTTTTGTAAATTGGCTGAACAATGCTTCCCTGCCATGATTCTGGGATACAACCAGATTTAAGAACATCATTAAAAAGGAGCATTAATGACTCTGGCCAATTCGTTATTTTAGCTTTAAAAATAGCATTGGGAATTCCATTACGGCCAGGCGCTCCGTTAGATCTGATCTTAATTAACACTTTTTTAACTTTGTCAACCGACCATGGCTCAATATCATGGGAGCATAGTGAATCACTGATAATAAGGGGAAGACGCCCTTCTACTGGCTCCAATTTGCAGTGATGGTGAAAACGTTCAGCTTCATCGCTCTGCTGGCCTTGAGGAGCTGTTTTCAAATTATTAAATTTTTTTATCCAACATAATTCATCAATGTTGGCACTATTACTTCTAAAATTACCATTTTCTAAATTATTATTAATGCCCCAGAACAGTCGTGAGTCCTTGGACTTGCATGCAAAATGTAGTTTGGCCCAGGTCTCTTCATAATACATTTGTTTAGCCCTCCAGATTTTATTCTTATATCCCCTCATTAAGTCTCTGATTTTAAGTGACATTAAAAAGTAAGAAGTCCCTTTTGCTTTTCTTTACAGTGATCTTATTGATTTATTAAGGGTTCTTTTTAAGTACAATAAGCGATAAGAAAACCAACCTGGGTTCTCCGAGTTCAAAATAACACCCCCAGAGGGTTGCTGTTTAGAAAATGTATCCAAAAGGGAATCACATAGGGAGGGCCAAAGAGCAACCATTGAATTCCCTTCGGAATTAGATGCCTGAGCTTCAAGAATTAAATGAGAAAGAAATTCCAAAATATCCTTCTCAGTTTTATTGTTTCATATCAGCCTTTTGAGGTTAAAAGCGGCGGGGCAGTTCCTAATATTCTGGCTTCTGGCAAATACCAGAGGGGAAACTAAAAGAAATTACTTGGGGATTGTGGTCACTCTCAATCCTTGGAACAACCTCATAACTTTTGACTAAATCAGAGAGTTTATCTGACAATATAGTATAGTCAATTATAGAAGACCTATCAGTTTTGTTAAAAGTTGGAATATGCTCTCTATCCTGCATAATCGTTAAATTATATTTAACCCCTTCCCTGCTCATGACGAGCTCAGCTCGTCATGAGGCACAGTTGAGCGGAGCTGATGACGAGCTGAGCTTGTCATGAATAGAGCCTAAGAGTAATTTCCAGAACAGGAGGGGAATTGCCTTAGCAGCCAAGGTGTTAATAAACTCACAATTAGACCACTGAGCCAAAAGATCTGACTGAATTTCCCGCTTTTTATACAATACACTATGAGTATTAAAATCCCCAGAAATGATCATCTGTGAATCCATATAATCATAATATAGCACTTTCACCATTTCCCATAACTGGATAAGATGTAATGATCTAACCTTTTTTTTCGAACTTAAATAACCATTAAAAAGAATTAGCGATTGTCTAGCAATTAATTTAACGCACTGTATCCATTTGACTTGAAGGTCAATCTCGAAATGTTCAAGGTCAAGACTTAAAAAAACATATATCGAGAGACCACCACTTGTCCGACCAAAAGCTGCCTCCCTAGATGGCGCAATCAAATATTCAAAATAGCCCATCAGCGGTATACTACACATATTCCATGTTTCTTGCAAAATTAATATTTCAAAAGATTTTAAAAAGCCTAAAACATTTACATCCTCAGTAAATGATTTAAAACC
Source organism: Lissotriton vulgaris (assembly GCF_964263255.1). Lineage (NCBI taxonomy): Eukaryota > Metazoa > Chordata > Amphibia > Caudata > Salamandridae > Lissotriton > Lissotriton vulgaris. The sequence goes on from NC_141691.1 coordinate 951,259,713, forward strand.
ATTCATATTCCAAGAGCAAAGTTTAAAAGAAGTTGGTGCATTAACTACAGTACCCCAGCATCAATCTATCTTTACTGTATTTTTTCTTGATAGTGTAGACGGGAGCCAGCTCCAATCTTCCACCGCCTCGGGGACCCTCTTTAACTCCTCACATACACGTGATCCTGGCTGACAACTCCTGATTTTAATGCCACATAACCTGTTTAGCTCTGATGATGGACCTGAGGCGCCTTTCAACACTCTAACTTGGTCTGCCTCAGTTCATTTTAGGGAATCCTTCTTTACAACTGGAGTGCTCAAAAATGTAATCGGGATTAATGGAGTCGGATATTGCAAACCTTGAAGTTTCCATACCTTAATCCCCCAACTTTCAAAGTTGTTAGCATTGGCTATTATTTTTCTAACAATGTCATAATTTAGCCAAGTCGTCAGGGTTGTCTTCCTATTACCACCAACAATCTTAAATGCCACGGAATCCAAATCTTCAGATACTACATCCTTTAGATCTGGGATTGCCTTTAGTAGTTTCAAAATGTTACCCTTATTCAAAATATCAAAAGTACCTCTAGTAGAATATTGGGGACACAAAAAACACTTTTCTCTTTTCTACCAACACATCGGAGGTTTCTATTTCGCCCCTTCCTCTTGAATCAACTAATACCCTCTTCCCAGCATTCGTGGGCAAAGCAGAAACCAACAGGTTTGTTCGTTCAGTCTGCTCTGGCGGCGTTTGGACCAGAATGAGGAACCGATCCTCCTGTTCATTCATAAATCCCGGCACTTATTTTTTAAAATCTCTTTGACAAAGAAATCAGAAATAAGGAAAAATAATATTCTAGCTTAATTGGTTGCTTAGGCTTCATTTTAAAATGTCTTATTAGGTTAACACACCTGCTGCAGAGAGCTTTGTGTGCGCAATAAGGGGCTGATTAGGATGGAGGATTTTCCGCATCCTCCGGGCCGGCAGAAGCCACCGCCGGCCTGGAGGATGCGGAAAATCCTCTGCGGACCCACCAAGACCCACCGCCACATTAGGATGGCTGGTGGGTCCTGGTTTCCATCCGCAGCTTTTCCACGCGGTTGGCTTACAACCGCAGAGAAAAAGCACTAATATGGTGACGGTGTCTCTCAGACACTGTCAGCCAGATTAGGATGTGCTCGGAAACATGCTTTTCCGCAGTGGCTTTTCCGCCATGGAAAAGCATGTGTAACTTCACTGCGGGGGCCCGTTGCGGGCCCCCTAGGTGAAGGGGGGTGGGGGGTGCACATGGGAGGTACCTATGGTACCCCCCTGCATTTGTATGCAGTAAGCGGCAGGCACCGCACGGTGCCGGCCACTTTCTACATACAAATGCAATGCATGCATTTTTAACATCGCTGCGGGTGCAGCTTGAAGCCGCACCCGCCGCAATGTTAAAAATAGAGGATGTGACCGCCACCCTGGGGGTCACATCCTAATCTGCACAGAGGGAACACTGCAGCCCATGCGGACGTTCCCTCCTACTCAAGGGTCGCGGACGGACTCAAGTCCGTCCGCGATCCTAATGACCTCCTTAATTTCAGAGTGTAATTATAAGGGTAAGATAACTCTGGAGGATCATGCACTTGCTGAAGAGATCTATCTTTTGTCTAGTCAAGGCTTTTATGCACAGTAGGACAGACACTTTGGGGCATATTTTACAAAAATTCACACCTTGCAGTTCAGCAAGTCATCTTGCTGTGGGACGTGACAGGGAAATGGAAAAAATGTGCCATATTTACCATAACACGGCTCATTCCTGTCTTTTACCGGTGCAGGTGTACAATGTGCTGTCAAGAGCCATTGTAAGCATTGTAAGCAGGATTGCTTTTGTGCAGGAAGTGCCATGTTCCTACATAAAATCAATCCTGGTGGGATGTTTCTCTTTCTATGTGTGCATCAGAATGCAGCACTCATAGAAAGAAGAAGTAATAAGTAGAAATAAAGATATTTCTCCTCGTTACCCCTCTCCTGGAAAGGCATAGCATTCTGACGCATTCCCAGGTCTAACAACATTAGTACATCTGGGAATGCTTCAGAATTCATGGGTGGATGCAAGGGATCACCCAAGCTCTACCCATGGAATGCCTTCACAGGGCAGAGAAACGCAGCGCATTGATTTGCGGTGCGTTATGTTTCTCTGGATTTCTCAAGCAACTCAGGGCCATACAAGGTGGACGTGTGTTGCTTGATAAATTCAACTTAAGGTTTGCATCACATTGTACCCCATAGCGTGGTGTAAAAGCAACATAACCCTTTGAGAAACGTGACCATCAATGTGTCTCATGCAAAGCACACCGTGTAACATGTAGATGGCACCATAATATCTCATGTAGCTAGGTACACTTTAAATCTTGATTTTGTGTTCCTCCCAGCCATGAATTCCTGACACATAATCCCTACCAGTAAAGACAGTGTGTATCATCCAGTACATTGATTTACACACTTTTATGATTTATTGATAATGTATAATGTGTGTGTAATGTAAAGTACTCAGACACCCAACATTGGGATGAGTAGCAGTATAAAAGAATTAAGTAAAATTTAAATCAAATCAAAACGAGCTTCATTCAATTTCAAGTAATAAAATCATAAAAGCATACATGCAAGAAAAGGAATTCATCAATTGATATCACATTAAAATACAGCTGTATACAGCGATCCAGTTAATTGTACAGACAAGTTCATAAAGAGTAATTATAGACAAATAGTGCTTCCTTCAAACATTTTCTGATAGGCTCTTCCCGGGATTCACTGATTGGTAACTTTTCTAGTCCTTATTACACTCTTTAAGAATCCCGCCATGGAACCAATGGACTAAAAACTATCCAACATCTGCAAATAAGTAAAAGCAGGACGACATTGCCTCCAACCTCCCTGTTTGAGTAGCGGCGTAAGCCATCTTAACCTTTCATTGGAGTAGAACTTGCTAAATAAAACCACATGTATCGTACTTTGTTCTGATGCACTGTCACAAGGGCATCAAGATAATACTCTCGACCAGTCAATGGTATTTGGGTACGAAATTAAATGATGGAAAGTAGCAGTATAAAAGAATTAAGAGAAATTATTCAGTGCTATTTAAATTGGTACTTGTGTTTGCACACATATACACAGATGCATCTGGAATTCTTACAGTGCAAGCATATCTCTTACATGTGAGGGTTGAATATAGTCAAAAACGTTACCGTCATGGTGTAAGGCTTTAGATGGCTCCCAGCCAGGGTTATACTGAAACAAGAGGAGGGATGATTACCCTTTAAATTCAGCTTTTGTTTTGGAACCAGCTGGATGTGAAAATAGGAAAGCCCCGCACCGCCTGCCTTTTGGTGCTCCCAGCAGAAAGCAGAGAACATGCTGGCACTGCTGAAATGTATATTTACTGATTCCTTGAGTAAATCCTCATTCCTCTGAGGATGCACAGGGCCCCTGGGGTGCAGAATGAACCCATCTGCGTCCTTTTATCAAGGCGCGATGCGCCCGCTTCGGAGTGTATTGATGCCATATATTTGAGTAGCAACGAATCCATTCTGCACACATTTGCTGGAATGATTACTGCTGGATAAAATTGGCTGACACCTTTATATATCACAAACTATCACAGTGTCTACAGGATACAGAATTTGATAGCTTTACCATTTTACTAAAGTTCAGAAAAAAGATCGAACTTAGCTGGAGCTTACTGGAGTGTTGTAGTAAACAATAGTTGGAAAGGAGGTGGGCATGTCGCCCTGTAAAATTCACATGGAAATAAATGCCAGTTCCAGTGTTTGGAATGTGACATGACTTGAATTCCATGCATTTGGTCCCGAAAATATTTCTGAGTAAAGGAGATTAATTTACTCCATTATAGGTCAGTTGGTTAAGAGCTTGCTGTTTGGATCTGGAGAGAAAGTTGTTATATGAAAGTAGTAGGATTGAAGAGTATTATAAAAAAAATGTAAAGGAAAAAGTAAAAAAAGTTGGAAAAAAATTCATTCAAGAATAACGTGAGTTTCTTACAAGTCTTGGAGATTCCAGTCCAGAAGTTCTTCAGCAGCTTAGATGCATAATGTTCCAAGAGCCTGTTGTTGCCATTGTCTGAGAAAAGCGAAGGGACAGTAATGTTGCTCGAATGTTGGAGTAGCAATTTGAATTGGCAGGCAATCTGCGATGTTGTGAGAGGTCGCACGTTGCAGAAGATCTTTCACGGCTGCGCAGAAATCCCATTCCGCTGCGATTCCTTTTTTGCCTTGTGTTCGACATTGCTCCACTGCCAGAACAATCCCCTTCATGGTTTTCAAGATAATGCATTACCTGCTGGATATCAGGAGTGATTGTTCAGGTGTTGGCAAGGCATACATCCATTTGCCAGTCAAATGAGCAAGTTTTGCAATTAAACAATGCTTTTACGCATATTTCGAGGGACGAAGCAAAGGGAAAATTAAATTAATAATTATTTAAAAATCCTTCCTTAACCAGCCCCACCGCCGTACTGCTGTTTCCTGCATTAACCGCGGCTGAATCCTTATTTTTAAATTCCATTTTTGATTGGTGCCCTTTAAAATAGCTGTCATACGCATACTGATGATGACCCGTTCATAAACAAGGTATTGTGAGGTTAATAGAAACATCAGAGCTCCTCTTTTTCAACAGGGCCATTTTTATTATGTATACTATATATGTATTTTTCACCTCAAACTTTTGCCTTCAGAGGTCACCTATATGCTGTTTTTTGATTCTCATGTTTGAATATAGTGAATGTCACCATTCCTTTGTTCTAATGTCATTGACTGAACAGATTAAGCTAATACAAATAAAACTAGCTTATTACCAGCACATGTGTTGAACTTGGTCCTCTCTGCAGGGTCACTCCCAAACGTTTTTCATTCAACCCTCCTGTTTTATTAATGCATTATTTTGTTTGGTTTTAGACTCTTTGCACTTACCATTGCTAACCAGTGCTAAACTGTTTGTGCTCGCTCCTTCAAACATGGTAGCATTGACTTACACCTAATGTATTTGTAAGTTCCAAGTAAAGTAGTTCAAAATGTACGCAGGGCCTGAAAATTAATTTCTACTAGTGGTCTTGCAGCACTTATTATGCCACCAGCTTAAAAAACCCTCTACAAACATGTTATAAGCCCTTTCAATCTGGCAAAATAAACCTTTTGTCACAAGCTGGCGGTCTCATGGTCCACCAAGCTCTAGATGCACAACAAACTGGTCTGTAGGCCAATATAACACAATTAGCAATTTTTTTTATCATACTCAACAACATTAGTACAAATATTGAAAGCGAAATGTTGATTTTCAATGCTTTCATATTTTATTGAAGACATGGTGATTCCAATATGCATGGCTCATGCAAGAAAACACTCCAAACTTTCTTCAGCAGTATACAGTGTTTCAAAATTCATCACAATTGACCATTGTAACAAAGACCCAATGCATTTTGGGGAAATACCCTTCATCAGGGGTGACTGTGAAGTGGAAAATTAATGAGGATTCTATCAAAACTAACAGTAAGCAGCATATCTCCAAACAATTGCAACACAGTTATGCCATTTCTAATATCAAATAAGATGTCAATCAATAAAAATACTGATGCATAAACTTTCCACCAAAACAGTCAGTGCACTTAATAACCTCAAAACAAAAGAGATAATTGTATAATAGAACAATCCAAATGAGCATTTAAACCACCCCGTAATGTCTAACTATAGAACAGCCCAATGGAGAGTGACCTGAATAACTTAAGCTAAATATTTGTTTTGGCGTTCACGGTTTTATCATGGTTAAAAATGTGTCAGTTTCGGTTTTGTATAGTGTTAGAAAGGAAATCTTAGGGTCGGCCGAGCAAGGGTGAGAGGCCTCCTGGCGAGGTTCCTCTCCTAGGATCGTACAGATGAGCAATCACCCCCCTACAGATGGACACCACACAAAGATAGGTTCCTAACGTTTTTATCAGTACTTTTAGGCAGGGTATCATAACGATACAGGAATATCTGGATCCAGGGATCCTCTCAAACTTAGTCTCTGTGGGAAGGGGGTAGCGGGACAGTCTTGGTACCATCCTGGTACAGGGATACCCTGCGCTCAGCTCTCAATCCTCGAGCTGGGGGTTGTTCGGTAGGGGCCGCGGCAGCGCCAGCAGGCCTCCCGGTGATGGCTTCACGAAGATGGGCCGCGGCAGCACCAGCAGGACTCCAAGGATGGTTTCACGAAGATGGGCCGCGGCAGCGCCAGCAGGACTCCAAGGATGGTTTCACGAAGATGGGTCGCGGCAGCGCCAGCAGGACTCCAAAGATGGTTTCATGAAGATGGGCCGCGGCAGCGCCAGCAGGACTCCAAAGATGGTTACACGAAGATGAGTTTGTCTCTGTGTCTCCCGACTCCAGGATACAACTGCCGACCTGCTCCGGAGCTGCCCCAGTTATAGGTCTGGCGTCCTTTGATGTCCGGACCCTCGCACTTGGAGGCCGGAGGATCCGGGATGTGCGGTTCCAGACACCCAGCAGGGGGGTGGAGCCAGCGCCCAGGGAGGCTGGGGGCGATCAAAACCAGCCGTCGGGGGACGGATGGGGGGACCATGGAAACTCCTTCCTCCATTGATCCGTCAAGTGGTCTCTTTACCCCCTGGTTGGATCAGGGTGCCTCGATGTCGGGGCTTCACTGGGTCTGCGGCTGGGGTCAGGCCGAGGCCACGAGGGTAGAGGGTCCAAGATGGAGTCTGGGCCTGGGATGGGGGCCCTGGGTAGGATTCGGGCCCGTCGAGGGTGTTGAGGAGAGGTCGTCGCGTCCAACGGGGGTGAGCTGGGGGCTGCCAGTAGGAGCGGCACTCGTGGAGGGTGGATGGTGCTGCTCTCGGCTGGGGAACAGAGGGCGAGGTAGTCCGGGACCCGCCATGCAGGAGGAGTGGGGCCACGCCACGAGGCCAGGTCCAACACACGTCCCCCCCAGCTGAAGGCAGGGAGAGTCACCCATCTTCTTGGGTATTCTCCTCACCGAGGCGGAAGAAGCGGGACAGGCCGTCTGCGTTGGCGTGGTCGTTGCCTGGGCGATGCTCCACAGTGAAGTCCATCCCTTGCAGGGAGATAGACCAACACAACAGCTTCGGATTCTCCCCTCGCATCTGTATCAGCCACCGCAGTGGTCGGTGGTCAGTTTGTACCCGGAAGTGGGTGCCGAAGAGATAGGGCTGGAGCTTCTTGAGGGCCCACACCACGGCGAAGGCCTCCCGCTCAATGGTGCTCCAGCGCTGTTCTCGGGCCAGCAGGCGTCGGCTAATGAAGGCCACTGGCTGGTCAATTCCCTCGGTGTTAGTTTGGGAGAGAACTGCTCCGACACCGTGATCGGAGGCATCTGTTTGTACTATGAATTCAAGGCTGTAATCGGGGGCTTGGAGCACGGGGGCGGTGTACATTGCTGTCTTGAGGGTCTCAAAGGTGGTCTGACACTCGGGAGTCCAGTGTACCTTTGGTGGTTGTTTTTTTGAAGTGAGTTCCGTGAGGGTGCCCACAATACTGCCATAGTCTTTTATGAAGCGCCGGTAATATCCAGTGAGCCCCAGGAAGGCTCGGACCTCTGTTTGGGTGACCGGGGGCTCCCAGGCCATGATGGCATCGATCTTGGGTTGGAGGGGGGCCACCTGGCCACTTCCCACTTGGTGCCCCAGGTAGGTCACGGAACTTTGGCCGATCTGGCACTTGCTGGCCTTTATTGTCAGTCCTGCCCGTTGGAGGGCGGCCAAGACCTCCCGGAGGTGTTGGAGGTGTTCAACCCAGTGGAGGCTGTACACCGCAATATCGTCCAGGTAGGCGGCGCTGAACTCCTCGAGCCCCGCCAGCACCTTATTCACCAGTCTCTGGAACGTGGCGGGGGCTTTTTTCATCCCGAAGGGCATTACCCTGAAGTGGTAGTGGCCATCGGGGGTGGAAAAAGCGGATCGCTCCTGGGCGCCCGGAGTGAGTCCGATCTGCCAGTAGCCCGCGGTTAGGTCGAAGGTGCTCAGGTAGCGGGCTGCCCCCAGGCGGTCAATCAGTTCATCAGCCCGGGGGATGTGGTGAGTGTCTGTTCGGGTGACGGTATTCAGACCCCGGTAGTCCACACAAAACCTGAGTTCGGGGGCGACGCCAGGGGCCTTGGGGACCAGGACAACTGGGCTGGCCCATGGGCTGTCGGAGGCCTCGACCACCCCCAGAGCCAGCATTTTGGACACTTCCGACTGGATGCAGGCTCGTACTCTATCGGGAACTCGGTAGGCCCGGTGCCGTATAGGCGGGCTATCCCCAGTGTCGACATCGTGGAGGCACCATGGGGTGACCCCGGGAGTGAGAGACAATAGATCGGCAAATTGTCTCATTAGTTCTTGGCAATCTTGGCGCTGTGCTGGGGTCAGGGTGGAAGTGTGCTAGGGTCAGGGTGGAAGAGAGGTTGACTCCTTCCACGGAGCCATCGTTTTTGAGGGCATTCAGGAGGTCTGAGCGGACAAAGTGAGGCTTGAGTCTGTTGGCATGGAGGACCCGGAGGGGGTTCCTGGGAGACTCCATGTCCACAAGGTAGGTGACAGGGCTCTTGCGCTCCACCACCTTGAAGGGCCCGGTTCATTTGTCCTGGAGGGTGCATGGTTTGACCGGGGACATGACCCAGACCTGTTGTCCCGGCTCGAACTTAATGGACGAGGCGTTTTGATGATACCAACGTTTCATGTCTTCTTGACTGGCTTCGAGGTTGGCTTTGGCAAGTTCCCGGAACCGCTGAGTCTAGTTCCGGAGGGTCAGGAGGTACCGGTATACATCAGGAGGAGCATTTCAGGCGGTCACCTCCCATCCTTCTTTGACCAAGCTTAGGGGACCACGGACAGGGTGCCCGTACAATAGTTCGAAGGGGCTGAATCCGAGGGACTTCTGGGGGACCTCCCGATGGGCGAAGAGGAGGCAGGGCAGCAACACGTCCCATTGGCGTCGTAAGGGCTCCTCCAGGCCCATGATCATACTCTTGAGGGTGCGATTGAAGCGTTCCACCAGTCCGTTCCCTTGAGGGTGGTAGGGGGTCGTAAATTTGTACGTGACCCCGCACTGTTGCCATAGGGACTTCATGTATTGGGAGATGAAGTTTGTGCCCCAATCACTGACGACTTCTCGGGGGAAGCCCACCCAGGAGACGATCCCCATCAGGGCCCGGCCCACCACAGGAGCTGTCACGGTCCTGAGAGGTATGGCTTCAGGATAGCGGGTGGCATGGTCCACCAGGACGAGTATGAACCGGTGACCTTGTGATGTCCGGGGTTCCAGGGGCCCCACGATGTCAATCCCTATCCTCTCAAAGGGAGTGTTGACGACTGGGAAAGGTTGCAGGGGGACTTTTAGTTTTCTGCCGCTCTTCCTGCTGGCTTGGCAGGTGGGGCAAGCTCGGCAGTGGTTGATCACATTGTTCCTCATCTTGGGCCAGTAGAAGTGGGTCACCAGGCGGCTGTAAGTTTTGTCCTGCCCCAGGTGTCCGGCGAGAGGCACATCATGGGCCAGGTTCAGGAGTAAGTCTCTGAATCGGAGGGGCACTACCAGCACCTGGCTGGCTCCTAGCTCGGCAATCTTCTGCTCACTGTAGAGGAGCTCATTGTCCCAATAGACCCAGTGGGCCCCCGAGGCATCCCCTGCGCTCTGGGCTGCGGCTTGCTGTCGGATCCCCTTGAGGGAGGGACACGTTTTTTACTCTTGGCAGAACTGTTCTTGAGTGGGGCCCCCTTCTTGGCGCCACTGGGCCAGTTCCGGGAGGTCGGGGAGCGGGGCAACTTCTTCATCGTTGGGCCCCGGTGGACCGGGTTCAGGTTTGGTGTCTTCAGTGAGGACGGGCAGTGGAGGCTCGGGCCACTCGGGTTCTTCAGTGGAGGGGATGGCGCTGGCGGCCATTGATCGGGTCGTTGCACAGACCCATTCAGGGAGGCCAAGCATCCCCAGGTGCTCCCTCCGCTCGACGTCAGCCCAGGGGGAGCTCTCGAGGTCATTCCCGAGGAGGCAGTCTATGGGGGCATCGTCTCGGACGGTCACTTTCAGCATGCCCGACACTCCCCCCATTCAAAGGGGACGCGGGCCATCTGGCACAGGCTCTCAGAGTTATCCGCGGACCGTACTGGGCACAGTACATTGGGCAAGATTTGATCCGGGGTCACCAGGTGGCAACGGACGGCCGTCATGCTGGCTCCCGTGTCGCGGAGGGCTTCGGCCCGGTGTCCATTAATGGTGACCCATTGGCTGTAATTCTGAGTGTTGGCCGGGATTGGGGCCCTAGGGACCATGTCTCCTTCACCCAGACATACCAGGGACATGGCTGCGGGCTCCCACTTGGTCTGGTATTATTCATAGTCTTTGGCTTCTTCTTCGCCCTGCTCGTCCCCCAGGGAGGCGGCGGCGATCTGGCGGTTTTGCGGACCTGTGGGGTTGGAAAGTTGGTTTCTGGGACAGTTGGGGTCATTGGCGTAATGACCTGGATGCTGGCATTTGTGGCAGATAACGTTCGGGCAGGATCCCGGCCGTGCAGGGGGGGCTCCTCTCCCGGCCAGGGAAGGGGGAGTGTTGGTGGGGGGCCCGTGGCGGTGTCCCGGCCCCGGCCCCGGCCCTGGCCTCCTCCTCCTCCGCCTCGCGGACGGTGGGACCCCTGGGGGCTCGGCCTTGGTCTCCTTCCCAGTTCCGGGGGACCCGGGTGCTCTCCCATCGATACACTTCGATGGCGAGTTTCCGGGGCTCGGTCAGGTTGCTGTCGAGGAGATGCTGCCTGAGTTCGACGAAACAGTTGTTGGAGAGGTGTTCCCATACAATGAGATCGAACAACTGTTCGTAGGTGGTGACCTGGCTGCCCTTGATCCACCCCTCTAAGGCTCTGCTGTAGAAGTTCACATATTCTACCCAGGTGGTACCGGGGATCCTCTTGCAATCTCGGAATCGCTGCCGGTACATCTCGGGGTGAGCCCATAGCGAGTGAGGAGGGCGGCTATCATATGTTCGTATGAGGTCATCTCGGCGTCGGGGAGCTGTAGCAGGGCGTGTCTCCCCTCGTTGACGAATCTCCCCCACAACCCGGCACCCCAGTCTTTTTGCGGTACACGGTGGGAGGTCATGGCTACCTCGTAGGCGTTAAAACATTGCTGGATGTCGTAGTTTTTAAGGTACTCTCGGACGACATCTTTGGGGATGTGGACCTTGGTGTCCGTAGAGGGAGGGGTGCTCCGGCTCCCGGAGACGCCGGTGTCCCCGTTTTTCGCCTTAATCTCTAGTTCTTTCAAACCGCGCTCATGCTCGTACGTGAGCTTCTTCTCCTCCAGCTCCCTCTGGCTTCTTTTTTCTTCCAGGTCTCTCTGTAATCGTAGTTGCTCGAGGGCTATCTTCTTTTCAGCCAGTTGCAGTTCCCCCTCTAAGCGGAGTCTAGCCATTTCTAATTCGTGGAGCCGGCTCCTTTCTCGTTCTCGGGCATCCTTGTGGGAGAGGCCTGTGTTTCTCTCCTCCTCTGGGGTTGCGGTGTTCTCGGTGATTGCGATGCCTTCGTTTTGGGGTGGCGACGCTCCTGTCTCCACCCAGGTCTGTAGGGCCTGCTTGAGATCATCTTTGGTGCTTAGTCCCGTGGTAGCGATACCCAAGTCTTTGCAGAATTGCTTCAATTCTTTGTGACTGTAATCTTCCAGTCGTTCCATCTGGAACTCTGCGGTTGGTCCGGTTACTTTAGTTGTCATGGTTGCCATGGGCTCGGATCGCGCCGCTGGCCACCAATGTTAGAAAGGAAATCTTAGGGTCGGCCGAGCAAGGGTGAGAGGCCTAATGGTGAGGTTCCTCTCCTAGGATCATACAGACGAGCAATCACCCCCCCCTACAGATGGACACCACACAAAGATAGGTTCTTAACGTTTTTATCAGTACTTTTAGGCAGGAATATCTGGATCCAGGGATCCTCTCAAACTTAGTCTCTGTGGGAAGGGGGTAGCGGGACAGTCTTGGTACCAGCCTGGTACAGTGATACCCTGCGCTCAGCTCTCAATCCTTGAGCTGAGGGTTCTTCGGTAGGGGCCGCGGCAGCGCCAGCAGGACTCCAAGGATGGTTTCACGAAGATGGGCCGCAGCAGCGCCAGCAGGACTCCAAGGATGGTTTCATTTAGATGGGCCGCGGCAGCGCCAGCAGGACTCCAAGGATGGTTTCACGACGATGGGCCGCGGCAGCGCCAGCAGGACTCCAAGGATGGTTTCACGACGATGGGCCGCGGCAGCGCCAGCAGGACTCCAAGGATGGTTTCACGAAGATGGGCCGCGGCAGCGCCAGCAGGACTCCAAGAATGGTTTCACGGAGATGGACCGCGGCAGCGCCAGCAGGACTCCAAGGATGGTTTCACGAAGATGGGTCGCAGCAGCGCCAGCAGGACTCCAAAGATAGTTTCACGAAGATGAGTTCGTCTCTGTGTCTCTCGACTCCAGGATACAACTGCGGACCTGCTCCGGAGCTGCCCCAGTTATAGGTCTGGCGTCCTTTGATATCCGGACCCTCGCACTTGGAGGCTGGAGGGTCCGGGATGTGCGGGTCCAGACACCCAGCAGGGGGGTGGAGCCTGCACCCAGGGAGGCTTGGGCCGACCGAAACCAGCCGTCGGGGGACCAATGGGGGACCATCGAAACTCCTTCCTCCATTGTTCCGTCAAGTGGTCTCTTTACCCCCTGGTTGGATCGTGGTGCCTCGATGTCAGGGCTTCGCTGGGTCTGCGGCTGGGGTCGGGCCGAGGCCACAAGGCCTGGTCGTGGAGGGTCCAAGATGGAGTCTGGGCCTGAGATGGGGGCCCTGGGTAGGATTCAGGCCTGTCGAGGGTGTTGAGGAGATGTGGTCGAGTTCCAACGGGGGTGAGGTGGGGGCTGCACGTAGGAGCGGCACTCGTGGTGGATGGTGCTGCTCTCGGCCGGGGAACAGAGGTCGAGGTAGTCCGGGACCCACCATGCGGGAGGAGTGGGGCCACGCCTCGAGGCCAGGTCCAACATATAGTAATTCAGAAATCATGCTCTGGGACAAGAACCATGATGTCAAAACATATACTAGCATATTCAAAAAACAGTGAACTCAAAATGTGCCACAATTTCCTGATGCTTGGGAAGACCGATGCGTTGTTTCTATGTCAGGGTAAAGCATGAATCACGTCTGATCGCTGAGGCATCAGTGTGTCTGCAAAAATGCTGAAACATTCTGGTCGCTAACGAACGGTCCTTCAACAGATACTCCATGAGCAGAGACAGGTGTACCAGATGGCTTTTTAAATGTTCCACTGGATTCATTTGTGTGGCAGGAATTGGCAATAGCTCATAATTGTGATGCAATTAAAGAAAAGTTTATTGTGGTCCCATTCCCACCACATTCCAAAACAAATGAAAGTCAAACACCTGGGTGACTGTGATTTGACAAGTTGCTGGCACTGCACAAATAGTGAGAGACAAGCTGAAAAACGGCCAAAGGTGATGATATAAAAAACATGCGCTTGAACAATTTTTAAAACAACAACACAACCATTATTGCGACTGACTTGGAACATGACTGATAATTGCATCTTTTATACACCATTGTATACACACATATTTTGGGCAGAGCATGCACCAGGGTCACACACCACAAACTCTTGCCTTTGAGTGTTGATAAAAGTTAATTGATAATATTATGTTAAGCATTGGCGAACATTCTATAAATCATATTATTAAAATAAACATGTTTCCATTACTAAACATTCCTTTTTAATATATATCAGTAGGCCCTAAAAAAGCCCATTAGGCAGGGTACACTGCATTTAAAAAGTTGGATATGTACTCTTTAGATATGAATGTCCTGGTAGTGAAAAACTCTCAAATCTCATCCTCACTATTACAAGGTTTTTATCCCATAGGATAACATTGGGTTACATAATTAATAAGTGATAACTTTTGTGAGGAAGCAGGTAGGAATACCATTGTTGGTGTCTGGGGAATTGCAATTTAAAACCTTCTTTAATGGTAAAGTAAGATTTTAAGTTCCAATTCTGAAAATCCCACTTTTAGAAACCTTACAATTACTTGTCCTAATGATCAGGTGTGTATAGCCTGTGTCACATGACTAGGTATAATTCGAAGTTGGCCTTTGTGTACTCCTCCCAGACAGTATCACATTATTGTTATATCCCATATATGTACCATATCTAGGCGCAGGTGACACTGCAAACTTTCACCTATATCCTTCCCTACATTACATACATAACGGTTCCTAGGGACTGACCTTTTTGCCTAGATACGACACTGCATTCAGAAAACAGGTTTTTCCCTGGTTCGATTCTCATGCATTATGCACGAGGCTTCTTGGAAGCACAGCAGGACTGACATCTCCTATATAATATCTCTGTATAAAGTTTAGGTCAGACTTCATCCTTTAGGTCGACACAGTAACACAGCAAGGTAGGACCCCTTCTGGAGACCTTTGGGTATATATACGGCATGTCTTGCTTAGAAAGACAGAGGAGACCATGACTTCCTGGCTGACACACTGACCAGAGACGTGGAGCTTCCTGCATGCTGACACTCCAGCTAGCAGTGGTCTAACATCCCTAGCGGTGTCCAACTCGAGACCAGGGGGGTGTACCACATTCTCTAATTCTCAGGTAATGGGGTTGACTAGATCCTAGAGGGTTTCTTGGCATAACACTTACATAGATGCTAGGTACATCTAGTAAGGGAGACATCATAGGAATATGCAATTTTTATCATGTGTTTTATGTAAGTGTATATATTCGCGATTTCTGCAAGATGGTAGAACTATACCATCCCTTTACTTTTGAAGTATTGCTAATCTTATATCTCTGCTACTGTCTAATGGTTGTTGCAGCTCATCTATTCTACACTAGAATAACAACTGTGCAATAAACCTTTATTGACAAACACCCAGTAGGTTTATTCTGTGTATCTCTGAGACAAACTAAGTAAGCGTGAGTGACTGAGCAAAAAGTATTATATTGTTTCGACAATCCTGGCGGATCAGGGTTGTCATGTTTTGAGGTTGCCAAGAACTATTCTTTCCCCAATAAGAGGAGATTCTAGTGGCACTGTGAGCTAGCTGATACAAGACAGGCTAAAGTATCCGGTGGGGGTTCACAGAATCAGTCTGCTACCAATCCCACAGTTTATGTTATCCAAAATGCGCATATCCTGTATAGGTAATATAGGAACTACACGGCATGGCAAAGCCAACATTGGTTGGGTACTTATTTAACAGTAGAATCTGATTAGTTCAATCATGCTATTCTCATAGACGCCTACTCACAAAACACCAGAGATGTCAGGTGCGGGTAGGCACAAACTCTGCCACAGCTGAGTAGGCAACAAATCCTATTTATTAGCTGTTGGTTAATCAAGCTTGAAGGGCACACTGATCCTAAAATGTGCATAAACACCGTATCTTGGTTCCCTTGAAAAGTTATTTAGTGTTCTAAAAACAATGACTAATGCGGTCTTAGACCCACTACTACAAGCACTCCCCCTCACAGACGAGGAGGAAGACACAGATACAATACAAATTGCACCAAATTTTAGAAATACAGTCACCCTGAGACTGCTAGAAAATAGTTGTTCATCTAGGGGTGGCTTAGTAGTTTTTGTGATTGAGGTACACAAATCAAACAAAACAGAGGTATTTTATTTGTGGGTTACATTCCCAGCAGCAAATGCAAGAACAAAAACATTTCACTCTTACACAGAAGGAGATGCACCAGTGGAATATTGTCTGTTCGAGCATAATTGAAGTTCTGCTCACGACCAGGAATACTTATACTGGTTTAAAGACACCCTACCCCATACTAGAAGAAAAGTAAGACTTGGCCCGCTCAAAGGAGAAGGAGCAATATGGCCAGCATTAGCGGCCTACACACCACATGCTTACATTGACACAATGCCACCAGGAGACTTACTCATACAACAAAAAGATTTAATTAAAATCTATAGAAAATGGACGCAAATTCGTCATGAGGCCACTTACAGTCCAACCAGCAATAGTTGCAAAAATAGAACTCAATCACAGGGTACAGCAACTAAAATCACATCACAAACATAACACGCAGAGATGGGTAAAATCCCCTCTAAAATATAACAAATACCATTCTGGGTAGCTCAGAAAATAACGCAGCTCGAGGCAGTATTCCCGAATCCTACCCCGTATGAAAAACACAGAATTCTAACAATCTGCTTGCCCGGGGGATAACACCACAATTCGAGGATTGTACCACTTGGGGTACATTCTTTGCTGCCATTTACACCAGAACTCATGGTATCCCATCATTAGCAGTAGTACCAGATGTATCAAGACAAATACAAAATGAGTACTGAAAGAATCTGCCCTGAACTTAGGGATGAAGGTACTAGGTAACTATACCCAGGTATCTGCCAATATACTACCTAATATTAAAGGGGAAGCAGCTTCAGTGGCTAACCCCCAACTCCTTAGGGAGTTCAATCCTTTAGAACAGGAACACGAACTGCCAAAAATAATTGAAGCTGCATGTGCAGAATTAGACAGAGACAGTTTCGATGGGAAAGCCTTAAAACCACAACTGATGGGTAGTTCTGAAAAGGATACTTCAAAGCAGAAACCTGCTTCAACAAAAACGGAGGGGGGTAATAAAAAACAACAATCATTTAAAGGAAACAGATCTCAATCCAGAGGATGATCGCCTCCACTAGAGCCCTCCAAAAAGAGTTACAATCTTAGGAATAGGGATAATATTTAGAAACCTTACAGGTATCAAGATACTGATACACGTTCCCCTTGTTCCTTTCAAGGTTCATCGAAAAACTCAGAGAGGGATGGACGGTCAGAAAGACAAGAAGAGTGTACAAAGTTCAGAGACAAACAGCACACTCAAGATTACGCTTCAAAAAAAGAAGAAAAGCCAAAACAGAAGCCACAGTTCAAAAAGAAGAATGTTGCAGGTCTAAAGATCAGACAGGGGAATGGGTTCTGACGATGCTAGGCAGTGCGACAGAAATAACAATAGCTCGCTAGAACCTGATGGAATTTCTGGTGACAGTGGACTTGAATGATTATATCACGGTAGAAACACCAGATCCTAGGGTAAGTGTCCCACAGAAAGTATATAAAATGACGCTCCAAATGGAGGGGGACAAATGTAGAACAGTAAGAGCTCTCTTTTGGGAGAACCTGACATTTGTCTATGACATGTTGTTAGCTGACCAAGATAAGCCACCAGCATTCATCAGGGATTGCCCTAAAGGGGAAACAGTAATTTTAAAAGCATTCTCTGATCATATTCCCAGGCACTTACAACACACATATGCGCAGGAGTGGATGGTAGTCCATGCTCCGGCATTATACAATAACCACGTTGAATGGGATGAAGATTCGACCCACCACATAATTCCCTTAAAAAATACATAAGCAAAAAAACAGGTCCGGGAGATCTTAGATCAACTTCAGTGCCAAGGGGTGATTAAAACTTTCACCTCTCAAATTAACAATTCTTTGTTTCCTGTGATGAAACTTGACAATTCATATCATCTAGTTTTAGATTAGAGACATTTAAACACTTCACTAGGACATTTGCAGTCCAAATTGCACACAGTGCCACATTAATGAAAAACAATGTGTGGAAAAAATACAAACCAACACTTTATAACTCATATGCATTTTTCTGCCAAAATATGGTGCCTGAAAATAGGTATCCAACAGCAATCTCAGTGCAAGGGTTGTTTTTGGCCAGAGTAACCGAGGTACTTCAAAAATTGGATGAAGAAGCATTGTCCTATGTGGATGATATTTATCTGACGGACGATGACCTAGAGGAACACTTGATCTGAGTGAATAATATAATTTTGGGATTTGCATCTGAGGGCTATAAATTCAACTTTAAAAATTCAAAGGTTGCCCACCTTAGTGTCCTGTTTTTAGGAAATGAGCTTTCAAGTGAAGAGAAAAGCCTGGCAGACAATTTTTTAGAAAACTGCACGCTGCTCCAACCTCTAAGATCATTAAAAAATTTGCAATTAATACTGGGATTCCTAAATTTTCATAGAGGTGACATTGATATAGCGCAGCATGTGCAATCGTTAAAGGTCGCATGCATGGTGGAAAGTTCCATCCAAGCTGCAAGAATACGCAATCGCTAGCAGACTGCACGGCACAGTTGGGAGAGTTAAAATCCTTAGTACTGGCACTGGTAAATACGGATCGCGAATTCCCCACACTAATTTTGTGCGATTCATTTTACTGTGTACAGTCATACAATGAATACTTGCAATACTGGGTCAAAGATGCAAAAGGTGGCACAATTAAGCATAAAATGATATGAGAAGAGGTAATGAAGTTTAAAACAGAACTACCAAGGTCTCAAGTGATACATACACTGAGTCATCAGCGTGATGGCATTCACGTTGAAGGGAATTCATTGGCTGATGAAGCAGCAAAGGGGGCTGTACGTACGGCTGCCATAGCTGCAATATCCTCATTCTAAAATTAGAATAGATTGTGAGATTATGGAAGCTGTCATTGCTTCATGCAAAAACAGCAAAGCACTACCAAAGTTTTCACTCAAATACTCCTACAAGCTAGATGCCAATAACATTCCATTTGCTCAGATTCCTGAATTGGGGGATAGGGTAATACCAAATATGGATTGTAGGTGAGGTTTAATTCTGGCAGCACAAAAAGGTCGGGGTTCTGCACATGCAGGAGTTACGGCGACTGTTTCTTTGTTGAAACAACGCTATTGGTGACATGGGTTAACAAAGCAGACAATATCTTGAAATGCGACATCTGCCAGCAGATGAAAGGTTCCACCCTAGTACTTCCAGTGCAGACACCATTGTTAATATCTGACAAACCACTAGCGTGTGTTTACTTTGACCACTGCAGTCCCTTAAAGAAGGATGGGACTTTCAGGTATATCATGGTGGCAGTGGATTCCTGCTTGACATTCCTGTGGATGTGGCCCCAGCGCTCGGCTGATGCTCGAACTGTTGTCAATGATTCCAATCAATCAGGAGTTTATGAAGCACCCTACTCACCGTGAGGGTCTCAAGGTGCTGGGGAGGGGGGCAGCGGCTCCGGGTCGATAGAAGAGCCAGGTCTTGAGGTCTCTCCTGAATGTGTACAGGGTCAGGCAGCATCTAATGTTCACAGGGAGCTCGTTCCAGGTTTTTGCTGCGATGTAGGAGAAAGCTCTCCCACCGGTTCTATTTCTGCAGTTGCAGGGGACATCGGCCCGGACTACGTCAGTGAATCAGAGGTTCCTCTTGGGTACGCAGAAGTATAAACTCTCATTGATGTATTTGGGTCCGACGTTGTTGAAGGATTTGTAGGCGTGGGTGAGGAGTTTGATGGTGATCCTCTTTTTGACGGGGAGCCAGTGGAGGCCTCGTAGGTGTTGGGTCAAGTGCTCATGGCGCTGTGTACTGAGGACGAGTCAGGCTGCAGCTTTCGTTATGGTTTGCAGTTTGTGCAAAAGAGTTTTGTTGATTCCGGCGGAAAGGGCATTTTCATAGTCAAGTCTGCTGGTTATGAGTGCGTGGGTGACGGTCCTTCTGCAGTCGGGGGGTATCCATTTGAAGGTCTTGAGGGGGATACGAAGGCAGATGAAGCTAGTAGAGGCGACTGTGTTGATCTGACTGTTCATGGAGAGGGAGGAGTCAAAGATGATGCTGAGGATCCTAGCGTGGTCAGTAGGGGTGGGTGGGCTCACTAGGGCAGATGACCACCAGGTGTTTCCCAAGCAGAGAAGCGGGGTCTGAGGATGAGGACCTCGATTTTCTCTGAGTTTAGTTTTAGGAAGCTGTCCTTCATCCAGGCTGCCACATTCCTCATTTCTTCATGAAAGCAGAGTCTGGTGTCTTTGGGATTCTTTGTGAATGAAAGGATGAGCTGAGTGTTGTCTGTGTAGGATACGATGCTGAGCCCATGCTGTCTGACTATGGCAGCGAGGGGGGCCATGTATATTTTGAAGAGCGTGGGGCTGAGTGATGATCCCTGGGGTACTCCACAGCTGATTTCCATGGGTTTGGAGAGGAAGGAAGGGAGTCGGATCCTCTGGGTTCTGTTAGAGAGGAAGGATTGGATCCCATTGTGGGCAGCTCCTGTATTCCTGCGCCGAGAAGTCTAGCTGTGAGCATGCGATGTGAGATTGTGTCAAAGACTGCGGACAGGTCTAGAAGGATGAGGGCCACAGTGTGTCCCTGATCAAGTTGCATGCAAATGTTATTGGTGGCAGCGAGGAGGGCGGTCTCTGTTCTGCGGTTGCAGTGGAACTCAGACTGGGAGGCGTGTAGGAGGGAGTTCTCTTCTATGAAGGTAGTCAGCTAGGGGTTTACGAGTCTCTTTGTGACTTTGGCCACAAACCGGAGGAGGGAGATGGGCCAGTAGTTTTTCAGGTCCGTAGGGTCGGCCATTGGTTTTTTGATGAGGGGTTTCACCTCCGCCTGTTTCCAGTCATCTGGGCAGATGCCTGATCTGAAGGAGGTATTGATGGTGCATCCTAGTTCGGGTGTGATGGCAGCGGCGACCCTGTGGAATATGTGCGGTGGGCAGGGGTCCGGTGGGGCTCCTGGGTGGGTTCTCTTCATGGTTATGGTGATGAGTTCAATGGTAGAGGGGTTCTAGGATGTGATGGTAGGCTTATCGGTGGCAGTGGGAGGGGGGTTTTCGTTGTTGGTACACTGAAGTTGTCATAGAGGGCTTTGATCTTCAGATGGAAGTAGGTGCTGAGCTTGTCTCAGAGTTTCTGGCAAGGTGTGACGTCCGTGGATTCACAGGTGGGTTTGGCAAACTGCTGTATGACGTTGAACAATTCCTTGGCATTGGTCATGTTGCTCTGGATTTTGTCTCTTATTAAGGTCTGTTTGGTCTCTCTAATGTGCTGGTGGTATGCCTTCAGGGTGTTCTTGTGATTCCGTGGTTTTCAGGTTCCGCCATGTTTTCTCTAGGTGTCTGCAGGAGCGTCTGGCTTCTTGAAGTTCTGTGGTGAACCTGGTGGCTTTCAGAGGGCGTTGTTTAGCAGGGTAGAGGGGTGCTCGCTTGTCAGCGCAGCAGGAAACCCATCATTGAAATTCCCTGGCTGCGGAGTTGGTGTTGTTCGTGGCTGAAGAAAACACCTAGACAGAACATCAATATAGCTGAAAAGCAAAAATCGGATGCTGCTAAATAACAGCTTATTTTACCAATGTAAAGGCCAATAAGTTTGTATTGATTTTTAACTGATTTTTAGCAAACTGGTTTCATTACTTTAAAAATTGATGATAGGTAATGAGATATTTTGTAGCAATGTTTTTAAGTAACTGTGCTAAATAAAATAAACTTGAAACTCGTGGGGTTTTGACAGAGGGTGGTGCTGAGGTGCTCCTCTGTGACCGTGCTCCAGTTCCATTGTGGTGGGTGTGGGGCGGGGTTGGGCGCAGTGGTGGAGTTGAAGGTGAAGTGGATGCAGTGGTGGTCAGTCCAGAGGCGCTGGGTGGTGTGGCTGAAGCGGATGTTAGTTCCTCCCGCGAAGATGGGGTTGAGGATGTGACCCGCTCTTTGGGTGGAAGTGTTGATGAGCTGCTGCAGTCCTAGGTTGGCAAAGTTGTCGTGGGGTCGGGGTTGTTGCTGTTGTTGAGGTGGACATTCAGGTCCCTGAGTAAAATGTAGTTTGTGGAGGGGATGGCGTGGGGAGTGGCGAGTTCGGCTATGGTGGTTGCGTGGTGAGTGCGCAGTCCTGGCGGTCTGTAGATGAGGGTGCTGCGTTGTGTAGTCCTGGGGCTAGTCTGGATCTGGAAATGGATGTTTTCTGTGTTGGAGTGGGGGTCACTAATGCTGGATGCGGAGAGTTAGAGGGGGGTCTTGTGAGCTATGGCGAGTCCTCCTCCTGGGCGGTGTGGTCAGTCTTTTCTCTGGATCTTATATCCATCAGGGATGGCAGTGGCATTGGTCCATGTTTCTGGGAAGAAAGCGACATCAGGCGAGAGGCTGTTGATCAGGTCCCAGATCTCTACGGTGTATTGGTGCAGGGTATAGGTGGTGCGTCCATTGGGCGTGCATTGGGCATGCTTTTGGTGGTCGCAGGAGCTATGTCGATGGTGAAGGATCTGCTGCAGGGTCTGCACGAGAACTGCCCATGGGTGGTGTTTGGCTAGGATCTTGCTCAGTCGGCATGTCTTCTGGGGCTGAGTGTGTGGAGGGTGGTTAAGTCGTAGCGGTGGTGTCTGGTAGGTACAGGGGTCCTGGCGCTTGTTGTAGTCGGGTCGTGGCTGAACGCAAACGGGCTTGCCTTATTCGCACCTACAGTGCTCCAACGGTGCAACCGTACAGCCACCATTATGAAGGGGAGGGGGGAGGGACGTGCAGCTGAGAGGCGGGAGCAGGGCAGTAGGGGAGGAATCATGCATCAGCGGTGGCGGTAAAAATACAGAAGGGGAACAACAGGTCAATGAGGATTATTACAAAGCACACAGCAGCAGGCACAATCCAAATTAAATTAAGCACACATTTTAAGCACAAAATGCGCAGACCAGCGATAACCGTAATCGGAGTGGCAGGCTTCAAAGGTGATGCAGGGCACAGAGGAGCTCCCGGGGAGAATGAGTTCCTAGGACGGAGGTCTGCAGACTCACACGCATCTTTATAGGGACATTCGCAATTGGCACATTACATTCTGACCAGGGCCCCACATTTAGCTCTAGGGCTTACAAGGAAGCCAAGGAAAGTTTGGATGTAGCATTGCGGTACTCATCTCCATACCATCCTGAGGACAATTCAGTTGTGGAGAGGAAAAACCAAGACTTAAAGCAATCTTCGACAGCTAGAGTATTAGGCCCGGGTGAGAGTTGGGTAAAACATCTGTATGTGGTATAGAGAGCCCAGAACAACATGCCAAGAAGTTCTCTGGGTGGTCAATCCTTATGAGGCCCTATTTGGGACTAGAATGTGGGTACTTGATCTTGATTGTGAAGGCTCAGTGGCATATGAAAAGCCTTTGACATCCTTGATCGTTTGGCTGTTTTACAGGATCTAAATGAATCCAGGACACAAGTAATGTCCACCTGAAGCAGACCGCCACAACGGAGGTCAAATCAGTCACTAATTTTAAAGTAAAACAAAGGTCCTAAGCTTTTAAATCAGGGGTCCCCAAACTACGGCCCCCGGGCCAAATCCGGCCCGTCTAATGAAATGGATTGGCCCTCTTGCCCTCTTGGTGCGTCCGCATCCACACAGGGTTAACAGGGTTATCGAGTTATTAGTTACATGCGCAGACCGAAGCCTGCTTCAACTACTTCACTGGATGGTGTATGCGCGCGTCTTGCGCATGTGACTTGGGCGTATGCACGCGTCTTGCGTCACGCGTTTCTGCGCGTGGAGGGTGCACAGGAAAGAGACTGGTGACAGGCGCGGGGACTGGGAGCGGCGCGGGAGCCTTGTGGGCCGGTGAGTGCTACCGTGGATGGAGCGGGCGGCAGTGGGTCCACGGAATGAGAGAACTAAAATGAGGATCAGCGCGACGGGAGGAAAAATGAAATGCCGCTATTTATGTTATGTCTGACTTCTGAAGAACATGCATACCTATTTGGACACAACAAAGTTAATCGTTACATTTGGCAGCCATAAAGTATATTCCCATCCAGAAAAAAGCACAACGGGTCACAAGAGAATGCTGAAAACACATTTGCCTTCCAAATTCAAATTTCACGTGAAAGCATCAGGATTAATGGTTATAAACTTCCTGTGATGTGATAGGGGTCGAGGAGCATATTAACACAAGTCACGTCCCGTGGTGCCTTAGGAGTGCTTGTGTTTTTGTGTGTTTGCATGATTTACGTCATGTCAGCTACCCCAGGCATTTTTGGTGAACTGAAGTTCCTCCCACACTTTAGATTTGTAAAGTGTCCCCTAGCCAAAATGCCCGAAGCATGCTTTTGTTTGTAGCATAGACAGAGGGTCTACTTTTCTATTGAAATATCGTAGCTCCATCCAAACAGTAATAATAATATAATTTCTAGAGCGCATATCTACTTCATTTGAGGTGTCCCAGCGCTAGTTATTAGCATCTACCCGCCTTCATGTAGTTATTAAACCCTCCTACATGTCTGAACTAAAAAAAACAAGTGTTACGTTATTTTCTAAACAGTTCTTCCGACCGAGCCTGAAAAACTGGTAATGACAGAGCATTCCACAATTTGGGTTATAAGTAGCCAAAGACTTACCGCCCACACATACTTTCCTAAGTCCGGGAAAAATAGCCAACATCTCCCCTACTGATCTGAGGTTGCTCTGGGGTAGATAAGGTCTGACAAACCGTTGCAGTTTCTCCCTCCACTGCAGAAATTTGTTTGTGAAAAGATAATTTTGCATCCACCCAAATGCTGAGATTCGTGGCCTTGGGTTTGGATTCCAGTACAGGACCTAGCTCCTTGGGCCACCATCTTTCCCTTACAGTTCTAACGTGTAGGCCCAGGCTTATGGGGGTTATTGGTAGCAAACGGTGCATTACAGGAGGAAAAAAAGTGACATATGTGCAGGTTACAAAAGCGTACGTACACAGTACAAGTAGACTAGGTATAATACTGCAATAAATGGAGGACACTCAAACACAAGAACAAACGTTACTTAGGCAATGGTGGCACTTGTGCAAGTATTGAAAGCAAAGAAGAGGTAGCAAATAGTTTGTTACAAGAGAAAAGTGACGTGTGCATGTTACAAAAGAGTACCAAACACAGAAGGATAATACTGAAATAAATGTAGTATTGCAGTAATAACTTCAAATAATGTAATAAACCTCCAACACAAGTGTGTGCGGTTTGAAGCCAGCATACATTTACAAGGGCTGCTGTTGTTTCCCCCAATTTGTTAAAAGTATGTGAGATAGTGTTTTTAAAATCACTGTCTTTCCCTGCATTTACTATGTTTACCACAAGTCAGAAGATAGGCGGAGGAGAGGGGGTGAGCGGGGAGGGGTGCTGCAGTGTCAAGGAGGCAGGGGGATGTGGGAGAGGGGAAGGTGTTGTCAGATATCATGGATGTGTATTCTGAATATAGCTTGCCTGGCTTGGGCAAAAGGTTATCTTTTTTGTTCGAGTTGATTTTTTTAGAAATGCGGTCATGGAGTTGTCTGCCTGTGGTGAATTGTATCCATGCCTGACAGTTGTGTGGCCATAGTGTGGAGAGGTCTTTCCATTCAGAAAGACAGAGTGAGTTTGTGATCACTTGACACAAGTCTATCCCAAAGAAGTCCACGTAAATGAAATCTGTGCAGGAGAATTGGCTATTGACATTTCTGCAAAGAGACTGTGGCGTGTTTAAAGGATTTAATATCTGCAAAAAAAATAATAATTCCCCGGCCCCTCATCACAGATAGGAAAGTTGATGTGGGCCCCGCCGAAAAAAGTTTGGGGACCACTGTTTTAGATGCATAACAGAATAATAAGCACAGGCTTAGAATAAGAACTTTGTTTCTTTTTCCTCCAGTGTCCAGCCTGACAAGGGGGTATTTATTTCAAAAGATTGGTGAAAGTATACAGAGTCTAAGAGTGGAACAAACCACAAATTGATAACTGGGCACAAGCCTGTACCAAGACTATCCAGACTATTAAATAATGAAGCCGACCTTGAATTCTTTTAGCATCAAAAATACGCCTAACTTCATATTCTAGATGTCCATCAATGGGAATGGGTGGAGGTGGGGGTTCTTGTTTCAGGATTGTGAATTTTCAAAAGAGAGACATGAAAGGTGGGATGTACAGGGTATTTAGGGAGTAAATCCAATTGAACTGTAACAGGGTTTATGAGTTTATATATTAAAAATGGTCCAATATAACATGGATGTACATTTTTTGGGCCTACAATATTAAGGTTCTTAGTGGATAACCAGACCTTCTCTACAATGTTGTAACTTAAAGCCGGATTTCTATGTTTATCTGCTTGTTTTTTAATTAAAGTCTTATATTTATTTAAATATGTTTTGGCTTTTTCTTGAATGTCCAATTAGTTTTGCAAACAATCAGTGACTGCAGGTATAAGGGAAGACTCTACAGAAATTGGCAACGCCTTGGGATGATATCCATTTAAGAAGTAAAACAGGGTACAATGTGTTGCAGAATGAACACTGTTTATAAATTAACTCCGCTAATGTCAAGGCCTTATCCCATTCACTAGTAATGTCAGTCAATAGGCAATGTAAGGTCTGAAGTTGTGTCTGATTTTCCTTTTCCGTTTGCCCATCCGTTTCTAGATAGAAGGCTGTAGATACGTCTATTTCCATTTTTAGGTTTTTACAGAGTTCTTTCCAAAACCTAGACATGAACTGACTACCCAGATCGAAAATAATATTAGATGGCAGACCATGCAAACGGACACTATTAGTCATAAAAACGTTACTAAATTCTACTGCAGTTGGTATCTTATGCAGTGGAAAGAGATTTGCCATTTTTGACAGATAATCTACAACCACACGGATGGTGGTGTACCCTTTGGCTACTGATAAATTAGTAATAAAGTTTACACTAATAGAATGCCACGGGCTTGGGGGAGTAGATAAAGGTTGTAATAACCCTGCTGGTGCTTTATGTAAAGATTTATTTCTGGCACAAATGGGACAAGATTCTACGTAGTTTTGAACATCGTTAGACTAGGAGGACCACCAAAATTGTTTTTTACAATTATCTACGGTCTTTTGATATCCGGGATGACCTGCTAAGAATGAATCATGATTCCATGTCAACACTTTATTTTGCAATTAATTAGTGGGTACAAATAAAAGACTATCATGGTAGAATACATCGTCCTGAATTGTGTTTTTGTTGGATTTGCTAACCATTCCTGAATATTTAACTGAATGTGTTCTTCTCGTATCAAAGTCATCAAGCTTTGTTGTACAATAGGTGCTACAATTTTGTGAGGAGGAATAATTGGAGGGCTTTTCCTTAAGTCAGCTGTATGCCCATAATGTAACAGAATATCTGATTGGATTATTTTTGGGCCTGGCCTGTAATGCAATGACAAAGTCAAATGCGCTAAAGAAATTTAACAATCGCATTTGACGAGGTGTAAGTGCCTTGACCGAACTGAAGAATTGCAAATTCCTGTGATCACAAAAAATGGTCACAGGATATCGAGTATCCATTAAATGACGTCACCACTCTGTAAAGACTAATTTAATTGCTGGTTGCTCCCTCTTAGCCACCGTATAGTTCTTCTGAGCTGGAAGTAATTTTTTAGATAAAATCGTGACAGGATGTAATTGCCCATCCTGTGCATCCCTCTGGGGGAGAACTCATCCCACTGCAACCTGTGATGCATCCGCCTCCACAAAAAAGGAGAGCTCAGGATCAGGATGCTTCAGTAACGGTGCTAAAGTAAAACTTTCCTTCAATCTGGTAAAAGCTTGAGCTGCCTTGTCTCTCCAAGAAGAAGCCTGTCCTTTTTTCAACAGTTTAGTGATAGGCACATCTGTTTCTAAAAACTGAGGGATAAAACGCCTGTAAAAGTTAGTGAATCCCAACACTTTTCGTACTTCCTGAACAGATATCGGTTCTGGCCAATCCAATACAGCACTCACTTTCTTTGGCTCCATCATTATGCCAGCTGTTGAGAAATAATGCCCTAAAAATTCTACAGTGTCAGTATTAAATAAGCACTTTTCCAATTTCGCAAGGAGGTGGTTTTCTTGTAATTTGTTCAACACCGCCTTTACTTGTTGCACAAGTTTATTTATTTATTTAAACTTTTACCGCGCACAGCTACCCACAGTGGGTTTCCCGGCGCTAGTTCTTCTTTATATTTTTAATAAATGAGAATATCATCTATGTACACTATTACACAGATGTCAAGAAACTTGCTAAGGACCTCATTAATAAAATATTGAAAGGCCGCAGGGGCATTACACAGACCAAAGGGCATGACAATGCATTGAAATAAACCAAATTTGGTTCTAAATGCTGTCTTCCACTCATCATGCTCTTTCACCTGTATAAGATGATAAGCCCCTTGAGGGTTCAATTTAGTGTACACATTGGAATGACGCAGCTGGGCAAGTAAGACTGGGATCAATGGTAACGGATACTTATTTTTAATAGTGGCTATATTCAACCCGCGATAGTCAATGCACACTCTTTAGCCACCATCCCGTTTGGGACGAAAAATAGTGGGGAAGAGACGGGGGCTTAGAATGTCGGATAAAGCCTGAGGCCAATAGATCATTTAAATAACTTCATAGGTATTGTGTTTTTTCCTCAGAACGAGCGTACACTCTACTACTGTGAAGAGGAGCTCCTGGGATTAAATCTGTACAACAATTGTATGATCTATGTGGGGGTAGAGTAGTAGGTTTTACAGGGTCAAAAATGTCTTTAAACTCCTGATATTCATTAGGTATAGTAGGCGATGGTGTTGTGGTGGTGGCGCAATGTAACATCTTCATGGAATCAATGAGTGCTTCCTGGTAACAATGTGACAGGCAATAGAAAGAGTCTAAAGTCACTGTTCTTAAATCCCAATTAATTTTAGGGTTGTGCACCATCAACCATGGACTCCTGAAATAAGTCCAAAGGTGGGTGTGTCTATGAGGTCAAAGCTTATTATATGTGTGGCCATTCTGACAGACCCTAGTGATGGAACGAGTCTGATTGACACTAATCCAGATGACAATGCAGAACTGTCAACAGCACAAACTGGTTCTGGTTGTGCCTTAGACACTGAGGGAATATGCACTTTTTGTGCAAAACAGATAGCAAGGAAGTTTCCTGTCACTCAAGAGTCTCAAAGAACTGGAACTTAATGTCTGATTTGTGTACTTAAATCAATGTCACCTGAATGATGAAATGTCTGGGTATAAGAGCTACTGTGTTGGCTACATGTTGGAAGATCGGTGAAACTGTGTCTCTCGTCAAGGCGACCTCCGTTCCTGAGGAGCTCTTTAGTTTTCCTGCTCTGTATTAATGGAAGCTATGGCATTAATCTTTGTAGGTACTTTTGTTTTAAAAGAGCAATCTCTGGCAAAATGTCTAGACCAACCGCAATATAAGCTTAGATTTAATTTACATCTCCAATCCTTTTCTTCTACAGATAATGGTCCCTTGATCCCGCCTATCTGCATCGGTTCTGGTTCTCGTAATTTGCTTTCAACATCTTTCTTGTCATTCTTAACCACAAACAATCCAGTATCTATTTTAGATCTTTCCCCTTTTCATTCTCCAAAGCGATGATCAAGTGTTACCACTAAATCCATGGAGTTTGAATAATCTTCTGGCAATTCACAGGGATGAAGACTCTGACACCGGAACCCATGACACTAACTCCGTCACTGGCCCACAGAGTGCATGACAATCAAAGTCCTGCATCACAGTCCCAAAAGTAGATTTACTGCCTGTTATCCATCTCTTGCTTCACAGCGAGGTGGGCAGCCAGCCTGAAACAGACAGCCCAGCCCAGACTTAGATACATTGATTTACTTAGAGATACGATTATATCTCTAAGTAATTTAATATGTTGGTATGTAAATTTGTAGGAACTTTAGAGGGGCGTCTCCCCACAGCCCTAATGACGGAACCACCCCTGTCCTGTTGCCTCTCTCATTTGATAAAGTTCTATGGCATCTCCCTTTAAATGTTTAGAATGCAGTGGATGTAAACTTTAGTGATCGTATATTTCCTCTGACTGTCCTACACTTTTGTCCTCTGGAAGTGCTAGGTTATTTATTCCAAGGAAGTTCTTGGTTTCAAAATGTTTATAGTGTATGGCATTTTGTAACAAGCATGAAATAACATTTTGTATTTTACTTTTGTAGGAATTATTAACTAACAAAACTAAAGGATCGTCTAATTCCTATAATAGTTTGAAATGGATGTAAGGTTTAAATGAAGATACTTTTGCATTCATTCAAATGTGGAGGCATAAAGTTATGGTTAAGTTTTCCAAGGCAATACCAGCATACCATTTGATCAGAACAAACATCATATATTTGATTAACAATAAGATACATTGCGAGTTGTCTCCAAGCTACTCTAGCTTCTTTTTCTGTTTTCTAAAGTAAAGCAATATATTTTATTTGTTTTCTACAATATATGCATCAGCTGCAAATGCAGACGTTACGGGTAATTTCTGTAATGATTTCATAAAGTACCAAAATATCACAATTAAACTGTGTCACATATCAGTGAAGATTTGATCCTCACACTCACTACTAAAGTATTTTGATTCAATATAGTGTATAATAGATAGGATTTTCTATGCATTACAGTGTAATAGAGCATCATTAATTTCCTCCAATTTTATAGCAGGCCGTTTTACAAAATATAGAGTTTGTACAAGTGTTTGCATGGTTGAATGATACATATATATATTTTTATTGTAATGAAAAGTGAAGTTACACATATTATTTTTAAGGCAGCCTAAACTATGCCCCTGCATCTGTTTAACATTGTGAAATGTACAGTTATCCATTGTTTGTAAAATTTTGATTTTGCACTCAATATGTTTTCTTTTAAAGTGGTAATAAAGTTCAGTAGTATTTCCATACAGTTTGTTGTATATTTGCGTATAGATGTGCTATTCCATTGGTAAACAGGATGTTTACTTCTTTATTCATGATCATCCTCTTGTGAGTGCTCCTTAACATTGGTCATTGTTTTCTCTAAGCCAACCACAGATCCATACATAACTTCATAGCAAGGTCCTTGATTATTTACACCTAGAAGCCAATGTGTATGTGTATGGTAACTTCCTTTATGAAATATGGTTCACTACTGCACATAT
This sequence comes from Lissotriton vulgaris, assembly GCF_964263255.1. Taxonomy (NCBI): domain Eukaryota; kingdom Metazoa; phylum Chordata; class Amphibia; order Caudata; family Salamandridae; genus Lissotriton; species Lissotriton vulgaris. The sequence continues at coordinate 951,290,470 of NC_141691.1, forward strand.
ATCTCCAGAAGACTCCAAATATATTTGAGAAATTAAAGTGATTCAATTGCTTTCCCTAAACTAGGTAGTTTAAAATGTAAAATTAAGTGTATCAGTGTTTTGAGGCGAGTCATTTCTAAAATAAAAACTTTCCATTTAACTGCAAAGGCTTTCTTCACAATAGACTGAACATATATTTAATGTCAGTTTAATAGTTTGGTGTTTTTTTTAAGAAAGATGAGTTTGTAGTACATTTCCCAGTACTAAGTTTTTAAACTGTTTAAATATAATGATTCTCATAGTCTCCCTCCTTGAAAGAAAGAAGAATTAACCTGTGTACAATAGATGCACGTTCTCTATATACAGTAGCATCTTTGGATAATGTTTTACATACGCAATCATATTCTGAGAGTAAACATTTGATATTAGTCTCCCATTCTTCTTATTACATTGACCTTTGGAAGGTGTGCCTATATATTCTCCTATACAGTTGCAGTATAATTTCCTTTTCCTTTTTATAATGTATTGTTCGTAAGGCATCCAAGTAACTTTAGATCAACCTGCACCGAAAATAATTAAAAAAGGAAACTTGTATATTACTAAGAAAGTGCAATGAAGTGTGATGTACACATTTATGTAGATGTAGCATTGGTTTAATAATAAATATGTCAGTGTCTTCTATTTTGCATTTGATGCAAATAAACTGCACTTTTACTCCCCCAATAACATAACAGTTACAATCAAATAAGTCTATCTGTAGTCATTTATCCAGGTACAGCTGTAATACAAAGCATTATTGTTGTATGCTAATAGCCTACTGGTAAATAATAGCATGCAATTGGTATAAGTGTTACATACACATTAATAAAAAGAAATCATATAATTGGATAATTTTTTCATGTGACCTAAAGTTAGTTTGACTTATAGAATAATTTACAATGAATCATAAAGTACATCTCAAATAATTTGTGTGCTAGATTTGTAATACTATATTCTAATGGTTCATTTGGCCCTATAACCTGATTTTCTAGTGAAATAGCTGTATGTGCACAGTAGTATTTTAAAAGTTGACAGTCTTTTAGAGGTGAATGGGCTTCAGTTGTTCTGGTTGGGCTATATTAGTAGCCCAGTGCAATATTAAACCAATCAACATGCTTCCTACATGACTACAATATGTACAATATGTTAAAAACAACATAATTCGCACATCTATAGGCCGGTAGATATAACCTTCACTTTAGTACATTTACTAGCTGCTTATTGAAGATATTTGATTGTGCTGCAAGAAGATGGTTCACTTGTGAATAATTGGGCACAGGTATATTTTTGGGACTTAAGAGTATCCCAAAAGAAGAGGCATGGAGCGTAATGTAGGTATAGCAAATGTTGAAACCAAATGGGTGGCTAAAAGAGGTTTAAGGTGGACTAACACCCTACCTCTTATTTCATTACTTACTAATTTCGACCATCCCCATTTTATGATTATTCACTGTAGAAGCATTCATATGGGTCACCTCAAAAGTGTTCAAACAAGTGATATGAAAGCAACTTTTGCAGCTCTAAAAAGTTTATTTTCTCACATCCATTTTGTGTATTCAAATATATGTCAAAGGATACAATGGAAATGCAATGTGCAAAATGCTGCAATGTAAGCGAAAACGCACAGACTAATCAACAAACAGAGTCTGCATTCCAAAAAGATCACAACTTGCCCTCCATGTGTCACTTGAACAATATGTTTTCAAATACTTCCCTTTATAATACTGATGGTGTCTATTTCACTACAACTGGCAATGGCATCTTCATTAATAACATTTGCCAACTCCTACTACAACATATCTGAATTTGAAATAATGAGTTATCGTAAAGGGCTCCTTCAGGAGGCTACCTAATTGGAGAATTTATATATAGTGTGGATTAAAACTACAAAGCCCAGCATACATTGAGAGTGACAATCCAATGGACGGCACACCGGAGGCCGAGGGTACTTAATGGAGAAGCATGCAGGGGCTTGTGCGGATGCACGTGACTCATCAACTGCTCACTTTTGGCCTCGGAAGAAGATGAAGTGAGTTCATCGAAACGCGTCAGCCAGGAAAACAAAAGTAAGGAAGGGGAATCTGCATGATTTGCATTATAAACATTATAAAGGAATGTTTTCTCACCATATATATATATATATATATATATATATATATATATATATATATATATATATATATATATATATATATATATATATATATATATATATATATATATATATATATACATATATATATACATACATACATACATACATACATATATGTCGCCAGTAGGTATATATAGTTAGGATTTTTTCCCTATGGGATTTTTGAAAATTCTATGTCTAATAACTTTGGCGTTTGTGGACGGAATTGGCTGAAATTTTCAGGAAAATGGCACATTTTGTTTCTGAGCAGCCCCTGAAAATTTGGGGGGGGTTTGGCAAGGGGGGGCCGAGAAAAAAGGGGGGTCCCAAAACGCGTTTTTCCCATGTTAATTTCCATAGGGCGGTTGGCCTCACTTTTAGCTCGAACGGCTGAATGGATTTGCACGAAACTTGGCAAAATTGTAGGGACTGTTAGCCCGATGTGCCTTTGCTAGGTCTCAATATATGTGCTCCAGTGGATTTTGAGAAATTAACGTTCAAAACAAGATATATATCTGTAACAGCGCTCCGGGCTGCGCTCCGGTCCGCTTACTTTTCGCGAAACGGAACTTTGCGATGCGAATCTGATTGGCTCCCCGGTGTCTGTCAACATTCTAAACAGTCCGGAGCGGCCGCCATCTTGTCTCTCGGTAGGATCGAGAGACAAGAGGAGGCCAAAACAAACGGGGAAATGAAGGAAAGGGGGCAAGGTAGACCCCTTCTGACCCCCTAGGATTGATGAGGGGGATATTATAGAGCCACGCGGGGCCCAAAAAAAAAAAAACATTCCGATTTTTTCGCCGTAGAGACGCGTCTTGGTACGAACCGGGCAGCTAACCGGGCAGCTATCCGGGAAGCTAACCGGCAGTGTAACGGGAGTCTGAGGAGTAGCTGATTGGCTGTCAACATTGTAAACAGGCCGGAGCGGCAGCCATCTTGTCTCTCGGTAGGATCGAGAGACAAGAGGAGGCCAAAACAAAGGGGGAAATGAAAGAAGAGGGCAAGGTAGACCCCTTCTGACCCCCTAGGATTGATGAGGGGGATATTATAAAGCCACGCGGGGCCAAAAAAAAAAAAATCCGATTTTTTCGCCGTAGAGACACGTCTTGGTACGCGAACCGGGCAGCTAACCGGGCAGCTAACCGGGAAGCTAACCGGCAGTGTAACGGGAGTCTGAGAAGAAGCTGATTGGCTGTTATCATTGTAAACAGTCTGGAGCGGCCGCCATCTTGTCTCTCTGTGGGATCGAGAGACAAGAGGTGGAAAAAAAAAGGTGTAAATGAATGAAAAGGGTAAGGCAGACCCCTCCTGATCCCCTAGGATTGATGAGGGGGCTATTAAAGTTCCCTGCGGGGCAAAAGAAAAAAAAATTGCGATTTTTCGCGGTAAAGGTGCTTCCTGGTACGTTAACCGGGCAGCTAACTGGCAGCGTAACGGGAGTCCGACATATTGTGTTTTTTGAACGTTTGTGATATGTGCACGTGTGGATTTTGTCTAATTAAGGTTAAAAAAATATATATATATCTTTAAGCGTGTTCTGGCGCGCTTACGTTTTGGGTTTGGTTTGCGCTGCAGAGACGATACATCACGGTTATGCGATGCATCATGAGGCGTCTCACGGGCTACGTGATACGTCACTTAATAAAGAATATATTTTACAGCTATAGATATTAGCTTTTAAAAAACCAATGAAATTCACAGAAAAAACCATAGGTTATAGACCATATATAGTTAGGAATTTGCATTTACAAAACCTTGAAAATTCAATGAAAAAACCATAGGTTATAGACCATATATAGTTAGGGATTAGCATTTAAAAAACCTTATTTTATTTGCACAAAACCATTGAAATTCCATATATAGTTAGTTGCACTAACTATATATCGCGCACCCGCAATCCACTGCTGATGATGTCACATATTACATCATTCATGACATGGTCAGTGACATCACTGATGACATCACTGATGACATCTCAAATGACATCACTGATGACATCTCAAATGACATCACCGATGACATCACTGATGACAACATCAGTTGTCTTACATATTGAAGAATGAGTGGATGTATAAGTGTCTGGATGAAGGATTTAGTAGGTGCATGACTGACTGTATGAGTGAGTGATTAAATGTGTCTCACTGAGTGCATGGATTAGTGACTAAACTGTCCTAATTTGTGCATCATTATGTCTGTTGTTCTGTAAACTGTTGCATGTGTTGATAAGTAGCTATATGAGTAACTATATGGGTTATTGATTGGTTGCCCAAGTATTTGTATGGGAGACTGAGTGTGTGTGTGGGTGGCTGGGAGGTGTATGACTCTGTGCATAGATGTGTGAGCAGTTGATTCACTAGATGTATGGTTTCAAAAGTGCATGTAAAAACAGCTGTATGGGCGGTTGACTGTGTGCATGAGTGTATTGGTGAGTGAATGGATATCTCAGTGCTACATGTCAAAGTAAGTACATATGTAAAACACAGTACATGTGAGAGTTGACATATATAAATAACTGCATAAGAGCCAGTGAATGTGTGAGTGGCTGTATGGATCATTGTGAACTTGTATCAGGGATTGTATAAGAGAGTAAATATGTGTTAGTATATGTTTGAATAAGTAAAGTTTGTATAACTGTATAGTTGAGGAAATGGAGGTGTGATTGATTCTTTGCATGACTGACTAGGTGTGTGAGTAACTCCATGGATGAGTGACCGTCTGTGAGTGTCTGTTTACACTGATTGTATCTAAGGTTATATTAGAGTCTGAAGAGGTTCATCGTATTATCACATGAATGATATCATCAGTGATGTGATCAGTAATGTCAAATGAGATGTCATCAGTGATGTCATTTGAGATGTCATCAGTGATGTCATTTGAGATGTCATCAGTGATGTCATCAGTGATGTCACTGACCATGTCATGAATGATGTAATATGTGACATCATCAGCAGTGGATTGCGGGTGCGCGATATATAGTTAGTGCAACTAACTATATATGGAATTTCAATGGTTTTGTGCAAATAAAATAAGGTTTTTTAAATGCTAATCCCTAACTATATATGGTCTATAACCTATGGTTTTTTCATTGAATATATATATATATATATATATATTCACTGAAAAAACCATAGGTTTGACACCAGTTATAGTTAGCTGGAAATTTTACTGACATAAAACCATTGAAATTCCCACGTTATAGTTAGTTGGACTCACTATAACTTGCGCGCCTGCAATGCACTGCTGATGACGTCACATATTATATCACTCATGACATGGTCAGTGACATCACTCATGACATCACTGATGACACCATCCAGAGAAAGTGTGTCTTTCTGAAAAATAAATATGTTTTATATATGTATATGTAAAGGTCGATTGAAGAATAAATGTTTGAATAAGTGTCTTAATGGATGTTTTTTTTAAAAAAAAATGATTGGTTAACTGGCTTATTAGGTGTATCTTAGTGAATACATATATTAGCGAGTAACTTTTAAATATTGAAATATATGTATCAGTGTTTCACTTTGTGTATAAGTGGCTGCATGGGTTGGTGACTGACTCACTGTTTGTATGTGTTTTGAATACAGCATATGTGCAGAACTGTATGGGTGGATGAGTGTGTATATGTGTGTGTTACTGAGTGAATGGCTGTCTCACTAGTGTCTTTATCAGTAACAAGATATGTTTTAATCTAGTATATGTGAGTATGGATATATATAAGTGAGTATATGTGAGAGTGACAGATTGTAAGAGTTCCTGTTTAAATAAGTATGTGTTTCTATAAGTGATTGTTTAAGAGAGGAAGTATGTGTAAGTTTCCTTAGAAGTAAGGTGGTAGTGTGTGTAAAGTTCTATATGCAAATAAATGGATGTTCAATACTTTATTTGCATGTGTGAGTAACTTTTGGATGACTGTCAGTGTGTAACAGGATGTATAGGTGTATCACTACATATGATGAGTGAGTATATGTATGAGTGACTATATAGAAGTGTTGGTGAATGAGTAGATGTGTATATAGATGGTGGAATTACTGAATTGGTTGTTGTAACTGGTATGGGTATCTCCATTTTTTTGAAAATGTTAGTTTCTATTTTTGAATATGTGTTTCAAGGGTTACATTACACTAAAAGGAGGTCTGTCATTCTGTCACAAGGATGGTGTCATCAGTGATGTCATGAGTGATGTCACTGACCATGTCATGAGTGATGTAATATGTGACGTTATCAGCAGTGCATTGCAGGCGCACAAGTTATAGTGAGTCCAACTAACTATAACGTGAGAATTTCAATGGTTTTATATCACTAAAATTTCCAGCTAACTATAACTGGTGTCAAACCTATGGTTTTTTTCAGTGAATTTAATAGGTTTTTTAAATGCTAATTCCTAACTATAACTGGTGTGAAACCTGTTTTTTTCAGTGAATTTCATAGGTTTTTAAAATGCTAATTCCTTTCTACATTGAGTTTGTAACCTACAATTTTTTTTAATATGCTGTTTTGTGTGAGTATTAATTAGTATTATTTTTTTTAATAATAATATTTCATTTATTTATTTATTTATTTTTACTTTTTTTTTGTGGCGCTCTGGGTCCGCACACCTGTAAGCTCTCCGGAGAGCGCACCCAGAGCACTACTTGCGTTCGTGTAAAAAAATATGAATGAAAACTAAATAATAACGCAAGACATTTAGTACCATACATATAAAAGCATTTTATTTTGAATAAGGAAATGAAAATAATTTTGCATTTCCGTGAAACTATCAAAATGTCACTTCGGCGTGCTGCGTAAGCGCCCCCGGAAGCGCCCTTACTTTCGCGCCGCATATGCGCCCCCGGAAGCGCCTACGTTCGCACCACGTATGCGCCCCCGGAAGTGCCTACGTTCCGGCCGCGTATGCGCCCCCGGAAGCGCAGCGTCAGCTCGTCAAGTCATGTGACCTTAAAATAACACTTATCATTAGTTGCTAACAGTTTATTTTACAAAGAATGAAATCCCCACCCATTTCCTTCACTTCTTCTTTCACTTTTGTGACTGAAAGACCTGCCTTTTTTCTCTTCGATCTTGCTTGGTTAATCATGGCTGCCAGACCATCCAGCAGTGAAGATGAGCCTGAATTCATCGATGAAGAGCCTCCTCAGCCAAAGGTGAAAGAGCATTTCATCTGGAATTTTTTTTCCATACCAGATGACCAGAAAAAGGTGAATGCTCCAAAAGTGGAGTGCAGGATCTGCCATACAGTCCTGTCACAGGGTGACCCCAAAAAAATATATTCTTTTGGGAACTCCACAATGCTTCGCCATGTGGAGAGGAAGCACCCCCAGAATTTTGCCTGGAAAAGTGTCAGGGCTCTGGCACAAGAGGTTCCCAGTGATGGGGCCTCTACATCCACCGGAGGAGCAACTACTTCTGTGAGTGGGGGATCGTAGGAGCTGGTTCCAAACATTCAGCCTGCATTCAACAAAGGTGTCCTCACTGGTGGGAGGAGCCAAGATGGCGACCGGGTCGGACGTGTAGTCCCTCGGCACCGAGGACCATCTCCTTCTTCGTGACTATCCTGCCGGCGATCCTGCGTTGAGAAGGCACATTGCGGTAGCTGTCCTGCTCCGACGGCCCGCGGGGAAATCCTGAAGCTCACGCCTCTTTGCAATCTGGAGAAATGTTCGACTGAAGTTTGAGGCCCGCAACGGCCCTGAGACCGGGGCCTCGAGTGGACACCTGAGCCGGCTGCGGAGCGAACAACACCGGGCATCAGCAGCTGTGCTGAACCGGTCGGACCATTTGTGGAAGTCGCGGCCGAATCTGAACCGCCCGCCCCACTGGACTAAAGGGACAGAGTTGATTGTGCCTGGCGCCTGTATCTGGAGGGATTTTGTGACTGCGGGCTGCCGAGTGACTGCCTGAGTGCTGCCCCGCTACCAGCGGGAGGTTCCCGAATTATCCACCCCACTGATCACAAACAGGGCGGCTGGTTTACGGGACAATGCCTACGGCCGCATCTTGGGTCTGTTTACCGCTCTTCTCCAAAGCGTAGACCTAATGCTTACTGTGAGCAGCCTGCCCCGACCTGGAGGGCTTCCATTTGAGACCGCGAAGTGCATAATGGCGTACAACCTTGAGGAGCCAGGGCCATGGAGTGGTCACGGACGTGTGGTGCAAGGGGGCATGAGTGGAAGGGAGCGAGGATGTGATCAGGGCTACGGCGATCTATTGGCGGCTATTATCTCCCTTCATCACGAAATGGTGTACTCTGTGCAAACCCTGATCAGCAAGGTTGACGATATAATGATTGCACAGGGGTGCTCGACAATGGCGGACTCACCGGACCACAGTGGTACTTCTCGCCCCGCGTCTGTCTATTACAAGATGGCGGCCTCGCGCAATAGTGACGGCTTTGGGACTCCAGGTTCCGAGGCTGCTTTTGCAGCGGACGATGTCTGCCCGGACCGAAATACGACCCACGGATTGCCATCACGACGGGAGTCTTCTCCCCACGTCTTGCCCCCTGATACCCGGGGATCGCTCCAGAAGGGGCTGGACATCGAGACTTTCCTCCCTGGCTCGGCTTTGCTTTATACTACGAGGGTTGTGTACTCCTGGCTCAGCATGGGAACGTTGGACTCCAGTGTTCTTGATCTGGTTGAGTGTTTGAAGCAAAGTGCCCCTTTTGGACTACTGTTCACGCTTCTCTGGGTTACTTTTGTTAGCAGTGGAGGGAGAGTGAAGACGGGACAGGGATGAACGCTTCTTATCGCTGACTAATGGTTTCCTCGCTGCAGACCGAATTGGATGTGGGGTGTGTTGATTTCTTGGATAACGCAATGTGCCGACTTTGTGCTTTTTACATTGTATGCTAGTAATGCTGTATTTTTCACTGGACAATACATCCTGAGCAAATATTGAACTATGGGAGGAGGATGCCGGGGGACTGGTGGCGGGCTCCTCCTCCGCTTTTCTTTACTCATTATAGTTATAGGTTAGAACCCTTTTCTTACTTTCTATATTTCGGGACTCCTTTTTAGTGGGGCGACAGGCACACTGCTAGGGGGGGTAGGCCGTACCCAGCTGCAGGGGTGCAGGGTGGGGGGTGGGAGGTGGGGTTTTTGTTTACTTCTTTTTTGTTCTATGGGCCTTCTATTCTTTTTCTTTTTTCTTCTGGGTTTAAACGTTTTACTTCAATGTGGAAAGTGGTGGTTCTGGTACTTTTAGTGCACTATATGTATGTCTCTCCTGATCCTCTCATGCCGGAACCATTGTGCTGCTTTATGACATCCTGCCACCGTTTATCCTTCAGAACTTATCTTTGAAAACTAGACCTCAGTACCTTTGTAATAGATCCTTCGCGCATTGCCTTATTGCTGTGTGATACCTTTGGGAGCCTTCGGGCGTTTTGTCTTGGCTATGTGTACGATGCATTATCAATGAAGGTCTTCCAAAAATTAAAAAAAAAAAAAAAACAAAGGTGTCCTGAAATGCAGGTACTGCGATCAACTACTTACCTTTGGGGAGCAAAGTGTCCTGCTCATGGTTCGAGCATTGGAGAACCATCGCTGCCGTTCCCAGCCCTAATTTTTTTGTTTTTTTTTTGCTCCTGTTGAGCAGTTTCCATTCCCTGTTTTTGTTTCTGTTCTAAAAAAAGAAAAAAGAAGAAAAAAAAGTTCTTTTCAGAACTACCTCCAATTCTCATCAAAGAGCTATATTCTTAAAAAAATGAAAAAGAGTAAGTGAAGTGGAGTGCATTGATAATGGATAGGAAAATGATTAAGAAAGAACAGAAAGGTATGGGAGGAGAAAGGAAGTGAAGTAGGGGGACTGAAAGAAGGTGAGTGTTGGGAAGGAAAGTAAAGAGAAGGAGAGTGAACATGGGGAATGTGGATATTCAAAGAAAATGTTGAAAAGGAACTGGGGTGTGGAAGGGTAAGAAAAGATGCATTGCTGGAGTTGCATCATTTTTGGGACACACTCCAGCAATGCATCACTTTTGTGCTTACAGATACATCTGAAATACTGACGTATCTGTATGTATGCAAAAGGGACGTATTGACGCAAAAAAGGGTCGTAGAGGTGACGCAGTGAAATCTATGAGATGTCAGTGCGTCACTTTTATGACGCTGTTGCGTCCAAATCTTGCGCCTGTATCACAGCAGGCGTAAGACTGATGCAGGCCCTTTCACATGGAGCCTGGCCCCATGTGAAAGGATGCATTGCTGGAGCGCTTACAGATACTAGTCAAATACTGACGTATCTGTAAGTACTTGCGACATAATACGTCATATATTTGATATGGCGCATGACTAGAAGACTGAAGGCCTCATTTATGAGGCCATGCGTCACTTTAACGCCACTGGTGCATCACTTTTTGTGACGCACCAGTGCTGTAAAAAATGCACCTTATTCAGTCATATTTTCAAAGTGACGCATCTAGGTAGATGCGTCACTTTGTAAGCCCCTGCACCACATTATACCTACGTCAGGTGTAATGTATGCAAAAGGGACGTATTGACGCAAGAAAGGGTCGTAGAGGTGACGCAGTGAAATCTATGAGATATCACTGCATCACTTTTATGACGCTGTTGCGTCCAAATCTTGCGCCTGTTTCACAGCAGGCGTAAGACTGATGCAGGCCCTTTCACATGGGGCCTGGCCCCATGTGAAAGGATGCATTGCTGGAGTTGCATAATTTTTGTGACACACTCCAGCAAAGCATCAGTTTTGCGCTTACAGATACGTCTGAAATACTGACGTATCTGTAAGTACTTGCGACATAATACGTCATATATTTAATATGACGCATGACTAGAAGACTGAAGGCCTCATTTATGAGGCCATGCGTCACTTTAACGCCACCGGTGCGTCAGTTTTTGTGACGCACCAGTGCTGTAAAAAATGCACCCTATTCAGTCATATTTACAAAGTGATGCATCTAGGTAGATGCGTCACTTTGTAAGCTCCTGCACCACATTATACCTACGTCAGTGATTTGTCAAGGGGGGGCCGAGAAAAAAGGGGGGTCTCAAAACGTGTTTTCCCCATGCAATTTTCCATACCATTGACTTGCCCCTAAAATTGTTTTTTGAATAACACAGCGCAGATCCTTTGTACAAGCATTCAATTTCACTACTGCAACCTCACTGTTTCACAAAATACAAATCCTCTATCTTGCAAATGTTGTTAGCAAGCATTATCAAAAAGCAAGACACAAACCAACAGCAAAGAAACTCAGGGCCTTATTTATGAAGGCCTTGCCCCACCGGTGCGTCACTTTTTTCCCATGTTAAAAGTGACGCACCGGCGGCACAAGGCAATCATAAATAAGGCCCACATGTAAATACCATTGATTTGCCTCCAAAATCGTTTTTTGAATAACATTTTAGAAGTACAGCGCAGGTCTTATGTACAAGCATTCAATTTCACTACTGAAACCTCACAGTTTCACAAAATACAAATCCTCTATCTTGCAAATGTTGATAGCAAGCATTATCAAAAAGCAAGACACAAACCAACAGCAAAGAAACTCAGGGCCTTATTTATGAAGGCCCTGCGCCACCGGTGCGTCACTTTTTTCCCATGTTAAAAGTGACGCACCGGCGGCACAAGGCAATCATAAATAAGGCCCAAATATAAATGCCATTGATTGCCACCAAAATCGTTTTTGGAATAACATTTTAGAAACACAGCACAGGTCCTATGTACAAGCATTCAATTTCACTACTCAAACCTCACTGTTTCACAAAATACAAATCCTCTATCTTGCAAATCTTGATAGCAAGCATTATCAAAAAGCAAGACACAAACCAACAGCAAAGAAACTCAGAGCCTTATTTATGACGGCCTTGCGCGACCGGTGCGTCACTTTTTTCCCATGTTAAAAGTGACGCTCCGGCAACACAAGGCAATCATAAATAAGACCCACATGTAAATACCATTGATTTGCCCCTAAAATCGTTTTTTTAATAACATTTTACAAACACAGGCAGGTCCTATGTACAAGCATTCAATTTCACTACTGAAACCTCAGTTTCAAAAAATACAAATCCTCTATCTTGCAAATCTAGATAGCAAGCATTATCAAAAAGCAAGACACAAACCAACAGCAAAGAAACTCAGGGCCTTATTTATGAAGGCCTTGCACCACCGGTGCGTCACTTTTTCCCCAAGTTAAAAGTGACGCACCGGCGGCACAAGGCAATCATAAATAAGGCCCAAATGTAAATACCATTGATTTGCCCCCAAAATCGTTTTTGGAATAACATTTTAGAAACACAGCGCAGGTCCTATGTACAAGTATTCAATTTCACTACTGAAACCTCACTGTTTCACAAAATACACATCCTCTATTTTGCAAATGTTGATAGCAAGCATTATCAAAAAGCAAGACACAAACCAACAGCAAAGAAACTCAGGGCCTTATTCATGAAGGCCTTGCGCCACCGGTGCGTCATTTTTTTCCCATGTTAAAAGTGACGCACCAGCGGCACAAGGCAATCATAGTTACTACATTTCTCCCACTATATTATCGCCTATGTGTATTTTACATCTCTTTTTCATCATAAGGGAGCAGTATAGACTACCCATGATCCCCTAGGACTTCTCAGGAAGTGCTTAAAGGATCTGTTTCTGCTTTCCTGACAGACTATGTTATGGATTCCATATACCACAATAACTTCTATAACAACATGCAAGATATCTACAGAGGAGACAGTGTACATTAAATTTAAGTCTCTGCATTGGTACCTACATGTAGGTACTTAAATAAAAAAAAACAACAAAAAGAACATTTCTTCAAAACAGCTACTTTTTTTAAACTGTCATTCTTTTTCCCCATGGTACGCTCCCTGGTGCGCTCCCCGGTGCGCGTACCAGGCGCTCCCCCCGCAAAAATCGAATTTTTTTTTTTGTCCCCGTGGGACTCTTTTATGGCCCCCACATAAAACCTGTGGGGCCAGGGGGCGTCTACCCTGCCCCCTTATGGTTAATTCCCCCTTTTTTTGTGCCACCTCTTGTGTCTCGATCCTACCGAGACACAAGATGGCGGCCGGTCCGGACTGTTTCGAATGTTTACAGACACTCGAGAGCCAATCAGCTTTCCGTGCGCAAGTCGCGTAGCACGCCCGGAGCGCTCCCCGGTGTGCGTACCGTGGCTCTGGCATAGATATATCTTTTTTTTTTAACCTAAATTACTCAAAAACCACTGGAGCACATATCTTGAGACATAGCAAAGGCACATAGGGCTACCAGTCCCTACAATTTTACCAAGTTTTGTGCAAATCCATTCAGCCATTCGGGCTAAAAGTGAGTTTGACCGCCATATAGAAATTAACATGGGGAAAACACGTTTTGGGACCCCCCTTTTATCTCGGCCCCCGCTTGACGAATCCCCCCCCACATTTTCAGGAAAGTAGCGGAGCGGGCCACGAACTTTGAGAAATTCGCAAAGATTCGTCCACCGGCGCCAAAGTTATTCCCTATAGAATGTTGCGGATCTCCTATGGAAAGTAGATCCTAATATACATATATATATATATATTCACTGAAAAAACCATAGGTTTCACACCAGTTATAGTTAGGAATTAGCATTTAAAAAACCTATTAAATTCACTGTAAAAAAAATAGGTTTCACACCAGTTATAGTTAGCTGGAAATTTTACTGATATAAAACCATTGAAATTCCCACGTTATAGTTAGTCGGACTCACTATAACTTGCGCGTGCAATGCACTGCTGATGACATCACATATTACATCACTCATGACATGGTCAGTGACATCACTCATGACATCACTGATGACACCATCCTTGTAACACAGTGACAGACCTCCTTTCACTGTAAAGTAACCTTTGAAACACATATTCAAAAATAGAAACTAACATTAACAAAAAAGTGGATATACCCATACCAGTTACAACAACCAATTCAGTAATTTCACCATCTATATACAAATTCACACATTCACCAAGAGTTTTATGTATTCACTCATACATATACTCACTCATCATATGTAGTGATACTCCTATTCATTCTGTTACACACCGACAGTCATCAAAAACTTACTCATACATATACTCACACATGCAAATAAACTAAAAAACATCCATTTATTTGCATATACAACTATACACACATTAGCACATTACTTCTAAGGAAACTTACACATACAAACTCTCTTAAACAATCACTTATTGAAACACATACTTATTTAAACAGGAACTCTTTCAATGTCTCACTCTCACATATACTTACTTATATACATCAATTCTCATATATACAAGATTAAAACATATGTAGTTACTCATAAAGACACTAGTGAGAGAGGCATTCACTCTCTAACACACACATATACACACTCATCCACCCATACAATCCTGCATAAATGCTGTCTTCAAAACACATACAAACAGTGAGTCAGTCATTGATGCATCTATGTGCTAAGTAACAGCCCCACCAAAAGATACAGACACTCATACTGATACTAAAAAAACATCTAATAACCCATATACACATACATGTAGCTACTCACCAACCCATGCAGCCACTTATACATAAAGTAAAACACTGATACATATATTTAAATATTTAAACATTACTCGCTAATATATGTATTCACTAAGATACACTTAATAAGCCAGTTAACCAATCAATTTAAAAAAAAACAAAAAACAATTAGACACTTATTTAAACATTTATTCTTCCATCGACCTTAACATATACATATATAAAACATATTTATTTTTCAGAAAGGCACATATTCATTGGATGGTGTCATCAGTGATGTCATGAGTGATGTCACTGACCATGTCATGAGTGATGTAATATGTGATGTCATCAGCAGTGCATTGCACGCGCAAGTTATAGTGAGTCCGACTAACTATAACGTGGGAATTTCAATGGTTTTATATCAGTAAAATTTCCACCTAACTATAACTGGTGTGAAACCTATTTTTTTACAGTGAATTTAATAGGTTTTTTAAATGCTAATTCCTAACTATAACTGGTGTGAAACCTATGTTTTTTTCAGTGAATTTCATAGGTTTTTTAAATGCTAATTCCTAACTATAACTGGTGTGAAACCTCTGGTTTTTTTAGTGAATTTCAAACGTTTTTTAAATGCTAATTCCTAACTATAAGTCCCAGTTTATATGTAAGACTGTTAGCACTCTAGTTGTTCTTTAGAACACTCTGGTACATTCTGTCATTGGGCTACAGTTGGGCTACATCTAGCTGATATTTGGGCTACATTTGGATTTTTTGGTCTCTGGTGGCCATCTTTGGGCTACATTGGGCTACATTGGGCTACATTTGGGCTACATTTTGGCATATATATAGCCCAATGTAGCACAATATATATTTTATCAAAGATGATTTTCGTAAAAACCACTTTAGAATAGGGCTACCACTCCCTACAATTTTTCCCAATTTTTTTTTTTATTTTTTGCTTTGGAGCGCTTCCGGTGCGCTTCCCGGGGAGCGCCCCGAAAATCGTACTTTTATAAAGCGCCCCCGGGCGCGCTCCGGGGAGCGTCTCGTAAGCGCCAATATCGCGAACGAAAACATGATCATGACGTATCGCGTAGCCGCGTCCGCGTGATACGCACGGCGTAAGCGCACCCGGAAGTACTCGAGCGAATACGATCGCGCAACGTAAACATCCGACGCACTTACGCTACGCGACCCGAAGTGCCCCCGGGCGCGCCCGGGGGCGCGTAGCGTAAGCGCGTCGGGTCATGTGACCTGAAAATTACACTTTTCATTGGTTCATAACAGTTTTAGTTTCATAATGATGAAGCCCCTGGTCTTGTGACCTGAAAATAACACTTCTCATTGGTTCAGGACAGTTTTTTTTCAAAATGATGAAAGACCCCACCTTTTTTCCTTATTCTGACTTTGTCCTTTGACTGAGGAAGACCTGTTTGTACATCTCTGTACCTTTTTGATCTTAATAATGGCTTCAGTAGCAGCAGCAGCTGGTGCATCTGCCCCACCACCACCACCACAACCACCAAGAGGACCAGCTCCAAATTATATTGGTGGTCAAGAACAGGAGGAGGAGGAAGAGGAAGAGGAGGAGGGGAGGAGAAGATGGCTGCCTGAAGAAAATACCTCATACAAACCCAAGCCACACATTGTATGGGAGTTTTTTTCAATCCCAGAGGGCAATAAAAAAGTGAATGCGGCCAAGGTAACTTGCCTAATCTGCAATGAAGAACTTTCACGGGGCAACCCAAACAAAAAATATTCATTTGGTAACCATACCATGATTCGTCATATGACCCGAAAGCACGCAAACAACTACTCTCGTGCAGAGTTCAGGGAACTGGCCAGTAACCTCCCCCAGTCGTCAAGGACCACCTCCCAAAGAACCCAACCCACTTCATCGGCACCAGAAACATCAGAGATGATGCCTTGCATTCAGCCAAGATTTGCTGATTTTAAAATCACTTGTTCTGCATGTGGCAAGCTTATCGCCTATGGTGAAAAAAGCGTTAAGCTCATCGTCCTTGCAGGTGATAATCACAAGTGCCCCAAAAAGAAGTAATTTTTGGGGGTTTTTGTTTTTTTGCTCCAGTTGAGCCAGTTTCAATTCCCGTTTTTTGTTTCTCCCCCTAAAAAAATACAAAAAAAATATAAAACTGTTTTGAAAAGAGAAAAAAAAGTTCAAAAAGTTCAAAAAACACAAAAAAAATATAAAACAACAAAAAGAAGAAAAAAAAAAGTTCTTTTTAGAACTACCTCCAATTTCTAAATAAAGGCTTCTTTTTTTTATAAACTGTCATCTTTTTCCCTCATTTTACGCTCCCCGGTGCGCTACCTGGTGCGCGTACCGGGCGCTTCCCCCGCGCAAAAAAAAAAAAAAAATATTTTAAATGCCCCGCGGGGCTCTTTTATAGCCCCCACATCAAACCTAGGGGGTCAAGGGGGGGTCTACCCTGCCCCCTTATGGTCATTTCCCCCTTTGTTTTGGCCACCTCTCGTGTCTCGATCCTACCGAGACACAAGATGGCGGCCGCTTCGGACTGTTTAGAATGTTTACAGACAACTGAGAGCCAATCAGCTTTCTGCGCGCAAGTCGCGTGTCGCGCCGGGAGCACACTCCAGTGCGCGCACCGGAGAGCGCCTATAGATATATATATATTTTTGGAACCTAAATTACTCAAAATCCACTGCAGCACATATCTTGAGACATAGCAAAGGCACATCGGGCTACCAGTCCCTACAATTTTGCCAAGTTTGGTGGAAATCCATTCAGCCGTTCGGGCTAAAAGTGAAATCGACCGCCCTATGGAAATGAATATATATATATAAATATATATATATATTACCTACTGGCGGTCGCCAGTAGGTAGTTATAGTTAGGATTTTTTTCAATGTTAAATCTCAAAATTCTATTTGGAATAACTTTGACGCTGGTTGACGAATCTGCCTGAAAATTTCCCAAAATGGCCTCGTCGAGCTCCGGTCCTTCCCTGAAAGTTTGGGGGGGATGCGTCAAGCGGGGGCCGAGATAAAAGGGGGGTCCCAGAACGCGTTTTCCCCATGTTAATTTCCATAGGGCAGTCGACCTCACTTTTAGCCTGAACGGCTGAATGGATTTCCACCAAACTTGGCAAAATTGTAGGGACTGGTACCCCGATGTGCCTTTGCTATGTCACAAGATATGTGCTCCAGTGGATTTTGAGTAATTTAGGTTAAAAAAAATATATATATCTGTAAGCGCGCCCCGGTACGCGCTCCCGGGAGCGCTCCGGGCACGCCACGCGACTTGCGCACAGAAATCTGATTGGCTCTCGGGCGTCTGTAAACATTCCAAACAGTCCGGAGCGGCCGCAATCTTGTGTCTCGGTAGGATCGAGACACAAGAGGTGGCAAAAACAAAAGGTGAAATGACCATAGGGGGCAGGGGTAGACCCCCCTGACCCCCTAGGGTTGATGTGGGGGTCATAAAAGGGCCCCGCGGGGCATACATTTTTTTTTATTTTTTTCGATTTTTGCGGGGGGAGCGCCCGGTACGCGCACCGGGGAGCGGATTGGGGAGTGTAACATGGGGGAAAAAAGAAAGACAGTTTTTGAAAAATTTATCATTTTCATATAAATTGAGGTAGTTCTGAAAAGAACAGTTTTTTCTTCTTTTTGTTTGATATTTTTTTTTTGTTTTTTGGAACATTTTTTGGGGGGGGATTTTCAGAACAATTTTTTATTTTTTTTGTAGTTTTTCTGGGGTGAAACAAAAGACAGGGACTTGCAAACAGCTCAACCGGAGCAAAAAAATAGAAACAAATTAAGGTTGCTTGCTGCAGTGATGGTTGTCAGATTAAGTAAAGTGATGCTCTGCTCACCATATGATATTGTTTTGTTGCAATATATGCAAACAAATTTAAATTTTGAAAACTTGGTTTGGACATTAGGGACCATCTCCCTAGCCTTTGCACCCGATGGAGTGGGTTGGTTGGAGGTGCTTGATGTAGAAGGATGGGGAGGGTTCTTGGTCAGTTGCCTGACTTCTGCTCTTGAATAATTGTTTGGGTGCTTCCTCTGCATATGCCTTATCATCGTATGGTTCCCAAATGAATATATCTTGTTTGGGTTCCCTCTAGACAGTTCTTGGTCACAGATGAGGCAAGTCACCTTTGCTGCATTTACTTTTTTGGCACCCCTTGGCATTTTGAAAAACTCCCAAATAAAATGTTCTTTGGGTTTGTATGGGGGATTGTCCTCAGGCAGATATTGCATTTCCTCCTGCTCCTCTTCGTCCTCCTCTTCTTCATGACCACCAATGTGGTCTTGTGGTGGTCTTTGTGGTGGTCTTTGTGGTGGTGGTGGTGCAGATGCACCTGCAGCTGCTACCAGTGACGCCATTTCTCACAGAATGCAGGTCTTCTTCACTCAAACAACAAAGTGAAAATGAGGAAAAAAGGTGGGGTCTTTCATCATTTGGAAAACAAAACTGTTCTGAACCAATCAAAAGTGTTATTTTCAGGTCACATGACCCGACGCGCGTCGCGTAAGCGTGTCAAATGCTTCCGGGTGCGTTTACACCGTGCGTATCACGCGGACGCGGCTACGCAATACGTCACGATCATGTTTTCATTCGCGACATTGGCGCTAACCGGACGCTTCCCGGTTCGCGCACCGGGGTGCTTCAAACGAGTACGCTCTCCGGGGCGCTCACCGGGGCGCGCACCGGGAGCGCTCTAAGGGAAAACATAAAAAATAAAAAATGGGAAAAATTGTAGGGACTGGTAGCCCGATGTGCCTTTGCTATACTCAAGTGGTTTTTATGAAAATTTACTTTGAAAAAACATATATATTGTGCTACATTGGGCTATATATATGTTAGAGCCCAAATGTAGCCCAAATGTAGCCCAATGTAGCCCAAAGATGGCCACCAGAGACAAAAAAAAACAAATGTAGCCCAAATATCAGCCATATGTAGCCCAACTATCGCCCAATGGTAGAATGTACCAGAGTGTTCTAAAGAACAACTAAAGCGTTAACAGTCTTACTTATAAAGTGAGACTTATAGTTAGGAATTAGCATTTAAAAAACCTATGAAATTCACTGACAAAACCATAGGTTTCACACCAGTTATAGTTAGGAATTAGCATTTAAAAAACCTATTAAATTCACTGAAAAAACCATAGGTTTCATACCAGTTATAGTTAGCTGGAAATTTAACTTACATAAAACCATTGAAATTCCACGTTATAGTTAGTTGGACTCACTATACCTTGCGCGCCTTACATCACTTATTACATCACTCATGACATTGTCAGTGACATCACTCATGACATCACTGATGACTCCATCCTTGTGACAGAGTGACTGACCTCCTTTCAGTGTAATGTAACCCTTGAAACACATATTCAAAAATAGAAACGAACATTTACAAAAAAGTGGAGATACCTATACTAGTTACAGCAACCAATTCAGTAATTCCACCATTTATATACACATCCACTCATTCACCAACAGTTCCATATAGTCATTCATACATATACTCACTTATCATATGTAGTGAGACACTTACATCCGTTAACACACCGACAGTCTTCCAAAAGATACTCACACACATACTCACACATGCAAATAAACTATTGAACATCCATTTATTTGCATATACAGCTATACACACACTAGCACATTACTTCTAAGGAAACTTACACATACTTACTCTCTTAAACAATCACTTATAGAAACACATACTTATTTAAACAGGAACTCTTTTAATCTCTCACTCTCACATATACTCACTTATATACATCAATACTCACATATACTAGATTAAAACATATGTAGTTACTCATAAAGACACTAGTGAGACAGTCATTCACTCACTAACACACACATATACACACTGTTCCACCCATACAGTCCTACACATATGCTGTCTTCAAAACACATACAAACAGTGAGTTAGTCATTGATGCATCTATGTGCTAAGTAAGACCCCCACCAAACCATACAGACACTCATACTGATACTAAAAAAAACATCTAATAACACATATACACACACATGTAGCTACTCACCAACCCATGCAGCCACTTATACACAAAGTGAAACACTGATACAAACATTTAAATATTTAAACAATAGTCGCTAATATATGTATTCACTAAGATACACTTAATAAGCCAGTTAACCAATCATTTTTTTTAAAAAAAAAAACATCCATTAAGACACTTATTTAAACATTTATTCTTCCATGGACCTTTACATATACATATATAAAACATATTTATTTTTCAGAAAGACACACATTCACTGGATGGTGTCATGAGTGATGTCATGAGTGATGTCACTGACCATGTCATGAGTGATGTAATATGTGATGTCATCAGCAGTGCATTACACGCGCAAGTTATAGTGAGTCCAACTAACTATAACGTGGGAATTTCAACGGTTTTATGTCAGTAAAATTTCCAGGTAACTATAACTGGTGTGAAACCTATGTTTTTTTCAGTGAATTTAATAGGTTTTTTAAATGCTAATTCCTAACTATAACTGGTGTGAAACCTATGGTTTTTTCAGTGAATATATATATATATATATATATATATATATAAAACCTACTGGCGATAGCCAGTAGGTATATATAGTTAGGATTTTTTCTCTATGGGACTTTTGAAAATTCTATGTCTAATAACTTTAGCGTTTGTGGACGGAATCGGCTGAAATTTTCAGGAAAATGGCACATTTTGTTTCTGAGCAGCCCCAGAAAATTTGGGGGGGATTCGTCAAGGGGGGGCCGAGAAAAAAGGGGGGTCCCAAAACGCGTTTTTCCCATGTTAATTTCCATAGGGCGTTTGGCCTCACTTTTAGCTCGAACGGCTGAATGGATTTGCACGAAACCTGGCAAAATTGTAGGGACTGTTAGCCCGATGTGCCTTTGCTGGGTCTCAATATATGTGCTCCAGTGGATTTTGAGAAATTAACGTTTTAAAAAATGTATATATCTGTGACAGCGTCCCAGATAGCGCTCCAGATCGCGTACTTTTCGCGTCACGGAGCTTTGCGAAGCGATGCTGATTGGCTCTCCGGTGTCTGTCAACATTCTAAACAGTCCGGTGCGGCCGCCATCTTGTCTGTCGGTAGGATCGAGAGACAAGAGGAGGAGAAAAACGAAGGGGGAATTTAATGAAAGGGGGCTAGGTAGACCTCTCTTGACCCCCTAGGAATGATGTTGGGGTTATTAAAGGGTCCCGTGGGGCAAATAATAAAAATTTGATTTTTCGAGGTAGAAGCGCTTCTCGGTTCGCAAACTGGTAGCGAAACGTGAATTCGCCATTTTGTGTTTCGATTTCATTAAATTACTAGGTATAAGGGGGTATGAGAGACGTATCCTGACCCCTTTTGTTTTCTGAGGGTGGCTGAGGAGGCTCATATATGTTGATACATGTCTTCCAGCGGCTGTGCGTGAGCGTTTTTTTTTTGTTGCGTGACGTCTGTTAACGTTCGATTCGATGGAAATCAGGAAGTGTTGACCGCCATTTTGTCACTGCGAGTAAATATTTTGTTTTAAATAATTGTTATAAATTAATCCTTATTGATAAACATTGTCTGCGCCATCTTGTCTTTTTTGCAATGCCACACTTTTGTTGAGCACGGCAGCCATTTTAGATGCCTTGACCAGACCCACTCTCTGCACGCCGCCGATCCTCAGCATGGCTCCTCACCCTCGCAAGCATCTCCCCCACGCACTGGTCACCCCCGCTCTCTCTCTCATGCATGGGCCAGAAACCTCCTCCCATGTGCGCTGCTCTTCCCTGAGAATCACACCCTGTGCCCGCCCGACACCACCCTTTCACCCTATTCACTACCGCACCCTCTGACACTCTTCTTCCTCTGTGTCCGATTGTTCAGGCCGGTCCCAGGCTATCACCTAGCCCTGCAGATGTAGTTTATGGCCCCAGCTGTAGAGAATCACCCCTCTTCAAAGGAGTTACAGTAGATCTGTCACACCACACGCGTTCCTACTATCTGATAACCATCCTGTATTGTGCTTGGGGAGGGGATTCTCACTGTGAGGGTGTGTGGGACCGAGCCTGAAGCGGAAGATTTCAGGGATGCCTCTTTGTACATCAAAGTTTTTACAATTATGTGTCACATTATAAATATATAGTACTCCAACAAAGTAGGATTGTAACACTTTAATAACTTTTAAATATATAGAACGCAACAAAAACAGTAAATACATTTAAACATTTTTTTGAAAAAAGAAGCAACAATGGTCAGTAGCTGTGTTTTGTGCGAATAGTCCCAAGGCAGCACAACGTGCTGAGTTCTGGAGGGCACCCAGGTGATGTTACCTGGGTGCCGCACTGGTTTTTGGTATCCTACAATGCAGCTCCGAAAAACGGCGTGGGGCGTCCCGGGGGGTGCGTGGGGAGGCCTCGTCAGTAGCGGTCTGTTGTGCGAATAGTCCCAAGGCAGCAGAACGCGCTGAGATGTGGATGGCACCCAGGTGATGTCCAGTAAGTTGTCGCTCTGGTTTTGGCATCCTACAATGCTGCTCCGAAAAACGGCGTGGGGCGCCCCGGGGGGGGGGGGGAGGCGGCGTGAACGGGTCTCCCCAGGTGGAGGCTTGTCGGCTGTACTGGGGCGCCCCTTTACCGTTTCAGTTGCCATTCCGCCCGCTTTTGCTACACTGTGCCTCATCCGCCATTCAGCTGTTTATCGCCCGCTCTTGCAGCTACAGCATCTCGCTCACCATGTAGTTGAGTTGCGCCCACTCTTGCGGTGCAGCGATAGGCAGCTGCCACAGGACTCTTAAAATGGCGGACGGCTCTTCGGATTTGGGCCTGGTCCACTAACATGGCCCTGGGACACCTTGGAACTCGGACGTCCCCTGAGCCTTGAAGATTTTACAAAAGTCTTGGGGGCTCCCGACTCCTGCAGGCTTCCGGTGGGGAGCGGCTGCCATGATTGCTCGCGGAATGACCACGACGGAGCCACGAGATGGTGGTGCTCTCAGGCTGACGCCAGCTTTAGTCTGAAACATCTAGAAACAAGGTGGGGCTTTCATCGTTTGGGAAAAAAAAATGTTTTAATCCAATGAAAAGTGATATTTTTAGGTCATATGATCAAGCCTTCCATCATTTGGAAACCAAAAGTAAAATGAACCAATGAAAAGTTTTATAAAGAAGTCACATGACCTGTTATGCTTACGTTACGCGCTGCTATAAAAAGCGTAGAAAATCTGTTGGCACGTGAGGCGGCGTCAGTAGCGGACCGATGTGCGAATAGGCCGAAGGCAGCACAACGCGCCGAGATCCGGATGGCACCGAGGTGGTGTCCAGCAAGTTGCACTGGTGTGGCCATCCTACAATGCTGCGCCGAAAGTCGGCGTGGGGTGCCTGGGGGGGGGGGAGGTGGCGGAAACTGGCCTCTCTCGCCTCCCCAGGTGGAGGCACCTGATGTGCAGTGCGGCGCCCCTTATCTTTTCACTCGCCATCCAGCAGATTCGCGCCCGCACTTGCTGCTACAGTAGGCCGAAGGCAGCACAACGCGCCAAGATCCGGATGGCACCGAGGTGGTGTCCAGCAAATTGCCGCACTGGTGTGGCCATCCTACAATGCTGCGCCGAAATTCGGCGTGGGGCGCCCCGTTGGCCTCTGAGGTCGCGTCAGTCAGTGGGGGCTGTTTGAGAAAGCAATGTGATGCTGTGCGTCACCCCCAAGATGGAGGCTCCTCGGCTGCAGTGGGGCGCCCCTTGGTGTTTCACTCGCTATCCAGCTGAGTTGCGTCCGCACTTGCGGCTACAGTAGGCCGAAGGAAGCACAACGCGCCGAGATCTGGATGGCACCGAGGTGGTGTCTAGCAAGTTGCCGCACTGGTGTGGCCATCCTACAATGCTGCGCCGAAAGTTCCATGGTCCGGCGGAACTTTTTTCCTTTTCCTTTCTGCATCTTGTCCCACAATCCGTTTAACCTTTAGACACAACCAGGTCCCTGAATGTGTGCAGGGGGACGCTATTGATTGAATCAAAATGGCGGCTTCACACAAAGCTGACTCAAGCGTTACTGGTGATGCTATACAGACAAAAAATGGTTTTCAGTTTGTACATTCTTCAGGATTTTTCCATCCAAGTCTGCTTGAGAGTTTGTAGAACAATGGCTTTAGATCTTGCCCTCCCCTCTTTTGACTGTTGGTCTTGTTGCCTATGTCTTCTGTTGTCATTTAACTGAACCTTTTTTGACTGCCGAAAGGGGTTCTGGTCCGACCGCTGGTTGGTGGAGATATTTTGACTATATCCTGGACCTGCCCAGCCTCGCCCAAAATGGCGCCGGTATAAATGGGACTCGTACCTCCTTGTTGTGTACTGGTTGCACAACCTTGATATCACGAGATACGTATGCAGTTTTGAAGCACATGGGGCGGGAATGAGAATTGATTGAATATTTCGACATCCCTATTGATATTAAGTTCTGATGTGTTATTGATTACTGTACTATTGAAAGTTCGAATTAACGTCACCCATGGTACTTGCCCGCAAATGTATATCTAGATAATTTTATTGTAAGTGGCCCTGTCGTATTTTAATTACAAAATGTACGTCCACCGATTCCGCAACTGTTAGACACCTTAGTTCTTGCAACCTAATGGCCCGCTCGTTGCGTTCCTCTACAGTGTAAATGTCTCCTCATCATATACGATTCTAGTTTGCTCCGTGGCCGGCCCACGTGGTTATAGGCCCGTATTTGTATACTGACATTTTCACAATAAAGGTTTTTAAAACAAAACATGGTAGTAGTATTTACATTGGTAAAGTTTTTAATTTTAGTTTCTGTTTTCGAATCAGTAAAAGGCAAGTGAAATAAAGCAGTCCAATTACATGACGGATAAAAGGTATAATACGCAGGAACGCAGTAAAGATAAATGGTCAAGGGCTGTTGTGTTTTTTACTCCTGCAACATAAAGTGATCGATAAGAATCTGATATTCGGGCGTATCGGCGACTAAGACAGCAGGCCGAGCATCTTTTGCTCAACGGCTCCGTCATGGGACGAAGAAACGCCCTTTTGCTAGAAAAAGGAATATATTTTACTTGCAGGACAGTTGTAAATTTTCCGGGAAAATACATTAGCCTGGAACATTATAACATATATGTTAAAGAAAAAATAATGTTCGAAAGCAATAAAAAGCGTAATTTTTAGGTCATATGACCAAGCCTTTCATCATTAGTATAACAAAAGTAAAATGAACCAATGAAAAGTTTTATTAACAAGTCACATGACCTGTTATGCTTACGTTACGTGCTGCGCGCCGCGCCCCGGATCCCTTCCGGGAAGCTGCGCTTCGCGCACTGGAGTACTTCCGGGTGCGCTAACGCGGCGTGTCATATAACGCATTACGCGACAACGTAGGTCCAGAATATAGTCAAAATGTCTCCACCAACCAGCGGTCGGAACACAACCCCTTTCAGCAGTCTAAAAAGTTCTGTTAAATGACAACAGAAGGGACAGGCAACAAGAACCATCAGTCAAAGAGGGGAGGGCAAGTTCTTCCCTACCGGGTCACGTTGGGGCACTACCGGAACTGATCGAATTGGTAGTCTACAGTATTTCTGGATGTTTCAGACTGAAGCTGGCGTTAGCATGAGAGCACCACCATCTCGTATCTCAGTCGTGGCCATTCCACGAGCAATCATGGCAGCCGCTCCCCACCAGAAGCCTGCGGGAGTCGGGGGCCCCCAAGACTTTTGTAGAATCTTCAAGGCTCAGTGGACGCTTTCGAGAATGGGGCCCAAGCCCTAGCAGACAAGCGTCCGAGTTCCAAGGTGTCCCATGGCCATTTTAGTGGACCACGCCCAAATCTGAAGAGGCGGCCGCCATTTTGAGAGTCCTGTGGCAGCCGCCTATAGTTGCATCGCAAGAGCGGGAGCAACTCAACTACATGGTGAGCGAGACGCTGTAGTCGCAAGAGCGGGCAGTAAACAGCTGAATGTCGGAAGAGGCACAGTGTAGCAAAAGCGGGCGGAATGGCAACTGAAACGGTAAAGGGGCGCCCCACTACAGCGTGTCTTCAGGTCAAACGGATTGTGGGATAAGGTCCAGAATGGAAGAGTCATCAAAAGGCAAAAAGTTCCGCCGGACCCCGGGAGCCGGCCGCCTATGTCGGGGGCGATCTTAGGCCACGCCAGGGCAACACGACTTGGGGAGGGGGCAGAAGTCAAGCGCGCCCTCCCAGTCCGCGCCACAACACCGTATGTTGAAAATCTGAAGCCATCGTTCTACAAACTCTCAACCAGCCTTGGATGAAAAATCTTGAAGAATGTACAAACTGAAAACCAGTTTTTGTTTGCATAGCATCAGCAGCAACGCTTGCTATCAGAATGCATGAGTTTCATGCTCGATCGATTGAGCTAGCCGGATCAGGCAACAAAAAGTATAAAATAGTTATGTAAATAGTTATTTAATAAAATGTTTTACCCTGTTACTTTGCTGGTGTGTTGTATATATTTATAATATTTGCATAGAGTTTATCGTTATTTTGGGCGGGGTGGGTGGCGGAGCCGAGCTGTCTTGCAGCCATCATGGTGTGGAGCTCAGTTCATCTCAATAGTTTCGTATTTCTCATGAAGGGTTGTTCCTAATGTTTCTATTTTAGCGAAGTCAAAAAGAGATCCCATTAGTGGCCTACTGATTTTGCTCGATTATTTTTTTTTAACACGATTTTTCACTATCTGCAAAGACTAAACAGAGTATTGCGGCTTTGTGCTTGTTAGTAAATAGAGAATGAACCAAAGAGAATAAATTCTAAAATAGTAAATGCTTGGATAACAATCAATCAAATGGAGAGACAAGCAGGCACGACGGATTACAACGGGGGCAAAAGCCTGCGTTAACTACCCTTCACTATCTGCAAAGAGAGAGTACTTCTAAGAGAAAAGAGGGGGGGGGGGCAGCGTTTAAAGCACATCAGCGTGCATAAACACGAAAATGTTTTTACCTATCACGTACTTGACATTTGACAGCTTTTGATATTTGTTATTAAAAAACCATTGAAATTCAATGAAAAAACCATAGGTTTTAGCCCATATATAGTTAGGGATTAGCATTTTCAAAACCTTATTTTACTCGCATAAAACCATTGAAATTCGCATATATAGTTAGATGCGCTAACTATATATCGCGCACCCGCAATCCACTGCTGATGATGTCACATATTACATCATTCATGACATGCTCAGTGACATCACTGATGACATCACTGATGACATCTCAAATGACATCACTGATGACATCACTGATGACATCTCAAATGACATCACTGATGACATCACTGATGACAACATCCAGTGACTGTATGTTTCTGTAAAGTTAAAATATGTCTTACATATTGAAGAATGAGTGGATGTATAAGTGTCTGGATGAAGGATTTAGTAGGTGCATGACTGACTGTATGAGTGAGTGATTAAATGTGTCTCACTGAGTGAATGGGTTAGTGACTAAACTGTCTTAATTTGTGCATCATTATGTCTGTTGTTCTGTAAACTGCTGCATGTGTTGATCAGTAGCTATATGAGTAACTATATGGGTTATTGATTGGTTGCCCAAGTATTTGTATGGGAGACTGAGTGTGTGTGTGAGTGGCTGGGAGGTGTATGACTCTGTGCATAGATGTGTGAGCAGTTGATTCACTAGATGTATGGGTTAAAAGTGCATGTGGAAACAGCTGTATGGGCGGTTGACTGTGTGCATGAGTGTATTGGTGAGTGAATGGATATCTCAGTGCTACATGTCAAAGTAAGTACATATGTAAAACACAGTACATGTCAGAGTTGACATATATAAATAACTGTGCATAAGAGCCAGTGAATGTGTGAGTGGCTGTATGGATCATTGTGAACTTGTATCAGGGATTGTATAAGAGAGTAAATATGTGTTAGTATATGTTTGAATAAGTAAGGTGTGTATAACTGTATAGTAGAGGAAATGGAGGTGTGATTGATTCTTTGCATGACTGACTAGGTGTGTGAGTAACTCCATGGATGAGTGACAGTCTGTGAGTTTTTGTTTACACTGAGTGTATCTAAGGTTATATTAGAGTCTGAAGAGGTTCATCGTATTATCACATGAATGATGTCATTAGTGATGTGCTCAGTAATGTCAAATGAGATGTCAAATGAGATGTCATCAGTGATGTCATTTGAGATGTCTTCAGTGATGTCATCAGTGATGTCATCAGTGATGTCATTTGAGATGTCATCAGTGATGTCACTGAGCATGTCATGAATGATGTAATATGTGACATCATCAGCAGTGGATTGCGGGTGCGCGATATATAGTTAGCGCATCTAACTATATATGCGA
Source organism: Lissotriton vulgaris (assembly GCF_964263255.1). Taxonomy (NCBI): domain Eukaryota; kingdom Metazoa; phylum Chordata; class Amphibia; order Caudata; family Salamandridae; genus Lissotriton; species Lissotriton vulgaris. The sequence continues at coordinate 951,319,428 of NC_141691.1, forward strand.
ATTTCAATGGTTTTATGCGAGTAAAATAAGGTTTTGAAAATGCTAATCCCTAACTATATATGGGCTAAAACCTATGGTTTTTTCATTGAATATATATATATATATATATATATATATATATATATATATATATATATATATATATATATATATATATATATATATATATATATATATATATATATATATATTACCTACTGGCGGTCGCCAGTAGGTATATATAGTTAGGATTTTTTCCCTATGGGATTTCTGAAAATTCTATGCCTAATAACTTTGGCGTTTGTGGACGGAATTGGCTGAAATTTTCAGGAAAATGGCACATTTTGTTTCTGAGCAGCTCCAGGAAATTTGGGGGGGGGTTGTCAAGGGGGGGGTGAGAAAAAAGGGGGGTCCCAAAACGCGTTTTTAACATTGAGTTTTCCATAGGGCGGTTGGACTCACTTTTAGCTCGAACGGCTGAATGGATTTGCACGAAACTTGGCAAAATTGTAGGGACTGTTAGGCCGATGTGCCTTTGCTAGGTCTCAATATATGTGCTCCAGTGGATTTTGAGAAATTAACGTTTAAATCAAGATATATATCTGTAACAGCGCTCCGGGCAGCGATCTGGTTCGCGTACTTTTCGCGTAACGGAACTTTGCGCACGGAAAGCTGATTGGCTCTTCGGTGTCTGTCAACATTCTAAACAGTCCGGTGCGGCCGCCATCTTGTCTCTCGGTAGGATCGAGAGATAAGAGGAGGCCAAAACAAAGGGTGAAATTTCCATAAGGGGGCATAGTAGATCCTCCCTGACCCCCTAGGTTTTATGTGGAGGTTTTAAAAGGGCCCAGCAGGGTTCAAAAAAATTTTTTCTTTTTTTTTTTTTCGCGATGAGCGCCTAGTACGCGAACCGGAAAGCGTTCTAGGCAGCGTACTTTAAGGATAATAGAATGATATACTTTTCAAAGACTAAATGTTAATTGTTTGTTGTTTTGTTTGTTGTTTTTGTTTTTTTTTGTTTTCTTTTTTTTAATTTTTTTTTAATTTTTATTGTTTTTCATAATTTATTAAACTTTCTAACATTTCAGTGTCTGAAATGTCATTATTTTCTTGAAATATTGTTTGCAAGCTGTGGGGTTGTAAAATGTCCTCATTTGCAAGGAGGGCATCTACTGCTTGGACACATTGCAGCAGTTCATTATCCAAGCTTTCATCCATAAATTCCATGTCAATTTGTTCAATCAATTCCTGGCTGCTCTCTTGCAGGTCCATTTCAAAAGAAACTTGGTTTTCACCTTCCATTTTGCCTGAAATTTGGATTAAAAAAATATATATTAGTAGAGATAGGGCACTGTTGGGAATAATTTTAGATAGGCATTTTTTATCAGTGAATTTATCTTTGGGCAGTGTATAGTATCAGAGTGGAAATAGGACTATAAAAAAGTGTATGTGATTTAACCAAGACAAGTCAACTCCATTCATAACTATAACAGAGAAGTCTATCTAAATACATTACTAGTACAGAGGGATAGTGTATATCTAGCAGAAAAAGTCTACTATATTAAGTTATAGTGTACAATATACTTCAGTTTTAAAAATAACAACTTACCTTTACAAACAAGTTGAAGAGTTTAGTGATAATTCAATTGTAATGTACAACAAGAAGTAGCAGTCAAAATGGCTGTGTTTCCTTCTCTTCCTTTATATATATTCAAGTATATAACCAATCAAATGTCAGGTAATAAAAGTAGAAAATGAAAGTAACATTTTCATTGGTTGTCAATTCCAACACTTCAGATGTGTTTTGTGAAGTAATTTACCTCACGGTACTTGGAGAGGTCTACAGGCTAAATGGCTAAATTAAATTTCAATCAAATTTGTGAAAATGAAAGGGATTGTTATGTAGTATGAGCTAATTTATATTTGGTGAGAGTGTCTCTAGTCGTTTTTCTGTGAATCACTTTCCCACCTTTTTTTTAGACCGCTTCCCGGAAAGCGGTCCGGTCCGCGAACTAGGAGCGTAACGGGAGTCCACCATTTTGTGTTTCGGTCGCATCAAGGTATAAAATGGAGGGTAAATAATGTTCTGAATGGGTAGAAGGGGGCATGGTACAAGTAGTTTGCCCCCCTACGTTTTCTGAGGGTGGCTGAGGAGGACTATATGTGCGAAGAAAAAACATTTTTTTAAAAAAATTTGCGCGGTTAGCTTCCAGTTCGCGTACCGGATAGCGCTCTTTGAACGTAGTTTGTTGAAAATTACAGAAAAAAGTTAGAAAAAAAATAATAAAAGTGTGTGATCAGATGAAGGGTAGCTCTGAGAAGAGCTTTTGGGTTTATGGTACATTTAGGTACTTATAAGTAGGTACCAATGCACAGTCTTAAATTCAGAATGAAAATTCTGTTGCCCTCATCTGAGAAGTGAACTCCATCTCCTCTGTAGATATCTTGCATGTAGTAACGCAAGTTATTGTTGTACAGAGAGCCCATTCCATGGTCTCTCATGAAAGCTAAAACAGATTTGTTTACATGCTTCCTCGCTTTCTCAATTTGTGGAGAAAATTGGTTGGACCACCTCCATTTCTGTCTTTGGCATATATTGGAATATACCAAAGCAGTTTGAGGAAAAAGTGCCATTAATTGCTCCAAGGTGTCCTTTAAAAGCATTTCCAGACCTACCCCTGTCAAAGTGCCCAAATCATTACCTCCACAGTGCACTATTAACATGTCAGGTTTTGGCAAATGCATAAAGGTTTTCACCAATGGTATCAATTGGTGACATTTTAATCCTCTTTGGCCCAACCACTTAATTTCCACATCCTGTAAATTGAGGTTGTGTAAATTTCTGTTCTCAGCATACCTTTGAGCCCAGTGGATGTAACTATGTCCAACAATCCAGACCTTAAACATGGTGGGAGAAGGTTGTTCTGCAGTCAGATGAAGTGTGGTAATGAAAGGGCAGTTGAAACAGTAGGAGTTTGTAAAGAAAAAAAACTGTGGATTTCCAATGCTAATGAATCATTAGCAGTGATTGGTGCATTTCCATTTCTGAAAACAGAAAGTTAGGGTGCATGGATGTGTTCTTTGAAAGATGTAATTTGAATGGTCAAGGAAGAAACATTTAATGAAAGATTGCACTGGATACGCAGGTGCACTGAGAGTTCAGAGTTCAATTGAAACATTGTTGTGTGAATTTGCAAACATGAGAGGTCTTCCAGGAGGTGGTTGCTATGGAAAAAAGGCAGAGAGGGCAGAGGGGGGAAGGGTTTTGATTTGAAAAAAGTGAGGGAAGAGTTATGATTGGCTAATATGAGAGATATGTGAAATGAATATCTGTTTTTCTGTGCTTTCAATAGCTGCAGCCTCTGGAGTGCATCGTTTTTCTTCTGCTGAAGACAATTTGGTGTATTTCTGAGACTGTTTTCAAAACTTAAAAAATATTTGCTAAGGTGAGAAAAGATTTATTTATTTTAGAGAGAGAATAGTATGAATTAAGGAGAAAATGATGAAGAAAGCTGTGTTTTTAAACTGTGGCTTTGTCTGTAGTGATATAGAAATAGATTTTGTTACTTTGAGAAATTGTAATTGCATATTCGGTGTAGCATTCTGGCATGCAGTAACACAAGTTATTGTGCTACATGGAGCCCATTCCATGGTCTGTTATGTAAGCTGAAACAGATATGTTGTTTTTAAAAACGAATTTAGAAATCAATTACATTTCTGGATATGTACTGCTAGAGCTTCATAGGTTGTTTTGGGTCATATTTACAAGGCATTTGAGTGTCTGTTATGCTATTTTACGTTCTTCATGGTGCAAATTTCTTGTAAATACGCTGCCACTTGTGCTTTGCAAATTTAGATTTTGATTATGGGAGTTACATAGCCATGTTAATAATGTCCAAACAATGGTGGTAGGGCATTCAAGAAAACGCTTTCCTGTGTCTCTAGGACATTTTCAGTTCTTTCCTCTTGAAAACAGGTATACAATTGATTTAAATGCTGTGTTTAAAAACGAATTTTGAAATCAATTACATTTCTGGATATGTACTGTTAGAGCTTCATAGGTTGTTTGGGGTCATATTTAGAATGCATTTTAGTGTCTTTGATGTTATGTTTACCTTTTTAAATGGAAAGTGTTCTTCATGGGGCAAGTGTCTTGTAAATACGCTCCCACTTGCGCTTGGCAAATTTTGATTTTGATTATGGGAGTTACCTAGCCATGTTAATAGTGTCCCAAAAATGGTGCTAGGGCATTCCAGAAAACACTTTCATGTGTCTGAAGGACATTTTCAGTCATTTCTTCATGAATGCAGGTATACAATTAATTTAAATGCTGTGTTTAAAAACGAATTTTGAAATCAATTACATTTCTGGATATGTACTGTTAGAGCTTCATAGGTTGTTTTGGGCCATATTTATAAGGCATTTGAGTGTCTTTGATGTTATGTTTTCCTTTTAAAATGGATAGGGTTCCTCATGGGGCCCTGAGCAGTTCATAGCCATGTTATTTAATGGGAAGTGGATAACATGGCTAAGAGCATTTGCTGGAAAATGCATGAATATCGCTGACTGTTCAGCGATATTCATGCATTGTGGACGTTTTTTTTTGCATTTGCGAGCAGTTCTTAGCCATGTTATCCAATGGAAGGTGGATAACATGGCTAAGAGCATTTGCTGGAAAATGCTTGAATATCGCTGACTGTTCAGCGATATTCATGCATTGCGGCCGTTTTTTTTTGCATTTGCAAGCAGTTCTTAGCCATGTTATCCAATGGAAGGTGGATAACATGGCTAAGAGCATTTGCTGGAAAATGCATGAATATCGCTGACTTTTCAGCGATATTCTTGCATTGTGGTTTACCTTTTTAAATGGAAAGTGTTCTTCATGGGGCAAGTGTCTTTTAAATACGCTCCCAATTGCGCTGGGCAAATTTAGATTTTGATTATGGGAGTTACCTAGCCATGTTAATAGTGTCCCAAAAATGGTGCTAGGGCATTCCAGAAAACACTTTCATGTGTCTCAAGGACATTTTCAGTCATTTCTTCATGAATGCAGGTATACAATTGATTTATATGCTGTGTTTAAAAACGAATTTTGAAATCAATTACATTTCTGGATATGTACTGTTAGAGCTTCATAGGTTGTTTTGGGCCATATTTATAAGGCATTTGAGTGTCTTTGATGTTATGTTTTCCTTTTAAAATGGATAGGGTTCCTCATGGGGCCCTGAGCAGTTCATAGCCATGTTATTTAATGGGAAGTGGATAACATGGCTAAGAGCATTTGCTGGAAAATGCATGAATATCGCTGACTGTTCAGCGATATTCATGCATTGCGGCCGTTTTTTTTTGCATTTGCGAGCAGTTCTTAGCCATGTTATCCAATGGAAGGTGGATAACATGGCTAAGAGCATTTGTTGGAAAATGCATGAATATCGCTGACTGTTCAGCGATATTCATGCATTGCGGCCGTTTTTTTTTTGCATTTGCGAGCAGTTCTTAGCCATGTTATCCAATGGAAGGTGGATAACATGGCTAAGAGCATTTGCTGGAAAATGCATGAATATCGCTGACTTTTCAGCGATATTCTTGCATTGTGGCCGTTTTTTTTTGCATTTGCGAGCAGTTCTTAGCCATGTTATTCAATGGAAGGTGGATAACATGGCTAAGAGCATTTGTTGGATAATGCATGAATATCGTTGACTTTTCAGCGATATTCATGCATTGCGGCCGTTTTTTATCGCATTTGCGATAAACCTTGCTAATAGCAAGGTTTATCTGGGCCTAAACAAACCTTTAGATAAGCTACATCTTATCGTCATCCTGAATTAATCATTAAAAATATTAGGGAGAGATTTATGATTGTTCTATGCCTGTTTTGTACCATTGAGTGTCATTTTTGTGATGCAGTGCTGGTGCAAAAGATTTGCTATGTTAAATAATTAGTAGGGCATTAAGTTTTAGATGACTGTTATTCATTTACTGTTTGGTAATAGTGGTTAATAACATTTTTTAATACATTTTTCCACAGATTCAACTGTAGATTCTTTCATAGTTTGGAAAATGCCTACAAAAAACAGAATGAGAAAGGCGAGAAAACGTCAAAGACAGCAGGATGATGTTTTATTGCAGCAGTCCTCTTCCCCAAATACTTTTCAAAACACCAAGAAAGGTCCGGGTAAGAGCACGAAATCATTCTTAAGAAATATTTGTCATAAAAAAAGTATTTTTACAAAAAATGTTTCAGTCCTCAAAAAGAAAAGCAATTTAAATGGAAAGGAGAGACCTATCAAAAATGTTACTGGTAGAGGAAGAGATAACTCTGTGCATGATAGTAGAAGGAAACAACAGTTTAGGGACATTCGACATCGAATGTTCCGTAATAGGATAATAGTTAATTTATTGAAAAATATTAAAAAAAAAGGCCAACAGAAAGCGGCATTTTATAAGAAGAAGAAAAATGTAGAGAAAATTATTGATCATGCTTTTGAAATTAAGCGAAAGTTGTTTATTTTGGTAATCAATAGAATTAGGAAACTAAGCAAGGTAATTTCTGATTTCAAAACTAAAAGTAGATGGAAGAGAGTAGTAAATCGTACTAACTTTTGTGAAGTTTTTTCCGGAGAATGGATGCATAGTTCTAGTTGTGAGGCTTTTTTTAATGAGGAGAGTTATTTTCAGGATAATGATTTGGTGTTTGCAGTTGACACCAGTGGTCGAGCTTATGAAGTGAAGGATGGTTGTCCAGTTGAAAAAGAACAACTTGTGACAACAGAGACAGAAGAGGCGCTAAGTGATGAGGTTTTAGGAAGACGTCCTAAGGGTCCTGTGTACATTTGGAAGTGTAGTTCTATTTGCAGTGTGCGACAGGTTTCCATCAATTTGCTTTGTGATTTTATACGGACATTTAATAAGAAAAGTTTGAAGCAGAAAATGAAGTTGTTGCAAGATTTAGATCCTTGCAGAGTGAGACAAATGACAGGTTTGCGTGGTCATTCACTGGCTTGTCTTTCCAGGAGAGTATGCCAGAGTGTTTTTCATCATTTCAGGATGCTAGCAGTGCATCATAATAAAGTGAGAAAATTAGTGAGAATGTTGTATTATGCTAAGAGTCCAGCAATTATGCTTAAACAATTATGTGCTGCTCTTTTGCATGGTTCTGAAATAGATGTGAAGAATATTTGTGAAGAAATTGACTTTTGTTACTTTGGTAGTAGAGATGAGAATGTTCAAATTGACCCAGAAGTAGAGGGTTATGTTGAAGATAATATACAGGTTTCTAGTTCAGATAATTTTCAGAAGGAAATTGCCACGTTTCAGATGAAATCAAGTGAGAGGCCTAATTTCACTTGTGTATGTTGTCGACGCACTTATTATAAGAATCAGATTAAGTTAGTGGATTTATATGCAAAAACTGAAAGGGAAAATAATAGTGAATGGAAGGATTTTGCCACATACTTGATGGTAGAAAATTGTTTTGATTTGGGAGTGGATCAACGTGTGTGTACTTATTGTTGTAATAAATTAAATCAAAACCAGATGCCTGCTAGGGCAGTTCATAATAATCTGGAATTGGTTGAGATACCTTCAGAATTGAAGGATTTAAATACTTATGAATCTATTTTGAATCAAAGTATCCATCCCTTTCAGGCTATTGTAAGAATGGAGCCCAAGACAGGGAAGTTGCCTCCAGCAGATTTACAGAGAGGATTAAAGGGAAGAGTTGTTTATTTGCCTCTAGATTTGAACAAAAACATTAACACAATTGGAGTTGAGAAAGTGGAAGAGGAACCTCTGGTTATCTTGGTTAATGGGGTTCCGACAAAGAATAAGAAAATATGGCAAGATTTAGTGGATGTTAGGAGAGTGAAAAATGCAACTTTGTATTTGAAGAAAAATAATAAGTACTATAAGAATGTATATGTTGCAGAAGAGGAAGTAAGTGATGAAGAGGATAGCGTTTTGTGTGCTGGCCAAATTGAGAAAGTAGAGGTGTCTAATAGTGAAGAAATATATGAACATTATAGTGTTCATCCTTTGCATTCCAAGGAAGTCATGGGGAATGCTATTGAGTTGTTTCAAATGAAACAAGCCAAAGGGAGTCCCATTAGTGTTTGGGAGGAAAGTTTGGAAGCTCGGTGTTTCCCACAGCTATTTCCCACAGGTCAAGGAGGAAGATATGATGAGCGACCTCGTCAAATTCCTGCTTCTGAATACCGGACTTTACGATTGTATGCAGAAGATGCTAGGTTTCGTCAATGCATTCCCTATTTGTTTCATCTCCTGTTTGAAAGCGATCTGTCTGGACTGTCATATGCAGTGAACCACATCTTAAAAAGTGGTATACAGATGCGAAACATCTCGGCAAGTGACTTTATGCATAAAGTCAATGTCCAAGACAGTATTTTGGATTCTCACTTAATTAATCTCATGGCGTGTCAGCGTGGTACTAATGAGTACTGGTACCGTCGTCATGGTGATTTAAAATGTATGTTGAGGAACTTAGGAACTCCGACATGGTTCCTCACTCTGAGCTGTGCCGAGTATGGCTGGGAAGACTTACTTGAATTTCTACGAGAGGCAAATGGAAATATTGAAAACATTGAATTCAAGACATCTGGAGAACTGTGTTCTTTGGATCCAGTGAATGTATGCAGGTACTTCAATCATAGATTTGAAGCTATGATGTCTTTCATCACAAATAAAAAGAATCCACCTCTTGGAGAGGTGTTGGATTTCTTCTGGAGAAAGGAGTACCAAGCAAGAGGTGCCCCTCATATACATATGTTGTTGTGGATCAAGGATGCACCTAAATTTGGAACAGATCCGGATGACTTAGTGATGAGTTTCATAGAACAGTATTCTACGTGTGCTGTTCCAAACGCAACGGAGAAGAAAAGCCTAAGAGAACAAGTTCTACGTTTCCAAAGCCATCGTTGTGGAAAGTACTGTCGTCGTAAATTCAGAAACAAGGACAAGTTCTACACCAAATGTCGTTTCAACTTTCCACGACCGGTGATTTCTAAAGGAAGAGTGAACAGTTTGATGTCCTCGCTGCGACATAATGTGACGAGGAAATCACCCAAGAATACATACAATTTGAAAAGGAACGAAGAGTCCAAGTACATCAATGACTACAACCCAGTGATTTTGTCCATGTGGAATGCTAACATGGATATACAGTTTGTGGCTGACAACTGTATGGCTGTGGCTCGGTATGTGACATCTTACATCACCAAAAAAGAAAAGACAGAACTGAAGGATATGTGGGAGGACATTTCCCATGAAAAGAGCCTCAGCAAGAAGTTGTACAGTTTCAGTCTGAAGATGTTGTCGCATCGAGAAATCGGAGCTTACGAATGTTCTGACCGCTTATCTTCAGCAAGTCTCTATGCCAAATCCAGGAGTATCGTTTGGGCAAGTCTTGGTCTTGCTGCAACACGAAATCGAGTTCTAAAACCTGTCCGGGAAATTGAGTATTTGGCGGAAAAGGAGCCAAACAGTACCGACATTTTGAAGACCAACATGTTGGATACATATTATCCAAATCGAAGCAGTCACCTTGAGAATGTTTGTCTATATGAGGTTCTACAAAATTATATATTCAAGAGGAACATCAAAGAAGATATTGAGAAAGGAGTGTATGCTGTAATTGGAAGTGAGGGATGTCTGGTCAAGCAAAGAAAATGCCAATTAGTAAACCATCGAAAATTGAGTGGCGAATCTCCAGAAAAAAAGGAGTTTTTCTATTTAGCACTTTTGCAACTTTTCAAGCCTTGGCGTGCAGAAGAGGAACTGCTTGGAGATTTCCTCTGTTACGAAGACTCTTTCAATGCAGCCAAGGAGTCCATAGAATGTCCTGCTTTTCCTAAATATCAAGAAATGCTTACTTTGGAAATTGAGCAGGAAGCAACGATTGCAGCCGAGATTGCCAGAGACAGTTCTCAGGACAGTCAGAGTTCTGTTTCATTGAGTCAAGATCCACTTGGAGGACCTATTATTGAAAATGAAGCTGCCACTGCTATGAATGAAGTAGAAAGAGCCATGGCACATGCTCAGGAGGATTCAGTTAACTTAGAAGACTTGGAAAAACAACTCAACGTTGAGCAGAGGAAAATATATGATGAAGTTACCAAGGAAATTGAGCACGGATTAAGTCATGAGAAGAACGAGTGCTCATGTACATTGTTGAAGCCTGTCCGACTGTATGTGAGTGGAGAAGCGGGAACTGGCAAAAGTTTCCTCATTAAAGCAATTTCTTGTTATTTGCAGGAAAGGACTGAGTCATCGTTGTCTTGTGTTGTCACCGCTCCTACTGGACTGGCAGCACATAACATTAAAGGTATTACTTTGCATCGTCTACTGATGCTGCCGGTGGAGCATGACAACAAATTACAATACAACAAGTTATCTGGGGATGCTTGCTGTGAAGTTTCAAGAGTCTTGAGGAAAATGAAACTACTTATCATTGACGAAGTAAGCATGGTTTCCAATGTCATGCTTGCCTTTGTGCATTTGAGAATGCAAGAAGTACTTAAAACTGAATATGATGTGTTATTTGGTGGCAAACACATCATTGTTTTCGGAGATCTTCTGCAGCTGACACCAGTAAAAGGTCAACCTGTGTTCAAAATACTCACGCATGAAGATACCAGGAAGTGCCTAGGGAGCATTGGCAACGTCAATATATGGTTAAACTTCAATTATGCTGAACTGCATGAAAATATGCGTCAGGCAAAGGATGAAGATTACAAGAATATTCTACAAGATATTAGAATTGGAAAAGTGACCGAGCATGGGAAAGAAGCTTTAAATGCACGATTACTGACAAATTTATATCCCAAACAAGAGATTGTGCCTGAGAATATTTTTCAGAAAATTACTGAGAAGAAATCCGGGATATGTTTGATGCCAACTCTTGCAGAATGTGCCATTTTCAACAACAAAATGTTGAATTTAGAAAAGCAAGAGATTGTGAAACTTGAAGCTATCGACAAATTAGAGCATATGGGATCAACAATTATTTTATCAGACAATTTGAAATCAAAATTGGATTCATTAGAGAAGACTATATCCAAAACAGCGGGTTTTGAAAAGACTTTGAATGTGTGTTTAAATTGCCGAATCATTTTGAGAAGGAATTTACATGTAGAAAGAGGTCTGGTAAATGGATCAATGGGTAATGTTGTTGATTTTGAGAAATACAGAAATAGAGATGGAATAGAATTTTTAAGAATTAAATTTGATGGCATTGAGGAAGTACAGCAAATTGGTCGTTGTTCTGCTAGGTTTTTGCTTGTTAAAGACTTATATGTTCGTCGTAAACAGTTTCCTGTTTGCTTGGCATATGCGGTGACAATCCATAAATCGCAAGGTTTAAGTGTAGACTGTGCATTGGTGAATATTGGCAGTTCTGTGTTCAAGGAGGGTATGGCATATGTGGCATTGTCACGAGTTAGAACTTTATCGGGATTGTACTTGATTGACTGTGATGTCACAAACATTTGTGCGGATCTAGATTGTGTTAAGGAATACAATAGGTTAAGAAGAGAGTATGCGCCACATTTGCCTCAATATCCTTTGTTTGAGAAACGTGTGGTAGGCCGGAAACGTAGAAATATCAGTAATAGTAGGGAGGTTGTTGCAAAAAGACTAAAAGTCAATGAACCGAAAATTGTTAGCAGAAAAAAAGTGGATTCTGTTGAAGATGTTGTCGGTTTTCAATTTGAAAACAGTTCTGGTGTCAACTGCTATGCAAATGTAGTGGTTAATGTTCTCTTTTCACTAGAGAGTTTAAGAGAACAGATTCTGTTGAATTCAGAACAAATTTTATGCTGTTTGTTGAATTCTGTTTTCGAGAAATGTAGCAGTGATCGAACAAAAGTAGAAAGTGTGTCTGAAGTTCGTTATCTGTTAGATGAATGTTCAGGTCAAACAGACTTCTCTGAAAATAATCAGCAAGATTGTCAAGAGTTTTTAATGTATATGCTTGATGTATTGCAAGATGAGGGTGTAGATGTAGATCACCTGTTTGGGCTTTCTTATCAATGGCAGCATGACTGCGAGAACTGTTTGGTATCAAGTACTACTAGTGTAGACTCAGAAAGATTTATATATTTAACTTTGCCAGACAGTAAATCAGTGTCCTTTAATAAGCTAGTAAATGCAGCGGATCACAACATGGAGTGTAGCCAATGTAAATGTGATATGATGTCAACATTATTTATACGTAGATATGGCCAGTATGTCATTTTAATGATCCAACGATGTAGGCCTGATGGATCAAAATTGTCAACTTTAATAAAAAAATTTGTGGCTTCTCAGCTGTCAATATCAGGGAGGACTTTTGTAACTGTAGCAATTATCTATCACAATGGTCCATCAACAACATCAGGACATTATACAGCTTACTTAAAGTCTGGAAACGGCTGGTCATTCTGTAATGATTCCACTGTAACTTTCAAAAAAAAATTGCCGTTTGACCTTAAAAATTCTTACCTGGTGTTTTTAAAACCAAAATTTTAAGTAGAGGGAATGTAAGTCTGCAATGCTGTCTAGATTAAAAATCCAACTATATAAACTTGCTGCAAGTAAGTCTGCTTCATAGTAAGCAGTATCAGTGTCATAGGAAAAGGAGAACATGAGTGACAAAGAAGAGTAAGTTATTAGTAGTCCAGGATTGTGAAAATAATCTCAAATGTTTTCTTTTTGAAAGTTGCAAAAATAGAAAATTTTGGGATTTGATTGGAAGAATAACAAGACTTGCGTATCGCGGCAACATGATTTGGCCTAGTGGAAACATGTGATAGAATGAGAGAAGTCTTTTTTTCTATGTAACATATTTTTCGTATCGATGGAGGTTTTCTTTCAGAAAGTGGCGGGCTGAAAATATTTATAGCACAACAGAGTGGACGCTGTACATAGGAGATCCTTCGACTTTATTGAAAGTAAGTTAATTTTAAGGAGTTTTGAAATCAGATTTCTTAGCTTGTATGGGTTTTTTAAACACAGTCATTTTGATTGTGTTTTTTTTTCCCCGCTGTTACATGATGAATACTTTCAAGTCACTGATTTAAGTGAAATTTGATACATTCTGAGAACAGCAAAAATAAACAATTTAACATGTATAATTAATGTTATGCTTTTTGTACTTATGATATACATTTAGAAATGTGAGGTAGATATGGAGAAGCTGAGTCTTCTGTAAGTGTCAATTTTAATGCTTACAGTGCTGTACTTCTGGGTACTGTTTTTTTTTAAAAAAAAGAAATAGGCCTCACCTCAAAGAAAGCTCTTGAAAGCACACATCTTATTTGCATCCTATAACAATCATTTAAAATGTTTGACACAATTTTATGATGGTTTTACATCTCTTTTGCGCTGTTATTGCATCACTATTGTGAGACATAAGCAATGCAAAAGAAGCATCATGTTTCAAAATAGGCCTCATTTGTGAGCAGTTCTTAGCCATGTTCTCTTGTAATTACTCCTTTTTTAAAAAAAAAAAAAATTGGGGGTTAGCTCCCGGTTCGCGTACCGGAGAGCTATCCGGAAAGCGAACTAAAAAAAACCAGCTTGCCAGAGTGTTACACTTTCTAGCAATTTTTGTAAAAAGGGGAGGTAGTTCTGAAAAGAACTTTTTTTTTTTTACTTTTTTGAACATTATTTCATTTTTTTGGATTTTTTGAACACTTTTTTGTTTTTTTTGTTGTTTTTTTAAAGGGAATGAACAGAAAGAGGTATTGAAAATGGCTCAACAGGAGCAAAAAAAAAATTAAAAATTCTTGCGCTTGGCACACTGGTGTTTTTCAAAAGCAAGATTAATCAATATCACGCTCATGTTAGCGCATGAAATTAGTGTTCCACAATACAAGCATGTGAGCTTTAGATGCACAAAATTTTTCTGTATGTTGGGCACTGTTTCATTCGCCTCGGCCACTGACAGAGACAGATGAGAAGATGTTGAAGGCACTGAAGTTGGGGGGTTTTGTTGCAGGTCACGCATCTCTCCACGACTGTAGTTCATTGGATGCCACCTCTGCATATGACGATGCATTGTGTGATTTCCAAAGCTGTACTTTTTGTTTGTTCCTCGGGATAATTTTTTTTTGCAGATAAGGCACTTAGCATATCGTGCATTGACTTTTTTTTCGTCAGAAGGAATGCTAAAAAATTGCCATATAAAGCTTTCTTTCCGATGAGATACCCGGGGTAACTCTTCAACAAATTGTGGTCCCTCTTCTTCCTCCCCGTCTTCTTCTTCCTCTTCCTCCTCTATGTTTCCAAGAAATTGTGGAGGGGGTCCTCTCTTCCTATTAGGAGATGGGGGTGGTGGTGGTGGGGGTGCAGAAGCTGAAGCTACTATTGAAGCCATCACAGAAAAAAATCAGGTCTTCCTTTCACAAAGTTGAAAGTCAGAGTGAGAAAAAAGGTGGGGGCTTTCCTCATTTGGGAAAAGAAATAGTTCTAAACCAATGAAAAGTGTTATTTTTAGGTCACATGACCTAGTTTTACATCATTAGGAAACCGAAAGTGAAATGAACCAATGAAAACTTTAAGAAACAAGTCACATGACCTGTTCCGCTCACGTTACGCGGAGCGCGCCGCGCCTCGGATAGCTTCCGGTTCGCGGTCCGGAGCACTTCCGGGAGCGCTAACGCGGCGCGTCATAAGACGCATTACGCGACAACGTGATACGTCGCGCTTCCGCGACGCGTCACAGTTGCGCTAACGAAACGTTTACCGGTTCGCGTACTAGATCGCGGCATCAAGATGAGCTAACGGAAAGCTTCCCGGTTCGCTTACCGGAAGCGGAGAAAAAAAATATAAAAAAAAAAAATTATCAATAGATATCTAAAATATATTTTTGGATTTAAAGAAGAATACATTTTACAGCTACAGATGTTAGCTTTTAAAAAACCAATGAAATTCACAGAAAAAACCATAGGTTATAGTCCATATATAGTTAGGAATTTGCATTTACAAAACCTTGAAAATTCAATGAAAAAACCATTGGTTATAGAACATATATAGTTAGGAATTTGCATTTACAAAACCTTATTTTACTCGCATAAAACCATTGAAATTCCATATATAGTTAGATGCGCTAACTATATATCGCGCACCCGCAATCCACTGCTGATGATGTCACATATTACATCATTCATGACATGGTCAGTGACATCACTGATGACATCAGTGATGACAACTGAAATGACATCACTGATGACATCTCATTTGACATCACTGATCACATCACTGATGACATCACTCATGTGATAATACAATGAACCTCTTCAGACTCTAATATAACCTTACATACACTCAGTATAAAGAGACACTCACAGACTGTCACTCATCCATGGAGTTACTCACACACCTAGTCAGTCATGCAAAGAATCAATCACACCTCCATTTCCTCAACTAAACAGTTATACACACCTTACTTATTCAAACATATACTAACACATATTTACTTTACTCTCTTATACAATCTCTGATACATGTTCACAATGATCCATACAGCCACTCACACATTCACTGGCTCTTATGCACAGTTATTTATAGATGTCAACTCTCACATGTACTGTGTTTTACATATGTACTTAATTTGACATGTAGCACTGAGATATCCATTCACTCACCAACACACCCATGCACAGTCAACCGCCCATATAGCTGTTTCCACATGCACTCTTGAACTCATACACCTAGTGAATCAACTGCTTACACATCTATGCACAGAGTCACACACCTCCCAGCCACCCACACACACACTCAGCCTCCCATTCAAATACTTGGGCAACCAATCAATAACCCATATAGCCACTCTTATAGCTACTGATCAACACATGCAGCAGCTTACACAACAACAGACATACTGATGCACAAATTAAGACAGTTTAGTCACTAACCCATGCACTCAGTGAGACACATTTAATCACTCACTCATACAGTCAGTCATGCACCTACTAAATTCTTCATCCAGACACTTATACATCCACTCATTCTTCAATATGTAAAACATATTTAAACTTTACAGAAACATAGTCACTGGATGTTGTCATCAGTGATGTCATCAGTGATGTCACTGACCATGTCATGAATGATGTAATATGTGACATCATCAGCAGTGGATTGCGGGTGCGCGATATATAGTTAGCGCATCTAACTATATATGGAATTTCAATGGTTTTATGCGAGTAAAATAAGGTTTTGTAAATGCAAATTCCTAACTATATATGTTCTATAACCAATGGTTTTTTCATTGAATTTTCAAGGTTTTGTAAATGCAAATTCCTAACTATATATGGACTATAACCTATGGTTTTTTCTGTGAATATATATATATATATATATATATATATATATATATATATATATATATATATATATATATATATATATATATATCCTGTTCACCGTTTGTCTCCAAACTCGCGCGTTCGTGCAACACAGCAAGTAGACTCCGGACACGGACCTCGAGGTGTGTAAAAAAGGTTTTATTTGGCAGAAAGAGTCACCGACGTTTCGGCTCATATATATATTCACTGAAAAAACCATAGGTTTCACACCAGTTATAGTTAGGAATTAGCATTTAAAAAACCTATTAAATTCACTGAAAAAAACATAGGTTTCACACCAGTTATAGTTAGCTGGAAATTTTACTGATATAAAACCATTGAAATTCCCACGTTATAGTTAGTCGGACTCACTATAACTTGCGCGTGCAATGCGCTGCTGATGACATCACATATTACATCACTCATGACATGGTCAGTGACATCACTCATGACATCACTGATGACATCACTCATGACATCACTGATGACACCATCCAATGAATATGTGCCTTTCTGAAAAATAAATATGTTTTATATATGTATATGTTAAGGTCGATGGAAGAATAAATGTTTAAATAAGTGACTAATTGTTTGTTTTTTTTAAAAAATTGATTGGTTAACTGGCTTATTAAGTGTATCTTAGTGAATACATATATTAGCGAGTAATGTTTAAATATTTAAATATATGTATCAGTGTTTTACTTTATGTATAAGTGGCTGCATGGGTTGGTGAGTAGCTACATGTGTGTGTATATGGGTTATTAGATGTTTTTTTAGTATCAGTATGAGTGTCTGTATGGTTTGGTGGGGCTGCTACTTAGCACATAGATGCATCAATGACTGACTCACTGTTTGTATGTGTTTTGAAGACAGCATTTATGTAGGATTGTATGGGTGGATGAGTGTGTATATGTGTGTGTTAGAGAGTGAATGCCTCTCTCACTAGTGTCTTTATTGTATATATGAAAATTGATGTATATAAGTAAGTATATGTGAGAGTGAGAGATTGAAAGAGTTCCTGTTTAAATAAGTATGTGTTTCTATAAGTGATTGTTTAAGAGAGTAAGTATGTGTAAGTTTCCTTAGAAGTAATGTGCTAATGTGTGTATAGTTGTATATGCAAATAAATGGATGTTTATTAGTTTATTTGCATGTGTGAGTATATGTATGAGTAAGTTTTTGATGACTGTCGGTGTGTAACAGAATGAATAGGGGTATCACTACATATGATGAGTGAGTATATGTATGAGTGAATACATAAAACTGTTGGTGAATGTGTGAATTTGTATATAGATGGTGAAATTACTGAATTGGTAGTTGTAACTGGTATGGGTATATCCACTTTTTTGTTAATGTTAGTTTCTATTTTTGAATATGTGTTTCAAAGGTTACTTTACAGTGAAAGGAGGTCTGTCACTGTGTTACAAGGATGGTGTCATCAGTGATGTCATGAGTGATGTCACTGACCATGTCATGAGTGATGTAATATGTGATGTCATCAGCAGTGCATTGCACGCGCAAGTTATAGTGAGTCCGACTAACTATAACGTGGGAATTTCAATGGTTTTATATCAGTAAAATTTCCAGCTCACTATAACTGGTGTGAAACCTATGTTTTTTTCAGTGAATTTAATAGGTTTTTTAAATGCTAATTCCTAACTATAACTGGTGTGAAACCTATGGTTTTTTCAGTGAATTTCATAGGTTTTTTAAATGCTAATTCCTAACTATAACTGGTGTGAAACCTCTGTTTTTTTCAGTGAATTTCAAACGTTTTTTAAATGCTAATTCCTAACGATAAGTCTCAGTTTATATGTAAGACTGTTAGCACTCTAGTTGTTCTTTAGAACACTCTGGTACATTCTGTCATTGGGCTACAGTTGGGCTACATGTAGCTGATATTTGGGCTACATTTGGATTTTTTGGTCTCTGGTGGCCATCTTTGGGCTACATTGGGCTACATTGGGCTACATTTGGGCTACATTTTGGCATATATATAGCCCAATGTAGCACAATATATATGTTATCAAAGTTAATTTTCGTAAAAACCACTTAAGAATAGGGCTACCACTCCCTACAATTTTTCCCAATTTTTTTTTTATTTTTTGCTTTGGAGCGCTTCCGGTGCGCTTCCCGGGGAACGCCCCGAAAAGCGTACTTTTATAAAGCGCCCCCGGGCGCGCTCCGGGGAGCGTCTCGTAAGCGCCAATATCGCGAACGAAAACATGATCATGACGTATCGCGTAGCCGCGTCCGCGTGATACGCACGGCGTAAGCGCACCCGGAAGTACTCGAGCGAATACGATCGCGCAACGTAAACATCCGACGCGCTTACGCTACGCGACCCGGAGTGACCCCGGGCGCGCCCGGGGGCGCGTAGCGTAAGCGCGTCGGGTCATGTGACCTGAAAATAACACTTTTCATTGGTTCATAACAGTTTTAGTTTCATAATGATGAAGCCCCTGGTCTTGTGACCTGAAAATAACACTTCTCATTGGTTCAGGACAGTTTTTTTTCAAAATGATGAAAGACCCCACCTTTTTTCCTTATTCTGACTTTGTCCTTTGACTGAGGAAGACCTGTTTGTACATCTCTGTACCTTTTTGATCTTAATAATGGCTTCAGTAGCAGCAGCAGCTGGTGCATCTGCCCCACCACCACCACCACAACCACCAAGAGGACCAGCTCCAAATTATATTGGTGGTCAAGAACAGGAGGAGGAGGAAGATGAAGAGGAGGAGGGGAGGAGAAGATGGCTGCCTGAAGAAAATACCCCATACAAACCCAAGCCACACATTGTATGGGAGTTTTTTTCAATCCCAGAGGGCAAAAAAAAAGTGAATGCGGCCAAGGTAACTTGCCTAATCTGCAATGAAGAACTTTCACGGGGCAACCCAAACAAAAAATATTCATTTGGTAACCATACCATGATTCGTCATATGACCCGAAAGCACCCAAACAACTACTCTCGTGCAGAGTTCAGGGAACTGGCCAGTAACCTCCCCCAGTCGTCAAGGACCACCTCCCAAAGAACCCAACCCACTTCATCGGGACCAGAAACATCGGAGATGATGCCTTGCATTCAGCCAAGATTTGCTGATTTTAAAATCACTTGTTCTGCATGTGGCAAGCTTATCGCCTATGGTGAAAAAAGCGTTAAGCTCATCGTCCCTGCAGGTGATAATCACAAGTGCCCCAAAAAGAAGTAATTTTTTGGGTTTTTTGTTTTTTTGCTCCAGTTGAGCCAGTTTCAATTCCCTTTTTTTGTTTCTCCCCCTAAAAAAATACAAAAAAAATATAAAACTGTTTTGAAAAGCCAAAAAAAGTTCAAAAAGTTCAAAAAACACAAAAAAATATAAAACAACAAAAAGAAGAAAAAAAAAAGTTCTTTTTAGAACTACCTCCAATTTCTAAATAAAGGCTTCTTTTTTTTATAAACTGTCATCTTTTTCCCTCATTTTACGCTCCCCGGTGCGCTACCTGGTGCGCGTACCGGGCGCTTCCCCCACGCAAAACGAAAAAAAAAAAATATTTTAAATGCCCCGCGGGGCCCTTTTATAGCCCCCACATCAAACCTAGGGGGTCAAGGGGGGGTCTACCCTGCCCCCTTATGGTCATTTCCCCCTTTGTTTTGGCCACCTCTCGTGTCTCGATCCTACCGAGACACAAGATGGCGGCCGCTCCGGACTGTTTAGAATGTTTACAGACAACTGAGAGCCAATCAGCTTTCTGCGCGCAAGTCGCGTGTCGCGCCGGGAGCGCACTCCGGTGCGCGCACCGGAGAGCGCCTACAGATATATATATTTTTTGGAACCTAAATTACTCAAAATCCACTGCAGCACATATCTTGAGACATAGCAAAGGCACATCGGGCTACCAGTCCCTACAATTTTGCCAAGTTTGGTGGAAATCCATTCAGCCGTTCGGGCTAAAAGTGAAATCGACCGCCCTATGGAAATTAACATGGGGAAAACGCGTTTTGGGACCCCCCTTTTATCTCGGCCCCCCCTTGACGTATCCCCCCCAAACTTTCAAGGAAGGACCGGAGCTCGACGAGGCCATTTTCAAGAAATTTTCAGGCAGATTCGTCAACCGGTGCCAAAGTTATTCCAAATAGAATTTTGAGATTTAACATTGAAAAAAATCCTAACTATAACTACCTACTGGCGACCGCCAGTAGGTAATATATATATATATATATATATATAGTTAAAAATTTTCATGCTTTTACGGTACTGGAGTACTCTGAGAGTCCCAGGCGCTGAACCGAGGTATTGCTTATATTTAATAAAAAACGTTAATATATCTCCAAACAATTTACTTAACATATGATAACTACACTTAACTAAGTACAGTTAGAATTAAAAAGCTAAGACATTTATTAACAGAGGTACAATCAGTGTTTTTCGCTCTTTGAAAAATACAAAATTCTATGGCAAATGCATTAAAATTGAAGGCTATTTAGGGACCCCTCTTTCATTCCCTTGACCAAAGACTGTGAAACTTCCAGTACTGCTTGCAGATTTGCAGACATTAGTCAAATGGGTGCCAAGTTATCAAACAATTAAGGCATGTGCCATCTTGGAATTTGCTTAGAATGGTGCAATGTTGGATAGTCATCAGTAAGGCAGAAAGGAGGTGGAGAGAGTCCTGGGGCCCTTTAGTTCATTGCTTAAGGAGTGTTCAGGAGTCACCCCTAGTAACACGCCAGTGTAAACCATAAATATAGCACACCAGAGATTGCTTCTCAGAACACTTTCAGGACCTGCAGAGCATCAAAAGAGAACTAGATCTGCTGTCTGTGACCCGAGAGGAGCCCTGAACGACTGGACCTGCTCAATCTTGTGCCCAGCAGTAGGAAGTGGACTGCAAGGGTCAGTTGGCTGACCAGCTATATAGCTACAGGGACACAACGGAGCTGCAAGAGGTCTTTTTCCTGATGCTACTAGTTGACAAGTTTTAACTGGACCTGGATAGGAGCAAGCTGGGGGCCTCTTCTGGAGAGACTTGTGGCCCATAAATTCTGTCCAGGAGGTCATGGGAGCCTTTGAAGTGGTCCAGAGAAGTTGCTCAAGAAACCCTGAAAAGTTGGGACTTAGAGAATTTTTGGACTTCCAAGACCGCAAAAGCTGTCAAGTGGGACTTTGAGGCAAAGGTGTTCAGTTTTGAGGCAACTTTGTTGGATACAGTGTTAGGTTTACCACACTGTCGGATTTTGAGTTCTTTTAAAGAAAAAGTCAGAATGTAAAATGTTTGACTGGGACAAACCCACATGGTGTAACCGACCTGCCTTCCTTTGCAGTTGGCCTTGAAATCACACCTAGGACCCGGTCTACTATGCACTATCCTTGGTGCTTGGTGCTTTTTGGCACTATTTTCAATTAAGCATTTAAGAATTTGTTACTCCAGTGCCCATATTGGATTTCTGTTTTATTGTCCTAATTTGGCTTGCAATATTTATGGTTTAATGCTTGACTTTATTGCTGTTTGAGTACTACATCAATATTTTAGACATTGTCCTAAGTAAAGCCTGTCTGCCCTGTGCCATAGCTACCAGGGGGTGACCGCAGATAATTTAGTAAGTTCGGGGTTAACCCTGTGAAGTTAATGATTTATTATCTCCTGATGTGGACAACCACCCACCCCAAATAATAATTCACTTTCTTACACAGTTTTAATACATATTTTTACATGTGTCTCTGTAGCAGGTTATTTGGCTACATTGATCCACCTTTTGGACCTGTGAATTACCTGTAAACCACTTAGGGCTACCCATGATCTGCTGGTTATGCACAGGACTCAGCAGTGGTCAGTATAAGTTACTAAGGTATCTGAACAGCCAGACAACATTGGGTTCACATGTCTCTATCTCTGTTACAGCTCTACATGCTGTCCAAAGGTTCCATACAATCAAGACAGCTGAATATGAAAAAGGCCACAGCTTCTGAAAGTGTTATATTTTATCACTTCAGAATGTTTAAAGTATGTGCAAAGCAAGTGTTGCATGTAACTACCATGCTTTCCAGGGACATTTGAACTTTATTTTTACCTTTCTCAATAGTAGTCATCTTACTGTTCTCTGATTAGTTGAGAAAGTGTGACATACGATTGACTACCAGTTACTTACATGTGACAAATTACATTATTGCAGTCAATGGCTCTCATTTTATATACTTAATATTGACATGATACCCAACTTCAGTTTAGTACTATACCCCACTGTGGTATTGCACAATACAACCAATTGTTTGTGCTGTGTTGTAGGTCCAAAGGGTTTTTGATTCATTTATTTCTCTGTTCAATCCCCCATCCGTTCTCTCTACCCCTGCACTTTTTCTCCATTTGTAGTTAATTTGTAAAGATCCACTTCTCATAATGGCATAATCCGTACCACAAATCTTACACTCGTTAAATGTGGGGCTCGAGACTTAGTTTCTAACTTGCCGGCATGTCGCCAGGAAAGTCTAACAGTTGCAAGGTTCCATCCAATCCATTAAAACAATTACATTTCAGGCATCGAATAATGGGACTCTTAAATGCCACAGACTAAACACTGAGTAGTAATGGCAGCCATAGCCCAAATTGAAATATTTCTCATCATTTATCAATCAAATAAGCAGGGGCCTGATGAATAAAGCATTTTACAGTGCCAAACACTCTGACTCAGAGGTTGTGACTGACGACATTCAGTTTTAAAGCTACTAATTCCATTTTAATACTATATACATTTTCACTGATTGCTACAGTGGGATTGCAAGCACATTCAGTGTGTGGCAGGGCATGCTGTAGGTGTCCTGTCCAAATACTAGGTCGGTTTGCAATTAATTCATGTTTTGTAACCGGAAACCCACAGCAAAACAATACAAATGTACTGACTACCAAAATGGAGTTTGTAGTGCGTTCACACAAGTAAAGGACCCCTTTCCCTTTCTGAATGAAAAAAAAGTTTGTTGAGTTTTGGGCGGTGGTTTAGAGGGTCCCTGCTAACTCTCAAACAAACTTTTCAAAAAAGAATCAATTTATTTCTAAACACAGCTCTGAAAACAGGACACATTATTTTTTTAAAGGAAAAAATGATCACAGATATGGTGGTCTGCTGACCCTAACAGGCCACTATCCCTATAACGGCCTCCAGTTGTTTGAGCTACAATTTGTCACATAGCTCATTAATATTAATTAGCAGCAGCGGCCGGCACAGGTAAGTGTGTTGGGGCAGGGCAGGGAACAGCAGGGGAAAGTAGACAGAGTACTGAAAATGTATTATTTATTTATTTAATTATACCTATTCCATCATCTGTGGACATCCCACCCCACCCAGCCCCGCCCTCACTCCGCCACACAGCGTTTTAATGTGCCAGATACAGCTGTTAATTATGTAGAACTGATTGATTAAAACCCTAAATTGAAATTAAGCAGTCCGGCCAATTTGTACATGACTGTTCGTTAAACTTTTTATTGGTCGGCAAAATACTGGTGACACATTGCCACCATGTTCTTGCAACCAGTTGTAAATGCATTGGGCCCTTAGTGGCTTATTCTCTTGGTTCTGTGTGTTGGTGCTGAACTGAAAGATCTCACAACAAGATAAATGTGGGAAAGCATTTTTAGAACGGGCATGTCAATTGAGTGGGTCAGTTCACAAAGAATAAGCAAATCTTCACTTGCATTTGTCCAACCTCAAACGGATGAGCAAAAGTTTCCAAGATGATTTGTGTACACTTGCAACAGTCATAGGATTCCCAACATACTCCTGGAATAAATTTTCTAAGCGAGCCTATGACCAGGCTAAGGTATTTTCATACGGATAATTGCAGTTAGTACTTGAACATATGAAGGTGTGTAATTTTGTCTGTTTTCTTTTTTTCCCTTCAAAACTCAACATTGTTTCCCGATGTCTAAACCTCTAAGCTGTTTGCCTGAAGCCTGACGTTGCCGATGCTTCTGCTCTGACTCCACTCCCCCATTGCTACAGGCGGGTGTTCCACGGCCTGCAGAATGTATTCATAAGGTCATGGTTGGCGTGGTTAATCCAACACAAGTGGCCCCCATCTGGCATCACAACCCCTCGTACCATGCCGCCTTGCACCACCCAGCCACCTGCTCAAAGCAGCCTAATCAGTCTAAGTAGGCCCACAACCATTTTTCCATTTTTCTTGGATTCTTCCTGGTCAGAACTGCACTCACATTGATCTTTGCCAGCCACTTGCTGCTGGCTGGCTGTCCGGTCAGTCTAAGGACTCAGAGCCTGCAGCTTTTCTCCCATCAAGCAGGGCAACCTACCTGGAACCTGAGGTCCACGTTTGTAGGGAGAGGTGCTGTGAGGTGCACAGCTACACCTAAGTCCCCCCTTAGCGCAAATCTCCCAGTCAGGTGTGTGGGCGGAGCGTATCGCTTATCCTGAGAGATTAGCTACAGGACAGCAGAAGCGGCATGGCCAGGTCTCTGCTATGTGCGCGACATACGATCAAACTGCAGCACTCTCATTTTTTGCTTGTTGTTACCACATAAGCAGCTGCCATGGACAACAGAGTATTGAAATTCTGAATGTTGCAACCCCTCTGGGAGGGTACAGTAGGGTGGTTGTTAGAGTGGCTACATAGGGTTGGGGCAGTCTTCACATAGACGGCCCTGCTAGGTCAGGGAGTGGTCTGTGAGTTTGGTGTTTAATCCCCTTACCGTGCAGCCAGCACCCCAAGCAGTTTGCACACCTTGACCCTAAAGCATTCAAACACCTCAAGCCCTCCATGCTCACCAAGCAAGTCGGATTATTGTTGATTACTGTTGAACTGGGGAATTTCATCAAATGATCTCAGTTAATCTCTAACAGGTCTCTCACAGTTGGGCTGTTTTACTTTATTTTATTTCATTTTCATAAGATGCCATTAAGGTCTTTGCACTCTGGCCCCTAATATCTACCTGTGGGTCAACTGCTACTTTCTTCAGTCCTCCCAACAATTTCAGTGTAAGAAGCCCCAATCTCATCTCCTGAAAACTCAACCATCTATGTTGTCTCTGTTTTCAAAGAGTGGAAACGGGGAAGGGTATAAGGAATTAGAGTTAGCCATGGTCAAATATAAAGAAGAAGATATAGGTTTAGATATGGCTCTGTTTCATTGTGTCTCCTCATATCAGGTCAGTCAAACTGGCCACAGTTTAGCTCCCCTAAGCCCATCTTACACTGTTCAGTGGAAGCAGTGGAAGAAACAGATGTTGGGGCCACACCTATGATGAACATTGCTGACATCAAATTTACGTCTGAGACTTGCCTCAAGTGTCCCACAGTTCTCCCCGGTGACCAGGATGCTGTTTTTGCACCAGAAAATTTGCCTTTCAAAGGAATCTCTCAAGAGTCTTATGGGGGACACTGTCTGGTTTTGTGCAACAGGGACCATAGCGTATCAGAGGGCTGTTCTCTGCCAGACATCTTCGCCCTCACACAGGAAAATCGAGTAAGGAAGGCCAATTTAAGACTACCTATTGCCTCTGGCATGGACTTGAGGCCTCCTCAGTTTTGTCTATACAGATGACAGTTGTTACCAGCTTTGTATTATAGTAGGCCATCATCAGGGCTTCTTTATTGGGCACAATTAACTATTTGAACTGTGATTAATCTATGTCCACTGGGGCTCAAGTACTTGTGCAGTCATTTAATCAGGAAGGGGAGGGGGACGGAGGGGGGAGAGCTCACTGTGCTATAATATTGCTGCATTGAGAAGGTTTTATCTTTGATTTTTGCCCTATTGGATAGATCAGTTGATCATTCTTATAATGCTCTGGATGTGCTGCCCCCATTTTAAATGGGTTGCAGCATCTCACCCCCTTTGGCATCTACCCAAGGAAGGAAGAAACGTTTATTGAAGTGAAATCTCAGGCCTCCCAAACTAACATTGTGGCAACAATAGGGTAAAAGAAAATGGAATTCAGGTTTAAAACGCCTTAACCGTAATCTTGTGGCTGCTAAAGAGGTTGCCATTGGGTCTTTTTCTTCCTCTCGTAATCACTTGTGTGTGGAGCATTGTCAAAAAGCTCAAAGAGCCAATACATCCTATTCCTATCTTTCCGATCTTTAAAAAAAGGGAGGCCCCCTCCCTCTGGTATTGTTGTCCCCCAAGATGATCGTTCTATTGTTAATTTACCTAGGGCTTCCACAAGTGTTTTGTCTGCAAAGGGATGGCACAAGGTAAAATGCCTGAAAGGGAAAAAGAAAAGAACCCGGCTCATTATAAAATGTAAGTCTGAAAGCAAAGGTTCTCAAACGCTTTAGAAGAATCTGCCCATTTATTCAGTCACCTAAAGCAGAAGTTCCAAAGAAGCCCCTCACATCTAAGTCCGGAGTTGCATTCTCCAGAAATAAATGCATTCTTTTTTGAATATACTAAAAGTACCACTTTAAAACTGCCATCAGCAGGAGAAGGGGTTAACTCCGGATATGGGTGCAACTGTTCATAGTAATCAGGGCAATGAAAGTGGGTTTAGTGAAAGAGGATGTCAGGCAGGGGGACTGCGGATGTCAACTTGTTGATCACTAGAAAAGAAGGTTGTAGGCTCCCTAAAGAGACTTAGATGGTCCCTGAAAGCTCTTCATTAGCCTCCACCTGTGAGGAATTGCCTCCACGCTCTGTTCCTAAGTTTGTTAGAATCCTTAATGAGCAGGTTTCTCCTTTTTTCCATCAGCACAGCCACCCTTTTCAGGGGCAGGACCAAAACAAATTATTAGTTCTGGTGAAGGACCATAGTGTGGCAATGTCTCTAATACTTTGAATTCTGTCTCTTTGTTTGATAATGAATTGGGCCCACTGAATAGAAGCTTTCTTCTGCAGTTTCCACTAGAAATTGAGGCCCTGAGTTTGGTAACAAGTAGCGATATTGATTGTTTATATCTGGATCCCCTTGTTCCTCTTCCAAGCTCTAGGGTCATGTTTAGATCCAGGAATTTTGATACTGATCCTAGGCTATGTGTATCACTTACAGAAAAAGGGCATTGATGTCTTTCCATTTGAGATTATTGAAGCTCCTAAGCTTGGTAGCATTAGTTTGGGCTCTCAGGAGTCAATTTATCAAAAGGAGGACAAAGTTCCTAGATCAGGGTGCAAAAGTCACCCATAAATCAAGGTGCAAATAGTCACCAACAAGAGTGCAAAAGTCACCCATGTATCAAGGTGCAGAAAGTCACTAGGCAGGGTGCAAAAGTCACCCATGAATCGGGGTGCTAACAGTCACCCATATTTTAAAACAAAGAGAAATTAAGAAAAGGGTAGACTAAAGTAATCCTAGGTTTGAAAATGTCCTAATGTCAGAGGGAAAATAATTCTACATCCTCTGCTGCCCTCACACACCCCGGGGGGTGTCATGCTTCATCATGGGGCGTTTGCTCCTCGTAGGGCCAGCGCTGCAATTCCCTACGGGTCCCTCGAAGGGTCACTTTATCGGAGATCTTTTTTGAGGATTGCCGGATGTTGCATGCTGGTGTGTGGGGATTGGTTAAAATGAGGGTAAATCATTTTATGTGCACGTGATAGTGAAAAAATTGACTGACCCCAAAAGGGCCCATTCGGCCTAGGTGTCAAAAGTCAAGGCCAACATGTTTCGCGCCTCTGTTGCCCGTAGGTCATTGGCGCTTTTTCAGGACCACAATAATATACAGTGTAGTGCACGCGCTATAAAAAGTAAAGATTAAAATGAGAACCCTCTTAACTCAGCCAGGGCGGGTCTGTATACCCTCAAAGTAGTTACAGCTGCTACATGGAAGCCGCTCCTGGGTAACACCTAGGAAAAGGAAAAACATAGTAAACCACAACTGCACATCAATGACATCTTAAGGTTCACAGAGTGCCATTTTTATGCACACATCCTTCCAAACAGAAAATTTAAGCAGACACACGGGACCAGTACAACGTGGGGCGGGGACCACTGTTCACAAGAGCCCTAGGCTGGATTAACATTTTTAGTAGTAAAGTACGGCACCTAGACTGAGCTTAGGGTTTGTATAGCGGATGGCGACAATGTAACAATAATGTAACGTGTTGAAGCTCCTAAGCTTGGTAGCATTAGTTTGGGCTCTCTGGAGTCAACTCAAGATCCATATAGTAAAAGGACACACTGCAAATTTGAAGGACATCACAATCTCTATTGTTAGAGACACAGGGAGTAGAGTGATAGGCATTGTGAGATATGAGGACAACTGGGCGAGGAAATCTGGGAAGGTAGAAAAGTAAGCACCCTCGAACTGGGTACCAGGTGTTTTGAATGCTACAAAAAGGAATATTCCATTTGGTAAAATTCTTTCTTGGAGACGGCAGTACTGGAACAGTCTAATTCTAAATTGAATTTTTCATTGCGCTTTAGTCCACTGATAATTTGCTTGCAGGAAGCTTGGATTTGTTTTGAATCCAAATATGAGAATTACTTTGCAATTTCCCGTGCAGAAAATCCCTCAGTAAAAGGCCACGGCAGGGGAGGCATAGCTAGTCTACTCAATAGTGGCATCAATTAGAATCCTAAGGCGTTTGTTTATCCATGTTTTCCTTCCCAGTATAAGAATTGGCTTGGTAGTTTGGTCTGCCCTGTTCCCATGATGCACTGGGCCAGGGTCAGACTAATTTGCATATAGCCAAGTTCTGAGCTGGGATGGTGCAGTGAGCTGAAAAACGGTGATGGATCAAGCCCTGATCTTTGGACTGGGTAGGAGTGGTCTGCTTAATTCAGACACTCTGTTCATCACCACCCCCTTTTCTGAATCTGTTTAAAGTTAGCCCTGTTCAATGTAATAAGAGGACCATATTCATCCTTCCTGTTGGTAAAAGTCTATTTCCCTCCTGGGAATTCTCATGATATCTAAGTCAAATCTATGTTCTCTTTTGTGCAAAATATCACTGCTTCGGAAGACTGCTCATTGATTGGTATTGTGGGGGATTTTAATGCCAACATCTTGAATTGTGCCTCTATGACTTTTGGAGATTCTGAGTTGGATAAGGTATGGAGTATCTTTGGGGTCATCCTCCTTGAAAAGTTAGATCAGATAGGCGGCGTCTATGTTTCCTGGAAGGGCTGAGCTCTAATGAATTGATTGGTCTAAATAGCAGGTTTCTAAAGGGCTCCCCAGACTCTTTTACTTTTCGTTCCTCTCCAGAGCAATCAGTAATCGATTACATGATGGTATCGCACCAAATGTTTGCGGTTTGCACTCAATTTGAGGTATTGAGGACAGATTTGAGCAGACACAGCATTTTCTCAATGGTTATTGACTTGAAGCTTAAGGCGCTCCACTCCTGGAACTCCAGAAAAGAAACTGTAGTTTATAACGTGGAGTGGTGTGGCTCACTGGTTAGAGGCGGCAGACCCGGAAGCAGAGAACGGCCCGGGACCAGGGTTCAATTCCCGACGTGGCAGGGTCATGCACAAGGGTCAGCGGACTCGATAATTCTCGTCTCGGTGCCTACTCTAACCAGAGATCACACTCGGCAACTCTGGGCATTAGCTTGCCTCATCTCTACAACGGGATATAGAGCGGGGGTTTACCCAAACATAGTCACTGGGACCTGGGTTCAATAAGTACTGAGAGGGAGGGGTCCCAGTGTGAGTGTAAGTTGATGTAGACGAATCAAAACACTTAATTAACAACACATTGGATGAGTCCACATTGTTTTATTCACAATGGGACTAGGTATATTGAACATACACAAGAACAAATCAGTCAGTACAGTTGGTTGTACAGTGCCCCAGGGAAGGATAGGGATAGGTGGTGGTAAGTGATCAGGTGAGGATAAGGTAGTGAGGAAGAATAAGTGACAGTAAAATCAAAGACACTGTATTCATAAATCATATACAGTATGATGGACCAGTGGTTCATGACAATTAAGTTGGGGGATCATACTTCACATAGAACAATAAATGAAACAATTGGTGGCGTGAAGTTGATAGACCAATGGGCGGTTGTCGACATTTCGACCCTCTGAATAATGCAGGGATTAGTTGAGCCCTTGCTGTGGGGTCTTCATCAGGACAGAAAAGGGGGCAGGCAACCTATTTAAGTAGATAAAATACAGGATTATATTTCAAAGTAGTGGGACATACCTCATGATAACTATGTCAGTTAACGCACACTTATTAAAGCTAATTGGATGGAGTCATTCTCAGAATATCAACAGACTAAGATTCGAGATTTCAACAGACTAATACATTATGCCCTAATCATCTACTTATAAAGTTAAGCAGGTTAAGGAAGTAGAGAATCGATTATGAAGGAGTCAAAATCACAGTGGTATGAACGAGCTGAAAGAGCCAAAACCGGCCCGGGGGTTAGCATCTGCTTACTCAGTAGAAAAATAATACAAGGAGGAATACCTTAATATACAATGTAGAGGGTGTGGTCTCAAGCCATCAATTGAGTAGGTCCTGTCATGCAGGTATTGTCTAAAATAGAACAGGTAGATCGAGGCTATATTTGATCACACTAAGCCATAATTATCATTGAAACAATCACGGTAGAGATGATTGACAAACTAACTCACCATGCAGTAATTATCAGGGTCGTAAGTAAGTTGAGGCGAGGGGTTGGTCAAGTGAATGTGGTTCCTGTGGGGAATAGGGGGAACAGTCACTCTCTATCCATACAGTAATGGGTGAGAAGAGGTGCCGCATAGAGGGACTGACTGCTTACCCGGGATTGGGAAGACGCATCAGGGACCGGCCATGAATCAGAAATCCGGAAGTTCTGAAAGGGAGAATAAGCGGGTATTAGTATCACAGGTGTCAATGGCCGGATAGTCACCTTGAGGATAGAGGTACCACGAGATCGTGGACTTACTTGAAAGATGCCGACTCAATCGAACAACGGACGCCGCTCGCACTCGCAATGGCGATCCGCTGTTCCTGTTTGATATATTACCATGGTAATCTTACCACGTGGTGTGTGC
Organism: Lissotriton vulgaris; assembly: GCF_964263255.1. Lineage (NCBI taxonomy): Eukaryota > Metazoa > Chordata > Amphibia > Caudata > Salamandridae > Lissotriton > Lissotriton vulgaris. The sequence goes on from NC_141691.1 coordinate 951,350,662, forward strand.
ACGGCTTGCGGAGATAGAAAAAAGACTGCGCATTGAAGCGGTCTGACGGGAATGGAATTAAAATTAAAATTGAAAGTTGAGTGCAAATGCGGTTGGCATTTTAGGAGATTCATAACATCCAGCTACAAATTAAATTGTCAAAATACAGATAATTAAAGAATATTAGGAGACATTGAATGTTGAACACACCGCGCGATCGCCAGGGGTGCTAATATATAGATGATGAGCATATCATCATTTGAAGGTTGGCACAAGTTGGTAAACAATTATGGAAAAATACCATACATCATTGCTTGACCATTACTACTGTCACATGCACGGTCAGAGTAAACAATAAAAGCTAACAATTAATTTCTAGTTATGTAGTTGGTGTACCTCCAACAATGGGGTAAAGACCATTCGGCTAATGTAATCTACGCAATAATCTGCCCTTGCGACAAAATCTACATTGGCCAAACGCAGCAGAAAGTGAAGGCTAGGATTCTTCAGCACATGAGCAGGATTAGATGCGATGTACAAGGGGCTCCCTTAGTAGACCATTTTAAGGGGGTAGGACATTCCCCGGACAGCCTTAAATGGGTGGTACTAGAGAAATCTACCTTAGGCCCACGGGGTGGTAACATCACAGGTATCCTAAATACACGTGAACTAAAATGGATATACTTCTTTGACTCGATTGATACAGGTCTGAATGAGCATGACAGCTCTTTCTCGCAACTGGCAACGTTACCTTGAATCTAGGTCTCCCTCTAAATGTGCACATGCCAAATTTACACCACACTATGCTCGAATACCATCTTGAAGTGAGCTGGCAGACACCCTCGTGTGAGAGGTGCAATATAATATCAAGACTGTCCTGTTCCTCTGGTTTTCTGGAATGGTCTTTACCCCATTGTTGGAGGTACACCAACTACATAACTAGTAATTAATCGTTCGCTTCAATTGTTTACTCTGATCGTGCATGTGACAGTAGTAATGGTCAAGTAATGATGTATGTTATCATTCCATAATTGTTTACCAACTTGTGCCAACCTTTAACACGTTGGGTGCTAAGGGTTTTCCCCCCCCAGTGCTGGATTCCCACATTTACCATTGTTTGTGACAAGGTCAATTCGTCATAAGCACAGGGCAGGTAAAGCCCATGACGAGTTGACCTTGTCACTAGCATCGAAGGGGTTAAATGAGGATATGCTCATCATTTATATATTAGCACCCCTGGCGATCGCGCGGTGCGTTCAACATTCAATGTCTCCTAATATTCTTTAATTATTTGTGTTTTAAGGATGACAATTTAATTTGTAGCTGGATGTTCTGAAATGGTCTTTACCCCATTGTTGGAGGTACACCAACTACATAACTAGAAATTAATTGTTCGCTTTTATTGTTTACTCTGACCGTGCATGTGACAGTAGTAATGGTCAAGCAATGATGTCTGGTATTTTTCCAAAATTGTTTACCAACTTGTGCCAACCTTCAAATGATGATATGCTCATCATCTATATATTAGCACCCCTGGCGATCGCGCGGTGTGTTCAACATTCAATGTCTCCTAATATTCTTTAATTATCTGTATTTTAAGGATGACAATTTAACTGCGCGTGTTCAAGCCTCGGCCCTCCTTAGTGCTCATGTCGGCCTAATTAACCCTGAGTTACTTTTAACTTCAGTCTTCCACCCACAAGTGCTAAGGTCTCCGTCAGACCATCTCCTGTGGACCATATCCTGTGTGAACACTTGAGGCAAGACAGGAGTCATGACAGAACAGAGACCTTGCTGCAAGCCGAGCCACGAGCCACCAGCCAGCCAGCCGGCATCAAAGACGCAGGTGAGTATTTTAATGTGAGCAAGTATGAGTGCAGACCTTCACTAGGGAGACTGCGAAGTGTGTGCTCAGTGATTCAACGGAGGTGACCGGACTAGGCCTGGGTGCGGCTTGCAGCTCACCTGACAGCCCCACTCATAAAGCCACTGCTTGCCACTCCTCACAGCAACTTAACTTGCAGCTTTCAACCCACAGCCTTCAATTTTACAGATTGACTGCACCCACTAGTATCTGCCTGCTCCTGCCAGTAACATCGTCCTCAGCATAGGCAGCAGCCACTATTTTCCAAGACACTACAACTATGCCTAAGGCTTGACTCCTTCCCCCTTCCATCATCTCGCAGGACTCACCAGAATATCGGCATCACTAGGAAGGTGGGGAGTTCCTCCGGTAGACCCAAGTAAAGGCTAAAGCTAAGGCAGCACAGAGAACTCTGATAATAGAGAGGGCAACAGGAAGAAGCATTAGGTCAGGCGGTCATAAAACCGCCCCATCAGATTGAGGCCAAAACCTAAAACATTGAAAAGGAAAAACGAAAGCGAGAGCAGGGATAATGGCCCCCTCAACTATGACCCAGATAGTCGCATAACAAAATGCGAAAAACTTGAAAGAACAAATGACACAGCGAAGGACAACAGTATTCCTTGTTTCTCCAATAGAGCTCCCTTCAAAGATATGGATTTCCATGAAACACAAATCCTGGAGGGAATAAACACCTTAACTGTAGCTGCAACTGGTACTGCAGCTCTTCAGAAGCCAGATTTGGAAAGCCAAGAGCAAATGAGTATTGCAGCAGGGCCGGCCCAAGGCATGTGCAAACTGTGCACCTGCACAGGGCCGCCAAACCCGAGGGGCCGCCACGACGACCGACCGAGCCGAGGATCGGATTCGGATCTATCACTGGCGGCCGCCTGGCAGGATTTCCAAACTCCAAAATAACTTCCTGGTGTATTGTGCTGGGCTTTATTCAGGGGCGTAACAGTCACAGGCCCCCGCAGCCCACGCATTGTGTGGGCCGTGCTCCGGGGGCGGGGGGGGCCTCAGTCAGCTTGGCAGGTGGCTGCTTGATTTAATTCAAGAGGAGGCCGTGCACCATTTGATTTAGAAAGAGGCTTGCTTGCTCCAACCAAGCCTCTTTCATAAATTAAAGGATGCACGGCCTCCTCTTGAATAAATGGTGTGCCCCAGTGCCGGAGTATTTTGTCAGAAAAGTTGATTGATTACTGACGCCCGTGCCGCTGACGTTACATCCTGCTTCCGTTTGAGGCTGGCTAGAGCTATTTGCGCAACAGTATGGCGCTCGCAGCAGAGCTGCCTGCTTGCACCGCCCCACCGCATCCTGTTCAGCTATCAGAAGAGCTGCAATTAAAATCAAACAGCCACCCTCCCCCTTGCCCCTCTCGTGCCACGGAAAACTAATTTGCAGAGAGACCGTCCTCGCCACAGAGAGGCCAGTAATCTTCATTCCTCAATCGCCTGAACAAGTAGGTTCTACTACACGATTCATGCCATGTCTGTTCCAGTGTGAAAGACAATGATCTGTCTCCTAGGCTTAAAGACAATGAGGTAACGTGTGTTAATTTTTTTCACTGTAATAGGGTTGATTTACACTTATTGGGGCATCTGTAATGTCCTTAAAACGTTAATAGTAGAGAAACACTTTAGAAAAGAGTGATCAGTGGTCCATTGCAGGTCTCAGGTTTGTTCCCCTCGCTCACTGCTGAAAATATAGTGTTCAGAGGCGTGCTTTTCTGAATTGACTTGGAATGAAATGCGATCCAGACCGTGGACATTTAAAAATATTTTATTTCAGCAATACTGAAAGCGGGAACGGGATTACCTGTATTTACTGGCAGCCAGGTGCTTTTCGAACACATTAAGGGCCAGATGTAGGTATGCATTTACCGGTCGGTAACGGCCGAATTCGGCCGTTACCGACCGGTAAATGCAATTTGAGATGTAGGGCCCTGTATTTTACAGAATCAGTAAATTTACCGATCGGTAAATTTACCGATTCTATAAAATACTGAATCGGTATTTTTTCCGATTCGGTAAAATTGATATGTAGGTGGGACTCTTCTGAGTCCCACAAGCATTAAAGAATCGGTATTTTACCATCAAATACTATTTGATGGTAAAATACCTATTCTGGTGTGCATGCACATGTGTGCATGCACACCTGTGCCATATGACAGGCAGACCTGCCCTTAGGGCAGGTATGCCTGCCACATGGCCCCCCGAACCTTTTTTGGGGGTGCTAGAGGGTGTCAAAGTGACACCCCCTGCACCCTTGTCAGAATCGGTATTTACCGATTCGGTAAATACCGACCGGTAATGCCCCATTCATTCCTATGGGCTTCAAAGCCCATAGGAATGAATGGGACATTACCGGTCGGTATTTACCGAATCGGTAAATACCGATATTTACCGATTCGGTAAAAGGAACATCTGGATGTTCCTACATATCCACCCCTCAGATTTACCGATTTTTAATTACCGAATCGGTAAAATTCGGTAATTAAAAATCGGTAAATCTCATTTACCTACATCTGGCCCAAGAAGTACTAAGGCTGCTGGCGTCAGATATATGTAAATACAGCTGCATATTAATTTCAAATAAATGTGTGCCTAGGGGTAATTATAAAGCGCGCTGATACCCCATAGGGTCTTGTTCGCGCTATACAAAATGGCAAAGTAAAATAAAAGTATACTTGGAGACTGAACCTCACAATGCTAAACTTAAGCACCACGAGGCCTGTTTCGCTAGATAGCCAGACGCCTGCTGAGCAGCAAAAGCCTTAAACTGGAGCGAACAGTCAGAGACAGGGGTCTTGTGCACACAGTCAGAGCCATGGGTCTGGATGAAATATTTGAGGGGTGCTGCACAGAGTTTGGGGCCTGGGCGCACTGTATGCAGTCTGAAGCTTGCTGTACACAGACATCCTGTCGCATGTAAGCAGAGTCTGAGAGATGCGGCCTGAGCCGTGATCTCTAAGGTCTGCTGCACCCAGTTATACAGTACACACTGACGCAAGCCTCCTGCACTCATACATAACAGCACACAGTTCACTGTGCACACAGACGCAAGCCTCCTGCATGCACAGAGCAACATGCACAGCTACACGGTGCACACAACAAACGCAAGCCTCTTGCACCCATACAGCATAGCGCACAGTTCACTGTGCACACAGACGCAAGCCTCCTGCATGCACATAGCACCGTGCACAGCTAGAGTGTGTACACAGACGCAAGCCTCCTGCACCCATAAACCATGGCGCACAGCTACACTGTGCACACAGACGCTAGCCTACTGCATCTATACAGTATAGTGCAGAGCTACACTGGGCACACGGATGCAAGCCACCTTCACGCAAACAGCCTCACACAGCTGTACACTCTATGGTTCCCACTGCTACACACAGAATTAACCTGCAGTCTATTATACATAGAAAGTAAGGCCTGCAGCCAAAAGGGGTAGTGCAATAAATGCTGGACGGTTTGAGGCCTTTTGCTCATGGGGCCAAGACCTGATGCGTGCAGTGCTCCGAGTCATACAGAGACCCGAGGGCACACCAAACTCAGCAGTCATTAGTCTGTCTGCAAAGTTGTGCCACTCATTTAATTTACTTTATTAGGCGCGCGTGGATTCTGATATTTGTTTCCCTTGCCTTCATTGCGTGATTTTGCTTGGGAGAAAGTGTCACTCATAGTTGTTGAATGTCACTCATAATTACACTGAAATTATGAAAATGTCACACACGGCAATCTGAAATCTTGGCAGCTCAACAGATGTTTCCTTGTCTGTGCATCTTCTGGGTGGGGCATAGGGTGGGACTGGCGACCAATGCCATACAGTCATGCGCATTGCGCAGAAGCACAATTAAAAGTGCGCGTGAGGAGTGAGGTGAGGCATCCCAGAACCCAGCCAGACTACTGAGAAAGGTCATCACCCTGCCGCGCCCCAGCCATAATTTAATTATTACTAGCCCCTGCCTTTGTCCTCTTCTGCTGCCCGCTTGCGCCTGCCACTGAAGCTGTAGGCCAGGCCTCAGGTGAGTCTGTCTGAGCCTGATCAGGAGTGGTCCGTGGTGCCGAGAAGCCTCAGTGGGTGGGTGGGTAGGGTAGGAATTAAACCATCCGCAGCTTCTTCCTCTTGAGCCCCTGCACGCCTATTCTTTCTACCCCTTTAAATCCCTATCTCCTTAAAACCTTTATCCCTGTAGCCCCTCTCGCTTTAAACATTTTTTTACCCTCTTAATTCCTCCATTCCCTGGGTAGTCTCTGCAGCCCCACCTTCACCTCTTACAATGATGGCCTTAGATCAGGGTGTAACACACTGTTGCCACATACCTAGGAAGTAGATACTTTGGTGGTGAATGAGGAGGAGGTGGGGTGTGTGCAGTGCAAGTCCTCACTTGTACAGTACCTCCGAACAACTAAACTAGAACTTGGAGTTTTAGTCCTCCAGGAACTGAAGAACGCTCCCACTGCACCCGTGCCTCTCCCCTTCTCCCCCACCATGGATGTCAAAGCAAAGTGCTAAACACTCATGTATTGAGGGAGGTACAGGGCGCTCCCACAGGGACAAATACATTGGGGCAATCACCCAGAGCTTCGGATATGGTCAGGGGTCACATAGAGAAACAAGCGCTCCCACAAAACCCTAAAAGGTCTTCCAAACCCCCTGCCTTCAGATTAGTTGGATCAGCCCATAACCTGAACTCCCCTGGTGGTTTCTCTCACCAGGTATCTAGGCCACTCCGTATGCGAATCCCTGTGGGGTCCTTACCACTAGGGGGACTACCCGCGAGGAGAACGGGGAATCCTCACATTGGCAGCCAGTGCAGGCAGGTGTATCATGATGAAGGAAGCTGCCTTCTGTGCTTTCTTAAGATGGCGGATCTAGGGAATGGGCTACCTGTTATGCCTACTTCTAGGATACCAGTGCTGGTGTTGCCGGGAGTTATTGCAACCACCCCAGAGAAGGGCACTGTCTTGACCTAGTGCTTTGCCCACCACCAGATTTGGAGCAGTGCTTAATTTGCATAAAAAATAAATGCCAGGGCTGTCATCAGGTGGACACTGCACATTTCCCCTGCCAACTGCAGCCAGTGATAGTGACAGCACAAGTACTAACATTCACACTCTTACAAGAGTGACAGTTCGGACTGTTTCAGGCCCCAAAACAATAAGAATTTCTTGGGTGGCAGGAAATATTCGATTTTAATGTATATTGAGTTAATAATTAACTGTTGCTAGGGTTATCTCTAAATTAGCCAGACTGTATGGTATTTCTGAGCTACGTGCTACATAAGCTCAACCCAGTGAGCGCTATTACATGTCTGCATGTGGTGTACATTATTGTAAAGTGTTTTTGGGTGCTACAGTGCACCACAACAGTCAGCTGTATGCTCTGTGAGGTGCACATTCAACATACATTTGTAAACTGCTTACAGAGGCTTAGTTTTTTTCTTCTTCCAGTACCCCCTGGGCCCCCACTCTGCCTATTCCTTGCATTTGAAATGTACATTTAATACTGTAGTGTGAGAATGCTTTTCATGAAAAGGAATATAAAGTAGGCTTGCTAAAAGAAAAATGCCAGCTATGTGTTTAAAGAGCCTGGAATGACCTCGTCTTGGCACTAAATAGGGTTATACATAAAAAAGTATGTATTCATTTGTAATGTGACTTTTGTGTCTTTGTTCACTTTAATTATCAGTCATGGATCTAATTCAGACAGCCCTAGAACACAATTAAAGTGCATTCTATTTATATTTGCTGTTCGGAGTACGCATCGATAAGTGCTCAAAATACGGCTTTAGGTGACGGCTTATTTTTGTAGGAGGGGCAAAGTAGTAGGTGGTGCGTCGGGCACTGGGGTGCCCCCTCATTGTGCTTTGCAGGGGGGCCCCCTCACGTTTCGTTACACCACTGGCTTTTTTTAATGTCTATTCCGACCTCGCTCCAGCCTGTCTCTGGCTGGCTCACTTTGTACCTCTCAGCCCCTCCCTTTGCCTTCACACGTCTTCGTGTTCCTCTGCTCCCCGCATGGCTGAGCCTTTCACCTTCTAAACCCCGCCTCTTCCGGGGGCCCCCACCTACGCTCCCTGCACAGGGCCACCATGAGCCTAGAGCCGGCCCTGATTGCAGGGTCACCTCTAAAGAGAAATACATGTACCTACAGCCCAAAATATATACTAAATGTTCCTTTCTGAAAGACGCCGGAACAGCTATATTCTCCAAAAGCGGAACCATAAAGGGGCTGCAAACCCCACTCTAACCAGGGTTAATTTATCTTATTTCACAGCCAACAAAACTGATTGAACTATTAAATCAATCAAAGCAAAAACCCTGCACTAATATCAGGGCAGATTTGACCATACTCAACAAAACTTCGAAGTAATGATAAAAGGAGAAAATAACAATGGGTCAGGCAAAGACACAGAAACAAGAAGTGACAGACACGATGCTCACAAAAGGCACAGCAACGAGCTAGCCCAGGAGTTGTCGGATTGGTCAGTTCATTAAACTTTCAAAATTCTTAAAAAATTCAGTCAATCAATCAATCAGTGACACTTATAAAGCGCGCTACATACCCGTAGGGTCTCAAGGCGCGGGGGGGGGGGGGGGGGGGGGGTGCCGCTACTGCTCGAACAGCCAGGTCTTCAGCTTCTTCCTGAAGGAGAGGTGGTCTTGGGTCAGGCGCAGGTCGGGAGGGAGGGAGTTCCAGGTCTTGGCGGCCAGGTAGGAGAAGGACCTTCCTCCTGTAGTCGCTCTTCGGATGCGGGGGACGGCGGCGAGGGCGTGGTTGGCTGATCGGAGGTGGCGTTTGGGAGCGTAGAAGTTGACTCGGCTGTTGAGGTAGCTCGGGCCTTGGTCGTGTAGGGCTTTGTGTGCGTGGGTGAGGAGGCGGAAGGTGATTCTTTTGTTGACGGGGAGCCAGTGAAGGTCTCTCAGATGTCCGGAGATGTGGCTGGTTCGTGGGATGTCGAGGATGAGTCTGGCTGAGGCGTTCTGGATCCGCTGGAGTCTCTTCTGGAGCTTGGCGGTGGTGCCGGCGTAGAGGGCGTTGCCGTAGTCCAGTCGGCTGGTGACGAGGGCCTGGGTGACGGTCTTTCTGGTCTCGGTGGGGATCCACCAGAAGATCTTCCGTAGCATGCGTAGGATGTTGAAGCACGCCGAGGAGACGTTGTTGACTTGCCTGGTCATGGAGAGGGAGGAGTCCAGGATGACGCCCAGGTTTCGTGCATGGTCTGTCGGTTTGGGTGCGGTGCCCAGGGCGGGAGGCCACCAGGAGTCGTCCCAGGCGGAGGGTGAGGAGCCCAGGATGAGGACCTCCGTCTTGTCCGAGTTCAGTTTCAGGCGGCTGGTCGTCATCCACTCGGCTACCTCTTTCATCCCTTCGTGCAGGTTGGCTCTGGCGGCGGCGGGGTCGTTGGTCAGGGAGAGGATCAGCTGGGTGTCGTCGGCGTAGGAGATTATGCTGAGGTTGTGTTTGCGTACGATGGCCGCGAGGGGGCTCATGTAGACGTTGAAGAGGGTGGGGCTCAGAGATGATCCTTGGGGGACGCCGCAGATGACTTCGGAGGCCTCTGACTTGTACGGTGGTAGGCGGACTCTCTGTGTTCTTCCGTCGAGGAAGGAGGTGATCCATTCCAGCGCCTTGTCCTGGATGCCGATGTTGCTGAGGCGCCGTACTAGGGTGCGGTGGCAGACCGTGTCGAATGCCGCGGAGAGGTCTAGGAGGATGAGGGCCGCTGTTTCTCCATTGTCCATCAGGGCTCGGATGTCATCGGTGGCGGCGATGAGGGCGTTCTCGGTGCTGTGGTTGGTTCGGAAGCCGGACTGTGAGGGGTCGAGGGATCCGTTCGTCTCGAGGAAGGCGGCCATCTGCTTGTTGACGGTCTTCTCGATGACTTTGGCTGGAAACGGGAGGAGCGAGATGGGGCGGTAATTCTTGAGTTCGGTGGGGTCCGCTGTGGGTTTCTTGAGTAGAGCGCTGAGTTCGGCGTGCTTCCAGCTCTCAGGGAAGGTGGCGGTGTCCAAGGATGTGTTGATGATGTCTCGCAGGTGGGGTGCGATGACAGCGTCGGCCTTGTTGAAGACGTGGTGAGGGCAGGGGTCGGTCGGTGATCCGGAGTGGATGGAGTTCATCGTGCGGATGGTGTCTTCGGTGCTGATCGGGGTCCAGGCGTGGAGGGTGGTGGTGGGGGGTGGTTGTTCGGTCATGGTGTGCGTTGGTTGGTTGTTGAAGCTGTTGTGTATGTCCGCGATCTTGTTGTGGAAGTATGAAGCGAGGGAGTTGCAGAGGTCTTGCGATGGGATGATGTCGTTGTTTCCTGCGCTGGGGTTGGAAAGCTCTTTCACGATGTTGAAGAGTTCCTTGCAGTTGTGTGCGTTGTTGTCCAACCGGTCCTTGAAAGCTGTTTTCTTGGCGGCGCGGATCAGCTGGTGGTGTTTCCGGGTGGCAAGTTTGAAGGAGGTCCTGTTGTCCGGTGTCGGTTCCCTTCTCCAGACTTTCTCGAGGGCTCAGCAGTTCTTCTTGGAGCTCTTGAGTTCGTCGGTGAACCATGGGGCCTTCTTGCTGCCGGGTCTGCTAGGCGGGGTCCTCAGTGGGGCGAGTTCGTCCGCGCAGTTGCTGATCCACTTCGTGAGGTTGTCGGCGGCCTGGCTGGGGTTCGCTGAGCTGGCAGGAGGGTGCTGGCTCAGGGAGGTGGCGAGCTGGTCTGCTGTGATCTTGTTCCAGTTTCTGCGGGCGGTCTGTTTCTGGTGGTGGTGGGTCGTCGTTCTCTTGAAGGTGAAGTGGACGCAGCTGTGGTCCGTCCATTGAAGCTCAGTGGCGTGGCTGAAGTTGATGTCTGTGCTGGAAGAGAAGACTGCGTCGAGTGTGTGTCCGGCGAGGTGGGTGGGGGTGGACACCAGTTGCTTGAGTCCAAGGTTGGCGAGGTTGTCGAGCAGGGTGCTGGTGTTGCGGTCGTTGTTGTTCTCCAGATGGAAGTTGAGGTCTCCCAGGAGGATGTAGTCAGCGGAGGGGAGGGCATGCGGGCTGACGAAGTCGGCGATGTCCTCGCTGAATTGCATGCGTGGTCCAGGGGGTCGGTAGATCAGGGTGCCTCTGAGGGTGGTGTTCGGGTTGGTGTGGATCTGGAAATGCAGGTGTTCGGCGCTGGTCAGGGTGTTGTCGGTGCTGGTCGTGAGACGGATGGTGCTCCTGTGGACGATGGCGATGCCTCCTCCCATCTGGTTGGCGTTTCGGTCCCTCCGGACGATCTTGTAGCCCTCTGGGATAGCGATGGCGATGTCGGGAGCTGAAGAGGCGTTCATCCAGGTCTCCGTGAGGAAGGCAACGTCAGGGGCTGTGGCGTCTAGGAGGTTCCAGAGTTCGATGGCGTGTCTGTGGACGGAGCGGGTGTTGAGCAGGATGCACTTGAGGTGGGTGCTGCTGGTGTTTGACTTGGCGGGTGTTGGTGCGAGGCAGGTCCGGATGCAGGAGAACTTGCAGGCGTGGCAGCTGAAGGGACCGTGGGTGCGTCGTGGAGTGGCTTGGTGGCACTCTGGGCGTCGGCCGGTGTTGAGTGCGGTGAGTGTGGCGGCGGAGTACGTCAGGCGGGTAGGTCGGGGTCTTCGAGGGCCAGGGGTCCTGGCGCTGGGCGCGGTCCGGTCGCGGACGGGCGCAGACGGGCTTACCTTTGGCGCGCCTTTGGCGCACAATCGGCGCGCCCGCTGCGCGTGACCGCTGCGCGTGACCGCTGCACGTTTGCACGGTCGCCATTTAAGGCGAAGTGCGCGGGTGGGCGGAGCAGCTGGGAGGCGGGAGCGGGGAGGGTTACAGGAGAGAAAAAAGGGGCGGGGACAAGCGGCGGTGGCGGGAAGGGAGGGCGGAGGGCGGCGAGGTAGGCGGACAACAAGGAAGGAAAGTCAAAACACGGGCCAAATGAAATTCGGCAACACAGGCACAAAAATTCGACAAAACAAGGAAAAAAAAGAAGTTAAGCACAACAGGCACAAATGTTTGACAGAACAAGGCAAAAACAATCCCCGCAGCGGAGGCAGCCGGCAGCCGGCAAAACGAGGCAGCAGCGAGGCAGAGGGCAGGCAAGGGGCACACGCAGCAGCTGGTGGCCGTGCGGCGCGGGGGTGTCCCACAAGTGGGTCACACTCACCTGCGTCGCACGGTCGCCATTTAAGGCCAAGTGCGCGGGTGGGCGGAGCAGCTGGGAGGCGGGAGCGGGGAGGGTTACAGGAGAGAAAAAAGGGGCGGGGACAAGCGGCGGTGGCGGGAAGGGAGGGCGGAGGGCGGCGAGGTAGGCGGACAACAAGGAAGGAAAGTCAAAACACGGGCCAAATGAAATTCGGCAACACAGGCACAAAAATTCGACAAAACAAGGAAAAAAAAAGAAGTTAAGCACAACAGGCACAAATGTTTGACAAAACAAGGCAAAAACAATCCCCGCAGCGGAGGCAGCCGGCAGCCGGCAAAACGAGGCAGCAGCGAGGCAGAGGGCAGGCAAGGGGCACATGCAGCAGCTGGTGGCCGTGCGGCGCGGGGGTGTCCCACAAGTGGGCAACCTTTCAAGGCAGAAATGGAAAGTCACCTTGATACTGACATCTCAAAACCGCTCCAACAAGGGGGATCAAAGATTGGACTAGTCCCTAAGCTTCATCAAGCTCTCTCTCCGGAAGTGGAGAATCACCTTGAAATGGACATCTCAAAACTGCTGGCGGGCCAAACATTGGGCTAGACTCTAAGTTCTATCAAGTTTTCTCCGCAAAATCAGCCCAGTGCATAGATCAAAACCCAGGGATCCACCATTACATCTGAAAAATATTCCCCCCTACAGCCGTCAACCACTCTAGCTGAAGATTTAGTAGCCCCGACGGCCCACAGCATACTTCCTGATAATTCATTGCCTGCACGTTGCCTGCCGTTCCACTACACAGATTCTCCTACCTCGAACGGTTACATGTCTTTCATAGCCTCCTGTGATACGGGACTCAAACCAACCCCTCCCGTACCTCCCGTTCCCGGACACTCACCCTTCACGGTAGCCCCTGAGGTAACATCCTGGGACACTAACCTGACGACCAGCTCCCCTCCCCTCTCTGTCTTCCAGGAGCCAATCAGGAACGAGCGATTCCCGGAACCACAACCACCTGACCCTGGAAGTCCCGCCTCAGAATCCCCACCGGAACAGGGTAAAAGCGGAAGCGAGGACAGAGACGCCGTCGGAGCAGCGATCTCGTGGTAGGAGGCTCGGACCGGCGTTGAAGCAGACCAGACGAAGGAAGAGGCAGAAGAGTGGAGCAAAGACTGGTGGAGTCCAGAGGAGTGAGGTTCCGTGACGATTTGAACCCGTGTTTTCAATATTGTCGGAAATACATAATATTGGTATCAGCGAACCGCAAATGATCCATTTAGCATATCCTGGTGTTTTCGCTCTGCTACGAGCAAGAGCACTCCTGTTATGAACACATTTCTGATCTACCCACGGCATCCATCTTAGATCATGGCAGCCATTTTGTGTTTCTTGCCCTCACATACGCAATAACCTCTGATCACTTCATTTCGATTAAGGACACGTAGCCTTAGCCGGAGATTCACCTCTTTCATGACACGTACACCTTAAACCAGATCACGCTGTAGCTGCATGACTCGACAAAGGCTACCTCCTCTGCCCGAGGCCAGTCCTGCTAAACTGGTCTTCGTGTCCATTGTCCTGATCACGATTAGGCGGCCGAAGCTGGTAGCCTTGCCCATTTACAACCCACAAACATCCCTTATCCTGCTTTTCTATCTTCTGCACCTGGCTCTGCTCCTTTCCTTCTGGGCCTTTATTAGGGGGAGGTAACGAAATTTACGATGAGGCGGTCCGGGTCTTGAATGAAAAGTTGACATGAGATTATGATGGAAATATGGGAACCCCTCGTTCGTAATGTTTTGACATCAGATATTGCCGACGATTCCTGTGTACACCAAATATTTATTGTTCATGACACAAAGGTTTGGGAATGTACTAACATGTGAAGAATTCGCCTAAAGGCCAAAATTTAGTATATAAGGAGCAACCCTCTTTGTACAATTTGAACAGGCTCCTAGTTACTGCCCATGCGTAGTTTCTGTGACTTCTGTGTCCCTGCAGTAATAAACCTTTGGTCTTTGACGCCACCATCGAGAAGCCCGTGTTTCTGTTCATTTGTGCACCAAGGCAGGTGGAACTCCGGGGTCTTTGGGTGTTGTTCCCTGACACCTCTGGACGGAACCAAAAAGTCCAGAACTCCAATTGGCGCCCACAGTGGGGCGACGTCACTCGGTACCGGTCCAAAAGCCTGAAGAGTTCGAGAAGCTTCGTGTGAAGATTCCTGAGGGAGGCGCCCCACTTCATCGATCCCGGCATATCGCAAAATTGGCCCGACGTTCTCTTCCACGAGGATTCCCGTTCAGGACGGCTGCAGTGGGCCGTTGCCTTGACCGTCGCCCTGTCTTGGACCCGAGGTGCAGTCCTTAGTACAGCGAAACGTGACGGGTTTCTCCTTGGTGACGTCTTCAGTGCCTCAGTTAAGTATTTAGTGGTTGCTAGCTGGTTACTTTGTGAGGGTTGTTAAAATCCTTTTTGGTTCTTGGTTTGGTTTGGTTTCGTAAGATTATCACTGGTTGTTCTGGTTACGATAATCTATTTGGTTTAGTTTGGGTATCGATACATCAGTTCGTTTTGGTAGGCCTAAATTCTTGGTTCGAGTGCACATATCTGTTTCGTGTTTTGTTTGTTTTATGTTCCGGGCTAAAATGGTAAGTCGGAAAAATTGTATGCTGTCTTGTTTTGGTTGCAACAGTGACTCACGATTGGAGGACTCATGTCTGGTTCCTCCGATTGGGACTCCCCTGTATGACTTGTATTGTAAATATGGTGTGGGTCCTATATCTTATAATGAGGTGTGGGTCCGGTACACTAAGAAGGATGGTGTCCTTAGTTGGCCACTACATGGTAGTTTTGAACCCGAAATTCTTGACAATTTAGAAGCGAAATTGTTTAGGAAGAAAGCCCGGCCGGCAATGTTTGATTCTTTCCGTTACTGGCGAAAGGAATCCAAACAGAGAGAAATGAAAAGGTTAAAGAAAGAACAAAAAGAGCAAGAAGAGTTGACTCTGGAGCAAGCGGCTAAGCAGCTGCAAGTTAACGAGTGTGAGAAAGCCATAGAGGTGGCCATTAGAGAGCACAATTTAGCGATTGACAAGTGCTATCCTGCCTTGCCATCGAAAACAGCTAATAAACTGGAGGATTCCGAAAACGATCCTCTACTGTCTTATTTGTTACGGTCACCTCCACCGTATGCACAAGGTGCTACGGCTCCACCTTTACCGAATGTTCAATTGCCGGTTGCTGGACAACCTGGTATTCTTGTTCCTGTCCCTCAGAATCAAGCTCCCGTACCTCCTGTGGTCAATGTAAATGTTCCTACGGCTCCTCCTCCTCCTGGATTGCCGACTTCTATACCTGTATCTGTCTCGCTTGCACCTACTGTTCCACAAACTATCTTCCTCGATACTCCTACTGTTCCGTTATCTGTTCCTACCTCTACTGTGTTTTCTTCTTCTGCAAGTATGTTGACTCCACTTTCTGTTCGTCGGAGAATCACTGATTCTGTATCTAATATGCTATCTCCTTTCTATAAAACTCTAATTAAGACTCCTACTTCCGACTCTGTTCAGAGGCGTAGTCAGCTTCCAAGTACTGAGGAACGGGGAATTTTAGATTCTACGGCTCTCAGATGGATTTCGAAGAGTAGGAGATATAGTACGAGAGATGTGCTAGAAACGTTCATGCAGTGGAAAGAACCAACGCAACGGTATGTCTTTGTCGAGATGTGCTCGTTGTTACGTGAGGAGATAGAAGAAGATGATGTTGAATCAAATTTAGAAGATTTAATTAAGGTTCAGAAAGAGTTTGCTGCTGGAATGATAGTGGGTGAAAATATAGAAGAAGCGATGGAACTGATTTTAAGTTATAGGAATGATCCATCACTTCGTTCACCAAGAGATTTAGAGAAAAACAAGACGAAGCTAAGTCGCCAATATCCAATGAGGGAGGTTCCTCCAATTTGGCGCGAAGCTGTGCAAGCTGATCATAATAATGGTATTGTAGCCGCTCCGGCTCAATTCCAAAGAGTGTGGATACACATACCGTGGAAGCGAGCTGAAGTATTAGCAGTGAAGCAGGCCTTGCCAGATCCGCGTAAGAATCCTGCTGGATACTATAAGGAATTAACACAGACAGTTGAGGCTTGTATAATGAACTTAGCAGACATCGATATGTTGTTTGGCAATGTAGTTCCGCAACCAGTGTGGGCTAAAATTCGTAGAGAGGATCATCAAGTTGCCTTAGGTGGTGACTGGGCAGCTATCACTGCAGCGGATGGTCAGCAAGTAGGTGGTGCAAAACCCGAACCTCTAATTGCTAACCTTCCAGGTAGAATAATTGATCTAATGAAGACTCTGATGCCCGCATTGCGTGTTAATTGGGACAAGTTATCAGCATGCAGGCAGAAGAAAGACGAAAGTGTCTCCGACTTCTTCACGAGGTTCGAAGAAACTTTTGTAGATCACAGTGGTCAGGATATGAGCACAGAAGGAGGACAAAGACTGTTTGTCGATAAATTCGTGCATAATTTGTTACCTGAGTTATGCAATAAATTAAAGGATTCAGAGAGTGCGTGGGCTGTTTCCACAACTGCGCAAATACTTGCGACTGCACAGTACTACGAAAATAGGGATAAAGAGGAAAAGGAAAAATCAGAGAAGAAAACGAAGGATTTAAAGACTAAAGTTCTTTTGCAGCAGGCGTATCCGCCTCGCACGAATCAGACTAATACGCAACAGGGTTCGTATCAAAGGACAGATTATAGTACATCGAGGCCTCAATATCAGTGGAACCAATGTGCGTACTGTAAGAAAGAGGGTCACTACAAAAATGAGTGTCCGATCTTAGCGCAAAATAATGCAGCAGCAGCTCAGAGAGGTCGTGGTGGTTTTGTGCAAAATTCTAGAGGTCGAGGGCGAGGTGCTATGCCTCCACAAACGAATGATCGTCCTTCTAACCACTTTGATCAACGAAATGGACAGTCTGCCCAGCAAAATAGATCTCAACAATATCTTGTTGAAGATTATTGTGAAGTAGATGAGGGATTTCAGCAAAATGGGTACTAGGACAGCCATGGACAGAGAGAGGGAGTAGTATCAGTTCCAGTGGATCAGAGTGGGCCTTATGTCGTAGTAGCAACATCAGGTGTAGTCGAACCGTTTCTGTTGGATACTGGTGCCGCAAAAAGTTCGATCATTCATGCGAAACTCCCTGGCGCACCTTTGTCTGGCTCAACAAATGTCTCTGTAGGTTTTTCAGGCGCCCCTGTTTACAATCCGATATCTGGTCCTTTGTCTATTTCTGTTGGACCGTGTCACTTAAAAGCACCTCTGATTTTGACGACAGGTTGTAATGAAAATCTGCTTGGTTTAGATTTGTTAAAACAACTATATGCGACATTGTACTGTTCTCCAGAAGGAGTACAGCTTACGTTGGGTAAAAATATCACTTCTCCGATGTACTTGTCAATGGATGCACTCCCGCCAGAGCTACGTTCACTCCCTGATTCTCTTTGGGCGACTGGTCCTAATGATGTAGGCCTTTTAGAAATACCACCATATGTAGTAACTTTGAAAGCAAATGTAAAATTTCCAAGAATTCCTCAATACAAAATATCTAGTGAGGGTGAGCGTGCACTTTTATTGATTGTGCAAGATTTGATTAAGAAAGGTGTGGTTGAGGAAACGAGAGGAAATGTCTGTAACAGTCCTGTACTACCGATTTTGAAACGAACTGATCCTACAAAGCCTCCAGTTTATAGGTTTGTTATCGACCTTAGAGAAGTTAATAAGATTGTAATTCCGCAGTTTCCTGTAGTTCCAGACATTACTGCATTGTTAACACTAATTCCTGCTACAGCTACTTGGTTCTCAGTCATCGACTTGAAGAATGCCTTTTTCAGCATTCCGATAGCCGAGGAAAGCAGAGATATTTTCGGCTTCTGTCTAGGAGGTCGAAGTTTCAGATTTAAACGCGCTCCACAAGGCTATTGTGAGAGCCCATCCATTTACAGTCAAGCATTAAAAAGCCAGTTAGATTCCTTTGTCCTTCCTCCAGGTTCTGCTCTAGTACAGTATGTAGACGATCTTCTAGTGGCTGCCGATGACAAGGAAACTTGCAAAGCAGCTACGATTTCGTTATTACATCATTTGTCTAATTTGAACCATAAGGTATCACCTTCTAAAATGCAATACTGCTGCCAAGAAGTGACCTACCTAGGTCATCTCTTGTCAAAGGAGGGAAGGAAGTTGACCCCAGAGAGAATAAAAGCAATTACACAGATGAGTGTTCCACGCACACAGAGAGAAGTGCGTGCCTTTTTAGGTATTACCTCTTACTGTAGGCAGTGGATCCCAAATTTTTCTCTTTTAGCAAAACCGTTGGTAGCTTTGACTGGGAAAAATGTTCCGAGTCCGGTGCCATGGTCTGATGAATGCCAAGAGAGTTTTACTGAATTACGAAAAGCATTGTGTTCAGCTCCTGTATTGGGTACACCTGATTACAGCAAGCCATTCACGCTCTATGTTCATGAGAGAGAAGGTTGCGCATTGAGTGTTCTGACACAGAAGTTTGGTGATAAACAACGCCCTTGCGCGTATTTTTCATCAACATTAGATCCGGTAGCTAGAGCGTTGCCTAGTTGTTTGAGAGCTACAGCGGCAGCTGCGGCTTCCATTCGACAATCTGCTGGTTTGGTGATGAACAATATGCTAGTGGTCATGGTTCCTCATGCGGTGGATACACTCATGAATCGAACGAAGACACAACACCTTACCAGTGCGAGACTATCTGGTTACGAGTTGACATTACTAGCGAGTCATATCCAGATCAAAAGATGTAATGTATTGAATCCAGCAACGCTGTTGCCGACTGATCAAGAGTCGAGTGATTCCGAGCCACATGATTGTTGTTTTAAAACGGAGGAAGAGACAAAAGGACGCATCGACTTAAAGGATACTCCGTTATCCGATCCAGATGGTACGCTGTATGTGGACGGGTCATGTTTTAAATTGGAGAATGGTGATGTGACTGCTGCTTACGCAGTAACGACTTTGAAGACAATTGTGGAGACTGCAAGAGTGAGTCAGAATTCTGCCCAAGCTGCAGAATTAATCGCTCTAACAAGAGCGTGTGTTTTAGCTAAGGGAAAGAGAGTGAATGTGTTCACAGATAGTCAGTACGCATTTGGCGTGGCCCATAGTTTTGGCCGTTTGTGGAGAGAAAGAGGTTTCATTACGTCCCATGGGACTAAGATCCAACATGGTCAGCTAGTTAACGACTTGTTGGAATCTCTAACCTTGCCGACTGAAGTTGCGATTGTAAAGTGCAGTGCTCATAAAGCAATCACAGATGATGTTGGTCGTGGGAATGCTTTTGCTGATGAAATTGCTAAACAGACAGCTAGAGACACGATGAGCAGAATGTATGTTGCTACGTCCGCAAGATGGATTGCTGAGTCTGGAATGTGTGAGGATACTATGGAAAGTGTGAAAGAGATTCAGAGAGAAGCAACTGAGGAAGAAAAACGTGTATGGAAAGAAAGGACGGGCAAATTAGATTCGAATGGGTGTTGGATTGATTTGACAGAACAGCAGCGATGGATGTTGCCTGACGCGTATGTGCTTGCAGTGGTGACAATGGCGCATGGAGTAGCGCATATAAGTTCTAAGGGAATTTGTAAGATGTTGGCTCCGGTCTGGAAGAATGATGGGATCAGTAAGTGTGCAGAGGGAGTGGTGAAAAATTGTATGGTATGCCTGATGCATAATCCTGGCAAGGGAACTCCAACTCCAGCTGGTCATTTCGCTCCTCCTTCCTGCCCCTTTGAAGTGATTCAGTTAGACTTCATTCACATGGATCGCTGTAATAATTTGAAATACGTCCTGGTGGTAGTCTGTGCTTTTTCCAGGTGGATTGAAGCATATCCACTAAAGGACAATACTGCCCTATCAACTGCCAAGATTCTTCTCAAAGAATATTTCCCTAGATTTGGAATGCCACGGATTGTATGGTCAGATAACGGAAGTGAGTTTATAGGGAAAGTTATGCAGAGTGTGTGTGTCGGCCTAGGTCTGAAACAAAAGTTCCACAGTGCGAACCATCCCCAGTCTGCTGGTTTAGTAGAGGGTTACAATGGCACCCTCAAGCTGAAATTAGCTAAAATACAAGCATCCACAGGTTTAGCCTGGCCAGACGCCCTTCCTCTGGCTTTGTTATCAACGAGAGCAACTGTACATTCTAGAGTGGGGCTTAGCCCTTACGAAATCGTTTTTGGCCGCCCGGCAAATATTTGGGGTGTGCCAAGGCCTAAAAAGTTTTGTTCTCTAGAATATCCTATGTTGATAGACTACCTTTACGACTTGACTGCTAAATTGAGTCTTATTCATCAACAGGTTTTCGATGCTTTGCCAAAGCCTCCGGAGAGTCCAGGGCATCAGCTGAAACCAGGCGAGTTTGTGGTTATCAGAAACTTCGCGAGGACGAAGAACCTTCAGCCGAGATTTGTCGGCCCCTTCCAAATCCTACTTGCAACGAGGACAGCGGTTCGTGTGGCTGGACGCAAGCACTGGGTGCATGCATCCCATGTAAAGCGTGTGCCTTTGCCACTTCCTTACGACAACTGGGTGAAGAAGGGAATTGGTTCCTCCGAATTTGAAAGCACGCCAAAATTCATCCCTTTCAGCGATGCCGAATTGATCACTGACACTCCAAGCTCTGACTCTCCTTCGGAAAAGACTCCTTTGAACTCTGAACATTTGTCCCCTGCATCAGAAAAAACTCTGTCATCTGCGAACTTGAAGATTGCAACAGCTACCAGTGAAACGCTATTTGCCGATCAGACAGTACCTGCAAAGCAGAGATATAACTTACGAAACCGTAAAATGGACAAATAAAGCAGGCAACTGCCTATTGTGATATCTTGAAATTTTGAACTTTCGCCTTCAGCCAGGAAGTTTGCTATTGTTTTATTGTTTTTAAAATTGCCTTGCCGTCTGGGTAGCCGTAGGGTCGTGGCTGTGTGCCTAGTTGAATTTGCAGGGGTCTGACACAAGGTCGATCTTTCTGTTGGTTCTGGGAACTCCTGGGGCTGATAGAGGCATTTTCATCTACGTACACATCATCAGTGGTCGCGAGCGGATTGTAGAAGATGGAGCTTCCTGCGCTGCAACGAGAAAATGTGATTTATGTTCGCAGAAACAGACTTTATAGAATTCTTCACAGCAAATGCTTTTTGATGCAATGTGCCATTACATTCTTGATTGTTTTGATAACGTTGGTGGGTGGAATCGTTTTCAGTATAAATTTGATTTTTGTGCCAGTTACTACAGTACCTCCCCTTGATCATGCTACTTCTACTGTTTCTTCTATACACTCTTTTCATTCGTTTCCTGAACATGAGCAAGCCCGACGCTCAGAGTTCATTAACAACACTTTTGTACAGCTCTTGCACCAACACCAACTGGTAGTTAACACTACAGACTGCTGGGTGTGTGGCTTGATACCCCACACTATGGATAAAGGTATTCCTTATCTGGTTTTGCCTTTTAGCTACAATGGATCATTTCAGGCCCTTCAAACCATCTTTGCTTATGCCCTTGAGACCTATCCTCCACGTCCACCACGTTCCACTAAATATAACTCTGCCAACAAAGCTTTAGTCCAGGGAATTATTGACATGGTCAAGGACGTCAATAATACTCCATCATACCCCAGAGACGAATTACGAGTGTATTTAAGTTGGAATACTTCAGAGTATCGCCTTAGTTTAGGAGAAAGCAAGCGCAAAAGCTCAACTCCAATCTGGGTCGTACCTCACCGAGGTCAGGTCTGTTTGCAAGGGAATGGGAGAAATCCGAGAGCTCAGCTAGGGAGGAGTGAGTGCGTAGAGACTTATGTGTTTCCGGCTAACTCTTCCCCTGCCTTTCTTACTGCTAGGGGTACCTACTTCATCTGTCGAGATAGAGCTTATACATGGTTGCCTGCCGACTTTTCAGGATCATGCTATATTGCTCGATTGTTGCCTCCAACATACACTGCTTCATCTGATTACCACAGAACCAGAGTAGCGAGAGGTGTCTTCAGCAAAGAAGATACTGCTGGTCAGGAAGCCGGAGACTTCTTCAAAGGCTTCCTTCCGTTTTGGGGGCCTATGGCCAATAGTAGAAACATACGTCAGCTAACACGGGTAGTTGAATCTACTATTACCGAAACTGCTGGTGCCCTTAGCAATTTGACAGCTGAGCTTCAGGCGGATAGACTCATGACGTTACAGAACCGTATGGTTCTAGACGTTATCCTTGCAGATCGAGGTGGGGTATGCAGAATGATCCAATCGAGCTGCTGTGTCTTTATTCCTAATAATGCTCCAACAGTCTATGAGGCGATCTCTAAGCTACACAAGATTTCCGACTCTATTCACGTAGACAAGGGAAACTGGTCCTTCATGGAGTGGTTTTGGACTCTGATCTCAGCGTGGGGATGGAAGGTTCTAATGGTCATTGGTGTCATCTTAGTATTCCTGTTCTCATGTTGCCTGATTATCCAGTGTGGTCCTGCTCTGTGTAGTCTTTGTGCTGCAACTTGTTTTAGGAAACCACCTGCGTTTGGAGAAAAGGCACGAGAAAGGATGATGATACAACAGCATGTCACTGACCTGATGAGCATAGAATTAGATTCTGACATAGACTGAGTAATTGCCTATGTAAGGGCAAAAGGAGGGTCTGAGGTTCCGTGACGATTTGAACCTGTGTTTTCAATATTGTCGGAAATACATAATATTGGTATCAGCGAACCGCAAATGATCCATTTAGCATATCCTGTTGTTTTCGCTCTGCTACGAGCAAGAGCACTCCTGTTATGAACACATTTCTGATCTACCCACGGCATCCATCTTAGATCATGGCAGCCATTTTGTGTTTCTTGCCCTCACATACGCAATAACCTCTGATCACTTCATTTCGATTAAGGACACGTAGCCTTAGCCGGAGATTCACCTCTTTCATGACACGTACACCTTAAACCAGATCACGCTGTAGCTGCATGACTCGACAAAGGCTACCTCCTCTGCCCGAGGCCAGTCCTGCTAAACTGGTCTTCGTGTCCATTGTCCTGATCATGATTAGGCGGCCGAAGCTGGTAGCCTTGCCCATTTACAACCCACAAACATCCCTTATCCTGCTTTTCTATCTTCTGCACCTGGCTCTGCTCCTTTCCTTCTGGGCCTTTATTAGGGGGAGGTAACGAAATTTACGATGAGGCGGTCCGGGTCTTGAATGAAAAGTTGACATGAGATTATGATGGAAATATGGGAACCCCTCGTTCGTAATGTTTTGACATCAGATATTGCCGACGATTCCTGTGTACACCAAATATTTATTGTTCATGACACAAAGGTTTGGGAATGTACTAACATGTGAAGAATTCGCCTAAAGGCCAAAATTTAGTATATAAGGAGCAACCCTCTTTGTACAATTTGAACAGGCTCCTAGTTACTGCCCATGCATAGTTTCTGTGACTTCTGTGTCCCTGCAGTAATAAACCTTTGGTCTTTGACGCCACCATCGAGAAGCCCGTGTTTCTGTTCATTTGTGCACCAAGGCAGGTGGAACTCCGGGGTCTTTGGGTGTTGTTCCCTGACACCTCTGGACGGAACCAAAAAGTCCAGAACTCCAGGAGGAGGCTGAAGAGCGGCCGCAACTCACCTGGGAGTTGCGGCGGAGCGTGTGAGTGCTACCGAACCCACCTCTGTAGCACATTAGGTGCTTTGTAAATAGTGTTCGACCCTCTCTCCTTAGTGGCACAAAGCCTGGCCTGCACTGTAAAGATTTTGTATAGCACGTCCACACTTGTACAGCACTTAGTACATAGGCGGACCCCTCAAGATCCCTCACCTACACCCTGTCTCTCTCTTCCCCTTCCGAACCCGTCCCGCGACCCTTCCCTCACTGTCTTTTTTTACTCCCGTACACTCCCGGTGCTGGTTGTAGAACAGTATCCTAACGAGACAGGCAAGACTAACCGCTCCTTGTCCTCTTTCTCTTCCCCCCGAGGACCACCCAGTACGTATCCATCCCGGAGGACCCGTTCCATCACCGGAGGGAGAAGACAAGAAAACCATCGCGGACGACCGTACACATGTGCTACCTTTCCATCGCCTGTACTAACTGTGTTCTTGACGCTATTAAAGACCCACCATTGCACACTACATACGGCCTCCTCGCCTGATTTTCCGGCCCGCCCTAAGCCCACGTTCACAGGTGGTGTCAGAAGTGGGATCAGCTGGAAGCATGGAGGCCGTCGTCAAGCAAATGGCGGAGACCCAAGAGCAGTGGGGAGCGTTAATAGAGAGGTTCCTTAAAACAGCAGAAGACGACCGCGGCCAGCTACATGACGTTCTCAAGGGGCAAGGAGCCGCACACGACCAGGCCAAGGGGGAAGCTAAGCGACGCCCTGGGTCAGCAGAGACCGGTTGCCTCCCTCCCGTCGATTGTGTTGCAGAAGTATGTGCCGGGGGAGGATCCGAACTATTTTTTTACCAATTTCGAGAGACTCGCACAAGCAGCCTCATGGCCAGCCGACCGCTGGGGTCAATATCTGGGGCCGCTGTTGACCGGCGATCTTCAGGCCGCTTACCAACAAGCCAACATTCAGGGGAACACACCCTACGCCGACATCAAAACTTGCATTCTGGAACGTTTGGGTATCGATGATGAGACATACAGGGTCAAACTGCGGCAAGCTAAGGAAGGTCCGCAGGAAAACCCCAGAGCTCTCTCCTTCCGCATTAAAGACTTGGCAAACCGATGGTTGAAACCTGAGACATCCTCAAAAGAAGATATCCTAGGAAAGATATACTTAGAACAATTCTTGGCTTCCCTACACCCCGCTACTCAGAGATGGGTACGACAACATGCCCGTCTCACCCTCGACACTGCTGTGGAGATAGCCGCTGCCTATAACCGGGCTCAAGAATTGCCGAGAGGGCGGGAAGAACATCCCAACCGAACACACAACTCGGGTGGAAATCGTCCACCCAGACCCCCGCTGCCACGCAGGCCGGAACCCCCTCCCTTGATGCCGGCTCCCGTATTGTACAGACCAGTCCACCAAGCGCCACCCCAACAAGGGCCACAATGCTATAACTGTGGAGCCTATGGCCACATTGCCCGCATGTGTCCACAAAAAGAGGAATAGGAAAATCTTACTGCGAGTAAGAAAAAACTAGTAGTACTCTTAAGCATAGAGTGTGCACAATGTATTCCCAATGTATTTCGAAAAGAAGGTGAATCTTTACTCCAAGGTGTTTGTCATTTTTGACGATTTGTTTATTTGGATATCATATTGACTTCATATGATTGCACAGTCACGACGTAATTGTTTTGAGCATCAATAATACTTATATATCATGTATGCGGTCCACATAGGTTTTAAATTCCCCAATGCATTTCGCACAGCAGTGCGCTTCCTCAGGGGGTCTGTGAAATGAAAAGAAATAGGACTACTAAGTATAGGTGGAACACGGGGGGCGCGGAATACAAGATGAGGAGAAATGGAATTAATAAAGAACATGCTCATTGCCCTAATGTGATAAAGACTATTGAAGGTGAAAAAACCTTAAAGGTGAAAAAACCAAGGTGGCAAAAACGATAACTGACGTGCACTCGAACAATTAAAAGCGTCCTGAACAGAACGGTGTTTTATAGAAAGTGTAAGTCCTAAAAGCAAAAAAAGAAATCAGATAATGTGCCCAGTGATTATTCAAGAAAATAAGTGTGAACGAGCAAATACAATAGAACCCAACCTCGCGTTGAAATACCGGAAATTCACCGTGCCAAAACGGGTGAAAAAACGGGTCTTACCGCGTTATCACAGCAATAGGAAAGTAAACCAGCGTGCTCCGTGTGTAGGCGAAAACCAGGCTCCGCTAACAGGAGGAACCCGGAAGACGCCGCGCATGCGCGTGCGGGTGTTTAAAAAAAGTAAAAGAATAGTCAACATAAAGGGCGGACTAAGGGAACGAGAGAAATAAGGAGACGGAGAGACATGGTGAAGAAATACATGAATATCGGAACATACAAGTGGAATAATTAGAAAAGAAAAAATAAAACGAAGTAATTAGGATAAATGAAGAAATAGACTGCAGTATACTAAAGTGAACCACAAAATATGTGGTAGTAACAGAAGATACAGAAGAACATACCAAAGGGGTGAAATAGAGAATGTTACAGAAAAAAGAAAGCAAATAGTAAGAGAGGTGTATACAGAGATCAATGTATACTAGAATAGTGGTATACATAAATGTTAACTATATCGCAGCTTACTGAAGAGACCAATCAGTATCAGATCATAAATACAAACGGTTAAACAACTCAATCATAGATAATACTAGATCATAAATGACAGCTGAATTCTAGGCGATCATTAAGTCCTTTCGGTTGGACCGCCCTAAGGCGGTAAATCCAGTATAATTTGCGTTGCAATAGGTTTTTGTTATTGTCTTGATGTGGTAATTTGTCGACAGTTTCCAGAATTAAGAATCTAATTTGGCTGGGGTTGTGTGAATGTTGGTTGAAATGAGCAGCGATACAGGATTTAAGATTTTTGGTACGGATGTTACTGCGGTGTTCGTTTAACCTGATTTTGATTTTGCGTTCTGTTTTGCCAACGTATGGGAGGCCACACGGGCATTTGATCATGTAAATCACGTTGGTGGTATCGCATGTAGCATTCACACGGAGGTTGATAATGGTACCTTGAGTAGGGTGAGTCATGGTCGATCCAGGAATTATGCTGTTGCAGTGACTGCAATTGTGACATGGAATGGTGCCTTTGTAGATGGTCTGACTGGTAATTGTCGGTTGTTTAATGATCTGTTGTATGGTTTTTGTACGTTTGTATGCAAAAATTGGTGGTTGTCCAAATATTTGATTGAAATCGGTTTCTGATTGTAAAAGTGGCCAGTGTTTGTGAATAACCTCTTTGATTTGGCGAGCATGAGTGGAGTATTTAGATGTGAACACAGACCGTGTATCTTGTTGTTGAACCTTGGCTTTGGGTTTGAGTAATTCTTCACGAGTCTTGAGTTTGACCCTCTCTTTGGCACACTCTGTGGTGTTTTTAGGATATCCACGCTGGTGGAATTTTTCCAGAATTTTGGAGCTGTTGGTACTGAAGGCTTCCTCTGTAGATGCAATACGTTTGGCTCTCAATAACTGGGAGTACGGTAAATGCCGTTTTAAGCTAGGTTGATGAAAGCTCTTGTGGTGAAGATAATTGTTGCGATCCGTGGCTTTGGTGTACACAGAGGTTCTGAATTTAGTATCATGGAATTGGACTAGTACATCTAGAAATGGAATTTCAGTCTTGTTGAGAGTATGAGTAAATTGGATCCGTTCATTCACAGTGTTGAGGTGGTTGATTGCAATGGAAAATTGAGATTCTGTACCTTTCCACACAAGGAAGATGTCATCAATGTATCTATAGTATGCACATATGAATGGTTGCCATAGTGCGTTCTGGAGTATATGCTGAAGTTCAAAGTTGTACATAAACAGATTAGCATATGCCGGGGCAGCACAGTTGCCCATTGCTACTCCAGACAGTTGTAGGTAGTAATGATGATCCGGAGTCTTGAAATAACTGTGTTGTAAGATGAATTGCATAAGTTCAAGTATGAACACCTGTAGTTCCAGTGGTTTGTCGGTTTGTACTAAAGCTCTCTCCAATGCTTCTAATCCCAAATTGTGTGGAATTGAGGTGTACAAAGCGTTAACATCTATAGTACATAAGATGATGGGTTGGTCATTAGGAATCACAATTTGCTCCAATTTGTTGAGAAAGTCTGTCGTGTCTTGTATATATGTTGTCATGCCTTTGACACTCACTTGTAAATGTTTATCAATGTAAGCCCCAGTGGGAGCGTGTATTGAGTTGGTAGTGCTAACAATTGGTCTGAAAGGCGGTTGTCTTAAATTCTTGTGAATTTTAGGTGCAAGATAAATGTATGGCACTTGCGGATAGTCCTTAATCAGATATCTTTTGTCTCTGTCAGAAATTGTGTTAGCAGATACTGCTTTGTTAATTATTTTAAGGAGTGTCTCTTTGAATGCCAAGGTAGGATCAGAATTCAATAACATGTATAGATCAGTGTTGTTTAGATGACTTTTGAGGCTTTCTGAATAGAACGTTGACTCCATGACGACAATGGCGCCGCCCTTGTCCGCTTTACATATGGTCAAAGTTTGGTTGTTAGCAAGGTGTTGTATAGCTTGTTTTTCAGAAATCTTAAGATTGCTCCGATAGCTCTTTTGAGTGTCAAACATTGAATGTAGGTCTTGTTGAACTGCTTTTTCAAAAACATCCAGGACCTTGTGGCTGGTAGGGGCCATGAAGTTGCTATGGGGACGTAGTCCCATGAGAGTGTCTTTGTCTCCGGTATTTGATGGTATACAAATGTTCTCAAAGAAATGTCTTAGTCGAAGTGTTCTCATGAATTTGTAGAATGAGATGGAAATTTCAAGTTCATTAGTTTGATACGTAAGAACAAAATTCAACCCTTTTTGTAAAACTTGTTCTTGTGTTTGACTAAGTGGACTGTGAGAGATGTTGACAACTAGATTCTGTGACTTCTGGTCGATTTCGCCGGTGGTAGTAAGTTGTCTGTGGTTTTTGAACCTCCTCGATCGTCGATTGGTTCGGGGCCTACATCTAAAAAAGGATCCGCACTTGTGGTGGCAGTTGAATCTGTGGCATTTGTAGAGGTGGTTGATTGTTCAGTTCTTGTATTCTCTGTTGTTGTTTGTTGTCTGGGTTTGCCTCGTGGGGGAATCCTGCGTGTAGAATCGTCCGAAGATGATGTTTCTCCATCTGTAGATCTATTAGTAGGATTACGGTTTTGTCTCCTGGCCGCGTAAATCTCGGCCCAATTGTACACCTCTCCCAATTTATAATCGACCGTATCGCGTTTGAACTTTCGAAGTTTTCTTTCATTAATTTCTTTTATGTAGGTATCAAGTTTGCTATTAATATCCTCCAAGATAGTGGAAAATTCTTCTGATGTAATTTTTTGGCTGAGTTCTTGTTTGAGTTGCTTGACCTCATTTTCAAGTTCCTCTAGTAGTTTTGAAAGTTCTTCTACAATCAAAAGAATCAGGTCAAGTGAGCATTTATTAAGTATGCCGAACCACTTTTCTGTGAAACGTGGATTGTTTTTACACAATGTTGACTTAAGAGGTATTCGCAGACCTCTGGGGATGCGTTGAACGCGGTGGTATCTGATGAGTGTTGAGGCATGGAGCCTTTGATTGATCTCTCGTTTGGCTGTGAATAATAGTTGGCGTACATTTGCTTGGACTGACCCTGTACTTGATGCAATGTATTCCGGCTCCTGAATTAGTGAGTAGATCCTATCCGTATCATTGGTGTTGAATTCGAATGTGTCAGCTTTATTGCTGGTGAGACCAGCTATGTCTGCATACGACATGATTTCTTGGGTGCAATAGCGGATTGAGCCAGTGGGAAAATAGTGAAAATATAAAGAAAAACCGCTGCACTCCTTTGTAAAAAATTCCGAAAGTTGTAATCACTTTATAATATTTGTAGGTACTACAAGTGTTCACCTCCTGGGTCCCGAGGTGCTAACCATTGAAGAATAGGAAAATCTTACTGCGAGTAAGAAAAAACTAGTAGTACTCTTAAGCATGGAGTGTGCACAATGTATTCCCAATGTATTTCGAAAAGAAGGTGAATCTTTACTCCAAGGTGTTTGTCATTTTTGACGATTTGTTTATTTGGATATCATATTGACTTCATATGATTGCACAGTCACGACGTAATTGTTTTGAGCATCAATAATACTTATATATCATGTATGCGGTCCACATAGGTTTTAAATTCCCCAATGCATTTCGCACAGCAGTGCGCTTCCTCAGGGGGTCTGTGAAATGAAAAGAAATAGGACTACTAAGTATAGGTGGAACACGGGGGGCGCGGAATACAAGATGAGGAGAAATTGAATTAATAAAGAACATGCTCATTGCCCTAATGTGATAAAGACTATTGAAGGTGAAAAAACCTTAAAGGTGAAAAAACCAAGGTGGCAAAAACGATAACTGACGTGCACTCGAACAATTAAAAGCGTCCTGAACAGAACGGTGTTTTATAGAAAGTGTAAGTCCTAAAAGCAAAAAAAGAAATCAGATAATGTGCCCAGTGATTATTCAAGAAAATAAGTGTGAACGAGCAAATACAATAGAACCCAACCTCGCGTTGAAATACCGGAAATTCACCGTGCCAAAACGGGTGAAAAAACGGGTCTTACCGCGTTATCACAGCATTAGGAAAGTAAACCAGCGTGCTCCGTGTGTAGGCGAAAACCAGGCTCCGCTAACAGGAGAAACCCGGAAGACGCCGCGCATGCGCGTGCGGGTGTTTAAAAAAAGTAAAAGAATAGTCAACATAAAGGGCGGACTAAGGGAACGAGAGAAATAAGGAGACGGAGAGACATGGTGAAGAAATACATGAATATCGGAACATACAAGTGGAATAATTAGAAAAGAAAAAATAAAACGAAGTAATTAGGATAAATGAAGAAATAGACTGCAGTATACTAAAGTGAACCACAAAATATGTGGTAGTAACAGAAGATACAGAAGAACATACCAAAGGGGTGAAATAGAGAATGTTACAGAAAAAAGAAAGCAAATAGTAAGAGAGGTGTATACAGAGATCAATGTATACTAGAATAGTGGTATACATAAATGTTAACTATATCGCAGCTTACTGAAGAGACCAATCAGTATCAGATCATAAATACAAACGGTTAAACAACTCAATCATAGATAATACTAGATCATAAATGACAGCTGAATTCTAGGCGATCATTAAGTCCTTTCGGTTGGACCGCCCTAAGGCGGTAAATCCAGTATAATTCGCGTTGCAATAGGTTTTTGTTATTGTCTTGATGTGGTAATTTGTCGACAGTTTCCAGAATTAAGAATCTAATTTGGCTGGGGTTGTGTGAATGTTGGTTGAAATGAGCAGCGATACAGGATTTAAGATTTTTGGTACGGATGTTACTGCGGTGTTCGTTTAACCTGATTTTGATTTTGCGTTCTGTTTTGCCAACGTATGGGAGGCCACACGGGCATTTGATCATGTAAATCACGTTGGTGGTATCGCATGTAGCATTCACACGGAGGTTGATAATGGTACCTTGAGTAGGGTGAGTCATGGTCGATCCAGGAATTATGCTGTTGCAGTGACTGCAATTGTGACATGGAATGGTGCCTTTGTAGATGGTCTGACTGGTAATTGTCGGTTGTTTAATGATCTGTTGTATGGTTTTTGTACGTTTGTATGCAAAAATTGGTGGTTGTCCAAATATTTGATTGAAATCGGTTTCTGATTGTAAAAGTGGCCAGTGTTTGTGAATAACCTCTTTGATTTGGCGAGCATGAGTGGAGTATTTAGATGTGAACACAGACCGTGTATCTTGTTGTTGAACCTTGGCTTTGGGTTTGAGTAATTCTTCACGAGTCTTGAGTTTGACCCTCTCTTTGGCACACTCTGTGGTGTTTTTAGGATATCCACGCTGGTGGAATTTTTCCAGAATTTTGGAGCTGTTGGTACTGAAGGCTTCCTCTGTAGATGCAATACGTTTGGCTCTCAATAACTGGGAGTACGGTAAATGCCGTTTTAAGCTAGGTTGATGAAAGCTCTTGTGGTGAAGATAATTGTTGCGATCCGTGGCTTTGGTGTACACAGAGGTTCTGAATTTAGTATCATGGAATTGGACTAGTACATCTAGAAATGGAATTTCAGTCTTGTTGAGAGTATGAGTAAATTGGATCCGTTCATTCACAGTGTTGAGGTGGTTGATTGCAATGGAAAATTGAGATTCTGTACCTTTCCACAGAATTGCCGAGAGGGCGGGAAGAACATCCCAACCGAACACACAACTCGGGTGGAAATCGTCCACCCAGACCCCCGCTGCCACGCAGGCCGGAACCCCCTCCCTTGATGCCGGCTCCCGTATTGTACAGACCAGTCCACCAAGCGCCACCCCAACAAGGGCCACAATGCTATAACTGTGGAGCCTATGGCCACATTGCCCGCATGTGTCCACAAAAAGAGGAACCCATGGAGGTGGGCCTCGTACGGAACTATGTATGTGTCAATCCGGGAGCCAGTCCACCCCCTTTTCATATTCCAGTACACATCGATGGCCAACCTGTTCTCGCCCTAGCGGACACTGGATGCAGACAAAGTGTCCTTCGACCTCAGGACCTGAACAAACCCGTTGGTCCACGCGTGGGTATGGTCGATATTCAATGTGTCCATGGCGATACGAGAAGATACCCGACTGCACGCATCCGGGTACAACACCCCGCTGATCCTGGAACCGACCTCACAGTAGGACTAGTCCCAAACCTCCCAGAACAGGCGATCTTGGGGAGCGATTATTCCGGACTCCCCGGGCTCGTACAAGAGACCACCGACTCGTTTTCCCGTTGGTGGAAAGAAGCACCGTTTTCTCAAGAGCAGCCGGTAAAGACTTCGGATCCTCGACCCAAGAAAACACATACCCAACGGCGCCAGGAAAAGAAATGTTACTCCAGTGCTTACCCTGTGATACCGGTGGAACACCCCTGGCAGACTGACAGAGAATTCAGGGCCGCACAAAGGGAAGATCCTCTCCTGCGGGAAGCATGGGCCAAAGCCTTGGATAATGAAGACCCTTTACATGTAGGTCCCTATTTTTTTAAGAAAGCAGGACTGTTATACGGGAAAGGAGGGCCCCAATAAAATCCCCAATTGTTAATCCCTGGTCCCTTTCGCGACAAGGTCCTGTTTCTTGCACACAGCCACCTCCTGGGGGGTAATTTCAGTGACGAGAAAACAAGTCAGGCTATCCTAGAGAAATTCTATTGGCCGGGTATCCATCAACAAGTGAAGACCTATTGCCGAGAATGTCCGGTTTGTCAGAAAAACAGCCGACATCATCCCCCCAGGGTTCCCCTACAACCGCTTCCCCTCATTGATGTTCCCTTTAGCCGGGTAGGGATGGACATCATAGGACCCCTGATACCCTCCCAAAGTGGTTGCCGTTATGCCTTGGTCCTAGTGGACTACGCCACCCGCTTCCCAGAAGCCGTTCCCTTGCGACAGCCCACCACTCAGAGTATAGCCAAAGCACTCATCGCTATCTTCTCCAGGGTAGGATTTCCTCGGGAGATCCTTACGGATCAGGGCACCCCTTTTGTTTCCCGCCTGATGCGACAAGTATGTTCCCATCTCGGGATAAAGCAGATCAGAACCGCAGCGTACCACCCCCAAACAGACGGGTTGGTAGAACGCTATAACGCCACCCTGAAACAGACACTAAAGAAATTATTGGCCCTGGAAGCCAGGCGTTGGGAGGAGATGTTACCGTTGGCCTTATTTGCCATCCGATGCAAACCCCAAAGCAGTACTGGCTATTCGCCTTTCGAACTCCTGTATGGTCGGCCACCTCGTACCCTTCTGGACATGGCCTAAGAGGCCTGGGAAGCCGAACCCGACAGAACCCGACCCCTTCCTGAGTATGTGGAGAATCTCAAAACCCATCTGGCAGTCATCCGAGACATTGTACGTCAAAACATGGAAGACGCCCAGAACCGTCAAAGGAGACAATACGATAAAGGTACCAAAACCCGTACATTTTCCGCCGGAGACCTGGTCCTCTTAATGATGCCATCATCTGACCAAAAACTACTGGGTCAGTGGCAAGGCCCCTACACCATCCTCAGGCAGGTAACCCCTGTTACGTATGAGCTGGAGTTGGACCCCACACGGGGGACGACCCAAATATATCATGTCAATCTCCTTAAGAAATGGGAGGGACCCCGACCTGTTTTGACAAGTGAGCCCCATCATCTAGCGCTCTCATTTGAGCCCTGTTTCGATCCCGGTCTGAATGAGAAACAAAAACGAGCTCTTCGAGAGGTCCTTCTACCCTCGAGCCACGTTTTTTCCTCCTCTCCAGGGCATACCACGATAACGGAACATGCCATCCATACGGAACCAGGGAAAGTGGTCCGGTTAAGACCTTACCGAGTCCCCGTAGCCCAACGGGCTGTCATCCAACAGGAAGTCGAACAAATGTTACGTATGGGAATCATTGAACCCTCCACGAGCGATTGGAATTCGCCGATCGTCCTAGTCCCCAAACCTGACGGATCGGTGAGATTCTGCATAGACTTCCGCGAGGTGAATAAGGTATCTTCTTTTGACACGTATCCCCTACCTCGCCTAGATGAAATGGTCGAGCGGATAGGGAAGGCCAAGTACATCTCCACGCTAGACCTTTGTAAAGGATATTGGCAGATTCCCCTTCGAGAACAGTGTGGTAAATATTTGATTTACCGTCCTAATTTCTATGCAGGTAAGTACTTAAACAAAAATAACTCAATCGGAAAGAAAGACGCAGAGTCCGTGGTGTTAGAGTTCTTAGGGGTTTTATTCCTTAAAAAGGAATGGTTCTGGTACCGGATATCGGGTTCCTGACACCACTGGGGTGCAGGAAGGGATAGAGCATACTTTATTGACAAGACATAACTTTTATACTTAAACCATATAATGAATACCAATACAGTAGGCGTAACAGCTGAGAGAAACAAGATAACAACACACACGTGTTAGCAATACGTAATCAAAAAGGCGTGAACTAGGCGTGAACATAGAGGTGTGTGCAAGAAACGTCACATGTAAGTGTCACAAGTAGGTGGGTACAAAGCAGAATTTTGCAATGTCAGCAGAAATCGGAGGCCTGGATGCGCGCGCAGCTGCATGACGTGTGATTGACGTGGAGCTGGAGGGTGCAGGGGACTTGACATTTACACTAGCGGAAAGAGACAGAAGTCTGGCATGTCAGATCAACTCGTACCTATATCATATCTGATATCTGATGTTTGGGAACCATATTATCTAGAAGGAAAGGTCTCTTGGGCAGAGGCTATTCTATACTGACTGTGAGTGCGTGTATAAGCGTCTACGTGTCTGCATGAGATGCGAGGGGGCATTTGCCTACCATGGTAACAGAAGCTATGAATTACTTGCACGGAGACAGTGAGGCCGGGCCCTTTGCTCTGCAGCTGGAAGGATGTTTACTTGAACTAGTAGGCAGGAATGTATGTTTGAGGAGCGGAGCAGATAATTCGAAGGTTGAATACAGTCTTGGCAGGCAGCAGGCTGAGCTAAGCGCCGTTAGCCGCGCAGGGAGTAAGGCAGAGGTCACGGGTACAGAGGCAGCCCTTTGAGGCGTTCAGAGTCAGAAGGCAGGAAAAGGCTCGATGGCAGAATTCAGAGGCCTACTTTGCCAGAGCTGAAAAACGTGTAAAGTACACCACAAAAAGATGTTGGCATGGCATACTTAGGAACGGAATATTCAACCCGTTCAGGGTGGATCTGAAAGAGGACATGTTAACGTTGGACGCAAATGTATTTGCGTCTTCATAGCTGGCACAGGAGGGAAGTTACATGCACTTTAAGCTCGTACATGGAGACGGTGGGGTACACGCTAGGGAACATTTCTTGACCATAAAATTTATATTTCCTCATTCCCTCCTTGTTCCCTACGGACCCTTCATGATATATCGATCCTCATGAACCGATCAGTCTGTTCTTGTAACATCATTTGCTCTTCTTTCTTCTTTTCGCGTTTTGAGTGAAAACTGGAATGTGGAATACATGATGTGGCGCACAGACCTCATATCGCTGGCCCACACTGTAGGCACAGGCAGCAACTGAATACTATAACAAGGGCAATGCCTAGGAAGGATAGGATCTTCCATCCCCAAGCGGTCAACGTTGTCCAGAACCAACTGGACCAAGTCCAGGTGCCTGGATTCTGATGTATCAAACTTGCAATTTTATGAAGACGTGTGATAGCTTTATATACTGTTGGCGCGTTTTCTGGAATGAAAACAGAGCAACTTGACCCGATGACCTTACAAGCTCCGCCCCTATCTGCTAGGATGACGTCAATAACAAGACGATTTTGGAGAACAACAACCCGCATGGCAGATTGCTCCTCTGTTAAGTTGCCTAGAGCGGAGGTAGTTTCATTCACTACTGCTTCGAGGGTTCTAGTTAATCTTCGTATCAGTTTACTATTAAAAACAGTACCTAGGTAGGGGAAGAAACCTTTATTGAAGTCTGTGTATTGCTCCCATGCCGTTTCAGTATAGTCGACAATCGGGAGATCTCTTCGGAGTCTATTCTTCACTAGATTTGTATTTCTGTGATAATCAGGAGGGGCTAGAAAAACAGGTGGCAGAAGGAATGCAATGTAACAGGTACCATCCCAATCTGGAGGTAAGCGTATGTATGCGGTATGGCCACAAACAAAGTAGGAATGACGAGTAGCTCTGAAGGAAGACTTGCCTTGATCACTGAATTCGACCACAGTAGTACATTTACTATGACCTAAGTGTACTGAACCCTTCTTTCTGACACATAAGTCACCTGTGACTGGTAATACTGACATAGCAGGGAGAACTGGTGCAGCTTCGGATTCAACAGTAAGAATCATAAGGTTAATTGTATAATTACCTAATCCATATACTTCATTTTCTAGATCAGTTCCTATTCTAGTAGGAAGTCCCTTTTTGTCGGGATAACAGGCGTTAAGCAGAACTAAGTTCAAGTTTCCCCAAACCCAATTTCCTTCGAAAACAGCAATATCAGGATCTAAGGAATTAATTATTCTAAACCATGCTCCACATGAGCCATTGTGTGTGAACGGGTACGGAAAGAGGGGCAGAACTCCCTTGTATTTCTGATAGGGAGGGAGTCGGCCACATATCCAACAGTTTGTAGCATTATTAGTCTGATGGGAGTGATGTAACATACTATTGAATGTGTTGTTGCGCAGCGCAAGTCTGTAAGATAATTCATGAGGGGGTAATTTGCTAAAAGAATGCTCGGCAGTGACATTGTAAGCAGATTGTTCACGCTTGAAGATAGGGTAGTATATAGGCAGCAATATACTGGCAACAATAATCAAAAGACTTAGAAAAAACATAACCAATAATGTCACTATACAGTGACTACGGAGTGATTTACAATATGCACGTTTCTTGAATTTTCTCTCTCTCTCTCTATCTCGGTCTAGGGGATACATGTCAGAAACTATTTAACCGATTCACCTAGGGGAGGACTTAAACAATTAAACTGTCTGACTTGCTAGACCGTAGTTTCTTTTTATACTCCTCTTGGGGAGTTTTCTCTCTCTTGGGAACTTTAAAGTCACTAGTATCGAGGCAGTCCTTTGAGGGGGTGGACGAGTCAGTCTCTGGCAACAGTTCATTACATTTTTTAATATGACTCGTGTGGATCCACCCCTTTCGGCCCTCAACTTTAATAGCCGTCCTCATGGTCAGAAGGACGATCTTCGGCTCCTTCCAGTGGGGCTCCAGCGGGCTTTTCCTGTCGAAGTTGCGAATCAACACAGTGTCACCTGGACGGACGTCGTGTGGCTTTACATCAGTGTTGTCGGGAAAGGCTGCGGCAACCTGTGAACGACATGATTGGAGTGCAGACATCAAGGAGGCAAGGTAATCTGTCAGCATATTACAATCAACATTGGTTATTTTCTTAGGCATGGGCGTCCCCCACATATTTGGTGGTCGGCCAAAGACCACCTCATACGGGGATAGTCCTGATCTCAAATGGGGGACCATTCTCATATAGAACAGTGCAACTGGCAGGGCGACTATCCAGTCGACCCCTTTCTCTTTACAGATTTTAGCAAGGCGTGTTTTCAGTGTCTGGTTATGCCTTTCTACAAGGCCAGCTGCCTCGGGATGTCGGACACAATGGAATTTCCACTGATATCCTAGCAGAAGGGAAACCTGTTTCATGAGCTCGGATGAGAATGGCTGTCCGTTATCTGAGTACACGATACGAGGCAAGCCGTACCGTGGGAAGAATTCTCGAACCAGCTGCCTGGCAGTGGTCGGGGCAGTGTAATCTGGGACTGGATATGCTTCGGTCCAACGGGAAAGTGCACAAACAACTACGAGGACATACTTGAATCCTCGACAACGGTCCATCTGGATATAATCCATCTGGAGGACTTCAAAAGGGTGATCAGGAGGATGAAATCCACCTTGCTCTACAGGGACGCTTTTACCTGGATTGAACTGACAACAGATCATGCAAGTACACACCTTCTGTTTTCCTGCTGCTCGTAAATGTTTGTTGTACCAGAGATTCTGTAAACTGTCTAACATAGCTTTTTCTCCTAGGTGTGCTGGACTATGTGCTGTATTTATTATGACTTGAACCATAGAGTCGGGGAGAAACCATGTAGATTTTCCCTTCGTCATCCATCCTTGATCTGTCTGGATCCCTCCTAGTTCAGTCCATTTCTTGATTTCATCTGGAGTAGCATGTGTCTGAATATCGATTACATCTAGTGTGGGATCCCTAACTGTCATACACTGTGTCGGCACTATTGTCTTTGTCACATCAGTTGTCTGGGTGTGAGTCAATGCTGTATGTTTTGCTGTTTGGTCTGCCAGGTCGTTACCCTGGGAAATGGAATCTGTAACTTTAGTATGTGCTTTACACTTCATGATGGATATGCCTGAAGGCAGATGTATTGCTTCTAATAGTGCTTGAATGAGGGGACCGTGTTGGATCTTGGCACCGTGAGAGGTCAAGAAACCTCGTTCTTGCCATAACACTCCGAAGTCGTGTACGACTCCGAAAGCATAACGTGAATCTGTGTATATGTTAACATTTCTGTTCTTGGCTAGTATACAGGCTCGGGTCAGAGCGATGAGCTCTGCTGCTTGAGCAGACAGTGTATCAATACGATATGTTTCTTTAACTTCAGTTTCAGTGGTCACTGCATACGCGGCCACTAATTCTCCTGTGTTTGTTCTCATACATGAACCATCCACGTAAAGTGTCAGGTCTGGATTTGTCAGTGGAACATCTGTTAAGTCTCATCGGGGCTTTGTTACTGCATTAATTATCTCTATACAATCATGCGGGGCTGAATTTGTCATAATCAAAGGTAACAATGTTGCAGGATTCAGAATGTTACAGCGTCTGATTTCTATGTGTGGCTGGAATAGTGTCAATTCATAACCTGTCAGTCGTGCTATAGTCAAGTGTTGAGTCTGAGTTCGGTTTAAAAGAACCTCTACAGAATGTGGGACTTGTACTGTTAATGGATGTCCTAATACAATTGAGTCGCTCTGTCTGATTGCTAGGGCTGTCGCTGCAACTGACTTTAAGCACGCAGGGAGCGCTTGGGCTACTGAATCCAATGTACTTGAAAAATAAGCACAAGGCTTATGTGAACCTGCTTGATCTTGAGTGAGGACAGACAACGCTGTACCATCACGTTCTGTAACAAAAAGTGTAAAAGGTTTGCTGTAACATGGTGTCGCTAAAACTGGTGCTTGACATAAAGCTTTCTTTAATTCCTCAAAGGCCTGTGTATGTTCCTGAGTCCAAGGGAGGGCAGTCGAAGTCGCTGCCTCCTGTGTTGTCAACTGAATGAGTGGTTTAGCTAGAAATGCATATTGAGGAATCCATTGTCTGCAGTACGAGGTGAGGCCTATAAAGGCCCGCACTTCCTTTTGTGTCTGGGGTTGTGGCATATTTACAATTAACTGGATGCGGTCAGGAGTGAGCTGTCTCCCCACTTTGGACAGCAAGTGACCCAAGTACACAACTTGCTGAACACAGAATTGTAGCTTCGAAGGAGACACCTTGTGTCCCTTGTCGGCCAGAAAATGTAAAACTGTCAGTGATGCTTGTTCACATTCGGGTTCACTTCGTGCGGTGATCAGCAGATCATCGACGTATTGTAGTAAGGCGGTATTAACTGGCATTTGGATACAATCAAGTTGTCTTTTCAGTGCTTGACTATAGATGCTGGGGCTTTCTGTGAATCCTTGAGGTGCGCGTGAAAATTTGAAACTTCGTCCATTTAAACTGAATCCGAAGAGGTATTGGCTCTCTGGATCAATGGGTACACTGAAGAAGGCGTTCTTGAGGTTGATTACAGTAAAGAACGTTGCTTCTGAATCAATAGCAGTCAATAGGGATGAGATGTCGGGAACCACAGGGTACTGTGGAACAATGCATTTATTCAGTTCTCGTAAATCAATCACCAGCCGATATACTGGCGGTGCATTGGGATCAGTACGTTTAAGAATCGGAATGATAGGGGAATTACAGATATTGGAGTCGGTCTCTACGACCACTCCTTGGGCAATGAGCTCTTCAATGATTTCCAGTAAAGCCACTACAGCATCGGGTGGTAACTTGTATTGTCTGATTCGCGGTAAAACAACTCCTGGTTTGAGTGTAACACGGTATGGTATGATGTGCATGCAACCTACATCCGTTGGGCCTTGTGCCCACAGGTGTTTCGGTACATTTTTCAATCTGACATCAAACTCTCGTAATACATAGTGACCCTTAAAGTCACGTAGGAAAAGTCTAACTCCTTCCGGAGAACAACATATCACAGCTCCTAGAGCCTTCAATGTTTTGATACCTAACAGGTTTTCTGGACATGATTTCGTGAGTAATAAGTCTGTAACACGTGATAATGGACCCACAGCCAGGGGGACTGGTTTCGATACCTCATTTACAATAGGCTGTCCTGAAAAACCAAGGGAAACATTCTGTGAGCCTGAGAGGGGTGCCCCTGGGACTTCATTATGGCTGATTGTTGTGCGGCTTGCCCCTGTGTCAATTAAAAACTTTCTGTCTTTTCCCAATACTTGACTGTGTACATAAGGACCCTCTTGATCTACAGGAATCTCAATAAGAGGCAAGCCAACCTCCCTCTCTAGGCTGTTTCATGTGTATCGCTGATAATCGGGATAATCAGATTGGGCATACTGGTTCATCTGTCGTGAAACTTGCTGTGTCGCGGCAATGGGCTGTGGCTGTGGCTGTGATACCGCTGCGGTCTGTGCTGTATGTGGTGGAGCATGCATAGATTGTGAATTCTGTGAAGTCTGTTGCTGGACCTGGTCTTGTCTAGGCGGATGCGGTCTTTCTTTAGTTTTACCTGTTGCTATATTGTGTTTCAGGACTGGACATTCATGTACGTAGTGACCTGGCTGCTTGCAATAGTTGCATGTCCCTTTAACGGGAGCTGCTGCATTACCTGTCTGGGTCGTACCCTTTCTCTGGCCGTCGGCTGGAACCGACTGGGCCACTAACATTTTCATTTTTGTGTCTTTCATACGTCTCTGTTCGTGATCCTGTTCTTCTCTAATTCTGTTCTGGTGGTATTGTAACATTTGTAACATCTGGGATGGCGTATTTGCTTGCCATGTACTTTCAACTTTATATACACGGTTCTTAACTGATGTCAGGGAATTCTCGACTAACTTTGTTACAAAAAGATGCGGGTACGACTCGCTACCTGGTTTTAGGCCACTATTAATAATGAAACATTTCTCGAATCTTGAATAGAAGTCACTGGTATCTTCATCGTGTTT
Organism: Lissotriton vulgaris; assembly: GCF_964263255.1. NCBI lineage: Eukaryota > Metazoa > Chordata > Amphibia > Caudata > Salamandridae > Lissotriton > Lissotriton vulgaris. Next base: position 951,392,139 of record NC_141691.1, read on the forward strand.
CTGTTTACAGGCTGAGATTGCGTCCCAGTCTTCCTTTTTAGTTGTCAATAATCTTGGCAAGACCTGTACTATTAGACCTGGTAATGCTTTTGCTTTGTCCCCAAGGCCTACCCCTGGGGTACGACCTTTTTCCTCGTCTTCTATTTCAGTCCATATAATCTTTTTATCTCCCACCTCCCATTCCTTTTCCTTGAGTTTCTCGTAGATGCCGGTGGGCAGCAGTACCTTTAACAATTTCATAATGTCTGTATATGTGTAATCTCCCATGAGTAACATGTCTTTTAGTTCTCGGTGAAAACCTGCAGGGTCTTTATCATGACAGGGTACTAGTTTCTTCATTTCTAACAATTCTAACTTTGTTAAAGGTGTGTACACAAACACACGTTCCAAGGTGTTATTAGTACCCATAACTGGGTGTACTTCTCGTAAGGGATTCTGTCTGTCGAAATGCTCAAAATGACACATTTTTCTTTCTGGTGGCTGAGCTGAAACATATTGTGGGCCTAAGAAAGCGTTATATTTACGTCGTTGTTCTAGAATTATTTGAATTAATCTGGTACTTAGGCCTCTCCATCTATTCATAAGTAGTGCTTCTAATGTATCCGGTAAGGGACCTGGATCAGAATGTTGTTGTCTGTATAACGTGATGAGATGCTGAATCATGTATATACCAGCTAATTTCTGCTCGTCTGGGGAAAGGTTCAGAAATGTCTGTGCTACTGTATCATCATTGTATGTGTTAGAATTGTCAGCCCATAGCACTGCTGACCGGGCTAGTTCTTGTTCATCCATAGAATTGAGTACATGGTACCCCATTTGTTCTTGAAGCATTTTATCGGTAACTTGAAACAGATGTTCAGGAGAACTGCGTTTTGATATGCCAGAGAGAAAAACTCTCTTGCTTTCCGGACGAATGCCTTTCCTAAGGTAATTTCCCTTACCTACATACGCTATCATTTCTTTAGTCGTATCTGGTTCTTCAGGTCCTTCCTCCTCGGAGGAGTCATTCCTGTCACTTTCTTTTTCTTTTTCGTGTATTTCTATTACTGCCTTTCTGATTTTCTTGTACATGCTTGATATACAATTCACTTTATCATGCTTTCCGTCGGCTATATTTTGACCCCACTTGTTTAGCGCTTCCATTTCTTCCTGGTCTACCCCAGGCCTGTCTCCGTCTCTTATTAAGCAATTTATGAAAAAACGTAATACATATGCTTGAGTGTCAACTTTCTGGTGTGCCAGGGCCTCCTTAATACTTTCGGGATTTTCCCCAGTCTGGACAAAATGATATATTCTATCTAGGTGATCAGCCATCCCTGGGAATAACACTAGGTAATCTGTAGCTTGTCGCAAGCGTAGTGATGCTATCAACATCCTATCGTCTTTACCGGGTACTGGATCGTATCTGCAAATTGGAAGGGGTTCTTTGAGTATGTCGAGACGGGGTGATTGGGGTGTATGTTGCTTCAGCAGGTCCCTAAGGTTGAATCTGTGTGTTGCTGGCGGGGTCTGGAGACCTCCTGTCGCACCTCCTGAGGCAGAGGCTTGAGCATTACTTCTCTGTGGGGTCTGTATGTGTACCTGAACTTGTCTTTTACTGGGATCAGGCGCAGTCGGATTCGGTATATTAATCTTAGGTGCGGGAAGTGGTGGAGGTGGAGGAACAAGTGGAGCAGGCTGTCGAACGGGGGAACCTTGTTGCGGCAATGGCGGAATATTGTCTTGAGGCGGATTTCCACCTCCGTCCCCGTCACCGTCACCGTCAGTAGGCGGGACGCGGGCACGTGGATTGGTGTAAGCGGGTGCTACATCGTCTAGATAGGAAGCAAGGAATATATCTTTGGTGGTCCTGTGACTTACTTTAGTCGGAACCAATGGCGATGGCAGATTTTTTGGTATTTCTGAAGTGGCTTCAGGCGAACCCTCGGCCACAAGGTACATGCCATTTACAAGATTGTTTCGCATACGGTCTACTTGTTCTGCTTTTACTCGGATCCCTTCAGTAACTAATTTGTTTTCTCGGACTCTATCCGATTCTTCTCTATGTCTGTCTTCTCTACGGAGTGCTCTTTCAGCACGTTTATGTGATTCTTTACGCCAAAATTCTATGGCGTCTTTCTGAGATTGTCTGGCTTTCTTTTTCCATAGCGCTTCTTCTACCTTCACGATGCACTCGGCATCCCAGGTTCCTGTAACGGGCCATCTGTGTCTCTCGTCTAGGTGCTTAGTATAATCGGCCCATAAATCTAGATACAATATGGCATCTAAGCCATGCTTATGGTACATAAAATTTCCAGGAGTGTCCCTAGGGGGGATAGGAATTTCTTCCTCTAGCATCCCTTTCCTAGTTCCTATCTGTCTTAGTTTATTGAAGAACGGCATCTTGTTGCTTAGTACTGGATACTCGGTACTTGTTACTTACTCTGAACACAGCTAGTTACACAAAAACACAGTAATGTACATCAAACAGTCACTCATACCACGACATTAATCACATGAAAACATTTTGAACATATACCACTACCCTTGATACTAGATGTACTGCTAAACAGCACAGATACACTGTCGAGGACAGTGCAAGAACTTGTATGCTTGATATACTGCTAAACAGTACAGATACACTGTCTAAAACAGTGCAGACCGCGTTTGTGTACCCAAACACGTCTTTACCGGATACATAATAATGCACCCGTCTAGATACGTCCCAGCAATGGTACTCACCGGGAAGCACGGAACGGAAGGCCTCAGAAAACTCGACTGGACTGGACCGGACTGGACTCGACTCGACTCGACACGTGGATACTTCGGAAACTGGTGGGCCTCTTGACACCTCGGACCTTGCTTCTTTCGGCTAGGCTCTGGTCGGGATCCTCCGCACTCCTCACCGCCTCGTCTGGGTGCTGATCGCAGTCTCCGTCACCTCCGTGGGCCAGAGGGAGGTACAGGAAATCCTGCGGGTACGCGTAATTGTCCGTCTTGACTTATGGCAGGGGGCAAAGGTGGCAACGCACCAACCGGCGCGTATGGTGGGGGAGGGGTCCCTGTTCGGGTGCCAAAATAATGTGGTAAATATTTGATTTACCGTCCTAATTTCTATGCAGGTAAGTACTTAAACAAAAATAACTCAATCGGAAAGAAAGACGCAGAGTCCGTGGTGTTAGAGTTCTTAGGGGTTTTATTCCTTAAAAAGGAATGGTTCTGGTACCGGATATCGGGTTCCTGACACCACTGGGGTGCAGGAAGGGATAGAGCATACTTTATTGACAAGACATAACTTTTATACTTAAACCATATAATGAATACCAATACAGTAGGCGTAACAGCTGAGAGAAACAAGATAACAACACACACGTGTTAGCAATACGTAATCAAAAAGGCGTGAACTAGGCGTGAACATAGAGGTGTGTGCAAGAAACGTCACATGTAAGTGTCACAAGTAGGTGGGTACAAAGCAGAATTTTGCAATGTCAGCAGAAATCGGAGGCCTGGATGCGCGCGCAGCTGCATGACGTGTGATTGACGTGGAGCTGGAGGGTGCAGGGGACTTGACATTTACACTAGCGGAAAGAGACAGAAGTCTGGCATGTCAGATCAACTCGTACCTATATCATATCTGATATCTGATGTTTGGGAACCATATTATCTAGAAGGAAAGGTCTCTTGGGCAGAGGCTATTCTATACTGACTGTGAGTGCGTGTATAAGCGTCTACGTGTCTGCATGAGATGCGAGGGGGCATGGGCCTACCATGGTAACAGAAGCTATGAATTACTTGCACGGAGACAGTGAGGCCGGGCCCTTTGCTCTGCAGCTGGAAGGATGTTTACTTGAACTAGTAGGCAGGAATGTATGTTTGAGGAGCGGAGCAGATAATTCGAAGGTTGAATACAGTCTTGGCAGGCAGCAGGCTGAGCTAAGCGCCGTTAGCCGCGCAGGGAGTAAGGCAGAGGTCACGGGTACAGAGGCAGCCCTTTGAGGCGTTCAGAGTCAGAAGGCAGGAAAAGGCTCGATGGCAGAATTCAGAGGCCTACTTTGCCAGAGCTGAAAAACATGTAAAGTACACCACAAAAAGACGTTGGCATGGCATACTTAGGAACGGAATATTCAACCCGTTCAGGGTGGATCTGAAAGAGGACATGTTAACGTTGGACGCAAATGTATTTGCGTCTTCATAGCTGGCACAGGAGGGAAGTTACATGCACTTTAAGCTCGTACATGGAGACGGTGGGGTACACGCTAGGGAACATTTCTTGACCATAAAATTTATATTTCCTCAACAGGACAAGAAAAAAACGGCTTTCTCCACCCCAGCAGGGCTATACCAATTCACTGTTTTGCCCTTCGGCTTACATGGTGCCCCGGCCACCTTCCAAAGAGCCATGAACCAGATATTGAGGCCCCACTCCCTATACGCAGGTGCATATCTTGATGATATCATCATCTTTAGTGACAGTTGGGAAGAACATCTGGAACAGTTGGGACAAGTAGAAGTACATTGGGTGCCTATGGGTTTACCATCAACCCCGCCAAAACCACCTTAGCAGCCCAGACTGTCAAGTACTGAGGCTTTCTATTAGGAGAAGGAGTTATCAGACCCCAACAGAGTAAAGTGGAAGCCATCCAAGCCATTCCTTTTCCCCGAACCCGAAAAGACCTTTGTGCCTTCCTGGGTCTCCTAGGTTATTACCGACGGTTCATCCCTAACTTCTCCCAAAGAGCAGCTCCCCTTACTGACTTGCTTAAAAAGACAGCCAAGACCGAAGACGCCCTGCGTAACCCTACTCCTTCTCTTGTAAGTGCCTTCCAAGGATTGAAAGCATCCCTGACCTCTGAGCCTGTTTTAGTCAGTCCGGACTACTCTCAACCCTTTTTGTTACAGACGGATGCATCAGACCAAGGCCTAGGGGCCGTACTCTCACAGACAGACGACAAAGGAAACGAGAGACCGATTCTGTTTTTGAGTAGGAAGTTGTTTCCCCGCGAAATGAACTATGCAGTTGTAGAGAAAGAGGCTCTTGCCATAAAATGGGCTGTCGAGAGCCTCCGGTACTATTTGGAGGGGCGCGAAACATCATCTACACCGACCATGCTCCCCTTGAGTGGATGGCCCGGAACAAAGGACACAATGACCGGGTCCTCCGTTGGTTTTTGTCCCTCCAACCATTCCGTTTTAGAACAATCCATAGCAAGGGTTCTGAACAAGGAAATGCCGACTTCCTTTCCCGATATCCCCTCATTCCAACCCGTACAAGAAGGACAGCTAGGGGAAGGGGATGTGATACGGGACTCAAACCAACCCCTCCCGTACCTCCCGTTCCCGGACACTCACCCTTCACGGCAGCCCCTGAGGTAACGTCCTGGGACACTAACCTGACGACCAGCTCCCCTCCCCTCTCTGTCTTCCAGGAGCCAATCAGGAAAGAGCGATTCCAGGAACCACAACCACCTGACCCCGGAAGTCCCACCTCGGAATCCCCACCGGAACAGGGTAAAAGCGGAAGCGAGGACAGAGACGCCGTCGGAGCAGCGATCTCGTGGCAGGAGGCTCAGACCGGCGTTGAAGCAGACCAGACGAAGGAAGAGGCAGAAGAGTGGAGCGAAGACTGGTGGAGTCCAGAGGAGGAGGCTGAAGAGCGGCCGCAACTCACCTGGGAGTTGCGGCGGAGCGTGTGAGTACTACCGAACCCACCTCTGTAGCACATTAGGTGCTTTGTAAATAGTGTTCGACCCTCTCTCCTTAGTGGCACAAAGCCTGGCCTGCACTGTAAAGATTTTGTATAGCACGTCCACACTTGTACAGCACTTAGTACATAGGCGGACCCCTCACGATCCCTCACCTACACCCTGTCCCTCTCTTCCCCTTCCGAACCCGTCCCGCGACCCTTCCCTCACTGTCTTTTTCTACTCCCGTACACTCCCGGTGCTGGTTGTAGAACAGTATCCTAACGAGACAGGCAAGACTAACCGCTCCTTGACCTCTTTCTCTTCCCTCCGAGGACCACCCAGTACGTATCCATCCCGGAGGACCCGTTCCATCACCGGAGGGAGAAGACAAGAAAACCATCGTGGACGACCGTACACCTGTGCTACCTTTCCATCGCCTGTACTAACTGTGTTCTTGACGCTATTAAAGACCCACCATTGCACACTACATACGGCCTCCTCGCCTGATTTTCCGGCCCGCCCTAAGCCCACGTTCACACCTCCCAAGAATAGGAGGAACTTGCCACCTCGTACAACCATAATCCCACTACAATTAACTCCTCCAATATCCCCCCAAACACTGTGTGGACTGAGAGAAGCGATACAGGACAAACAAACAAAGACTCAATTTGGGCCATCCATAATAAGTACAATGCAATACTCAGCAACGGTGCTTCAATGTCAATCACACAACTTGACCTTCAACTTACAGTTCTTCAAACCCTGGCAGACTTCACCTCATGGATTGATAGGAAGCTAGCCGAACTGAATGGTCTAATAAAGTGAGGGCAAGAAGTGCCCTTTAACACCCAAACACCGCAACAAGAATGCACCTGCTCTCCGATAGTTGACAAACTTCTTACATTTCTATCAATACTAGGTGATTTACTCTCCGTTGTGAAACCAAATATCAATTTGCATATCTTCACGAGCAGTGAGTCATCCATTTAGGGAAAAATAATATCAGAACCCCAACTCACGGAGACAACACTTGTAAACCCCGATCATCTAAAAGGCGGAAGTGCGCCCTTGGCAAAAACTAAAGTAAGAGCAGCCGAAAATAACACCTTGCCAATGAAAACCCACTATAAACAAAAAAGGAAGGGAATACACAGGAAGTTAGCCCCTTTGGACCAACACGTTGACACTCAGCTTCAGGCAATCTCAGGCAAACTCAAATTTAATAACGAGGACACTAAAAGCACCCTGCTTCCGTTTTAGTAGGTAGAACTGAGCACCCATCCACAAGATCAAATAATACATCGGAATTGGCTGGAAGACCACATCTTACTCATGATAAAGATTAGGAGGCCAGTCGTGCAAGAGGAGAGCGAGCCACATCATCGCAAGTTTCTAACAAACCCACCGAAGCGGTCCAAAATTCAAGGCCCAAGTTGGAAAATGACACGCAAGGCAGTTACAAAGCGCTATTCTTCTTTGATAATTTTATTTGGACCATGCTGGGTCATAAAAGTGCATATAAAAACAACATTAACACAATAAAAATCAGTATCAATAGTACATAAATAATTAATAAAAAAGAACTCATTCATATTATACACCTATTTACAAAGATAAAAATGCATATGTAAAATAGAATTAAATCAACCAGATAGTTATCAAAGAAGTTCATTTGAGTATGTGGTGTCCTTTGATCACAGTTTACTACATTATAAAGGTTCTACGTTTTATCCACATACAATTTAAAAAGCGGGAAAACGAGAAAAAAATAGGGGCACTGGTATCATATTTAAGTACTCTAAGGGCATTTTCACAGTTATGATAGCCTAAGTTCCTGCAGATGGGTTTCACCCAACGCTTGCGTATCAGTTCATATTCTGGACAGAAGAAGAAGATACGAGTTTTGCTTTCCAGCGGGTGTTTGCATGCGGGACACTCAGTTTTTATGTTTGCATCCCATTTACTGGTGAATACCCTGAGTGGCAGACTACCCATTCTCAATTGCATATACAACTTTCTTGCTTGTGCAGGGCATATCAGATCTAGGAATTCCTCCCTCTTGTACTCTACTTTTATATTCAAAAACTGCGATGTCAGTCTTTCGAGTGGTTAACTAGCATGGAGAATCATCAGATTGTGATATCTGTACTGTTTTACCAAGTTGGCCCTGGCAAAAGTTAGACAAGATGTCTCTGGTGCTGTCCATAACTCGGGAACCACAATCCTATCGCATAAGTCCTTGATATGGGTTAACCATGGAATGTTCTTGGATTTGGTTGCAACCCACAACTCAGTACGGAATGGAGCCAGCTCCGGAACAGACCAGAGTCTTCTCCAGTAGGTTAGGGGCCTCAAGGCCACCTCCTCCACAACCGGGAGCAACCCTAGGTCGAACCTTAATGGCACCAGCGGAGTACTGGCTGGTAGACCAAACTAATTTCTCATAACTAAGTGTTCAACCTTGGCCAGCTCCTTGGGCCTACAGTGGCCCCAGAGTTCCTCCAAAGCGCTATTGTAACCACTGACACATGTCAAGGAGCCAAGAACCAGTACTCAAGATACAATTTGGACAGCAACTGATTCATTGTCAACCCATCAAAACAGAGCAAACAGTGGAATAAATAATATCAATAATGTTCAAGTCTCAGACCTACCCCAGAAATTGTTATTGAGGGACCCCTGACCCAGGATCAGGAACCACCAGAGGCAGAGGATGAAAACACCATTGTATTCTTTCCAGAATACAAATCCCTTGGCAGAGCAAACATAATAAATAGAGGGAATATGCTACAGCTCCCACACTCTATCCCAAGCCTAGCTAATACTAGCACCATCAACCTGCATTCCATAGAATTTCTACCTAATAACAACTCGTTATGCCCAGACACGACCAAAACAAGATGGAATGCTTTTGAGATAGCACACAAAATTGCAGGAAAAAAATAGATTCCAAAATTGGAGGATAAAATTGAAGGCAGAGCCAAAACCACACTACCCAACACCTTTTTTAAGCACAGAAACTAATGGGCAAAATAGAATGACCACTTCAGTACTAAAACGTGCAAGGAGTAGTACTCTAGGCACCCGCATGAGGGACACAAAGGCCACTGCAATGAACACAAATTGCAGACAACCTGAGGCAACTCACTTGTAAATAGCCAATAATTGGTTACATATTCAGCGGGCAATAACAACAGTGCGATCAATTTGACAAGGGCAGTACCGGTGGCCCTGGCAGAGCAACATAGAATTAATGTATGCATTTGGAACATCAGTGGCCTAACCACCAAAACCGATGACCAAGAGGTTCTAAATGACCTAAACATTTTGGACATGAACCTGCTTCAGGAGACCTGGGAGGGAAAACCGTCTCAGATTCACGGATATACCTCTCACTTTATTCCAGCAATAATGAGATCTGACTTAGGCCACCGCTAGGGGGGGATTAATGAGTCTAGCATCAATAACTGTAATAGGATAAATCTCTCCCGTAAAGGTCTATATTCCACCTCCAAGTTGCTTTTAGGCTGTAATAGCACGCTCAAGTTCAATCAGATTCATCAGAAAGTAATATTAATTAATGTCTACCTGCATCCTAAACAAAATCAAAGGCAGCCAAGGAACTGGTCGCAGAACTAAAAAGAATAACGGAAGAAGAGGTCACAGACCAAATTAACTTGGCAGGCAACTTTAATATGCACCTGTTAGAGAATGGTCATGATGAGGACTCAAAGCAAGATCTAACTGTTGCCAGGGTAATTCCAACACAGGGACCTTCCAAAATTAACAAAACAACAAGATGCTTGAAGTACCTGCTCCAGGAAGTAGACCATCTAAACTTGGGAGTGCTAAATATCCGCTTTGAGGGTGACAATCCACCAGTCGCCACATAACATTGGTTCAAAGCATCCTCTCATTTAAACTTCTCCTTTACAACTCTAACCTTGTTCAACAAAATTGCCTACTTCAGATTAGGCAACAACAAATACAGTGACCACCTGCCTCAAGAAGTAAAACTTAAAGCATGCTCAACTCTCTCACTAGGGTGTGTAAAACCATCAGCTCTGAAGAAATCAGTAACCTCAAACGCATAAGATGCAATCCCAGTAATATAGAGGCAACATCAGCAACTGCTAAAGAACTATATATCACCAAGGGACGGACACATCAGCCCAGCCATTGAAAGCTGGGAACATTTTATTACGATCCTCTGAGGAAAAACTTGCAAATTGGATGGGGCCAAAACTGAGGAAAATGGCGATTCCCCCAAAAAGGATGGCAAAAAACCCAGTCACGAATAAACTTAAGCATACCGTGAATCAAACCTTAAGGCAGTTTCGCAAATCACCGCAAGACTTGAGCCTGCAATGGACCCTTTGAGAATCAAAGGCGCGACTAAAGCGAAGGAACTGGGAAAAAAAGAACCAAGGATGACGAACTATGGGTATAAACACGATGTGGAATTTTGGAGTAAGGCACTAGTACCAGTGTTTAGGTAATCAGCACAGCCATAATCCCAGATTCCTGGAAAGTATCAATTATCAGCCCAATTTATAAACAGGGTGAAAGGAGTGCTCCGAATAATTACAGACTGGTAGCCCTTATTGACAGTAAGGCTAAATATTTTGCAGGGACAATCCTGAATGAATTAGTTTCCTGGGTTTTAGAAAATACTATAATTCTACCAACTCAAACATGATTTTGCCAAGGGCTAGCCACCATAACTAATATCATGGTGCTAACCTTGCTAGGGGATGCAGCAAACGAGGGAAAACATCCCATATTTCTATTCTTTATAGACTATACAGCAGCTTTTAACCATGTTGATCGCACTAAGCTCTGACAAAAACTGGAAAGACAGGGGATACCCAAACCTCTTTTAGACCAACTTAGGCAGCTGCACACCGATACCTGGATTAGGATAAAACTAGGTGCTGAGAAACACCCATCAAAATGAATCCCGACTTCAAAGGGGTTAAAGCAAGGGTGTGCCCTAGCCCTGTTGCTTTTTAACCTTTTCCTAGAGGTTCTACTTGACAGATTCGCATCCCACGCCCGAAGCTAGGGAAAATTACATTGTCAAACCTGCTTTATATGGACGATTTAGTGCTGATAAGTTGAACCCCCTTAGGACTCCAACATCTCCTGGCCACAACTCATAGTTTCTCGCAACTGAACCCCTTAAAAATAAATTTCAAAAAACTAAAAGTTTCATAGGTTACATTGATAAGGGTACCACAGAGGAACATAGAAATCCTGTCTTGAAAAAGGTGGTTACTATTCATATTAGACTGTCAATGCACTGGATAAACTAAATCCATTCAACATGCAGGCATAATGATGATTAAGTTTGTACTAATCATATGCCTTTTTTTATTTTGTCGATGAAGAAGTGTACTGTTGTATATGTTTTGTCCTATTTTGTCTCTCCACTTTGTTTCTTTTAGTACTTTTTATATTTTTATTTTGATATAATCATGCATTGCACAATGAAAATGTCATGAAAGGTTTTTCATGCATGGAACAATGTTTCAACTTATGTTTCAGTGCTTGCATGAAATACGTTTTTAAAACTTACTCTACAACTCCAGATGTTAAGTGTTATTAACTGGTTATATGAGATTGGGAGCTTTCATCGCATTCTCTGCTTTCTGGTAATGACTGGGCTTGGGAGATATTTAAATTGATGCAGCTCATCTCTTAGTGTAATAACACTGAAGTTACTGATTGTACTTTACACTACAGCCATTTTACTTGTGAATTTGTTGATCCAAGTTGGGAGAATAACTTTTCATTCTAGATTGATTACAGCACTTTTGAGATTATGGTTTTGGGTGCACGACATCTGCATTATCTGGAGATTTTAGTCGATGTATGATTCTGCTGGCGTAATGCACTTTCTTTAGCCCTCATTGATTTGCTTTCTACGAACTGTTGCTGTTTGAAGTGGGTTTACAATCTCAAGGAAACATTCTTCATTTTGAAAGTAAACTTACCTACATTCGAACTTATTGTAGATCCTGTTTTCGCATCTTTTGCTTGTTGCCCTGGTTGCCGTTGTGCGTTCCACCTCAACGTCAAGCGCTTCAGCTGCGAGTAACAGAAATACATTGTTGCTGTGGTGCGTTGCTACGTCGTGTGCACCGTCTACACGTAGCCTGCAATGCTCGGCGGACATCTTTTATCGTCTTTTAAATTGCATTGTGTTTGCTGCCAAGCAACTGACAAGACGCTTTCTGCCTTAGTGTTTTGGATGCACTTTTGGGATCTTCGTGACAAGGTAATTTGAAAACATTGATCGACACATAAGACCAAGAGAGTGTCGCAACAGTGACAGGGACACTTGATTTCAGATACACAGCAATTTAAATAGATTTAAAGTCATCTATATATCCATTGGCGCATGGAACCAAGAGCGTGTCGTTACAGTGACACGCACACTTGACCAACTATAATTAGCAATAAGTACATTTAAAATCATCTGCACATCAATTGAAAACTCTTTTTATTTTTCAAATGAATGATGGTTTTCATTTCTAAATGACTTATGACTTATATGACTTAAAATAAGTTTATATACCAATAATCTTCAGTTTATTTCATCAGTACAACTTTGGTCTTGTGGAATTGCTATTCTTCTTCGTACCATCTTGTGCATCTATATGTACAACATTTCGTTAATTATTATATGCCTATGTGATACTTATTTTTACATGTATGCAGAATTTTTAGAGTTCTGAGATTTTTAGGTGGGTAGATTTCTCTCTGATATCTTGCTTAGTATTAATTCAATATGCAAAATGTAACAACTTCACCTTTCTTTTTGTCTAGTTCAGGGGTTCCACCAATTCAATGGAAAAAATGGAAGGTAGTGTTTGAAAGGTGTGCTAGGGTTTGTGGTCCATCTTTGAGTGCGGAGAGGAAGTCTTTTTACTTCTTCATTGATTAGGTTCAGAGAGCCAGGATGTATTTGATCACCTACCTGATCTTCCAGATTCTGAAGCAAGAGATTTAAACAACTATGAGATCTGCATTAAGAAGTTAGATAAACATTATCTACCTAAAGTTAGTATAATCTTACATCGATATCAATTTTCTAAAAGAACTCAAATGGAAGAAGAAACTATTGAAATGTATGTTACTAACTTACGAAAACTTGCCTCCTCATGTAAATTTGAAAATTTAACTGATGATCATACTCGTGATCAGTTCATGTTTGGGTGCAACATGGAAAGAGTTAGAGAAGAGCTTTGGCATGGAGATGAACCGACTTTAGATGAGGTACTCATTGTAGCAAAAAGAATTGAACATTCGTTAAAATGTGTGGAAATTATTCAAAAAGACAATGTGAAGGAGGTTAATGTTCGACTTGTTAAGGATAGATATCATAAGAAAGTTAAAAACAGCAAAAATGATTCAGTAATCAACAAGACAGAGGTTAAAGGAAAGTCTAGTGAGCAACAGAGATGTTATAGATGTGGTAGAGTAGGACATCTCACAAATGACAAAAGATGTCCTGCTTTAAGTCAAACGTGCTCAAAATGCAAAAGGGAGGGTCATTCTTTTTTAATTTGTAAAAGCAAAAAAGTTCTAAAAGTTAAAACTGTAGACATTTATGAATCTGACATTTGTCATTCAAGGTCTAGTGATTTTGATTGTGGACACATTGTGTCTCAAGTGAAAAATGAATCTGACAAAAAAGTTTGCCCCTATGACAACATTAGGGTTGAAGGGGAAAGCACTTGTGTTTTGTTTGACTCGGGTGCAAAGATTACCATTCTTTCTAATAACTTTTATAATATTAAAATAAAAGAGAAGGTTTCTCTAATGAAACCTGACATTGTACCAATAGCTTATGGTGGAGAACCGGTAAAACTGCATGTATATTGTATTGGTCTTATTGATTTTACAGACAGATTTGTGTCAGGTAAGATTTATGTATCAAAAAAAGGTGACAGTATCATCAGTTGGATGGACCAAGGAGTTTTAGGTGTGTTTTTGGATCCTAATTCCAACCCGCCTATCCAAGTTAAGGATAGAGTGTTTTCTGTATCAAAACCTCACTAGAATGAATTTGTACAAAAACTACAAAAAAATCCCGAAGACTTTAAATATGAGTTGGGTTATTTAAAAGGTTACCAACATAAAATAAAACTAAAGGAAGGTTTGTTTCCTGTAAGTTGTAAAGTCAGGAATGTTCCCTTGTCTGTAAAAAATGATATGCAAAAGGAGATTGATAAACTCAAAGCTACTGGTATAAAAGAAGAAGTGGAGGGAACTGAATGGTTGGCTCAGGTAGTCACCGCACACAAACCCAATGGGGATTTGCATCTCTGTATTGACATGAGACAACTTAATAAGTGTGTAATTGTTGATCGATATCCTTTACCTAATATCATCGAATTGTTGGTAATTATAGGTTCGAGCAAAAGCATTCAGTACAATAGATCTGACTTCTGCGTATCATCAAGTGAAGTTGTTGGAGTCAATTAGGAATTTTACTTCATTCATACCCATTTTGGTATATCCGCATCATCTGTAATTCAACAAGCTATGAAGAATGTACTGAAGGAGTTAAAAGGGGTTTGCATTTATCAGGATGACATTCTCCTCTTTAGTGATAACGTAGAACAACACGATAAGAAATTACATAAGGTATTAGAGAGACTGTGTGAGTGAAATCTTACCATTAAAGCAGAGAAGTGTAAATTTAGATCAGAATCCTTATGTTACCTAGGTCACAACATATCGGGTGATGGTGTGAAACCCAAGAGTGATTTGATTGACACCATTCTTAATATGAGCTCTCCCACTAATAAGAATGAATTATTAAACTTCTTAGGCATGGTTGAATACTATGCGAAGGTCGTAAAGAATTTTGCTAAGGCAAACGTCAGCATGAGATGTTTACTTCGCAAAGGTGTTGATTGGTCAGAATTGTGTGAGAAAGAATTCATTTCGGTGAAGGAAAAACTGGACTATATACCTTCTCTCAAGAGCTTTGATCCTTTGATAAAGCCTATCCTTGTCACTGATGCTAGTGAAAAGGGTTGGGGCAGTTTTGCAAAAAATGGTCTGTGTGGTATAAGAACCATCAAGTTCCTTTCTAGAACTTTATGAGATCCTGAAATACGTTATTCGGTGATAGAGAGGGAATCTCTGGCTGTTTTTTGGGCAAAAAAAAATTGAAGAAGTTTCTGTGGGGCGTTGACTTTGAAGTTCGCACGGATCACAAGCAATTAGTAGAGGTTTTCAATAAAAAAGGTTTGATTTATTTTCAGCTAGGATTTCAAGGTGGATTACTGGTTTACAGGACTATATTTTTTCACTCAAATATATACCTGGAGTTGAGAATGGTAATGCAGATGTTTTGTCACGCCTTGTTCTTAAAGACACTTTAGAAAATGAGGAGTTTGATGACTGGAAGGAATGGGTGTGTGTGGTTGATCACAATATAATTTTGAATGATGTCATGTCATTTGTTTAAAAAGGTTGGAGTGATAGAAAACCCAAATCTGTTAGAATGAGATCGTATTGGATCATACGCAATGAGTTGTCAGTTGCGAATGGATTATTATTTCGTGGAACAAGGTTAATTCCTCCAAGTAGGATTAGAAATGATTTTGTGGATTTAGTACTTGAAAGTCATGCTGGTCTCACTAAAAGTAAAGACAGGTTGCGTATGTCTTACTGGTGGCCTGGAATGGGTAAATGTGTTGAACCGAGTGACCTCTGACCCGGGTTCAGGGCCGATTGCTCCACGCACTGCACGGGCACAGTGGGTGTGCCAGCCTGCCGCGAGTTAGCCGCTGCTCCTGCTGCTAAGTATCCTGCACTTCACTGTATACTGTGTCCTGTGATTTGTTCGACTGTGTTTCTGTTCTGCACCACTGGTTTCCTGATTGTGTTTTTGCCTCCTGCCACCCGTTCTCGGGACCGTTTTCCTAAGCCACCCCAGGCGCACCCACGGATCCTTCACCTGCCAAGCCTGCAAATTCACCTGCTTCCATAACCTCTCCACTCCCGCCAAACCCAGCACCAACAAGCCCCTCAAGTGCATCCTCCTCAACACCCACTCCGTACACAAGCACGCCATCGACCTCTGGGACCTCCTCGACACAACAGCACCTGACGTCGCTTTCCTCACCGAAACCTGGATGAACGCCTCCTCAGCCCCCAACATCGCCATCGCCATCCCGGATGGCTACAAAATCACCAGGAGGGACCGCATCAACAAAACCGGAGGAGGAATCACCATCATCTACAAGAACACCATCAGAGTCACAACCAATACCGAAGACACCATGTCCACCGCCGAACACCTACACTTCCAGATCCACACCGACCCCCAGACCACCCTCAGAGGAAAACTCCTCTACAGTAAGCATGAGCAGAAAATCCGTTCCGCTCGCGGATTTTGCGGGATTTCGGTAAATTCGCAATCCGCGAGATTCGCAAATTTCCCGCAAAATCCGCAAATTCGCACGCGGCGGATTTTTTTTTCTAGGTGATACAATTTTGCGGCGTGCGGCGTTCACTTACCGTCATTCAGCGGTTGCCGAGTTGTTTTCTCGATATTTTGCAAGTGCTGCGCCATTTTGGATCTTGCTGCGGGATCCCGCGAGAGTTTGGCGACCGCGATTACGTAATCGCGGATTGCCACCTTGCACAGCACGCATCGCGAGAGTTCGCAATTGCGAACACATAGATGCGGCAAGCAGCAACATTCTCGCACGCGCGAAATTACAAAATTTGAAATTCTGCACAAGAAATCCACCAGCAAGCAGCATAAACCTTCTGAAAATGATGATTTTTATAAGAATAACTCCTCAGGTTGACATTTGCCTGCACTTTTTTTTTCAAGGAGTCCATTTTGGGGGGGGGTGGGAGGAAGGAAGTGCCCCACCGTCTCCAACTTCCTGTTCCTGTCCAGCAGGCTCCTCCCAGTGCTTTGTCCATCTCCTGGTCACTTTTCATTTGGATCTGGAGCTGGAAGGATTACTTTTTGTGGATGCTGCTGGATATTTGGATTTGAGGCCTTTTTGACTTTCTTTGGATCACTTTTGGATTAGAAATTTCACAAGTAAGTTTGTTTGGGGCATTACAGTTGCTGCAACTACAATTTTGGAATTTTCGATTTTTGGGCTGTTGTTGGGGCCTTTTGACCAGGGGTACTCAGTGGAGGGTGGACTGAGTCTTTCTGTGGGGTCTCTTTATTAAAAACATCATGGAGGGCCTGGATGACTTGGGATTGTGCTGATTTTTCTGTGATTTTCGTTTTTTTGGGCTGTTGTTGTGGCCTTTTCACCAGGGGTAGTGAGTGGTGCATGGGCCTAGTCTTTCTGTGGGGTGTCTTGAATTTAAACATCATGGAGGGCCTGGATGGCATGGGATTGTGCTGATTTTTCTGTGTTTTTCGATTTTTTGGGGTGTTCATGGGGACAGGCCATATGGGTGGGGTCCATTTTGAGTGCTGCTACAGGCAGGCCCTGGCCATGTGCTGGGAGGCAGGAGGCCATTTTGAATGCAGGCAGTGTTCTTAGGTCTGCAACCATTTTGCCTAGCTTTCAACCTTTATGCCCAGGGGTAGTGAGTGGTGCATGGGCCTAGTCTTTCTGTGGGGTGTCTTGAATTTAAACATCATGGAGGGCCTTGATGGCATGGGATTGTGCTGATTTTTCTGTGATTTTCGTTTTTTTGGGCTGTTGTTGTGGCCTTTTCACCAGGGGTAGTGAGTGGCGCATGGGCCTAGTCTTTCTGTGGGGTGTCTTGAATTTAAACATCATGGAGGGCCTGAATGGCATGGGATTGTGCTGATTTTTCTGTGTTTTTCGATTTTTTGGGGTGTTCATGGGGACAGGCCATATGGGTGGGGTCCATTTTGAGTGCTGCTACAGGCAGGCCCTGGCCATGTGCTGGGAGGCAGGAGGCCATTTTGAATGCAGGCAGTGTTCTTAGGTCTGCAACCATTTTGCCTAGCTTTCAACCTTTATGCCCAGGGGTAGTGAGTGGTGCATGGGCCTAGTTTTTCTGTGGGGTGTCTTGAATTTAAACATCATGGAGGGCTTGGGATTGTGCTGATTTTTCTGTGATTTTCGATTTTTTGGGCTGTTGTTTTGGCCTTTTCACCAGGGGTAGTGAGTGGTGCATGGGCCTAGTCTTTCTGTTTGGTGTCTTAAATTTAAACATCATGGAGGGCCTGGATGGCATGGGATTGTGCTGATTTTTCTGTGTTTTTAGATTTTTTGGGGTGTTTATGGGGACAGGCCCTGTGGGAGGGGGCCATTTTGAGTGCTGCTACAGGCAGGCCCTGGCCATGTGCTGGGAGGCAGGGGGCCATTTTGAATGCAGGCAGTGTTCTTAGGTCTGCATCCATTTTGCCTAGCTTTCAACCTTTATGCCCAGGGGTAGTGAGTGGTGCATGGGCCTAGTCTTTCTGTGGGGTGTCTTGAATTTATACATCATGGAGGGCTTGGGATTGTGCTGATTTTTCTGTGATTTTCGTTTTTTTGGGCTGTTGTTGTGGCCTTTTCACCAGAGGTAGTGAGTGGTGCATGGGCCTAGTCTTTCAGTGGGGTGTCATGAATTTATACATCATGGAGGGCCTGGATGGCATGGGATTGTGCTGATTTTTCTGTGTTTTTCGATTTTTTGGGGTGTTCATGGGGACAGGCAATATGGGTGGGGTCCATTTTGAGTGCTGCTACAGGCAGGCCCTGGCCATGTGCTGGGAGGCAGGAGGCCATTTTGAATGCAGGCAGTGTTCTTAGGTCTGCAACCATTTTGCCTAGCTTTCAACCTTTATGCCCAGGGGTAGTGAGTGGTG
Source organism: Lissotriton vulgaris (assembly GCF_964263255.1). Classification (NCBI taxonomy): domain Eukaryota; kingdom Metazoa; phylum Chordata; class Amphibia; order Caudata; family Salamandridae; genus Lissotriton; species Lissotriton vulgaris. Next base: position 951,410,628 of record NC_141691.1, read on the forward strand.
CATGGGCCTAGTCTTTCTGTGGGGTGTCTTGAATTTAAACATCTTGGAGGGCTTGGGATTGTGCTGATTTTTCTGTGATTTTTGATTTTTTGGGCTGTTGTTGTGGCCTTTTCACCAGGGGTAGTGAGTGGTTCATGGGCCTAGTCTTTCTGTGGGGTGTCTTGAATTTAAACATCATGGAGGGCATGGATGGCATGGGATTGTGCAGGTTTTTCTGTGTTTTTCGTTTTTTTGGGGTGTTCATGGGGACCGGCCATGTGGGTAGGGGCCATTTTGAGTGCTGCTACAAGCAGGCCCAGACCATGTGCTGGGAGGCAGGGGGCCATTTTGAATGCAGGCAGTTTTCTTAGGTCTGCAACCATTTTGCCTAGCTTTCAACCTTTATGCCCAGGGGTAGTGAATGGCACATGGGCCTAGTCTTTCTGTGGGGTGTCTTGAATTTAAACATCATGGAGGGCCTGAATGGCATGGGATTGTGCTGATTTTTCTGTGTTTTTCGATTTTTTGGGGTGTTCATGGGGACAGGCCATATGGGTGGGGTCCATTTTGAGTGCTGCTACAGGCAGGCCCTGGCCATGTGCTGGGAGGCAGGGGGCCATTTTGAATGCAGGCAGTGTTCTTAGGTCTGCAACCATTTTGCCTAGCTTTCAACCTTTATGCCCAGGGGTAGTGAGTGGTGCATGGGCCTAGTTTTTCTGTGGGGTGTCTTGAATTTAAACATCATGGAGGGCTTGGGATTGTGCTGATTTTTCTGTGATTTTCGATTTTTTGGGCAGTTGTTTTGGCCTTTTCACCAGGGGTAGTGAGTGGTGCATGGGCCTAGTCCTTCTGTTTGGTGTCTTAAATTTAAACATCATGGAGGGCCTGGATGGCATGGGATTGTGCTGATTTTTCTGTGTTTTTAGATTTTTTGGGGTGTTTATGGGGACAGGCCCTGTGGGAGGGGGCCATTTTGAGTGCTGCTACAGGCAGGCCCTGGCCATGTGCTGGGAGGCAGGGGGCCATTTTGAATGCAGGCAGTGTTCTTAGGTCTGCATCCATTTTGCCTAGCTTTCAACCTTTATGCCCAGGGGTAGTGAGTGGTGCATGGGCCTAGTCTTTCTGTGGGGTGTCTTGAATTTATACATCATGGAGGGCTTGGGATTGTGCTGATTTTTCTGTGATTTTCGTTTTTTTGGGCTGTTGTTGTGGCCTTTTCACCAGAGGTAGTGAGTGGTGCATGGGCCTAGTCTTTCTGTGGGGTGTCATGAATTTATACATCATGGAGGGCCTGGATGGCATGGGATTGTGCTGATTTGTCTGTGTTTTTCGATTTTTTGGGGTGTTCATGGGGACAGGCCATGTGGGAGGGGGCCATTTTGAGTGCTGCTACAGGCAGGCCCTGGCCATGTGCTGGGAGGCAGGGGGCCATTTTGAATGCAGGCAGTGTTCTTAGGTCTGCAACCATTTTGCCTAGCTTTCAACCTTTATGCCCAGGGGTAGTGAGTGGTGCATGGGCCTAGTCTTTCTGTGGGGTGTCTTGAATTTAAACATCATGGAGGGCTTGGGATTGTGCTGATTTTTCTGTGATTTTTGATTTTTTGGGCTGTTGTTGTGGCTTTTTCACCAGGGGTAGTGAGTGGTTCATGGGCCTAGTCTTTCTGTGGGGTGTCTTGAATTTAAACATCATGGAGGGCATGGATGGCATGGGATTGTGCAGGTTTTTCTGTGTTTTTCGTTTTTTTGGGGTGTTCATGGGGACCGGCCATGTGGGTAGGGGCCATTTTGAGTGCTGCTACAAGCAGGCCCTGGCCATGTGCTGGGAGGCAGGGGGCCATTTTGAATGCAGGCAGTGTTCTTAGGTCTGCAACCATTTTGCCTAGCTTTCAACCTTTATGCCCAGGGGTAGTGAGTGGTGCATGGGCCTAGTCTTTCTGTGGCGTGTCTTGATTTTAAACATCATGGAGGGCTTGGGATTGTGCTTATTTTTCTGTGATTTTCGTTTTTTTGGGCTGTTGTTGTGGCCTTTTCACCAGGGGTAGTGAGTGGTGCATGGGCCTAGTCTTTCTGTGGGGTGTCTTGAATTTAAACATCATGGAGGGCATGGGATTGTGCTGATTTTTCTGTGTTTTTTGATTTTTTGGGGTGTATAACTGAACTGATGTTCCTCTGTCTTCCATTGCTTTTAGGTGCACAAGACTCAAGAGAACCACCAGTGCCAGGACGAAGTCCTGCAGTGGTGTGTGTGTGTGCAGCATAACGTCACGCGACGTCACGTCTGGCCACAGACAACTCTGCAACTCGTGCAACTGCGGCCTGCTGTTCTGACCTCTGAAGAAGATGGCCCCCAAAAAAGTTCCCCTTAGCTCCTCTAGCAAGAAAGTTGCCAGTAAGGAGCAGAAGAAGCAAGTTACCAAGGAGACTGGTGTGCCGCCCGCCACATTTTTTGGGAGTAAAAAAAAAAGTACGCCTGCAGCAGCAGCGGGGTCTGCTGGGGACCAAGCTGGGAGCAGCACCCCCGCTCCATTGGGCTCATTGCCACCACCACCACCACACCAACTTAAGTCCAAGCCCTTGAGTGCTGCAGAGGCACTTAGTCTAGTTGTTCAATCACCATCGACCAGTGATGTTGGGTCATCGCAAGAAAGTAGCAGCAATGTCCCTCAATCAACACAGGTTGTTGTAACTCATCTGGCGAGTGTTGAACAACCACAGCCGCAACAACCACATGTGCAAGTACAAGCCCAAGTACAAGTGGAAGGAGAGGCAGCGCAAGGAGATGCGCAAGCAGAGATGCATGGAGGGTCACAAGTGCCCACAATAGTTGTTCCTCCCGAAGTAAGGGCACATCAGGAAATCGACAATCAAGGCGAGGTATCATTTGAGGAAGCCACTCCTCCTGATGATCATTCCTTATCTTCCACACCCCTAGCAAGGAAGAGATCAAGGGTGGTGTTTACATCTTCTTCAAGCACACCTCCTTCTGATGAGACCAATCAAAATTGGGAACCAGCACCACTGCCGTCTGAGAGTGAGGCACACCATGATCTGACAAAGGTAGTTAAGCGTAAAAGGATGCGTGTCCAAAGTCTCATAGTTATGGAGTGTGATGAGGCTCAACAAGAAGTGGCGGATACTGCTGCTGATGAAGACTCTCACGACGACGACCCAGTCATCATAAAGGTCACTGCAGCCCCAGTGGGCATGCCGCAAACAGACATTTTGACCCTAGCCCGAGAAGCTGCTGAGCATGATGATGATGTCGACGAGGAGGCAATGGAAACACCACAATCATTGGAGTTAACTAGTTCACCAACACGTACCGCTTCCATATTTCATCCTCACCAGAAGGGACCTCCATCCACCTCGACCTCAATTAGTGGTGGTGAAAGTGCACAACGTACTAAAGTTCGGCAATCCACATCATCCACTTCATCTGGCATTAGCAGCATGACCACCACCACCAGTATCACCGCCTCCTCCGGCCCCCCCAGACATTTCAAGTCCCCAGTTTGGGACTTCCTTAGTGTTTGCCCAAAAAAGGAAAACTTCGCCATTTGTAGCATTTGTAAGCTTGCAGTTAGTCGTGGTAAGTTTGGTACCAACTATGGTACCGGAGGCCAGAGAGGTCATCTTAGGAGACAGCAGGCTGTCCAATGGTTTGCGCACCTAAAGGAGATCAAGAAAGCCCGAATTGCAATTGTGGCGGGCGGCACACCAGTCTCCTTGGTAACTTGCTTCTTCTGCTCCTTACTGCAAGTCAAGAAAACGTTGATGTTTCATCTGATGATGACGAGGAGGAAGAAGACGTGTCAAACACTTCACTTACACCCAGTACCCCTGTCAGCAGCACACCCCATTTGAGCCACACTAAGAGTGTGGGAGAGAGTGAGACACCAATGCGAAAAAGTTCATCAGCGAGCGTAACTGGGTCGAAGAAGTCATCATCATCCCGTAAATGCTTGGTCCAGGGCAACATTAGAACCATGTTGTTGTCAGAAGGGCCATATGAACGCAACCACCCACTGACGCCTCTGTATAACACTAAGCTGGCTAAAATGCTAGCTCTGGACCTTCTCCCTTTTTCTTTTGTAGAAGGGATTGGTTTTCTAGAATTAGTGGCAGCGCTCTGCCCTAAATGGAAGGTTCCTAGCCGGTTCTATTTTGCCAGAGTTGCGGTTCCAGCACTACATGAAGATGTGCTGGAGGTGATTGGGGCAGCTTTGCAGAAGAGTGCTGTTCACACTATACATCTGACAACAGACATGTGGACCAGTGGCGCAGGCGCTGATTACATGTGCATCACTGCACACTGGGTCTCTTTTTCAGGGGTTAAAGCAAAGCTAAAGGCAGGTGTTGACCCGGACCAAGTTTTTTAAGCTGCTCGGGAACATGCAACACTAGCCATGTTTGGCTTGGAGAAACGTCACACAGCAGAAAACAATTTGAATGAGTTTAACACAAAGGTCTTTCACTGGCTGTCCCAAAAAAACACCAGATTGTTTATGTTTCCACTGATAATGGCGCCAATGTAGTTAAGGCCATGGAGCTGGGTCACTATTTCAGAGTGTCGTGTTTGGCGCACTGTATAAACCTGGGTGTTAAAAAATTCTTGAGTGATGAAGACAGTCCAGCGTGCGAGTTAGTGGCCACCTGCCGAAGAATGTGCAACCATTTCAGCCATTCTTTTAAGGCCCGGAAGCATCTGAGGAGCCTGCTACATGAACGTCGAATGCCAGTGAAAGCACTCATCCAGGAGGTGCCAACACGTTGGAACTCAACCTTCTACATGCTTGAGCGTCTGTATGAGCAGTATACGGTACTCGATCACTATTTCTTAACAGTTGGTACAGCTCAGAAGGACCTGAGGCTAGATGCGGCACAATGGGACCTAGTTAAAAGCCTGACAGACATGCTTCGTCCTTTTGAGGTCTTCACGCGTGCAGTCAGCAGGGAGGACTGTAATTTGGGAAAAGCTATCCCATTGTTGTGCATGCTGGAGCACCAACTGAAGGCGGTGTCTTCTGTGTTTCAAAAAGATGAAAAAAACCAAGACCCTTTTGTTTTGGCGGAGAAATTATTAGAGCGCCTACGTGGTGATGAACGTCTTAAAATGATCCACTCAGAACAGCATTACATTTGTGCTACTATTCTGGATCCACGCTACAAAAAGGCGCTGGCAGACCGAGCATTCTTTCCTTTTGCTGATGAAGATGTTACAAAGTACAAACATTGGCTAGCCTTGTCAGCCAAGAGGTTTGAAAGAGAACGGCAGCAAATTGAAGGAAAAGGCAGTACATCAGCATCAGTAGGCCATCCCCAGTCAAAAGAATCCACTTCTGCACCTGTGGCTGTGGCAGAAGTGACCTCTCAGCCGTTAAAGACACCGGCAACCAGATCATCTGCACCAGACACAACAGTAACATTGGATGCAGAAGAGGATTGGCTAACTTGGCTTGGGTGTGGTTCTCAAAAGGTCACAGCAAAAAGTAAGCAAAGTGGAGGAACCTTGGAGGACCTTGAGTCGATGGTGCAGGACTATCTGAATGACTCAACAGAGGTCTATGTTAATGCTGACCCATTGGCGTATTGGCATGGGAAAAAAGAATTGTGGCCACAGCTCTCCAACCTGGCTATAAACTACTTGTCTTGCCCACTCGCAAGCATGTCTTCTGAACGTGTTTTCAGTGCTCCTGGTGGCATTGTAACTTCCAAACGGAGCCGTTTCTCGCCCAAAAATGTGGAGAGGTTAACAATGATCAAGATGAATCAGCACCTCATACCACCAGATTACAAAGTACGAGAAAGCACGCCGCATGAAGACGAGGAGGAGGACAGCAACGTAGATGAGGGAATTTGTTCTCTGTTAAGTGACACTGACCTCACCCTGCCTGAATTCGCAGAGTATGATGACAAACTCTTATTCTTATTCCCTGACACCGAGCCCTGAAAATGAGACAATGAATCAATAACTTTCTTTTTCGTCCTTATTCACTTTTATTCCTGTGTGTCTGTCTTTCTTTGTTTTGCACATTTAATTCAAACTTTAATCACCTAATCACAAAAACAAGCCCATCAGCAGAACTGTCTTCACTTGTTTGCTTATTGATTTGAAGGTGCCGCAGTCTGCATTCCTCAGGTTCACAAGAACATGCTCCTCTATCCTCCTCCTCCAGACTCCTATTTCCCTCAAAGCAGAGGGCTGGATTACGCCCAATGAACAAAGACTCAGCACTTGTGGGGGTGTTCTACTTCTTTGCGGGTGAGTTGACGGCTCTGGGGCCATTGCTGGGAAGCTCTAATACCAGATAAAAGTGGTTTGGACCAAATCGGAATTTTTTTTGCGTTTTTGCTGACTTGCTTGCCTTTGAGGTGCTCTTTGGGGGGTTCCGGGTGTTTGTGGGTGAGTTTTGGGGTCTGGGAGTACTGCTGGGACAGTCTAATCTTGATTGCATTTGCTTTTCAGGAAATCCGTGGTGGAAAACGGGAGTTATGACCTAGCTGCACAGCGCGTTTGGACCGAAGGCCGAGAAATATTGTAAGTATGAGATTTTCCTTTTTGGCTGTTTGGGGGTGTTGTGCTTTTTTGCGGGTGGGTTGGCAGGACTTGGGGCGCTCCTGGGAAGCTCTAATACCGGATACAAGTGGTTTGGACTAAATCGGAGGTGAAATATTTTTGCATTTTTGCTGACTTGTTTGCCTTTGAGGTGCTCTTTGGGGGGGTTCCGGGTGTTTGTGGGTGTGTTTTGGGGTCTGAGAGCACTGCTGGGACAGTCTAATCTTGATTGCATTTGCTTTTCAGGAAATCTGTGCTGGAAAACGGGAATTATGACCTAGCTGCACAGCGCGTTTGGAACGAAGGCCGAGAAATATTGTAAGTATGAGATTTTCCTTTTTGGCTGTTTGGGGGTGTTGTGCTTTTTTGCGGGTGGGTTGGCGGGTCTTGGGGCATTCCTGGGAAGGTCTAATACCGGATAGAAGTGGTTTGAAAAAAATCCATAAGGAAAAGCCTTTTGGCACTTTTTGTAACTTAGGGTTCGTTAGGGTTAGCCCTAGCAGCAGGATTGCATGTGTTTCGGGGTGTTCTAGATTTTTGAAACTGAGCTCTGGGGTCTTAGAGCACTCGTGGGAATGTGTAATTTTGGTTGCAAGTCATTTGAAGAAAATCCATGGTGGGAAAGGGGGGATTTGGCATAGTTAAAGAAAGCCTTGGCCACTATTCTTAACTTAGGGCTCGTTAGGGTTAGCAGTATTTCTATTGCATGTGTTTGGGTGGGGGGGTTTTCGAGTCTTGGAGCGATGCTGGCTATGGATACATTTGCTTGCTTGCAAGTGGTTTGAATACAATCCACGGTGGGTAAGGGGGTATTTGGGCCTACTTTTACTTTCAAAGTACGTTTTGTCACCAGTTTTCTGCCAGGCCTCGTTTTTTGAGATGTGATTGGGGGTCTTCTACATTTTTGCGACTGGCTTTAGTAAGGGTCTGGGTGGGAGCACTGCTGGAAAGGTCTAATTTTGTTCTAAAACACAGTTTACAGTGCACCTAGCTTGAGGGGAAAGATCCGCTAAATTAATTTGCCCATACGTATTTATCCTTCAAAAGGTGACTCAGACAGAGAACGCACTTTCAAAAATATTGTACTGTCTATTAGGAAACTCAAAGTGTGACTTTTTGCACTACACAGCGTACATACCTTATATTTATTTATTAGTGGTGTTCTAATATCACTTCCTGTTTTTCGTTCAATAATTACAGGCCGGGTTTCAGTCTGTGCAATGGGGAAAAAAGGATAGAGTCAGGCTTCACATTAGCGAGCCGCAATTCAGCATCCGCCAGGCAGGCAGTGGACAGGGTGTCTTCTGGTCACCAACATTGATGGACGAAGCGTCAGCTGGAATGGAGGAGTGCCGCTAATAAGAGGAATTGTTTGCTGCATGCAACTTATTTGCCAAATTCAACAGGACAACATACAGATAGAGTATCCATTGTTTTCTTCTATGAGTGTGACTGCATTTCTTGGATCTCTCTCTGCTTCTAAATTGATCCCTACAGCCATTCTATAGGTTTTACTTCGGCTATTTTTTAAACCTAATTTAATGTAAGAAGTGTTTCTCTGAGTGCAGAGATAGGCAAGTGAAAATGCTGCAGCCCTGTACTACTTACTTTTCAGTAACAATGCATGCAGTAGTGCATGCACTTCCTTTATGTCACTTAAAAGATTTATGGTTAGCTTTGTACCCAAAGATTTCTTTATCTTCAATTATTGTTTGTCCATGCTGTGCTTTTTTTTCTTCTCTCAACAAAACCTACCCAAAAAGAAACCCCCATTCCCATCCATTTTCCAAACCCTAACCCTCTTCCCCCGGGCTGTGTGGTTTTGATTGATGTGTGACTAAATGACATCAATAATTCCACACACTTGCTGGGGAGGATAAGGTCATAGCAACAGGCTGGTGAAGGAATCCGAGGATATATTCTAGACTTACTCAGCTTCAGTACTATTTCTTGTAGTAGTAGCCAATGTCAAAGAAATTCAACGCAAGTACTAGTTATACTTTCAATACTTTACCATTTGTTAGGCTACATTGTGGCACTGTTCTAGTGTACTGTCACCTGCTATATTCTCTATTGTACCGTTGTAATGTTACAGTAAGGACAAACCAGGTTTCGTTTTCTTTTTTTCCATAGGCATGCAACTGCCACTGTGTCACACCACTAGTACCACCGCAATGAGGAGGACATTTCGTCCGCCCAGGATTGCCAACTTTATTTCGCCATTTCCCGTGGAGCCAGCCCTGGGCCTAGCCCTACTTTCAAACACAAATTACAGGTAAGATAAGCATTTGGTGGGAGGTAGTATAATGGAGTATTAGGAGAGACGAGAGATTGACGGTAGTACTACTAAAGTCCTAGGACTCTTGAATTCACTTACTCTGTGAGAGGCACTTAGTGTTGAAAACATTTATCCATTTACACTTAAAGTAAGAAAATGACACAGACTTAAGTTTCAGGAACACAAACTTTCTGTTAAACCCCCACCCACCAGACTCAAAAGCAGTAAAAAACTGGTATGCTCAGATAAAGTTTCAAAAAGTATATTTTTGTAGCCCTAACAAAATAATCTCCCGCAAGAATCTCCCTAACCCCAACGATTGTCCTTCAAAAGTCCCAAAAACAACCCAACTCCCAATTCCCACCCCCCAAAAGTCTCTAAAAAAGGGGCAAGGGACACTACGGCAGGCTGCTGGGCATGGCATCATACTCCTTGCGGAGGGTGGCATGGTCGGAGCGGAGGCCCTCCACCAAGGTCTTGTACGTTAGGACCTCCTGCTCCAGGTAGGACACTCTGAGGGATAGGCGGTGCTGGCGTGCCTTGAAACGCCTGTGGGGGGCAGCTGCTGTCTTTTCTGCTCGGCGGTGGCGGTTGGCTTTGGTAGCCCGGCTCCATACCGCTGGAGCACTGCGCTGGCTGGCAACCCGTGGGGGAACGGAGGAGGATGCAGCTGTCCCAGTGGATGTTGTACCAGTAGACTGCGTGTGCTCCTCCTCCAGGGCCACCAGCCGCCGATATTCGGCGACAGTGGCATCCAGCCTCCGTTGCCGGGCCATTTGAGCCAGCTCCTTCCTTGATGGTCTGTTTGATTTGGAAGGAGCAACTATATGAAGAAAGAAAGACATAGTCTGTATCCAATGCTCCTTAAGATTAACACAAAATGATTGAGCAGAAAGTTGTGTCACAGTACAAGTAGCAAATTGAAAGCACAGTACATAACTATTGAGGACAGTATCTAACCTCCCACTTCTTCATCCTTGCTTTAACATTAGTAGGAGTTTAAGAAACAAATTCTACGAGCACTATGGACTTCCATTACAGTCGACTATGACAGTACACCAGTCTTATTCTTCTTCTTCTCTCTTGTTTAGGAAAATTGGTACGTTATCTTATGCAAGCCGGCATAATGCCAGCGCAGTGAACTTGCACCCGAGAAAAACAGACGAACACCATGATGAGTGAGACGGACTTGCGTTACTGTACTGGTCCAGAACATGCAGGTGGTGAAGCCCTTACTTTTCTATTAAGGGGGGGCACTGAGAATACTCTGTTAAAAGGGCTACTGCTTAATTAATTTAGCTTTCACCCTACAGTGCAAATGAGTACTAGAAAAGGAAAATGAAGAAGCTAAATAATCTGATTATCTATCACTTCACATGGGATGTATTTGATTACATATGGGATGACTTTAGGTGCTTTGCTTATTATTGAGTAAACAGTGATACACCCACAACTGAATGACTTACTACTGCTAAACTAAAGTTATTAAGAGAGGTAGGGAGTGTTCACCGTAAGAACCGGATATATGCTGTGCTTGCAGTTGCAATACAAACTACTGCTACTATTCATGGTAGTATTTGGACAAAATTACAACTTCTTTTCCTTGCCTTTCATACACTGGAACGGACGTGCGGGTGCAGTGATAAATGCTCTTCAAAGTAACATTTAGTTCATCCAGTGACCATCTACTCTCTCTAGATACACATATGCTATCTAAGAGTATATGCTATCTAAGAGTCAGATAGTACCATGATCCAGGCATCCATTCAAAGTATATGCACACATACAGTTTCTGTTTCATCCACCCAGGCTGTTCTCCTTCCACCCATCCTTGCTTCATAATTCACCCGCCATGGACCATACCATATTCTTTCCTTCCCAGCCACCTCGGGGACCAAGCAAACACATATCATTCTTCTTTGCCAGTCATCATTAAATTTCTCGTCCTTCCACACTTACTTACACCCTTCTTTCGCTTTTCGTTCATCCCATCCATCAAGTTCATCTCAGATCTGATTGGGATTCTTCTCGCCAAAAACTACACAGCTAAGTCGAAGTACATTTAGAGGAGGCTACTACCTGGTTGATTTATAATACACCGGTGCAGATAGCGGGCGCAGGCTCCTTGCACTTGCTGGTGTGCCGCCTCCCCCTCCCAGAGCCCCAGGTAGCACACTCTGCAGTCTTCAATCTCAATAAGTAAGGAATATATAGCTTACCTCTGCCCTCCACCACCGTGTGAACCCTCACAGGCACACTGGTGTCATCCGGCACTTGCACCGCATTCTCCCCAGAACTGTTCCCCTCATCCACCACCACCACCTCCACGCTGGCCCAGCCACCAGATGTTCCACCTACAAAGAACATTTAAGAATGTTAGAATACACCACTCACTACTATATATTATTTGGTCTAGGAATAAAGAAATGTTAAAAAACAGCAAACAATGTAATAATTTGTGGCTGTCTACTCTAAAGTAAAAATGTCCCTTTTTCCAGGGAAGGCTGTTATCTTGCCGCACTTTTTGGCACAACTGATGAATGCTTGCATTTTATTTTTAACACGCACCACTTTTTCTCCTAACAGACAGAAGCTTGACTTCTAAGAACACGAGCAAGATCAAGTTCAAACCAGGTGAGAGCTCGGCTCGACCACAAGAAATGTGTCCAATTAATCGTCAGCACTAAGCACTTTTCCATTTTCAGTTAAACGTTTACTTTTATGACAAACTTGATTTTAATAAATGTGTTTACTTTTAATAAAGCTTTTAAACTTAAATAGACTCCGTGGTTTTTGGTCCTCCAGAATAGAGTGGCTGAGCTAAAGGTTTTGGAATTTTTGCAAGCATGAGTCCGTGCCTCTGACACTTCTTGACTCTGACTCCGTACTCTTGTCCTGCGTTGGATAATCTAATCATCATTGGGGATCAATCATCGGTGACTTTGGGAGCTAAATGACTCTGCCACACTATCTAGTCAGTAAGGAGATTGGGGGTTCAACTACAAAGTCTGTTATCACTGAGGTATGTGGAAAGTCTAACAGCGCCTATTATAATTGATAAGCTAAGCAATGCATTATTTAGTGTCCATAGTTCTGTTTCTGCAGATTTGTCCCTGCAACAGTAGTAGAATGGATTGTCTTCCTATCCAAACCAAAAGTAAAGTAGTATCTTATTCTTTCTTGGTGGTCATTCACCTTTTTATTGTTGGCAATTGTCAAAGCATAAACATTTAGAAGACTTGAAAAGACAGTATGGACAAACCTAGAGAACTGCACTCAGTGCATAGAGCTATTGCTGACTAGAATGGGAGTCCAATGGAATTGCCAAATGTGCAATCTTAGTTAGTTACACAGACAGACTAATAAGAATAATCTAGTAATACCACAGGGAGTCATAGTCGAGGCAGGATAAGAATTTAGATCCAGTCTACAAGAAGATCAAAGACGATTTAGAAAAAATCGAATGAGGAACGCTAGGAAAAAATAGGTACTCTATATTAAAATTAAAACTTACCGGGGCCATCAAAGGAGCCCTCGCCTGCCCGATCCTGGCCTGCATCCTGGCGAACAGCAGCCTCCTCCTCCTGTGTCCTCTTGCCCCAGGGGGGAGCTGATGTACAACATGAAAGAAAGAAAGACCAGAAAACATGGATGAGATTTGTCAACCAAATCAAACATTTCACAAGAACAATAACAAAATATTTTGGCGAAATAGCAAATAGACAACTATTCCACGGGATATATTGCCCGATCTCATGTGGTCTACTACGTTATTAGTATTGCTTGATTTGCGGACCGTCGACTTGGAAAGTTCTTATGTAACTCACTAAACAAAGTACTAAAAAGGTTTGCCTAGGACTGGCAGGCAGCAGTCCGCAGCAAACGAAGTGACAGACAAAGTCCATCGTGATTGCAGATCAGCGACAACACTAAAGTTTCCTACTACATTAACCAGTCATTAAAATACTCAAACTATCAATCCACCACCACTATTTCTTCTTATCGCCATGTGTACAAAGGAAGGACTGGACTTGAGTCTGTAGGGGCTGATTTAGAAGCCTTCTTGCGGCTCTTTTGCTCCATTGTTGCGTGACTTTTGTGACGCAGCGGCAGAACAAAAGAGGCGCCATGGTGCGGCGTATATTAACAACGTGACGCATATGGGAGATGCATCACGTTGTAAAGCCCTGCGCCATCAGGGGGGCGTTCCGGCGCAAGGGAGGACGTTCCTGCGCAGAAACGCATCCTAAAAGTGGCTGAGGGAAATCTACATGATTTCAATCAGTCACTTTGAGGACAATGATGCATGACTTAAACCCTGCGCCTGCTTGAAGCATGCGTACGGCTTGACGCAGCATTGGGGAGATAGGGCACCCCAGAGCATTGCTGGAGCTGCGCCATCGTTGCGACGCAACTCCAGCAATGCGCCGCCTTTACGGCACAAATGTGTAATGCTTTGGTGACATTTTGGGCCCATGGTGCGCCGCATTGTAAAAGACCAATATTGTGGTAGCTAGGAGTTCGAGTACTATGAAATAACAACTGTTTAAATGAACTCATGTTTGCTCAATATACTTTTCAAAAATAGGAAATGTCAATATTACACATTGCCTGTTCATTTTTTGTCACTCTCCTATATCGCTTGAAATGTCTTGCACAAAAAAGGATGTTCTGTGAATAAATCCATAAAACCTCCTGTTCTATTCTAAACGACATCCCTTGACTAGTCCAAGATGGCCGCCAAGTATAGTCCTATCTTTATTTCCAAACAATTAGTTCTTAAACACGAAAGCGGTCAGTTACCACTCCTGGGTCCGTACAGATGAGACGTGCTTCGACTCTGCTCTGCCCGAGTACTAGGTAAGAATCGTGGAATTTAGGCCACACTTCGTTTAGCTCAGGACTCAGCCTCTTCATGCAATTCTGATGTCCCATCACTGCGCACAATGCGTAATTAACTCTAAGTGTACCATCTTGTTAATAGCGCTTGATAATGACACTTTTGAATCCCTTTGGCTACTTTGGCATATATTGCGTAACGTTTCCTGTAGCCTCTTTTACTTTTACTTTTATAAGCGCACAATGATTTCTCACAAGCACCTAAACTGCTGGTGTACACATTTTTGCATACTAATAATGCGCTTAGAACGACCCCGTCTTGGCCGCGTTTAACATTTAAAGCGGTGTTCTGAGTAAAATATTCAGCTTGTGGCAAGCCCGCACGAGAGTGCACGAGGTGGCGCTTATAATTTCGGATGTATCCCGGCCGCATAGACATTTTGTATTGATTAACGCTGTGTCGCCAGTCTATGAGAAATTCGAGTTCTTGATACACATGTATTTCCCTTTTTTACCTGGGATAGGTGGCGCAGGATTAATAACTGCTCTACATATTACCGACCTCAGTTCGCATGTGCTCGAGTTTGATATCTTTGATTTACAAGATTCAACTTCATACATACGGGGTAAGACTTACCTTTAGATAGCCTATGGCTAGTAGACCAAGATATAGATGAAATCCAGTAAATATTGATTATTACATTTTGCAGATTTTCTATTTCCGTCACATATATTTGAATTCTATGAGGAATATTTATGAGGAATATCTCATCGACAACCTGAATTATCACGTGCAGCTTCCCATCTAATAACTAATAGGTATGTATTCACTCATGAAATATCTTTACCTATGTTGACCTTATAGACACAGACCTTTAATTTTGGACCCTTATGTTCCATCAGATTCGAAAAGACAGCTTGACTTACAGTCATCCATGGGATGCAGTCACTACTCTTTTTAAACAGGTACTCATTCACCCCTTTTTTAAATTAGATAGCTCCAAACAGAACAAACAGATTTGTCCTATGTGGTCTCATATAACATCCGTGTCAAAATACATGCTAAGGCAATAGGTTGTCCCATCTTGGGTTTGAACTATTATCAAACGGTTGATGCCATGTAATTAATTAACGGCCACAATCATTGATGTTGCAATGATCCAACTAACAGGATTCTGGCTATCTGTAATGATACAATAGATTCACATGATAGCTATCTGATATGAAACAACTGATCGTCAAGATATAGAAGCTTGTTTGTTGAATTTTAAGCAATTGTACATTTGTGTTGACTTTATAGACAAGGTCGTCAATATAATTTGATATGTTTCTAATAGAAAAAACTGTAAATAATTTTGTTTATTTCAGATTAACCTGTATGGAACAACGAAAAGTCTTTAACATTTAAGCGAATATACTTTAAATTGACAGTGATCTCATGTAAATATATTGTGTATTTGTATAATGCCTTTTTGGTACATAGTGTGTCTTTTCTGTAGTTAATTGTCTTAAATGTCTTTTTTCACCAGGGTGTTACGTTAATATTTAGTTCAATATTGTAACTGTGAATTATTCTTTGATTTACAGATAACAATATCTCTATACAGACCATAATTTAATAACAGTCCTGAGGATGGTTTCAGCAAACTAACGCCAGAGAAACCGAAACGTCGACTATACACCTTATCCCTCTCTTTTGTTTTACTCAATGTGATTTGGGATAGGTGTCTTTTTAGGTTCTGTTGTGTCACTTTGTAATTTATTTATATGTGTACCTACAGTCCTAATTTTTATTTGCTTATTGATCTGTATATGTAGCTGATTTCTTTGACTGAGCTATTTGATAAAGATATATTTTTCGTATACACCTTGTGTCTTTGTTTATATGTTTACATGTTATATGTTGATGCAATGCTCTTGCTAAACTAGAAAATTGTTGATATATTCACTCCAAGGACAAGTGACTGGTCCTTCTCAAAAACAACTCCAACTAAACAAAATATAGTTTGAATAAATTCCCTTGAAGGCAAACTTACCTTTTCAGCATTGTAAACACGGCGCACCATGGGTGGTGGTGGCAAGGCGCACAATTACTGGCGCATCCCTGCTACTTTGCAGGGATGCCTCGGTAATTTAAAATCTGACCTTTAGTGTCTAGCATTAGGCAGGTCTTTAAACTACACTCATGCATAATTTCACAGGCCAATGAAATGAGCACAAAATCAAAAACAAATAAGCATAGTAGCAGCACTACTGAGATGGAGAGCAGTGCACCTGAAATGCACAGAAGATTTTGAAATATAATTTACCTACAATGTAATCAGCAGCATTATTGCTCTTGGTAAAAAACAAAAATTTGCAAGATAATAACACACAGAGCAGGAGAAAACATAGTAAAGAAATAGCTACTACTACTCACCAAGCCCGGGGATCTCAAGGCTGAGCAGGTCGAGCATATCGCGTTCCCGGTCCAGGACATCCGTCCAGCGGTGGGTGGCCTGGTTGTAGGTGCGCCGGACCCGAGAGTGGTGGTACATGGCCCGGCACACCTTCTCCCACCGCTTCCGGCGCTCCTGGATCCCGTACCCGCTAGCGATCTTGCTGCCTGCCATGATGGTCCTGGGGAGGCGGCGCTGAACATAAAAAATTAGTGCGGCCACCTCCTCCGGGCTGAAGATCTCCCGGGGTGCGACCTGCTCCCCCCTCAAACGCCCGCACGGGAGCCGGGCACGGGGTGCAGGACCCTTCCCCTTCTCGGGATGCTTCCCGGCTCCCTTCACCATTGTCTGGGCAGAAAGGAAGCTAAATAATAAAGAAAATAGAATAGGGAAGAAAAGAAAAGAAAAGAGTTTAAAAAAGAAGTTTACAATTAACCAAAAGTAGCAGAAAACACAAAAATATAGAGCTAGAAAAATAGAGGGATAGATAATAAGTAAAATAGATTAAAAAAAACTTCAAACAAGCAAAGGATGGCAGAGATACAGAGAGGATACAAAAAGCATGCCCAGAACCATAGCAATGAATGAGAAACAAGATGGCCGCGCCCGTTCACGACCGCGTGGTTAAGTTCGCGCGAGATTTTCCTCGCGGACACACGCGAAATTGTACTAGCGAGCCGCACACTTTGCGAGATTACACATCGCGCCCGGAAACGGAAATACGTCATGCAAACAAGATGGCCGTGCCCGTGAACGACCGCGAGGGTAACTTCGCGCCGTTGCGCTACAAGCGGCTCGCTAAAATGCACAAAACCTTGCAAAC
This sequence comes from Lissotriton vulgaris, assembly GCF_964263255.1. Classification (NCBI taxonomy): domain Eukaryota; kingdom Metazoa; phylum Chordata; class Amphibia; order Caudata; family Salamandridae; genus Lissotriton; species Lissotriton vulgaris. Next base: position 951,427,541 of record NC_141691.1, read on the forward strand.
TAACACGCCGCAAAAAAAAATCGCATATTCGCACGAATTCGCAGCTTTTGAATTTGATCTCGCGCAAGTTCGCGCCCCGCGAATCCCGCGAAATTGCAGAAAAAAGAGTTTTGCAAAAATGAAAGCAATCAGCAGGTGCAAAAGTTCAAACTCATCATTAGTAACCATTCCCTGTAGTGCTTCCTGACTGGGGCCCCTCCAGAGTTCAGTTGCTAGTTGCAACAATTGTATGACCCTGCTCTGACCCTCACAGCAGGCTCATAGAATAGCTACAAGTAGGCCATAAAGGTCCTGGAAAAAAAAATTGCACTGCAACAGAAAGCAAATCACTGATAAGGAAGCAGGTGCCAGACTGGAATTTTAAAACAGTGACACATTAATAAACCAACCCCAAATTAATTCATGTCAATTGAAGCAGGGCAGGTGTGCTTGCTTTTCCCCCCCCATAATCTACAGTGATGATGAACCAGAGGGTGGCATTGATGTACCAGAGGGTGGCATGGGTGAAACAGAGGGTAGCAGTGGTGAAACAGAGGGTGCTGGGAACCTGTGATGATGAACCAGACGTAGAAACAACATAGTCGCGACCGTTGCGAGCCGACAAGTACGTTCGCAATTGCGAACTGGTACCAAACTCTTGCGAACTGGCAGAAACCCTTGCGAACACAAAAAAAAATCTGCAAATTCGCGAGAATTCGCGGATTTTGCGGATTGCGAGTTCGCAAATTCGCAAAATTCGCGAACGCCAGATTAGCAAAATTCGCCCATGCTTACTCTACAGACCCCCAGGCCTGCGCGCACAATTCAGCAAAACCGTCGCCGACCTCATCAGCCCGCACGCCCTAGCTTCACCAGACTACATCCTCCTCAGAGACCTGAACTTTCACCTAGAAAACAACAACGACAACAACACGGCCACACTGCTCGACAACCTCGCCAGCCTCGGACTCAAGCAACTAGTGGATTCCCCAACTCACCTTGCCAGCCACACCCTCGACGCCATCTTCTCAGCCAGCAATCTCATCGCTTTCAACCACGCCACAGGACTGCACTGGACCGACCACAGCTGCGTACACTTCACATTCAAAAGGACCACATCTCACCACCGCACGCTTCAGAGTCCCCACAAATGCTGGAGAAAAGTCACCATTGACCAGCTTACCTCATCGCTGGGCCAGAACCCACCCGCTGACACCAACACACCTGACGCCAACACTGCAGCACTCTACCTCGCACACTGGATCACCAACTGCGCCTATGAGACCTCGCTCCACTAAAAAACACCCACAGCAAGATCACCACTAGAAAACCCTCATGGTTCACAGACGCCCTCAAAGTCGCAAAGAAATCCTGCCACACCCTTGAAAAGACTTCGCGCAAAGAACACACAACGGAGAACAGGACAGCCCTCAAAACCGCCACCCGCGAATACCACCAGCAGATCCGGAACACCAAGAGGACATCGCTCAAGGAACGACTAGACAACAACACCCACAACAGCAAGGAACTCTTCAGCATCAACAAGGAGTTTTCGAACCCGGACACCAGCAGCAACAACATCACCCCTTCGCAAGACCTCTGCAACTCCCTTGCCAAGTTCTTCCACCGCAAGATCACAGACATACACTACAGCTTCGGACCCCAACCGCCATCCCCGGATAACAGCCTAACGACCCCCACCACCACCTCCAACTCCTGGACCCCCATCAGCAGTGAAGACACCATCCACATCATGAATTTTAATTTTGGAAAAGGTGATGGACAGAGTTTCTGAATGATGCAGAATACTCCTACCCAGTCAAGAGATCAGGGCTTGATCCATCACCGTTTTTTAGCTCACTGCACCATCCCAGCTTCAGAACCTGGCTATATGCAAATTAGTCTGTTCCTGTCCCAGTGCATGATGGGAACAGGGCAAACCAAACTACCAAGCCAATTCTTATACTGGGAAGGAGACAAGCTACCGGGGACCGGTTTCTGGCATTTCAGCCTCGTCGGCCCGGCTTGCTTGAATCCTGATGGTGCAATGAGCTAGGGACTCACGTCTGAGTATACCCTCCCACACATAGTGTGGATAAAATCAATTTTGGAAAAGGTGATGGACAGAGTTTCTGAATGATGCAGAATACTCCTACCCAGTCAAGAGATCAGGGCTTGATCCATCACCGTTTTTTAGCTCACTGCACCATCCCAGCTTCAGAACCTGGCTATATGCAAATTAGTCTGTTCCTGTCCCAGTGCATGATGGGAACAGGGCAAACCAAACTACCAAGCCAATTCTTATACTGGGAAGGAGACAAGCTACCGGGGACCGGTTTCTGGCATTTCAGCCTCGTCGGCCCGGCTTGCTTGAATCCTGATGGTGCAATGAGCTAGGGACTCACGTCTGAGTATACCCTCCCACACATAGTGTGGATAAAATCAATTTTGGAAAAGGTGATGGACAGAGTTTCTGAATGATGCAGAATACTCCTACCCAGTCAAGAGATCAGGGCTTGATCCATCACCGTTTTTTAGCTCACTGCACCATCCCAGCTTCAGAACCTGGCTATATGCAAATTAGTCTGTTCCTGTCCCAGTGCATGATGGGAACAGGGCAAACCAAACTACCAAGCCAATTCTTATACTGGGAAGGAGACAAGCTACCGGGGACCGGTTTCTGGCATTTCAGCCTCGTCGGCCCGGCTTGCTTGAATCCTGATGGTGCAATGAGCTAGGGACTCACGTCTGAGTATACCCTCCCACACATAGTGTGGATAAAATCAATTTTGGAAAAGGTGATGGACAGAGTTTCTGAATGATGCAGAATACTCCTACCCAGTCAAGAGATCAGGGCTTGATCCATCACCGTTTTTTAGCTCACTGCACCATCCCAGCTTCAGAACCTGGCTATATGCAAATTAGTCTGTTCCTGTCCCAGTGCATGATGGGAACAGGGCAAACCAAACTACCAAGCCAATTCTTATACTGGGAAGGAGACAAGCTACCGGGGACCGGTTTCTGGCATTTCAGCCTCGTCGGCCCGGCTTGCTTGAATCCTGATGGTGCAATGAGCTAGGGACTCACGTCTGAGTATACCCTCCCACACATAGTGTGGATAAAATCAATTTTGGAAAAGGTGATGGACAGAGTTTCTGAATGATGCAGAATACTCCTACCCAGTCAAGAGATCAGGGCTTGATCCATCACCGTTTTTTAGCTCACTGCACCATCCCAGCTTCAGAACCTGGCTATATGCAAATTAGTCTGTTCCTGTCCCAGTGCATGATGGGAACAGGGCAAACCAAACTACCAAGCCAATTCTTATACTGGGAAGGAGACAAGCTACCGGGGACCGGTTTCTGGCATTTCAGCCTCGTCGGCCCGGCTTGCTTGAATCCTGATGGTGCAATGAGCTAGGGACTCACGTCTGAGTATACCCTCCCACACATAGTGTGGATAAAATCAATTTTGGAAAAGGTGATGGACAGAGTTTCTGAATGATGCAGAATACTCCTACCCAGTCAAGAGATCAGGGCTTGATCCATCACCGTTTTTTAGCTCACTGCACCATCCCAGCTTCAGAACCTGGCTATATGCAAATTAGTCTGTTCCTGTCCCAGTGCATGATGGGAACAGGGCAAACCAAACTACCAAGCCAATTCTTATACTGGGAAGGAGACAAGCTACCGGGGACCGGTTTCTGGCATTTCAGCCTCGTCGGCCCGGCTTGCTTGAATCCTGATGGTGCAATGAGCTAGGGACTCACGTCTGAGTATACCCTCCCACACATAGTGTGGATAAAATCAATTTTGGAAAAGGTGATGGACAGAGTTTCTGAATGATGCAGAATACTCCTACCCAGTCAAGAGATCAGGGCTTGATCCATCACCGTTTTTTAGCTCACTGCACCATCCCAGCTTCAGAACCTGGCTATATGCAAATTAGTCTGTTCCTGTCCCAGTGCATGATGGGAACAGGGCAAACCAAACTACCAAGCCAATTCTTATACTGGGAAGGAGACAAGCTACCGGGGACCGGTTTCTGGCATTTCAGCCTCGTCGGCCCGGCTTGCTTGAATCCTGATGGTGCAATGAGCTAGGGACTCACGTCTGAGTATACCCTCCCACACATAGTGTGGATAAAATCAATTTTGGAAAAGGTGATGGACAGAGTTTCTGAATGATGCAGAATACTCCTACCCAGTCAAGAGATCAGGGCTTGATCCATCACCGTTTTTTAGCTCACTGCACCATCCCAGCTTCAGAACCTGGCTATATGCAAATTAGTCTGTTCCTGTCCCAGTGCATGATGGGAACAGGGCAAACCAAACTACCAAGCCAATTCTTATACTGGGAAGGAGACAAGCTACCGGGGACCGGTTTCTGGCATTTCAGCCTCGTCGGCCCGGCTTGCTTGAATCCTGATGGTGCAATGAGCTAGGGACTCACGTCTGAGTATACCCTCCCACACATAGTGTGGATAAAATCAATTTTGGAAAAGGTGATGGACAGAGTTTCTGAATGATGCAGAATACTCCTACCCAGTCAAGAGATCAGGGCTTGATCCATCACCGTTTTTTAGCTCACTGCACCATCCCAGCTTCAGAACCTGGCTATATGCAAATTAGTCTGTTCCTGTCCCAGTGCATGATGGGAACAGGGCAAACCAAACTACCAAGCCAATTCTTATACTGGGAAGGAGACAAGCTACCGGGGACCGGTTTCTGGCATTTCAGCCTCGTCGGCCCGGCTTGCTTGAATCCTGATGGTGCAATGAGCTAGGGACTCACGTCTGAGTATACCCTCCCACACATAGTGTGGATAAAATCAATTTTGGAAAAGGTGATGGACAGAGTTTCTGAATGATGCAGAATACTCCTACCCAGTCAAGAGATCAGGGCTTGATCCATCACCGTTTTTTAGCTCACTGCACCATCCCAGCTTCAGAACCTGGCTATATGCAAATTAGTCTGTTCCTGTCCCAGTGCATGATGGGAACAGGGCAAACCAAACTACCAAGCCAATTCTTATACTGGGAAGGAGACAAGCTACCGGGGACCGGTTTCTGGCATTTCAGCCTCGTCGGCCCGGCTTGCTTGAATCCTGATGGTGCAATGAGCTAGGGACTCACGTCTGAGTATACCCTCCCACACATAGTGTGGATAAAATCAATTTTGGAAAAGGTGATGGACAGAGTTTCTGAATGATGCAGAATACTCCTACCCAGTCAAGAGATCAGGGCTTGATCCATCACCGTTTTTTAGCTCACTGCACCATCCCAGCTTCAGAACCTGGCTATATGCAAATTAGTCTGTTCCTGTCCCAGTGCATGATGGGAACAGGGCAAACCAAACTACCAAGCCAATTCTTATACTGGGAAGGAGACAAGCTACCGGGGACCGGTTTCTGGCATTTCAGCCTCGTCGGCCCGGCTTGCTTGAATCCTGATGGTGCAATGAGCTAGGGACTCACGTCTGAGTATACCCTCCCACACATAGTGTGGATAAAATCAATTTTGGAAAAGGTGATGGACAGAGTTTCTGAATGATGCAGAATACTCCTACCCAGTCAAGAGATCAGGGCTTGATCCATCACCGTTTTTTAGCTCACTGCACCATCCCAGCTTCAGAACCTGGCTATATGCAAATTAGTCTGTTCCTGTCCCAGTGCATGATGGGAACAGGGCAAACCAAACTACCAAGCCAATTCTTATACTGGGAAGGAGACAAGCTACCGGGGACCGGTTTCTGGCATTTCAGCCTCGTCGGCCCGGCTTGCTTGAATCCTGATGGTGCAATGAGCTAGGGACTCACGTCTGAGTATACCCTCCCACACATAGTGTGGATAAAATCAATTTTGGAAAAGGTGATGGACAGAGTTTCTGAATGATGCAGAATACTCCTACCCAGTCAAGAGATCAGGGCTTGATCCATCACCGTTTTTTAGCTCACTGCACCATCCCAGCTTCAGAACCTGGCTATATGCAAATTAGTCTGTTCCTGTCCCAGTGCATGATGGGAACAGGGCAAACCAAACTACCAAGCCAATTCTTATACTGGGAAGGAGACAAGCTACCGGGGACCGGTTTCTGGCATTTCAGCCTCGTCGGCCCGGCTTGCTTGAATCCTGATGGTGCAATGAGCTAGGGACTCACGTCTGAGTATACCCTCCCACACATAGTGTGGATAAAATCAATTTTGGAAAAGGTGATGGACAGAGTTTCTGAATGATGCAGAATACTCCTACCCAGTCAAGAGATCAGGGCTTGATCCATCACCGTTTTTTAGCTCACTGCACCATCCCAGCTTCAGAACCTGGCTATATGCAAATTAGTCTGTTCCTGTCCCAGTGCATGATGGGAACAGGGCAAACCAAACTACCAAGCCAATTCTTATACTGGGAAGGAGACAAGCTACCGGGGACCGGTTTCTGGCATTTCAGCCTCGTCGGCCCGGCTTGCTTGAATCCTGATGGTGCAATGAGCTAGGGACTCACGTCTGAGTATACCCTCCCACACATAGTGTGGATAAAATCAATTTTGGAAAAGGTGATGGACAGAGTTTCTGAATGATGCAGAATACTCCTACCCAGTCAAGAGATCAGGGCTTGATCCATCACCGTTTTTTAGCTCAGTGGAAGGGTATACTCAGACGTGAGTCCCTAGCTCATTGCACCATCAGGATTCAAGCAAGCCGGGCCGACGAGGCTGAAATGCCAGAAACCGGTCCCCGGTAGCTTGTCTCCTTCCCAGTATAAGAATTGGCTTGGTAGTTTGGTTTGCCCTGTTCCCATCATGCACTGGGACAGGAACAGACTAATTTGCATATAGCCAGGTTCTGAAGCTGGGATGGTGCAGTGAGCTAAAAAACGGTGATGGATCAAGCCCTGATCTCTTGACTGGGTAGGAGTATTCTGCATCATTCAGAAACTCTGTCCATCACCTTTTCCAAAATTGATTTTATCCACACTATGTGTGGGAGGGTATACTCAGACGTGAGTCCCTAGCTCATTGCACCATCAGGATTCAAGCAAGCCGGGCCGACAAGGCTTAAATGCCAGAAACCGGTCCCCGGTAGCTTGTCTCCTTCCCAGTATAAGAATTGGCTTGGTAGTTTGGTTTGCCCTGTTCCCATCATGCACTGGGACAGGAACAGACTAATTTGCATATAGCCAGGTTCTGAAGCTGGGATGGTGCAGTGAGCTAAAAAACGGTGATGGATCAAGCCCTGATCTCTTGACTGGGTAGGAGTATTCTGCATCATTCAGAAACTCTGTCCATCACCTTTTCCAAAATTAAACCATCCACATCATGAACACCATCCACTCCGGCTCGCCCGCAGACCTGTGCCCCATCATATCTTCAACAAGGCCAACACCATCATCGCACCCCACCTATGGAACGTCATTAACAGCTCCTTCACGTCAGCCACCTTCCCGTAGAGCTGGAAGCACGCTGAGATCAACTCACTCCTGAAAAAACCCAACGCAGACCCCAGAGACCTCAAGAACTTGAAGCCCATCTCGCTTCTCCCCTTCCCGGCCAAAGTCATTTAGAAGACTGTCAAACAGCTGACCTCCTTCCTTGAGGACAACAACTTGCTCGACCCCTCCCAGTCCGGATTTCGAGCAAATCAAAGCACCGAGATCGCCCTCATTGCAGCCACTGACAACATCAGAACCTTGGTGGACAACGGAGAAACAGCCGCCCTCATCCTCCTGGACCTCTCCGCGGCCTTTGACACCATATGCCACCGCACCCTAGCACACCGCCTCAGCAACACGGGCACCCAGGGGAAGGCTCTGGAATGGATCACCTCATTCCTCACCGGCAGGACCCAGAGAGTCCGCCTCCCCCCTTCTGATCCTCGGCAACCAAAATCATCTGTGGCGTACCCAAAGGATCCTCTCTCAGCCCAACACTCTTCAACATCTACTTGAGCCCCCTCGCCACCATCACACGAAAATACAACATCAACATCATCTCCTACGCCGACGACACCCAGCTGATACTCTCCCTCACCAAGGACCCCCACCAAATCGAACCTCCAGGAAGGAATGAAAGAGGTAGCTGGATGAAGCACAGCCGTCTCAAACTCAACTCGGATAGGACGGAAGTCCTCATCCTCGGACAAACCCCCTCAGCATGGGACGACTCCTGGAGGCCCTCAGCACTAGACACCGCACGACACCCATAGACCACGCACGCAACCTGGGCTTCATCCTGGAATCCTCGCTAACAATGACCATACAAGTCAACGCCGTCTCTTCCTCATGCTTCAACACCCTGCCCATGCTCCGGAAGATCTTCCGATGGATCCCCACCGAAACCAGAAGAACAGCCACCCAGGCCCTCGTCACCAGCCGACTGGACTACGGTCACGCCCTCCACGCTGGGACAACCACCAAACTCCAGAACCATCTCCAGCGCATACAAAACGCCTCCGCACGACTCATCCTCAACATCCCCCAACACAGCCACATCTCAACCCACCTGAGAAATCTCCACTGGCTCTCTCTCAGCAAAATAATCCCGTTCAGACTGCTCACCCACGCTCACAAAGCCCTCCACAACCTGGGCCCGAAATACCTCAACATACCTCAACGGCCCGCCATCTCTGCTCAGCCAACCTTGCCCTCGCCACCATCCCACGGATCTGCAGAGCCACCACCGGAGGAAGGCCGTTCTCCTACCTGGCAGCAAAGACCTGGAACTCCCTCCCCACCTACCTATGACTGACCCAGGACCACCTCAGCTTCAGGAAGCACCTCAAGACCTGGCTCTTCAAGCTGTAGCAGCTCCCCGCACCCCCAGCACCTTGAGACCCTAACGGGTGAGTAGCTCGCTCTACAAATATCTGATTGATTGATTGAACGTGTCATATGTGAGTGTGTTCCTTGTGCATTGATTGCCAAAACTAAGGGGGTCATTAGGATTGCGGACGGACTTGAGTCCGTCCGCGACCCCTGAGTAGGAGGGAACGTCCGCATGGGCTGCGGCGTTCCCTCTGTGCAGATTAGGATGTGACCGCCAGGGTGGCGGTCACATCCTCTATTTTTAACATTGCAGCGGGTGGAGCTTCAAGCTGCACCCGCAGCAATGTTAAAAATGCACACATTGCATTTGAATGTAGAAAGTGGCAGGCACCGCGCGGTGCCTGCCGCTTACTGCATACAAATGCAGGGTGGTACCATCGGTACCCCCCATGTGCACCCTCCACCCCCCCTTCACCTAGGGGGCCCGCAACGGGCCACCGCAGTGAAGTTACACATGATTTTCCACGGTGGAAAAGCCGCCGCGGAAAAGCATGTTTCCAAGCACATCCTAATCTGGCTGACGGTGTCTGAGAGACACCGTCACCATATAAGTGCTTTTCCGCCGCGGTTGTAAGCCAACCGCGGAGGAAAAGCTGCCAACGGAAACCAGGGCCCACCAGCCATCCTAATGTGGCTTTGGGTCTTGGTGGGTCCGCAGAGGATTTTCCGCATCCTCCAGGCCGGCGGTGGCTTTCGCCGGCCCGGAGGATGCGGAAAATCCTCCATCCTAATCAGCCCCTAAGTGTCCACGGCTACAACCCATGATTATAAGAAGACGTCCTTGACGTCCCTGGGAAGATATTGCTTTAAATATTCTGGGTCCTATTAATCATGGTTGAGTGCAAACTTTTGTATTGGTGGTTATGGACATGTATTCTAGGTGGCCTGAGATGGTTTGTTTGTCTTTGATAGATTCCGCTCATATTATCAAATGCTTGAAAGAACTATTTCCCATAGAAGGTATTCCTCAGTCCATATTGACAGATAATGGTGTTCAGTTAATTTCTAGAGAGATGGAGGAATTGTTATCATCCTGAGGTGTTGTTCATAAAACTTGCTCTTTATATCATCCAGAAAGCAATGGAATGATTGAGAGATTTAATAGAGCCCTGAAGGAGACTGTTACTTTGGTAAAAACACTTTCATTGGATTGGAAAAATGAACTTTTTAAAAAATTGGAAGAATATAGAGTGTGTCCTCATGGTACAACAGGAAAAGCTCCTTTTATGTTATTTTGTGGTAGAGTACTGAATACTTTTCTTGAACCTGGTTGGGTCAACAGATATGAATTAGAATTGGAAAGTGCCTCACCGCTACCTTTAACTGGATGAAGACTAACCATCTGAAATGCAACACGGGCAAGACTGAAATTCTCCCTGTGGGTCCCCAAAATCTGTTCTCCCCGCAGCTATGGTGGCCCCCTAATGAGGAAATCTCGCCAAAAACAGTACTATCCGCACGTAACCTGGGAGTCAGATTTGATGAAAAACTCTGTTTTAAACAACAAGTGAATGCAGTGGCAGGATCGTGTTTCAACATCATACGTGGTCTTCGAAAGTTTTTCAACTTCATCCCTTTGGAAGCAAAGAAGACAGTTGCAGTGACACTAATTTCATCACGTTTAGACTACTGCAACAGCATATATGCAGGAGTGAATAGATCTACCCTGCACAGGTTGCAGGTTGACCAAAATGCTCCTGCACGCCTGGTGCTTAATCTTCCAAGGAGATCTTCTGCTTCTGCTGCCTTAAAACAGTTACACTGGCTCCCCATACACAAGCGAGTGCTCTTTAAGATACTGGTAATTACTTTTAGAGCATACCACAAAAAAGGGCCTAAATATCTGCTCCCACGGTTCAAGCCGTACATACCAAGTCGGAACTTGAGGTCATCAGACATGTGTCTCCTAACAGTCCCCAGATTTAGACTAGCCACCAAAGGAGGAAGATCTCTTGCCGTCCTTGGTACTAAAGCCTGGAATAAACTCCCACAAAGCCTACGGCAAATCCCCACTGAAATCGAATTCAGGAAAGCCCTGAAAACCTGGATTTTTAATCTACCAGACACGGCTAGTAAACAGTTAGTCTAGGCTCAAATAAACCTTCAGGTACTTTGAAATTGATGTGAGTAGTATTTCCGGCCCACCATTCTAGGCTACGGTTTTTACAGCGCCAAGATGCTCCGTGGAGCGATAGCATGCGCTCTATAAAAACTATTTTACAATTACAATTACAATTAGATAAGGGTAAAGAATGTGTGTGTGATGGCAAAGAGGTACAAAAAGGGAAGAGGATAAAGCCAAAGAAAGGAAAAAAAATTTTGATATGAAAAATGGTGTCAAAAGAACGGTGGTGAATGTTGGAGATTGGGTCATGATCAAACGACCTGGTATGGGTGGTAAATCAAATTCAACGTTTGTTAAACCCCTCAGAGTAATCAAAGTGTTCAAAAATGTGATTACAACTCAAGATCATCGCATTTGGAATTTGAACAGAGTGGCGGTTCTTAAAGGAAATGTGAAAGATTTTAGAGTTCCCACTTCAGTTGGTTTATTTAAAAAAAAACATTGATAGTAACAATGATGCTGAAAACACATGTTGTTCCTCTTGGATTGTAAAACGTCCTAGTTACTTTTCAGACTATGTATAACTATTGTGTATATTTTGTTTTGTAAAGGAAGGGAGGTGTGTGAAGTGTGTCTCTTTAATTGAGACTAGAGTATTGGAATCTATGTCATAATGGAACCTTGTATATTTTATGTAGAACTTGTTATGGTTTGAGTTGTATTGCAGTTAAAACTCTGACTTACTTCTTGATGGATGGGATCGTTTAAGGTTTTAACTTATGTTTCAATGCTTGCATGAAATACTTTTTAAAACACTTTTTTTTCAATAAATATATGATATATTATCCCACCATTTGAGTATTTGTGACACTACAACTATAGACCTTTTGGGCTTTGGTATGTTTGGAATATCAATACATGAGGATTTCATGATAGGAGTGTATGATTAAAACACCAAAGGTTAAGCTAATTATTTTTACGTTTTGTTGAGCCCTGTCTCTTTGGTACATGGGGCCCTCGCATAATATTGGATGGCATTATACTCTGCCTTTATTAAGTTCTCCACGGTGTTCAATAGGGTTCTCCATGGGATACTGTGGAGGAAACTGTCTGCACTGGGAGTGCCTGCTCAACTCCTTAGGCAAATCATTGCCTTGCATTCATCCACTTGGTCTCAGGTATTGATGGGAAGGAATCAGGGTTTGTCAAGCGAAGTATAGATACACAATGGTGTGAAGTGTGTCTCTTTAATTGACACTAGAGTATTGGAATCTATGTCATAATAGAACCTTGTATATGTCATGTAGAACTTGTTATGGCTTGTGTTGTATTCCAGTTGAAACTCTGGCTTGCTTCTTGATGGATGGGTTCTTCTTATGGGAATAAACTCATCTTGAAAAGCCTTCCTGATCAAATGTATTTTATATGGCATGCTTCAAATCTTTACACCCACAACTTACGAGGCAGAGTTGCACATACTAAAGGGGATCCTCATATATAAGATGTATGGATGTTCGATATATACTAAATGCTTAAGGCTTTGTTTTATTGGATTTAACCCAGCTAGGATTACAGAGGCATCTCACTGCACCGGGAAACTAAGCTGATAAACATTTTCTAAAAATGAACATGTCTAAGAGTAAAGGTACAGTTCTTAGCTCTCGTGGGTGCAGAGTTAGGATATATTTTAAATGGTTCTTTGGGAATGATAAGTTTAAAGTGGTGAAGTTTTATGCATACCTTGGCAGGATTTCTTACAGCAATTGTTTAAATAACGACCATCTTAGCCAGTGTAGAAGTAAAGCATTGTCTCAAGCCTCAGCTGTTCATAGACTATATACGTTTTGAGGGCAAAGGCTCTTTGCCCATGTTTTTGCAGTCTATAAGATTAAAATCCTGTTTTCATTGAGTTATGCCTGTGAAATAATGGAGGAGTGAAATCGATCTTTTTTTTAGAAGGTCGAAGGGCGAATTTGGTACCAAATTTGTAACTTGAAATATTCCGCTGCTACCTCCACCCTCAGGCTTGAGTTTGGGCTCTTCTCTACAAATGTGTTTGTTATGGCAGATGTTCTAGGATGGGGGAACAATTTATTGAATAGTGCCCTGTGTCCTAACAATGCTGCACAAAAACATGAAATATTGTATACCTTGAAAGGAAGAAGCACACTTTTTTCAAATTATCTGTAAGCAGAAAATATGTTCGTAATTGGTCAGAATGAGGTGGCATCACTCCCCATGGTTTTTTATTTAAAACCTGTTTAACAAAATCTATTTATGGAGTGAGACAAAAAAGGATCATTTGAATTTTTGCCTGCATGCGCTGGCTGGTATTGTAGTTGAGAGTAGCATATGTAAAAAACCTCAACCGTATGTTTCATGGAACCTTCCCCATGGTGTGCATAAAACTGTCCTATTGTACTGAAACAAGGATCCATAATTTCCATTATTTTTTGAGAATCGCACAATAATTTTCAACAGATTCCTTTACTCATTTGCACTAATCTGTGCAGCATCTTTTTGTACCTCATAATTTGTAAATACTTTACTGCATGGGGCCCTGTATAGCTCTTTGTTGACCTCTTTTGAGTTCCAAATTGTAATAAATAAAAATTCTGAAATACTGAAATAAACATCTTCCTGTACACTCTCACAATTTGGGAACGTTCTAATCTTATGCCTCCCTGGAAAGGAATCTACTCCTGTCACTGACAACTTGAAAGTGTGTGACCAATTCAACGTTGGAAGTACATTGTGGACGTTATCAACATTTGATGGCCTTCCAAACTGGAACACCAACTCCCGGTCCCTGGAGTAGGACATTCTGATTTAATATTGTACATATGTAGAGAGATTTTAGAGTGCAAGATCATCTTTTATTAAACATGTACACCAATAAATTGATCCAATTGTTCTTGTAATCAGTATTTATTTATTTTTGGATGACTTTCCTGACAGTGGCCATATTTGACTAACTGATCACCTTTCCCACTGAAAAATTCTATTTCCCATTTTTTAAATCTGCCACTCAGAGTGGGAAATTCACAAGGTAGCACAACACCTAGAAAGTGGACCTTTGGGTATGGTCATACCCTGAAGTTTGTTGGAGAGTGAGTTGTTTTTTTAAATGTATGGACTCACTGGTCAACTAAAACCCACAAATCCACCCGATTGAATGGTTCTGCCAAGTGAGACTTGTTGGAGGGAGATCACAATGGTTTTTTAAAGAACACAAGCTTTGACTACTGAAAGCAGTTGTCTGACTCACTGGCCCCCTAGTAACATCTTAAGGTATCGTAGCCTGCCATACTGCAACCTGATATAGTAAGCATTTGGGACCTATAGTAACATTTTAATGTACTGCAGTTTGCTACTACAAGCAATTGTCTCTCATTTGACGAAACTCTAATATTAGTTTAGAATACTGTAGCCTGTTGCAGAAAGGGGTTCAATCTGTCCCAAGAGAACGCTAGCCATTGTCTAAGGTACTGCAGCCAGCATTGTGAAACTGCTGATTGCAACTTTTCAAGAGCATCACAAAGAGCCTTTTTTAAAAACATTAGGACTTATTGGCTTAGCCAATGAATATTTCTTTGATTTCTCAATTATAGGCCTTTTTCTTCCTTGATAGATGTGGTGTGGAAAATGCATTTGCCTTCATTTGGGTTGATAATACTGTGTAACTGACGAAGATTGTCCAGTTTATGGGGCGGAATTAACATGGATTTTGTGGTTGAATATGTCTCACAAAGAACACTCATATTCCACAGGGATGTGCCAATCATCCACGTCTAACTGAAAGCTGCCTTATGCCTGCTTTAATATGATGTTTTACAGTTCTATAACTGAGTAATATGGCAAGATTCTGCATTGTGGGCTTTAAAAACATTATACATGAGACAAGCTAACATGTTTTGTGTACTGCATGCGACCCGGTAATTTTAAAAGCTATTGCATAGTGTTGTTTTATACGTTTAGGATTTGGAACATTTTGTATAGTGTGTCTGTTAAGTGTTCAATAAATTCAGTGCTCAAGTTCCGAGTTAAATTAACTTGCTCAAATTAATTATTGCTTAAGTGTATGGATAAAATTCCTCCTTCCTTCTCACTTCGAAACAAGAAGCATATTAGCAAAGTCTTAATAGGAGTTTTCATTATATATAGCTCAGAGTTCCTATATTATTTGCTGTTGAGAAACTACTGTAAAAGTAATAAATGCCCCTTGGAATGAAATTGGTTTTATATCTTGTTTTTCTCTCACGCTGTTACGAAAATGCCTTGGGAAGAACTACTATAACAAATGGTCATACATATTTTGCATTTCGGCTTGAACAATATACAATGACTAAAATTTATGAACTGGCTTAATATTTCTATTTCTAAGCAAATCAGGACCACCTCATTATGCATTTTTGCAGTGGGCGCCACTTATTTGTGCAGTGGTTTTTGCTACGTGAATATCGAGTTTAGACATGAAGATGTAATGTATTTTGTGGCATTTAATAGAAAACGCATGAAACAGTGACATTTCCACTTTCCCCTTGCAAATCACATGAATTTCTCATGCATAAGTGAAATGGAAATTTGAAGTGGTTCAATGGTACGTTTCTATCTTGGTAGGCAGTCTGCACTTTCAGTCAAAAGCTTATTGTGTGAGGTTTACAAAGAGAGCCAGTACTTATAACTCAACCCCTTTATCTTCACTTTATCTCTTCGTTATATTGCCGAAAGCATGTCTTCCTTCAAATAAATTCGAGGATCTAGAGAGGTTATCACTGTGACACCTGAGCGAAAATTGTATTAACACTTTGAAGTAATGAATTTTTCACTCAGTGATCTTGTATTTCATTTTTAGCAAAATCGAAAAGATATTAACATCAATGCAAAAACGTACATACATATTGGAAAAAGCCATATGGCAAGAAACAAACTGTGAATCTATCACAACCATAAGCTAAAGAGACACATGTTAGTCCAATTTCATGAATAAATATATGTTGCAAAGTCGCGTCTGGTATTTCACTTCAAGAAGGTGCTAAAGAATGTTAATGTAATGTGCATTTATTTTAAAAGTAATTGTGTTGGTGCATTTTTAAAAATATTATTTATATGATTGGCAACATCAAGGGTGGTAGTTTGAAATTTGATTTCAGCATATTATACTTTTCTTTTTTTGTGAAAAGGCATTTTAACAGCACAAGAATAAAAGGTTCATATTACATTTTGATCTTCACCCTTTAACGATTTTTTGTATTTCCATCAGAGAAATTTTACTTGACAGACTGCATGGACACAGTCTCTTCAGCACTGATAATCATCAAGACGCAATTCGAATTTTCGAGAATGTAATCAGCTTATTGCGTGTTAAGTTATATATTAGTTGTCTTTTTAAGCATGGTCTTTGAATAGAGAAATCTTTTTTACTACATTTAAACACCAGAACACCAACAAAGCAGCACCAAGGTTAGATTGTCTAACCACATTAAAAATGTCTTTCTAGGTCCAGGGAGAGGTGGTCTATGTTGCAAGGGGGTGCCCTGGGAAATGGAATAGAGTGTGGGGGATATGGCACCACTACAGAGGTGATCTCTGTACTCCACCCACTCCTTTGCATGAATCTAAGACTCTTGAGACCCTTTGATTTGTTTTACATTGTAAAATGTGACTTGATTTGCTGTGAACCAGATCGGAAATTCGGAATTTGTATGGTTTCCTGCTCGTGAATGTCAATGGTGAATTATGTCGATGATGTTAATAAAAAGAACTGATAAAAAAAGGAATTATTTCTGGATCTTGGGCACTGTGTTTCTAGAGACAGAAATACAACTTGTGATACAATAGGAGCTAATGAAAATGTTTGGGTGGAAAACGCAAAATGTGCACAGTTGAAATTCATATTCAGATAAAATTCTCCTTTTTGTATAGTTAGTGTAGCGTCCTCCCCAGCCTAGGATCATGTAAATGATGTTGCCACACATGGAGCTTGGTATTACATGTCTTTATAGCTCAGCATGTTACCATTAACTAATAATTGTACATGATTAATTCTATTAACCACACCCAAGCACTTACCTCACTGTTCTATGCAGTCTGCCAGGAACCAAAAGGGGCTTGTCTGCTCTAACTCACAAGACCCCAAATCTCTCCCTTTGCTAACAAAAAGTACAGATAATACATATATGCATCATAACAAAAAAGTAATTTTTGTGCTTGAATAAATCGCTCAGATCTTGTCTCCTTCTGTAAAGACAGTGTTTCTCACACATCGGTGATGCTCTGCATAGGTCTACATTTTGTGCTTGTCATATACATTTGTTTGACAAAGTTCACCACCATCAATCACTCTTGTAGGGGTCCATTGTGGCAACTTGATCTTCATGGCTCTCCCAAACATCAGGGTTGCAGGACTTTCAACTGTACTTGAATGGGGAGTTGACCTGTAGGCACGAAGAACAGAATGAAGAGCTAATTTAATTTCAATCTTTTCCACTTCAGCACGCTGAACAGCCTTTTTTAGGGTGCTCAGAAACTGCTCAACAATACTGTATGCTTGTGGCCATAGAGAAGCACTTTTCTAATGCTTATTATTCAATGAACAACATGGTTTTTGAATTCTTAACTGTTGAAAGTTGGACCATTTTCAGACTTCAGAATTGAAGAAACACCCCATGCTGCAAAAAATACCATCTAGCCTCTCAATGACTTTTTCCTGAGTGATCGATGATCGGTCTTCTATGAAGGGAAAACAAGAATAGTCTTTGATGACTACCATTAAATGATGTCCTTTGTCACGGACCCAAAGATGTCAAGAGCAATTTTCTCACAAACACATGTTTTGAAAGATCAGACAAGTTGAATGGATGCTGGGTTGTTTTAGGAGATAAACAGTTGCAAAAATGATGTGCTTTAAATCACTTTCAACTCTTTGATCAAGATGAGGAAACCAAACTCATTGTTGGAGAGCTTGCTTAGTAGTGACAATTCCACAATGTTCCTCATGTCCCACTTCAATGACTTGCTGTCTCAGACTAATAATCGAAAGTTCAGATTTCACGTTTTTGAACTTCTGATACTCACTGTCATTTGTAAGAGGTCAATGGTGGTGTTTCCAGGACTGATGTGCAAAAATGTCTTTGACTATTAGCATATCACTGTCTGCGCTCATGGCAGAAATGATTTCTTCCACTGATATAGCAGCAGTTGTGCTGGACATCACGAGGAAGTTAATGTAGGCTTCATCTGTTTTGGAAGTGGCACTATGACATTGTATCGGCGCTCTTGAAAAGAAGTCAGCAGGGTTTTGATTCTTTCCTGGTCGGTGCACAATAGTGTATTCATATTACTGGATTCGCAATCCCCAGCTCTCAATGCAACGGGACATCTTGGCTTAAGGACTGCAAAAGCTGATAAGCTATTCTTGATGATCTGAGACAAGTGAAATGCTTTCCATTTAGAAACACTTGAAAATGTTCACAAGCCCACACCACAGCTAGGCTCCCTTTTTCAGGTTGTGAATAGGCACGTTCATTTTGTGACACACTTCTACTAACATAAGCCACAATATCCCTATAAACATTTCCATGTCCATTTTGTTGGGCAAGAATTGCACCCAACCCTAGCAGGCTTGTGTTCACAACAATTTCTGTATGTAGCTTTGGATCAAAGTAGGCAATTTCAGTGGTGTCATCTATTGCATGTTTGATTCTCTTGAAGCTTTGTTCACATTCATGTGACCATTGAAATGAAGCATTTAGTTAATTTAAGAGTCTTAATGGGGCACTTACTGTGGCAAAATGGCAGGTGTGCCTAGAATAGTAGCTGCAAAAATAACAGTTGATGGACAGAATGCAGAGCAATGTCATACATTCACCCCAGTGCAGAGATATGGGTCTAAATCCACCGTTTTTTTGCACTCCACACCACCCCAGTTCAGACATGGCCATATGCAAATCAGCCTTGACCCTGTGCCTCATCCGAACAGTCCAGCCCGAACTGCCAAGCCATGTCTTTCCTGGACCAGAATCAAGCATCCTAGGACCGGTTTCAGGCTATCAGCCATCTTCAGCCAGGATAGCTTGACTCCAGTGGTGTGGAGAGCACAGGAATCACGTCTGAGCATACTCATCCCACTCGGGGTGACAAATGCAAAAATAACAGTTGATGGACAGAATGCAGAACAATGTCATACATTCACCCCAGTACAGAGATCTGGGCCTAAATCCATCGTTTTTTTGTACTCCACACCACCCCAGTTCAGGCATGGCCATATGCAAATCAGCCTTGACCCTGTGCCTCATGGGAACAATCCATCCCGAACTGCCAAGCCATGCCTTTCCTGGACGGGAATCAAGCATCCTAGGACCGTTTTCTGGCTATCAGCCGTCTTCAGCCAGGATAGCTTGACTCCAGTGGTGTGGAGAGCACAGGACTCACGTCTGAGCATACCCATCCCACTCGGGGTGACAAATGCAAAAATAACAGTTGATGGACAGAATGCAGAACAATGTCATACATTCACCTCAGTGCAGAGATCTGGGCCTAAATCCACCGTTTTTTGCACTCCACACCACCCCAGTTCAGACATGGCCATATGCAAATCAGCCTTGACCCTGTGCCTCATGGGAACAGTCCAGCCCGAACTGCCAAGCCATGTCTTTCCTGGACTGGAATCAAGCATCCTAGGACTGGTTTCTGGCTATCAGCTGTGTTCAGCCAGGATAGCTTGACTCAAGTGGTGTGGAGAGCACAGGACTCACGTCTGAGCATACCCATCCCACTAGGGGTGACAAATGCAAAAATAACAGTTGATGGACAGAATGCAGAACAATGTCATACATTCACCCCAGTACAGAGATCTGGGCCTAAATCCATCGTCTTTTTTGCACTCCACACCACCCAAGATCAGACATGGCCATATGCAAATCAGCCTTGACCCTGTGCATCATGGGAACAGTCCAGCCCGAACTGCCAAGCTATGTCTTTCCTGGACCGGAATCAAGCATCCTAGGACCGGTTTCTGGCTATCAGCTGTGTTCAGCCAGGATAGCTTGACTCAAGTGGTGTGGAGAGCACAGGACTCACGTCTGAGTATACCCATCTCACTAGGGGTGACAAATGCAAAAATAACAGTTGATGGACAGAATGCAGAACAATGTCATACATTCACCCCAGTACAGAGATATGGGTCTAAATCTTTCGTTTTTTGTACTCCACACCACCCCAGTTCAGGCATGGCCATATGCAAATCAGCCTTGACCCTGTGCCTCATGGGAACAATCCAGCCCGAACTGCCAAGCCATGCCTTTCCTGGACGGGAATCAAGCATCCTAGGACCGTTTTCTGGCTATCAGCCGTCTTCAGCCAGGATAGCTTGACTCCAGTGGTGTGGAGAGCACAGGACTCACGTCTGAGCATACCCATCCCACTCGGGGTGACATATGCAAAAATAAGAGTTGATGGACAGAATGCAGAACAATGTCATACATTCACCTCAGTGCAGAGATCTGGGCCTAAATCAACCATTTTTTTGCACTCCACACCACCCCAGTTCAGAAATGGCCATATGCAAATCACCCTTGACCCTGTGCCTCATGGGAACAGTCCAGCCCGAACTGCCAAGCCATGTCTTTCCTGGACCTGAATCAAGCATCCTAGGACCGTTTTCTGGCTATCAGCCGTCTTCAGGCAGGATAGCGTGACTCCAGTGGTGTGGAGAGCACAGGACTCACGTCTGAGCATATCTATCCCACCCGGGGTGACAAATGCAAAAATAAGAGTTGATGGACAGAATGCAGAACAATGTCATACATTGACCCCAGTACAGAGATCTGGGCCTAAATCCATTGTCTTTTTTGCACTCCACACTACCCAAGATCAGACATGGCCATATGCAAATCAGCCTTGACCCTGTGCCTCTTGGGAACAGTCCAGCCCGAACTGCCAAGCTATGTCTTTCCTGGACCGGAATCAAGCATCCTAGGACCGGTTTCTGGCTATCAGCCGTGTTCAGCCAGGATAGCTTGACTCAAGTGGTGTGGAGAGCACGGGACTCACGTCTGGACATACCCATCCCACTCGGGGTGACAAATGCAAAAATAACAGTTGATGGACAGAATGCAGAACAATGTCATACATTCACCCCAGTACAGAGTTCTGGGCTTAATCCATCGTTTTTTTGCACTCCACACCACCCCAGTTCAGACATGGCAATATGCAAATCAGCCTTGACCCTGTGCCTCATGGGAACAGTCCAGCCCGAACTGCCAAGCCATGTCTTTCCTGGACCAGAATCAAGCATCCTAGGACCGGTTTCTGGCTATCATCCGTCTTCAGCCAGGATAGCTTGACTCCAGTGGTGTGGAGAGCACGGGACTCACGTCTGAGCATACCCATCCCACTCGAGGTGACAAATGCAAAAATAACAGTTGATGGACAGAATGCAGAACAATGTCATACATTCACCCCAGTACAGAGATCTGGGCCCAAATCCATTGTTTTTTTTGCACTCCACACCACCCCAGTTCAGACATGGCCATATGCAAATCAGCCTTGACCCTGTGCCTCATAGAAACAGTCCAGCCCGAACTGCCAAGCCATGTCTTTCCTGGACTGGAATCAAGCATCCTAGGACCGGTTTCTGGCTATCATCCGTCTTCAGCCAGGACAGCTTGACTCCAGTGGTGTGGAGAGCACGGGACTCACGTCTGAGCATACCCATCCCACTCGGGGTGACAAATGCAAAAATAACAGTTGATGGACAGAATGCAGAACAATATCATACATTCACCCCAGTACAGAGATCTGGGCCTAAATCCATCGTTTTTTGCACTCCACACCACCCCCGTTCAGACATGGCCATATGCAAATCAGCCTTGACCCTCTGCCTCATGGGAACAGTCCAGCCCGAACTGCCAAGCCATGTCTTTCCTGGACCGGAATCAAGCATCATAGGACCGGTTTCTGGCTATCAGCCGTCTTCAGCCAGGGTACTTGACTCCAGTGTTGTGAAGAGCATGGGACTCATGTCTGAGCATACCCATCCCACTTGGGTTGACAAATGCAAAAATAACAGTTGATGGACAGAAAGCAGAACAATGTCATACATTCACCCCACTACAGAGATCTGGGCCTAAATCCATTGTTTTTTTGCACTCCACACCATCCCAGTTCAGACATGGCCATATGCAAATCAGCCTTGACCCTGTGCCTCATGGGAACAATCCAGCCCAAACTGCCAAGCCATGTCTTTCCTGGACCGGAATCAAGCATCCTAGGACCGGTTTCTGGCTATCAGCCGTCTTCAGCCAGGATAGCTTGACTCCAGTGGTGTGGAGAGCACAGGACTCACGTCTAAGCATACCCATCCCATTCGGGGTGACAAATGCAAAAATAACAGTTGATGGACAGAATGTAGAACAATGTCATACATTCACCCCAGTACAGAGATCTGGGCCTAAATCCATCGTTTTTATGCACTCCACACCACCCCAGTTCAGACATGGCCATATGTAAATCAGCCTTGACCCTGTGCCTCATGGGAACAGTCCAGCCCGAACTGCCAAGCCATGTCTTTCCTGGACCGGAATCAAGCATCCTAAGACCGGTTTCTGGCTATCAGCCGTCTTCAGCCAGGATAGCTTGACTCCAGTGGTGTGGAGAGCACGGGACTCACGTCTGAGCATACCCATCCCACTTGGGGTGACAAATGCAAAAATAACAGTTGATGGACAGAATGCAGAACAATGTCATACATTCACCCAAGTACAGAGATCTGTGCCTAAATCCATCGTTTTTTTGCACTCCACACCACCCCAATTCAGACATGGCCATAGGCAAATCAGCCTTGGCCCTGTGCCTCATGGTAACAGTATAGTAGCTGGCCATGACAAGAAAAGAGCATAACATGGTAACATCTTGTAGTGCACACTACTTTAACTAGTTCTGGAGTCATTCCTCTAGAGAAAATATGGCTAAAGAATTTGAGTTTTGTTTTGTGGAACTCTCATTTCTCTGCTTCAAAATGAGACCTACATCACCAAGGAAATGGAACACTTGTGTAAGAGCTTTATCATATTCCTTTTGTGTGGTTCCAAATGCCAATAGAGCATCACTGTAATTGAAAGCATGCGTGACAGGCTGTAATATGAGGGGAATGACATTCAGAAAAAGTTCTGCAGCGGATGACATGCCAAAACTTAATTTCTTATATCTGAACAAACCAATACGGGTAGGAAAGGTAGTAATGTACCTGCAATCTTCTTCTAGTTCAAACTAATAGCATGCTTTGTTCATATGAAGGCGATAGAAGACTTTGTTACCATTAAGTTGGGTGATCACATCAGCAATGTGTACACCTGGATGTTGTTGTCTTTCAAGACACATATTAACACAGATGCATACAGCTCCTTCACTGTCCTTTTTAGATACAATCCCTCTGAGTGAAACTCATAGTTTTGGACCAGTGGATTGCTCAATGTCATGCTTCAATAATGTCTCAAGTTTTTTTTACAGCTTCCTGTAAAGGAAATTAAATCCGACGATGTCTCTGAGCATCAAGACAAATGTCCTCATTTATATGCAGTTGCAGTTTCATTGTCAAATGTTTTTGAATCCATGAAATAATGATGGAAACTGACTAACTAATTTGAGATGAGCATTTATGTTGTAACTTACAGTGTGATTTCTGGACACTATCTAAATGTATTTCAGGACTTACTGTGTGAATCTTTCTTCAACTCACATTTTTCCTAGCATGTGCCCAGTCCAACAGGCTCCAGCTTCGGAGCATGTAAATCATTATGCCATACACAGAGTTTGCTGTTAAACATCTTTATTTCTTAGCATGTAATTATTAACTGAACATTCTACATCATAAATTCTATCAACCACACCAAAGCACTTACGTCACTGTTCTACGGAGTCCATCAGGAACCATAAGGGTCATCCCCAAACTACAGTCAGCTCTATTTTTATGCTGAATGTTGTTGCTGTTGTATACTCTCCACACTGAGGCACTACTATTCATTGCTCAGTGAATGTGCACTGATGCCTATAACTTGTTGAAATTGGATAATTTCTGATTTGCATGTTTCATTTTTCATAAGGCCATGATATATGGTGCAGAAATACACCCAAAGCAATAAAAGGTAAATATCACATGGGGACTGCAGCACTTATTGTGCCATCCACTAGAGTGACAGAGGAAAACATAGCTTGAGGACTACTAGTGTAGCCTGGCTGCTACAGTGTAAACCTGTAGTGGGACCTATAAAAATAACTATTTTTTGCAGGCAAACATTTCCTTGTTAATTATTAGTCAGTCAATCCCCAGGAGGCCTTGTAACCTACAAGATACAGTGCATGGTATTTAAAAGTAAGATGTGTAGAACATTTTTATTACTATGTTTCTAACGTAACAATGCCCTACAAGCTATCTAACTGTAGCAGGCCTAAGTATCTAAAATTAGAGTACAGAATACAATATGAATGCCTACCAAGGAATATGACAACCCTGAAAACATAATTAAACTATATTTTTAATAGTAATTAAAATCAATGGCGAAGTAAAGATTTCTAGAGGCTAATTTGCATTAGCTCCTCAGCTACTCATAGCCTGTGCTGTGTGTAAATGAGGATTGAAATACTCCCAATGGGAAAACAATAGTCTGGTCTTAATAGAGAGAAATGACTCTTCTGAACTCCGCATAATAAACAGGGTGGAGGCAGAGAGCATCCTGTGACAACACAGTGCCAAATCCTCCTTGACAGGTTGCTTGAGCCATATGCAACAATTGGGGAACACATACAAGGGAGAGAACACAGTCTAAAAATGGATTTTGTGTATTCCCTGTGTGGGTGCTGAAGGATCCTGCTTTTATTTTACCAGACGTGTGTCTCTGGGGTTGTAACGGGTACAGTGCATGCTTAAAACTGGATTTTGATGTTATATGTGGATGGACACTAGTGATTCCCACATGACACTCCCATGTAGCCTTAACCCTCAGAGTCAAAATTTTGTTTGGCAAAAGACTTTTGTCATCTTAAAAATGCCCAAGCACAGGTTGACAACTCTAAGAATAGGATCTAATTTGTTTTCATTCGTTGTGGTACCTGGATTCCTGAGACCTCAAACATAAAAAAGCACTATTATTCTATTGTTTGTATTTATTATAAGCACTACTCCGCTGCACTATGTTATTGAGTTGTTAAAATACGTATGAAAAGTCTACAAGTGAGATTATTGTTTATTTATTAATATTTTGGAACATAGGCACCTCATGTGGATTGGTTATCTACTGGTTCGTAAACTTTCTTATTTAACTTCAGCACACCACAGGGAACCATGTT
Organism: Lissotriton vulgaris; assembly: GCF_964263255.1. Lineage (NCBI taxonomy): Eukaryota > Metazoa > Chordata > Amphibia > Caudata > Salamandridae > Lissotriton > Lissotriton vulgaris. The sequence continues at coordinate 951,452,747 of NC_141691.1, forward strand.
ACATTTTTTACTATACGCGGCTGGTTCCAAGTTGTTTTCTTTGAGGAGCCCATGTTTGCGGGCACTCTCTACTGATATTGACATTTTTCTTCTTTCCCTTAAATATTTGAGGTAAATACATACATATATGGACTCCCAACCAACATTTAATTATTGGTCTGTTTGAATGTCACTGAAATTATGCTCCCTTTCATGCAAGGAGTAAAGATGGCAATTGCTTGACCTTCCGTGTCCTCACCACCTCGGTCTCCTCGTAGTGTAGTTCCTATATTCCCAATAGGCTCTGCGTATTGGAATAGTGTATCCCGTAATTAAGACGTAGGACTGAAGTCAACTAGGTCTCTACGGGGGGGGCGCTAGAGGGCGCACTGCGGGATGGCTGGCTCCTGAGGCAGCTCCCCAGGACGGGTGCCGATAATCGCTGAAAAAGAGGTGCTGCGGCTGACTACGGCGACCTTTAATTGGCAGATATCGTGGTCGGAATGCCGAGACAGTAACGGGAAAAGATCTGCAGCCCCAGTGATTGCTTGTCGAAGCACTTTTGACGTAAAAAGAGGGATCACATCTTGCGGGCACAAAATGGCGGCGCCCGGAATCATTGGCCGAGAGGTAGTGGAACTCTAACGCTCCGTGAAAGACTACCCTAAATCAACGTACACAACAAACAATGAGAGTAGGGTCTAAGGGCGAGTTTACCGACCGACCAGGTGCATGCCCCAGAATACAGTATTTATCACAACAAAATACACCTGGGGGTCACGAAAAGTCAAAACAGGGTGGATCACAAAACCAATGCTACACAAAAGACACCAGTGAGTGAGCTCCGATAGTGAAATGCAGACCAGACTGAGGCTCAAGAGCATATGGAGAAATAGTTCCCATCAGAAGCCACACTGTACCGCCCTCTTTCTCATCATTTGGGTTCTCCTTACCCAGGAGACTGAACGGCCGGTCAGGTGTTACCGTAACCGATATGTGTGAGATAAGGGGTGGTGTATAAAGTACAAAAAATTAACGTGGCTACTGTAAAGGCAGTGTTATTGTGATAAGAGTGTTAAGTGAGAGAAAAAAATATAAAATTAGGTGATCGGGTGGACGAACAACATTTATTAGTGTCTCCCAGTCCCTAAGGTTTAAAAAGCAAGTGTGAGTGCGGGTTTCAAATAATCACCGTACTCAATGGTGGTCGACATGTTTCTGCATTGTGTTGAACAAAGTTTCAAATGCATTCTTCAGGACCGGAAAATTAAAAACACTGCTACTTAGATTAGAGAAATTAAGAACAATATCACCTGATCTTCAGGTACATACTCAACCGTATACCAAATTTGATGGTTGAGAGGCTTCACCCCACCTGGCCACAGCGCAGGTATGTGGAGCACCGCTCTGTCCGTCGGTGTCTCCTGGCAGTCAGCTGTACTGCTTGGGGGGGCCGACGGACAGAGCGGTGCTCCACATACCTGCGCTGTGGCCAGGTGGGGTGAAGCCTCTCAACCATCAAATTTGGTATACGGTTGAGTATGTACCTGAAGATCAGGTGATATTGTTCTTAATTTCTCTAATCTAAGTAGCAGTGTTTTTATATTTCCGGTCCTGAAGAATGCATTTGAAACTTTGTTCAACACAATGCAGAAACATGTCGACCACCATTGAGTACGGTGATTATTTGAAACCCGCACTCACACTTGCTTTTTAAACCTTAGGGACTGGGAGACACTAATAAATGTTGTTCGTCCACCCGATCACCTAATTTTATATTTTTTTCTCTCACTTAACACTCTTATCACAATAACACTGCCTTTACAGTAGCCACGTTAATTTTTTGTACTTTATACACCACCCCTTATCTCACACATATCGGTTACGGTAACACCTGACCGGCCGTTCAGTCTCCTGGGTAAGGAGAACCCAAATGATGAGAAAGAGGGCGGTACAGTGTGGCTTCTGATGGGAACTATTTCTCCATATGCTCTTGAGCCTCAGTCTGGCCTGCATTTCACTATCGGAGCTCACTCACTGGTGTCTTTTGTGTAGCATTGGTTTTGTGATCCACCCTGTTTTGACTTTTCGTGACCCCCAGGTGTATTTTGTTGTGATAAATACCCTAAATCAACACCAAGTGGCTGGGGAGGACAGCGGCTGGCCACGGATGACAGCGGAAGACGGCAAACATCAAATTCGGCATGATTGGTAGGTGCGCTGGCTATGCGTTCCAGGAGGAGATATGAAGAGCTAAGATGGCGGCGCTGCTGGAACGCACGGAGATTCGAGGTGATGACCGCTATGTGGTAAGGGAGATGAGGCGCCAAACTACTCAGGGCTGATGAGAGTGGGCAAGCACGAACGGAGGGTCAACCCACACCGTGCTACTGACAGCAGCAGGGACTATTGGACGTCACCACAAAGCCGCCTGCATGTAGATGTCTCCTGGTGAGCAAACACAGGCGCGGCAAAGTCCAATCGGTGAAAGGCGGCGAAATATAGCGCGGAAAGCGTGCGGTGTGATGGCAGAATAACTGGATCCCCCGAATGTTCTGAATGGCGCATGTTTGCCACTATCACTGTGACTGGTGAACCTGGCGGCCCCCCCCTGAAATGACGTTGCTGTTACGTGGAATGCAGTGACTATAGACTATGGGCGAGTATGCGTAGGCTTTAGCAATAGGGCCAGATCTTCAGCGATACATATCAGCTCCTTTCACTACAGCGGCAACGGCACTCACAACTCACAAATATATTGCATTAACGTAAGGGGCTGTTGTGAAGCATCCAGGCTGATTACTGGGGTGCCCACTGTATGTAACTACGGGAGGACCTGCGATGCTGTGGTGGTGGAGCTGGCACCAATACTATTGACTTTGCATAGTGGCAAGATACTGGCCGCAAGCTGCTTTGCTCCCAAGCCTGACTGCACCCCTCCATGCACGTACACAGAGGAGCTGAGCAGGTTGCACGGCTCTGCAGCGATCCCGACCTCGAGGGAGCTTTTCACCGCCAACGTACCTACAAATCGTAGCTGCGGCCCTGCGCCTCACGACAGCGGATGGGGAAGCCGGAGAAGCAACAGACGAAGCTCCAGTTTGATACGAAAAAACAGCCAAAAAATGCCAATGCACTATCAGAAGCTGAGGGTGACAATGAAGCAGAGGGGGGGGAGCGGAATGGAAGACGTACTTCGGGCAACACAACACAGCCTGCAGGAAATGAATGGCAAATTGTACAATTTGGCGCAGAGAGTGGACAAAATGGCTGCTAAACTGCACAGCCACGGTAAACGGCTAGTGGAGGCGGAGACGAGACTATCGGCAGTAGAGGATGAATCCAAATCCACGACTGCGACCTGCACGACCATGGAAAAAACTATGGAAATACTGCGTGCCAAAGTCGAGGACCAGGAAGCCAGGTCCCGACGCAACTACGTCATTATAGCGGGCCTGCCAGAATCGACCAACACTGGTAGGATGGAGCAATATGTAGAAAACCTGATCAAAGACCTGTTTGGAGGAGAAGAACTGTCATCGGTATTCCTTGTGGAACATGCACATCGCTCCCTTGCGCCTCGCCCAGAACCGGGTGCTCCCCCGTGCATCATAATTGCCCGCATGCTAAACTATAGAGACAGGGACACGGTCCTCAGACTGTCAAGAGAGAAGGGAGACATCAACCATCAGGGCAACAAGCTCGAGTTCTACCCGGATCACACCATGGCAGTCCAAATGGCCCGGAAGGAGTATGGCCCAGTGAAGAAAAAATTGCGAGATCTAGGTATTGAGTACGCCATGCTCTACCCGGCGAAGCTCAAAATCACCAATGCAGGCAGATCCACAATACTACCAACGCCGCAAGCTGCACAGGACTATATCAAGAAATTGGGCCGCAGGCGCAGAGCAATTGGCCGTGAGAATGTACACAGTGATACTGAATGAGCGGCCCTCCAAAGGTAAAATTGTTCATTGTCTGGGCAGACTGGGCTGCGGGTCTACATTTTACAAGTCCTTGGCAGCCTTGTAGTAGATTAGGATAGACATTTGGCGCGACCTATTGTATACATATGCACCTAGGCACCGTGTGGATGGTTATGTAGCTTTATAAGGACCACTGACGCTGTATTTAAAAGACGCTGCCATCTATCGCACGGGGAGCACTGATGTAGTGACTCGTGGGGATACACGTTTGGGGACTCACCACCTCTCATAGGGACTCTTGTAAGGCGACTTATTATATAGTGGGGTGGCCCAATGTATCCCTCCTTACGTACAGCTGCCTTCTGCTACACTCCATTGTGATACATTCCCGCAGCGCACACTGGTCCTATCTCTAATCAACATAGACTATGGTGACCGGATGTAATCAGTAAGAGATGGGCCCTATGTTTGGACTCCCTTCCGGGCGCTACTGCAGAATGTGTGCCTCTGTAGATCAAACTATATCATAACGCCTATCTGCAAACCACCCACCGCACAAGTTGTTATACAGCTTATAGCACTAATCTAATGTTTCATGATCATTGGTGGGCACCCGTCCACATCCACACTGTGGATGGAGACTTGTGTACCTAGTAGACCCCCATGTGGGTGTTCCCCTACAGCAGTTCTTTTCACTGTTTGGTTTACTCAGGGTCATGGCTTTGGCAAAGTTGGGATGCTGAAGTGGGTGGGGAGAGGGGAGGAATTTGGGGATTGTTTCCTTTAGATCACTGTACCTGAGAAGCATTGCAAACTCCAGATCACTAGAGATGTTAATATGTAATATTTGCTGGGAACATGTCTGTACAACACCTCGCAGGATGGGGCGGAAGTGGTTAATCGGATTACCATGTTCCTGTTCCAATGCTTACTGATGTGTTAAAATCTGCTCAGCTAAACTTTATTACCTGGAATTTACGGGGCCTGAACAACCAAAAGAAAATCCACCAAATATTTGCTTATTTTGACAGGTTGAAGGTTGATGTGGGGTTTCCTAAAGAAACACACATAGCGGCTAATACCACAACCACGCTAGGTGCTAGATGGGCCGAGATGGTGCACAACTCGCATTACTCCTCTTACTCGCGAGGCGTCTGCATCCTTAGACGTAAAGGAGTCCACTTTAAGGTCGCAAATGTCCTGAAAGGCACAGATGGTAGAAGCGTCATAGTGATAGGTAATGTGCGAAATCAACACATAGCGTTAATAAACACATATGGCCCAAACATAGACAACCCCGAGTTCTATACTAGAATGTGGAACACCATCTCTGAATTGCAGGTTGTTATGTTATGTTATGTTATGTTAAAGAAATTTGTAAGGCGCAGCTAACACCATTAGGTTTCTTGGCGCCATAATGAGGAGAGCAGATGAAGAAGCAACAGAGGACGTTTTATTGGTAGGATTCGGTAAAAAGAAAAGTTTTAAGAGAAGATCTGAATTTGGGGTACGGAGTGGACAGTCTGAGGGGCAGAGGGAGGGAATTCCAAAGAGTGGGGGCTAGATAGGAGAACTTAAGCCCGCCATGTTTCTTTCTCTTATATCTGGGAATGGATAGCAGGGCCAGTTGGGAAGACCGGAGAGTGCGAGGGGGAACATAGGGTTGAAGGAGGGAAGAGATGAAGTGGGGTCCCTGACCGGCAAGGGCTTTGAAAATGATGCAGCCCAGCTTGAACCTGCAGCGGGCGGCCACCGGGAGCCAATGAAGGCTCTTCAGGAGGGGGCGAACATGTTGATCTCTTGGGAGAGAGTGTATCAGGCGGGCAGCCTGATTCTGAATGAGCTGAAGCCGCCTAAGCTGGTAGGCTGGAATGCCAACATAAAGTGCGTTGGCATAGTCAAGCCTCGATATTACTAACGCTAGCAAAGCTAGGGTAAGGGCCTCGAAAGTAAGTAGCCGAGAGATTTTCCTAATTTTCCTCAATTGGAAGTGGCTGGAGGAGACTACCGCACTGATCTGGGGCGTCATAGAAAGGTCGCTGCTGATGACGACTCCCAGACTTTTGGCACAGTTGGCAGGGCGAGGTGGGCTGCCGAGGCTGACCGGCCAGAAGGAGGAGTCGCATGGGTTGGAAGGGCCCCCGACAAGAACCAGCTCGGTCTTGTCGGGGTTGAGCTTCAGATGGTTTGAGCTCATCCAATTACTGATAAAGCAGAGGGTGTTTTGAAAGTTAGAAATGGAATCAGCAGAGGAATCAATGTTGAAAATAAGTTGTATGTCATCAGCGTAATTGAACGCTGTGACATTGAACTGCCGGAGGGCACGGATAAGTGGGGAAAGATACAAATTAAAAAGGAGGGGGGACAGGGAGGAGCCCTGCGGGACACCACAGGTAAGTTTGACCTGGGAAGCAGAGAACTGTGATAGTCTGACAGCTTGATGGCGTTGAGTCAGAAAGGAGCGGACCCAGTCCAGGGTGGTGTCCTGGATGCCAGCCTCCCTGACACGGTCGACCAAGATATCATGGTCAACCGTGTCAAAAGCGGCCGACAGATCCAGGAGAACCAGAGCCTGGCCGATGTTTCCGTCTGCTCCCCTGCGCAGTTCCTCCATAACAGAAAGAGTGACGGCTTCTGTTGAGTGCGCGGGTCTAAATCCAGCCTGCTGGGGGTCCAAGACACCGGAGTCTTCCACAAAGGAACTGAGAATCTGAGTGACGTGGGATTCCAGAACTTTGCTAAGAAAGGGGAGAAGGGAGATTGGGCGATAGTTGCTCATGATGGAGGGGTCTGCCGAGGGTTTCTTCAAAATGGCGACCACCTCAGCCTGTTTAAAGGGTCCAGGGACCTCCCCCCTGGTCAAAGAGTTGTTCAAAAGAGCGAGGGGGGGGTCCGGGCAAGAGGTGAAGGCTTCTCGGAGGACCGGGGGAGGGCAACAATCGCTGGGAGAGCCAGAGGAAACTTTGTGTAGGAGTGACAAAAAGTTATCCTTTGAAATGAGAGGGATGTGAGTGAGAGTGTGGGTGTGAGAGTGACTAGGAACACAGAAGGATGTGGGAGCCGGTGGAGAAATGGAGATGCTGGTTTTAATTTTGATAATTTTCTCAACAAAAAATTGGTTAAGGGAGTCGCACAGGGATTGGGAAGGGAGGGGGGCTAGGGCAACTCTTTCCGGGTTGGATAGTTCGTCCACTATGGAAAAAATATCTTTAGATTTGTTGGAGGAGTTCATGATTTTACTTGAAAAGTAGCAAGATTTGGCCGCAGTGATTGATTTCTTGTACTCCTTCAGCCGAAGCGAAAAAAGCTCTTTGGATGCAGGGGAATAATCCCGGCGCCAGTGTCTCTCTGCTTGGCGAAGACTAAGTTTAAGTGCGCCAAGCTCAGCGGTAAACCACTTTTGGGCATCATGTCTGCGCCTTGTCTTGATGAGTTTTAAAGGTGCCACAGAGTCGGCCGCATTAGTAAGCCAATGTGTGAGGGTTTTGGACTGGAGGTCGGTGGGAGTGTTGGGTCCAGTGGTGGGTGGGGACGAGGAACTGAGAAGAGCAGTAAATTTGTTGAGGTCAGCTTTATTCCAATTACGTGCCAGGAAATTGGATTGGCAGGCAACAGTGGGAGGGCGGGGCATAGCTAAAGAGAAGGTAATGAGGTGGTGATCTGACCAAAGACAGGGAGAGACGCGGGGAGCCGAAATGACAAGAGAGGTGGTCCAGACTTGATCTAAAGTGTGGCCTTTAACATGCGTGGGTACATGTATGTGTTGGGTGCAGTTGGGACTCAGCATAAGATCAGAGAAAGCGCGTGAGTCAGGAGTTTCGTGAGTGTCTGCCGGCCAGTAATTAAAATCGCCTAGGACCAGCACGTTGGAGTTGCTGATGGTAAGCTGGGTGATCAGATTGCCGAACTGAATAGAAAAGTCAGGCATGGATTGAGGGGGGCGGTAGATCAGCACACATATGAGCGAGCACCCAGGCTGCTCCAATCTTAGTACGAGGCAGTCTGTAGAAGAGATGCTGAGAGAGGGCACTGGGGAAAACCTGAGGGGGTGTCTGATGATGGCTGCAACCCCGCCACCCATTTTGCCAGTAGGGCGATTGGTCTGCAGAATGTAGTAACCTGGGGGGATGGCTGCCAGGATGTCTGGGGACGAGTCATCTGTGAGCCAGGTCTCGGTCAAGAACAAAACGTCTGGCTGTTCTGAATCCAGAAGATAGAATATTTCTGATTGGTGCCGCACCAGAGAGCGGGTGTTGAGATACACCAAGGATAGTGGGGGGGAAGAGGGGCCAGGGAGTGATGGGGTCCGGGCCCGAGAGTGCGGAGGGGAAGTACATTGGTCGGGAAAGGAGGGAAGGATTTCCGGAAAGGTAGTTCTGGTCGTGAACAGGTTGTGGAATAGCAGTTTAGGGGCGGAGGGGTGGGGAGGAAGAGCGGGATCGTGGGCGGAGACTAGGGCTGAGCGAGTGTAGGTAAGAGGGGGAGCAGAGTAACAGGCCCCTTGCCCCGGCCTGACGCGGACGGGCGCAGACGGGCTTAACTCAGGCGCAACTCCGGCGCGCCTACGTCGCGCCCGCTGCGCTCGTCCGCTGCGCTGACACATAAGGGCCGTTTATATAGGGGCGGGACGAGGGTGGAGTGTCAGGGCTACACTCCGAAGGAACAAGGAAGCCCAATCCAAGATGGCGCCCGCGAGCACTGGGAACCGGCGGTTCCAGGCAGCCCCCAGCCAGCAGCTTACCTTGGGAGAGTAAGTTTTAAAATTATTTAGCCTGCATAACAAAAGGGTGTGATTAAAACAAAGTAAAATTCAGCCAAAGCGAAAAAGCGCGACCCGCTCGCAATCAGCGGGGCATGAAGCAGGAAATGCCACAGGTTGCTCTCTGAGCGTTAGGAGCCAGCCCACTGCCACTGGGCCACTCTCAAACACGAAGCAGGAGTCAACACGCGCTCCTTGTGTGGGGTGGGGACTTTAACATTGCTCTGAGGGAGGGACTAGATCACTCACCTAATACTACAGAACCGCACAAACGAGCACAAGCAGCTCTGCAAGATGCTATGGTAGATCTACATCTTTGCGACATTTGGAGGGTGCATCACCCTACTCATACAGAAGCCACACACATCACTGCAGCGCATAACAGTTGGTCCAGGATAGACTACTGGCTAGGAATGGGTGACGTATCCTCATGGACTACCTTTGTGAAACATCTGCCGTGTACACTGTCTGACCATAGCCCAGTGATACTAACCTTGAAAATTCCGTATTATGTTTCCCCCCCTTTTGCGTGGAGGTTCAATGCCAAGGCTCTATTAGACTCAGTGTACACAGACAACATCCATAAGGCCATAGTGGAATATTTTGATCACAACTACCCCACAACTGACGACCCGGGACTCTTATGGGAGGCATTCAAAGTGACGATCAGAGGAACGTGTATTAGTACAACAACGGGAATCCTCAAAGATATCAGGCAACAAATATACAATCGAGAAAGAAAATTGCTTGTACTAGAACAAAGATATGAACAAACAAGGGACCCCACTATACTGGGGGAAATTCAATCGGTCCTGACAGAACATCGGCATTACGCTGCTGATGAACTTAACTATATCTCGAAACGCAAGGTGGCGAGAGCAAATGGTGAGGGAGGAAGGCCTGGGAGGGCTCTGGCACAGAAAATATGCACTGGACATGCACCACAACACATTGACGCGGTTAAAGACCCCACGGGCACCCTTAAACATGACATCAGGGGCATATTGGACGAATTTATGGCCACATATGGGCGCTTATACGAATCGCGCCCAACTATGTCTATGACTTATATGTTGCATTATATGGCGGACATTGAGATTGCGTGGCTATCTGACGCTCATAGGGCGTACTTATCCCGACCTGTAACAGTGGAGGAAGTCACTGACATAATTAAAAGTCTCCCCAATGGCAAAGCACCAGGGCCCAACGGCTTCATGGGTGAATTTTATAAAACATTTGTACATCTGCTGGCCCCCCACCTTGTGAGACTGTATGGAGCGGCACATGACGAACAGGCGCTTCCCCCATCACTGCGGGAAGCAATGTTGATAGCCCTGCTGAAACCAGGTAAAGATCAAAAACAATGTGATTCTTATAGACCCTTGTCCCTTATCAACGTGGACACCAAAATTATCGCGAGTGTGATCGCAGCGCGACTTAAACCTCTAATGCCCCTATTGGTAAGGCCGGATCAAGCTGGCTTCATTCCAGAAAGATCCACGACACACAACACACGCACATTATTCGCACTATCTCTCTACCTGACACCGGAGACCAAGGCGGTATTGTTGGATGCTGCCAAAGCCTTCAACACGATTGAATGGCCATTCCTCCATGCCGTACTGATACGCATGGGCTTCCCCCTTATGTTCACACAGTGGATATCAATGCTATACACTAACCTATCAGCTCGCATAAAAATAAACAATTATGTCTCAGATCAAATTCAAATTAGTCGGGGTACTAGACAAGGATGCCCTTTGTCTCCAATGCTATTCGCTCTGGTGTTAGAACCCCTTGCGTGTAGAATCAGGAAACATCATCACTACTCGGCCCTCCAATTCCCGACACGCCCCCTCCATATTTCCCTTTACGCAGATGACATGGTGTTATACGTCAAGGATCCGGCGCAGCACCTCAACCCCTTATTGCGTGAATATATTAAATTTGGCCAGCACTCGGGCCTGCAAATAAACTGGGCCAAATCCCTCATTATTGCGCTGACAGACAGCACAGTCCCCTTTGCGCTAGACTACCCGTTAGAATGGCAAGAGGAGCCCACGCGCTACCTAGGAGTCTGGTTCCATAGAGATCCTGAACTAGTCATCCGCACAAACTATGTAAGGGTCATTTCCACATTGGAGGAAAAAGTAAATCAATGGAACAAACTGCCGTTATCACTGGCAGATAGAACTGCCATAGTCAAAATGGTGCTTTTACCCAAGTTCCTCTATCTATTTAATAGCATACCCATTAAACCACCAGCAGAAGTGTTCCGCAATATAAACAAACTAGTCCTTAGTCTCATCTGGGCGGGCAAACAAGCTAGGTTGGACCTACAGACGTTGACTTTACCGTATGCACAGGGGGGATTCAAGGTGCCTGACTTTTTGCTGTACTAACTGTGTGCGCAGGCACAATTTGCTCACTACTGGTACCATGAAATACCCTTCATGTCCCATGTTGCTGTCGAGACAGGGGATGCTTTCCCGATCCCACTATCGGCCATACTGCCTCATAAGCGTCCGAAATTACACTATTGTGATATAAACATTAAAGACACCACTAATGAAGCTTGGCGACTGATGGGCAAGAAAGCGGGTAAGCTACCGTTATATGCTCCGGCATTACCGCTGCCACACCACCCGGCACTCTCGGTCACCCAAGAACTTGTGGGAATGGACCTACTTCGGCAAGCGGGCATAGACAGAATGAGTGATCTGTATCATGAAGGTGTATTCAAACCGCTAGCGAACCTCAGTTATATCAGTAACCCCACACTATTATTCAATTTCACGTATTATCGTTTGCAAAAAGCAATAAAAGAACAATATAAGACATATCCTGAGGAGCCCCAACAAATGACGTCGTTACAGTTTATACTGACGATGCCCACTGCAAAACACATAGTATCGAGACTATATGCTAGACTACAGGAAGATATTGCAGGCAACACTGAGGCAATGAGAAATAAATGGAGCACTGCTATGGCTGAACCTTTATCCACAGAGGAATGGTCCGCAACGTGTATGTTGACCAGCATGTTGACTCCAAACGGTAATTTGAGAATCATTCATTACAAGTATTTGCATCAAATGTATTATACGCCACACAGGCTCTATAGATATGGGCTGAGTGCAGATTCTAGGTGTAAGCGTTGCAGGCAGGAAGATGCTGACTTTATTCACCTGGCATGGCATTGCTCCAAAGTTGCAGACTACTGGGTTCAGGTGACAAGAGCACTCAGCACTATGCTGGAGACACAAATTGAATGCACGTTGCGTGTGTGTTTACTAGGCCTGGTACCTCAGGTCAGAGCAAAGAAACGAAAGTTTTGTGTTATCGCCCTGTTGATGGCTAAGCGCAGAGTCTCACTCCACTGGAACAGCAGAAGATGCCCAACGGTACGGCACTGGTTAGAGGACCTAGTCTATTGCCGAGAACACTAGCAACATATGAAGAAGAACTCCCGGCTAGGTCACGTCTCAAAGACTATTGGTCTTATTTACTTGATTATCTTAATGCGCAGTCGCCGGAACAAAATGAGTGAAGTACAGACAATATATATGGCATGTTGTTGGAAGCTTAATGATATCATTTTACAGGTGATGGGAGGGAGAATGCTGTGGTGCAGTGATTAATGTTATTTTTCTTTTTTGTTGTTTCACTTTTATATGCAAATCAAGAGTTTAGAAAAACTGTAAGACGACAACTATTCTACAACAAAAAGTATAATCTGCACATGATACCTTTTGTCACGCAGCCGGACCTATTGTTGTCAGTTAAAGGGCTGTGTAACTCCGAACAGTACTGTGTGAAATCTGTGATCGCTGCAGCCGGCCTCTAAGGTTGTAGGCACAATGCTGTGTTCATAATAACAAATATGCAATAAAGGTCTTACAATATAATTTAAAAAAAACTAGGTCTCTACCGAATATACTAAACTTAATTGTGTGTGTGCCAGCTAGCTCAGAGGTCACTAGACACTTTCTCGAATGAACAAGAAGGGATTAGTTTCCGACAACCGCTTAAAACATGACAACTTTGTTTCCCAAGAATAAGAAATCAATCTCTAGAGTCGCAGAAACAAAAGATAGTTATTTCACTCAGACAATCGTGCATGCTTAGTTTCACCAGAGGTGCAGAGCGTGCGGTGTGATGGCAGAATAACTGGATCCCCCGAATGTTCCGAATGGGGCATGTTTGTCACTATCACTGTGACTGGTGAACCTGGCAGCCCCCCCCTGAAATGACGTTGCTGTTACGTGGAATGCAGTGACTATAGACTATGGGCGAGTATGCGTAGGCTTTAGCAATAGGGCCAGATCTTCAGCGATACATATCAGCTCCTTTCACTACAGCGGCAACGGCACTCACAACTCACAGCTCACGAATATATTGCATTAACGTAAGGGGCTGTTGTGAAGCATCCAGGCTGATTACTGGGGTGCCCACTGTATGTAACTACGGGAGGACCTGCGATGCTGTGGTGGTGGAGCTGGCACCCATACTATTGACTTTGCATAGTGGCAAGATACTGGCCGCAAGCTGCTTTGCTCCCAAGCCTGACTCCACCCCTCCATGCACGTACACAGAGGAGCTGAGCAGGTTGCACGGCTCTGCAGCGATCCCGACCTCGAGGGAGCTTTTCACCGCCAACGTACCTACAAATCATAGCTGCGGCCCTGCGCCTCACGACAGCGGATGGGGAAGCCGGAGAAGCAACAGACGAAGCTCCAGTTTGATACGAAAAAACTGCCAAAAAATGCCAATGCACTATCAGAAGCTGAGGGTGACAATGAAGCAGAGGGGGGGGAGCGGAATGGAAGACGTACTTCGGGCAACACAACACAGCCTGCAGGAAATGAATGGCAAATTGTACAATTTGGCGCAGAGAGTTGACAAAATGGCTGCTAAACTGCACAGCCACGGTAAACGGCTAGTGGAGGCGGAGACGAGACTATCGGCAGTAGAGGATGAATCCAAATCCACGACTGCGACCTGCACGACCATGGAAAAAACGATGGAAATACTGCGTGCCAAAGTCGAGGACCAGGAAGCCAGGTCCCGACGCAACTACGTCATTATAGCGGGCCTGCCAGAATCGACCAACACTGGTAGGATGGCGCAATATGTAGAAAACCTGATCAAAGACCTGTTTGGAGGAGAAGAACTGTCATCGGTATTCCTTGTGGAACATGCACATCGCTCCCTTGCGCCTCGCCCAAAACCGGGTGCTCCCCCGTGCATCATAATTGCCCGCATGCTAAACTATAGAGACAGGGACACGGTCCTCAGACTGTCAAGAGAGAAGGGAGACATCAACCATCAGGGCAACAAGCTTGAGTTCTACCCGGATCACACCATGGCAGTCCAAATCGCCCGGAAGGAGTATGGCCCAGTGAAGAAAAAATTGCGAGATCTAGGTATTGAGTACGCCATGCTCTACCCGGCGAAGCTCAAAATCACCAATGCAGGCAGATCCACAATACTACCAACGCCGCAAGCTGCACAGGACTATATCAAGAAATTGGGCCGCAGGCGCAGAGCAAGTGGCCGTGAGAATGTACACAGTGATACTGAATGAGCGGCCCTCCAAAGGTAAAATTGTTCATTGTCTGGGCAGACTGGGCTGCGGGTCTACATTTTACAAGTCCTTGGCAGCCTTGTAGTCGATTAGGATAGATATTTGGCGTGACCTATTGTATACACATGCACCTAGGCACCGTGTGGATGGTTATGTAGCTTTATAAGGACCACTGACGCTGTATTTAAAAGACGCTGCCATCTATCGCACGGGGAGCACTGATGTAGTGACTCGTGGGGATACACGTTTGGGGACTCACCACCTCTCATAGGGACTCTTGTAAGGCGACTTATTATATAGTGGGGTGGCCCAATGTATCCCTCCTTACGTACAGCTGCCTTCTGCTACACTCCATTGTGATACATTCCTGCAGCGCACACTGGTCCTATCTCTAATCAACATAGACTATGGTGACCGGATGTAATCAGTAAGAGATGGGCCCTATGCTTGGACTCCCATCCGGGCGCTACTGCAGAACGTGTGCCTCTGTAGATCAAACTATATCATAACGCCTATCTGCAAACCACCCACCGCACAAGTTGTTATACAGCTTATAGCACTAATCTAATGTTTCATGATCATTGGTGGGCACCCGTCCACATCCACACTGTGGATGGAGACTTGTGTACCTAGTAGACCCCCATGTGGGTGTTCCCCTACAGCAGTTCTTTTCACTGTTTGGTTAACTCAGGGTCATGGCTTTGGCAAAGTTGGGATGCTGAAGTGGGTGGGGAGAGGGGAGGAATTTGGGGATTGTTTCCTTTAGATCACTGTACCTGAGAAGCATTGCAAACTCCAGATCACTAGAGATGTTAATATGTAATATTTGCTGGGAACGTGTCTGTACAACACCTCGCAGGATGGGTCGGAAGTGGTTAATCGGATTACCATGTTCCTGTTCCAATGCTTACTGATGTGTTAAAATCTGCTCAGCTAAACTTTATTACCTTGAATGTACGGGGCCTGAACAACCAAAAGAAAATCCACCAAATATTTGCTTATTTTGACAGGTTGAAGGTAAGCATGAGCGAATTTTGCGGATCTCGCGTTCGCGAATTTGCGGATTTTTGAACTCGCAATCCGCAAAATCCGCGAATTCTTGCGAATTTGCGGATTTTTTTTTTTTTTGTGTTCGCAAGGATTTCTGCCAGTTCGCGAGGGTTTCGTACCAGTTCGCAATTGCGAACTTACATTTCGTCGCGCAACGGTCGCGAATTATGTTGTTTCTACGTCTGGTTCATCATCACAGGTTCCCAGCACCCTCTGTTTCACCACTGCAACCCTCTGTTACATCAATGCCACCCTCTGGTTCATCATTACTGTAGATTATGGGGGGGAAAAGCAAGCACACCATCCCTGCTTCAACTCAGATGAATTAATTTGGGGTTAGTTTATTAATGTGTCACTGTTTTAAAATTCCAGTCTGGCACCTGCTTCCTTATCTGTAATTTTGCTTTCTGTTGCAGTGCATTTTTTTTCCCCAGGACCTTCTTTGTGGCCTACTTGTAGCTATTGTATGAGCCTGCTGTGAGGGTCAGAGCAGGGTCATACAATTGTTGCAACTAGCAACTGAATTCTGGAGGGGCCCCAGTCAGGAAGCACTACCGGGAATTGTTACTAATGATGAGTTTGAACTCTTGCCCCTGCCGAGTGCTTTCACTTTTGAAAAACTCGTTTTTCTGCAATTTCGCGGGGTTCGCGGGGTGCGAACACGCGCAAGATCGGATTCGGAAGCCGCAAATTCGTGCGAATATGCAATTTGTTTTTTTTGCAGCGTGTTAGTTGGCAAGGTTTTGTGCGTTTTTGCGAGCCGCTCGTAGCGCAAGACGCGAAGTTACCCTCGCGGTCGTGCAAGGGCGCAGCCATCTTGTTTGCCTGACGTATTTCCGTTTCCGGGCGCGAAGTGTAATCTCGCAAAGTCCGCGGTTTGCCAGTACAGTCTCGCGCGTGTTCGCAAGGAAAATCTCGCGCGAACTTACCCGCGCGGTCGTGAACGGGCGCGGCCATCTTGTTTCTCATTCATTGCTATGGTTCTGGGCATGGTCTTTGTATCCTCTGTCAATCTCTGCCATCCTTTGCTTGTTTGAAGTTTTTTTTTATCTATTTTACTTATTATCTATCCCTCTATTTTTCTAGCCCTATATTTTTGTGTTTACTGCTACTTTTGGTTAATTTTAAACTACTTTTGTAAACTCTTTTCTTTTCTTCTCTTCCCTATTCTATTTTCTTTATTCCTTTCCGCCCAGACCATGGTGAAGGGAGCCGGGAAGCATCCCGAGAAGGGGAAGGGTCCCGCACCCCGTGTCCGGCTCCCGTGCGGGCGTTTGAGGGGGGAGCTAGTGATGCCACGGGAGATCTTTACCCCGGAGGAGGTGGGCCAGCTCATTTTTTATGTTCAGCGCCGCCTCCCCAGGACCATCATGGGAGGCGGCAAGATCAGTGCCGGGTACGGGGCCCGGGAGCGCCGGAAGCGGTGGGAGAAGGTGTGCCAGGCCATTTACCACCACTCTCGGGTCTGGCGCACCTACAACCAGGCCACCCACCGCTGGACGGATGTCCTGACCCGTGAGCGAGATCTGCTCGACCTCCTTGGCCTTGAGATCCCCGGGCTTGGTGAGTAGTAGTAGCTATGTCTTTACTACTATGTTTTCTCCTGCTGTGTTATTATATTGCAAATTTTTGTTTTTTTTACAAGAGCAATAATGCTGCTCATTACATTGTAGGTACATTTTATTTCAAAATCTTCTGTGCATTTCAGGTACACTGCTCTCCTTCTCAGTAGTGTTGCTACTATGCTTATTTGTTTTAGATTTTGTGTTCATTTCATTGGCCTGTGAAATTATGTATGAGTGTAGTTGAAAGAACTGCGCAATGCTACACACTAAGGTTCAGATTTTTAATTACCGGCGCATCCCTGCAAAGTTGCAGGGATGCGCCAGTAATTGTGCGTCACGCCACCATCACCCATGGTGCGCCGTATTACAATGCGGCGCGCCATGGGCCCAAAACGTCACCAAAGCGTTACGCATCTGTGCCGTAAAGGTGGCGCATTGCTGGAGTTGCGTCGCAACGATGGTGCAGCTCCATCAATTCTCTGGGGTGCCCTATCTCCCCAATGCTGCGTCAAGCCGTACGTCTGCTTCAAGCAGGCGCAGGGTTTGAGTCACGCATCATTGTCCTCAAAGTGACTGATTGAAATCTTGTAGATTTCCCTCAGCCACTTTTAGGATGCGTTCCTGCGCAGGAACGCCCTCCCTTGCGCCGGAACACCCCTATTGGCGCAGGGCTTTACAACGTGATGCATCTCCCAGATGCGTCACGTTGTTAATATACGCCGCACCATTGCGCCTCTTATGTGCTGTCGCTGCGTCACAAAAGTCACGCAACAATGGAGCAAAAGAGCCGCAAGGGCCTTATAAATCAGCCCCTACAGACTCAAGTCCAGTCCTTCCTTTGTACACATGGCGATAAGAAGAAATAGTGGTGGTGGATTAATAGTTTGAGTATTTTAATGACTGGTGAATGTAGTAGGAAACTTTAGTGTTGTCGCTGATCTTCAATCACAATGGACTTTGGCTGTCACTTTGCGTGCTGCGGACTGCTGCCTGCCAATCCTAGGCAAACCTTTTTAGTACTTTGTTTAGTGAGTTACATAGGGTAGTTTCCAATTCGACGGTCCGCAAATCAAGCAATACTAAAGTAATGACGTAGTCGACCACATGAGATTGGTCAATAATATATCCCGTGGAGTCGTTCCCTATTTGCTATTTCGCAAAAATATTTTGTTACTTTGTTAGTTCTTTTTTAAATGTTTGATTTGGTTGAGAAATAAATATCATCCATGTTTTCTGTTTTTCTTTCTTTCATGTTGTACATCAGCTTCCCCCAGGGGCAAGAGGAGGACACAGGAGGAGGAGGAGGAGGGTGCTGTTGTCGATGCAGGCCAGGACCGGGCAGTCGAGGGCTCCTTTGCTGGCCCCAGTAAGTTTTAATTTTAATATAGAGTACTTATTTTTTCCTAGCGTTCCTCATTCGATTTTTTCTAAATCGTCTTTGATCTTCTTGTAGACAGGATCTAAATTCTTATCCCTATGACTCCGTGTGGTATTACTAGATTATTCTTATTAGTCTGTCTGTGTAGCTAACTAAGATTGCACATTTGGCATTTCCATTGGACTCCCATTCTAGTCAGCAATAGCTCTATGCACTGAGTGTAGTCCTCTGGGATTGTCCATATTGTCTTTTCAAGTATTCTAAATGTTTATGCTTTGACCATTGCCAACAATAAAAAGGTGAATGACCACCACCAAGAAATAATAAGATACTACTTTACTTTTGGTTTGGATAGGACAATCCATTCTACTACTGTTGCAGGGACAAATCTGCACAAACAGAACTATGGACACTAAATAATGCATCGCTTAGCTTATCAATTATAATAGGTGCTGTAACTGTTAGACTTTCCACATACCTCAGTGATAACAGACTTTGTAGTTGAACCCCGGCCCCAATCTCCTTACTGACTAGATAGTGTGGCAGAGTCATTTAGCTCCCAAAGTCACCGATGGCAGAGGCACGGACTCATGCTTGCAAAAATTCGAAAACCTTTAGCTCATCCACTCTAGTCTGGAGGACCAAAAACCACAGACTCTATTTAAGTTTAAAAGCTTTATTAAAAGTAAACACATTTATTAAATTCAAGTTTGTCATAAAAGTGAACGTGTAACTGAAAATGGAAAAGTGCTTAGTGCTGACGATTAATTGGACACATTTCTTGTGGTCGAGCCGAGCTCTCACCTGGTTTGAACTTGATCCTGCTCGTGTTCTTAGAAGTCAAGGTTCTGTCTGTTAGGAGAAAAAGTGGTGCGTGTTAAAAAGTAAAAAGCAAACATTCATCAGTTGTGCCAAAAAGTGCAGCAAGACAACAGCCTTCCCTGGAAAAAGGGACCTTTTTACTCTAGAGTAGACAGTCAAAAATTATTAAATTGTACACTTTTTTTCACATTTCTTTCTTCCTCCTAGACCAAATATTATATAGTAGTGAGTGGTGTATTCTAACATTATTAAATGTACTTTGTAGGTGGAACATCTGGAGACGGGGCCAGCGCGGAGGTGGTGGCATTGGACGAGGAGGACAACTCTGGGGAGGAGGCGGTGCAAGTGCCGGAAAAGGACATGCCTGTGAGGGTTCACACGGTGGTGGCGGGCAGAGGTAAGCTATACATTCCTTAGTCATTGAGATTGAAGACTGCAGAGTGTGCTTTCTGCACGGGTGTATTATAAAAAAAGCAGGTAGTAGCCTCCTCTAAATGTACTTCGACTTAGCTGTGAAGTTTTTGGCGAGAAGAATCCCAATCAGATCTGAGGTGAACTTGATGGATGGGATGAACGAAAAGCGAAAGAAGGGTGTAAGTAAGTGTGGAAGCACGAGAAATGTAATGATGACTGGCAAAGAAGAATGATATGTGTTTGCTTGGTCCCCGAGGTGGCTGGGAAGGTAAGAAAATGGTATGGTGCATGGCTGGGTGAATGATGAAGCAAGGATGGGTGGAAGGAGAACAGCCTGGGTGGGTGAGACAGAAACTGTATGTGTGCAATATACTTTGAATGGATGGATGCCTGGATCATTCATGGTACTATCTGACTCTTAGATAGCATATGTGAATCTAGAGAGAGTAGACGGTCACTGGATGAACTAAGTGTTACTTTGAAGAGCATGTAACACCGCACCCGCACGTCCGTTCCAGTGTAGGAAAGGCAAGGAAAAGAAGTTGTAACGTTGTCCAAAGACTACCATGAATAGTAGCAGTAGTTTGTATTGCAACTGCAAGCACAGCATATATCCAGTTATTACGGTGGGCACTCCCTACCTCCCTTAATAACTTTAGTTTAGTAGTAGTACGTCATTCATGTGTGGGGGTATCACTGTTCACTCAATAATAAGCAAAGCACCTAAAGTCATCCCATATGTCATCAAATACATCCCATGTGAAGTGATAGATAATCAGATAATTTAGCTTCTTCATTTTCCTTTTCTAATACTCATTTGCACTGTAGGGTGAAAGCTAAATTAATTAAGCAGTAGCCCTTTTAACAGAGTATTCTCAGTGCCACCCGTAATAGAAAAGTAAGAGCTTCACCACCTGCATGTACTGGACCGGTACAGTAACGCAAGTCTGTCTCACTCACCATGGTGTGCGTCTGTTTTTCTCGGGTGCAAGTTCACTGCGCTGGCATTATGCCGGCTTGCATAAGATAACGTACCAATTGTCCTAAACAAGAGAGAAGAAGAAGAATAAGAGTGGTGTACTGTCATAGTCGACTGTAATAGAAGTCCATAGTGCTCGTAGAATTTGTTCCTTAAACTCCCACTAATGTTAGAGCAAGGATGAAGAAGTCGGAGGTTACATAGATACTGTCCTCAATAGTTATGCACTGTGCTTTCAATTTGCTACTTGTACTGTGACAACTTTCTGCTCAATCATTTTGTGTTAATCTTAAGGAGCATTGGTTACAGACTATGTCTTTCTTTTTTCATGTAGTTGCTCCTTCCAAATCCAAGACACCATCAAGGAGGAAGGAGCAGGCTCGAATGGCCCGGCAACGGAGGCTGGATGCCACTGTTGCTGAATATCGGCGGCTGGTGGCCCTGGAGGAGGAGGAGACGCAGTCTGGAACAACAACAACGTCCACTGGGACAGCTGCCTCCTCCTCCGTGCGGGCTGCCAGCCAGCGCAGTGCTCCAGCGGTACGGAGCCGGGCTACCAAAGCCAAACGCCACCGCCCAGCAGCAAAGAAAGCAGCTGCCCCTCACAGGAATTGCAAGGCACACCGGCGCCGCTTATCCCTCAGACTGTCCTACCTGGAGCAGGAGGTCCATAATTATAAGAACGTGGTGGAGGGCCTCCGCTTCGAACTTGCCACCCTCCGCAAGGAGCATGATGCCCTGGCTGCTAATTCCAACAGCACCCTGCCATAGTGTCCCTTGCCCCTTTTTTAGAGACTTTTGGGGGGTGGGAATTGGGAGTTGTGATTTTTGGGGACTTTTGAAGGACAATCGTTGGGGTTAGGGAGGGTCTTGCGGGAGATTCTTTTGTTAGGGCTATAAAAATATACTTTTTGAAACTTTATCTGACCATACCTGTTTTTTACTGCTTTTGAGTCTGGTGGGTGGGGGTTTAACATAACAGTAAGTTTGTTTTCCTGAATAGTCCTAGGACTTTAGTAGTACTACCGTCAATCAAATCTCTCGTCTCTCCTAATACTCCATTATACTACCTCCAACCAAACGCCTATCTTACCTGTAATTTCTGTTTGCAAGTAGGGCTAGGCCCAGGGCTGGCTCCACGGGAAACAGCAAATAAGGTTGGCAATCCTGGGCGGATAAAATTTCCTCATAGCGGTGGTACTAGTGGTGTGACACAGTGGCAGTTGCTTGCCTATGAAAAAAAGAAAATGAAATCTGGTTTGTGCTCCTGAGCAATACAAAGGTACAATACAGAATATAGCAGGTGACAGAAGTACACTAGAACAGTGCCACGTTGTAGCCTAACAAATGTTAAAGTATAACTAATTCGGTTGAAGTTCTTTGACATTAGCCATGGGTCTTTGTCAAGCAGAGTAAGAATATATCATCGGATTTCTTCACCAGCCTGTTGCTATCACCTTATCCTCCCCAGCAAGTGTGTGGATTTATTGCTGTAATTTAGTCACACATCAATCAAAACCACACAGCCCGGGGGAAGAGGGTTAGGGTTTGAAAAATGGATGGGTACGGGGGTTTTTGGGAAAGGTTTTGGGAGACAAGAAAAAGTAGCACAGCATGGACGAACAATTGTGAACATAAACAAATCTTTGGGTACAAACCTATCCATCAATCTTTGAAAGTGCATACACTACTGTAACTGCATGCATGTCAGTTAAAAGTAATTAGTACTTTCGACAACTGTGGAAGAAAGAATGCGACAGTACAGGGCGTGGGTGGAAATATTGATAACTATATTCAACATAAGGTCTCTGTAGCCAGATACCTGAGAGCCTTGCTGGTCACTATAAATCCATTCACAACAACACTCAATGGGGTTGGTCTGGAAGGTGTCAGGTTTACTCCCCGTGATCCAGTCGATGCAAATATGGTTCCACTTCCAAATGTCACCAACACCCAGAAGTGTAAACACAGGGTGTTCGAGGCATTAGGCGGGGGAGAAAAATAACAAACTAAAATAAAAAATGTGGGATGGGTAAAGGTAGGGTCAGCAGGGAAAGGATACCTGTAACAGAAGACAAGACAGGCATCAGTGAAGTGCTGTCCTAACATACAAGGGTACTCTCATATAGTCTCACTAAATAGTCTGCAAGTCTCCCGCCTACTCATGGGAAATGTAGTTTCATAGTACGGTAGGCGCTTAGGGGCTGCGTAACCTGACAGAAGGTATAGTAGATAGAAAAGGAGAAATTGCTTTTTTTCTAGGTGTCCCCTCACTCACCAGGGTTGCCCCTTGGTGACATGCTTCATCATTGGGGCCATCCCAGTCCTCTACGGCCTGGGGCGTGCTGCGACTTGCGAATTACGTAGGAGCACTTACAAATGACTATGTGTGGTGCAGATGTGATAGTGGAGTGGACTAAGTGATGTGTTAAGGGATCAATGTAGAAGCAGAGAGAGAGCCAAGAAATGCAGTCACAGTCAGAGAAAAAGGCAAGGGATACTGTATCTATGTGGTTGTAGTGGTCCTGTTGGAAGTGGTAAGTAAGTTGCCCGCAGAAAAAAAATCCTCCTATTAGCGGCACTCCTCCATTGCAGCCGACGCTTCGTCCATCGATGTTGGTCACCAGAAGACACCCTGTCCACTGCCTGCCTGATGCTGAATTGTGGCTCGCTACTGTGAAGCCTGACTCCATCCTTTTTTCCCCATTGCAGAGACTGAAACCCGGCCTGTAATTATTCAACGAAAAACAGGAAGTGATATAATATTACAACACCACTGATAAATAAATATAAGGCATGTAGGCTGTGGAGTGCAAAAAGTCACAATTTGTTTTTCCTAGTAGACAGTACAATGTTTTTGAAAGTGCGTACTCTGAGTCACCTTTTGAAGGATGTATGGGCAAATTAATGTATCGGATCTTGCCCCTCAAGCTAGGTGTACTGTAAACTGTGTTTTAGAACAAAATTAGATCTTCCTAGCAGTGCTCCCACCCAGACCCTTACTAAAGCCAGTCGCAAAAATGTAGAAGACCCCCAATCAAATCTCAAAAAACGAGGCCTAGCAGAAAACTGGTGACAAAAGTTACTTTGAAAGTAAAAGTAGGCCGAAGTACCCTAATTACCCATTACCCACCGTGGATTGCATTCAAACCACTTGCAAGCAACCAAGCAAAAGTAGCCATAGCCAGCATCGCTCCAAGACTCGAAATCCCCCCCACTCAAACACATGCAATAGAAATACTGCTAACCCTAACGAACCCTAAGTTAAGAATAGTGGCAAAGGCTTTCTTTAACTATGCCAAATCCCCCCTTTCCCACCATGGATTTTCTTCAAATGACTTGCAACCAAAATTACACATTCTCACGAGTGCTCTAAGACCCCAGAACTCAGTTTGAAAAATCTAGAACACCCCGAAACACATGCAATCCTGCTGCTAGGGCTAACCCTAACGAACCCTAAGTTACAAAAAGTGCCAAAACTAAAGGCTTTTCCGCGCGGATTTTGTCCCAACCACTTCTACCCGGTATTAGACCTTCCCAGGAATGCCCCAAGACCCGGCAACCCACCCGCCAAGAAGCGTAACACCCCCAAACAGGCCAAAAGCAAAATCTCATACTTGCAATATTTCTGGGCCTTCGGTCCAAACGCGCTGCGTAGCTAGGCCATAAGTCGGGGTTGGCACGACGGATTTCCTGAAAAGCAAATGCAATCAAGATTAGAGTGTCCCAGCAGTGCTCCCAGACCACGAAACTCACCCGCAAACAGACGGAACCCCCCCTAAGAGCACCTCAAAGGCAAGCAAGTCATCAAAAACACAAAAAAAATTCCGCCTGGGATTTGGTCCAAAACACTTTTATCCGGTATTAGAGCTTCCCAGCAATGGCCCCAGAGCCGTCAACCCAGGAGAAAACGAGTAGAAGACCCCCAAACAGCCAAAGAGCAAAAGTACAAAAATGGGGACTTAGTCACTTTTTCACAAATTTCCCAAATCACTCCGCGCGCGCTCTGCAGCTAGGCCCTAAGTCCCCTCAGCCACCATGGATTTGCTTCAAACCTCTTGCAAAGTAAAGTATATATAGCCAGCAGTGCTCCCACACCACGAAACTCACCCGCAAACACCAGGAAGCCCCCCAAACAGGCCCCCGAAAACGCTACATAGAGCAAAATGTCAGAAATAGCCCAAAAAAAAATCGGCCTGGATTTTGTCCCAACCACTTCTACCCGGTATTAGACCTTCCCAGGAATGCCCCAAGACCCGGCAACCCACCCGCCAAGAAGCATAACACCCCCAAACAGGCCAAAAGCAAAATCTCATACTTGCAATATTTCTGGGCCTTCGGTCCAAACGCGCTGCGTAGCTAGGCCATAAGTCGGGGTTGGCACGACGGATTTCCTGAAAAGCAAATGCAATCAAGATTAGAGTGTCCCAGCAGTGCTCCCAGACCACGAAACTCACCCGCAAACACCAGGAAGCCCCCCAAACAGGCCCCCGAAAACGCTACATAGAGCAAAATGTCAGAAATTGCCCAAAAAAAAATCGGCCTGGATTTAGTCCCAACCACTTCTACCCGGTATTAGACCTTCCCAGGAATGCCCCAAGACCCGGCAACCCACCCGCCAAGAAGCATAACACCCCCAAACAGGCCAAAAGCAAAATCTCATACTTGCAATATTTCTGGGCCTTCGGTCCAAACGCGCTGCGTAGCTAGGCCATAAGTCGGGGTTGGCACGACGGATTTCCTGAAAAGCAAATGCAATCAAGATTAGAGTGTCCCAGCAGTGCTCCCAGACCACGAAACTCACCCGCAAACACCAGGAAGCCCCCCAAACAGGCCCCCGAAAACGCTACATAGAGCAAAATGTCTGAAATAGCCCAAAAAAAATCGGCCTGGATTTAGTCCCAACCACTTCTACCCGGTATTAGACCTTCCCAGGAATGCCCCAAGACCCGGCAACCCACCCGCCAAGAAGCATAACACCCCCAAACAGGCCAAAAGCAAAATCTCATACTTGCAATATTTCTGGGCCTTCGGTCCAAACGCGCTGCGTAGCTAGGCCATAAGTCGGGGTTGGCACGACGGATTTCCTGAAAAGCAAATGCAATCAAGATTAGAGTGTCCCAGCAGTGCTCCCAGACCACGAAACTCACCCGCAAACACCAGGAAGCCCCCCAAACAGGCCCCCGAAAACGCTACATAGAGCAAAATGTCAGAAATAGCCCAAAAAAAAATCGGCCTGGATTTAGTCCCAACCACTTCTACCCGGTATTAGACCTTCCCAGGAATGCCCCAAGACCCGGCAACCCACCCGCCAAGAAGCATAACACCCCCAAACAGGCCAAAAGCAAAATCTCATACTTGCAATATTTCTGGGCCTTCGGTCCAAACGCGCTGCGTAGCTAGGCCATAAGTCGGGGTTGGCACGACGGATTTCCTGAAAAGCAAATGCAATCAAGATTAGAGTGTCCCAGCAGTGCTCCCAGACCACGAAACTCACCCAGAAACACCAGGAAGCCCCCCAAACAGGCCCCCGAAAACGCTACATAGAGCAAAATGTCAGAAATAGCCCAAAAAAAAATCGGCCTGGATTTTGTCCCAACCACTTCTACCCGGTATTAGACCTTCCCAGGAATGCCCCAAGACCCGGCAACCCACCCGCCAAGAAGTATAACACCCCCAAACAGGCCAAAAGCAAACTCTCATACTTGCAATATTTCTGGGCCTTCGGTCCAAACGCGCTGCGTAGCTAGGCCATAAGTCGGGGTTGGCACGACGGATTTCCTGAAAAGCAAATGCAATCAAGATTAGAGTGTCCCAGCAGTGCTCCCAGACCACGAAACTCACCCGCAAACAGACGGAACCCCCCCTAAGAGCACCTCAAAGGCAAGCAAGTCATCAAAAACACAAAAAAAATTCCGCCTGGGATTTGGTCCAAAACACTTTTATCCGGTATTAGAGCTTCCCAGCAATGGCCCCAGAGCCGTCAACCCAGGAGAAAACGAGTAGAAGACCCCCAAACAGCCAAAGAGCAAAAGTACAAAAATGGGGACTTAGTCACTTTTTCACAAATTTCCCAAATCACTCCGCGCGCGCTCTGCAGCTAGGCCCTAAGTCCCCTCAGCCACCATGGATTTGCTTCAAACCTCTTGCAAAGTAAAGTATATATAGCCAGCAGTGCTCCCACACCACGAAACTCACCCGCAAACACCAGGAAGCCCCCCAAACAGGCCCCCGAAAACGCTACATAGAGCAAAATGTCAGAAATAGCCCAAAAAAAAATCGGCCTGGATTTTGTCCCAACCACTTCTACCCGGTATTAGACCTTCCCAGGAATGCCCCAAGACCCGGCAACCCACCCGCCAAGAAGCATAACACCCCCAAACAGGCCAAAAGCAACATCTCATACTTGCAATATTTCTGGGCCTTCGGTCCAAACGCGCTGCGTAGCTAGGCCATAAGTCGGGGTTGGCACGACGGATTTCCTGAAAAGCAAATGCAATCAAGATTAGAGTGTCCCAGCAGTGCTCCCAGACCACGAAACTCACCCGCAAACACCAGGAAGCCCCCCAAACAGGCCCCCGAAAACGCTACATAGAGCAAAATGTCAGAAATTGCCCAAAAAAAAATCGGCCTGGATTTAGTCCCAACCACTTCTACCCGGTATTAGACCTTCCCAGGAATGCCCCAAGACCCGGCAACCCACCCGCCAAGAAGCATAACACCCCCAAACAGGCCAAAAGCAAAATCTCATACTTGCAATATTTCTGGGCCTTCGGTCCAAACGCGCTGCGTAGCTAGGCCATAAGTCGGGGTTGGCACGACGGATTTCCTGAAAAGCAAATGCAATCAAGATTAGAGTGTCCCAGCAGTGCTCCCAGACCACGAAACTCACCCGCAAACACCAGGAAGCCCCCCAAACAGGCCCCCGAAAACGCTACATAGAGCAAAATGTCTGAAATAGCCCAAAAAAAATCGGCCTGGATTTAGTCCCAACCACTTCTACCCGGTATTAGACCTTCCCAGGAATGCCCCAAGACCCGGCAACCCACCCGCCAAGAAGCATAACACCCCCAAACAGGCCAAAAGCAAAATCTCATACTTGCAATATTTCTGGGCCTTCGGTCCAAACGCGCTGCGTAGCTAGGCCATAAGTCGGGGTTGGCACGACGGATTTCCTGAAAAGCAAATGCAATCAAGATTAGAGTGTCCCAGCAGTGCTCCCAGACCACGAAACTCACCCGCAAACACCAGGAAGCCCCCCAAACAGGCCCCCGAAAACGCTACATAGAGCAAAATGTCAGAAATAGCCCAAAAAAAAATCGGCCTGGATTTAGTCCCAACCACTTCTACCCGGTATTAGACCTTCCCAGGAATGCCCCAAGACCCGGCAACCCACCCGCCAAGAAGCATAACACCCCCAAACAGGCCAAAAGCAAAATCTCATACTTGCAATATTTCTGGGCCTTCGGTCCAAACGCGCTGCGTAGCTAGGCCATAAGTCGGGGTTGGCACGACGGATTTCCTGAAAAGCAAATGCAATCAAGATTAGAGTGTCCCAGCAGTGCTCCCAGACCACGAAACTCACCCAGAAACACCAGGAAGCCCCCCAAACAGGCCCCCGAAAACGCTACATAGAGCAAAATGTCAGAAATAGCCCAAAAAAAAATCGGCCTGGATTTTGTCCCAACCACTTCTACCCGGTATTAGACCTTCCCAGGAATGCCCCAAGACCCGGCAACCCACCCGCCAAGAAGTATAACACCCCCAAACAGGCCAAAAGCAAACTCTCATACTTGCAATATTTCTGGGCCTTCGGTCCAAACGCGCTGCGTAGCTAGGCCATAAGTCGGGGTTGGCACGACGGATTTCCTGAAAAGCAAATGCAATCAAGATTAGAGTGTCCCAGCAGTGCTCCCAGACCACAAAACTCACCCGCAAACAGACGGAACCCCCCCTAAGAGCACCTCAAAGGCAAGCAAGTCATCAAAAACACAAAAAAAATTCCGCCTGGGATTTGGTCCAAAACACTTTTATCCGGTATTAGAGCTTCCCAGCAATGGCCCCAGAGCCGTCAACCCAGGAGAAAACGAGTAGAAGACCCCCAAACAGCCAAAGAGCAAAAGTACAAAAATGGGGACTTAGTCACTTTTTCACAAATTTCCCAAATCACTCCGCGCGCGCTCTGCAGCTAGGCCCTAAGTCCCCTCAGCCACCATGGATTTGCTTCAAACCTCTTGCAAAGTAAAGTATATATAGCCAGCAGTGCTCCCACACCACGAAACTCACCCGCAAACACCAGGAAGCCCCCCAAACAGGCCCCCGAAAACGCTACATAGAGCAAAATGTCAGAAATAGCCCAAAAAAAAATCGGCCTGGATTTTGTCCCAACCACTTCTACCCGGTATTAGACCTTCCCAGGAATGCCCCAAGACCCGGCAACCCACCCGCCAAGAAGCATAACACCCCCAAACAGGCCAAAAGCAAAATCTCATACTTGCAATATTTCTGGGCCTTCGGTCCAAACGCGCTGCGTAGCTAGGCCATAAGTCGGGGTTGGCACGACGGATTTCCTGAAAAGCAAATGCAATCAAGATTAGAGTGTCCCAGCAGTGCTCCCAGACCACGAAACTCACCCGCAAACACCAGGAAGCCCCCCAAACAGGCCCCCGAAAACGCTACATAGAGCAAAATGTCAGAAATTGCCCAAAAAAAAATCGGCCTGGATTTAGTCCCAACCACTTCTACCCGGTATTAGACCTTCCCAGGAATGCCCCAAGACCCGGCAACCCACCCGCCAAGAAGCATAACACCCCCAAACAGGCCAAAAGCAAAATCTCATACTTGCAATATTTCTGGGCCTTCGGTCCAAACGCGCTGCGTAGCTAGGCCATAAGTCGGGGTTGGCACGACGGATTTCCTGAAAAGCAAATGCAATCAAGATTAGAGTGTCCCAGCAGTGCTCCCAGACCACGAAACTCACCCGCAAACACCAGGAAGCCCCCCAAACAGGCCCCCGAAAACGCTACATAGAGCAAAATGTCTGAAATAGCCCAAAAAAAATCGGCCTGGATTTAGTCCCAACCACTTCTACCCGGTATTAGACCTTCCCAGGAATGCCCCAAGACCCGGCAACCCACCCGCCAAGAAGCATAACACCCCCAAACAGGCCAAAAGCAAAATCTCATACTTGCAATATTTCTGGGCCTTCGGTCCAAACGCGCTGCGTAGCTAGGCCATAAGTCGGGGTTGGCACGACGGATTTCCTGAAAAGCAAATGCAATCAAGATTAGAGTGTCCCAGCAGTGCTCCCAGACCACGAAACTCACCCGCAAACACCAGGAAGCCCCCCAAACAGGCCCCCGAAAACGCTACATAGAGCAAAATGTCAGAAATAGCCCAAAAAAAAATCGGCCTGGATTTAGTCCCAACCACTTCTACCCGGTATTAGACCTTCCCAGGAATGCCCCAAGACCCGGCAACCCACCCGCCAAGAAGCATAACACCCCCAAACAGGCCAAAAGCAAAATCTCATACTTGCAATATTTCTGGGCCTTCGGTCCAAACGCGCTGCGTAGCTAGGCCATAAGTCGGGGTTGGCACGACGGATTTCCTGAAAAGCAAATGCAATCAAGATTAGAGTGTCCCAGCAGTGCTCCCAGACCACGAAACTCACCCAGAAACACCAGGAAGCCCCCCAAACAGGCCCCCGAAAACGCTACATAGAGCAAAATGTCAGAAATAGCCCAAAAAAAAATCGGCCTGGATTTTGTCCCAACCACTTCTACCCGGTATTAGACCTTCCCAGGAATGCCCCAAGACCCGGCAACCCACCCGCCAAGAAGTATAACACCCCCAAACAGGCCAAAAGCAAACTCTCATACTTGCAATATTTCTGGGCCTTCGGTCCAAACGCGCTGCGTAGCTGGGCCATAAGTCGGGGTTGGCACGACGGATTTCCTGAAAAGCAAATGCAATCAAGATTAGAGTGTCCCAGCAGTGCTCCCAGACCACGAAACTCACCCGCAAACACCAGGAAGCCCCCCAAACAGGCCCCCGAAAACGCTACATAGAGCAAAATGTCAGAAATAGCCCAAAAAAAAATCGGCCTGGATTTAGTCCCAACCACTTCTACCCGGTATTAGACCTTCCCAGGAATGCCCCAAGACCCGGCAACCCACCCGCCAAGAAGTATAACACCCCCAAACAGGCCAAAAGCAAACTCTCATACTTGCAATATTTCTGGGCCTTCGGTCCAAACGCGCTGCGTAGCTGGGCCATAAGTCGGGGTTGGCACGACGGATTTCCTGAAAAGCAAATGCAATCAAGATTAGAGTGTCCCAGCAGTGCTCCCAGACCACGAAACTCACCCGCAAACACCAGGAAGCCCCCCAAACAGGCCCCCGAAAACGCTACATAGAGCAAAATGTCAGAAATAGCCCAAAAAAAAATCGGCCTGGATTTAGTCCCAACCACTTCTACCCGGTATTAGACCTTCCCAGGAATGCCCCAAGACCCGGCAACCCACCCGCCAAGAAGCATAACACCCCCAAACAGGCCAAAAGCAAAATCTCATACTTGCAATATTTCTGGGCCTTCGGTCCAAACGCGCTGCGTAGCTAGGCCATAAGTCGGGGTTGGCACGACGGATTTCCTGAAAAGCAAATGCAATCAAGATTAGAGTGTCCCAGCAGTGCTCCCAGACCACGAAACTCACCCGCAAACACCAGGAAGCCCCCCAAACAGGCCCCCGAAAACGCTACATAGAGCAAAATGTCAGAAATTGCCCAAAAAAAAATCGGCCTGGATTTAGTCCCAA
The DNA here is from genome assembly GCF_964263255.1 of Lissotriton vulgaris. NCBI lineage: Eukaryota > Metazoa > Chordata > Amphibia > Caudata > Salamandridae > Lissotriton > Lissotriton vulgaris. The sequence continues at coordinate 951,484,022 of NC_141691.1, forward strand.
CCACTTCTACCCGGTATTAGACCTTCCCAGGAATGCCCCAAGACCCGGCAACCCACCCGCCAAGAAGCATAACACCCCCAAACAGGCCAAAAGCAAAATCTCATACTTGCAATATTTCTGGGCCTTCGGTCCAAACGCGCTGCGTAGCTAGGCCATAAGTCGGGGTTGGCACGACGGATTTCCTGAAAAGCAAATGCAATCAAGATTAGAGTGTCCCAGCAGTGCTCCCAGACCACGAAACTCACCCGCAAACACCAGGAAGCCCCCCAAACAGGCCCCCGAAAACGCTACATAGAGCAAAATGTCTGAAATAGCCCAAAAAAAATCGGCCTGGATTTAGTCCCAACCACTTCTACCCGGTATTAGACCTTCCCAGGAATGCCCCAAGACCCGGCAACCCACCCGCCAAGAAGCATAACACCCCCAAACAGGCCAAAAGCAAAATCTCATACTTGCAATATTTCTGGGCCTTCGGTCCAAACGCGCTGCGTAGCTAGGCCATAAGTCGGGGTTGGCACGACGGATTTCCTGAAAAGCAAATGCAATCAAGATTAGAGTGTCCCAGCAGTGCTCCCAGACCACGAAACTCACCCGCAAACACCAGGAAGCCCCCCAAACAGGCCCCCGAAAACGCTACATAGAGCAAAATGTCAGAAATAGCCCAAAAAAAAATCGGCCTGGATTTAGTCCCAACCACTTCTACCCGGTATTAGACCTTCCCAGGAATGCCCCAAGACCCGGCAACCCACCCGCCAAGAAGCATAACACCCCCAAACAGGCCAAAAGCAAAATCTCATACTTGCAATATTTCTGGGCCTTCGGTCCAAACGCGCTGCGTAGCTAGGCCATAAGTCGGGGTTGGCACGACGGATTTCCTGAAAAGCAAATGCAATCAAGATTAGAGTGTCCCAGCAGTGCTCCCAGACCACGAAACTCACCCAGAAACACCAGGAAGCCCCCCAAACAGGCCCCCGAAAACGCTACATAGAGCAAAATGTCAGAAATAGCCCAAAAAAAAATCGGCCTGGATTTTGTCCCAACCACTTCTACCCGGTATTAGACCTTCCCAGGAATGCCCCAAGACCCGGCAACCCACCCGCCAAGAAGTATAACACCCCCAAACAGGCCAAAAGCAAACTCTCATACTTGCAATATTTCTGGGCCTTCGGTCCAAACGCGCTGCGTAGCTGGGCCATAAGTCGGGGTTGGCACGACGGATTTCCTGAAAAGCAAATGCAATCAAGATTAGAGTGTCCCAGCAGTGCTCCCAGACCACGAAACTCACCCGCAAACACCAGGAAGCCCCCCAAACAGGCCCCCGAAAACGCTACATAGAGCAAAATGTCAGAAATAGCCCAAAAAAAAATCGGCCTGGATTTAGTCCCAACCACTTCTACCCGGTATTAGACCTTCCCAGGAATGCCCCAAGACCCGGCAACCCACCCGCCAAGAAGTATAACACCCCCAAACAGGCCAAAAGCAAACTCTCATACTTGCAATATTTCTGGGCCTTCGGTCCAAACGCGCTGCGTAGCTGGGCCATAAGTCGGGGTTGGCACGACGGATTTCCTGAAAAGCAAATGCAATCAAGATTAGAGTGTCCCAGCAGTGCTCCCAGACCACGAAACTCACCCGCAAACACCAGGAAGCCCCCCAAACAGGCCCCCGAAAACGCTACATAGAGCAAAATGTCAGAAATAGCCCAAAAAAAAATCGGCCTGGATTTAGTCCCAACCACTTCTACCCGGTATTAGACCTTCCCAGGAATGCCCCAAGACCCGGCAACCCACCCGCCAAGAAGTATAACACCCCCAAACAGGCCAAAAGCAAACTCTCATACTTGCAATATTTCTGGGCCTTCGGTCCAAACGCGCTGCGTAGCTGGGCCATAAGTCGGGGTTGGCACGACGGATTTCCTGAAAAGCAAATGCAATCAAGATTAGAGTGTCCCAGCAATGCTCTCAGACCATGAAACTCACCCACAAACAGACGGAACCCCCCCTAAGAGCACCTCAAAGGCAAGCAAGTCATCAAAAACACAAAAAAATTTCCGCCTCGGATTTGGCACAAACCACTTTTAGTGCTTCCCAGCAATGGCCCCAGACCCGTCAACTCACCTGCAAAGAGGTAGAACAACACCCCCACAAGTGCTGAGTCTTTCTTCATTGGGCGTAAACCAGCCCTCTGCTTTGATGGAAATAGGAGTCTGGAGGAGGAGGATAGAGGAGCATGTTCTTCTGAACTTGTGAACCTGAGGAATGCAGACTGCGGCACCTTCAAATAAATTAGCAAACAAGTGAAGACAGTTCTGCTGATGGGCTTGTCTTTGTGATTATCTGATTAAAGTTTGAATTATATTAACTGTGCACAACAAAGAAAGACAGACACACAGGAATAAAAGTGAATAAGGATGAAAAAGAAAGTTATTGATTCGTTGTCTCATTTTCAGGGCTCGAAGTCGGAATCACGGTCCAGGAATAAGAATAAGGCTTCGTCATCATACTCTGCGAATTCAGCCCGGGTGAGGTCAGTGCCACCTGACAGAGTAGAAATTCCCTCATCTATGGTGCTGGCCACCTCCTCTTCATCCGGCACGCTCTCTCGTACTCTTATATCTGGTGGTATGAGGTGCTGATTCATCTTGATCATTGTTAACCTCTCCACATTTTTGGGCGAGAGGCGGCTCCGTTTGGGAGTTACAATCCCACCAGCCGCACTGAAAACCCGTTCAGAAGACACACTTGCGAGTGGGCAAGACAAGTAGTTTAAAGCCAGGTTGGTGAGCTGTGGCCACAATTCTTTTTTCCCATGCCAATACGCCAATGGGTCAGAATTAACATAGACCTCTGTGGAGTCATTCAGATAGTCCTTCACCATCGACTCAAGGTCCTCCTCCAAGGTTCCTCCACTTTGCGTAGCTCTTGCTGTGCCTCTGGCCTTTTGAGAACCAAACCCACGCAGAGCTAGCCAATCCTCTTCAGCCTCCAATGTTTCTGCTGCCTTTCGTGCAGATGATGCGGTTGCCGGTGTCTTTAACGGCTGAGAGGTCACTTGTGCCACAGCCACAGGTGCAGAAGTGGATTGTTTTGACTGGGGATGGCCTGCTGATGTACTGCCATTTCCTTCAATTTCCAGCCGTTCTGTTTCAAACTTCTTGGCTGACAAGGCTAGCCAACGTTTGTACTTTGTAACATCTTCATCAGCAAAAGGAAAGAATGCTCTGCCTGCCAGCGCCTTTTTGTAGCGTGGATCCAGAATAGTAGCACAAATGTAATGCTGTTCTGAGTGGATCTTTTGAAGACGTTCATCACCTTGTAGGAGCTCTAATAATGTCTCAGCCAGAAGCAAAGAGTCTTTCTTTTTGTCATCTTTTCGAAACACAGAACACACCTCCTTCAGTTGGTCCTCCAGCATGTACAACAATGGGATAGCTTTTCCCAAATTAGAGTCCTCCTTGCTGACTGCACGTGTGAAGACCTCAAAAGGACGAAGCATGCGTGTTAGGCTTTCAACTATGTTCCATTGCGGCCCACCCATCCTCAGCTCCTCTATACCCTCTTTCAAGAAAAATTGATCGAGTTGCGTATACTGCTCATACAGACGCTCAAGCATGTAGAAGGTTGAGTTCCAACGTGTTACCACCTCCTGGATGAGTGCTTTCACTGGCATTTGACTTTGATATAGCATGCTCCTCAGCTGCTTGCGGGCCTTAAAAGAATGCCTGAAATGCTTGCAAATTTTTCGGCAGTTCTCCAATACACTGTACGCTGCACTGCGTTTATTACCCAAGAATTTTTGGACAACCAGGTTTATACAGTGCGCCAAACACGGCACTCTGAAATAGTAACCGTCCCTCATGGCCTTAACTATATTGGAGCCATTGTCTGTGGAAACATAACCAACCTTGCGTTTTAGTGGGGACAGACAGTTAAGGACCTTTGTGTTAAAGACATCCAAAATGTTTTCTGCTGTGTGACGTTTCTCCAAACCAAACATGGCTAGTGTTGCATGTTTCCGAGCACCTTTAAAAACAATGTTAGTGTCAACACCTGAGTTTAGCTTTGCTTTAGCCCCTGAAAAAGAGACCCAGTGTGCAGTGATGCACATGTAATCAGCGCCTGCGCCACTGGTCCACATGTCTGTTGTCAGATGTATAGTGTGAACAGCACTCTTCTGCAAAGCTGCCCCAATCACCTTCAGAACATCTTCATGTAGTGCTGGAACCGCAACTCGGGCAAAATAGAACCGGCTAGGAACCTTCCATTTAGGGCAGAGCACTGTCACTAATTCTAGAAAACCAACCCCTTCTACAAAAGAAAAAGGGAGAAGGTCCAGAGCTAGCATTTTAGCCAGCTTAGTGTTATACAGACGGGTCATTGGGTGGTTGCGTTCATATTGCGCTTCTGTAAACAACATCTTTTTAATGTTGCCCTGGACCAATGATTTACGGGATGATGATGATCTCTTCGACCCAGTTACGCTCGCTGATGAACTTTTCCGCATTGATGTCTCACTCTCTCCCACACTCTTAGTGTGGCTCCCATGGGGTGTGCTGCTGACATGGGAACTGGGTGTAAGTGAAGTGTTTGAATCGTCTTCTACCTCCTCGTCATCAGCAGATGACAAATCAACGTTTTCATTACGTGCAATTCCGGCTTTCTTGACCGCCTCTAGGTGCGGAAACCATTCGACAGGGTGCCTTCTCTCAAGATGACCTCTCTGGCCTCCGGTACCATAGTTAGAACCAAGCTTACCACGACTAAATCGAAGCTTACAAAGGCTACAAATGGCTACGTTTTCCTTTTTTGGGCAAACACTAAAGAAGTCCCAAACTGGAGACTTGAAATGTCTTCGGGGGCCGGAGGAGGCGGCGATACTGGTGGTGGTGGTCCTGCTGCTAATGACAGATGAAGTGGAGGATGTGGATTGCCGAACTTCAGTACGTTTTGCACTTTCACCACCACGAATTGAGGTCGAGGACGAGGTGGGTACCTTCTTGCGAGGAAGAAATATGGAAGCGGTAGGTTTTGGTGTACTACTTAACTCCAAATCTAATGATTCCATTTCCATTGCCTCCTCGCCGACATCATCATCACGCTCAGCAGCTTCTCGGGATAGGGTCAAAATGTCTCTTTGCTGCATGCCCGGTGGGGCTGCAGTGACCTTTGTGATGACTGCCTCGTCGTCATCGTGAGAGGCTTCATCACCAGCAGTATCTGTCACTTCTTGTTGAGCCTCATCACACTCCATAGGTTTGAGTTTTTGGACGACCTTCCTTTTACGCTTAGGTACCGGTGGCAGATCATGGTGTGCCTCTGCCTCACTGTCAGACCGCAGTTGTCGTGGTTCCCAAGACAGATCACTTGCACCAGAACGAGGTGGGCTTGAAGAAGATGTAGACACCCCCCTTGATCTTTTCCTTGCTAGGGATGTGGAAGACAATGAATGATCATCAGGAGGAGTGGCTTCCAATGATACCTCAGCTTCATTGTCGATTTCCAAATGTGCCCCTACTTCGGGAGGAACAACTATTGTGGGCACTTGTGAACGTCCATGCACCTTTGCTTGCGCATCTCCTTTTGCTGCCTCTCCTTCCACATGTACTTGGGCGTGTACTTGCACATGGTGTTGTTGTTGCGGCTGTGGTTGTTCAACACTTGTCAGATGAGTTACAACAACCTGTGTTGATTCAGGGACATTGCTGCTACTTTCTTGCGATGAGCCAACATCACTGGTCGATGGTGATTGGAGAAGTACACTGACTGCCTCTGAAGCACTCAAGGGCTTTGACTTAAGTTGGCGTGGTGGTGGAGGCACTGAACCCAATGGAGCAGGGGTGCTGCTCTCAGGTTGGTCCCCAGCAGATCCTGCTGCTGCAGGCGTACTTTTTTTTTTGCTCCCAAAAAAAGTGGCGGGTGGCACACCAGCCTCCTTGGTAACTTGCTTCTTCTGCTCCTTACTAGCAACTTTCTTGCTAGAGGAGCTACGGAGAACTTTCTTTGGGGCCATCTTCTTCAGAGCAGGTCAGACAGCAGGCCGCAGTTGCACGAATTGTAGAGTTGTCTGAGGCCAGACGTGACGTCGCGTGACGTTATGCTGCACACACACACCGCTGCAGGACTTCTTCCTGGCACTGGTGGTTCTCTTGAGTCTTGTGCACCTAAAAAAAATGGAAGACAGAGGAACATCAGTTCAGTTATAGAGCACAAAAAAATCGAAAAACACTGCAAAATCAGCACAATCCCAATCCATCCATGCCCTCCATAATGTTTAAATTCAAGACAACCCACAGAAAGACTAGGCCCATGCAAGACTCACTACCCCTGGGCATAAATAAAGGTTGAAAAGTAGGCAAAATGGTTGGAGGCCTAACAACAAAGCCTGCATTCAAAATGGCCACTTGCCTGCCAAGCACATGGCCAGTGCCTGTAGCTGCACTCAAAATGGCCACCAGCCACATGGCATGTCCCTCCCCATGAACACCCCCAAAAATCGAAAAACACTGCAAAATCAGCACAATCCCATTCCATCCATGATGTTTAAATTCAAGACAGCCCACAGAAAGACTAGGCCCCATGCACCACTCACTACCCCTGGTCAAGGCCCCAACAACAGGTCAAAAATCGAAAAACACAAAATTTTACAAAAAAAAAAAATCGAAAAACACAGAAAAATCAGCACAATCCCAATTCATCTATGGCCTCCATGATGTTTAAATTCAAGACAACCCACAGAAATACTAGGCCCATGCAAGACTCACTACCCCTGGCATAAATAAAGGTTGAAAAGTAGGCAAAATGGTTGGAGGCCTAACAACAAAGCCTGCATTCAAAATGGCCACTTGCCTGCCAGCACATGGCCAGTGCCTGTAGCTGCACTCAAAATGGCCACCAGCCACATGGCATGTCCCTCCCCATGAACACCCCCAAAAATCGAAAAACACTGCAAAATCAGCACAATCCCATTCCATCCATGATGTTTAAATTCAAGACAGCCCACAGAAAGACTAGGCCCCATGCACCACTCACTACCCCTGGTCAAGGCCCCAACAACAGGTCAAAAATCGAAAAACACAAAATTTTACAAAAAAAAAAAATCGAAAAACACAGAAAAATCAGCACAATCCCAATTCATCTATGGCCTCCATGATGTTTAAATTCAAGACAACCCACAGAAATACTAGGCCCATGCAAGACTCACTACCCCTGGCATAAATAAAGGTTGAAAAGTAGGCAAAATGGTTGGAGGCCTAACAACAAAGCCTGCATTCAAAATGGCCACTTGCCTGCCAGCACATGGCAAGTGCCTGTAGCTGCACTCAAAATGGCCACCAGCCACATGGCATGTCCCTCCCCATGAACACCCCCAAAAATCGAAAAACACTGCAAAATCAGCACAATCCCATTCCATCCATGATGTTTAAATTCAAGACAGCCCACAGAAAGACTAGGCCCCATGCACCACTCACTACCCCTGGTCAAGGCCCCAACAACAGGTCAAAAATCGAAAAACACAAAATTTTACAAAAAAAAAAAATCGAAAAACACAGAAAAATCAGCACAATCCCAATTGATCTATGGCCTCCATGATGTTTAAATTCAAGACAACCCACAGAAATACTAGGCCCATGCAAGACTCACTACCCCTGGCATAAATAAAGGTTGAAAAGTAGGCAAAATGGTTGGAGGCCTAACAACAAAGCCTGCATTCAAAATGGCCACTTGCCTGCCAGCACATGGCAAGTGCCTGTAGCTGCACTCAAAATGGCCACCAGCCACATGGCATGTCCCTCCCCATGAACACCCCCAAAAATCGAAAAACACTGCAAAATCAGCACAATCCCATTCCATCCATGATGTTTAAATTCAAGACAGCCCACAGAAAGACTAGGCCCCATGCACCACTCACTACCCCTGGTCAAGGCCCCAACAACAGGTCAAAAATCGAAAAACACAAAATTTTACAAAAAAAAAAAATCGAAAAACACAGAAAAATCAGCACAATCCCATTCCATCCATGGCCTCCATGATGTTTAAATTCAAGACAACCCACAGAAATACTAGGCCCATGCAAGACTCACTACCCCTGGCATAAATAAAGGTTGAAAAGTAGGCAAAATGGTTGGAGGCCTAACAACAAAGCCTGCATTCAAAATGGCCACTTGCCTGCCAGCACATGGCCAGTGCCTGTAGCTGCACTCAAAATGGCCACCAGCCACATGGCATGTCCCTCCCCATGAACACCCCCAAAAATCGAAAAACACTGCAAAATCAGCACAATCCCATTCCATCCATGATGTTTAAATTCAAGACAGCCCACAGAAAGACTAGGCCCCATGCACCACTCACTACCCCTGGTCAAGGCCCCAACAACAGGTCAAAAATCGAAAAACACAAAATTTTACAAAAAAAAAAAATCGAAAAACACAGAAAAATCAGCACAATCCCAATTCATCTATGGCCTCCATGATGTTTAAATTCAAGACAACCCACAGAAAGAATCAGTCCACCCACCACTGAGTACCCCTGGGAAAAGGCCCCAAAACAGCCCAAAAATCGAAAATCCCAAAATTTTAGTTGCAGCAACTGTAATGCCCCAAACAAACTTACTTGTAAAATTTCTAATCCAACAGTGATCCAAAGAAAGTCAAAAAGGCCTCAAATCCAAAGATCCAGCAGCATCCACAAAAGGTAATCCTTCCAGGTCCACATCCGAATGAAAAGTGACCAGGAGATGGACAAAGCACTGGGAGGAGCCTGCTGAACAGGAACAGGAAGTTGAAGACTATGGGGCACTTCCTTCCTCCCACCCCCCTGCCCCCTCCCCAAAATGGACTCCTCGCTAAAAAAGTGCAGGCAAATGTCAAACTAAGGAGTTATTCACATAAAAATCATCATTTCTAGAAGGTTTATGCTGCTTGCTGGTGGATTTCTTGTGCAGAATTGCAAATTTATATTTTCGCTCGCCGCATCTCAAATCTCGCAAATTGCGAAGTACCGCGAGACGTGATCTCGCCGTACTCGCGTTGACAAACTATCGCTGGCAAGCCGCGATGACGTAATCGCGCTCGCCAATTCCCGCGGGATCACACAGCAAGATCCAAAATGGCGCAGCACTCGCAAACTATCGAAAAAAACAACTCGGCAAACGATGATAAACGCCGCGCGCCGCAAAAATTGTATCACCAACGCCGCGCGCCGCCAAAAAAATCTGCTGCGTGCGAATTTGCGGATTTTGCGGGAAATCCGCAAATCTCGCGGATTGCGGATTTCCCGAAAATCCGCAAAATCCGCGAGCGGAACGGATTTTCCGCCCACGCTTAGTTGAAGGTTGATGTGGGGTTTCCTAAAGAAACACACATAGCGGCTAATACCACAACCACGCTAGCTGCTAGATGGGCCGAGACGGTGCACAACTCTCATTACTCCTCTTACTCGCGAGGCGTCTGCATCCTTATACGTAAAGGAGTCCACTTTAAGGTCGCAAATGTCCTGAAAGGCACAGATGGTAGAAGCGTCATAGTGATAGGTAATGTGCGAAATCAACACATAGCGTTAATAAACACATATGGCCCAAACATAGACAACCCCGAGTTCTATACTAGAATGTGGAACACCATCTCTGAATTGCAGGTTGCGAACCTTGTGTGGGGTGGGGACTTTAACATTGCTCTGAGGGAGGGACTAGATCACTCACCTAATACTACAGAACCGCACAAACGAGCACAAGCAGCTCTGCAAGATGCTATGGTAGATCTACATCTTTGCGACATTTGGAGGGTGCATCACCCTACTCATACAGAAGCCACACACATCACTGCAGCGCATAACAGTTGGTCCAGGATAGACTACTGGCTAGGAATGGGTGACGTATCCTCATGGACTACCTCTGTGAAACATCTGCCGTGTACACTGTCTGACCATAGCCCAGTGATACTAACCTTGAAAATTCCGTATTATGTTTCCCCCCATTTTGCGTGGAGGTTCAATGCCAAGGCTCTATTAGACTCAGTGTACACGGACAACATCCATAAGGCCATAGTGGAATATTTTGATCACAACTACCCCACAACTGACGACCCGGGACTCTTATGGGAGGCATTCAAAGTGACGATCAGAGGAACGTGTATTAGTACAACAACGGGAATCCTCAAAGATATCAGGCAACAAATATACAATCGAGAAAGAAAATTGCTTGTACTAGAACAAAGATATGAACAAACAAGGGACCCCACTATACTGGGGGAAATTCAATCGGTCCTGACAGAACATCGGCATTACGCTGCTGATGAACTTAACTATATCTCGAAACGCAAGGTGGGGAGAGCATATGGTGAGGGAGGAAGGCCTGGGAGGGCTCTGGCACAGAAAATATGCACTGGACATGCACCACAAAACATTGACGCGGTTAAAGACCCCACGGGCACCCTTAAACATGACATCAGGGGCATATTGGACAAATTTATGGCCACATATGGGCGCTTATACGAATCGCGCCCAACTATGTCTATGACTTATATGTTGCATTATATGGCGGACATTGAAATTGCGTGGCTATCTGACGCTCATAGGGCGTACTTATCCCGACCTGTAACAGTGGAGGAAGTCACTGACATAATTAAAAGTCTCCCCAATGGCAAAGCACCAGGGCCCAACGGCTTCATGGGTGAATTTTATAAAACATTTGTAGATCTGCTGGCCCCCCACCTTGTGAGACTGTATGGAGCGGCACATGACGAACAGGCGCTTCCCCCATCACTGCGGGAAGCAATGTTGATAGCCCTGCTGAAACCAGGTAAAGATCAAAAACAATGTGATTCTTATAGACCCTTGTCCCTTATCAACGTGGACACCAAAATTAACGCGAGTGTGATCGCAGCGCGACTTAAACCTCTAATGCCACTACTGGTAAGGCCGGATCAAGCTGGCTTCATTCCAGAAAGATCCACGACACACAACACACGCACATTATTCGCACTATCTCTCTACCTGACACCGGAGACCAAGGCGGTATTGTTGGATGCTGCCAAAGCCTTCAACACGATTGAATGGCCATTCCTCCATGCCGTACTGATACGCATGGGCTTCCCCCTTATGTTCACACAGTGGATATCAATGCTATACACTAACCTATCAGCTCGCATAAAAATAAACAATTATGTCTCAGATCCAATTCAAATTAGTCGGGGTACTAGACAAGGATGCCCTTTGTCTCCAATGCTATTCGCTCTGGTGTTAGAACCCCTTGCGTGTAGAATCAGGAAACATCATCACTACTCGGCCCTCCAATTCCCGACACGCCCCCTCCATATTTCCCTTTTTGCAGATGACATGGTGTTATACGTCAAGGATCCGGCGCAGCACCTCAACCCCTTATTGCGTGAATATATTAAATTTGGCCAGCACTCGGGCCTGCAAATAAACTGGGCCAAATCCCTCATTATTGCGCTGACAGATAGCACAGTCCCCTTTGCGCTAGACTACCCATTAGAATGGCAAGAGGAGCCCACGCGCTACCTAGGAGTCTGGTTCCATAGAGATCCTGAACTAGTCATCCGCACAAACTATGTAAGGGTCATTTCCACATTGGAGGAAAAAGTAAATCAATGGAACAAACTGCCGTTATCACTGGCAGTTCTATCTGCCAGTGATAACGGCAGTTTGTTCCATTGGTGCTTTTACCCAAGTTCCTCTATCTATTTAATAGCATACCCATTAAACCACCAGCAGAAGTGTTCCGCAATATAAACAAACTAGTCCTTAGTCTCATCTGGGCGGGCAAACAAGCTAGGTTGGACCTACAGACGTTGACTTTACCGTATGCACAGGGGGGATTCAAGGTGCCTGACTTTTTGCTGTACTAACTGTGTGCGCAGGCACAATTTGCTCACTACTGGTACCATGAAATACCCTTCATGTCCCATGTTGCTGTCGAGACAGGGGATGCTTTCCCGATCCCACTATCGGCCATACTGCCTCATAAGCATCCGAAATTACACTATTGTGATATAAACATTAAAGACACCACTAATGAAGCTTGGCGACTGATGGGCAAGAAAGCGGGTAAGCTACCGTTATATGCTCCGGCATTACCGCTGCCACACCACCCGGCACTCTCGGTCACCCAAGAACTTGTGGGAATGGACCTACTTCGGCAAGCGGGCATAGACAGAATGAGTGATCTGTATCATGAAGGTGTATTCAAACCGCTAGCGAACCTCAGTTATATCAGTAACCCCACACTATTATTCAATTTCACGTATTATCGTTTGCAAAAAGCAATAAAAGAACACTATAAGACATATCCTGAGGAGCCCCAACAAATGACGTCGTTACAGTTTATACTGACGATGCCCACTGCAAAACACATAGTATCGAGACTATATGCTAGACTACAGGAAGATATTGCAGGCAACACTGAGGCAATGAGAAATAAATGGAGCACTGCTATGGCTGAACCTTTATCCACAGAGGAATGGTCCGCAACGTGTATGTTGACCAGCATGTTGACTCCAAACGGTAATTTGAGAATCATTCATTACAAGTATTTGCATCAAATGTATTATACGCCACACAGGCTCTATAGATATGGGCTGAGTGCAGATTCTAGGTGTAAGCGTTGCAGGCAGGAAGATGCTGACTTTATTCACCTGGCATGGCATTGCTCAAAAGTTACAGACTACTGGGTTCAGGTGACAAGAGCACTCAGCACTATGCTGGAGACACAAATTGAATGCACGTTGCGTGTGTGTTTACTAGGCCTGGTACCTCAGGTCAGAGCAAAGAAACGAAAGTTTTGTGTTATCGCCCTGTTGATGGCTAAGCGCAGAGTCTCACTCCACTGGAACAGCAGAAGATGCCCAACGGTACGGCACTGGTTAGAGGACCTAGTCTATTGCCGAGAACACTAGCAACATATGAAGAAGAACTCCCGGCTAGGTCACGTCTCAAAGACTATTGGTCTTATTTACTTGATTATCTTAATGCGCAGTCGCCGGAACAAAATGAGTGAAGTACAGACAATATATATGGCATGTTGTTGGAAGCTTAATGATATCATTGTACAGGTGATGGGAGGGAGAATGCTGTGGTGCAGTGATTAATGTTATTTTTCTTTTTTGTTGTTTCACTTTTATATGCAAATCAAGAGTTTAGAAAAACTGTAAGACGACAACTATTCTACAACAAAAAGTATAATCTGCACATGATACCTTTTGTCACGCAGCCGGACCTATGGTTGTCAGTTAAAGGGCTGTGTAACTCCGAACAGTACTGTGTGAAATCTGTGATCGCTGCAGCCGGCCTCTAAGGTTGTAGGCACAATGCTGTGTTCATAATAACAAATATGCAATAAAGGTCTTACAATATAATTTTAAAAAAACTAGGTCTCTACCGAATATACTAAACTTAATTGTGTGTGTGCCAGCTAGCTCAGAGGTCACTAGACACTTTCTCGAATGAACAAGAAGGGATTAGTTTCTGACAACCGCTTAAAACATGACAACTTTGTTTCCCAAGAATAAGAAATCAATCTCTAGAGTCGCAGAAACAAAAGATAGTTATTTCACTCAGACAATCGTGCATGCTTAGTTTCACCAGAGGTGCAGAGAAATAGAGAGACGGGCGTTTTCATTAAAAACGGTTTTATTGAACAGTCTTCTTTCTCAAGCATAAGAAATGAACTGCTCGAATCGCAATACTTAGCATGAAGTAAACTGTGTACAGTAAAAAGAGTATTACAAAATAATATTGTAATAGCATGATAGGGTTTCTAAGCCATAGAATACCTAAAATGCATAAAATACATACAGTTGCAAATAATGACTAAAAGTACTCAACTGGTTCTTCTAAAATACACCTACCCCAGTGTACCTAACCTAGGTCTAGTACAAGGGAGGAAGTAAGTGTAGCTTAAGTTTAGTATTCTTTTGCCAAGAATCTATTCCAAAAATTCTCTTAGGGTCTAATCAGCTCCGTACCTTGGTTTTAGAATGTAGGAGGTCTTGTATCTCTCTCTCACATGTGCACATGAACCAGGGATAATTCTGACCTAGTGGCCGAATTAATTTTCTGTTTTGTGTCTCCTTTTTACAAATAGGAATTTATGTGATTTATTGTGTAATATTTTCCTTCTTTTAATGTCTGTTTCCCAATTTTTATTGAATTTTAGCTGTGTATGAATAAAAAGTGCAGAATTATATTTTTAACTGTTTTGTATATCTGTTGCATTGCTTTCATAGTTTTCTAGAATGTTGTTTATGTACATGTTTAGGTAGATGTTTGTGTTACGTTTCATGTGTATGTGAGGATTGTCATCTCAAGTGTAAGGAACCCAAAGGGAATCTTTCTTTGACTAAAGTCAGCTGTGGTACCCTATCCCTTTGGGTCTGGGTCCCTCTCTCTTTTATTAGAGTAGATTAATATTCATGCAGGGGGAAGTCCCTGACTGCTGAAGGCGGGTTTTTCCAAGAAATCGTTGTAGATTTTCGGACCTAGTGGAAGTAGCCAAGCCGTATTAGGACTACTCGAGCTACATCTTCATGTGGTTCTGATTCATATGCCTATATTAGGATACAGTATTTTATACCTATATAAGGGCATGAATCGGAAAAATTACACTAGGGTCCTAAAACGCTATACAACATCCTCATGATCCGTGAATCGGTGATCGGACGAAGACCGGGTCGCTCGCTCCAGGCGTACTGGGAGGTGGCTCGCCGGGTTGTTTACCGACTCATTGCAGAACTCTTTGGGAAAGTCGCTGTTGTGGAATGTCCGTGTATCTGACAGCTGGAGTGCCGCTCGGGGAGAGAATGGCCGGAGGATGCGGGAAAGTTCAGATGTGTGGTATTGCATCTAGCGCCGCTGGAGCTGCAATGGGTCTGGCCTATCGGTGACTGCTGTGGAGGTGTGCTGGAAGCGGGAGAAGGAATGTCCCAGTAAGCCCAAGCAAGAACAGGGAGGAAGCAAGGAGCATCCAGCGAGGAACCTCGCTAGCCAGGGACATGTGGGAGGTGCATCCTCTCAACCTCTGATTGTATATATGTTTCGGCATCTGCATCAGGGGGGAGTAAGCAACCCCCCGCAGGAGAAACTCACATCCCCCTAACGCTTAAGACAGGGGACAGCATTAATTATGAAAATACAGAGTTGGGGCAAACTGCTCAAAATATTAATGGAGAGAAGGACTTAGGTGGCGCTGCTACAAATGGAATTATGGAGGGCTTTGAGACCACCGGCAAAATAGGAGCAGAGGGAAAGGATAAGGATGGTGAGGATGACCTAACGGATATAATTAAAGATAAAACATGCAACCTGATGGATTCAGTGAAAACTATCAGTAAACACCTGAGTGCATTACCCCATGAAGTACCAGGGACATTTTTTTGCGCCTACTGACGATTCAGATTCCTCTAAACAGGAGAGCTCCTCATTGAATAATGAAGACACTTCAGACTTAAACAGCTCTATGAATGATTTACAACTCACTCAAAGGAAGAAGTCTTCAAGAAAAAAGCCCAAGACCAAGAAGATGGGAAATAGTATGTCTGGGAGCAGCAGGCAGCAAATGAAATGGAACTATTCCAATGCTCAACTATCTTTTCAAGAGTTATGCAAAGTGGATGCATCAGCTAATGGAATACCTGCAGAAAGTCAGAAGTCATCACTCTCCACTATATTCTCCTCAATGAAGCAAATGCAAGACAAGAATTGGAGTGAGAGCCACAGCGCAAGGCTCGCATCTAAGAAGCTACAAGGGGATGCAAAAAATAAACAAGACTTGTGGAGAGATTGTCGAGCAGCTGACGATGGTAGAAAGCCAGTCCGAATTTTCAAAAGTACAATTAGAAACTTTGAAAGCAGAAAACATATCTCAGGGAGTAGCACTAGTAGAGGCAATGTCCAAAATAGAGGATCCAGAAAACCGTCAATGATGGAATACCTTGCGTTTTTGGAGAATTCTGGAGGGGGTGGAGGGAAATGATCCTAGGGAATTCATGGTGAAGTTGTTGCGAGCTGCCTCTTTGGATCAAGTTAGGTGGAACTGGGATATGGAGAATCAGCGGGTCCATGGGTTTCCATTTAAGGCAAGAATACTTTCACGGAGAGAGTCAGAAAGGCCCAGAGCGATGCTAGTTTACTCTGGCAACTTCCTGTAAGACAACTGATTTACGACAAGGCTCGCTCAAATACATTTCCAAGAGTTGGGGCAGAAGTTTATCTCCAGAATCCAGCTAGATTGAAGGCTGTATTTAAGGGTCATATCAGTAGCTTCTCCTCCAAGATTCAGGCCCAGGAATACTTGTCAAGTATTAGCCAAAGGCCCTGTAGTAATAAGCTATAATGATTGCTTACAAGTTGTCCAGTCTGACAGCTTATGACACAGGGATGCATAAGGTTACTAGTTGTTACTTCCCTTTCCTTTTTTTCTCTTGGATTTTATTAAAACCTAATTGGGTCTTCTTATTCTTTTTTTTCTTTGACTCAACACCTGCTGACGTGGATTGGGGGGGAGGGGTGGTGTGGTAGAGGATTGAGCACGCATCATTGCTCAGGCTGTGCCTGATTACTCATGGTTCTGTGGGTGGGGGGGTATGGGGAGGGAGGCTAGGAGGGGGACCTGCACAGAAGAGTATGATGTTGAATTGGACTGGAAATCAGGATTCACTGGAAATGTGGAGATGTATGAATATATTTTGTTCTCTTCTTCAAAGTAGCAAATGGGGAGTAGAGGTCATAGTATTTGTATGGTTAACTTGGTAAGAGGACCAGGGATACTTTGAATTGCCACTTTAAACATATGTAGGTTACATTATGTAAAAGAAAGACAAAAGGTGGCACAGGGGTTGAGAGTGCTACAGGCAGATATTATCTGCTTGCAAGAACCCCATATAGAAGAATCAAGAACTGACCTCCTAAAGAATATGGGGTTCACATTTATAGCAGGGACCATTCAAGGCACCCACACTCGAGTACTTGCCATCCTATCCCAGAACAACTAATTGCAGTATGTGCAGTCTCGCACCGACTCAATGGGGAGGTGGGTGATCACTAAGTGTAACCTTATAGGGAATTTGTCTTTTACGCTCAACTTATGGATCAACAGTGGACGATCTGGGAGAATTTAACTGGTTAAGTAATGAACTAGCACACTGGCCACTGACCATTAATTTTTTGTGGGGAATTTAAAATCAACCTACCAAATAATTGGGAATCATACTCTAAGTATAGGGGTAGGTAAACCAAAGTACTTCAATCATCATTTAATTTCTGGGGTACACATGGGCTGATTGAGGTTTGGGCTAAAACTAGGCCATGTGATGGTGGCAAAAAGGATCCCCTGGTACCAGCTTTTATTACCACTGATTCTGCACCACCTTCTCACCTTTGAGTTTTCACTAACTTTTCACTGTATGTTTGTATTGTCTTCCCCTCCCTATTGCTCCTCCTCCAGTGTTGGGTGAATACGGAGGTGTGTTAGCAGCCCTATGATGAAGCATGACACAGCTTGCTGTGTGTGAGGGCAGTTTTAAAAGCAAGGTGCTTTTTCCTCCACTCACTCTTAGAAACTTTTTATGAATTATTTTGATCCCTCTTCCTTTTTGTGATATACATCTGATCATGGTTTCACGTATTTCTCTGCCCCTTACTCCAAACATTGCAGACTAGATTATTTTTTAGTTTCCAATTCTTTACAACAAGATTGTAGGTTTTTACCAGACCACGGTCCACTAGTCTTAGAATTAGCTATGATGGAAATTACAACAAAAACCTCTACTTGGACCTTTAAAGGAGCCCTGTTGCGGGACGATGGTTACAGAGACCATATGAGAGTATGGATACCTGAATTCCTGAATCGAAATGCACGGACTGCTCCCCTTGGTGTCGTATGGGACTCTTTCAAAGAACTCAATTCTCTCTGAGAAAAGGGAAAGACGAGAAGCGCAAGGCACAGGAGTTATATCAGAGATTAGCACGAGAAGAAGAAAAACTTATCATGGCTGTACAACATGTGAACGACATAGAGGATGTTCAAGCTGAAATAGCATTAGCTAAAGCAGACATTGGGGAAGCCCTTATGAAGAAATCAGTTGGGAGAATAGAGACCAACCAAGAAAATATATATGAGCTTAGTGATCAAATAGGACATCAACTGGCAATTCAAACATGACAGGAACGTGTATGTAACATGATTATGCATATTAGGGACCCAGTATCGGGCATGGTATATGGCACAAATGAGATATGGGAGGTTTTACAGAATTTCTACCAATCCCTGTTTCAGGAAGGAATAGACAACTCTGATTCCCAAAAATGAGAGTCAGTGAAGTTATATCTAATTAAGATCTCTGAAATACCATTGGCAAAGGAGGTACAAGAACAACTAGAAACCCCCTGGTATGGGGTGAGGTGTTTGTCATACGGAAGAGCCGCAGGACCAGATTTAACACCTTTGTAATTTTATAAAACATTTTTTGATCAAGTTAAGGAAGTAATTACGAACCTTTTTTGACAAACCTTCAGGGGAGAGGCTCTACCAACATCATGGGAAGAGGCAAACATTGTGGTTTTCCCCAAAAAAACAAGCCAATAGAAGAGCCAGGCTTCAATTGTCGTATTATGCTAATGAATTGCCTCACTAAAATATATTCAAAGACACTAGCCCCATTATACTTATCAATTGAGACAATGGTGATTGAGTGGCAGCAGAGATTCATACCTGGGAGGAGTACCAAAGATCATATATGGAGGATTATAACAATGTTTGATACAAGGCAAGTGTCAGGGGACCTATGGCAGCTATTCTGCATGATGTGGAAAAAGCTTTTTTTAGGGTCTCCTGGCACTTCCTCTGGGCTGTGATGGTCAAAAAGGGGATTGGGCCTAATTTTATTAGAGCCATCAAAGTCCTCTATATAAATCCTGCTAGAGTATGCATAAACAGGGAATTATCAGAGTGTCTGACGATCATAAGGGGGACCCGGCAGGGGTATCTGTGCTCCCGTTTACTCTTTTCACTCTATATAGACCAGTTTTTAAGGAGTCTGAATTTATTTAAACACAAATATACAGTTGGTAATACTACAAGGGTACAGCACTAAAGTTCTGGCATATGCTGATGATGTGGCCTTGGTAAAATCTATTGTAAAAATATAAAGGAGAAACCCTTTCAAGGAAAAGGGATGGGGTTATTAGGCACTCTAAGAAAAACAACAGTTCCCTTTTCTTAATTGTTCTCGGGGTGTGAGCCCCTCTCAAAGCTTTTTACCACCCATATCAAGGATACACCGTATGTTGTAACCAGAATTGCATCTAGATTGACAAATTTACAAATTCAACAGTTGTGTATTGAAAAAAAGTTTTTTATAGCGACACCAAAAAAGTTTTTTGTTTATGTTCCCTCAGACTAGAACCATGTGGCAATGTATATTCATGATTTACTTCACACCCCACCGTTAATATCAATATGCATGTACACAGGAATTTGTAGTTAAAAACAATTTCTTTATTTGATCAAGATTTTGACCATGTCAGTTTAAAAACATAATCTATCACATTTATTCGGTAAACAAAATTTCAAATTACAAGATAAAACAATCATGAAAAAAGTGTCGACGCGGCGTTTCGGTGATGTGGTTTTCACCTTCTTCAGGACAAAGATTTTCAAATTCTAAAATCACTACTTTGTAGATCAGTAAATCGCTTTTTTCAATTGGCGATATCCGTTGTTTCTTAAAAAATTTTCGGTTTCTTATTCCTACACCTTTCGATCAGGGGTGTGTTAAGATTGATTGTGTCCCTTCGAGTTCTTTACATTTAACAAATCATATTTCCTGGATCAATTTATCGCGATCCTGGAAGACGGTCGTTATTGTTTTCTACCCAGCCGTGTTGTTAAAAGATACTCGTTTCTGTATCGGTATCTCTTGTTGCTATGTCCTCACAGTTTATTTGAATGGCGAATTTTTCCTTTAGGCTCGCATAATTCTTAAGTTTGATGTCGATTTCACTTGCGTCTCGGGTGGGCACCTGCAACGACCGTCCTTCCTCATCAAACTTAAGAATTATGCGAGCCTAAAGGAAAAATTCGCCATTCAAATAAACTGTGAGGACATAGCAACAAGAGATACCGATACAGAAACGAGTATCTTTTAACAACACGGCTGGGTAGAAAACAATAACGACCGTCTTCCAGGATCGCGATAAATTGATCCAGGAAATATGATTTGTTAAATGTAAAGAACTCGAAGGGACACAATCAATCTTAACACACCCCTGATCGAAAGGTGTAGGAATAAGAAACCGAAAATTTTTTAAGAAACAACGGATATCGCCAATTGAAAAAAGCGATTTACTGATCTACAAAGTAGTGATTTTAGAATTTGAAAATCTTTGTCCTGAAGAAGGTGAAAACCACATCACCGAAACGCCGCGTCGACACTTTTTTCATGATTGTTTTATCTTGTAATTTGAAATTTTGTTTACCGAATAAATGTGATAGATTATGTTTTTAAACTGACATGGTCAAAATCTTGATCAAATAAAGAAATTGTTTTTAACTACAAATTCCTGTGTACATGCATATTGATATTAACGGTGGGGTGTGAAGTAAATCATGAATATACATTGCCACATGGTTCTAGTCTGAGGGAACATAAACAAAAAACTTTTTTGGTGTCGCTATAAAAAACTTTTTTTCAATACACAACTGTTGAATTTGTAAATTTGTCAATCTAGATGCAATTCTGGTTACAACATACGGTGTATCCTTGATATGGGTGGTAAAAAGCTTTGAGAGGGGCTCACACCCCGAGAACAATTAAGAAAAGGGAACTGTTGTTTTTCTTGGTAAAATCTAACCATGAGGCCGCTGTAAAAAAAAAAAGAGAAGAAGAAGCACTGATCGTTGGGGGACTCTCCGGGTATTCCCTGAATAAGGGAAAAACACAGATCATTGTCACTGAACATGCTGTAATGAATGGTATTAGAGTGGGGGAGAGTGCATCATACATGGGGGTCACAATCAGGGTGGATCTTGATGCTCTGGTAAATAAAAACCTAAATCTAGTAGCAGAGAAAACTAAAATTGTACTATGAAAGTTGGATAATCTACAATTAATAGTGATGGGTTGATGCAATTTAATCAAAATGATATACTTCACAACATGTTATATCTAATGAGAGCCATACCACTCATTTCCCCTAATTTTTCATTCACAAAGTTTGAAAAATTATTTTCTCTTTTTATCTGGTCATTTTCTAAACCAACAATATCAGTTAAGCTTTTAACACTTCCAAGAGAGCGTGGAGGGTGGGTCCTTCCCAACCTGAGGTTATATTATTGTACCACATGTCTGGTGCATTATTCAATATTATTTAGGGATCATCCGGGGGGAACGCAGTAATTCATGTGAAGAAGGATCACATGAAATATTGATTAGAGCAGATGCTTGGGGATGTCAATGGCACCGGCTGGCTGCTTTCCAAACCTGGGCCCCATCCAACGATTGCTAGGGCTAAGAAAACAAAACTTTTATACGCCACTCCAGGTTAATGAGAATCTTCCTGGGATCTTTGACGATTATTGCATGATAAAATAGGTTGTTTTTACACATCCCTGGGTTTCATATCTTTTGAAGAGCTTAAAGGGCAGTTCAATCTCACCCATAGAGAGTTTGTCAATGTTTCTCCAAATCAGGGATTTCCTTTTGAAAAAGGGGAAAGGGATAGGTGGAATGACCAAGAATGAGTTTTTAGAAAAAATAATGTAGGAAATTCTCCCCCGTTTTGGTACTGTATACAATTTGTTTAATTTATTAAAGACAGATGATCTGGCCAAAATCTTGGAAAAATTTGAAATCAGGCTAGATATCACAGATAATTCATGTCAACAAGCTTTCTTTTAAATCAGGCAGAGGGGTCAGACAAGGGTGTATTCTGGCCCCTCTCCTTTTTACTTTATATGTCAACTCCTTAGACAAACATTTGATAACATCTACACTGGACATTCCGCGTATAGGAGAAACTTCCATTTCAGTTCTCCTATAAGCGGACGATGCGGTCCTAATAGCCCGTACCCCACTCGGTCTACAAAGACTTTTGGGTGCGTTTGGGGATTTTATGGATTCCTTGGATCTGGTCGTAAACAGTGCCAAATCACACACTATGGTAATGGGGCCTGGAAGAAAGAAGGTCAGAACATTTTTCTGCAAGGACGCAGAAGTAAAAAGGGTAAAATCCTTCACATATTTGGGCATATTGTTCAACGAACAATGTTCCTGGTCCCCCCAACTTTTGGCAAAAAAAACCTCAATGACCTGGGCAACTTTGGCAGTCAAAGGTTTTGCTCAAAGACTAGGAGGGAGGCCATGCAAAGCTGTACTCTCCATCTATAAAGCTAAATGCCTTTCAGCAGCATTGTATGGTTCAGCAATTTGGGGGTATAAGCAAGCTGAGGAACTACAAAAAGTTGAGAACAAATTTTTGCGTACTATCCATGCAATCCCTCAATCCTCCCCTACCTTTTCAGTACATCAGGAGTTAGGGATGGGGTTTGTGGCAGATTCCATTAGTGTGGCCCCCCTTATATGTTGGCTGAAAGTATGGATTAATTCAGACCTACACCTAAATCACTTGATAATGAAAGACTGTCTTAAACTTGATAAAGTTAAGGAAATCCAGTGGTTATCCTACGTTTGCCATGAACTCAGGTAACTGGGTCGACCTGAGCTATTTGAAAACCCGGCCTCTATTGTAAAAGGGGACATCGTTTGGGTGAGGAAAAATTTTATGGCCCGTAGAGCCATAGAGAGGGAGGCGATTGAGCTTAAAAAACCTCTTGTTAGAGCACATTATTTACTGTCCAAAACACCATCGATAGAGCCGTATTTACAGATAGTTACAAGGCCTTTCCACCACATTTTATTGACAAAATTTAGGTTTCATTTATTGCATTATGTTTTGGGAGTGTTTGAAGGGTGGAGTAAGCCTGAGGATACGGCACTTTGTAAATGAAATGATATGTCTATACAGGATACAATGCACTTTACTTTCTTTTGCGGATACTATTACGAGAGCAGGTCAAAAGTTTTAAAACCCCTGTTAAGGTGTCCAGGGATTGCCCAGGCGAGGCCTGCTTTATTATATTTACAGTTGCTTGATACTCCCTGGGTAATTTTTAATGTGGCTAGTTATTTTGTTGCTGCTATTCGTGCAAAGAAGTTAAGATGTATAAATAATGTTGCTGGTATGGATATTTTGTGCTCATGATCACTCCTACTGAATCTCTATTGAGGATAAGTTACTTCTTCTCCACAATTTCATCTACCTCATGGTCTTAAAGTATGCCCTCTGATAAATTTTTTAAAACACTGTTAATGACGATTTTAAAACATTTTTATGATGTTTAATGAATGGAATTTTTTATGTTTGTGTGTACTTTGTATGATTTTAAATAATCCAATAAAGTGGTATTGACTTGACTTGCATGTCAACAAGCTTTCTTAATGGCTCATTATGTCTTGAAGTCAGGCAAGTTCCAGGTTCAATTCTATAAAATGTGTTTCTTCTGATATTACTACCAGACTGAATTGCAAAGTGGGGAGAAGGGAAGGGGACCCGATGCCCGCACTGCTCATTAAACAAGCCAATATAGTTCATGTATTTGTAACATGAAATGACCTCACTGCAACATGAAATGCCCAACATGAAATGCCCTCAGCCAAATCGAAGAATTTCCAAGGAACAAACTGAAGCTGGAAATAGTCATGACTCTGGTGCTAATTCTATTGGGGAATCCAAGAGTATGGCAGGTTTGAGTAGGAAGGGAGGTTGATGAGTATTGCTATGACCATCTTTAGGCTATGTATTTCATCAGCATGGTTATATCCTAACGCCATCCCCTTCCGGCAGTGGCTGGCTCGACTGTTAGCAGCCTATAATTGAGAAAAAATCCATATATGCGCGCAAGGGTCATAGGGAAAAACAAAAGGAGTACAAATTTGGAAGGCCCTTGCTACCTGGGTAGAACTAAAAGAAGGGTTAAAAGGCACATGCACCTGTATGAATTACCTAATTGTATTATAAAACTTTTTTATAAGGAATTTTGGTATATATCTGTATTATTATAGTATTTATTGACCTTTTTCAATAGAAGAAGAGAATCAGATGATTGAACATGTACTGTATTTAAACAATTTATGTAATCCATAGTAAGGTATTGAGATTTAAGGTGATTTGTAAAATTCTCTATTTTATTCCCAGCGTTTTACTGATTTCCTACTCTAATGTATAGTCATTTTTCTGTGGGGGTGGGATGGGGTGCAGGAGGGGGGAGTAAAATGTAAAAACATAATAAAGATATATATCAAAAAAGAAATTATGCTACCTCTCACCACAGAACAAAGAAAATATTTATGGAACAGCCATATTGGCATTTCGATGCCTTTACTTTGAATGACTCAATTTTGTCCCTACAAATGTACACATAACCTACAAAAGCAATACACTAAAACAAAACTTGTAAGATACTTATACTTCCCAGTCACTGCCAGATCTTATGTACAGTAGGGTTCCATCAACTACTTTCATAATACTAACAACATTTGTTGTAAGTTGCACTGTTGACCCATAACTATTAACCAGCTTGGGTTTAACAATTATTCCTTTAGCTATTTAGTCAAACAAGGATTGAATACAATGCAAAATAATGTGTTATTTTATAACTGTTTGCTATGATCATGCTATTAGAATATTTTTTTAATGTTTACATTAGCTAACTCGATAACCATTACGCTCGGAAAGAGGCACTGAATTGCATTGTGTTTGTTTGTTTATATGTATATATGTACAGATTTTAAATGGTATGTATATATGTTTCCCTTTAGCTCTGAAGAAGTCTCTTCTGAGATGGAACGTGTTGGCTAAATTAATTTTTGAATATTGGATTTTAACAACTGCACATATTTATCAAAAAAGAAAAACATTTGAGATGTCAAGAAAACTCTAGACCTGGCATTTTCTTCCAATCATCATGGACACCTGATGCTCTAATGAACTTTAAACAAGATTTATAATTGATGTGTGCTGAATCCATTCCTTTCATGTTAATTTCCATAGGGCGGTTGGCCTCACTTTTAGCTCGAACGGCTGAATGGATTTGCACGAAACTTGGCAAAATTGTAGGGACTGTTAGCCCGATGTGCCTTTGCTAGGTCTCAATATATGTGCTCCAGTGGATTTTGAGTAATTTAGGTTCAAAAAAAGATATATATCTGGGCGGAGCCTAACCACACATCTGATCTGATTGGCTGTCAGCACTTCATCCAAGAAGTGTTGGCAGCCATCTTGGGACCAATATACATGATAGCACCTCATTAAAAAGCATTGTAGTTAATAGAGGGTTTTAGGACTTTAGTTACATTATAAATCATTTGTTGATGGTACCATACTCGTTTTAGGAATTGTGGTGGGTTCTAAGGTGATTTTACCATGTGAAAAAACCTTCTGCTGTGATATCATGAATATTGTTTGAAAGAAAACTAATATCTCATGATTTTCCCACAGTGGTTTGGAAGGGGATCTATAAGCTAAACTGAAAGCATATTTTCTGTAAATTCACATTATCCTTCTCAGTCATGTGAAAATGAAGTCTGACATTCTCAGTAAAACATGTACATCCAACAAGGACAGAGACTGTCAGTTGATTCCTTTGTGTTCTACTGCAGCCTCCTAGAGTGTTCTAAAGAACAACTAGAGCGCTAACAGTCCTACTTATTACAAAGGTATGGCACACCTGAAGCCATCTTGATTGGAATAAAGTGGTAACTCTTAAAACATTTAATATAAAAAGAAACAACATGAGGGGGTATATTTTGCCATAGAAAGTATGATTAGTGCTGCAGAATGAAAAATTAGGGCACATTTTGAGTGACTTCTCAAATCCTTTTCTATTTCATTAAAACATTCTGACATGCAGTCTCCCAAAATGGCCACCAGAGACAAAAGAGCCCAAATGTAGCCCAAATATCACCCAGATGTAGCCCAAGTATAGCCCAATGACAGAATGTCCCAGAGTGTTCTAAAGAACAACTAGAGCGCTAACAGTCCTACTTATTACAAAGGTATGGCACACCTGAAGCCATCTTGATTGGAATAAAGTGGTAACTCTTAAAACATTTAATTTAAAAAGGAACAAAATGAGGGGGTATATTTTGCCATATGAATTTAGATTAGTGCTGCAGAAAGAAAAATTAGGGCACATTTTGAGTGACTTCTCAAACTCTCTTCAATTTCATTAAAAAATTCTGACATACAGTCTCCCAAGATGGCCACCAGAGACAAAAGAGCCTAAATGTAGCCCAAATATCACCCAGATGTACCCCAAGTATAGCCCAATGACAGAATGTCCCAGAGTGTTCTAAAGAACAACTAGAGCGCTAACAGTCTTACTTATGACAAAAGTATGGCACACCAGAAGCCATCTTGATTGGAATGAAGTGGTAAGTCTGAAAACACTCAATTTAAAAAGGAACAACATGAGGGGGTTAATTTTGCCATAGAAAGAATGATTAGTGCTTCAGAAAGAAAAATTAGGGATCATTTTGAGTGACTTCTCAAATCCTCTTCTATTTCATAAAAAAAATTCTGACATGCAGACTGAAACATGCACTTTGAATACCAGCAGCAGACGTCCCTGGTGAGCAGTAGCTTTACTACAGTGATCTAATGTGCAACTAGAGTGCTAACATTCAGAATTTATGGCAAATGTGTGACACATCTGAATGCCTTCTTGATGGAACCAAAGTAAACAAGCATTGAAAATGCAATAGATCTCGCCCTCGTTTAAGTTAAAGCCATTCTGTTTGTAATGAGGTGGCTTTTTAGCTTTGCTTTT
Organism: Lissotriton vulgaris; assembly: GCF_964263255.1. Lineage (NCBI taxonomy): Eukaryota > Metazoa > Chordata > Amphibia > Caudata > Salamandridae > Lissotriton > Lissotriton vulgaris. The sequence goes on from NC_141691.1 coordinate 951,510,917, forward strand.
ATTGGTGTTTTTTCAACTTTCATGTAAATACCATGCATCTGTATGCATATAAGTATATGTATGCATGCATTTATGTTTGTATTTATATAGATATACAGATGATATATGTTTATATATGTATGTATATATATATATTCACTGAAAAAACCATAGGTTATAGACCATATATAGTTAGGAATTAGCATTTACAAAACCTTGAAAATTCACTGAAAAAACCATAGGTTATAGACCATATATAGTTAGGAATTAGCATTTACAAAACCTTGAAAATTCACTGAAAAAACCATAGGTTATAGACCATATATAGTTAGGAATTCGCATTTACAAAACCTTGAAAATTCACTGAAAAAACCATAGGTTATAGACCATATATAGTTAGGAATTCGCATTTAGAAAACCTTATTTTACTCACACAAAACCATTGAAATTCCATATATAGTTAGTTGCACTAACTATATATCGCGCACCCGCAATCCACTGCTGATGATGTCACATATTACATCATTCATGACATGGTCAGTGACATCACTGATGACATCACTGATGACATCTCAAATGACATCACTGATGACATCACTGATGACAACATCCAGTGACTGTATGTTTCTGTAAAGTTAAAATATGTCTTACATATTGAAGAATGAGTGGATGTATAAGTGTCTGGATGAAGGATTTAGTAGGTGCATGACTGACTGTATGAGTGAGTGATTAAATGTGTCTCACTGAGTGCATGGGTTAGTGACTAAACTGTCTTAATTTGTGCATCATTATGTCTGTTGTTCTGTAAACTTTTGCATGTGTTGATAAGTAGCTATATGAGTAACTATATGGGTTATTGATTGGTTGCCCAAGTATTTTTATGGGAGACTGAGTGTGTGTGTGGGTGGCTGGGAGGTGTATGACTCTGTGCATAGATGTGTGAGCAGTTGATTCACTAGATGTATGGTTTCAAAAGTGCATGTGGAAACAGCTGTATGGGTGGTTGACTGTGTGCATGAGTGTATTGGTGAGTGAATGGATATCTCAGTGCTACATGTCAAAGTAAGTACATATGTAAAACACAGTACATGTGAGAGTTGACATATATAAATAACTGTGCATAAGAGCCAGTGAGTGTGTGAGTGGCTGTATGGATCATTGTGAACTTGTATCAGGGATTGTATAAGAGAGTAAATATGTGTTAGTATATGTTTGAATAAGTAAAGTTTGTATAACTGTATAGTTGAGGAAATGGAGGTGTGATTGATTCTTTGCATGACTGACTAGGTGTGTGAGTAACTCCATGGATGAGTGACAGTCTGTGAGTGTCTGTTTACACTGATTGTATCTAAGGTTATATTAGAGTCTGAAGAGGTTCATCGTATTATCACATGAATGATATCATCAGTGATGTGATCAGTAATGTCAAATGAGATGTCATCAGTGATGTCATCAGTGATGTCATTTGAGATTTCATCAGTGATGTCATTTGAGATGTCATCTGTGATGTCATCAGTGATGTCACTGACCATGTCATGAATGATGTAATATGTGACATCATCAGCAGTGGATTGCAGGTGCGCGATATATAGTTAGTGCAACTAACTATATATGGAATTTCAATGGTTTTGTGTGAGTAAAATAAGGTTTTGTAAATGCGAATTCCTAACTATATATGGTCTATAACCTATGGCTTTTTCAGTGAATATATATATATATATATATATATATATATATATATATATATATATATATATATATATATATATATATATACACATATTCACTTAAAAAACCATAAGTTTCAGGCCTTATATAGTTAGGAATTAGCATTTAAAAAACCATTGAAATTGCTCCTCTATAGTTAGTTGTACTAACTATATTTCGCGCACCCGCAATCCACTGCTGATGACGTCACATATTACATCATTCATGAAATGGTCAGTGACATCACTGATGACATCACTGATGACATCTCATTTGACATCACTGATGACATCATCCAGTGACTGTGTGTTTCTGTAAAGTTTAAATATGTTTTACATATTGAAGAATGAGTGGATGTATAGGTGTCTGGATGAAGGATTTACTAGGTGCGTGACTGACTGTATGAGTGAGTGATTAAATGTGTCTTACTAAATGTTTGGGTTAGTGACTAAACTGTCTGAATGTGTGCATCAGTAGGTCTGTTGTTGTGTAAGCTGCTGCATGTGTTGATCAGTAGCTATATGAGTGGCTATATGGGTTATTGATTGGTTGCCCAAGTATTTGAATGGGAGACTGAGTGTGTGTGTGGGTGGCTGGGAGGTGTGTGACTCTGTGCATAGATGTGTGAGCAGTTAATTAACTAGGTGTATGAGTTCAAGAGTGCATGTGGAAACAGCTATATGGGCGCTTGACTGTGTACATGGGTGTGTTGGTGAGTGAATGGATATCTCACTGCTACATGTGCAAGTAAGTACATATGTAAAACACAGTGCATGTGAGAGTTGGCATATATAAATGACTATACATGAGAGCCAGTGAATGTGCGAGTGGCTATAATGATCATTGTGTACTTGTATCAGTGATTGTATAAGAGAGTAAGTATGTGTTAGTATATGTTTGAATAAGTAAGGTGTTGTGTGTATAACTGTATAGTTGAGGAAATGGAAGTGTGATTGATTCTTTGCATGACTGACTAGGTGTGGGAGTAACTCCATGGATGAGTGGCAGTGTGTGTATGTCTGTATAGGTGTATGAGTGCATATGATAGTGTTGTATTGATGAGTGACTGTATGTATGAGTGATTCTATGGGTGAATGAGTGAATGTGTGTGTGTAGACCTAGGAATCAGTGAGTGCATATGTAGTAACTGGTATTGGTGTGTCAATGGTTTCAAGAATGGTAGCCTGTATTTAACACTGAGTGTATCAAAGGTTATATTAGAGTGTGAGGAGGTGCATTGTATTATCACATGAATGATACCATCAGTGATGTGATCAGTGATGTCAAATGAGATGTCATCAGTGATGTCATCAGTGATGTCATTTGAGATGTCATCAGTGATGTCATCAGTGATGTCACTGACCATGTCATGAATGATGTAATATGTGACATCGTCAGCAGTGTATTGCGGGTGCGCGAAATATAGTTAGTGCAACTAACTATATAGGAGCAATATCAATGGTTTTTTAAATGCTAATTCCTAACTATATAATGCCTGAAACCTATGGTTTTTTAAGTGAATTTGCAAGGTTTTTAAAATGCTAATTCCTAACTATATAAGTCCTGAAACCTATGGTTTTTTAAGTGAATTTGCAAGGTTTTTTAAATGCTAATTCCTAAATATATAAGGCTTGAAACCTATGGTTTTTTCAGTAAATTTGCAAGGTTTTTTAAATGCTAATTCCTAACTATATCAGGCGTAAAACCTATATTTTTTTTCAATAAATTTCAAAGGTTTTGTAAATGCTAATTCTATTAGCGGATAACGTTTATATATGTTATTATCCTTCTGGGACCACCTGAGCAGCCATCTTGTTTCTCAAGAGAAGTGAGGCACAAGAGAACACAAAACAAGAGTGAAAAATGCAAAAAGGGGGCATGGTTGAGACCCCCTGACCCCCTAGCCCTTCTCAGGGGGTCCCAGAAGGACCACCAAGTGCAAACATTTTTTTATTTTATTTTTAAATCGCGGGGTAAACGCACAGTACGCGTACCCTACGCGTACGGTGCACTTACCCCGCAATTCTTTTTTTTTTTTGCCCTTGGGGGTCCTTTTGGGACCCCCTGAGAAGGGCTAGAGGGTTGGGGGTCTCTACCCTTCCCCCTTTTCGTATTTTCCACTCTTGTTTTGGGCTCTCTTGTGCCTCAGTTCTCCTGAAAAACAAGATGGTGGCCAACACTTCCTGGTTTGGACAGTTTGGAATGTTGACAGTCGACTGCCAGCCAATCAGAAGCTCGCTCGCGCACGTAAGGGTACGCGCACGTACGCGTACCGTACGCGTACCGTACGCGTACGGTGCGAGTACGGTGAGCGCATATCAATATATAATTTGATCAAATTCAATTTTCTCAACAACTACTGGAGGGATTTTCACCAAATATATAAAAGGCACTGCTGCATACCTGTCCCTATCATTTTGCCAAGTTTGGTGTAATTCCGTTCAGCCGTTCGGCTGTAGCCGTGTCTAAAGGTCCCATAGAAAATGCCATTTGAAAAATTTCAAATTAAGTTTTCTCAAGAACTACTGGAGGGATTTTCACCAAACATAGCAAAGGGACATCTGCATACCAGGCCCTACCATTTTGCCAAGTTTGGTGTAATTCCATTCAGCCGTTCGGGCTGTAGCGATGTCTAAAGGTCCCTATGGAAATTAACATGGGGAAAACACATTTTGGGACCCCCTTTTCGGCCCCCGCTTGACGAATCCCCCCGAAACTTTCAGGGAAGGAGCGGAGCAGAGCTGGCCAAAATTCTGGAAAACTACACACAGATTCTTCATTCGGCGCCAAAGTTATTCCCAATAGAATGTTGAGTGCATATAGATATATAATTTGCTCAAATTCTTTTTCTCAACAACTACTGGAGGGATTTTCACCAAATATAGAAAAGACACTACTGCATACCTGTCCCTACCATTTTGCCAAGTTTGGTGTAATTCCGTTCCGTGGCGGACCCCCCAGCCCCTGGGACCACCACCCCCCGGGGCTTTGTTGATGTTGGGAGGGGGGCCGCGCGGCCCCACTCCTGGAGCCCTCGATGGCCCTGGGGACCGCCACCCCCCAGGGCCGGCTCCTGCAGTGTCCCGGGGTGCCCAATCCCAGGAAACTGCTGTTTGCTGTGGTAGGGCAGAGCCTCACGGCTCCCACCCTACCACAGCAAACTGCTTTTCATCAGAGAGACCAGCATGTTAGCTGCTCTTTCTGACAAAAAGCAATGCCGGCTCTCAAAGGACATGGGGAGCCGGCTGGGACCGTGGGGGCATTTGGGCTCCACCCACGGTCCCCAACATTTGTTATTAGCCCTGGGGGATGGGGTCCCCGGAAATTAAAAAATGTTATGTAATAGACGCTTTTTTTTTTTACCAATAGATTTACCGTGCGCGTACGGTGCGAATTACGTACGAAGTACGGTGCAAAGTCCGTAAGTCGTTCAGTAAGCTTACCCTAGCATGAAAAAAATGATTTGAAAAAATATATTTTAGAGATATGTTTGAAGTTTATGTGTTTATGTGTTGGTTGGTTCTAATTAGAGCTTTTCTTTTTATTGGTACTTATAACTAAGTAGTTATGTATATTCTAAATATGTTAAGAAGCAGTGTTTTATAGAGTGGTGAACTTTTGACCTCTGGTGACAGTTTACAGCTGGGGGTAGGATGGAAAGTTGTGTCAGTTGGCAAGGTTTGAATTGTTGAACCAATATAAATATGTCTTTGGTTTTCAATTATTGTGTGAAGGAATTTGATTTGTTAGTAATGTGTATATATGTGTACATTGAGAGGGAAAATGTGCCATTTCTTTGGTTCTGCTGCAAGCACTGGAGCAGAGAGATGAGTTGTAAGGGAATGTATGTGGTGCATTTTATATTATTTTTAGTAAAAGTAATGTGTTTAATCTTGAAAAAATTTTAGAATTGTATTTTGAGTTTGACTTTATTTGAATAAGTATTGTGATAAATTCATTTGGTAAATTAATGTGGTTAGTGAGTCAGGTTTTTGCAATAAAGTGCAGTACTAAAAAATTTAGAATGTGTGCAGTCAGTTAAATGTTTTAGTTTGGTAAATTTGTTTTGGTAAAATGTATGGTTTTAAATAATTTGACTAGAATCACACTGAGCATCTGTGTAAATTAAGGATTTATAGTTGCACCTTTTTTCATAATGTTCGCCGTTTTTCCTGACAGTCTACCTCTCTCTGCTTATACTGTCTGCTCTCTTGTGATATTTTCTCTCTTTCTTTATTTTTACTTGTCTTTTCTTATAGTGTTGCTTGTTGTCATAGTCTGTTTTCTTAGTGTCCCTCTGTCCTTATTGTCTCCTTTGTTTCTTAATAGTCTACCTCCTTTTTATACTGGGTTCTCTGACCTTTTAATCCACCGTCTCTCATCATACCTCCCTGTTAAGAATTTCTCAGTCAGAATGCATAGACTGTTGCATACAGTGTTAGGTAGATTTACAAGCCCCTTGGGCCTGTTTCTTGTGTTGTGTCCCACTTTTGGGTGTAATGTTGGTAAAAAATAATGCAGCAAATTGGAAATGTATTTGGAAAATGTGTCAGAATTGTCAACTGAAATGTAGTGGTTATATTCATAGAATGTTTTCAGTCAGTTAAACATTTTAGTGTGGGAAATGTGTTTTGATAAAATGTATGGTTTTAAATATTTTGTCTAGAATCACACTGAGCATCTGTGTAAATTAAGGATTTATAGTTGCACCTTTTCCATAATCTTCACAGTTTCTGTATGCACCATCTCCCCTCTGCCTGCATCATCTCTCCTTTTGTCCACACTATCTCCCCTCTGCATGCACCATCACTTCCTCTGCCTGCACCATCTCTCCCTCTGCCTGCAATATGACTCTGTATGTCTGCACTATCTCTCCCTCTGCGTGCACCATCTCTCTCTCTGCCTGTAGCGTCTCATTCTCTGTTTGTACCATCTTCCTGTCTGTCTGCACCATCTCTCTCTTTGTGTGCTCCATCTCCCCTCTGCATGTAACATTTCTCCCTCTGTTTGCTCCACTCTTCTCTGCTGCACCATTTCACCCTCTGCGTGTACCATCTCTCTCTCTGCCTGTACCATCTGTGTCTCTGCCTGAACCATGTCACCCTCTCTCTGCACCATCTCCCCTCTGCCTGCATCATCTCTCCCTCTGCCTGCAACCCTGCACCATCTATCCTCTGCCTTCACCATCTCACTCTCTGTCTGCACCATCTTCCTCTCTGTCTGCAACATCTTCCTCTCTGTCTGCACCACCCCTCTCCCTCTGCCTGCACCCTCTCCTCCGCCTTCTACTATTTTTACTCTTTTCTCTTCACCTTCTCCCCCCCTTCTACCCCATGGTTTGTCCCTCACAGTTCTCAGCTTTTCTCAAAGTCACTGAAAGAAAACATATGAAATGTGCTTTGAATTTTTGCGTGCGCTGCTGAAATCAGTTCAAAAAGACACAGAGCAGAGGCGAGGCTGCAGAGCTGTGTTACATACATAGTGTAAGCAGATGGTGTCACCGTATGTGAGGGTATCACCCAGTGCGGTCTGCACCCTCTGCACCATTCTAGTGACACCACTGACAAGCCCCTTGGGCCTGTTTCTTGTGCTATTGTGTTTCACTTTTGGGTGTAATGTTGGCAAAAAAATGTAGGAGGCCCGATGTAGGAGGCCCAATACCGATCGGTAACGGCTGAAAATACAGATTTTCGGCCCTTACCAATCGGTATCCAGCCATCGGGATGTAGGAGGCAGAAAACCGTCCGAATCGGTATTAATACCGAATCGGTATAGATACCGAATTGGTAATAAACCGAATCGGAAATACACCGAATCGGTAAAGTAAAGAATCGCTAGCATACTGAATCGGTAAATATACCGAATCAGACCATGTACCGAATCGGTAGATATACCGAATCGGTAAATAGTCCGAATCGGACAATCTACCGATTCCGTAGAGTTACCGAATCTGTAAATTACCGATTCGGACAAGCAAAAACTCTGATAGAGTTGTAGGGAAGCACAGAAATACCGATTTTGCCTCAAAATCGGTATTTCAAAATCGGTATTTACCATGGATTTGAATCAGGTGGTAACCAACTGCAACCTATAAAATGAGACCCAAAATGCAATGCTACTTGCAGGATGGCGGCATTTTATGTCATTGCAAGGCGGCTACGGCTACAGCAGGAAGGAGAGAGGGAATGTCAAAGAGAGGAACAGGTCTACAGACAGAGGATCACCCTGTTCATGCTCACAGAGGCAGAGATCCTACAGAGGTACAGGCTGGACTCAGACACCATTCTGGAGCTCATCAGGGACCTTAAACTACTGTTGGACCACCCCACCCCAAGGGCACACGCCATCCCAACGCACGTGCAGGTGCTATGCAGCCTACACCTGCTTGCGTCTGGCAGCTATCAAAGTGGAGTTGCTGCGGTAGGAGGGGTGACCCAGAGCAGCCTGTCAAGGTTTTTCAACAAATTCCTTGACGCCATGATACAGAGGATGGACCAATACATTTCTTTCCCTGCAACCCATGCGGAACTGGTACAAACAAAAGCAGACTTTTATCAGATGGCACGATTCCCCCACATCATCGGCTGCATTGATGGCACGCACATTCCGATTTGCCCCCCTGCTGACACAGAATACATCTACCGCAATATGAAGTCTACGCACACCATCAATGTGCAGGTGATCTGCAATGCTAAGAGCACCATCACAGACCTGGTAGCAAAATTCCCAGGGAGTACCCACGACTCATACATTTTCCAAAACAGCGGCATCTATGCACGGCTGATGGCTGGGGAATTTGGTGAAGGATACCTCCTAGGTTAGACACATCATCATACCCCCATAACAAAATGTAGCACTGTAAAGTACATGTATGCATGTGAGTAATGTTTCCCCTTTCCCTTCTAGGCGACAGTGCATATGCCCTCCGCTCATTCATACTCACCCCCTACCTCAACCCCTCTACACCAAGCCAAAGGAGGTATAACCGGGCCCACAAAAGCACAAGGAATGTAGTAGAACAGACCTTTGGCATCTGGAAAAGCAGGTTCAGATGCTTGCACAAGAGTGGAAGGGCAAGGCAGTATACCCCCATCACCTGCTGTAAGATAATAGCTGCCTGTGCAATGTTGCACAACCCTGAAGAAGGGCACTGAGGTGGAGTTGTCAGACTACGAGGACCATGACGACGACATTGCTGTGCCACAAACACAACCTGCTGGGGTGTCTACAAGTGATGGCAGATACAGACGTGAGGAGATAACAGAAAACTATTTCTGAGTGAGTACAGATGCACAGACAGGTCATGGATGTGAACAAAAATAAATTTCATAATGTTGGCACACCGTTACAGCACTGATGTGCAACAAATCAAATAAGTACAGTAGAGGTGGGGAATGTAAATGGGCCGGGTTGCCTCACCCACCCTGGCAGTCTCACTTCCTGCTGCGCTTTGCTGAACCACTGGAATGTGGCTTCCCCCCTACTGCATGTCCGGCTTGCTCAGCGGAGCGCCTGGTGCTCCGGCGCGGCTCAGACACAGCGCTGGCCGGGCTGCTGCGGCTGCTGCTGTCCCCAGCCTCGGCCAGGTCCAGGGCAGGATTCACCACCGTATTGGAGATGATGAGGGCCTCCGTGGCAGTGGTGATGCGGGCCATGCCCCTGGTCACCTCCGCAGTGTTCTGAGTGAGGCAGTCCTCCATATTTGCCCCTCGGCGGCATAGCAGGGCGGTTGCTGCGGCAAGCCAGTTGATTGCCCGGTTTTGTACGCGGGCATCCCTGCGCCTAATGTGCTCATGCTCCTCCATCTTTGCACACAGCTGTGTTACGGCAGTTGTCATGCGCCCCAGTCCTGTTGCTATTTCCCTGTTACTTGCCACGAAATTCTCAATACCCTTCGACATCTCCCCCATCTGCAGGTTGTGTTCCCGCAATTGGCGCTGGCAAGCCAGGATGGACTTGGCCTGCATCCGTTGGATTCGGACCATGCTCCCCTCCAGCCCTTGGAAGACAGAGCCCTCCCGTGCTGGTAAAGCACTGCTGGAAGTGCGTGTCCGGCGCCGATTGGTGCTGCCCTGCTGGGTGGCCTGCTGTGCCTCAGGTATTGCAGGTGTGGGTGCTGGTGCCTGACCCGCAGCTCCCTCCATGATGGTCAATGGGGCCACAATGATCCTCCTGGCAGGAGATGTGGCAGGTGCTGGCTGGGTCCGTGTGGGTGAGTTCTCCGGTGAGAACACCAATGGGGGAGATAGTGACAGTAGGGGGGAGTGGGGAAATGAGAGGGTATGTCCTGGGTCTTCCTGATTAGCCATGGCACTGCTGTCCTCCTCCTCCTCCTGTAAAGGAACCATGCTGCTTGGCCCTGCCACCACACTGTCCGCTGGAGCTGGAGCTGTTGCCTGTGGAGCTGCTGCTCCACTGCCTGATGGTGCCCCTAGGTATAAAGAAGCATTTGTGAACTGAGTGCAAATGTCTTACAGTCACTACAAAAAAAGCATTGCACAAATCATTTTCTACACTCTGATTTTTAAGTGCATTGCAGTTTAATGTGCACTGGCATTTGTTACTACATTAGCTGACTACATTTACCATGATGCATTGCTCATGTATGTTGCTAGCAGTACTGGGCTGGGGTTTGGCTGTGCATTGGGGCTAAAGGGGAGGTGTCTGGTAGGGTGTGTCATGCTGCGCATGCTTCTTACCTTTTGATGTAGCTCTGGCTAAGCTGTCCAGGTCCCCAACTCCCACCACACTCTCGGTCTCAATTGTCATGGACACAAGTTCCTCCAGTTCAGTGAGGGGTGGCGCCGGGTTCCTGCCTCCACCGGTCAGACCTGCCTGCTTGTGCAGCTCCGCCAATTTCCTCTTGGTGAGGCTGCGTATGTCATAAAACCTCTTCTTGAGGTCGTCCAGGCTCCTGGGGGTGACACCAACTGCATTCACCCTCTCACCGATGCCACTCCACAGCTTCCTCTTGGTGGACTCAGGGACTGTGAGGGACAGCCTCCCAAACAGCTGCCTGTGGACCCTCTCCACCTCCTCCACCAATACTTGCAGCTCCATGCTGCTGAACTTGACCTTGCGCTTGCGCTCAGCCTTCTGGCTCTCAGAGCTGCTTGCCATTTCCACTGTGATCAGGATTGTGCTACCACTCTCTCTGCTGCTCACTCTGAAAGCTCAGCTCTGGCTGCCTCTCCAGAAAGTTCTAATGAGATGCACCTGCCTGGGTAGCCACTCCCTGCTAGGGTGGGGGAGGGTGGTTCCACCTCATTGGCTGTTGTAATTAGTTTCACTTTTACTTGCTCGCCGATTCCGTAATTATCGAATCGGTATCTACCGATTCGGTATTTACCGATTCGGTAATTGCGAATCGGTAAATACCGATTCGGTATTTGCAATGCATTCCTATGGGCCTTTTAGCCCATAGGGTTGTATTGCCATTACCGATTAGGTATTTACCGATTCTGTATTTACCGAATCGGTAAATACCGATTCGGTGAATACCTATTCGGTAAGTATCGAAACACGATACCGATTGTTTCCGAATCTGTATTTTACCGATTTTTTTTATCTACATCATTTTCCGAATTAAAAATACCGATTCGGTAAAAATCGGTATTTTAAATTCGGTAAATGACTTTTACCTACATCGGGGCCTTAGTGTGTTTCTGTGTTCATTGTCTCTTCTGTCTCTTAATAGTACCCCTTCTTTTTATAGTTTATTGTCTGATCTTTTAATCCTCTCTCTCTCATTATACATCCCTCTGCCTGCACGTTCTCTCCTCCGTCTGTACTATTTTTCTCTTTGTCGACACCATCTCCCTTACTCCTGAACTATCTCTCTCTCTGCCTGCACCATCTCTCCCTGTGCCTGCATCATCTCTGTCTGTGCCTGTATCATCTCCCCCTCTATCTGCACCATCTCCACTCCTCCTGTAATATCATTACCTCTGTCTGCATCATTTCCGCTTTGTGTATGTGAATGCTGGGAGATACCACAGGTACCTCTCATGTGCACTCCTAATTACACTTTTACTCTGGGGGCGTGCAAGGGGCCCACACACCAAAGACCGCATACCTTTTTGTGGCGGTATTGCTGCTACTGAAAGCAGGGGCGTAACACAGGCCCACGCAGCCCCCGCATTGCGGTGGGCCCGGTGCGCCAGGGGACCCTGACTCAGCCCTCGAAGCAAGCCTGGCCCTTCGTACATTCATTTTACATGGTGCAGCAGGTGCACACAGCCAAGGGTGTAATGCAGGCCCAGCAGCCCCCGGGCTGCATTGGAAGGGGGGGGGGGGGCTCCGGGGGCCCGTCCTCACTCAGCGGAAGCAGAGACAGCATTAATTAATTGGCATTGATGCGCACCGCATGCCTGGGGTCTTCATTTTTTAAATGATGGGCAATTTTTCTGCCGCACCCCGAGCAGGCCTCTCTGAGGCTCGTTAGCAATTGCGCGCTGCGTGAGCAGATGTCGCTGCATCTGTGCGAGTGCAGGGGTGCGGCATAGGGTGGGGTTGGTGTCTGTGACCATTGATTGAACATTGAATGTGACGAGTGAGGTGAGGCATCCCACCCAGGACCCAGCCCAGGCCAGCCAGAGTGTAGGAAAGAGACACCCATCACCGTGCGGTGCCCCCGCCCATATATTAATTATTGCCAGCCTCTGCTGCCTGGCTAGCCAGCCTTGCCCTGTCTTTGGCTGCATGCTCGGTGTTCGTGCCTGCCTGCTTCTGAAGCAGCAGGCCGGCCAGGCCTCAGGTGAGTCTGTCTGGAGTCTTGTTTCAGTGAGGCTGGTGGTGGTGGGGTGGGAACGATGATATCATAGAAAATGCAGCAGTTTTAATATAAATATTCAGGACGAGGCTTAGTAGGGAAACAATTGCATTTGAAAGACACACGAAATGACAACCAATCATAAATGTGTCTAATTTCCTAACCTATGCATATGTAATTTACAAACTGCCATTCTGTGCACAGTTACCTCTATTTAACATTATTTGTAAAGTGCTTGCACACCCCAGCCAGTTTGTGAGATTTCACGTGCTGCCCTAATGAGATACCTGCACATTTAGTGCTCTGAAAACGAGAAAAACACTTTACTTTTCAGTAATATCATTTTCTCGCTCTTGGTAACCATGACACACCTAAAACTCACTGGAATGTTTTTCAAATACACCTAACCTGTGTAACTGCCAAATGTATCCAGGCAGCCGGCAGGACGTTTTTCTTGTAATGGTTAGGTGTGTTTGTAGCTGGGGCTAGTAAATTCATAGCATTTTTCAGAGGTGGGGCGTGATGTATCAGGCAGGTGAACGGCATGGGACGGTCCAACGACACCAGATGTGTGATCGGAGCCATGACGTCATTGGAGACAGAGGGACCAGGGTGCAAATGACTTCACTACCAACGGGGCGCTGCAGGTAAAATGGGAGGGCGAGATGCCAGATTAAGTAGCAATATTAAGTCACGAGAGGGACTTAAGGAGTTGCCTCTTGAGAGAAAACTTAAAAGGCTGAGCTTTGTGGAGAGATCCTGATTCATGGTTCTGGGGAGTAAAGGTGCGGTGGGTAGGATTGTAATACTGCCACGTAGCTCCAATGTCTCCTGCGACAGTTTTAGCCAGCCCTGCTTTTTAAGCCAAACAACAATTTATTCGCAAAACAAAGATGGACCTTACTTTAGTAGCTAGGGTTACAACTGCCCTTGCATCATTAGTGCTGTTTCCTAAACTGTCGTACATGATGATTTATCTTAAACAGATAACTTTCCTTGGTAAAGCCACTAGTGCTGGCTGGGTTAACCCCTTCACTGCGGCGGCTATTCCGCCGCAGTGCTAAGGGGGCGGGGCGGCCGAGCGGCGGCCGCATGCTGGTGACGGAACCGCTCCGTCACCAGCGTCGGTTGACCTGTGCTTGTGACGGAGCGGTTCCGTCATGGGCCGCCCCGCTCAATAGAACGTCAGCGCAGGCGCGAAATTCGCGCTGCGCAGGCGCGCCGAGCGGGCCATGACTGAATTGCTCCGTCATCAGCACAGCTCACCCATAGCTGATGACGGAGCGGTTCCGTCATCAGCACTTAAGGGGCTAAGGTGTAAATCAGCTCTATAGCTGGGGACAATAACAGAAAGCGCAGAGAATCACCACAATACCGCTTAAGTGGCACACTGTGGGAATTGCATAAATTTGCTATGTGATCCTAACAAAGAAATGTCCATTGTCATGAAACAAAGTCAATGAATATATGCCCGTTCTGTTTTCCAGTTATCAAATGTAGTTATAGCAATTAGGATTTAAAATTCAAAGATGGCAAGGTCTTCTGGGCTGAAGGGGAGATTTGCTTACTACTTAACTGAGCGTTCATACTCAGTCGGAAATGTTTATTTTTACATGCTTTTTAGAAATTGGATTTTTTTTGTACCAATGGAGAGCTTCCAAATTGTCAGTTATTTAGCTGTTTTGTGGGCGGTTATATGCGTTGTCCTCTGACATTTTGTTTTTACCTTTTTTTCTGCAAGATTGTAGAGTTTATTTGAAATAAATTGATGTGCCTGTATTAGTGTTCTATCTTGTGCTATGGCTGAAACCTTCTCACTTGTAATGTGTGTTGGGAAGGCTGGTTTTGGGAGTAGAATTCTGCATACTTTCTTAGAAGGCTGTGCTGGCTGGCGATTCAGTGATTCCTTATGGACAAAGGACATTTTGTAGGACTTTTGAGAAGTTGTTGTGTCAATGTATGTAGTGCTCTTGCGATTTTTAGAATAAAAAGAAAGGTTCTACAAAAAGGGAATCCTCTGCAGGGATTTTATCTGTACTGTATTTTTGTGGAATCATTTTATATTATACATATCAGGGCTGAGTAAATCTTCCCATGCCTAACAAAAATGAATGTGTCTGTCTGTAACTGGTGCTCATGTTAAGCGCTCTGATACCCGATGTCTCGGGTCTAGTTCGTGCTATATAAAACTCTAAAAAAAAAAAAAAGGGGGTTGATGGGGTATGCACTCCAAGTCTGTACATCACAGAATATGCCAGGTCAGGAGTTACTGGAAACTGAGGAGGCGGGCGACCGGCCCGGTCAGTCTCAGCCCGCCTCCGCTGTAATTACAGCATCAGGGGCAGGCTCCAGATACATCCTGCGGGTCCTGCCGGGCAGTTTTAAGAAGCAAGTGCTGATGGGTCCCTAACACCTCCTTTCAAAATAAAGTAGTGCTGGTTAGTCCCGCTCTATTTAAAACACTGCCTGGTGTCTCCACTGGTCAATAGTCATAGCAGGCCTGACTTCAGGATTCGGGATGTAGGAGGACCATGAAGATTAATGGGATTGCCACACTATACATTTTTTTTCACATATTGCACTTTATGTTTTGAAGCAATTAACAAAGGCCCCAATGTGTAAGGACAGTTTGCAAAGCAGTAGTGTTTTGAAACAACGACTGCTTTGCAACTCGCCACAGTTTTGCTCTGTGACTGATACACAAATAAGTTGCAGCTTAAAACCACCACCTGCGAGGAATCACAAAAAATCCGGACTCATTAATATGCACAAGCAGGATTCTTTTTAAAAACGCGCTGCGATTGGTTGTGAATTCAGGGAGTGCCAGACAGCATACGCACCATCCCTGCATTCGCTTTCACTGAATGCCTACTTAAAATGTTATCCCTGTCTCCCAAAAGGTCAGGGACTGGAAAAAAATAAAATTAAAAAAATGACACATTAAATGGATTTTGGGGGGGGCAGGTTAGACTCTGGCAAGACCAATGCCCCACTGCTCCCCTTCCAAGTTCCCACCCAGATCATCTGTGCTTCAGAGAGTGAAGCTTCCGCTTTGCCAATCAATACCACTTGCTTTGAGAAAATGGTAACTTGAAAGTAGTTTGTGTCCTAAACTGGGGTGGTAAAGCATTGGCACACTGCACTACGAATCGGAACAAGGAAGAGATGCTCTTCTCATGCCATTTTGGAAAACATGACATTATCTGTGAAATATTAAATTTGTAATGTTCTAATCTCTGGTGTTTGAACCTTTGCAGGTAAGCCTCCCTAATGGAGTCTTAACCACAGCACGCTCTGGTAATGTTGGATTATAATCTGCTAGCTGTAGTACTTACCTTTTAATATAAGGCCAACTGCCTGTGGACAGCTAGAATAAGGGACTCTGGGTAGATTGCAGGGGACATATACAAAGAGTGCACTTGCACTATGCATGTGTGCTTGGGTTAGGGTGAGCACAGAGTTTGTCTGCCGTGCTTTACTGTATGGGGACAAGAAACAACTCTGCTTCTCCTATTTGTAGATGGAACAATAGAGACAGACTGACAGATCGGAATGTAGACTGATCCTGGTGGTGAATTATAGTGAATATTTCATCAACCACCTGGTCCATGGCACTGGCTGTGTCACCATAAACATTGTCATCAAACAAGCAGTTCCCAGGGAAAATACCTTCAGTCATTTACTGTTACATCGTGAGAAGCTCCCACCAGTGTGAAACAATCTGGACCATGTTCCCCACCCACCAGCTCCCAGGCATATAAACAATTAAAGATACATTTTATTTTCCATCGCATGTGTGTATACGACAGTTACATTCCACATACAAATGATGTGATCCAATATACACATCTCTAGGCACAATATTTATACACAATTGTGTGACGAACAAACAAATTAATGAATTTGTGACAGACCATTTCCACCACACAATCCTGTTTCCACAGTTTTTCATCATGATCAATTTCTTATGTTGACATTTCAACATTTCGACAAGTGGCAAAGGTCTACCTAACCTTCATCAGGACAACAAGTATTTTTTCATACACAGTGACAGGAACAAACATGAACACATATCACTACATTCTACTACTGTAGTAAGTTGTATTGCATTGCAGTTACATTTATAAAGCACATCATACCCCTGGCAAGCCTCCAAGTGCTTTCTGGTGGACAGGTAGCAAACTACTCCCTTTGACTTTGTTGGTAGAGTGTGAGTTTATAGTGATCAATTTGAAAATATTGCTGGTGTTGTGCTCGAGGACTAGCGGGCGGCTCCCGTCAGTGCTTAATTTGTAAAAGAATAAGTCCAGGGGCCCAGAGTTTTGCTCAGAGACCAATGGCCAGTGCTACTGAATGCAGGAATGTGGAAAACCAAGGCTGCATTTTCTTTAATCCACCACTAGACATCTCTGCCCATTTATATCACTCTTGCACGTTCCTGATTTCTCTTTTTGTCATTTTTTTTCTGTCTATCTCTTCATCCATGTGTTTTTCGCTTTCTTGCTCTGATCCAAAGCAGGATGAGGAAGAATAAGTGCCTCTCCCCAAAAATGAGTGTTGGTGGGCCCTGCTTGCAGCCACCGGCTCAAATTAAGTATTATCTCCTGTTGTGCTGCAGTAAAAACATAGCTGTGCCTATGCTCAAGCATATAGTGTCGTAAAGAGAAGTGAGAGTCATACCCGCTTATGATAATACATGCCATCATTATTGCTTCATGGGTAGAGTGTGGGTTTATAGTGGGGCCAATGTGGTTAGAGTTTTGGTGTTCTGAGTGGAGGGAAGAGGGATGAGAGATACAACTACATGTGCTCATACTTACCATATTATGTCGGTGACTCATTGTTTCCCAGTGGTTCAGTCAGTGTCAGTCCCTGAATTTTGCAAAAGGGTGGCAACCGTTAGAGAACAGTGAGGTGTTTGGTAGTGAGTTCCAGAACAAAGAATGTTCCACCAGTAATACCCACTTGAAGGGGAGGACGTGAGAAGGACTGACAGTCTTGTGCAACGTGTTCAGAAGCATTATCAATGTTTTACTTGGATGAATGAGGATTCTGTGCTGTAGATTGTCCTAGGTGTAAGGCGGAGTGCCTTGACGGAGGAGCATGTGGCCGGTTGAATGGCTTGAGTGATGTGGACAAGCAGGTGTAGTTGTAATAGTTTACTTATTGCTGCATTCTATATCTCTGTTGTCTTTATAATAGGTGAAGTGGTGCTCTGGGATAATGACCAAAATGGCATCAAGAAGCCGATTGCCTGGATTTCTGTGTAAAACCTAAATGAGGGAATATGTGTGGGATACCACCATAATAATAGATAATGAATATACCATTGACCTGTCATCTATGGAGGGATTGACAAATCTCCACACTTAAACTCAAAATAAATGAGAGACCAAACTCTCTATTTATTAAATCCTAAGGGGACCATTTATAGTGGTCTAATGGTACTACTGAAGCCAATATTAAAAATAAAAATAACATGTCGTAAGAAACACGGTGAGCTCAATCTATTAGTATTACTGGGCACAGACTTCACATGTATGTATGCCTTCTGTCAATATATGAAGATATGAGAAAAACGCTGATTCTTTTTCAAACACGAGATACTCCACCCCGTGGAATCTTATTGAAACAGACTCAACTACTTTTAGTTTAGTTATTTATGCATAGTAAATAAAAACCCTTACATGTACATAAAAGCATATTACATTATTACAATGATAATACAATATTACCACTAAAACATCATGTCTAAAAAAAATAGTAAGTCAGTGCATGTTTTCACTTTTTTGACTTTGAACAGTTGATACTCACACAATAATAATTTAATACAATCCGTTTTTGAAACAGACTCTTTATTATGCTCTAGAGTATGAAAAAGGTTTTTCCAGAGTGATAGTAAATTACTCAAAGCGTATTCAAGTAGGGTAGGCTGGACAGTAAATTCTAATTTTTGTCATATTTATAGAATTGCTATTCTTGTTCGTACGGGTGACGTTACATGTATAATGCTTGACTTATGTTAATCCATCACAAATGCATGAGGATGACTTTGCAATGACTACCAAGTCATACACTTCCTCCACGTCAATATATTCTACAGCATACATGCAACATACATCAACAACAGTTTCACTTGGCAATCTGAAACCTTGGCAGCTTTGCCCCCAGTCAAGTCAAGTCAAGTCAATAAATTTATATAGCGCGCTACATACCCAGAGGGTCTCAAGGCGCTTGAGGAAGGGTGGGACGGAAGGCTCAAGACTGGAAAGCCCCCGCTTTCCAGTCTCGAGGGGCCCCTTCAGCGCTGTAGCGCACACAGGCAGCACTACACTCTCTCAACGGCATTGGTTGCACAGTCTTTCATCGTTTCAAGTTATTGTCCATTAATGTCAATTCTATACCAGATCCTTCATAGTTGTTCTTTGTTCTTCAGTCATAGCGTTCCTGAAAGAATAGGATTGCTCCTTGGCATTGTCCTGCATGCTGCCTCAGTTAAATAATCTGATTTTGACAGTATTGTTGCAAATGGCATAGCTTGTATGTTAAGAGTGTTTTCCACGTTCTCTTTAGAACTTAGAGAAAGACAATATGGAGGCATTTCATTTCAATTTTGGAGGTTTCAAATCAAAATATACTAGATTTCTGGGTGGTAGGGCAAAGTTGCAGGTGGTGGGCCGGGCCGCCGGGGGGGGCCCCTTCCATGTGCTTTGCAGGGGGCCCTCTCAAGTTTCGTTAAGCCACTGTGTCTTCCATTCACTCCGGGACGCCCACCGACCCCTGGCCCCATTACCTTTTCAACTTTGCAATTAGCCCAATCAGAACACAGCTCACCAGTATCCTCAATACCTCCATTGTCACAGCAACCTTCCAAGAGAGATAGAAGCATGCAGGCATCAGACCCCTCCTAACGAAAGCCTCCGCCAACCACAGTGATCTCAAAAATTATCAGCTGATCTCCCTGCTCCTCTACCCAGCCAAGTACTTGAGAAAGCCATCAACCAGCAGCTCACCAAATTTCTGGAACAAAACCACCTACTGGATGCCTCACAATCAGTATTTAGTGCCAAACACAGAACAGCGTCAGAAAACACAACGATGGATAAAGGAGGAACAAATTCTGCGCTATTCTCAAAATAGGGGACAATTAATTCACCTATTTTCATGCCAAATGTTCACTGTGAATTTAATCAAACATTCTGTACATCATCACCCGCACAAGGGGACATGATTACACACTTTATTTTTTGTAATCAGCACATAAATTATATTTATCTTATTTCGTATAGTCTTTTTTCTTTCAAACAAACAACAAGAAATAATATATATGTTTTAGTTCTACCACTAAAACATCATGTCTAAAAAAAATAGTAAGTCAGTGCATGTTTTCACTTTTTTGACTTTGAACAGTTGATACTCACACAATAATAATTTAATACAATCCGTTTTTGAAACAGACTCTTTATTATGCTCTAGAGTATGAAAAAGGTTTTTCCAGAGTGATAGTAAATTACTCAAAGCGTATTCAAGTAGGGTAGGCTGGACAGTAAAATTCTAATTTTTGTCATATTTATAGAATTGCTATTCTTGTTCGTACGGGTGACGTTACATGTATAATGCTTGACTTATGTTAATCCATCACAAATGCATGAGGATGACTTTGCAATGACTACCAAGTCATACACTTCCTCCACGTCAATATATTCTACAGCATACATGCAACATACATCAACAACAGTTTCACTTGGCAATCTGAAACCTTGGCAGCTTTGCCCCCAGTCAAGTCAAGTCAAGTCAATAAATTTATATAGCGCGCTACATACCCAGAGGGTCTCAAGGCGCTTGAGGAAGGGTGGGACGGAAGGCTCAAGACTGGAAAGCCCCCGCTTTTCAGTCTCGAGGGGCCCCTTCAGCGCTGTAGCGCACACAGGCAGCACTACACTCTCTCAACGGCATTGGTTGCACAGTCTTTCATCGTTTCAAGTTATTGTCCATTAATGTCAATGCTATACCAGATCCTTCATAGTTGTTCTTTGTTCTTCAGTCATAGCGTTCCTGAGAGAATAGGATTGCTCCTTGGCATTGTCCTGCATGCTGCCTCAGTTAAATAATCTGATTTTGACAGTATTGTTGCAAATGGCATAGCTTGTATGTTAAGAGTGTTTTCCACGTTCTCTTTAGAACTTAGAGAAAGACAATATGGAGGCATTTCATTTCAATTTTGGAGGTTTCAAATCAAAATATACTAGATTTCTGGGTGGTAGGGCAAAGTTGCAGGTGGTGGGCCGGGCCGCCGGGGGGGGCCCCTTCCATGTGCTTTGCAGGGGGCCCTCTCAAGTTTCGTTAAGCCACTGTGTCTTCCATTCACTCCGGGACTCCCACCGACCCCTGGCCCCATTACCTTTTCAACTTTGCAATTAGCCCAATCAGAACACAGCTCACCAGTATCCTCAATACCTCCATTGTCACAGCAACCTTCCAAGAGAGATAGAAGCATGCAGGCATCAGACCCCTCCTAACGAAAGCCTCCACCAACCACAGTGATCTCAAAAATTATCAGCTGATCTCCCTGCTCCTCTACCCAGCCAAGTACTTGAGAAAGCCATCAACCAGCAGCTCACCAAATTTCTGGAACAAAACCACCTACTGGATGCCTCACAATCAGTATTTAGTGCCAAACACAGAACAGCGTCAGAAAACACAACGATGGATAAAGGAGGAACAAATTCTGCGCTATTCTCAAAATAGGGGACAATTAATTCACCTATTTTCATGCCAAATGTTCACTGTGAATTTAATCAAACATTCTGTACATCATCACCCGCACAAGGGGACATGATTACACACTTTATTTTTTGTAATCAGCACATAAATTATATTTATCTTATTTCGTATAGTCTTTTTTCTTTCAAACAAACAACAAGAAATAATATATATGTTTTAGTATCAATGCTTCATACACCATATACCACTATATACATCCACATATACACACCTATATACAACCAACAACAAAAACACTTTAGACAAAAATGAAACAAAAACCAAAAAACTAGATAATTTTTCACCCTTAGAAAAAGATTGTAGAAAAGGCTAAGTGCCCTCCCATTAGGTCTAGGGGGTGCACTAGGAGGTAGTCAGACAACACTGGTTCAATGCATAAATGTTACAGAACCTAAACCAACATGTGTGTCACAAGGCATTAATTTCCGAAATCAATTTTTATATAGGGACTCCTTCATATGGGAAGTGTCGACGCAGTCGCGTTTCGGCCTTCCAACAAGTCTGGCCTCTCCAGGACAGGGCGATAAACAACCTAGAAATACATATAACACAATAAAAAGTCTCATTTACAAGATCTGTTCATATACTCTGTGCCCTCCAGACCCTCCTACACGATCCATCTCCAGCACCCATCATGCTCCAAGTGTTAAACAAACTACATTAAAGTGTCCACTTCAAAACCGAACCCCTACAAATAAAGAAAACCATTTATAGTGGGGTGGAATTATCCTGACCAAATCCCAAGTGGCTTACAAACCAGAATAAACCAACCACGGCAACCAATCGCCGTTTCTGCAAGCTCGTGGAAAACCACCATCAGCCTCCACAAGGTGAGTAAACAAAATCATCAAAATTTGTGCAATTCATTACAACACCAATTGCATGCCAAATCATATGCACCACTGTGGCACGGTTCTTATCACTTACAAGTAAACTCAATCCGGCAGCAGCTGATAACCAATCACTAAAGGTACATCCACTATTTCTGTAAAACAATATGTATAAGCCGATAAGTGCTTAAGTGGTTACTACTACACTTAAACATCTTATTCTGACAAAAAGCTACAGTTCCTAATGTGCAAACACGTAGGCCCACATGCATCAAGGGTTTTTGAAGTCGCAAACGGTGCGATTCCTTAAAATCGGCCGTTTGCGATTCCAAAATCCATTTTTGGAATGCATCATACATTTTCAGAAATCGCAACATTTTTGCGATTTCTAAAAATGCGATTGCTTTCAAGAAATCGCAAATTTGCGATTTCTTAAAAGCAATGCATGATTAGTTTTAAAATTGCGAATTCGCAATTAGGGTGTCAAATTTACCGAGTGGTTGAACCACTCGGTAAATTTGCAAAAAGTGTTAAAAACGCAGCAAATGCATTTTTTAAACATTCATGTTACGGACACACATGTCCTTAGGACATGTGTGTGTGCAACATGATGCGGAAACAACATTTCATGGGTGCAGGGGGGGTTCATTTGAACCCCCCTCACCACCTTTGAAATGCAATCAGGATTTGCGATTTTCAAAGTGCGAATTCGCAATTCCCATTGATCCCATGGGCCTTTTGGCCCATAGGATCAATGTGAATTACGAATTCGCACTTTGAAAATCGCATAATATTTGCGATTTGGTAGAAATTGCGATTTCTACAGAATCGCAAATAATTTGCGAAAATATTCATGCATCCCGTTTTGCGAATTCTAAAATGCGAATCGCTATTTTTCGCACTTTAGAACTCGCAAAATCCCGGGATGATGCATGTGGGCCATAGTACATGCTCAGAGTCTCCTACCTTATAAACACCTGGATTTGGTGCATTTACATTCGCATCTGGGTCCGTCTTTCCTCTCTATTATATACTTTCCAAATGTCACTACAAACAAAACAATCAAAAATCATCCCCATAAGTGTGAGTCTCAATTATAAATCGGGAACAACAACAGAAGCACATGAAAGTTTAATCCTAATATCAAGCGTCACCGCGCTCGGTTACCTCTTCTGCATGTAAGTCCTATCTTACAATCACGCACGGGGCCGCCATCATGGTCCGAATCAACTCGGCTACCACACGCCAGTACTTCCTCTATATGGAGCTATGCACGTTACGCCCCACGTCACCACAGCATTGTGACATGGATATAGAAATCGGACTACGCTTCTAGCAAAACTCCTAAAATCATTAATAGGGGAACGTTGGTTGCCATTATCGGTGACCTCTCTAGCATTCCTACTCACTAGACCTCAGTGAAAAACGCGGCTCAGCATATACGCAAATATATTCACATGAAGGTGAACATAATTGAAAAACAAGTAACCAATCCCATTCAATAAAAAAACACAGAACAGCGAGCATGCTGATTGCTGCCACAGATGACATTAGAACACTCCCCGACCATGGAGAAACTGAGGCCCTGGTCCTCCTTGACCTCCCATGTCATTTGGCACCATCTACCACGACACCCTCAACAACAGCCTCTGCAACATCGGCATACAGCAAGATGGCCTCAAGTGGATCGCATCTTTACTCACGGAGGCTCACAGAGCATCTGACTGACTTACTTCACTGCCACACCCAAAGACATCATATCTGGTGTAATTTGTAATTTGTAATTGTATTTGTAGAGCGCAACGGTCGCTCCGAAAGGAGCATCCTGGCGCTGGTTTGATAGTATGCAATCAGTTACATAAGCAGAAATTAGACGGCGGCCATGACATATTCATCTGGGTGCACAGACAAAATATCGACTCCGAAATATCGACTGGACATAATATCGAGTTTTAAATATAGACTGGACAAAATATCGACTGGACATAATATCGACTACAAAAATATCGTTTTTCAGGTAAGTGAAGTAATATCGACTGTATAAAATATAGATAGCAAAAATATCGAATTTTTAATAATATATAATATTTTATAGTGTATTTTTATGTAATAATATGTGTGAAAAGTGTGTATTAATGTTATAAAATATTTTATTACATTATTTTGTTTTTATAATAATTGCGTAATGTAATTCTGTAGCGGGTTGTGGGTTTATAGGGGAATAGGGTGGGAAGTAATTTAATAATAATTAATTAATTAATATATGTTTGTAAATATTTTTAATTAATAATTAATTGATAATTAATTAATATTTATTAGTTAATTAATTAATATTATTTTGTTCATATTTTGTATTAGTAATTAATTGGTAATTAATTAATTGTAATTAGTTAATTACATTAATTAGAGTACATTTTTAATATATATAATTTTGTGTTATTGTTAAGTAATTAATTGGGAAAAAATAATATTAATTATTAAAATAATTACAGCTAATGTGCTAATATATTTACTTTATTGTTATTGTTAATTAATAATTAATTGGTAATTAAATAATATTGATACATTTTGGGTAAAGGAGTATTTTTAGGGTTCAGGGTCAGTTTTCAGTTTTTGGGTAAAGGGGCATTTTTAGGGTTCAGGGTCAGTTTTCAGTTTTTGGGTAAAGGGGTATTTTTAGGGTTCAGGGTCAGTTTTCAGTTTTTGGGTAAAGGGGCATTTTTAGGGTTCAGGGTCAGTTTTCAGTTTCTGGGTAAAGGGGCATTTTTAGGGTTCAGGGTCAGTTTTCAGTTTTAGGGTAAAGGGGTATTTATAGGGTTCAGGGTCAGTTTTGGGTTTTTGGGTAAAGGGGTATTTTTAGGGTTCAGGGTCAGTTTTCAGTTTTTGGGTAAAGGGGTATTTTTAGGGTTCAGGGTCAGGTTTGGGTTTTGGGGTAAAGGGGTATTTTTAGGGTTCAGGGTCAGTTTTCAGTTTTTAAACGATATTTTTGCAAGTCGATAATGTGACCGTTGATACTCTTTGGAGTGGGAATAGTATTTTTTACACTTCTGGTATTGTACGGTAATATAATAGTATCTTATTTAATTATAGTATGTTATTATATATATATATGTTTTTACAAATATGATTGTAAAAATTTTTTTTTATTAATTTCATTTATTATTTAATTATTATAATTTAATGTAAGTATTTTAAAGTATATTTTAGTAATTAAATTTTAATATTAATTTAATTAAACACTGTTTTTAACAAAGTCGATATTTTTTATAACTATAAAATATTGTAAACGATATTTTGTACTCGATATTTTTGTACTTACCTGTTTGTAGCTACAAACTCGATATTTTGACTGTCGATATTTTGTCCACGATATTTTTGCAAGTCGATATTTTGTCCCTCGATATTATATCAGTGATCCATTCATCTGGGAGATTAAAAATCCAGGTTTTTAGTTGCTTCCTAAACTGGCCACCAAAGGCTGGGACATAAATTGACATTTTTTCCCATTGGGAGGATTTCTGTCTTGCTGGTGTTACATTTCAGGTGTTTTTTTTCCATCCAGTGGAAAACGTCCTTCAAACAGTTTTTAAGATTTAGTTCAGCATTAGTGGAATTTTCATCTAATGGCACAATGAGTTGAGTGTCATCGGCATACGAAGTTACGAGTATGCCGAATGATTCAATCAAGGAGATAAGTGGGATCAAATAAACATTAAAAAGTAGAGGACTCAAAATGGAACCCTGAGGGACTCCAGACCAAACCTTTTTCTCTTTAGAAAGGAAAGGGCCCAAGGCAATGGTTTGGGATCTATCAGTTAAGAAGGATGTTATCCACGCAAGAACCACGTCTGAGATACAGATATCTTTTAATCTGCCCAACAGTATAGAGTGCGAGATGGTATTGAATGCCGCTGTGAGGTCCAATAGAATCAGCATGGCGTTCTTTCTTTGATCCTGTAGCAGCTTTATGGAGTCTGTCAATTCAATCAATGCAGTTTCTGTAGAGTGATGAGGACGGAAACCTGACTGTTGGGGATGGAGGACGTTGTATGTTTCTATATGGCTTTTTAGTTCTCTATAGACCATCTGTTCAGTGATTTTTCCCAAAACTGGGAGGAGTGATATTGGGCGTAGATTGGTGAGGTCTGAGGGTGATTTATTAAGCTTTTTCATCAGGGGTTTTACAATTCCCTGTTTCCATTCACGTGGGACGATACCTGTATTGAGGGAAGAGTTTACAATCTTATTTCTGGACCCGGTGTTTTCGAACATTCAGGAAATTTCAGTTTCCACTCCTAGTCCTCTTAGCTGGACGGACCATTTTTTGGTACAGATCGCTGTTAGGATTCCAGCTGGCCCTGGGGGAAAGCCTCCTCCTCCTTTTTTGAGACGTGCATGGCACAAACTTGATGGGGCACTATTTGAGGCTAGATTAACTAAGTCCCGACCTGCCTGGCCTACTAATCTGGATGAGGCGGATCTAGCCTATAGAGATTGGATCAATGAGTCTCTGGATCATTTCATACCCAGGAAAATGTCAAGACCTAAACGTAAGCAGTCCCAGTTATGGTACTGTGAGGCGCTTGTACTAAAAAAAAAGGAGTGTAAGGTACTTGAACGTATCTGGAGAAGATCGTATGATTTGGTAGCCAAATCCAATTTTAGAATTGCTACAAAAGCCTACCATAAGCTGATAAAAAAGACCAAGGCTAGTTATTATACTGATCTGATCAATGCCAGCACAAATCGCACAAAAACTATCTTTGCGTTAGTGAAGGAGCTTACTACATCTCCCGTGGGGACTAATAGCACTATAGTATCTGACTCACAATGCGAAGAGCTGGCTCACTTCTTCATTAATAAAGTACAAGGGATTTATAATACATTTAACTCTGGAGAACCATCTATGACTTACAGACTTACTACGGACTCATTGAGCCTTCCCTATTCCCTCCTAACTCTCCCACTCATCTCTCAGACAGACATGGAACCCCTAACTTTAAGAATCAAGTCGGGGTCCCCGGAAGATCCTGTCAAACCCGAGATGTTTAGACTGTTTCCGGAATCTATCTTGATAGAAGGGCAAAAACTGATTAATAAATCTTTGCAATCAGCTACCATCCCGAAATCGTGGAAACATGCTAAAGTGGTCCCCTTGTTAAAAAAACCCACCCTGGACCCCTCCAAGCCAGAAAGTTTCCGGCCTATCTCGTTGCTTCCTTACTTGGCCAAAGTAATGGGGGCACATGTCAATTCTATTCTGACGGGTTTTCTGGAGACTAATGGGATCTTGGAGGAGTGTCAGAACGGATTCCGTGCCAAACATAGCACGGAATCAGCCTTACTGGCCGTCACAGAACATCTAAGGGTGGCACAAGACAGGGGTGACACCTCAGCTGTGGTGCTGCTAGATTTGAGTGCGTCGTTTGACACCGTCTCCCATGGGATCCTAGTTAGGAGGCTATGGGAGATAGGTGTCAGAGATGATGCTCTGGACTGGTTTGTGTCATTTCTATCTGACCGTTCCTTCCAGGTTCATGCTCCCCCGTACTCATCGGGCAGTTTTCCATTGGTCTGTGGTGTTCCTCAGGGCTCTGCCCTCAGCCCCACGCTGTTTAATGTGTATGTCCGCCCCCTGGCCACATTGGCCAGGGAACGTAACATCGAACTAATATCTTATGCGGACGATACACAGCTGATCTTCACCTTCTCTAATAACATCGTTGGTGATCAAGCCAAATTCCAAGAGGATATCATGGCCATTTCCAGCTGGCTTACGGAGAACTGTCTTCAGTTAAACTCATCTAAGACTGAAGTCCTCCTGGTCGGCCCGGACACCCAAAAGTGGGATGAGCGGTGGTGGCCCCCTACATTGGGCTCACCGCCTTTGCCCAAGAAGGAAGTTAAGAATCTGGGTGTGATCTTAGATGATGCTCTCACCCTGGATTCCCATGCGAAGAGGATAGCTGGTACTTGCTATGGCCGCCTGCGCTCTCTGAAACCTATTCTTGGCTTCTTTGAACCTTCCACCCGTCAGACAATTGTCCAGGCTATGGTCCTATCTCAACTGGACTATTGCAATGTATTAATGCTTGGGTCCAATCTGACAGTCATCAATAGACTACAGAAAGTTCAGAACGCGGCAGCTCGTACCCTGTTTGGCTTACCAAGACGTTGCCATACCTCTCAGGTTTTGCGCAGGCTCCATTGGTTGCCCGTAAAACAACGCATTCAATTTAAAACCTTGTGTGTTATGCATAGAATGTTACATTGTCTAGGTCCTAAAATCTTGCAAGGAATCTGTTCCTTCTATGTTCCACAGCGTGCACTCCGGTCTGCGGACCTCTTCCTTGCTTGTACCATCAAGATTCGGAGGTGTAGAGTTGGTGGCCGCTCTTTTAGGTTTCGGGCCCCAAAACTCTGGAACTCTATTCCTTTAGGTGTACGTTCCATCACAAACCACCTACATTTTCGAAAACAAGTAAAAACTTGGCTGTTTTCTTCTATTTAGGGTTCCGCGGTGAATAGATATCCTGCCGCATCCCTCCGGCTGTTATGTGATTGGACCTGTCTGCAAGCGCTGGGATGCCTCGTTGCTGGGGTAGCCATGCGCTATATAAGAGTTACGTAACATAACATAACATAACATTTATGATTGGATTCACCACATCAATTAACTGATGGAGAATTCTTGGGGGGCAGGGGTCCGAGGGTGCTCCTGATTTACAGGCTAGGATTACTTCCCGTGTTTGGGATAGACTGACCGGTGTGAAAGTTTTAAGACTTCTAATTATGTTTTCTCCCTGATCAGAGAGGGTAGAAATCTGAGAGACTTGGTGTATAGGAAAGTTTTTCTGTATTGAGTCAATTTTCTCCTCAAAGAAGTCAGCTATTTGATTGCAGAACTCTTGGGATGGAGGTATTTCAGGCTGTAACGCTCTGGGATGGGTAAAAGTCTTGACTATCGAAAACAATGTTTTTTGTTTTTGTTTGGCATCCTTGATGGCATTGATATAGAAATCTTTCTTGGCATTTTTTATGCTGGAATGATATATCTTCCTCAGCTGGATATAGGAGTTTCTGTCTGCCGTGTCGTAAGTTTTACGCTACTTGCGTTCCCCTTTTTTACATAATAGATGGGCTTTGGCTAAATCTGGAGTAAACCAGGGGGCATTTATCTTGCATCTTTTCTCCATTCTTCGGGGACGTTTGGGTGGTGCACGTACTTTAATCTCATGCTGCATCCAGCTCTGGAAGTGTTTTGAGTCATGTTCTACGTCGCCAGTCAGACTAGGGATCTGTGTCTGGATGATAGGTTTAAGCTTGAAATTTTCCTCTACCATTTTCCAGTTAACGTAGTTCTCAGCATGTGAACTGGATTTGATTGGATTCTGGGGGCGTGAGGTTTTGATGCAAAATGGGATCAGACTATGATCAGTCCAGATTTGTGGGACAGGAGATTGGGTTTCTAGAAGGGGAAAGTTCGTACATACCCCATCTAGTATGTGTCCAGCTTGATGTGTGGGCTTTTTAACCCTTTGTTGAAGGCTAAAAACTTCCAGGGTCTGATGAAAATTAAGAGCCTGTAAGTCGGTTATGGATTTGAGGTGCAAATTAAAATCACCCAGGAGAGTAAAGTGTGGGTATCGGATGAGGAGCTGACCTAAAGAGTCACTGAGAGATTCTAGGAATCTGGTTGCATTGCCCGGGTGGCGGTAGATTAGTCCTCCTGAGAAGGAGGAGGTCTTGTTCAGTTTTATGGAAAAACCGAGGCCTTCTATACCTTTGAGGGGGTCAAAATTGAATGTGTGGCATTTAAAGTGGTTTCTTAACACCAAGGCTACTCCTCCACCTCTCCCCTTCAGCCTGTCCTGCCTAAGGATGGTATAGCCTTGTGGGAGGGCGATGGCTAGGTCTGGGTTACTATTATCGGTTAGCCAGGTTTCGGTTATGAGGAGGCAATCTAGGTCTAACTCCAGGATGAGATCTTTTATATCTTGGTTATGGTTACACATGGAGCGAGCGTTGATCATCCCCCCTTTAAAGTGTGACCCCCTTTAAAGTGTGACATATTATCGGCCAAGTCGATTAGAGGAGCTTTTGTCTTGACTGGGGACCCGGAGGAGGTCCACCTGCAGAGCTTACAGCTAAAGGGCCCTTTGATGTTATTCATTTCAACCTTACAAGTACAACTGTTTCCTATGCGTAGACTTTGAAGAAAGTCGGGCTGGTACCTTATAGTGGAGGGTTCTTGTCCAGAGTTTCCTGCGCCTGTCGCGTTCTTGGCGCGGACGGGTGCAGACGGGCTTGCCTTAGGCGCGCAAAGGGCGCTCCCGCTGCGCTCGTCCGCCTCGCTTCCTGCAAATGCACATATTTAACGTGGGTGGGGGGGGGCGTGTCCTCGAGGGGGCGTAGCCAGTGAGCACGCCGGCGATGGCGGCCGCTAAAGTAACTATGACCGCAACGGCGTTCAAATCGGCTGTGCGGTATGCAGGCAATGGGCTTCTGCCCCAAGAGAGATCAAAGGAGGTATGCTTCGTTTTTAAAAATACAGTAAATACAAGTGACAGTCACATTTTTAAAAGTAAGTGATTGCGTACCACCAGCTCCCGGCTTCCGCCTCAGGAGTGGGTTCCAAGTTTGTGAGGACTCTTGTTGTCAGCGCCTTTTATGCTGGGCGGAGGGGCGTGGCCTCGAGGGGGCGTGGCCAGTGAGCACGCCGGCGATGGCGGCCACTAAAGTAACTATGACCGCAACAGCGTTCAAATCGGCTGTGCGATATGCAGGCAATGGGCTTCTGCCCCAAGAGAGATCAAAGGAGGTATGCTTCGTTTTTAAAAATACAGTAAATACAAGTGACAGTCAAATTTTTAAAAGTAAGTGATTGCGTACCACCAGCTCCCGGCTTCCGCCTCAGGAGTGGGTTCCAAGTTTGTGAGGACGCTTGTTGTCAGCGCCTTTTATGCTGGGCGGAGGGGCGTGGCCTCGAGAGGGCGTGGCCAGTGAGCATGCCGGCGATGGCGGCCGCTAAAGTAACTATGACCGCAACAGCGTTCAAATCGGCTGTGCGGTATGCAGGCAATGGGCTTCTGCCCCAAGAGAGATCAAAGGAGGTATGCTTCGTTTTTAAAAATACAGTAAATGCAAGTGACAGTCAAATTTTTAAAAGTAAGTGATTGCGTACCACCAGCTCCCGGCTTCCGCCTCAGGAGTGGGTTCCAAGTTTGTGAGGACACTTGTTGTCAGCGCCTTTTATGCTGGGCGGAGGGGCGTGGCCTCGAGGGGGCGTGGCCAGTGAACACGCCGGCGATGGCGGCCGCTAAAGTAACTATGACCGCAACAGCGTTCAAATCGACTGTGCGGTATGCAGGCAATGGGCTTCTGCCCCAAGAGAGATCAAAGGAGGTATGCTTCGTTTTTAAAAATACAGTAAATACAAGTGACAGTCAAATTTTTAAAAGTAAGTGATTGCGTACCACCAGCTCCCGGCTTCCGCCTCAGGAGTGGGTTCCAAGTTTCCACAAGTGTCATCCTGCAGTCCCATCCTATTCAACATTTACATGACCCTCCTTGCAGATTTCGTCAGATCCGAGAGACACAACAAAATTTCCTATGAAGACGACACTCAATTGATTATCTCTTTCCCCCAAAACCCCTCCAATGCCAAAATTAACACTGCAACACCTTGACCAGTGTAGCCAAATGGACGAGAGACAACTGCCTCCAGCACAACTTCGACAAAGCTTAAGTACTGATCTTTAGAAATAACACCTCCACATGGGACCCCCACTGGTGGCCTGCAGATCTTAGACCTACATCGACCGACCATGGAAGCAACCTCAGCATAATCCTTAAAAGCCAACTGCCCATGAAACCACAAGTCAACACAGTCGCCTTGTCATGCTTCCAAACACGTTGCATGCTTCACAGAATATTCAGTTGGATCCCAACCAACATAAAAAAGATTGTCACTCATGGCTTCGTCACCAGCTGCCTCCACTACAGCAATGCCTCTAACACCCACATGTCCATCCAGATCCTCAGACAAGGCCATACAGAACACTGCAGCCATACTTATCTCTGACTTCCCCAAAAGAACCCACATCGCCCCAACCTGAGAGACCTCCATTGGCTCACCAACCAGAAGATATGCCAGTTCAAGAACCTCACGCACACCTACTAAGCCCTCCCCTACCTCGGAGCCACCTACATCAACCTTCAACCAAACTTACACCAACCCTCCGGACACCTGCGCTCCCCTTTACGCACCCTCACACACACACCACATCAGCCTCAGCCACAGCAGTGGCCGCTCATTTTCCTACATCGCTGCCATGACCTGGAATTACCTGCCTCTCCAACTCAGTACAGCCTCCTCACTGGCAGATTTCAGAAAGAGATTCAAAACCTCGTTCTTCAACATAGACATATCTCCCAAATACAACTTGGGGTGACAGTGCTGTGCTTGACAAAACTGTTTCATTTGATTTGATAATAGCACAAGTTCTTATAAAGGTAGAGACTGTGAGGTTACTAGGGTTACAGGTGTCACTTGCAAAAACTCGATCAAACTTAATCAGCAAATTATTAAGTGCATCCCCATAGACAGTGTGGATAAAGTAATTTACATTACGATTTCGTTCATTACACTATCCACACACACGTACCAGACAGTTTAAAGGTGCTGATGTTAAAATCCTCAAACCAAATGATATGAGCAGGACGATTGGCTTGGTTGTAAATGTCCACCAAACAATCAGCCCCATTGTTCGACAATGTCCCTAGTCGAAAGATTAAAGATTTTATATTAAAAATTAATTAATAGAATATCGTAGTGAGCAGGGAATGATAAAGAAAGACCAAAAAATAGGGGGAAGAGCAACATTTCCATGCTTTTAGGTCTATTGCTTTTGCAGGCCTAGTACTGGATTTGACACTAAGGGGTCATTTTCCTGAGCACATGTTGAAGCTACTGTACATGGTCTTTTAGGATTTAAACTGGCTGTCATGCTTTTCTTTTTAACTGACTTGCTTCTGGCTAAACTAGATGTCTCCCTTGGGGGTGGAAGAGATAATGAGAAATGTTTGGGTACAATAGTTGTTGGTTTGGATAAGGGGGGGGGTGAACAGGGGGCAGTCCATTTTGTATTGCCTCACAGCTCTGCTTAGCCAGTGATGCAGAGGGCGGGCTGGGAAGAATATTTGTTGGTGAGAAAAGTGATAACCGCCATTTTGCAAGCACAATTTCCTTTGAAATAACTCTGACTGTGCAGTTTAAAGCCCATCTAAGGTAGTCCCTTTGCAGTTTGGGGGTGCCGTTGTGGTCTTGCGTTTCCCCATGGAAGATGAAGATACTTAGTCCAGTTAAGATGAACTACTCTCCCTTTCGCTTTGAAAGATCAGAAAAGATAAAAACGGACTTGTCATACCCCATTTGTCATTCCCTGCCTCTTCCTGTCGCTAACAGGCGCGGGACGGGCCCAGGCTTCGCCCGGATGCGCCCCGCACAGCAGTGTCCTTGCAGCAGTAAATGGGCAGCATTCAGACAGCTGAGAATGACCAGGAGGATTCTGGGACAATAAGTCCCCAGCGGAGGCAAGATGCTGCAGCTTCCCCCTGGCAGGCGGCGTTGTCCAGTGGTAGAGCAGCAGGAGCAAATCCCCAGCAGGTGCAGGAGCAGAAAGAGGCAAGTGCTCCCGAGCGTGATATCAGAGCACAGACGAAGTCCAAGCGTGTATCAAATCATGAACTTTAAACATGAAAACTGTCATTTCATTGTTCTATTAGCTATTGGTTTCAAAAGCATATAGGTTTTAATGGAAGCTCAAATTCAAAACACCAATTTTAAATAGTTTATGTTCACCTGTTTCCAAGCTAAAATACAACAAAAATAATAGGCAGTAGACTGAAATCAATCTTCTATGGAAAATGTGGTTGCGCATCAATAATGAAATATGGTTAGCATTATACATACATACGACATCGTAGGGGTGTGCAAAATTGTTTGCTTTTATCTACATTTTGCAAATTCCATGAGCAAAATACCAGCAGGGCACAGTTTGAGCACGAATGATTTCTCACTACAATATTTTGCACATGAAATAGTTTCCCACAGGTCAAAACTTTACAAAAGCGAAAAATGTGAATATGGTGAATTTCACAAACAGGAAATACATGAATTTCATAAGTGTATTTAAATTTGGCCATTAACTTTTTGCTATCCCACCATAGGGCAATGGACTAATACTCCTGAAGCAAGAATGGAGTGTTCTGACTGAGATTGATGTTAGGAGATATTTACTGTTGAGGTAATAGTTAAAAGATATTGAGGGGCATGTTTACGGGATTTTTGCATTGGGCAGTGCAACAAGCCACCTTTCTGTGCAGTCCTACGCCAAAGTTAAAGGAAAGGAATGCAGTGTATTTAAGCAATACTGTGAATTTCTGTACTTTCTACTTGTGCAGGTTGTTTTTGCAGTCCAGACCCAATGTAGGCACCCTTCTACCATGGTGCGAGAGTGCCTCCATTGCATGCAGGTCTGTTTTTATGCTGTAAGGTGCCCCTTCCTGCGCAAAAACAATACTAAGAGGGGTTTTCTGCAGAATGTAGCACATGTGGAAAGAGGAAGAACATGAAAAGAAATAAACAGATTTCTCCTCGTTACCCCTCCTGAGGCATATGAATTTGGAGCTTCCCCAGGTTTACTTCACTTTGTAAATTTGAGGCAGCGTCAAATTTCATTGGTTATTGAGTGGGACAACCCACCACAATGCCCATGGAATGTATCCTGGGAGCAGAGTAAGGCGACACAGCAATTTGCGCTGCATTCTCTTACTCATGATCTTTGAGGCCACTCACAGCCATGTAGGGTGGCTTTCCATGGCTTCATAGATCGAAATGAGAACCCTGTGTCATGCATGTACCACTTTACATGGTGTAAAAGTAATGCAGGGCTCTCATAAATAAGCCCCAGATTGGTACTGAAAACCTGATTTCTCCTTATTAAAAATTCTTTACAGTTTGCCCAGGAGCAGTATATTGTGTACCGATAATATCTTTAGTTCATATTTTCATTGTGTGTTATTTGGCCAGGGCAAGTGTTAAATATCAGCTCTGGGATGTCATATTCCTGATCTGGTGTATCTGTTTCTTTACTAGAAAAAATGAATAGTTTTAACTGGAATTGCCGAAGGGCAAGTCTTCCTGCTGTGCTGCCCTGGTTCAATATAAAACGGCAGGAATGCACAGTTTTTATGAAATACAGTGCATTCCTGTCCTTTGCCCCTGTACTGGTACACAATTTGCTGCCTAGCCCCAATGTAGGCACTCTTGCACCATGGTGCAAGGGTGCCTCTGTTGCAGATAGGATTGTTTTTGTGCACAAAGGCTTTCTGCAGAAAAACAATCCAGAGAGGGGTTTTCCTTCATGTGTGCTGCAGCACACCCGAAAAAAGGAATTAACGAGGAGCAAGAAAAATGGATTCTCCTTGTTATGCCACTTCTGGGAGGGATAAGGTTTTGGCGCTGCTCCAGGCTTACACGATTAAGTATATCTGGGGCAGCATCAAAATCCATTGATGTTGATTGGAAAAACCCATCATAGCGCTCATGGAATGTCTAATTAATGCAGAGTAGGACAACAAAGTGACCTGCATTGCTTTTTCTTACTCCATATCCATGAGGCCCTGCAAATTCGGGCAGGGTGGCTTTGCGTCCACTCACAGATAAGATTGAGATTCTTGCGCTGCCGGAACATCAAAAATTGACATTCATGTGACACAAGCCTCTCACAAATAAGCCCTTAAATGCTTAAACCTAAGCATTTTGTGCCATGGTACAGAAAACACAATTGATTTAAGTGTAGCCTGCTTTCTTTTTTATACCAAAGAGGTGCACATTTTTGTAATGGAGAGACAGCGAAACATTTGTTCTTTGTACTCTGGTGAGCTTCTAAATTTTAACCTACTGGAATTATTGAGGGTAACAATGTACTTATGCCGAGGACATTTCAAGTCATGCATTTTGAATGTGGTTTTGCTGCAAGCTCCATTTTTCCAAATTGTTTCACTGTAAAACTAAAGAACTGAAAGTCAGATATCTCATAAAAAATGCATGGTTTTCCTTCCGGCAACATCTAATACAATACTGTAGTCAACAGGGGGAAAAGAGATATATGCACTGGCTTTGGAGAAGAAGGTGTTTACTCAGCTTACAGTTTTTACCATAATTCAGCGCATTTCTATGGAAAAATAAGGCGCTCGTGTACGATCTTAGAAAAAGTTGTCATCCACAGGAGGACACTTTCATATCCCAGAGTAATACTGCAAAGCAGAACGCTTCAAAAATCAACAGGTTATATGCAATGGGGATGTGAGATTGCACACACACATACACATAGATACACGCACTCACACACACGTGCAAACACACATATATATTTTCATCAATAATTTCTCACGTTTTATAGATATATACTTGAAATTATAAACAAGGCAAACTACAAAAATCACAGGGAAGTGATCTAAGCAAATTCTAAACAAAATAAGAAATACAAAAAAATCCACATACATTAATTTTCATATAAAGAGAAGTGGGAAGGGGTGGAAATTGGGACTGTGCATGACTTTGTCAGCATGTATATATAA
This sequence comes from Lissotriton vulgaris, assembly GCF_964263255.1. Lineage (NCBI taxonomy): Eukaryota > Metazoa > Chordata > Amphibia > Caudata > Salamandridae > Lissotriton > Lissotriton vulgaris. The sequence goes on from NC_141691.1 coordinate 951,547,634, forward strand.
AAAAGCCTGGATGCATTGCTAACCTCTGATACTAAAATATGCAATATGGATGGGAATTTTAGAGATATCTACTTATATGAGGAAGCAAAGGATTACAAAATTAATTAAGAACGTTCACAGTATAGTTGCTAGTAATCTGAACTCTGTGCTGCATTTTTATACCCACATTTCTTTTAGGTATAACAATGCCAAGATCATTTGTGAACAATGCACAGAGTGGGCGATGAGTAAGCCCCATTCAACCATCAGCTTGCTTTGCCAATCAATCAATCAAGACATTTGTAAAGCGAGCTACTCACCTGTGAGGGTCTAACGGTGTTAGAGGGGGTTGGGGAAGCAGCAGCTACTGGTCAAACAGCCAGGTCTGAAGAAGTTTCCTGAAGGTCAGCAGGTCAGCTTTGTCAGACCCATACATCCATTGCTCGAGTCAAGTGCCGTTCTCATTCAGTATCAGCCAACTGGAGGTTTGTGCAGTTTTACATTGTGTTTAATGTATACTCAAGGCAAAGCCTCCCTCGTGAGTCATCGTCAAGCACCTCCATTGTCTTTAAAAAGGGTGTGGAAACAGGTAAAGACAACTGACATGGCATGTATTATCGCCCCCAGTTGTACTTCTGGGACGCAGAGAGCAGCCACTTGTGAAGGGCCATCTATATCCATGCACTCTGGTGATTTGAGCTATAGAGTTAGGTGGGTAAATTGCAGCATATTTAGAACTGTGGATAGTTCACATTACGTTGCCAGGGTGTGTGCAGAAAAGCTGCCCAACACCATCTTGAAGAGAAAGATGGGCAGGTTCTTCTGAAAACTTTGACTGCGGTCAGGTGCACAGTGGCATGACGTCATCCCAGATCCAACTGCTGCGGCTCGTATTAACAAAACAATGTGTGGAACAGGATGGGAGCCAGGACACACTGGGAGCATCGTCATCTGTGCCTGCTTGCTCCTACCACACAATTTGGTGCCCCACTGTGACCTCGTGTGAATCTTGGTTATCTGCTACAGCCCTCACCACCTACCTGGATGTTTATATCCCCTCCTCCCAATGTACCCCCCTGCTGACTCTTGCTTTGTTGGCGGAGGTAGATTGGTGAAGGAGATACTTGTGCATCTACCCACCCTGGCTCACTTGGAGGGATGTAGAGAAGGCAGAACCAGTACAACTGGGTTTAATTTGACAAGACATGCACCCACAGGCAAATGCAAATTCAGGGCCTTGTTTATGTGAAGTGTTACATTTGTGCAACAAAGCAGCGATGTAACACTTCTCAGTGCGCTCTCCTTGCAACACTATGGTTGCATCATATTTACTGTATGATGCATCATGTCGAAAGGAATGACAGATAGGTCAGTTTACTGATGTATCAGTTGGTGAAATACTGACACATTGCTGGAGTTGTGTCAGACGCAATGAAGCAATTCGAGCATTGCAGGGGGAGGGCTATGATTATAGCATGGCATCACCTTTACGCCTGCTATGAGGCAGGTGTAAGGATTAGACTTAGTGGCATCCTAGTTCCAGTGCACTGAAATCTTATAGATTTCAATGCACCACTTCTATGAGGCTTGGCTGCGGGGGAATGCCCTCCCTGAATACATTATACCTGATGCAGGTATAATGTAGCGAAGGACTTTACGAAGTGATGCATCTGCCTAGATGCATCACTTGAAATATGGAGCAACGTGGCCCATTATTTACGCTGTTGCAGCATCACAACAAGTGATGCAATGGCGGCCTAAATGTGATTCAAGAGCTCATAAATAAGCCTCTCAGTGTGTGAGAGTTAGCATAAAGCTAGGTATGTTGGCATTACCAATAATTGCTATCGCGGAGTGGGAAAACAAAAGCTAGAAAGGCAATCTATTGAAACCACTTAAGAGTTTGACTCGATCTACTCCTCAGGGTGTTTCTAATATTTTATTCAACAAGTTTCAGCCACTACACTGCGAGCCCAGTACGAGCTTATTGGTGGGTCCTTTTTGCTCTATGGTATTATTAGATGTGTTAGCCTAAATGTGGAGGACACTGGGCACACTAGCTTTGCAGATGTTACTATATAAATATAATATATATAATATAATATATATATTTTCACAGAGAACCTGCAGTTGTTTTCTCTCTCCTTTTCTTTCCTGGGATTTAGTAGACAAGGTCAAACAACAATGTCCCTTGTTATTTTGTTCTAGTCAGGCACTCGTACCTAGACACAACACAGAAATGCATCTGTTGTTTGTGAACATGTAAGCCTTGTCTTAACGGTATGTATAGCAATGTAACAGACGGACAGAGACAGATATTTAATAAGAGAACATCACAGCTGTATCTGAGATGTACAATGTCCATCTGCGTATGTTAAGTTACTGGGTCCGCAACTTAACCCAGAGATCTTTGCCTAATAATCAGTTTGTATCTATAGAAGGGGAGGGGGTTAGTCTATTCTGTATTATAATATGACATGGCTTTTCATAATATACGGTTTATTGCCAGTGCTGATGGTATTTTTGCTAGTCAGTTGTTTTCTGATTGTGGCACGTATACTGCATTCTAGAGTAAGACATTTTAAATAAACAGTTCAAACTTCCTTTGTGTCTCTGTCATATCTTATTATGGACAAGTATGAATGTGTGAGCGAAAGGGTAAGTCCTGTCACCACAATCCCTGAGAGGGTCGGGAGTGTTATATTCTGGAGTGTCAATCCACTGGGTATGAGTAGGAGGGAAAGTGAGACACTATAGCTTGTCAGACTCTGGCTCATGGTACTGAGGTGGTATGGTGACACACTCCCTTTCTGCTAATGTTTTATGGTCCTAAGCATATTTCTGTTCCTGAGCAGGATCCCTGTGCAACAGCACGCTCACCCAATAGTGGAATATACTCGATAGAGTATGGGATACACATACAATACTCTATATACTGCGCAGCACTGGGCGTGGCCAGTGCCCTATTACTTGCATCCACAAAACATTCTACTGTGACCCTTCCGTTTTATTAGCTCCCTTGGGGCATCTATGGGAGGCCTCTCTGAGGCTGGAATTCAGTAACCCATAATAGTTGAGAACCATAGCTAATCATCGCAAAGGCCCCAGGAATGCCCACGTTCGGTGCATACAAAAATGCATCCTATATAATGACCACGCATAGGCTACACTTGATGTACCCTACTGAGCCAGACATCTGTTCACGATGCAGAGCATCTCCAGCAGATTTTTTGCACATGATGTGGTTGTGCTCATTGCTATAAATATATTGGTTGAAGGTGATGCATGATATCTCGCAGGCTACCTAGCAATCAGATGATACCAATAACCAACATTGCTTGTTGGGTTTCTTTCCTAGACCTAAACATAAGGTCACCACTAAGTGATACATAGATTTAGCTCTGCTTTTAGCTAAATGTGCCCTAACAATGCTTTTACAGTGGAGAAAGTAAGTGATACGGTTGACAAATGCAGATAGTTAACCCCTTGGCAGGGAAGAGTAGAGAGGTCTACGTAAGTACCCATTAGCAGAGTTTTGTGACACAACCCGACACAATTGTATTTAATACACCAATAAATGACACTGGACCACAGTAAGGCTGTGGACTTCCAGATTATGACATTGAGTCATGCCCAGACGGCCATCCACCTTTGCTGTATTGCTACCTGAAGGTCTGGTCAACATCATGATTCAAGAAGGGCAGGGTACGTAATCTCCTATCTTAACCTGGGGGTAGATTGTGGTGGGAGTGGGCCATATATTATGGACTTTTCTAGGACTGCCCGGTTGGCAGGTCTCATTTGTACTGATTGTCTTACAAATATCTACCACAGTTTTATATGTACAGTTTTACAATATGAGACAGTATCTTGTCTTATGATATCTGCACAATGCTACTTATATATCTTGTTTCCTACCAATAAATATATATTGTTTTTATAAAATGTCCACCACTGTCATCCCCTGGCCCTCTAAACATGTCCTTGCTCAAAAGCACACCCATTACCGCGTTTCAGTTCATCAACCAAGAGCCCCTGATGAAATGCTGTGCATGAAACGCGTTGGGCGTACTGGACAATCAAGCCAAGCAGCAATCTTTTTCTATATGCGGCGACCTTCAATTAAAGTGTGTGAGCTGTACTTACCTGCTGTGGGCCCTTTCTTTGTTTTAGGCGAAATTAGTTTTGGATATATATATATATATATATATATATATATATATATAGAAGAATAACTCGTCCCAAAAGCTCCAACACTGCCAGATAGCACGCAGTCTCGAAAAGACGAAGAGAGGAACCCAGAGATGGTGACAAACAAAGTGCGTATTTATTTAAGCTCAATGTTGCTCAGCATGCCCGCCATTACGCGTTTCGACAGTATCCACTGTCTTGATCACATGATGTGATCGCAAAGCCACATGGGAATTTATTCACAGCATCAGTGACACAAAAGGTGGACTAAAGTTAACCACCAATTCAAACACATAATGTTTCAAAGGGTTCAAAGAAACAAACAGGGGACTAAACAAATAGTACATAGTCCTTCCTGGTCTTGAATATAACCCGAGTGGGTGAATAAAATGAAGTATATACATCTGTGCAATATCACGCAAATAAATAAATATATACATATAAATTCATGGATATAAACATATAAATATATAAATCATAAAAACACGATGTTAATTTCATTTCTTCAAAGACTATGTCTCAAGACCCTTAAAAAACATTTTGAAAATTTATCCCAAGTGGGAATTTCCACTAAAGTGTCAAGTGCTTCATGTAAACAAAATCTATTGTAAACATACACAATTTCAGCTGTTAATTCCCATAATGCGGCAAAGAGCAGCCATCTTCGCAAAGTGCAAATCAGAATGATAAAAGTGCTAGGTGCAAGTAAATTAAAACAAAAATTTGAAAAGGCAGGAGCCCCTCCCTTTGAAATTCAGTTTGCTGACTGATGTTAATACACAGCTCCAACTTGAAATAACAAAAATTCTATGAGAATCCCTTATTTGTTTAACATTTGGTGGCACACAATTGCTATGGAATATGTCATGCATTAATAGTAGGACGAATCAACAAGTGATAAGGAATCTAGAATCATAAACAGGTGTACAAATCCTCACTGGCGTTAAGACCTCCAGGAGTACGGCTATTTAATTCCAAAATATATCGAGTCTCAAGGACCCTCAATAGTCCATCCCTATTCCCACCTCTTTTGAGGGGTAGAACGCAATCAATGACATAATAAGTGAGATGTTTAGGATCACTCTCATGAACAGCCTGAAAGTGGCGTGCCACCGGATAGGATTGCTCATTATTGGAGATTGCTCTTATGTGCTGCAGTATTCTCCTGTGAACCTGAAGCCGGGTACTCCCTACATACCTGAGATCACAGGGACACTGCAGCACATAAACAGCAAATTCTCTCTTGCAGGACAGCTGTTTGGTTATAAGCACAGGATCATCCTTGAATGGAGTATTATACCGTGTTTTATTACACCCATTCTTGCAGGCCTTGCAAATGGAACACTTCAAAAAACCTTTTCTCAAATTCATAAAAGTTTTCGATACTGGGGGTTCCAAATGGTTCTTAACCAGCCTGTCTGACCTGGAGGTAGATTTTCTAAAGGAAAATTCAGGCCTTTTGCTTACTGAACCACCGATGACAGGGTCCCCTGTCACCAGGTTCCAATTACGGCTGAAGATCCACCGGATCTCCTTGTGCTGTTGGTTATATGTTATCACTACCCTGGAGCTTTATATGGAAGTTTCAGAATGAATAGCTTCAGACTTTTGCTTGGGTGCCAAAATCTGTGCTCTCGGCATGTTATTAGTGCGCTCAATGGCCCTGGAGATTGTTTTCGCAGAGTATCCGCGTGCCAGGAAGCGCAATTTACTTTCCTCCATTGCTCTTACACATTCTCTTTCATCACTACAGATTCTTTTGATACGAAGCATCTCCCCAAAGGGGATGCTCTGTATCAAGTGATGGGGATGTTGACTAACCGCGTGCAGGATAGTGTTACCCGCAGTCGGCTTTCTATATAACCTTGTGGCGAGATTTCCTGCTTCAATGTATACCTCTATGTCTAGGAAGCATAACTGTGATTTACTTATAGTAGATGTGAATTCCAAGTTAAGGTCATTACAATTAAGTTTCTCCACAAATTCCTGAGCCTCCAGCATGGAACCCTGCCAGATAAGAAAGAGGTTGTCTATATATCTGAAATAGACTGGGGCATGACTCCTCATAGTGGCCTGATGCTGTACCATGAGGACCTGCTCCTCCCACCAGCCCATGTGCAAGCACGCTAGGCTGGGAGAAAAGCAGGCCCCCATAGCTACCCCTCTGATCTGTTGATAAACTTGGTTGTTAAACAAAAAATAATTTTGTTCTAAACAGATCTTAATCATGGCAGTGAGCATGGAGTTATGAGCAGAGAAATTAATTGCCCTCCTATTTAGAAAATAGTTGACTGCTCTAATACCGTCCATATGTCGTATAGACGTGTATAAAGACGTAACATCCAGACTCATAAGTATACAGTCTGCATTCCAATTAAAGTTACCCAACTTTCTAACAAAGTCAGAGGAGTCCTGCACATAGGAATCCAAGTTTTTTACACTGTCCTGCAAAAAATAGTCAATGTATGTTGACATATTTTCAGTGGAACTGTTAATCGCTGAAATTATGGGTCTCCCAGGAGGGATTTCTGTGTTCTTGTGGACCTTCGGAAGCAAATAAAATGAAGGTATAACCGGGAACTCTTTTTTCAAAAATCCCAATTCCTCCTTTGTAATTAAATTTCCGCACTTCCATGCAACTAGCTTGGCATTCTGCTCTTCCCATGCCAACCTTACTGCTCCCAAATTACTCTTTCTGTAACAGGAATGGTCTTGTAGTTGTTTTTCCGCTTCTTGAATATACATTTGACGAGGCCATAGCACTATGTTTCCACCCTTATCTGCTTGGCGGATCAAAATGTTGTTGTCTGATTCAAGTTTTTTTACAAGGGTGTTGTAACTCTGATTCAAATTGTTAATCACTCTATGCCTTTTATTGGTGGTGATGTAGAGCTGCTTTAAATCCTTGGTAATCAGATCTTGGTAGACGTCAATGTTATCGTGTGGCATTATAGGGAGAAACACTGATTTTGGTTTAAAAGGAGTGACACCCGATACCTGATCAACTCTTGACTTCACCAAAGGTACCATTGTGGAAGGGTTCGTCTCCTCATGTAGTCCCCATATCTCGTCAAAATCAGCTCTGTCTCCAGCTTCCAAGGAGACCGAATCAGTTTCAATTGCTCCCACTTTCTTCTTCCTCATGGGTTGCATTTTGAAATACTTTTTAAGCTTGAGTTTCCTCACAAAACGGAAAGCATGCATTCTTGTGTCCGCATAATTAAAGTTACATGGAGGGCAGTAGGAAAGGCCCAAACTTAAAATATTGGATTCCTTCTCAGTTAGTGTTGTTGATGTCAAATTCATTATTGAGCCGGGGCTGCCGCCTGTGTTTTTGCTGCTTTTTTGTTGTTCCAGCGGTTTTTCTTTTGGCTGTTGTTTGGTTTTGTTTTTGTTGCACTTTCTCCTTTCGCCTCGTTTCCTGTTGGCCCTTTGGCGTTTTGACTGCCAGTCTGTCCTCTTGATCTCAATGTGTCTCGGCGGTCCTGACACATACAGCTAATTTCCTGGGCCTTGGAGAGTGCTGTAAACCCCAACGGCATACTTCTCGCCCCCTCATTCTCTGATTCACTGCCTATCGAACTGGCATCTGAAGAGGAAGGGACACTGGGAACACTATTCGGTGCAACAACACGAGTCTTCCTGGCTCTCGCTTTTATGCTTTCGTAGCGCTTCGCGTAAGTGAAGATTTGGCCAAGTAGATAGTCCAAGCGGTCCCGCTCGAATTTGTAGGCCTTACGTTTTTTTATTATCTCTTCCTCCTTACTTAGCCTTGCAATCATTTCTGCTCACATTTTATCCGTTGCCTCACTCGTGCCCATACCTCCTATTTCCTCTTCCAGTTCTTCAATCTGTGTCTGTAATTTGCAGCGATCAGATTCCGCATATTTAACCAATATTTTCATCAGTTTGGCTGATGACTCCAAATTAGCTTCCGCCCACTCAGTGAGCATGTCCGGATCGGGTGTTTCATAGCTAGGGGCAAGGCTGATTCGTAACCCTCTAGGCACCCGTCCCTCCTGTAGATACATAGTCAACGATTTATTTTCCCACCATTTGGACTGTTCTTTGATTTTTAGTTTCTCCAATTATATATATATAACATACTCCTACTTGCAGGTAGCTTCTGTTCTCGTTTTGAGTCTTTCTTTTTAAAAGAATGCTTAGGGTCTCTCTTGCAAAATGAAATGCTAATGGAAATTCAACATTACTCTCATACTGAAATTCCTTTAAAAAATAATACTGTCTTTTAGTCTCTCTAATTTTCTCACTGTAATATCGTAGCGTGACAATCTTCCTTTTCTTTCTTGCAGGTTCAACAGGACAACATGGAGGAACTACCGCTGAAAACGTCTTACTACTCTGGACTCAGTCAGCAAGCATGGGAGGTAAATGAAAGATAGACTCCTTCACCAAACCGTATGTTCCAAGTTTTTAATTCTCCAGAATAATTATTTCAAATGAAATCACCACAGACGGGGAGAATTCTGCCCAAGTTCCGCGAGTCGGAAAATATACTCACGGACCGCCAAAAACAAAGAATGAAGCGCCAACAGGAATTGTGCGACCGCTTCCCAAGAAGTTCAGTTGAAGTGCTGTTATCCTCTCCGTCCTCAGGATCAGCTTGTGGTACAAGTAGGCCACCTCCAGATCTATCCAAGCCCAGAATGCTGTAATAGCCGTGGGCTAAAGAAGGATCAGGTGAGGGCAAAAATAATAAACAGGGAGGATAGGATGGGGACAGCAGGGAGGGAGAGCTGTGAAGACAGAAACAAACACAGGATTGGTGTCAATTCTATAGGTATACACTATAAGCACCATACCACTCAGACTCTACCCAGCTATACCTGTATGTAGAACGCTGACTGCCTGAACTCAGAAGATGCCTCTCTATACTGAGATTACGTACATCAGCCTGTTCTTGCCTTCCCCCTGTAAATATAAAGCACGATAGTAAAACACCCCTCCTATGACCCTGCACTAGGAAGTACTGATATGAGGGAAAGAAAACAACACTACGTACCCTACTCTTGCTCTTCAGAGCCCTGAAGAAACGGATATCCAAGTCTACGGATATGTAGAAGGTAAGCAGTTAAACAGTTACTCTCCAAAAGCAAATGTAAGGGTTACGTCACCCACAAACACTGGAGACAAAGGTTACCTGTATGCTTTTTGAAGTCCGAGGAGGTAATCTCTGTGTCCCCGCAAAAGGAATATGATAATGAAGACCCTCTGCAATAGCCGGTGCAAGAAGGCTGTCCAACAGAGGGTCTTATAACTAAAGGTAAACAACAGTTTCCTCCGCAATAGCCGGGGAAAGAAGGCTCGCCAACGGAGGAAACGGGAAGAAGCCAAAACAAAGCGTGTACTCCGCAAGAGCCCGTGACAAGGCTCGCCAACGGAGGACACGGGAAGAAGCCAAAACAAAGCGTGTACTCCGCAAGAGCCCGTGACAAGGCTCGCCAACGGAGGACACGGGAAGAAACAATATCAACAAATCAGCAACTGTCCTCCGCAATAGCCGAAGACAAGGCTCTCCAACGGAGGACAGAACGGACAAGCAGCGTCGGAATTGAACGCACCAACCTGCTAATGACACAACAACAGCACAGAACACGCTTCACTGCAAAGTCGCCAGGAACACAATGGAAACACGAACCGGAATATCCGACACCGGCTCCCGGAAGCAGCATCTATTTATGCTCCGCCTTTCGTCCGCTAAGCCTTCTGGGAACTGTAGTTTTTTCCCCTCGATATTCGCTGGTTCCTTGAGGCGCGATGACATCTGACAGTACATCCCCCCTCACCTAGAGCGCCGAAGAGGACCAGGACGCTCAGGGAAACGGCGATGATACGCAGCCACCAGACGTGGTGCATGAATGCCCGAAGCAGGCTCCCACGAGTTTTCCTCGGGACCGTAGCCTTTCCACGCTACCAGATATCGAAGGCCACGACCCCGCCACCTGGAGTCCAGAATCCCCTCCACCTCATATTCCAGACCATCAGAAACCAGCAAGGGGGGTGGGAGGCGCCGCACCACAGCAGCGGCCGGTTTGAGTAGGGATACATGAAAAACCGGATGAATACGGATATGTCTTGGCAACAGCAACTTCACTGCCACTGGATTGACGCACTGCACCACACGAAAGGGACCAATGTACCGAGGGTTAAACACACTGTAGTGCCTGAATCGGATGTTCCTGGTAGACAGCCACACCCAATCCCCCACGCTATACACAGGACCGGGACGACGTCTTTTGTCAGCCGTGATCTTATAGGCCACCTTGGAGGACCTCAGTGAGGTTTGCGCCTGCACCAGTATTCTCTTGAGTTGAGACACCCTTCTGGCCGCCTCGGGCACGGTCTCCTCTCTATACGGCTGTACAAAAGGGAGAAATCGGGGATGATGCCCGTACGTGCAATAAAACGGTGACACTCTCGTAGCAGAATGAGTTGCATTGTTGTATGCCACCTCCGCCAGCCAAAGATGCTCCACCCAATCCTTCTTCTCCTGGGAAACATAGCAGCGCAATAATTGCTTCAATGTTTGATTGAGTCTTTCCGTCTGTCCATCGGTCTGGGGATGGAAGCTCGTGGACAACGCTGTCTTGATGTGGAGAGAGGAGCACCATGCCTTCCAAAACTGGGCCGTGAACTGAGAACCCCTATCCGACACTATGACTGAAGGTAAACCGTGTAGACGAACAATATGTCTCATAAGAAGCTGTGCCACTTGACCAGCTGTCGGTATCTGTGGACAAGCGATGAAATGCCCCATCTTTGTTAGGTAATCAATGACCACCAACACTGTGGTGCAACCCTGATCTCTTGGAAGACCTACCACAAAATCCAAAGAAATACGCTCCCATGGAGTAGAAGGGGTAGGCATGGGCTGCAATAGACCTGCAGGCCGCCGATGATCAGACTTGGCGCGAGCACAAACGTCACATTCCGTCACCCATTTCCGTACATCCCCCTTGATCGTAGGCCACCAACATCTACGCTGAATCAGATCCATAGTCTTCCCCACTCCAACATGTCCAGCACTGGGTGACGCATGACACCACTCATACATTTGTTTACGCAAGGCTTCAGTGGGTACCAGCATCTGTCCTTGTTTGATTGGAAAGCCATGTTGTAATTGCCATTCAGGATGTGACTGCAACCATCTCTTCCACTGGTTCGATCTGATCCCATATCGTATTCCCTGCAGAAAGGCATCAGGTTGTATGCCACAAACCACCTTGACAGGGTCCACTATCGATGTTTCTGCTCTGGCCTCCGAGACCCTAGTAGATGATTGGCGAGACAAGGCATCCGCCTTACGATTGTCTGCCCCGGGTCTGAAGGTTATAATGAAATTGTATCCCGAAAAGAAAAGCATCCACCTCAATTGTCTGGGGGTCAAATGTCTGGCTGCCGACATGAACTGTAGATTGCGGTGATCGGTATAAACCGTCACCACGTGCTTTGCCCCCATAAGGAAATGTCTCCATTCAGTGAACGCCTGCTTGATAGCTAAGAGCTCTTTCTCGGCTATGCAATAGTTGCGTTCTGCCCCCGTAAGTTTATGTGACATGAATGCTACTGGATGCAATTGTCCGGTGGTGTCGTTTCTCTGTGAAAGGATGGCTCCTGTTGCTACCTCTGATGCGTCTGCCTCTACTATGAAAGGGGCATCAGTATTGGGGTGTGTCAATATCGGAGCAGTGACAAAGGCTTCCTTTAACGCAGCAAACGCCTCCTGAGCCCTCATATCCCACAGGAATCCTTGGTCTTTTTTCAACAGCCTAGTTATGGGGGCTACCACTTTCGAGAATTGGTGTATAAAACGTCTATAGAAATTGGCAAATCCTAGGAAGCATTGGACGTCCTTGATGTTTCGAGGACTTGGCCAATCTCTTACTGCTTGAACCTTCCTCTCCGCCATTTCCTGTCCCTGAGGGGTAAGCATAACCCCCAGAAACTCAACGGTAGTAACATGAAAGTCACACTTGGACAGTTTACAGAAGAGGAGATTATCCTGTAGGATCCTCAAGACCGACTTGACATGCTGTATATGCATGTCCTCGGATTCTGAATAGATGAGGATATCATCTATATATACGATGACATGCCTGTCCAATATCTCTCGCAACACGTCGTTTAGAAAAAACTGGAATGCAGCAGGGGCATTGCATAGCCCGAAGGGCATGACCAGGTATTCGAATAACCCATACCTGGTCTGGAATGCTGTCTTCCATTCATCCCCTGCCCGCATTCTCACCAGGTGATAAGCACCCTTTAAATCTAACTTGGTGAACACCCTGGCTTTCTTTACTTGTTCCAGTAAGACGTGTATTAACGGCAACGGGTATCTGTTCTTGATGGTAACCGCGTTGAGGGCTCGAAAGTCTACACAGGCTCTCAGATCCCCATTAGCCTTAGGGATGAAAAACAAAGGGGATGCCGCTGGGGATCTTGAGGGACGTATGAAACCTAATTCTAACAACTTGTCGAGATAGGTTCTCAAGTAGGCGTTCTCTGGCTCTGTTAGTGCATACAGCCGTCCCTTAGGAATCACCGCCCCTGGAACTAACTCGATTTGGCAATCATAAGGCCTATGTGGGGGCAATTCTTCAGCTCTTACTTCGTCAAACACCCCTGCAAAGTCCTGATATGCCCTTGGGAGAATTACTGCCTTTTCTGCGGCCATGGCTACGAAACCCCCACCGGCCAAAGCAAACGAAGGACACTGTGCGTACTTAAAACAATGCTCTTCACAATATGCAGAATTCATGGTTATATCACCGGTTTCCCAATTGATGTCAGGGTTGTGTCTTTTCAGCCAGGGAATACCTATAATCACCCCATACTGTGGTGCCTTTATAATGCTGAAAGACACTTGTTCTCTATGACCATCGAATCTCATTTCAGTTAAAGTCGTTTGATAACTAATGGGTCCTGTGTTTAATTTTCTCCCATCTACTGCAAACATATCAGTACCGTCTTCCTTGGGGATTAGTGGAATCCCTAACCGTTCGGCTTCTTTCGCATCCATGAAGAACCCCGTAGCCCCGGAATCTACCATGGCTTGTGTATGTACCTCAATCATACCTATCATTAAGACTATCTTGATAAATAAATGTTGTGCTCCTACCACCATACTCAACATGGAAGGGACAATACTCTGACTCCAAGGAACCCCTTCAACACCCCCGGAGCTCTTCAGTTTTCCGCCGGTTTCTCAGAGGCCGCTGACACCCCCCTATTTAAGCGAAACTTGGAAAATTTGGGTTTGACAGGACATTCCCTAACATAATGTCCTTTTTTGCCGCAATAAAGACAAAGGCCCATCTTGCGCCTTTGTTCTTTTTCGGTGGAGGTCAAAGCAGCGCGAACTGCTCCTATATCCATAGGCTCAGCTACATGCGAGACCGAACTATCCGGGGTCTTTACTGTCACAGAAGAGGGAACGGGACGGTTTTTTGCTCCAACACCCCCTTTACGATTCTTCATTCTATGGTCTAGCCTTAATACTAAATTAATCAGATCTTCGCATGTCACTGGTTGAGGGTCGATTTGAGCGATTATGTCCTGCATCTCATCGGTTAGCCCCTGATGAAAGATTGACGCTTGTTTGGCTTCAGGCCACTTAGTTTCAGCCACTAAGCGTCTAAATGTATTCAAGTAGGTTACCAGGTCCTGATTCCCTTGACGCAGGCCTAATAGTTCTTTATCTGCCGTGTAGGTATCAGCTCTCCTATCGAAAACCTTTGTGAATTCTGTTTGGAAGGCGTCCCAATCATGTAACATTGGGTCGTTTTTTCGCACCAGGGGAACCGCCCATTGAGCCGCCTCTCCTACTAAATACGAGATGACAAACGCCACCTTTGACCGATTGGTAGGGAAGGACCGAGGTTTGCATGAAAAATGCATTAAGACTTGCGTCATAAATACTTGCACTGATCCAGCATCACCATTGAATCGTTCTGGAGTTGCTAACGGAATGCTGGGAGGTATCTCCACCACGACTGACCCTGCAGTACCCGACCCTGAAGCCCCAGCGCTAAAGGGGTTTTTCTGGATGGTATCCAAACGGTTCCTTAATTCCGTACTCTCTTGTCTGGATGCTATCAATTCAGATTGCACCACGACCAATGCTGCCATCACCTCGTCCAGAGTAGCCATTACCCTAAACTGATCGGGAGGACTAATTTGCTTGGGTCGGATATTCTGTTATCCTCTCCGTCCTCAGGATCAGCTTGTGGTACAAGTAGGCCACCTCCAGATCTATCCAAGCCCAGAATGCTGTAATAGCCGTGGGCTAAAGAAGGATCAGGTGAGGGCAAAAATAATAAACAGGGAGGATAGGATGGGGACAGCAGGGAGGGAGAGCTGTGAAGACAGAAACAAACACAGGATTGGTGTCAATTCTATAGGTATACACTATAAGCACCATACCACTCAGACTCTACCCAGCTATACCTGTATGTAGAACGCTGACTGCCTGAACTCAGAAGATGCCTCTCTATACTGAGATTACGTACATCAGCCTGTTCTTGCCTTCCCCCTGTAAATATAAAGCACGATAGTAAAACACCCCTCCTATGACCCTGCACTAGGAAGTACTGATATGAGGGAAAGAAAACAACACTACGTACCCTACTCTTGCTCTTCAGAGCCCTGAAGAAACGGATATCCAAGTCTACGGATATGTAGAAGGTAAGCAGTTAAACAGTTACTCTCCAAAAGCAAATGTAAGGGTTACGTCACCCACAAACACTGGAGACAAAGGTTACCTGTATGCTTTTTGAAGTCCGAGGAGGTAATCTCTGTGTCCCCGCAAAAGGAATATGATAATGAAGACCCTCTGCAATAGCCGGTGCAAGAAGGCTGTCCAACAGAGGGTCTTATAACTAAAGGTAAACAACAGTTTCCTCCGCAATAGCCGGGGAAAGAAGGCTCGCCAACGGAGGAAACGGGAAGAAGCCAAAACAAAGCGTGTACTCCGCAAGAGCCCGTGACAAGGCTCGCCAACGGAGGACACGGGAAGAAGCCAAAACAAAGCGTGTACTCCGCAAGAGCCCGTGACAAGGCTCGCCAACGGAGGACACGGGAAGAAACAATATCAACAAATCAGCAACTGTCCTCCGCAATAGCCGAAGACAAGGCTCTCCAACGGAGGACAGAACGGACAAGCAGCGTCGGAATTGAACGCACCAACCTGCTAATGACACAACAACAGCACAGAACACGCTTCACTGCAAAGTCGCCAGGAACACAATGGAAACACGAACCGGAATATCCGACACCGGCTCCCGGAAGCAGCATCTATTTATGCTCCGCCTTTCGTCCGCTAAGCCTTCTGGGAACTGTAGTTTTTTCCCCTCGATATTCGCTGGTTCCTTGAGGCGCGATGACATCTGACAGTACATCCCCCCTCACCTAGAGCGCCGAAGAGGACCAGGACGCTCAGGGAAACGGCGATGATACGCAGCCACCAGACGTGGTGCATGAATGCCCGAAGCAGGCTCCCACGAGTTTTCCTCGGGACCGTAGCCTTTCCACGCTACCAGATATCGAAGGCCACGACCCCGCCACCTGGAGTCCAGAATCCCCTCCACCTCATATTCCAGACCATCAGAAACCAGCAAGGGGGGTGGGAGGCGCCGCACCACAGCAGCGGCCGGTTTGAGTAGGGATACATGAAAAACCGGATGAATACGGATATGTCTTGGCAACAGCAACTTCACTGCCACTGGATTGACGCACTGCACCACACGAAAGGGACCAATGTACCGAGGGTTAAACACACTGTAGTGCCTGAATCGGATGTTCCTGGTAGACAGCCACACCCAATCCCCCACGCTATACACAGGACCGGGACGACGTCTTTTGTCAGCCGTGATCTTATAGGCCACCTTGGAGGACCTCAGTGAGGTTTGCGCCTGCACCAGTATTCTCTTGAGTTGAGACACCCTTCTGGCCGCCTCGGGCACGGTCTCCTCTCTATACGGCTGTACAAAAGGGAGAAATCGGGGATGATGCCCGTACGTGCAATAAAACGGTGACACTCTCGTAGCAGAATGAGTTGCATTGTTGTATGCCACCTCCGCCAGCCAAAGATGCTCCACCCAATCCTTCTTCTCCTGGGAAACATAGCAGCGCAATAATTGCTTCAATGTTTGATTGAGTCTTTCCGTCTGTCCATCGGTCTGGGGATGGAAGCTCGTGGACAACGCTGTCTTGATGTGGAGAGAGGAGCACCATGCCTTCCAAAACTGGGCCGTGAACTGAGAACCCCTATCCGACACTATGACTGAAGGTAAACCGTGTAGACGAACAATATGTCTCATAAGAAGCTGTGCCACTTGACCTGCTGTCGGTATCTGTGGACAAGCGATGAAATGCCCCATCTTTGTTAGGTAATCAATGACCACCAACACTGTGGTGCAACCCTGATCTCTTGGAAGACCTACCACAAAATCCAAAGAAATACGCTCCCATGGAGTAGAAGGGGTAGGCATGGGCTGCAATAGACCTGCAGGCCGCCGATGATCAGACTTGGCGCGAGCACAAACGTCACATTCCGTCACCCATTTCCGTACATCCCCCTTGATCGTAGGCCACCAACATCTACGCTGAATCAGATCCATAGTCTTCCCCACTCCAACATGTCCAGCACTGGGTGACGCATGACACCACTCATACATTTGTTTACGCAAGGCTTCAGTGGGTACCAGCATCTGTCCTTGTTTGATTGGAAAGCCATGTTGTAATTGCCATTCAGGATGTGACTGCAACCATCTCTTCCACTGGTTCGATCTGATCCCATATCGTATTCCCTGCAGAAAGGCATCAGGTTGTATGCCACAAACCACCTTGACAGGGTCCACTATCGATGTTTCTGCTCTGGCCTCCGAGACCCTAGTAGATGATTGGCGAGACAAGGCATCCGCCTTACGATTGTCTGCCCCGGGTCTGAAGGTTATAATGAAATTGTATCCCGAAAAGAAAAGCATCCACCTCAATTGTCTGGGGGTCAAATGTCTGGCTGCCGACATGAACTGTAGATTGCGGTGATCGGTATAAACCGTCACCACGTGCTTTGCCCCCATAAGGAAATGTCTCCATTCAGTGAACGCCTGCTTGATAGCTAAGAGCTCTTTCTCGGCTATGCAATAGTTGCGTTCTGCCCCCGTAAGTTTATGTGACATGAATGCTACTGGATGCAATTGTCCGGTGGTGTCGTTTCTCTGTGAAAGGATGGCTCCTGTTGCTACCTCTGATGCGTCTGCCTCTACTATGAAAGGGGCATCAGTATTGGGGTGTGTCAATATCGGAGCAGTGACAAAGGCTTCCTTTAACGCAGCAAACGCCTCCTGAGCCCTCATATCCCACAGGAATCCTTGGTCTTTTTTCAACAGCCTAGTTATGGGGGCTACCACTTTCGAGAATTGGTGTATAAAACGTCTATAGAAATTGGCAAATCCTAGGAAGCATTGGACGTCCTTGATGTTTCGAGGACTTGGCCAATCTCTTACTGCTTGAACCTTCCTCTCCGCCATTTCCTGTCCCTGAGGGGTAAGCATAACCCCCAGAAACTCAACGGTAGTAACATGAAAGTCACACTTGGACAGTTTACAGAAGAGGAGATTATCCTGTAGGATCCTCAAGACCGACTTGACATGCTGTATATGCATGTCCTCGGATTCTGAATAGATGAGGATATCATCTATATATACGATGACATGCCTGTCCAATATCTCTCGCAACACGTCGTTTAGAAAAAACTGGAATGCAGCAGGGGCATTGCATAGCCCGAAGGGCATGACCAGGTATTCGAATAACCCATACCTGGTCTGGAATGCTGTCTTCCATTCATCCCCTGCCCGCATTCTCACCAGGTGATAAGCACCCTTTAAATCTAACTTGGTGAACACCCTGGCTTTCTTTACTTGTTCCAGTAAGACGTGTATTAACGGCAACGGGTATCTGTTCTTGATGGTAACCGCGTTGAGGGCTCGAAAGTCTACACAGGCTCTCAGATCCCCATTAGCCTTAGGGATGAAAAACAAAGGGGATGCCGCTGGGGATCTTGAGGGACGTATGAAACCTAATTCTAACAACTTGTCGAGATAGGTTCTCAAGTAGGCGTTCTCTGGCTCTGTTAGTGCATACAGCCGTCCCTTAGGAATCACCGCCCCTGGAACTAACTCGATTTGGCAATCATAAGGCCTATGTGGGGGCAATTCTTCAGCTCTTACTTCGTCAAACACCCCTGCAAAGTCCTGATATGCCCTTGGGAGAATTACTGCCTTTTCTGCGGCCATGGCTACGAAACCCCCACCGGCCAAAGCAAACGAAGAACACTGTGCGTACTTAAAACAATGCTCTTCACAATATGCAGAATTCATGGTTATATCACCGGTTTCCCAATTGATGTCAGGGTTGTGTCTTTTCAGCCAGGGAATACCTATAATCACCCCATACTGTGGTGCCTTTATAATGCTGAAAGACACTTGTTCTCTATGACCATCGAATCTCATTTCAGTTAAAGTCGTTTGATAACTAATGGGTCCTGTGTTTAATTTTCTCCCATCTACTGCAAACATATCAGTACCGTCTTCCTTGGGGATTAGTGGAATCCCTAACCGTTCGGCTTCTTTCGCATCCATGAAGAACCCCGTAGCCCCGGAATCTACCATGGCTTGTGTATGTACCTCAATCATACCTATCATTAAGACTATCTTGATAAATAAATGTTGTGCTCCTACCACCATACTCAACATGGAAGGGACAATACTCTGACTCCAAGGAACCCCTTCAACACCCCCGGAGCTCTTCAGTTTTCCGCCGGTTTCTCAGAGGCCGCTGACACCCCCCTATTTAAGCGAAACTTGGAAAATTTGGGTTTGACAGGACATTCCCTAACATAATGTCCTTTTTTGCCGCAATAAAGACAAAGGCCCATCTTGCGCCTTTGTTCTTTTTCGGTGGAGGTCAAAGCAGCGCGAACTGCTCCTATATCCATAGGCTCAGCTACATGCGAGACCGAACTATCCGGGGTCTTTACTGTCACAGAAGAGGGAACGGGACGGTTTTTTGCTCCAACACCCCCTTTACGATTCTTCATTCTATGGTCTAGCCTTAATACTAAATTAATCAGATCTTCGCATGTCACTGGTTGAGGGTCGATTTGAGCGATTATGTCCTGCATCTCATCGGTTAGCCCCTGATGAAAGATTGACGCTTGTTTGGCTTCAGGCCACTTAGTTTCAGCCACTAAGCGTCTAAATGTATTCAAGTAGGTTACCAGGTCCTGATTCCCTTGACGCAGGCCTAATAGTTCTTTATCTGCCGTGTAGGTATCAGCTCTCCTATCGAAAACCTTTGTGAATTCTGTTTGGAAGGCGTCCCAATCATGTAACATTGGGTCGTTTTTTCGCACCAGGGGAACCGCCCATTGAGCCGCCTCTCCTACTAAATACGAGATGAAAAACGCCACCTTTGACTGATTGGTAGGGAAGGACCGAGGTTTGCATGAAAAATGCATTAAGACTTGCGTCATAAATACTTGCACTGATCCAGCATCACCATTGAATCGTTCTGGAGTTGCTAACGGAATGCTGGGAGGTATCTCCACCACGACTGACCCTGCAGTACCCGACCCTGAAGCCCCAGCGCTAAAGGGGTTTTTCTGGATGGTATCCAAACGGTTCCTTAATTCCGTACTCTCTTGTCTGGCTGCTATCAATTCAGATTGCACCACGACCAATGCTGCCATCACCTCGTCCAGAGTAGCCATTACCCTAAACTGATCGGGAGGACTAATTTGCTTGGGTCGGATATTCTGTTATCCTCTCCGTCCTCAGGATCAGCTTGTGGTACAAGTAGGCCACCTCCAGATCTATCCAAGCCCAGAATGCTGTAATAGCCGTGGGCTAAAGAAGGATCAGGTGAGGGCAAAAATAATAAACAGGGAGGATAGGATGGGGACAGCAGGGAGGGAGAGCTGTGAAGACAGAAACAAACACAGGATTGGTGTCAATTCTATAGGTATACACTATAAGCACCATACCACTCAGACTCTACCCAGCTATACCTGTATGTAGAACGCTGACTGCCTGAACTCAGAAGATGCCTCTCTATACTGAGATTACGTACATCAGCCTGTTCTTGCCTTCCCCCTGTAAATATAAAGCACGATAGTAAAACACCCCTCCTATGACCCTGCACTAGGAAGTACTGATATGAGGGAAAGAAAACAACACTACGTACCCTACTCTTGCTCTTCAGAGCCCTGAAGAAACGGATATCCAAGTCTACGGATATGTAGAAGGTAAGCAGTTAAACAGTTACTCTCCAAAAGCAAATGTAAGGGTTACGTCACCCACAAACACTGGAGACAAAGGTTACCTGTATGCTTTTTGAAGTCCGAGGAGGTAATCTCTGTGTCCCCGCAAAAGGAATATGATAATGAAGACCCTCTGCAATAGCCGGTGCAAGAAGGCTGTCCAACAGAGGGTCTTATAACTAAAGGTAAACAACAGTTTCCTCCGCAATAGCCGGGGAAAGAAGGCTCGCCAACGGAGGAAACGGGAAGAAGCCAAAACAAAGCGTGTACTCCGCAAGAGCCCGTGACAAGGCTCGCCAACGGAGGACACGGGAAGAAGCCAAAACAAAGCGTGTACTCCGCAAGAGCCCGTGACAAGGCTCGCCAACGGAGGACACGGGAAGAAACAATATCAACAAATCAGCAACTGTCCTCCGCAATAGCCGAAGACAAGGCTCTCCAACGGAGGACAGAACGGACAAGCAGCGTCGGAATTGAACGCACCAACCTGCTAATGACACAACAACAGCACAGAACACGCTTCACTGCAAAGTCGCCAGGAACACAATGGAAACACGAACCGGAATATCCGACACCGGCTCCCGGAAGCAGCATCTATTTATGCTCCGCCTTTCGTCCGCTAAGCCTTCTGGGAACTGTAGTTTTTTCCCCTCGATATTCGCTGGTTCCTTGAGGCGCGATGACATCTGACAAGTGCACAGTATCACTCGTCACAGAGAGCGAGCACAGCTGCGTTCATAACCGGTAAAAAACACTAGACCGGCAACCTGGATGGAGCATTGGCGGCCATCTTAGAAATCCGCCGCAAACGAGTAAACAGGTTTTTGTGAACAAGCGAACTCCATCGCTTAGCGAGAGACTGAATGGGTTTGAAATGGCGATTTTGATGAATTTTGCAAACTTCCAAAAGCAAATGGGGGTTTAACAATGAGCTTGCCTGACCAATCCTGACAATAAACAAAGGGAATCCTACTCGCACTCACATTAATACCCCTACCACGTACACCACATGCACCACACATAGTCAATACTTTCAGTGCTCCCGTGTAGTCGTAGGTCGTAGCACGCCGCATCCCGTTAGAGGGGTGCGAAGACCCCTATGATGAAGTATGACACCAAGGGGCCTTTTGGTGTGTGAGGGGTATTTTACAAAACACTGAGTGCTCCCACACTCCTGTGGGTAACACTTTCCCCATTCACCGCGAGTAGGATTCCCTTTGTTTATGTAACTGTGCCTGTGGAGTAAGAATCCTACTTCTATACTCTACCTCCCTTTTTTGATGATTTCTTCAATCCTGACAATAGGCACAGGGACAGTTTTGCAGGACTTCTGCTTTGTACTGAGGAAAGGGGAAATCTTAGAATGAGCTCCGTAGCTTTACGGTACTTGACCGATTTAACGTGAGTGTACTTCTTAGGAAGTCAACACGTGCTGACACCTTTTGTGGGGAATTCAACTGGGAAGCTAGGTAGGGATGTCATTCTAGAAGCAGAGTAGGGACAGATTATTCTTTTAATTCCAGAAATACAAATGAAAAGGGATTTGGACACAGCTGCTATACTCAGTTGTTTTCTGATATTGGAACTCATTGCTCTGTGCCTAGTGTGCCAATTGAACTATATTCGTTGGCTTAGCTCTGTATTAGTATTAATGTATCTCTATACTCTTATATTGAGGTGTGTTTATGTACTGTTATTTTAGGCCTTATAATAAACGTGCTTAAATTGAATTAAGAGTCTGTAGTCCTTTGGTCGCATGAGGAAGGGAAATGTATTATTTGTGAATTAATGCTCCCCTCCACACTTTCTTAGCAAGCAGTAAAGACCATTGGCCAAAGGTTCCCAAGTAAATCTACAGAGTAGAATCTGGCCTTATCAAGACCAACAGAAATTGTGCAGCATTATAGCGGTGCTGGTGTCTGGGACTGCAATAAACAGATAAGGTATTTTAATAATGTTCCAGTAAAAAACAAGTAAAAAGGAACGTAAATGTTACTGGCGCTGCAGCTGATAATTCAGCACAAAAGTGTAAATAAATATAACTTATTAACAATGCAGGCTGTTTACTTATCATTCACAAAATAGTCTACAGTATGCTGTATTATCTGCAAATATGAGTGGAAGTGCCACAGCTTTCAGCATAAAATGTCCAGCCCCCTCCTCCATCACAATAAAAAGCATCCTTTTTCCACATAAAATTCACCCATTATTGCTAGAACCGGTGTGCAATTTGAGAAAAAATTATTTCAAGCGGACAGCATCAGAACCTCACTCTTAAGTGCATGTAACATTGTCATCAGCATCCCAAAGAACCACCCAATGTGCCACAGCATTGTGTGACACCATACGGTGCTCCTTACCATGCTAAAATGCCTGAATGCAGAGGATATTTCAGTGTCACAGTGTCATTGCCATTCTAAGTAGTATTGTTTTTAATGCCACTTGTTTTTCCCATCGATGCACGGAGCACTACCATGCCACACACTGCTGACTAATATGCTAATATGGTCACTAATAGCAAGACATTGCTACGTGACTAGGCAGTATTTCACATTAATTGGTATACTGTGCAGTTTTGTTCCCAGAAACTGTTGACATGTGGCAAAGTTCCAAAAAAGTCCTGGCATCTGTTTGCCTGGCTATACATTACCTCGCCCCAGCAATCCTCCTACCTATATTTGATAACAAAATTCAGGGAACAGACACCATTATTCAGACAAACAACCTGAACACACAATGCAAACACCAATCGACACACAGCTGCTGGCCCCTCCCTGCCCCTCATACAGACATATT
This sequence comes from Lissotriton vulgaris, assembly GCF_964263255.1. Lineage (NCBI taxonomy): Eukaryota > Metazoa > Chordata > Amphibia > Caudata > Salamandridae > Lissotriton > Lissotriton vulgaris. The sequence goes on from NC_141691.1 coordinate 951,570,939, forward strand.
ATTGGTGGGTTTATACTCCTGGACAGCACAATGCCTGTTCTTTTCTGCACCTTCAAAAATCTGCCATTCCTACTCCCCTCACAAAACCTGGCCTTATCTACCCACCACCATAAACAAATACACAACAGTGTCTCGCCTTGCCCACCCACACACATAGATACACAGGCAATACGCCCATGTCCTGCTCTCCTTAAACACAAGCACACACCCAATACGGAGCGTTTAATCATCCTCAAGCACAGTAACTATTCTTTCCTTCCAACAGAAACACCACAAACTGATCCGCCTATAGCTGCTCCTAGGCTTCCAGTTTTTTTTAAATATAAGGGGGCATATTATCAAGGACCTGTGTTAAAATTATCGCTGTTTTACCGGCAGGAAACTGCCGATAAAACGGCGATAATGCGCTTGATAATACACCCTTGTCAATTCCCGTAGAAACCCATGTTTCGATGTTAACATGGGCTTCTATGGGAATTAACAAGGGCGTATTATCGAGCCCATTATCACAGTTTTATCTGCAGTTTCCTGCCGATAAAACGGCGATATTTTAACACCGGTCCTTGATAATATGCACCAAAGTTCTTAATACTGTCAACTAGTCTGTTCTTCTGACTCAAAATTGTGTTAGCTCAGGAGAATGAAACATATAAAATGGGAATGCATAACACAGCACCTGCTTTCCTTTGCCCCTCACAGTCTCTGCCTGCTGTCTGTCTAACAAACAGTTATGCCTGCATACTACACATACACCTCACATTACTGACACCCATATATTTGCCACTGTATAGCTCCTGACGATATGAAGTTGTAATTGGGAAGATGTTCTGTTTCTATCTGCCTGCCTGCACTTTAGCTATTGCTCACTGTAACGGTCCCCTTTGAAGTGAAGGAATCCGGTTAAGTTAAATACCTTTATTAATATATTAAGGAGTAAGGGAATACAACAGGTGAGAGCCAGGGGAGCAGCATACACTCCAAAGGCTCCTGTACAACTGACTACCCGAAATCAGAATGATACATGACATTACATTCTGTAGCCCTGACATCTCGTGCATTAAAGGAACACAGCACAATGATAATTACAACAACATGACACCCTTGCTAACAAAACACATGGGCTAAAGACATTGTCATTTACAACGCCAATACCTGTTACTCTCGTTAACTTTTTTATTTGGACACAGAAGCTTTGGTGCCCATTTTAATTTAAACTTAAAAATACCTGGAATTCTTGCCGCCCGTCTAGGCCCTCATATGCCTGGTCTTATCGACCCAGACCAGTTCTCCCTGAACGCCAGACGTCAGATAACACTAAAAGGATCCTCCATCTCATAGAGAAAGCTACCCGAGTGCACGGAGAATACATGATGCTAGCCATAGACGCCGAGAAGGCATTTGACCGTGTTCACTGGCCCTACTTAGAGCGGGTGCTGGAGTAGGTGGGGATACGGGAAAAGTTCTGCACCTTTATATTTAACTGTTACAAATTTCCTACGCCCGCAGTTCGGGTGAACGGGTACATCTACTCTTCCTTTCCCATAGAGAGACGCACGAGGCAGAGATGCCCATTGTCGCCCCTTCTAATCGCCCTGTACATGGAGCCTCTGACTCAGAGAATTCGGCAGAACCAGGAGGTGGAGGGGATCAAGTTCGGTGGCTATATTTACAAGATCAGCTTGTACGCTGACAACGTTCTAATTTCACTGACTAACCCGACGGAAGCCTTGCCAGAGTGCTTGGCGGAGCTCGATGCCTTTGCTCGGGTGGCCGGATTTAAAGTCAATGCAGACAAGTCTATGGCTCTAGATCTCTTGCTGTCACGCTCTACCAGGGAATACCTACAGAATTCGTCCCCCGTGCAGTGGGCAGCGGACACCATCCCTTACTTGGGAATCCAGCTAGCCTCCTCCCTTCCTACTATGGTCTCCACTAATTACGCTATCCTTCGGGGGACCATTCGACGTGAAGTGGGCCGCTGGAAACATTATCATCTCTCCTGGTTGTGCAGCATTGCGGCGGTCAAAATCACTGTCCTGCCCCAGATTTTGTACCTCTTTTGCACCGTTTCTCTCCAGCTGCCAGCTGGGTGGATCCGACAGACACAGTCCGACTTGGCCCAGTTCATTTGGAATGGCAGGAAACCAAGAATGCGGAGAGCGTTAGCGACGATTCCCCCTGAGATGAGAGGTCTGGGAGATCCCGATTTACAGTTGTATTTTCAGGCGGCACAGCTACAGTACTTAATTGAGTGGAGTCGGTGGGAATCGGAGAAACACTGGCTGTTTCAATATCAAGCTGTCGCGGTGAGACCGCTGCAGGAAATTCCTTTCCTATGTAAACCACAGAGGCCCCCTAATTTGTATGCCTTGCATATAACGCGGGTCCCCCTTGACATGTGGGATGCCACCAATATCTAACATGACCTCCAACCTTTCCATCCCCTCTCACCCGTTGATCGACAACCCTGACTTCACCCCGGAGGCCTGCTGGTTGTCGGGTTTTTTCTCATGTGTATAGAGCCAAGGGGGTTGTCCCCTTTCACCAACTCAGGCAGGAATAGGGCCTCCCTGAGACCCAGCGGCTAAGATACCAACAGGTGCGTCACTGGGCACTGGGCACTCCAACCCCAGATACTCTCGAGCGCAGACAGGTGCCTATTCCCCTATGAATGCTGGCACATCACCCGCACATCGGATACTAAACTTGTCTCCGACCTCTACAAGATGCTCCAGGCTTCCCAGACACACACATATAGCCCTGCAGAGAAAGGTGGGAGAGAGAACTAGGTAGGACACTCAGTCGCAAAAAGTGGGATGGGATATACTACCGAGCTCGTCGCTCTGCAAACCATATGGGGTTGACGGAGACCTTCACAAAGTGGTGACATATTGGTACTATACTCCGGAGAGACTACATGCACTAGATCGCCAACGAGAAAAGACCTGCTGGCTAGGTTGTAGCCGGGTAGGCACCCTGGTGCACTTGTTGTGGGACTGCGTGCACCTACTGGACTCAGGTGTTAACAGAAGTGGACAAACACTTTGAGACAGAAATCCCGCGCTTTCTGCTTATGTACTGTTGGGTCTTCCTAACCCCCTAACTCACCCGCTCAAATCCCGTAAAGGCAGGCAGATAGCTATTGCTCTATGCTCAGCGGTGCAAAATATACTCAGACACTGGCACACTCTCAACGCACCCTCCTTTGTGGAATGGCTTCCTAGACTGTGGCATGTCCTTGGGATGGAGAAGTTGACCCTTACTATGGCGGGAGAAGGATCTACCTATGATGAGCTATGGCACCCATTTCTGTCGGTCTTGGTGACGGAGTTTCACGAAGTCACGTGTCCGCAATATCTTAGACTACTACGCCTTACAGAATCACGAGAGACGGATTGCTAGACAGGCCGACGGGGGTGGTGTGGCGGGGAGATAGCAGATGGGGTTGGCAAAGGAAAAGGGGCACTGGACTGGCGAGGGATGGGGTTTCTAGGAAAAGAGGTTTGTTTTGTTGCCTTTTTTATATTTCCATAGCTTCCTTCATGTACATGATACAGACTGCTTCTGTTTTGCATACTGAGCTCGCGCCCTCAATTAACATTGTTTGGTTGTATTGCATAGATATTGCCTGAAACTAGTCAAATGTACATGGGTCTGCTTTTGTGTTGAAACTCAATAAAGACATTTGAGCCATAAACTTAAAAATACGGTATGCAGTCAAATTATATTTTCCTTTCTTTGTACGTTGTAATACTGGTTATCCTGCTCTTTGCAGTTATCCTTCTTTTGAGCTTTTACGTAAGTTATAAGGTCTCTGACTGCAAATTTCCTCACCCGCCGGTTGCTTGTCAGGGTCAGTCGTTTGGGGCTAAATAGAGCGGCGAAGGGGGAAAAATTAGAAAAAAGCAAGTAATTTTTACAGCTTTATATTCTTGAAGCCCACCTTATGGCCCCTCTTTATTTCTTTTCCCTCATTCAGCGATGGTGTCCATGGTAAGCAGCTCTGACTATGATACAGTTTCTAGCACTTTGCATTGGTAGCTAACAACACACCTGTTTACTTATCCATAGTTTGACTACAGTCAAAGTACTCTGATGTTAACAAACTATATACAAATCTTTTGTACAGTGCAAACTCTCCTATACTCCTGGCACATTGCTTAAGCCTGGTTTACTGTAATGAAATGGGTTGGTCACTCTAGTGGAATAGATCTATTACCATCCTTAAGATAAAAGATACTCTTGACAGTTTCATAAAAAGCTTCCACGTGGGTTTCAGATTGTTTGTGGAATGCATCTGATGTCACACAAGCCTTTCCAGTGTTTAACATAATGCCCAGCAATGTCAATCCAACCCACATGATTCCACTCCACACCACATACATCCACAACACTACAAACAACAACACATGGCTAAACGACATTATCATTTTCAACACTTATAGCTCCAACCTATTGCATTACAATGCTTGTTCTTTATATTGTTCCCAAAATGGTGTTCGGTGCACCATGTTGGGGAATGGTGGCTGCAACTGAAAGGTTTCTGTGTCAGCCTGCTCGCCAGAACAACCAATCAGATACGGACCTGGATCCTCACATCCCCAAAGCACTAAGGGGGAAAAAGGCTCTTTCCATTATTTTTTTTAAAGAGTCATCAATTCTCTATTCGAGTCCAAAAAGAAAATATATATTCAAATGATCTGAGTGGTTGCCAGGAAAGAAACATTTCGCTTACATCAGAAATTTTAGTAAGCAGCTCATAGCCCCCATGTCTTGAATAAATGATTAAGAGGTCATGTAAGGCGAAAGGGTGAGCACACCAGGCAAAATAGCCCGCCCCCAAGCAGTCAAAAATAATTATAAAAAGAGCTACAGGAATAATTTGAGGATTGCAGACTCTCAGCACCTAAAATGGAAGCTGGGGCCTATGGTACTGAGACAGGTACCATATTCCTCCACCTGACAAATGACTTATTTGGAATACACAAATACAAAAAGGGTACAGCAAATGTGGTGAAAGATTCATGCACAGGCATCACACATTCAATGCAAGATTCCTTGACCCATATGTTACCCATTGAGGTTTATTGACATGCATTCTGGACAGCAAACCCAAGAAAGGCTCTACGTGGGTTTTAGGCATTTCTCCTGGGTTTGCAGTACTAAGAAATTAAGCTTGCCCTGGCATCATGGTACCAAATTATGACCTGTGTATCTACAAAATGCATATAAAACATATTGAAGCACATGTACGTATGTATGTATGTGGTATTTCTATAGCGCAAACCTAGACAAAAAGTAGTTGAGAGCTGTACATAGGCACAGATTAGCATAAAGTTAAAGAGTATTTGAAACAGAAGCTAGATTGTGGACTTTTAATGCATTGTGATGTGGTGTTCTTTAGAGAGTGGAGTATTTAACTCTTTCCTAAATTAGAGCAGCTGTTGTGTGGTCCTGATGGATGTGGGGATGTTGTTCCAGATTGGTTACTTGATGAATAGATGAAAAGGGCTTTTTCTCTTTTTATTTTCTTTTTTAGACTTCTTAGTCTGCAGTCTGATGATGTCCTGGCTGCTGGTGTGCCAAGAACTACCAGAGATTGTGAGCTTGTCTGCAAGAAACGTTGGGGTGTCTTTAATGATTGCTATGTTAAATGATGCAGTTATTTTGAAGAATGTGAGGGCTGACTCGGACAGCAAATTAAGTATCATTAGTATGGGAGTGATGTGATCATATTTCTTCATGCCCTGGATGAGACTGGGTATGGCATGCATGGTACCCCCGTGTGGTGTCAGTGTGGAGTGTGGGAAGGAATCGAATGGAGTAAGGTATTACCATCATCTAGATGTAAAAGTATGAGGACTTGAACTGCAGTTCTGAAGTCGCTTTTTGGATGGAACGGTTTGACTTCCTTCAGAAGAGAGAGCCATCTTGGTTATTTTGGCATTTCTTGTGAGAATGGTTGGTGTCCAGGATGAATCCAAGGGACTTGGCATTCAGCGAAATTTGGGATTCAAAGCTGTCAGGATTCAAGTCATTGATGTAGGTTTTTAATGTTTCTTATTAGTTGTTCTTGGCAAATAACAGTAAATCTATCTTACATACGTACATACATACATTTGATTTAGCACATGGATCACTCCTGAGGAGTATCTTGGTGCTGCTTCTCAGTGTGGGGAGAACATTCTAAAACATCCAAGTCTTCAACCCCTTCTTAAAGGAAGTAAAGTCTGAGCAGGTAGACAGATAATCTGGGCAGGTCTTGTGGAGTGAAAGACAGTGAAAGAGAGTGGAGAGAAATCATAGTTTAAAAAAAAATAAATGGTGAATGCATTAGGTCTTGCCTTTGTGATCAATAATATGTCGTTTTTTTGTTGTAAGTTGTAGCTTCCGAGTAGCTGTAACTTATAAGTTACAGAGACTCTGTTAAAGTATTATGACTTGTTTATGTACAACAAGGCTATATATTGAGCTGTTACCACTGGGATAGTGTGGGTGAGTAATAGAAACATTTAGAAACATTTAGAAAATTGAAATGAAAGAGGCAAATAATATCATTAATTGATAATATAACAATATTATGTGTTTAGAGGGATTCTAACAACTTTAGAGCCCAGTCCCACTGTCCCTGCTGCACCATGCAAATCATGTCCCTAATGCCAGCAAGGTAACTGTACTTGTGACTGCCTGTCCAGTAGTAACACATTACAATACTTGGTGTTTAGGAGTGTTGATAACTTTCGGCTCCGGTGCCACTGTACCTGCTGCACCATTCAAATCATGACCCTCTTGCCTGTAAGGTAACTGCACTTGTGACTGCCTGTTCAATGATAAAATATTGCAATATTTGGTGTTTAGAGGGATTCCTAGAGTTTTGGACCCTGGTGACACTGCACCTGTTGTTCCGTTGAAATAATAACCTTAGTCTCTGCAAGGTAACTGCACTTGTGACTGCTTAGTTAGTAGTTAAATATAGCAACATTTGGTGTTAGAAAGGCTTTGACAACTTTTGGCCCCAGTGCCACTGCACCTGCAGTAACAGTGAAATGTTATGTTATGTTATGTTAAAACAGGTCTTTTATAGCGCACGGCTACTCCAAGGAATGTCCAGGCGCTTTGCCAAAAACCCGAGCAAGAAGAGCCCGGGGCAGATGCAGGGCCAACAAGAAACTTAATGGGTAAAAAGCCAAGTCTTCAGCTCCTTCCTAAAGGCCAGTAAGTTTAGTGTAGTAAGTCTAGTGTTGCTAACATTTTTGCTCCTTAAAGTTGTGAAAAAACAAGAGGGAATCGATAACAACAAAAGACTTTTACAACGAGAAGCTGCTTGGATTTATAGACTCCAAGCGATGAAACCACACGGCCTTAATGACCACATTGAACTTAGTAGCTTCCTATAAATGCCCGCTGGCATTGATGTTTCACTGTTCCTTTGTACAGTACGCTGTCAGTATATTACATTTTGTGTTCACACAGTCTTCATTCGCAAACATACTCCTCTCCAATATGGCCACCTCCTTCCCGACCTCCCCAGTCCTTCGCCTGTTTCCTTAGCCGCCACCGCTACCTAGTTAACCCACCCACTCATGTAAACTTCGCTCTCTACGTGGAACTCCGCCACTGCGAAGCCGCAAACTCTCGAATTGAACTTCCATGTACATCCAAGTAAGTCGGAGCTCCGCCATGGACCTGCGGTGTTTTCTACACTCCAGGTCACACCGTATCTAACTGTTATACTTACCCGTTTCTTTTCAGCCTAAAATATTTTCCCGCTAGCCCAGTACAAGACACGTGAGTGCTTCTTGTTACCTTTCCCACTGTTTCCCCCACACTCAGGGCTATAAGGCAATCAACCCTCCCCCGCATGCCAAGCAACACGACGCTTTTCTCACTATTGTAATTATGCATTTAAATCTTCATGTGAGTGATATTTTTGAATTGTAAATATGTGTTCATTATGCTTTCAGAGCTCCTGGAAAAAGGGCTAGTTATGCCCGAAATCCATTGGAGCATGGTAAAAATTCATTTGGAAAAATTATTTGGAGAATAATGAGTTGTTTGGAAATATCGATCCATATGAACTCTATCCACAAAAACAATTGAAAATAATATCAGTGATGAAATAAACTGATTATACATCAGCTTACCAGGAGTCTGTCTTCTTTTTGACGAACCCCAAAGGTGTGCCCAATCTCAAGACATGCGTTTTTAGTGTACAACGCACTCAACCATTAATACTTCCCTGATGGCATTGGTAACTTTAAGAAGAGCGGTCTCCGTACTCATATTGGCACAAATACCTGACTGAGTGTCGTGTAGAATATCGTTACTCTCAATGAAGTTAGATAGGGAGATGTGTACATGCTTCTCCACCACCTTAGCCAAGGCTGGGAGAAGGGAGATCGGCCTATAGTTAGCATGGACCAAAGGGTCCAAACTGGGCTTCTTGATAAGCAGCAGGATCAAGGCATGTTTCCAGGCCTGGGGAACCGCTCCCGTGCTTAAGGACATATTGAGCACCGGATTGAGCAAGGAGTTTATAGCAGGGGCTACTCTTCCAAGACATTTTGCGGGAAATCATGTCCCTAGTGCCTGTTTAGTAGTACAATTTAGCAATATTCAGCATTAGTGAGGTCCCTAGAGCGTTGGGCCCCGGTGCAACTCCACCTGCTGCATCATTCAAATCAAGCCCCTAGTGCTTGCTAGATAACTATACTTATGACTACCTGTTTAGTTGCAAAATATAGCAATATATGGTGTTTAGAGGAGTTCTGACAACTTATGGGCCTGGTGCCACTGCACCTGCAACACCAGTCAGATCATGACTCTGTAGTCTGCAAGGTAACTGCACTTGTGGTTGCCTGTTTAGGGATAAAATATAGCAATATTAGGTGTTTAGTGGGGTGCCTGGAACTTTTGGTCCCAGTGCCACTGCACCTGCTGCACAATAGAAATCATGACCCTAGTGCTTGCTAAATAACTGCACTTATGACTGCCTGTTTAGTTGTAAAATATATCAATATTAGGTGTTTAGAGGAGTTCTGACAACTTTTGGGTGCATTGCCACTGCACCTACTGCACCATTAAAATAATGACCCCGTTACCTGCAAGATACTGCACTTATTACTGCCTGTTTAGTAGTGAAATATTTGGTATTTAGTAGAGTTGTGACAACTGTTGGCCCTGCTGCCACTGTACCTGCTGCACCATTAAAATCAAGCCCCTTTCAACTGCAAGGTAAATGCAATTGTGACCGCCTGTATAGTAGTAAAATATAGCAATATTATGTGTTTAGAGGAGTTCTGGCAACTTTTGGGCCCAGTGCCACTGCACCTACCACACCATTCACATCATGACCCTGTTGTCTGCAAGGTAACTGTACTTGTGACTGCCTGTTTAGTTTTAAACTTTAGCAATATTCTGGGTTTAGTGGGATCCCTGGAGCATTTGGCCAAATAAAGACTCTTTGAACTGCAAGGTAACTGCAATTCTGACTGCCTGTTTAGTAGTCAAATATAACAATAATATGTGTTTAGAGGAGTCCCGACAAATATTGGGCCCAGTGCTACTGCACCTGATGCACCATTCAAAGCATGACTCTGTTGTCTGCAAGGTAACTGCACTTGTGCCTGCCAGTTTAGTACTAAAATATAGTATAGCTCTTGTATATTACCTTTATTATTAACTTTCAATGTAAATTAAAAATTTGATAATAATGACCAGATAGATTAAGTACAAAAAGTCTATCCGATAATGCCTACAAAGTGCAAAGAAAGTTACTGAGGCATGCATTGGTAATTCCACAAATGTCCTAAGGCTAAAACATCTGCTTTACACATGTAAGTAATGAAAAGCAAGCATTCCAGAATGCTGGTAGAAGCTGCCTCCCTTTGCCATGGGGAGAGGTCTTATCTTGATGATAAATGGGGTTTTAACAGTGTGAAGTTAGTGTAGAAGTATCGTAAATTAGTGCAGCCAGGAGAAGTTAAAAAACAAAAAAGTTCCACACAAAAGTGAATGAAAAGAAGAAATTTCGCAAGCACAGTACAAGAACTATGCAGGTGAAACCTAAAAAAGGCACACTTTCTAATCGGCAACCAGTGAAGATTCCTAAGAATCGGGAAGGAGGGCGAGCATGAGGAAAGCTTGCAAAGTAGCTGGGCAGCACTGTTCTGGACTACCTGCAACTTGGACAGCAAGGAGTCATTTACTATTGTCAGTAGAGCGTTCCCATAGTCCAGGCGGCTGGTGATGAGAGCCTGGTCAAGAGTTTTCCTACCAGTGTTAAGAAGCCAAGAGAGGGCTTTTTTGAGGAGCCCAGTGGTGGCAAACCTGGTGCTACAAGTGGCATTAACTTGGTCTTTCATGGAAAGTGATTGATCCAACTTCACTCCAAGATTTTTCACTAGCTGCTTAGGTTAAGGGCAATACCATCGGCTGTCCAAAGCTATGTCCCTTTCCTAAATATCATAATCTCTGTCTTTTTGTTTAATTGGAGATAAATGTCACTCATCCAAGCAGCGACTTCCCTCATGCCATTTGCAAATTTGCTTTTCGCATTGTCTGGGTAAGGGCAAAATGAAATATGGAGTAGAGTATCACCTGCATATAACATGATCTCCACACCGCAAGCTCTCACAATCTGGGCAAACAGCACTACTTAGATGGTAAAGAGAGTTTGGCTCAGGCACTAACCCTGGGGGACCTCCCTTGTTCATTTGCATCAATTGTGACTTGAAGGAATCCAACCAGACTTCCTGTTTTCGATTCTGAAGGAAGTCCTTGAGCCAATGTAGTGCCTTACCATGTGGCCTTGCCTTGGGAAGCCTGTGGATTAGAATGGAATCGGAGACAAATCCAACAGGACCAGCATGATTGGGGTACCCATATCTAAAAAGAGCCTGATATTGTCGACCACCACTTGGTTCGGTTCGCTTCAGTTAGGTTCTGGACAAACAGGGTTGAATGATGTACAAATAGTTTATAAGGCATAGGATATCTGAAACAGAGGAAGCCTTTTAGTAGAGTTGTGTGTCATTGGCATATTGGTGAATCTTGACGTTGTTAACTGTGAGTAGACCACCCAGCAGTTAATAGATAAGGTTGAAGATGAAAGGAGATTTTATGGCACCCGAGGGTTCTTTTTTATTATTATTAAGTAGTTTTGTAGAGCGCACAGCTGCCCCAGCGAAGGGGCGTCCTGACGCTAGAGGCAAAAAACAGAGGTAGCAAAGCTATTATCTGGGGAACAAAAACGTTTTAATGGCCTTACGGAAGGGAAAAAGCCCATCCAGACGGCCTATCTGTGCCGGAAGAGAGTTCCACAGCCTGGCGGCCAAATGGCCGAAAGACCTCCCCCCGGCTCTAACACGTTTCACATGGGGGACCACCGCCAACAGCTGCTCCACAAAGCGTAATTGGTGGTTGGGGACATATGGGGTCAGCAGTTTGGATAGAATTTCCGGGGATGAAAATTTGAACATTTTGAAAGCTATGCAGAGCGCTTTGAATTCAATACTTTTTAGCACAGGCAGCCAGTGGAGTTGCCTAATGGCGCCTGACGTAGAGCAAAATCTAGGGAACCTAAGCAGGACCCGTGCAGCAGCGTTTTGGAGACTCTGCAAGCGGTTCACCTCCGCCTTGTTAGCCCCTAACAAAAGAGAAATGGCGTAGTCTATGCGTGACAGAATAGTAGCCTGAACGATCAGCTGGAATGTAGCAGGATCAAAAAACCCCAGGATGGGTCTGAGGCCACGTAGGAGTCCGAAACAAGTGCCAGCCACCTTTTTTGTGTGCACCTGGAACCCAAGGGTGGAATGGAGCCAGATCCCAAGATTTTTTACCACTGACATTGGGGTTGGGGCGTTACCCATGGATGTCGGCCACCACTGAGTGCTCCAGAGGTCCTTGTTTCTTCCCACCAGCTGAACCTCTGATTTACTAGCATTAAGTTGTAAACAGTTAGTGGTCATCAACTCAGCAATCGCCTCGAGCCCGGTTCGAAACCGCACAGGGCCCAGGACACCGCCTTCCGAGAGGGCAACCACCAATTGTGTATCGTCGGCGTGTGAAACCAAGGTCAGACCATATTCACGCGCTACTCTCGCCAGAGGCTGGACATAGAGGTTGAACAAGCAGGGGTTTAAGGCAGAACCCTGAGGGACCCCCTGCTTGCAAGGATGGACATGGGAGAGGAAGGGGGTGCTGTGACCTGAAATGCTCTGTCTGAAAGAAAAGAACGGAACCAGTCCAAGGCCCGGCCCACTACCCCAGCCTCTTCAAGGCGGCGCAGTAGGATCTGATGGGAGACGGTATCAGCCGCGGTGCTGAGATCGAGCAAGATCAGCGCCGCTGTTTGACCCTCATCCAAAATAGACATCAGATGTTGGCATACCGCCAGGAGTGCAGTCTCGGTGCTATGTCCGGGGCGAAAGCCTGCCTGTGAGGGATCCAGGCTGCTATTGCTGTTCAAAAGGCTAGAGAGGATGTTGTTAGAGTGGGCCTCCGTCACTTTGGCGGCCCAGGGAAGAAGGGATATAGGCCTGAAGTTTTTGGGCTTATTGGGGTCGAGGGAGGGTTTTTTCAACAGGGGGACCACCCTAGCTAGTTTCCAAGCCTGAGGTACCACCGCCGAAGTAAAGGAGGAATTGATCACTTGGCATAGAGGATCAAGAAGGACCGGAAGATAGTCCTTAAAGAGATCCGGCTTCATAGGGTCTAAAGGGGACCCTGATTTGACCCTACTACTTAGAGCGAAGAGCTCATCCTGAGTGATGGTAGGTATAACCGATAAAATGCTAGCGGACCTAGGAGCCGGAGCAGCTACCAGATCTTGAGGGCAGCTGGGAAAAAATTTATAAATGGCTTCCACTTTCAGAACAAAGAATTTGGCCTAAGCTTCACACTGTTCGCCTGATGTAAATGTATGGGGAGGTTTTTTTTTCCTGTTTTTAAAATCACTCAAAATTTAAAAAATATTTGCTAGTCTTAATTTCATTAGTGAGGTAGGCAGCACGTGCTAGATGTACTGTTTTTTCGCCTCCGGGTTATAGTTCTTTCTCCAGACCCGTTCAAGTTTTTTACAGATACTACGGAAGCTAGCAAGGGAATCATTATACAAGCGATTAGAGCTAGTGCAGCGACCAACAGACTGCTTCGCCGGAATAAGAGTTTAAAGCGCAAATAAGCCATTCGCAGAATGTTTTATAGGCTTGTTCCGGATCCGTGCTTAGTGTCGGAGGACAAGCCTCTAGGACAGCGAGAAACTCCTCTGACCTAAGCTTGTGCCAGCAACGTCTAAGCGTAGATTTAAGATTAACTCTAGGAAGCAAGGTAGGAAACGGAAGGGAGAGGGACACTAGAAGATGATCTGACCAGCACACTGGACTGGGAGCTCTGTTGTTTATAAGAATTGTTTGTGAGCTGGGGGGCCTATGTGAAGAAACTGGTGTTGGTTAGAAAGGTAGGAGGAGATATAATGAGGGACATTATTAGAGAATCCCATTCAAGACTCTAGGGTTACGTATGAAGGTAAGGTGGTATGTTCTACTGTGTTGAAGGCAGCTGATAGTCCAGCCATACCAGGAGACAAGAGTCATTTTTATGTGTGATTGAGAGGACATAGTTAATGATGTATAAGGCAGTGGTCTCCATTCCTTAATGTGATTTGAAGCCCAAATTGTAGTTATGCAGGTGGTGGCCAGCAGTGATGTGGCCTTGTATTGAAAATGCTCTTTTTTCAGTGATCTTGCTAATGAGTGGTAGTTGACTGCTGGGTCAGGAACTGGTGTGGTCATCAGAGTTGAATGATGGTTTCTATGGGGGTGGAAAGATCTGGCCTGTCTTGAGAATTTCTGGGAAAATGCCTTGAGTGAAGGAGGCATTGACTGTGGTGGGTAGGGTTGAGAAAGTTTCTCTACAGATAGATTTGATGAAGGACGATGGTAAGATGTCAATTATTAGGAAGTGGCTATGAGGGATTTGAGTAAGTTGGAGAGATCTTCACAGCGGTGCAGGTAAGGGTGGTGAAGCGGAGTGGTAGAGTTTGAGAAGTCAACAGACAACAGAAGAGGTAAAATTAAATAAATAAATAAAACCTATTCCATTGTCTGTCAACTACCTACACCCGCCCGCCCACCCCACTCTACCGTCCCACCGCGCTATCCTGCACCCATCGTGACTGGATCTTCAAGAGATAGGGTTTTAACCCCTTCCATGCTCATGACGAGCTCAGCTCGTCATGAGGCACAGTGGAGCTGTGCTGATGACGAGCTGAGCTCGTCATAAATGAAGCAAAATGACACTTTCCAGCACAGGAGGGGAAAATGCACAGCAGCGATGTGGTTAAAGGCTTACTATAATGGGAATTTATGAGAAGGGATGGGTGAGAGAGATGAAGTGGGCAGGTAAGCTGAAGCTGTCTGTCTGTTGTTGCCACTGCAGTATGTAGTTTTGTTTTACATTTGAAAGACAAAAAGAGAGTGACATTGAATAAATAACTCAAAAATGTTTCACTATTCTGTGCTGCCACAGTCCTCCTAATCAAAATGGCACTCTACGTCCGAGCATTGGCCTGTATTACACAAAATTTAAGGCCCATAATGCAAAAATAAATTTTCAAGATTTTACTTTAAAGTTCACCCATTCTGGCAATGTGGGAAGCTGCGGTACTTGTCCCCTGGCTTGGCCTGCAATCTGGGAAACCCACCAAGATCATACATTTCTGAATACTAGACATCCCAGGGAAGTCCATGGTGCTGTGACTTGTGTAGATCCTGCTATGTTTTTGTATTTAGAATGCGCTGTGAACTTTTGATAAGATCACAGATTTTCCTTACATATACATGAGGGAAAGAGAGTAGATTGCAGAATCTACAAACTTCCTATCACCCAGCATTCCTTCACTTCTCATTTTCAAAACAGTACTCCAGGAGGGGCGTGACCAACTAAGATGACCGTGTGGGCATGATCCATGAGGGCTCCTCGGCAATCATTCCCAAACAGCCTGAAATCTGCTGAGAATGTGATCGCCTCTGCTCAGCCTAGCTCTCCCTTGCTAAGGTGCTGCACATGAAGAAGACCAGAACAGGAGGCCATTCCTTCTCCTTCCTCACAGCCATGGCATGTAACATCCTCCCTCTCCACCACCGTCAGAAACAAACACTCTCCATGTTCATGAAGAACCTCAAGACCTGGCTCTTCGACAAATCAGAGTGAATATCGGGGAACTGACTCCCCTCAGCGCCTGGAGTCCCTGTGGGTGAGCAGTTGCCCTTTACCAGCCCTGATTGTTTGATTTAGTCTAAGTATGCCACGGTATTAAAAAAAGTAGATGTGAGGAGCTGAACACAAGAAGCAAGTAAACCCCAACACCTCTGATGAGGGTGTATTGTGGAGGAAGCAAAGCCTACTGGATCACAAAATGGGTGCTAGCAGTCCTTGATGGACGGAGCAAATAGCTGAGGGCAGTGACATTGACTGGCAGCCCGATACCAGACTCAGGAAAGTGCTTATCCCAGCCCAAAGCTGGCAAAGATCCAATGCTGCACGGGGGTCCCCTTAGACTGTGGGTGCAGCGGATGGAGAGCAGAGGTGCCTCCTGGGGCCTTGCTTACTCATCAACGTGGCTGAAGGGGGCAGAGTGGGTTCCGTGCCTACAGGGGGTGCCAGAGAGCTGAGACTCAGCCCTCCAGACTTATGGATCAAATTATCCTGTCAGCATTACCTGCAACACTCTAAGCCTGGTGAGTGCTAATCTGGTTGTGGGATTACTGGGACAGTTACCCCTATGGGGATAGAGGCTTTGTCCGTGGCCAAAACCTGCCTTACCTCAAAATGGCTGTGCTGTGAGTCAGGCAACACTCATGGGTGATTGCACACGGAAGCTGCAGGACTACAAAACCATAAGGACAGGTCACTTATGTATTTATTTGCAAGGCTGTGCATTTAGCTATAACCCTTGCTCTGCCAGATGATACTGTAGGAGGGGCATAAATAGAATGTAAGGAACAACACAGAGGCCACTGTTATTCCACAGATCACCCAGTCTAATGAAAGAAAGGACTACACACTAAGACAGCCCTGTGGAACATGCGTTATCCACCCATTAATGGTCAAGATCACCTACGCAGTAATGTCCTGAGGCTATAGCAGATTAGGTGCGACAAACCTCTAGGGTAATACTGTTACTGAGCTCACTGCTAAAGCCTTTATGTATCCTAAGAAGGCTCAGAGCAATAGTGTCTGCTGCTACTTCAATCCGGTGACAAACTGAGATTTACCTACTCGCTCCACCCAAGCGACCCCATGACCCTAACCAAGGATGACTTTCCTGTCCTCTCTGAGAGACTTTAAAAAGGAGCTAAAAGAGGAGCTAAAGGCAGACATGGCCTCCTTCCTTGAGGCACTCAGAACAGACATTAATAATCACCTGGCAACTCTACAACAGGATGTCGATTCAATGGATAATAGGGTTCTAGACCTGAAATCTAAAGTGCAGGAGCTAGAAGGCCGGGCAGAAGGTCTGGAGACTGAGGTTGACCTCCTCCATGGCCAACTTAAGACATCGATCCTAAAAAGCGAGGACCTTCAAAATAGGTCACAGAGGGACAATATGCAGATTCAGAATCTGCCAGGTGGAGCGGAGGGACTAAATGCTGAGACCTTTATGTTATGTTATTTTTTATGAGCTGTTGGGTGAGACTTAATTGAAAGTGAAGTTTGAAAGAGTGCACAGAGTGGGTCCTCTTGCTCCAGGTGAAAAACGAAGTCCTAGAGATTATTTAGTCAAGCAACCCTCAAAGCCACACAGAAATCCAGAGAGGTCACATTCCAGGGTATGACCTGCTCCATTCTCCAGGGCATTGCCCCAGCTACACTCGCAAGATGTATGCTATTCCGCCCAATGACTGACAAGCTCAGACAGGAGAATTTGATTCTCCTGAGCACTCGCAATTTATACAAACGCAATTCGTAACAGTGTCCTCAATATATCCACAGCAGTTCCAGGTTGGCAATCCAAATAACTTATCAAAAGGGGTTCTTCAGATCATGAAGCTTTTATTGTCCTTCTGAAATTGCTTCTCCACATTCCATGTACAGGTATCATAGAATATATTCAGCCAGCCAACACGTGTTTCGTCTCGTATAATATTTACACAACGACTTCCTCAGGGCATAGTCTCAGTATTCTTGATAGTTCATAAATTGAGATAGTCTTCCTACTTCGTACTCCAAATAATAATTTGTAAGACCCCGGTTCTTATTAACGAAATATTCACAGATACAGGAGTCTTCCTGTCTTTTTACAATATATTCGGTTTACCAGCGATCTTGGTTAAGCTCCGTGTTCGTCTTATCCACGAACGCGTCCAGACAGGAGAACATCAAATACAGATGGACATATCCCTTTGGGTTGGCCTTCGAATTCTTCAAAAAGCCTCACCATGCCACTGAACTCCAGGAGGCAGTATGGCCTCTCGGCCTCCCATCTACCTCAGAGAAGTTGGCGGAGAGAGAAGACAGAGGGCCAGCAAGCTCACGGCAAGCTCCTAACGATGAAAGACAGTGGCACACCAAAGCTCATCAGAAGGCACATAGAAAATGTTGAAGAAGCCTACCTGTGCACCCAACTGTGGCGTCACGAGACTCTTGAGGAATCCTCCAGATGAAGAGAGGGGTGGTGAGGCTCTCTGAAATGTTGGTTTAGATGACAGATGGGACCACACTGTCATGGGGGTTTCAATATTAATATCCATGTTTAAGCTAGCAGCAACTCACACAAATTATTTTTTCCTTTTTTTTTATTCGTATGTCTCTTCAAAATTCTATATTTCCTGCTTTCTATGAAATTTTACTAGGAATGTCCTACTGGGTTCTGACTAAGAAACCTGAGGAAAGGTATTGAATTGTTGACACTGATAAACTTGGAAGGGGACTTTACAGTTTTATTTTTTTCCATTTGTTTTACTTTACGGTTTGGTACATGGGGAGGTTTGCATGCAAGCCAGTTTGAAATTTACAGAAAACGTGGAGAAGATGCTTGTAAGGTTTCTGAAGGAGAGCACTGAGCAGGTAGGATTTGGCGGGGATATTAAGAGATTGAGTGATATGGAAGAAATTTTTGACTTACCCTAGAATATGGTTATCACAACCTTAGCATGGAACGCTCAGAGCTTAATTTCCCTGCCAAGAGACGAAAATTGTGAAACTATATTACCTACCAAAGACACAATCTAGAGGCGGTGAAAGAAAACCATCTTAAACGGTCCGAGGAACACAGCCTGAGACACAAAAGTTACCCAATGTTGTATAAATCCACTGCAACCTCTAAACACAATGGGGTGGCACTGTTTTTCCACTCATCATTACACTTTAAACCAAAGGGATGTAGGACACACAAGGAGAGGATATATGTTATGGTGTAAGGTCATATACAGGGATGCCAAGACACTTTCACTACGCTTTATGCCCTAACCCCAATCAAGCCTCATTTTTGCACACATTGGTCACATGTTTAGAGGCTTTGCGGAAGGGGAGATAGTAGTCATGGGAGATTTTAATCTCATTCGGGACTCGGGTACAGATAGCACACACACATCGCTTAATTACAGGTAGCTTCCCTAAGGCCTTGAAAAAGGCTTTTTGAAAGCTGGGGTGTACACTGAATATACATGTTCGTGGCTACACCTTCTTTTTCCAACTCACATAAAAGATATTCTCATCAAGACTATGTCTTTGTAAGCAATGCCATCGGTCAGGCTTTACAAGCTGCAACGCTCAAACCTATAACGTTTTTTGATCATGTACTGGTATTTCTAAGCCTTGATTGGGAGGCTCGCCCCCAGAATGCAGAAGGTGGATTTTCACTAGACTAATGCAAGATAACCTAAGGAAAACTATAAATGATTACATTTCATACTTTCAGGATAATAATCTGCATGACACCACTCCATCAAATAACTGGATGCATTTAAAGCGGTGATATGGGGCAATGCATAGCATTACATTCTTCCCTCAATGAATTAAGGGCTAAGGAAAGACAGACATTGGAGGTGGAACTCCAGGCTGTGGAATTAATTCATAAAGTTAGCCCTACCCTCCTTCATCGGTTAAAGTTACAGTACTCAGGAGAAAGCTTAATGTGATCTATAACAACCGGCAGAGCTCACCCTTTTACACCTCCAACACACAACATATGAGCCAGGTAACAAAGTGGGTCATAATTTAGCAAGACAACTGAGAGTTAAAAACAAGATAGAATATATTGGGGACATCCACTGTGAACAGGGAGGGATTATAACCAGAGACACAGAGAAAGCCCATACTTTCGGAAACTTCTACCAATCCGTATATACTGGGGTTGAGATGAACAAAAGTGAGCAGTTAACACCTCCCTAGGTCACAGACACCCAAAATAACCAATTGGGGAACCCTATCACAGAAAAACAAAATCCGCAAAGTGTACAACCATATACATAGCAAATCAACTGGACCTGATGGGCTAATGGCCCCAATTCTACAAAACATTCACAACAGAACTTGTCCCCCTGCTAAATTATATTTCAAAATCCTGGCAGCCCAACTAAACGACCTACTCCCAGACTTGAACCACCCTGATCAGTCTGGTTTTATCAAGGACAGGCAAACTCACAACAGCATCCAAAGGGGAGTACACCTGAATGAAAAGGTCTCCAAAACATCATACCCTCTGTCCTCTTAGCAATAGAGGGTGAAAAAGCCTTCGACCGGGTGGACTGGCCCTTCTTAATCCACACTCTGAGGAGGTTTGGCTTTGGTGAACAGTTACTGACTATGATTAACACTATTTACGCGGTACCCACAGCCAGGGTATTAGTCAATGGGGTTAGCACCCATGTATTTCTCCTTGGGAGGGCGGACATATCAGGGGTATCCACCATCTCCGCTGCTATTTGCCTTAAGCATTGAGCCATTGGCAGCCATGATACGCTGGAAAGCTCAGTTCCAGGGAATTCAATTTACCTCTGTAGAGCATACGATTTCACACTTTGCAGAGGACATCCTGTTTTCCCTAACCTCGCCCCGGACCTTCCTAGAATCTCCTCTGGAGGAGTTACGCTCCTTTGAAGGAGTTGCATGGTTCCACATCAATCGGACTAAATCACACTTGCTCAACTTAACAGTCCACCCCGCAGAAACATAATGGCTGGGAAGGTCTGTACCATTCAAATGGGATAAACATGACATCACATATTTGGGTATTAAGATTACTACCAAGCCTATGGAACTATTCCGAGTTAATTATCCTTCATTACTAAGGCAGTTAAAATTAGACCTAAAGAGGTGGACACCCAATTATCTGTCTTGACAAGGAAGAATATATGCCATCAAAATTACCATTTTGCTCAAACAGCTCAACTTATTTCAGGGACTCCTGGTAGAGGTAGATCAGAGATACTTTTTGGCCCTGCGCTCATTGGTGATCCACTTCATATGGCAAAACAGCAGAGCTTGACTTTCTTACAAGTTACTACCCCTACCGAACTCCTTGGGGCCTAGCACTACTACGACTTAAATCCAACCTACAAGGCTGCCCAGCTAAGAGTGATCCCGAGTGGTCCGCCTGCAAGCCAGACAAACACTAGTCTCACATGAATAGAGCTATGGTAGGTAAATACATCAGGGTCCTACTGTGGAAACCAAAGGCGGACCAATCCCCAAACACCTACCTGAGCACCCCCACACATACTACCCTTAGAGTGTGGGATAAGGACACAGTAACTAAATTAGAGACATGGACAACCTTTCCCTCTCCCTTCACTCCAATTCACTTTAATCTGGCATTTCCTTTTTGAGGGAAGCTAATTATAAACTTTTATTTGATTTGTACCTATACCCCCAAAAACGTAAACAAATACATTCCCAGACAACTTCGGATCTCTGTTGGCTGCTAAGCAATTTTAAACACATCAGGTGAGATTGCCCAAATATCCGTCCCTTCAGGACTGAAATATTGGTCCAAATTAAAGAAATCCTGAGGTACCCAATTCCAGATGACTCCAGCTTTTTACTTCTAGGGTTAAGAAGCCACTCCCTTAGGTATTAGAAAAACTAAGATAAGGCTGTTATGCAACTATGCCTACGGGCATCCAAAATGGCAGTGGCCGCAGCATGAAACGAGTGGAGTCCCCCTCCCTGACACAGTGATATGCAAGGCAGGGCAGTGGAGAACAGTTACAATGGAGCGCATGGTGGAGATCCTACTGGACTCTTACAAAAACTCTGAATCTGTTTGAGGCTCTTTGGTGAATTATCGATCGAAGGGCCTGCCTCTAAGTGCCCCATTAGAAAAAGAGTCTCTATATTTATTTCAATTCTAAACTAGAGGTACTTTCAGGGAGGCGGGCCAGCACGAATGCTGATCCGGTATTCTAAAGATTTATTATGAAGCCTCTCACAGGAAACAAAACTCCCACTTATTTTTAAGATGTACCATAGGTTTATTTGAAGGATTTATTTGGGGGAAGCGGTGGGTTAAAGGATTTGCTTTGTTTTTTGGGGCGATTCTGTTTGTATTTTCTTACTATGAGCAACATGTTCTTTCCAAGCACTTGGCCGCTTCTACATTTGCAAATGCTGCTTATTCGACCTAGCTACTGGAACTTTAGAAAAAAGTGAACTAATAACATGTTTGTACTGTGATCCTATTTGAAATGAATAAAGATAGCTTTCACAAAAAAAACAGTACTCCATTTGTGTGCTTGGCATATCACTCATAGCATAAAAGATCACAAAGCACAAAACAAGGAAACATTAAAAATGTGCCTTTCAAATTCACTAATTGAGGTGAAGTGGGTTGTTGGGGTATCTGGGCCTGATATCGGTCGGTACAGAGGAAAATGTATTAACTCCAAACATTTGTGAAAAACTAGCCACTCATGGAAGTTTATGGTAGTGTTACTTGCATGGATTCTACTGAAATTACATGACCCATACATTGATATTCACATCTGCATAGGAAAACATGCTTGGAGCCATTCACGCCACAGCACCCTCAAATGCCCTGGGGTGCTAGGTTTCGGAAATGCCTAAGATTAGCAGGTTTCCTTTCATTTGTAGTTGAGCCATAACCTAAATAGTGCACTCATTCCCTATAACAATTGAGAGGAAATTGGGATTTGTTTGGGTGCAATGTTGACAGTTTGTGGAGAAGTGTGGCTCACTGGTTAGAGGAGTCAGACCCTGATGCAGAGGTCAGACCCGGGACCAGGGTTCAATTCCCGACGCGGCAGGGTCTTGAGCTCAAAATGTCCACGGACTTGATAATTCTCGCCTCGGTGCCTACTCGAATCATGGGTTCACACTCTGCAACTCTGAGCAATAGCTTGCTTAATCTCCACTATGGCCCCACCGCGATGGGATGCCTGGTCTTCACCTTGGGGATGCCCAGTAGGGGCTATCTCGCAGGGAAAGCCAGGACAGGTTCCCAAAGCAAGCGCTAAGAGACCTGTCGGTGATTTGGCGCTATATAAATCGAAATTAACATAACATAACATAACATATGGGCTGGCAGAAAGGAGGTACACAGCACATTTTGCCTGCCCCGAATTGCAGAAATATTGTCTGATGCCAGGGAATAGAGTTTGATACCAAGATTGTCTAGCATCTCATCCCATTCCTTTTTTAACTTTCTTCAGTACTAGACTGGTGGGCTTTCTTCCTCACTAAGAGGGTCATCATGATGTCGGGCGGATCGCCACCGCCGGTCGGGCGGTGGTGATCCGCCTGACATCTTTCCCCACCCACCCGCCATTTACCCCCGCCATATTATAATGGTGGTGGTACAGCAGCGGACGGAAAGACTGTCTACCACTTTTCATTACGATTGTCTGCTGTGCAGACCGGGGCCATAATATGGTGGCAGTGCCTAGCAGGCACCACCCGCCATATTATGATTTGTGCAGATTCAGGCCTTTCCATGGCGGCAATGCATGCAGTCTTTGGCTTTGGGGGCCTGTTGCTGGCCCCGGGGGCATTGGGGGGGTGGAGGGTGCCCCTGGGCGGTACCCATGGTACCCCTTTCATTGGCATGCACATGGTGGCAGGCACCACGCAATACCTATCACGTTGTGCATGTCAATGCACAACATGCTACTTTTAAAGTGCGGCGGGTGCTGATTACAGCACTGCCCGCCGCAATGTAAAAGATGCAGGATGCAACCACCAGGGTGGCGGTCGCATCCTAATTCGTCCCACGGGACAGCTGCACTTCTGGCGGTCAGTCCCGTTTTCCGATACGATGGTGGGCCGACAAAGTCAGCCCGCCATTGTAATGGACCCTAAGTAAGAAGATTGGGGTGTTTATAAATGATTTTCTTGTTTCAGTGATAATTGTCAGAAAGCCCACTAGACCATATATGAAAAAAGTGAGAAACTAAATGGGGTGCAGGTCTTGCCTATTCTGGCATAGAACTGGAGCCCCCGCCACAGGCTCCAGACAGTCTTTCTCCCACTTTAGGATTAAGATGAAAAGGTTCACCTTCTATCCTGTTGTTCAAGGGGGGTTAGTCCACTAGATACCAGAGATTGGTACACAAAAAATGAATGGTGGGAGGCAATCTTGGCATCAGGGTCTAACCTTGGCCACTAGATAGTCTTTCTGCCACCTGAGGCTAGCAGAAAGCAGGCTGTATCACTTTTCTTACAGCTCATATGTCATTCCTATGCCCTTAGAGATCAACATATCCTCCCATGTGTCATGGGATTGGCTGTAATATTTTGATTCTGGGCCCCGTGGAGCTAGAAAGACAATTTGGCCTCAAGGGGTGGGGGCATGACCCAGTGCTTGAACAGGCAAGCCCCGAACCTACTGAAGAAAACAGGTGGGGGGGTCAAAGGGGAATATTTTATGACCACGGTAGCTCAAACCCCTATGCCAATTGAAAAAACAAACAAGAGTTACCTGGTCTAAATAAATGCCTGTGTGTTGTATCGCACAAAACAACCGCTAGACCAACATGTCGTCACAATGATAATGCTGGGTTGGAAAAAAATCCCATCAGCCCACCATTATGGTGGAGTATCGTCATGTGGGATGTTTATCGTAAACCCAAGTCTCTCCCAGTGCACCTGATGATGATGCGGAGATGGATTTCGACAATTACTTCTCCAAACCACAGTATTTCAAAGGTAGGACTGATGGAGTGCAGTGCTCGTAAAAAAGAAGATAAAGTGTAAATAAAATTGGCTACTGAGACAAAAAATATGTTTATAAGTATCATCCCAGGGTCAAAGGTTAAAAACAGCGCCTAATAGTCTTAAAGAATGACTATATGACGGCGCAGTGCATGGAGGTCGACATGTTTCAGCTTATGTGGCCAATGAGTCCAAGCTTTCTTCAGGACCTAATGATGTTAAGCATCTGCATTTTGTGAAGACTAGGTGCATTGACAATATGGATTAATCCTACCAGATCTTTGAGCCCAAACATTCTCTGGTGTTTATCCAACTATTCGTGAATCTCCTAAAGAAAAAGGACAACAAAGTGTGAGAAACACATGTGGTATATTGGTGAAAAACACAACACAACAAAACAGACAAAGCGCTAAGAATGTTTTCTTCGCTCTACAGGAGCACTAAATCTCTCCTGATCTTAATCCATCAATTTCAGGCTTTAGAAACATCGACTATAAGTTATCACTCACCCAGCATTCTGTGGGAGAACACCTCACCTCACCCGGCACCCACTCGGGAAGAAGGAGGCCCCGCTCTGTTAGAAATGGAAAAGTATAAAAGGACCTCAAAAATATATTTTCAAGGTACACAATGTACATACTCAACTAATCCAAGATATGTACTAACAAATACCAGTTGATTGAAAAGGAGACTCAACCCCTAGAGAAACCATGGTAATGACCAAGCATGGAATGGCTATGATTGTGATTATATGTAAAATCCAGCTTGACAAAAAAGTTTGATAAGAAAAGCATGATGGTGGAAAACATTCCCTAAATCTGACTGAGGAACATGTTCATCAAGAGCAAGTATTAAAAAGTGTCTGGGATGAACAGTTCCTCCTTACTCTGAGGAATTGTCCTACAGGAAGATTCTCTTTTAAGGAGCGTGGATGGTGGCTATTGAAAAGTAGCAGGGAGTTCCTTGCCATGGGCTTTGTAAACAGTTCACTCTGCAATCTGCCTGCTTCTGGGAAAATGGACAGGTCTAAAAAGGAAAGCCTGTCCTGGCTGTATTCCAACGTAAAGTTGAGATATTGATTACGTTCATTAAGCCATTGGTGAAAGGACTCTAACTCTCTTTCAGAGCCTCGCCACACCATCAAAATGTCATCTATATATCTCTTCCATAGTACCAGTTGATGGAAGAATGGGTTACTGTGGTTGAGAATGAGGTCTTGTTCAAATTGATGGACATAGAGGTTGGCGAGGCATGGGGCAAAAACACTCCCCATCGATGTCCCGGAGATTTAAAGGAAAAATTGTTCCTCGAATTTGAAAAAGTTTTCTTTCATTGCTATTTCAGCACATGCTAGAATGAAGTTCACAGGAGTGATGCTATCCAGCTCTTCTGACGACAGGAGATGTCTGATGGTATCCAAGGTATCTTGTTGGGGTATACAAGTGTAGAGGGACTCGACGTCAAAGCTGACTAACAGGTCGGTCTCTACATTGTACTCTACACTAGGTAACAGTCTGAGAACATCTGCTGTGTCTTCCAAGTATGTTGCCATTTTCTTTACGAGTGGTCTAAGAAAAGCATCTACGAAGGTAGAAAGAGGCTCTAAAAGAGAGCCAATCCCAGAAATGATGGGACGCCCAGGTGGTGGTCTGGTGGCCTTGTGGATCTTAGGTAAACAGTAGAAACCAGGGGTGACAGGGTTCTCTGTTACCAAAAATCTTGCTTCCTGAGATGTGATCCACCCTTCATTAAGTCCCTCATCCACCAGATTCTTAATTTCTAAAAGTAGACGTGGAGTAGGGTCTTCAGATAGACGTCGGTAGAATTGATGGTTATCCAGTTGTCTCAGACATTCTTGTCGATATTGGACCATATCTAGAACTACCGTCGCTCCCCCTTTGTCCGCCGGTTTGATTATGATGGTCGGATCTTTGGTGAGACTAGTGAGAGCCTGTCTTTCTATTTTAGAAAAGTTCTGGAATGTTTGGAACTCCGTGTCATGCATTTGTGCAATGTCGTATCTGACTGCTTGTTCAAAAGTAGTAACAAGCGGTGGCACTTGATGACTCAAGGGGGTGAAGGTAGACTTCGGGCGCAACCCGGTGTTAGTGGGTTCATCTTCGCCATTGTCAGAAAGTTGAGTTTTGTTCTTAAAAAAGAAATGTAGACGCACTTTTCGAAAGAATTTTTCAAGTTCTGTTCTAATCTGGAAGGGGTCTCCCTTATTTGTAGGAACAAATCCTAGGCCCTTTCCCAGGACTGTCTGTTCAACAGGTGTCAGATTGCGGGAACTTAAGTTCACTTTTAGGTCCCGATCGTCTCTGTGCTGTTGCTCTGCTGAGCTGCTTTCCTGCTCCGTGTGTTGGGAACTGAGATTTCTGGATCCCATTGGACCGTTTATGGTCCTCTTTTCCTTCCTTTTGTCCCCGGCCACGTCCTAAAAAAGACTGGTTAGGAAAAAACTGGGGGGGTTGTCCAAATGGATTCATTTGTTGTGCAAATGGTGGTGGAGGTTGAAAACCCCACGGTCCCGGATGCCACCAAGGTCCCGGATTCTGATAATTCCCTGGGTATTGGTTGTAAAAACCACCTCTCTGTCTGCCACCCCTTCTAAAAGGTCGTTGTTGTTGACCATCTAGTCCAGCAGATATTCCAGCGCGGTTGGATGTGTCTGAGTCACTTGAATCAGATCCTGAGGTCGAGTAGTTAGACCCGTAGCGTTTCCCTCTACTGTTAAATCCAGGGGCTTCATAATTGTCACTGGTATATGGGTAAACTTTGACTAGAGAGAAGCGTTCTAGATCCTTTTTGAATCTGTCCATCTTACTTGCTAGTATGTTATCTTTGTATTCTTAGTTAGCTTTGTTGGTTTCATCCATACGTTTTTTAAACAAAGTGCTGCAAGTTGCCTTAATCTGACCCTCCAACACCTGGATCTCTACAAGGATAGCATCTGCTACCCTCTTGGCTGTGTTGATAATCAGTATTAGCCAATCTCGCGTGCAGCGCCACGCAATTAGGGACCAGTCACGCATAAAATCTTTATCGGTCAAAAACAACCTTGGTGCATTTGTAACAATAAGACCCGTAGGGGCACACTTCCCCCTAAGGTATTGTGCCATGATTGTCCCATGTGTTAGAGTGCGTGTATGGGTTTTCTTTAAATTAAGTAGAGTGGGCCATTCATCTTTGGTTATGTTGGTAGTCTCAGGCAATGAGTCTAGAAGACAGGGATTATCATCTAGGACTGATTTCAGCATGTCATTATCAAACGCCAGACCAGCAAAGTCGGCCATGGTTCAGAATGGGGAGTCTCAATAGATATCAACTGGTTGAGCGTGTAACAGGAAAAATGCCCTGTATCAAGAATTAAATATTTAAACAAGACCCGCAACGGAAGTTGCACTAAATACTGAAGAAACAGGTGGGGGGGTCAAAGGGGAATATTTTACGACCACGGTAGCTCAAACCCCTATGCCAATTGAAAAAGCAAACAAGAGTTACCTGGTCTAAATAAATGCCTATGTGTTGTATCGCACAAAACAACCGCTAGACCAACATGTCGTCACAATGATAATGCTGGGTTGGAAAAAATTCCCATCAGCCCACCATTATGGTGGAGTATCGTCATGTGGGATGTTTATCGTAAACTCAAGTCTCTCCCAGTGCACCTGATGATGATGCGGAGATGGATTTCGACAGTTACTTCTCCAAACCACAGTATTTCAAAGGTAGGACTGATGAAGTGCAGTGCTCGTGAAAAAGAAGATAAAGTGTAAATAAAATTGGCTCCTGAGACAAAAAATATGTTTATTAAGTATCATCCCAGGGTCAAAGGTTAAAAAACAGCGCCTAATAGTCTTAAAGAATGACTATATGACGGCGCAGTGCATGGAGGTCGACATTTTTCAGCTTATGTGGACAATGAGTCCAAGCTTTCTTCAGGACCTAATGATGTTAAGCATCTGCATTTTGTGAAGACTAGGTGCATTGACAATATGGATTAATCCTACCAGATCTTTGAGCCCAAATATTCTCTGGTTTTTATCCAAATATTCGTGAATCTCCTAAAGAAAAAGGACAACAAAGTGTGAGAAACACATGTGGTATATTGGTGAAAAACACAACACAACAAAACAGACAAAGCGCTAAGAAAGTTTTCTTCGCTCTACAGGAGCACTAAATCTCTCCTGATTTTAATCCATCAATTTCAGGATTTAGAAACATTCGACTATAAGTTATCACTCACCCAGCATTCTGTGGGAGAACACCTCACCTCACCCGGCACCCACTCGGGAAGAAGGAGGCCCCGCTCTGTTAGAAATGGAAAAGTATAAAAGGACCTCAAAAATATATTTTCAAGGTACACAATGTACATACTCAACTAATCCAAGATATGTACTAACAAATACCAGTTGATTGAAAAGGAGACTCAACCCCTAGAGAAACCATGGTAATGACCAAGCATGGAATGGCTATGATTGTGATTATATGTAAAATCCAGCTTGACAAAAAAGTTTGATAAGAAAAGCATGATGGTGGAAAACATTCCCTAGATCTGACTGAGGAACATGTTCATCAAGAGCAAGTATTAAAAAGTGTCTGGGAAGAACAGTTCCTCCTTACTCTGAGGAATTGTCCTACAGGAAGATTCTCTTTTAAGGAGCGTGGATGGTGGCTATTGAAAAGTAGCAGGGAGTTCCTTGCCATGGGCTTTGTAAACAGTTCACTCTGAAATCTGCCTGCTTCTGGGAAAATGGACAGGTCTAAAAAGGAAAGCCTGTCCTGGCTGTATTCCAACGTAAAGTTGAGATATTGATTACGTTCATTAAGCCATTGGTGAAAGGACTCTAACTCTCTTTCAGAGCCTCGCCACACCATCAAAATGTCATCTATATATCTCTTCCATAGTACCAGTTGATGGAAGAATGGGTTACTATGGTTGAGAATGAGGTCTTGTTCAAATTGATGGACATAGAGGTTGGTGAGGCTTGGGGCAAAAACACTCCCCATCGATGTCCCGGAGATTTGAAGGAAAAATTGTTCCTCGAATTTGAAAAAGTTTTCTTTCATAGCTATTTCAGCACATGCTAGAATGAAGTTCACAGGAGTGATGCTATCCAGCTCTTCTGACGACAGGAGATGTCTGATGGTATCCAAGGTATCTTGTTGGGGTATACAAGTGTAGAGGGACTCGACGTCAAAGCTGACTAACAGGTCGGTGTCTACATTGTACTCTACACTAGGTAACAGTCTGAGAACATCTGCTGTGTCTTCCAAGTATGTTGGCATTTTCTTTACGAGGGGTCTAAGAAAAACATCTACGAAGGTAGAAAGAGGCTCTAAAAGAGAGCCAATCCCAGAAATGATGGGACGCCCAGGTGGTGGTCTGTTGGCCTTGTGGATCTTAGGTAAACAGTAGAAACCAGGGGTGACAGGGTTCTCTGTTACTAAAAATCTTGCTTCCTGAGATGTGATCCACCCTTCATTAAGTCCCTCATCCACCAGATTCTTAATTTCTAAAAGTAGACGTGGAGTAGGGTCTTCAGATAGACGTCGGTAGAATTGATGGTTATCCAGTTGTCTCAGACATTCTTGTTGATATTGGACCATATCTAGAACTACCGTCGCTCCCCCTTTGTCCGCCGGTTTGATTATGATGGTCGGATCTTTGGTGAGACTAGTGAGAGCCTGTCTTTCTATTTTAGAAAAGTTTTGGAATGTTTGGAACTCCGTGTCATGCATTTGTGCAATGTCGTATCTGACTGCTTGTTCAAAAGTAGTAACAAGCGGTGGCACTTGATGACTCAAGGGGGTGAAGGTAGACTTCGGGCGCAACCTGGTGTTAGTGGGTTCATCTTCGCCATTGTCAGAAAGTTGAGTTTTGTTCTTAAAAAAGAAATGTAGACGCACTTTTCGAAATAATTTTTCAAGTTCTGTTCTAATCTGGAAGGGGTCTCCCTTATTTGCAGGAACAAATCCTTAGCCCTTTCCCAGGACTGTCTGTTCAACAGGTGTCAGATTGCGGGAACTTAAGTTCACTGTTAGGTCCCGTTAGTCTCTGTGCTGTTGCTCTGCTGAGCTGCTTTCCTGCTCCGTGTGTTGGGAACTGAGATTTCGGGATCCCATTGGACCGTTTGTTGTCCTCTTTTCCTTCCCTGGCTTTGTCCCCGGCCACGTCCTAAAAAAGACTGGTTAGTAAAAAACTGGGGGGGTTGTCCAAATGGATTCATTTGTTGTGCAAATGGTGGTGGAGGTTGAAAACCCCACGGGCCCGGATGCCACCAAGGTCCCGGATTCTGATAATTCCCTGAGTATTGGTTGTAAAAACCACCTCTCTGTCTGCCACCCCTTCTAAAAGGTCGTTGTTGTTGACCATCTAGTCCAGTAGATATTCCAGCGCGGTTGGATGTGTCTGAGTCACTTGAATCAGATCCTGAGGTCGAGTAGTTAGACCCGTAGCGTTTCCCTCTACTGTTAAATCCAGGGGCTTCATAATTGTCACTGGTATATGGGTAAACTTTGACTAGACAGAAGCGTTCTAGATCCTTTTTGAATTTGTCCATCTTACTTGCTAGTATGTCATCTTTGTATTCTTTGTTAGCTTTGTTGGTTTCATCCATACGTTTTTTAAACAAAGTGCTGCAAGTTGCCTTAATCTGACCCTCCAACACCTGGATCTCTACAAGGATAGCATATGCTACCCTCTTGGCTGTGTTGATAATCAGTATTAGCCAATCTCGCGTGCAGCGCCACGCAATTAGAGACCAGTCACGCATAAAATCTTTATCGGTCAAAAACAACCTTGGTGCATTTGTAACAATAAGACCCGTAGGGGCACACTTCCCCCTAAGGTATTGTGCCATGATTGTCCCATGTGTTAGAGTGCGTGTATGAGTTTTCTTTAAATTAAGTAGAGTGGGCCATTCATCTTTGGTTATGTTGGTAGTCTCAGGCAATGAGTCTAGAAGACAGGGATTATCATCTAGGACTGATGTCAGCATGTCATCATCAAACGCCAGACCAGCAAAGTCGGCCATGGTTCAGAATGGGGAGTCTCAATAGATATCAACTGGTTGAGCGTGTAACAGGAAAAATGCCCTGTATCAAGAATTAAATATTTAAACAAGACCCGCAACAGAAGTTGCACTAAATACTGAAGAAAACAGGTGGGGGGGTCAAAGGGGAATATTTTACGACCACGGTAGCTCAAACCCCTATGCCAATTGAAAAAACAAACAAGAGTTACCTGGTCTAAATAAATGCGTGTGTGTTGTATCGCACAAAACAACCGCTAGACCAACATGTCGTCACAATGATAATGCTGGGTTGGAAAAAATTCCCATCAGCCCACCATTATGGTGGAGTATCGTCATGTGGGATGTTTATCGTAAACCCAAGTCTCTCCCAGTGCACCTGATGATGATGCGGAGATGGATTTCGACAATTACTTCTCCAAACCACAGTATTTCAAAGGTAGGACTGATGGAGTGCAGTGCTCGTGAAAAAGAAGATAAAGTGTAAATAAAATTGGCTCCTGAGACAAAAAATATGTTTATTAAGTATCATCCCAGGGTCAAAGGTTAAAAAACAGCGCTTAATAGTCTTAAAGAATGACTATATGACGGCGCAGTGCATGGAGGTCGACATGTTTCAGCTTATGTGGACAATGAGTCCAAGCTTTCTTCAGGACCTAATGATGTTAAGCATCTGCATTTTGTGAAGACTAGGTGCATTGACAATATGGATTAATCCTACCAGATCTTTGAGCCCAAATATTCTCTGGTGTTTATCCAACTATTCGTGAATCTCCTAAAGAAAAAGGACAACAAAGTGTGAGAAACACATGTGGTATATTGGTGAAAAACACAACACAACAAAACAGACAAAGCGCTAAGAAAGTTTTCTTCGCTCTACAGGAGCACTAAATCTCTCCTGATTTTAATCCATCAATTTCAGGATTTAGAAATATTCGACTATAAGTTATCATTCACCCAGCATTCTGTGGGAGAACACCTCACCTCACCCGGCACCCACTCGGGAAGAAGGAGGCCCCGCTCTGTTAGAAATGGAAAAGTATAAAAGGACCTCAAAAATATATTTTCAAGGTACACAATGTACATACTCAACTAATCCAAGATATGTACTAACAAATACCAGTTGATTGAAAAGGAGACTCAACCCCTAGAGAAACCATGGTAATGACCAAGCATGGAATGGCTATGATTGTGATTATATGTAAAATCCAGCTTGACAAAAAAGTTTGATAAGAAAAGCATGATGGTGGAAAACATTCCCTAGATCTGACTGAGGAACATGTTCATCAAGAGCAAGTATTAAAAAGTGTCTGGGATGAACAGTTCCTCCTTACTCTGAGGAATTGTCCTACAGGAAGATTCTCTTTTAAGGAGCGTGGATGGTGGCTATTGAAAAGTAGCAGGGAGTTCCTTGCCATAGGCTTTGTAAACAGTTCACTCTGCAATCTGCCTGCTTCTTGGAAAATGGACAGGTCTAAAAAGGAAAGCCTGTCCTGGCTGTATTCCAACGTAAAGTTGAGATATTGATTACGTTCATTAAGCCATTGGTGAAAGGACTCTAACTCTCTTTCAGAGCCTCGCCACACCATCAAAATGTCATCTATATATCTCTTCCATAGTACCAGTTGATGGAAGAATGGGTTACTATGGTTGAGAATGAGGTCTTGTTCAAATTGATGGACATAGAGGTTGGCATGGCTTGGGGCAAAAACACTCCCCATCGATGTCCCGGAGATTTGAAGGAAAAATTGTTCCTCGAATTTGAAAAAGTTTTCTTTCATTGCTATTTCAGCACATGCTAGAATGAAGTTCACAGGAGTGATGCTATCCAGCTCTTCTGACGACAGGAGATGTCTGATGGTATCCAAGGTATCTTGTTGGGGTATACAAGTGTAGAGGGACTCGACGTCAAAGCTGACTAACAGGTCGGTCTCTACATTGTACTCTACACTAGGTAACAGTCTGAGAACATCTGCTGTGTCTTGTTATCTTTAAATACTTAATAAAAAATTCTTAAACTTAAAAAAAAAAAGTAATGTAAATGTTATTAAATAAACTTACATTACTTTTGAATAATTATTACATGGTTAATGTCAAATATCTTTTTTCTTCAAATGGGAAATTAATTTTCAATTGAAACTTTGAAAAAAACATTTTAAATAAAATTAATACATTTACATTAAATAAAGGCGTATTCAAAATGTAGAACTCATGGAACTGTGTTGTCACTAAAGAAGAGTGCAATAATTTGATAGGGGCACCTGTAATTCCTAATAACACACTGACAGCATCTACCTACACAAAGCTCTCATGTCTTAGAAGCAGTTTTTTCTGCAAATCTTGTGAGATTTGCAAATATCTTGTGACGCAGCAGGCTTCTTCAGTACGGCTGTCTTTAGCCTATAAAGCCATGCAGTATTTTATTGGCCGCACCAGAACTGCTTCTTGTTCAGCAGCAGCACCTGCAATGTTTCTGTCCCCTTTCACGCAAAAAGAACAATTGATAGACAGAATGCTGAACAATGTCAAACACTTACCCCCAGATTGGGCTTAAATCCATTGTTTTTGCTCACCACGACTTTCCAGTTTGGACTTAGCCATATGCAAATCACTCTTGACCCTGCTCCTCATGGGAACGGTCCCACCTGTCCTGCCAGGTCAGGTCCTCCTTGGACCAGAAACAATCATCCAGTGACCGGTTTCGAGGTTTCACCTCTCATCAGCCAGGCTAGCTTGACTCCAGTGACATGGAGAGCACGGGACCCACGCCTGGACACACTCGTCCCACTTGTAAAGACAAATGCAAAAAGAACCTGTTCCGAAAATACTGCAGGCCATTTTTGTAGAAAGTCTTTTAAATTTACTTTAAGATTTGATTGGCAGCCAGTGCAATTGCTTTCAATCTGACCGGATAGAATTCCTTTTTGGAATGTTTGGCACAAGCCTAGCAGCTGCATTCTGAACATGCTGAAGCACCTTAAGCAGTTCTTGAGATGCTCCCAGACAGAGAACATTGGCATAGTCTAATCTGGAAGCAAATCAAGGCCTGAACAATCCCTTTGCAAGTTGCCAAACTGAGATCATTTAAAAACATATTCAAAGAATTTAGGCAACCAAGACAAGTGGCAGTTGGTGCACTGACTTGAGCTTTAGAGGATAACTTTTGAGGGGTTGATTCTTGTCTCAAATTAGATGGCCAGAGTCGGGTAGAATTGGCTGGGGATGGAGCACTGAATAAAAAAAATGCTGTTTTGTCAGAATTGAGTTGCAGTCAGCTCTTGTTCAACCCCCAATGTTGCACAACTGAAGTCAATGAGCAATATAGATGTTATAAAGAGGGGGCTCAATGCTGAGCCCTGGAAAACATCACCACTTCTGGGGCTGAACTGAGAAATAAACGTGGAAAGAAACACTGCTTGTTGTCTATCTGAAAGATAAGAACAGAGCCAGTCTAAGTATACCTGTCCGTTATTCTTATCCTCTCCAGTCTCTGTATGAGGATGTGTTGAGATACTGTGTGGAATGCAGTCCATAGATCTAATAAAATGACCACTGCCTTTTGGCCTAGTTCTAAGTTTATCCTGATGTACTCAGTGACCTCTAGAAGAGCGTATTTACTACTGAATCCTGTCCAGAAGCCAAATTGAGAGGGATTGAAGCCCATATCCTCCTCAACATAATCAAGTATTTGGCGATTCAGCAAAGATTCCAACTTCTTCCCTAATGGAAGGGGAGATATTGATCTATAATTAGCCTGGAACGCCCTTCCACTCCTCCTCCGACAGACAACAGTACTTCCCATCTTCGCAAGAAACCTCACAACCTGGCTCTTCAACAGACGCCCTCCTTGATGGACTGGAACCTGCAACCCCCCCTACCCCCAGCACCTTGAGATCCTTATGGGTGAGTAGTCACGCATAACAAGCAGATGATTGAAACGCCTGTTTCTGTAGTATTTGGGTAATGGTGTCTGCTTATCTGTGTTTGTGTTTCTATGTTATGGATTTTTGTGAGGTTTGGATGAGGTTGTGGGGGTGTTTCATGGTTTGGAATCAAATGTATTTGTAGGTCATGAAAAAATGCCCAAAGGCATCAAGGTGCTAATGATTCTTAGCCCTGAAAGAAGTGAGTTCAGCCGAAGTAGAAATTCAAAGATCTGAGAGACATTAAGCCTTTCTTTAGAGAGTGAAAAGCTAGGGGTTTTGAAGGCCTTTCAGAATGAGGTATGAGCCAGCATGTGGGTGATGAAGCAAGGAAGGGGGTTCCAGAGATGGGGTGTGACCACCGAAAAGGCTTTGCCTTCCCACCCTTTTTTTTGTAATTTAGGGACAATCACATGGCTATGGCTTGAAGACCGGAGCTGCCTGGAGGAACTGTACCATTGGATTATTGCTATTGCAGTCTTGTTGATATCCAGGTACAGTGCATTGCAATAGTCCAGACGGGATGATATCAATGCAAGAGCCACTTGCTTGCGCACCTAGAGGGAGCATTTAAAAATCACTTTCCCGATAGTCCTGATGAACCAAAAACAGGTTAAACTGTCCAATTGTCTTGAAGTTCAAACATCAGACTTGTGCCTTCCAGCAATTCCTGTTTTTTTGCAGAATCATTGGGAGAGGGTAATGTGCCCAGGTATGGGGGTGGTTGAGGGTGTGGTAGTGGTTATGGTTGTAATGGTGATTATTGTTGTTGTGGTGGTTGTGGGTGTTGGGCTGGTTGGGGGTGTGGGGGTGACTGAGGATGTGGCAATGGTTGTGGATGTAGTGGTAGTTGTGGGTGTGGTGTTGGTTTTGGGTGTGGTGGTGGTGTCTGTATGTGTATGCAGAGCGGCCCTCTTCAGTTCCTGGTGACAAATTCAGCCTGGGGAGGGGGCTGTGTGCCCCCTTCCCTAAAACACTTTAGGCCTCAGGGATGGGTTCATGGGGTCAAATGTGGCTTGGGGGTGGGCCACACACCCCTTCCCCTTAAAACATATTTTGGGCCCTGGGCCTGGAGCCCCCAGGGCCAAAAATGGCCTAGGGAGGGGGGATGTGTGCTTCCTCTCTCTAAAAAATATGTTGGGCCCCAGGGGATTTTTTGGAAAGTTTTGTGGAGATTCATCAAATGGGATCACAGTTATTACCAACAGAAAAAAATGCTTTTCCTATTGAAACACATTCTAATATATACACACACATCCTAGATAACTTTGTTTGCATTTTCGGATTCAATGAGATTCTCAAACAAACTGTTGATTGGAATAGCACTTCTATATATGTGATAATCCATGGTCAACCAACACAGAAGTAACTATCAAACGCTAGCAACTACATTTCAAACCTGTAAGTTTCCTCATTTGTAACATTGTAAATAGGTAAATAAAAGTGCAGGTATGTATCCCTAACCTATGTATGTGAATTTCTAGGCCATGTCGCCTTGGTGTCCCTTACACTCTGTCAATGTGTATCTTTCTAAAATAGTGTCTTGATCGCCTCAAGATATACAAAATTAGAATTGAGAAAATCCTGAATTATCTGTATAACTGTTTCTAATTTGTAGATACACTGTAAGCATATATGCCTAGTAATGTTCCAGATTGTGATGTATATGCAAGGCAACTTTACTCAAGCATGACATACCATCTTGTAAGCACATTGCACATGCAGTAGTGACAGATATATTTCTTTATGAAAAGCACTTATTACATTTTCAAATGCTACTACCTAATTGAACCACTTTGCAATGTAAATGTGAATAGCTACTTTTATTTAATTCAAAACACATATTGTTCATCTGAAGTTAATTTAGCATGTCACAAATGAGACAGTATAGGGCTATCTGTGAAAAATACAATTGTGTCAATAGGCAGAAAAATATTTGAAAAGTGCGCTTACCTGCATTTGAATGGTGTGCAAGTCTTCTCTAGGCTCGAGCTAAACAAAGGTTATCATCTGATAGAGCTAGAGGAACAACGTCCATACGTCGTGATCTTCACCAAACATATGGGGCTCTTCATGTGCAAGCGATCGAATTTCACCATCTCGTAGGCTGTGGAGATCTTCGGGGATGTCATCCGCTGAGTCATCCAGCCGGTGCTTAATATGTTTAACTACAGTGATGACTTACTGGTCTTTGGAACAACATGCAGACCCCCCATTCAGCAGTCTACACTTTAAGGGCTTAATGAATTTCTTAGCAATCAAACATCCTCGGATCACCTCACTGTGTCCCTAAGCCAACGGTTTGGTAGAACGACACATGGGTGTCCTTGAGGACAGCCAGAAACTGCCATGCAAGGCCTAACAATTGAAAACGCACTGTGCCAGGTCCTTCGCGCATAGCACACTACCCCTCATTCAACAGGTGAGAGCCATGCCACTCTCATGTATTGTAGATGCATCTGAACCAAACATCTTCAGAGGAGTACAACTCGATCTATGTATCCTGACAAAATCAAGGCTAACTCTGGGCGTAGTTTTGCTACGTGTATCTCTGCAAGTGGCGGATTGCAGTGCAAACTTCAGTTCTCGCTGGTTTTCCTGCAGCTCAAGTAAAAATTCTACCCAAGTGGCAGCTCGCAATTGCTAACGTACCATTTGCGAGCAGGGAAACAACTCTGCAAGACTATGCAAAGCAGAGTTTTCTGCGCTCCACAAGCTACACAATGCACGGAGTGCAGAAGACTCCATGAACGGAGTAGAGTTCATCAAGACTAGGGGTGGCAAGAAGAAATAGAAGATGAAAAGAGATGCTGACACCGAGCAGCAAGTGCCTACCACAATCCAGAGATCGGTGAACGGGTGGTAGTCAAGCAACAACAGAGAAAAAAGTCAGGGGCATAATATCAAGAACAGCGATAAAATTATCGCCACTTTAGCGGCAGGAACCTGCCGCTAAAGCAGCGATAATGGGCTTTATAATATGCCCTTGTGAATTCCCACAGCAGCCCAGGTTAACACCACAACCTGGGCTGCTATGAGAATTCACAAGCCAAATAAACAAAGGGGATAACCCCTTTAACCCACAGGCATCTGGGTAAAATTATACAGTCAGAAAAAAGCAATGCCTCGGGATCAATAGAGAAACTGAATAGTAAGATGAAGAGAAAATTAATTTAAATCTCGTGAATAAATCTCATATATTTCCCATATCTGTAGTCGGGGGAACAACAAACAATATACATACACCTATTTTACTTTCAGATTAATCTGTATTGCATTACGTTATGCACAAACCATCATATTGTCCAAATCAATATACACACAAAAACATAGATATCACATATATATACACTTATTTACATATATACATATACCACAAACACACAAAAGAATATAAATGAAGAACTTAGTTGCTCTC
Organism: Lissotriton vulgaris; assembly: GCF_964263255.1. Classification (NCBI taxonomy): domain Eukaryota; kingdom Metazoa; phylum Chordata; class Amphibia; order Caudata; family Salamandridae; genus Lissotriton; species Lissotriton vulgaris. The sequence continues at coordinate 951,609,488 of NC_141691.1, forward strand.
TTAGCCCTTATTTGTATATTAGGATGCACCTCCCACATTGTACACCTAGTGCATTCCTTATTTAGATCACCATCCTTGAAAACCTTAGGGTTTTGATGGCCTCAAACCCTTTTTCAGGTTTTCCCTGTCTATTTTACATTCGATGACATTTTTTACGGTGTCTTAACAAATCTGTCGACGCGTTTCAGCCTCTACATTTATTGGCCTCATCAGGACTAGGGCAGTTGTGTGCGTGCTTTTCAATTCCACCAGTCTTGAATAACTTTATCGAGTACGCCCCCTTTCACGGGTGGGTCCGCTGTAAACGATGAACTTATTCTCTGGTGCGTTATGTATGGGCTACATCCTGCACAGAAATCTCAAATCGATAATCACACTCTTGATGTGGTGATGAACCTCTACATCAAACAGTAAATGTCTTCTCCAAATGTCAATGTATCACTCTTCTCTGATGCCGGTCACTCAAAGTATGGCCTCGCGAACGATGTAGGGTCATTACTCTCTGATAAGTGCATTTAAGGTGCTTTGCAATGTGTTAGGTACTATCCTACTGTAGACCAGACAGATGGGTATGTTTCTACTACACAGTGAATACTCTGGAAATATGTGTATTACAGCAACATTTAGGAAAATCACTGTGTATACTGAACTGCTAAATAAAGGATAGTAATTTGCTTGTAAGAACATATTTCGTTTTTTCGAATGCTAGTGTGAGTTATGCTGATGTGGCTGATTCTAAAATGTAATAGTAATTTGGGTGATATTATGTGATCAAAATTGATCGGTTTAACAGCTCTGGCGATTTGAGGCAATAATGTGCGGACTTGAAGCTCTTATGTACTGAAGGTATATTGTGTGACACACTAAGCGCCAATTCACAAAGTGAACTTGGTCCTGAAGTCTAAGTTCAGACCTGAAGTCTAAGTTTGGCAATAACAAAGGTACTCACGAGTAGTATCTTTGTACTTGCGGAGATTCTGCCCCAAGTGTAGAACCTCCACAGGCATAGAGGTACTCCTCATACATCCCTTTGGGAATATCAAACTTAGACTTCTGTTCTACACTTAGTCTTCATGCAGAAAAGTAGAGTATATTGTAGTGTGCTGGTTAGGCTGCAATATGTAATACTCTCACAATACCCCAGATATGGTCCTTGGATACACAATAATAAACTCTTAGCCCAGTTCTGGTAGAGTGCCAAAAAGCAGTCAAGCTTCAGTAAAGGAACATGTGTTAAGCATTTGAAAGTACTAAAATGGAGAAAAAGTAATTGAAACAATTCAATAGAAATCCAACACCAACTTATAAAAGTAAAGCATATTTTTATATTAATTTAGACACCAAAACAAACACAACCAGATACATATAACTGGAGTTATGGATGTTATAAGGAAAAATAAATAACAGAGTTTTAATAGTGCAGAACTTTAGCATTGTTGTCAACTGGAAAAAGCACTAGTGAAAATCGGTCACCTGCAGGACGAGATGCATGGAACCCAAGGAGGGTAAAGGTGATGTGCATCCTAGGACCAAGTCATGACAGTCAGTTCATACTTACTTAGCTCGAGAACCCCAGGTGCAGAGTTGTCCTGGCTGTCCGAGGTGATGAATAAGGAGCTAGGAGGGAGCTGTTTTTACAGTTTGCAAAGTGCTGGTGAGGAAACAAGTAGAAAAAGGCATCAACAAAGCCACTTCACACATTCGATGAAGGTGTTGTGGAGTTCCCTCAAGTTTCAGCGTTGGTGGGTGCCGGACTGCACACCAACAAGCCTTGGCAGTGGTTAGGTCAGCTAAAGGATATCTGAACGTCTGGAGGTCTGGGGAAAGTCGTAGGCACCTGGAACTTACTGAAGGTCAGGACTACATTTCCCATAATCCGCTGGACCATTTACTTTTGAGAGATCACTTGCAGGCCAGATGGCCAGGGATTCTTTGGTTCCAGTATGTTATTCCACCTGCGGAATGCAGGGGACTAGTGCCACTAGTCCAAGGGAGTCTGGATTTGCCTTTGGCTCTCAAAGGATGTCCCTCTGTCTAGGTGAACTGGTCTTCAGTTTGGGAAGAGTCACAGTTGTGCAGTTCCAGGAAAGGTTGTCAGAGGTGCATTGTATCACACCTTTGATTTGAGCAGATCCTGTTGTGACAGACGCAGGTCTCTTCTTTGTCCTTTTGTGCAAGTCATATCAGAACTCAGATACTGGTGCAGAGGTGCCCTTTAAATCCTAGATTTAGGGGTGTGAGTGCAAGTAGCTAATGGGCTAGTAGCCTCAGTGGCTAATCCCTACCTAAGCTGACCACATCCTGGGTGTGTATCACCTTTTACCCAGAACCGACTAGTCTATGACTTTTAAAAATGGCAGAAGTCTTCCTCAGCTGTACATACCAGGCGTCCCACCCTAGGTGAGTGGCTAGCCTTCTGGGGTGTACACCTCCTCACTACATAATTTTCTTACCTGTCTGGGTACAAAGGTGCCTAGGGACAGGGGAGGGGCTGTGTACTCCTTTGGGAGGTGGCATGGATGCATATCAGATGACGTGAATACTTCACTAACCATCCTGTCAGGGAAAGAAGTGTCAATTCCTTCCTGTTCAGGCCATTGTTTCTGCCTCCTGGAAGTGGTCACACCTCCTAGCAGGGGTTCAGATTCCTGTCTTGGCAGTAATAGCTACAGGCTGTGAGCCGTATCAAAGGGAAGGCTAGGGCAACCAGGGTAGGCAACTTCTAAGGTAGCCACCTGGGTGCATGTCACATCAATCCTGGCATGAGAATCATGTCAGGTGTGATGAGTCACATTTTCTGATATCACAGACATCATATTTCAGCAGTACCTTAATGAAGCTGGCTACCTTGGGGATGCCCAGATGCCAGCCCATGTTATCCTCTGGATCGCTGATCACTTATAGTAGTCTTTAATGAAAAGGCCACTACAGGGACATATTAGCTTGAACTTAAATGTCCTCACCTTTAATATTACTGCACACTGCCTCCTATACTCAGGAGGCCTAAATTATGGGTGACTGACATATATTAAAGAAAGTGCTTTGACCTTGCAACACATGGTGAGGACAAAATCTGCAATGGAAGGAGTGCTGTCGTTTGTTTACTTGAGTCACAAGGGTGGCACAAACAGTGCTTCAGTCCCTAGTGACCCCTTTAATTCCTATGCCCTGGATGCCACTTGTACCATTTACCAGGACTTATGAGGGGGTTAAAGTCATTTGCCAATTGGGGTTACCTATCCACATATCCATTACAGGGAGAGAGCACTAGCATGGGGGCCTGGGCAGCAGGCTCAAGTGCACTTTCAGAGTCATAACCATCAGCACCATGGCAAAAAGTGGAGAGGGTGACCATACAAAAGGGGCAATTTCCTACACTTTAGTTCTAATTTTCCCCTTGTTAATCAGGCTCTAATAATTTTGGTGACTACATGCTCTGATGTCTGATTTTGGGGTCATTAATGAACCACCACTATTACAGCTCAGCTAGAGTGGGGTCCTAGCAAAGTTATTGGTCATCGCTATAATTGATTACGTGGTGCACTGTGAAAGACAAGCACTGGTATGTACTAACAGAGAGCATTTATTGAGTGTCAAGGTGATGGTCTATTTAGAATTTCCGTTAGATCTCATTGAATTACCATCAATACTTTTGGACTAGTAAAATGTTTAAATCTCCTCAGCATGTTGTATTAAATCAGACCAGTGGTTGTGCTACACACCGGAGTTGGAGTGATCCAGACAATAAGCCCATGCTTGTTCGGGGTCTTAACATACATATGACCTATAGCACAGTGGGGCATATTACCAACAACTAGCGATAATTATCGCTATGTTGGCTTAGCAGCAATAATTTTATTGCCGAGCTGCGGCGATTTTTATCGCTTAGGAACCTTGCTATTATCAAGGTTTATCTCCTAAGCGATAAAACTCGGCCGAAATGCATGAATATCGCTGAAAAGTCAGCGATATTCATGCATTACCGAGCTAATGCTCTTAGCCATGTTATCCACCTACCATTGGATAACATGGCTAAGAACTGCTCAGGGGCAGGTGTTAGCTTTTGGAGATAATCGCGCTTAGCGCGAATATCTCCAAAAGTTGGTAATAGGAGATAGCGATGTTAGCGACTGTTTTCAGTCGCTAACATTTTGGCACGCCCACTTTGCATCTCATTAGTGATAAATATCACTGATATGCAAAGTGGGGCCCAATATGGTCGCTCTCTCCTACTAGCTGTCGCTAACTGGTGTTAGCAACAGCTAGGTAATAGGGAGATAAGTTTATCTCTGCTTTCTTGGCTTTTAAAGCCAAAAAAGCGGAGATAAACCCCCTTGATAATATGCCCCAGTATTCTTCCCTTGTACACTTGTCCATATTCCGAAATGCAGTTAGGGTGCTTAGACAGAAGTGAGGAGAACCTGTTTGCGGTGGTTTCCTGATAGGCAGACAACTTACACCCTTCCAGAACCTGCCAAGCGGGCATAACAATTTTTGTAGTTGCCTGGCACTGCCATTCTATAATCCGGAATGGCCATGCTAAAGAATGCACCTCCTTTCATGATCAGGCATGCATGGCACTTTCATAATATTAGACATCCCAGGTCCCCTAACCCATCCAAAATGGCCTAGGAGCACTCTAAATATGCACCTTAAGCACCATCACATATGCAGCACCAATCCATAAGGGCCCCCTAGGAAGTAAAAAAGACGTTTTCAGGGAACCTTAGGGACGTTCTTAACATCATATATGGGAGTGGAGTGTCATAATGCTCCCCTCTACAGGGGGATCCTTGTCCCAGTCTAAAAAGAGGTTGAATAGTCCCCTGTGCAAACACTAACACTGCGCAAGGGCTCTGCTGCTGCTATCAGCCTAAGAGCACCTTGCACTAGAGACACAACAGATACTGAATGCCCTCAAATGGAGTGGCCTTCTTAAATATTGGGGAGTTTTAGTGGGGGCCGCTATTTACCGGGTGTGGTGCGGTAGGGGGGTTGGTGAGAAATCTAAATTTAAAAAAAACACTTACCTTGAGGTTGGCCACCTGGCTGGCTGCCGCCGCTTGGTCCGCTTACCACCGCCTCTCACTCCTGGAAGCAAGAACACGAAGCACCCAAGATTCCTCACTCCCCTAGCCAATCACAGCGCTGCAATGAAGCACAGTGTTTGGTCTGATCGCCGTGGATCGGCACTTAGGCAGCGAATGGGAGCATGGGGTATGTTCTGCACCCAGGCTTTAAAGCAGCCTGGGTGCAGAACATGCAAAGTGCGCATGACAGTTTGGCTGGTCCGAGAGACCTGGTCAAAGCGTCATTGCACACCTTGGAGTGGGCAAACTACTCCTCCCCTGCTCTTGCAGCCCAGCCCAGCCATGCTCTATCCCACACCAGGAAAGGAAATCTGAAATGATAATAACGATTGTAATTATGATTTTAGTTTTCTTTAACTACTGCTCACAGAGCAGTGAGGCGACGCTCTTCCACCTTAACGGAGGAGCTGCCGACGAGGGGTTTCTTCACAACATACACAGAGCAAGCATGTGAACCGCCTCTCCTTCTTCCTCTTCTACACTGCCATCTTCAGATGTGCTAAAAATGCGAGGGGGTGCATGTATGCACTGATACCAGTGTTTTTCGCCACTGGTGTGCAAAGACTCATTCTGTGCCGGGAGCAACAAAGCAATACATGCTCCTGAGCAATACATGCTCCAGAGAAAGTTGGGGCAATTTGCCTTTTTAGCAGATGTCGCAGGTGGTTTAAAGGGAATTATAAACGGACGTTTTATCTTCGCTTTGCACAAAATCTGTAATTGTAATTTGTAATTTTCACCCAGAAATATCAAATGTATTTATCTCTCATCGACCTCTTACGAAAGACTGGAAATGTTCTATTGGACCACATAATAGAAGATCCTGGAATATATCTGTGGCTAAGCAAAAGAGGTATTACGGCTGAACGAGCTGCTTTGAAGCAACCATGTTCTTTCTTATTCGCCGTCCATTAGAAAATGTTGCCCAGAGAAAGTGCCTGATGTTTTTTCTCTCGAATGCATTTATTCATAAGATAGAAAATACCTCGTTGTTTATTTGCTTTTTCTGAATTGAGGGTAACATTTCCATTGCTTCACGACTTGGAAACTGCACTTAAAACCAGTCCTGAACTTGCTAAACCGAGAATGTCTTGTTGTCACACAAGATGTCTATATTTTGATGAACATTTTTTATGTGTTCCTTTGTTCAATGCAATCACTTCATTGTGATTACCTAAGTGTAACTACTCTGGTCTCAGACAGCAATTACTGCTCAGAATCTATAAACATTGATCCCTGCTTCATGATCTATTATCTGCGCGTCTGCAAGCCTCTTGTTCTGTATCTGTTTACAGCGTTCAACATTTTTATAAATTATGTTGCATCGTCTTTTATGTCTATTTCGCAGACACATGTGTGTTTCTTCTCCTCCCGTGGCCATTTGTACAGCTTCCTCTATTCTGGGCTTGACGTCACTCTCTACTACCTAATTTAAAGTTTGTGTATCATTTATACCCTTTGATGTTCAAATACGTGAATTATTCTGAGATTGGAGGAAAAGCATGTGACAATATTTTGCTGACGTCTATGGTGCTGGGCAAAATGATCACAACAATAGAATGGCATCTGGGTCTCTACACGCTGGGGGCATATTTACAAGCTCCTATTGCCACCTCACCGTCACTTTTAGTGATAATGTGGTGGCTATGAGCTGCGCCTTATTTACAAGGCAGTGTTATGGAGGCTAACGTTGTGCTCGACCACTTCGTTGTACATATGTCCCTCGTTTGCCTCAGCTAATGCTATGCAGCCTGAATGATGTCACTAAATCCAGCTTTTCTTGAGGGTTACAATGGTAGAGTGTGGTCTGAGACTTGCAGGACTCTTTTTTTCTGTTACAAGCCTTTTCATGTTTCCACTTTGCCACAAGGGTCATACATCTTTCATTTTGCTCGTTGGCTCTCTCAAAAGGGCTCAGTAGCAGCATGATTACTCATCTCATGCTTAAAATTGAAGATTATATTAGGCCAAATGGCTAGACACAGGGTCTATGGGCCAGATTCACAAAAGCAATCTCAGACAAAAGCCTAACTTTAAGACTTTAGGTATTCACAAACTGCATTTAGTCCTAAACTGAGAAAAATCCTAACTTCACAACTTTCGGTATTCACAAAAGTCATTTAGGAGTAGCAAAGTAGGGATTCCTAACTTACCTACTCCTAAACTGCGAAAAATCATAACTTTAAGACTTTAGGTATTCACTAAAGGCATTTAAGAGTAGCAAAGTTAGGATTCAGATCCAGAAGAATGGATTCACCATCCATTTGTATACAGAATAATCATTCTTTTGATATTTATAACTAATATTTAACTTGTGTGTGTCCTTTTAGATAACTTGTGGGACTGGGAACTGAAGGACGTTTTACTTTCGGTAAGTGAACTGCCATCTTTCTTCTACAACAGGTGTGATGGCCTCATCAATTTGCTGAATGTTGTGTTTGTCTAGCTCTCACCTTTCCGTAATGCCTCCTAGTTATCCAATCATAAAACCCTTAACCCTCTTCTCCCAGGTTATGTGATCAATTGAGTTTTGTGTCAATTTCCACCATAAACAGATCTCACACTAGGTAGAGCAGATTTGGTTAAAGAGATGCTAGCTTTTCCATGCCACCCATCCTATGCAGTCATAAAAGGGACAACATAGAGCATAGAATAAATTACAACAATGTATGTCAAAGGATAGGTAGTGTGCACTTTTTTCCACAATGTACTTCCCATTACTTCTACTGAAGTAACCTTTGTTTGGGACTTCCTGACTGGTTCGAAGACCTGAGGGATTAATTGTGCTTATTTTAGTGAGTAGCTCAATACTATATTGCTAATTGTTGTTTTATCCTGGTAGTCTCAGTAATGGATTTTCCACTCATTCAGTTTTCTTTTTTTATAGTTGGTGATTGTGATACACTAGTTTACTTCACCAGATACATTTACAATCTCCTGTTGCAATCCCTGTGATATCGTCCGTGTTAGAGTCATTGGTGTACCGCCACTGGTATTGGGAGGCCCTTTTGTAAAACCCTGCATTAAGGTATGGACTGATTATAGGAGAGGTAGCAGACTTCTATTTGCTCAGGTGACAAAAACCCTCTTATAAAGGAGGAATTGTTGTTTTTTCTGTATGTTGACCGTCCCAATTAGCGGACACCGGTTACAGAGAGTAGTGCAAGGGCAATAAGTAGTATACCAATATTACCAACACTGGGAGGGTGGGTGCTGCTCAACCTTATCAAGCAAAGTGAGAGGGTTGTGTACAGCCACTCATATACTGTTTTACAACACTGTTTGCAAGGGGGATTCTGGACTGGATGAGGTAATGTAAGTAGTGTAGTTTACAACACATGGAAAGGGAGATCAGATGGGGAAAAACTTGAAACTTGAAAGAGAAATGCGATAAACACAGTGGGATAATTGGTTTGCAATGGAGAGATGCAAAGAAGAACAGCTTGTCTCGTCCCTGGATTGGTAGCACTTCTGCTTTAACCATGTGTGATGCTATGCTTGTAACCAATAATGCAAAGATCAATATTCATGAGGATAACAAAAACCATTGATGTAACATAAATGTATACAAATCACACCCCCTCTCCTCCCACAACAGTCCCAAAATACCCCCAAAACACACTGCCCCAAACTGTCTTTCCTACCCTCACCTCCCACAGCAAGTCCCACAACTCCTACAATATAGGCCTCCACAGCCTCCACCCACACTGAAAGTTCCTGCTGGCCACACTTTATCTCCAACAGCTTCGACACGATTAGCTGGAGGAGGCCATGTCCATAGTGATGGTTTCATGTGGTGGCTTTGGTGGCAGGGGATCTTTAGTGCTGGAGTGGTGGCGATGTCACTGCCAGTGTCTCTCTGGCTGGAGCCAGAGGCAGCCGTGGCTGCTTTTTTCTCCTGATCTTCCTCCTCCTCAAGGCACACCAGCTGGCAGTAGTCGATTACAATTGCTCCATATTCAGGAGGCACACCAGGAGTGGGTCTCTGGAGCCGGTATTGGGGCAGGAGGTAGCTAAATGAATTGTAGTACTCAACACATTGCATAGTAGCCATAACAATGCTGTTCCCCTAGGGCCAATGGAATTTTCTTGATGTGATTCATGATAGGATTCTTGGTCAAAGGGCAACTTTTTCCATGCATACCTCCCACAAGCAGTAGCAGTTTGTGGTAGAATTATGAATCCACAATCACCACCATAATCAAAAATAGATGCTTTTGACTAAAAAGAATGAACAATTAAAATGATTTAATGTGGTGGCATCTGCAACATATGCCTAATGTGTGGGGGACAAGACATAGGCTTTACTGGTGGGCAACGACCCTCAGCTATTTGGATCCTCATCCGTGGCAATCAACTACGGGTATGACCCCTTCTCCAGTTCATGTGCTAAAAACAATTGGGGGGTATGGCTTGATGACAAGGTGTCTATGAGCTACCAGATCAATAAAGTAGCTGCCACTTGTTCTGACATCTTTAAATAGATAAGAAAAATGTTGGTATGCCTCTCTGTGCCTGTTCAAAGAACTGTAGTCCAAGCCCTGGTAATCTTCAGACTGGACTACAGTAATGTCTTGCATCCAGGTGCTGAAATATTTCTGCTCAAATGGCGCCAGTCCATACAACATTCAGCAACATGCCTTCTTCCCCTCCTACCCAGATTCAACTCTTCAGCCACCATGATACATACTCTTCACTGGCTGCCAATTGAACATCATGTTCAATTCAAGGCTTTATGCTATATACAAAAGTGCCTATCCATCACAGGGCCCATGTATCTGAGACCTCTGGTGTCTTGCTATGCACCCAAACGCTAACTCCACTCTAGACATCAGGAACTGGCAGTGGCTCCTGGAGTTAAGAAAACCTGTCAAGGTGGCTGGGCATTTGCGAGTTTGGGAGTGATACTGTGGAGCGCCTTGCCACAAGCACTGTAAGCTTGCAACTCGCTCACAGCTTTATGAAATTGCTTAAAGCATGGATGTTCCCACCTCTTTATTAACAGCTAACCTTTGGCTCTTTGGTAATGCTTGTTGATTCTAGTTAGGTGAGGAGGCTAGCGCTGGGAAACCTTTTTTAGGTAGCCATGTGCTTTACAAATCACGTAAATAAAATAAAATAAATAAATAAATTCATGAATTGTCTGCCAAATAGCAATTATATACATCTCTTTATTGCCACTGATGAAATTAGCACATATCATTATTGCTGCACAATTTATTCAACTCTAATGTGTGACATTAATGGATTCATCACGGAGGGGCAGCATGTTGTTCATCATAAATTGCAATTCCAATCTCTCCTGAATCCCACCCTTGGTATGACTCCAGACTGAGATCGACACAACACCCTCCACCCTAAATAATGCTTTGTAAATAATATTTAACTGGGCTATGTGGCAAGAAAGTGACTGTGTAGGGTAAGGTTAGGCAAGTTAAACAGTAGGCATTGGGCTGGGTTTATGCCCTTTGAGGAAGGCATGCCCGCCTGGATGCCATCCTTTCACTCTCCTGGCTGCTCCTGTATGCGCCACCCCACCAAATTGGTACTACTGCACCACTGCTCCCATTCTGGCCTGAACTCCTCATAAGGCCTCCAACCTATGTGCCAGAGGCCGCCATCATGAAGTCAGACTGCAGCACTCAGCAAAACTGCACTTTTCTGTCTGCCCACAGTTGGGTAATCCATTGTCAAGCACTTGTCCTACTGCCTGTGGAGTCAGATGGCCACCTTCAGTACAACTGCATCCTCTGTTTGTCCACAGCTGGGCCAAGTACATGTCCCAGTGTGTGGCACTTTGGAACCAGGCGGTCGCCTCAAGTGAAGGAACTCACTGTTTACATACATCTGGGCCAACATCTACCCTACCCTGGAAATGATAGCTCCTGACTGTCGGCCCCTTACCCTCTTCATGGCTGATGCCGCCAAAAACCCACCTGAAGCATGCACCCCTGCTAATATGCATTTTCCCTGAGTCAATGATCTTTCTTTCACTACAACAGTCTGTACTTCTGTCAGAATTTTTTCTGCTGGTGCAAAACACATTTCTGAATTGGAATATAAATGCAATTTAAATGCAATTGGTACAGTGTCACCTGAAATGAATGTGACATGTATATCTAGTGGAACCCACAAGTATGCAAATTACCAAATTGGTTGTGTTATTAGTACATGGATGTAAGTGTTTTGCAGATAGCATGTCAGTTTATATCGTACACAATATGTATGTACGTTTTGGTGTCCAATGTCTGCTTGAAAAGTCTGGATGGATCAGGTCATAAAATGTTTTTATCTATTGTGCATAATTTGATATGCATGTTCTATCAAAGTTTTTAAAAATGAAGAATAATTGGATCCTTTTTAATGTGTCTGGTGGTTCAGACCATACACTTCTCTAGAAAGTGTGTTGCTAAGTTCTTGCCTTACAATTTTCGATTTATTAATATTTACACCCAGATTCATCAATGTCCCGAATTGCGAGTCCTTAATAGCGATTATTAAGGAATCGCTATTAAGGACTCGCAATCGGGATTCATGTAGAAATTGCAAAATTAATTGCGATTCCTACAGCCTCCTTATTTGCGATTAGCAAATTACTAATCACAAATAAGGAATGAATGGGGAGTCAATCCTTATTTGCGATTAGCAATTTGCTAATCGCAAATAAGAATGCGATTCCAAGGGTGCCAGGGGTGTCCAAAGGACACCCTGTAGCACCCCTGAAATGGAAATGTAGCCTGATGTTGCGCACACACATGTCCAAAGGACATGTGTGTGTGTAACATACCACTTAGAAAAATGCACTAAAGTGCATTTTTCTAAGTTGTCGCTATTTACCATGAAGTCAGACTTTGTGGTAAATAGCGGCCAGAAATTGTGAATTCGCAAATTTTAAAAAAGGTTAATGAATAGCATTTAAGGAATCTCAAATTGAGATTCTTTAAATGCGATCGCAATTTGATAATTCGCAATTATTTGCAAATTGTCAAATTGCGAGTTCATGAACCATTGATGAATCTCAAATGCCATTTTTGCGGGGGCAAACGGCCGAATTTTGCGATTCGCACCGTTTGCGCTCGCAAAAATGCTTGATGAATCTACCTGTTAATTTCTAGCCAATGTGAGCAAATCTTAGAATCATGCAATCTATTCTAGTCAACTGTGATTCTGAGGGCCACATTTAAGTACCTTTTTTTTGTATAATTGGGCCGTTTGCGAATGAAAAAAGGGTTTCCCAATGTACCAAACCCTATTTTGTGATCCGGTAACCTTTTACCGAATTGCAATATGGGTTACAGATTCGCTATTAGGAATTGGTGAGTTTAGGGCGTTCCTTCCTAATACCGGATCAAATCAGTATGTAGGAATGTTTTGTGACCAAAATGCGGTTGCAAAACATTTGCATTTTACTGCCTACTTCAAGTAGGTGGTAACCCATTAACAATTGGAAACTGTCCGCAAGAGACCCCTTCCTCTTTGTGAATGTATGCAAAAACGTTTTTAGGAGCAGGCAGTTGTCCCACGGATCACAGCCTACTCTAAAACCATAAAAGAAAACGTTTCATTTTTTTTCTTTAAATAAAATGGGCTGCATGTTTTGAAAAAAACGCTTTATTTAAAAGAAATCACAGACATGGTGGTCTGCTGACCCCAGCAGGCCACCATCCCTGTGATTTTAGCGATTCCTTGAGGGAAGCAAATTCTGATCTACCTCATTAATATTAACGAGGTAGATTGATTTTCGACCCCCTATGGGGTAACCTGTTGATTAGCCTCATGTTTTATTTGGGTTGCACTTGTGAGCTGGACTTTATAGGTATAATATGCTGAGGAGATTCTTCATCCCAGCCCAAGTGATTAAGGTATAACACTGGAGCTTGTGCAAGGGCCCACTCCTAGGTGTATGTATGTTTAATTGATTCTTGAATTAGGTCATAGAAAGATAGTAATATTAAACTTTACACTCATGAGACTTGTCAAACAAATTCAGGTGGCATCACCATTTCAGTCAAGAAAATGTGATAAATAAAAATTAATTTCTCCCAAAAGAGAACGTTAATATTTTGAGGTATTTGACCATCCATTTGGAGTTTAGTTCATACAACTGATAAGGAACACTTAGGTTCTGGTCCAGTGTTTCCACCAGGACATAGTTACTAATTGCTACTGCCGTCAGACACTCTTGAAGATTCTGGCTAACTATTGTGACTTATGCCGCACTGTTTTTCAGAGTCAGAGCCTACTCTTCTTTCACAAGCAGAGTTCGCAATATATGTGGCTTGTTTAGCTTTTATCCCAGCCACTTTATTTTTTTTTTTAATTGAGGCTTTTGCTTTGGAAGTTTTTCTTCCTTTTTAATTATGAAGTCAGAAGAGCATAAACAACCTGATCAGGTTGTTTAGTTGTTTCACAGTAATGCAAATGATAGTGTTTTTTACAAGTGACCCCTGTGGAGATCAACCCTGTGCTTTCGCTTTTTCTTTACTTTTCTTATTAGTTCACAGTTCTTTAGAAGACTCAGGTGCCTGATTCGAGCAGTCCTTTTCAAAATTACCCTATAGTTGTGGTTTATTTGTTCTGGCTCCAAAATTATCTCGACCTATTTTCTGTTGTCTGGTGTGAACTTGTCCCAATATTGAATTAATGGTCACTGGACTCATTGTTGGCATTGCTAAATGCAGTTGCACAGCTCGAGCATTCTTCGCTAGGTTGATTTGAATTGTTAGCATAATGTGTTGTTCATGCATCTGTATAAAATAACTAGACGGGTATAGTGTTCGTAGCTCTGGTGCAGTAAGGTTTGCTATGTCTAGGTAAGGTGTGTAACTGGCTAAGTCTGGCTATGTGGCCACCTCGTTGCTGACGGGACCCAGTCAAACTTCATCTCTTGAATGTGATAAGGAACGTTGCAAACAATTTTGGTGTTCCTGAAATGTTAATGGTATTTCTAGTTCTTCATAAGCTGTGTAGTTGTTGGAACTGCAGCTATTGCATGTTTGTGAAAATGTCTCAATTGAGCGCTTGCTGCTGGAAATATTACCCTTGAATAGAATACCCCTGTTCCGTACACTTTGTGTGCCTCTACCACAAAGGGAACTTCCCCCAACCATAAGAGGGGGGTCCATGTTGCTGTAGCATTTTTGTAACTACATGTCTGTAGTTTACTGGTATATTAGCTTGTGCTGCAGTAGCCATTTTAATTTATGGAATTCAGGAGAGGTAACTATATGGGGTATTCTTTGAAAGGTTCTAGCTTGAACAACATACAGACAAAAAAAGGGGTTCCCTATTTAGTTGAGAAGGTTTTATCCCTAACACCACAGGCGTCTCAGTTTAATTGAGTAGAGTCTTTGGGGACACTTACGAAACCAACTCGGGAAACCCTATAAATAATAACCCAAGTTCGAACGTTGGTGACACAATTTCATACACTTTCTTAGTAAGAGTTTAGGCAAAATAAGCTTCAGAACTATGTCCATGCATACAATAAGAATATGTTGATTTAGTGCCTGGCTAGCTCACAGTGTGCCATCTGGGCCTCTAAACTTACAGGGAACTGGATGGTGACTACCACAAAGAAACAGATCTTACCCTTTTGTTGGTAACACAGGCATGCTCTAAGGGAGACACAAGAAGTAAACAAATTGGCATCACAAATGTTTTTGAAGCAATTGTACTCTTGTGTACAATATGTCCACTACAATGATTAATAGAATAGGCAAAACAATGTTGCCAGCATTACAAGAATGGTGACTAGAATGAATAATTCAACCATCATGCATTTATATTAGACAACATAATTTCATATAATTGCACTCTTACCTAGCGCTGCCTATCCTATAAAGCATAGGGTGTGTGGGTCTGTCAGAATAGCTTAGAGTGGTCTAACTATCCATTTCCCTGTGGGCGTGTTCCATCTGGCAGCCATCCTTGGTGTAGAACATGCCACAATCCTATTCATGATGGTGTTGGAATTCATCTCGACCAGAATTCAGGCATAGGGCGACCTTTGACAGTCTATCGAGATGCTTCTCTGTTTAAACAGAGACATAGGGGCACATTATGATGGCGGACGGACCTGAGTCCGTCCGCCACCATAGAGAAGGAGGGAACCTCCGCATGGGCTGCGGAGTTCCCTCCTGTGCAATTAGGATGTGACCGCCACCCTGGTGGTCACATCCTCTATTTTTAACATTGCGGCGGGTGCGGCTTCAAGCTGCACCCGCAGCAATGTTAAAAATGCACGCATTGCATTTGTATGTAGAAAGTGGCAGGCACAGCGCGGTGCCTGCCACTTTCTGCATACAAATGCAAGGGGGTACCACAGGTACCCCCCATGTGCACCTCCCACCCCCCCTTCACCTAGGGGGCCCACAACGGGCCGTCGCAGTGAAGTTACACATGCTTTTCCACAGCGGAAAAGCCGCCGCGTAAAAGCATGTTTCAGAGCCCATCCTAATCTGGCTGACGGTGTCTGAGAGAGACTGTCACCATATTAGTGCTTTTGCCCCATCCACCCCGAAATGCACCCACGGACCCTTCAACTGCCAAGCCTGCAAATTCACCTGCCTCCGGACCTGCACCGCACCCGCCAAGCCGAGAACCCGCAGCAACCACCTGAAGTGCATCCTGCTCAACACACGCTCCATCCACAGACACGTCGTCGAACTCTGAAACCTGCTCGACACCACATCACCAGACGTCGCCTTCCTCACGGAAACCTGGATGAACGCCTCCTCAGCGCCCGACGTCGCCATCGCCATCCCGGATGGATTCAAGAACACCCGGAGGGACCGCGTCAACCAGACTGGAGGAGGCATCGCCATCGTACACAAGAACACCATCCGCATCACGACCGACTCCGACGACACCTTCCCCGCCGCTGAGCACATCCACTTCCAGTTACACACCGACCCAAAGACAACCCTCAGAGGCACCCTCATCTACAGACCCCCGGGACCACGCTCACAATTCAGCAAAGACATCACAGACTTCATCAGCCTGCACGCCCTCCCCTCCGCGGACTACATCCTCGTAGGGGACCTCAACTTCCACCCACCTGGAGAACAACAAGGACCGCAACACCGCCACCCTGCTGGACAACCTCGCAAACCTCGGACTCAAGCAACTGGTCAACACCCCCACCCACTACGCCGGCCACACGCTTGATCCCGTATTCTCATCCAGCAAGCACATCACCTTCAGCTACTCCACCGGACTTCACTGGACTGACCACAGCTGCTTCCACTTCAGCTTTAGAAGAACAACGACCCACCACCACCCACAACAGGATCCTCACAGGAGCTGGAGCAAGATCACGGCCGAGCAGCTCACCACCTCCCTCAGCCAGAACCCGCCCGCCAGCACAACGGACCCCAACGAAGCAGCCCGCAACTTCACACAGTGGCTGACCGCCTGAGCAGATGACCTCGCGCCACTGAAGAACCCTCCCAGTAGACCCAGAAGCAAGAAAGCCACCTGGTTCACCGACGAACTCAAGGACTCCAAGAAGAACTGCCACACCCTCGAGAAAGCCTGGCTCCTCGACCAGACCACAGACAACATGACCTCAAACAAGACACCCGCAAGCACCACCAGCTCATCCGCACCACCAAGAAGAAATCACTGAAGGAACGACTGGACAACAACGCCCACGACAGCAAGAAACTCTTCAGCATCGTCAAGGAGTTTTCCAACCCCAGCACCGGCAACAACGACATCACTCCTTCACAAGACCTCTGCGACTCTCTCGCCTGGTTCTTCCACCGCAAGATCGCCGACATCCACAACAGCTTCGGTGCACCATCCACGCACCCTACCGTCGAACCAACGCCCCCCACCGCCACCCTCGGCACATGGACCACAGTGACCACCGAAGACACAGCCCGAACGATGAACACCTTCCACTCCGGATCTCCAACCGACTCCTGCCCCCACCACATCTTCAACAAGGCCGACTCCATCATCGCACCCCAAGTCTGGGACATCATCAACATCTCCTTCAACACCGCCACCTTCCCGGAGATCTGGTTGCACGCCGAGCTCAGCGCCCTACTGAAGAAACCAACAGCGGACCCCACCGACTTCAAGAACTTTCGTCCCATCTCACTCGTCCCTTTTCCCGCCAAAGTCATTGAGAAGAACATCAACAGACAGCTTGCCGCCTTCCTCGAGACAAACAGATCCCTTGACCCCTCGCAGTCCGTTTTCCGAGCCAACCACAGCACCGAGACCGCCCTCATCGCAGCCACCGACGACATCAGAACCCTGCTCGACAATGGGGAAACAGCGGCCCTCATCCTCCTGGACCTCTCCGCAGCGTTCGACACTGTCTGCCACCGCACCCTAGCCCAACGCCTCAGCAACACAGGTGTCCAAGAGAAGGCACTGGAATGGATCATCTCGTTCCTCGCCGGAAGAACACAGAGAGTCCGCCTCCCCCAGTTTCGATCCGAGGCCACCAAAGTCATCTGCGGCGTACCGCAAGGATCATCACTCAGCCCCACCCTCTTCAACGTCTACATGAGACCCCTTGCAGCCATCGCATGCCAACACAACCTCAACATCATCTCCTACGCCGACAACACCCAACTGATCCTCTCCCTCACCAAAGACCCCTCCACCGCCAGAACTAGCCTACACGAAGGGATGAAAGACGTCGCCGAGTGGATGAAAAACAGCCGCCTGAAAATGAACTCAGACAAGACAGAAGTCCTCATCCAGGGACCATCGCCCTCCGCCTGGAACGACTCCTTGTGCCCTCTGCCCTGGGCATCACTCCCAAGCCAACAGACCACGCATGCGACCTGTCAAGTCAAGTCAAGTCAGTGAATTTATATAGCGCGCTACATACCCAGAGGGTCTCAAGGCGCTTGAAGAAGGATGGGGAGTTACTTGTCAAATAACCACGTTTTAAGTTGTTTTCTGAATGCTAGGTGGTTCTGAGTCAGGCGAAGGTGAGTGGGAAGTGAGTTCCAGGTTTTAGCTGCAAGGTAGGAGAAGGATCTACCTCCCATGGTGGTTTTGTTGATGCGAGGTACAGTGGCAAGGGCTTGGTTGGAGGATCGTAGCTGGCGGGGGGGGAGTAGAAGGACAGTCGTGTGTTGAGGCATTCAGGTCCGATTTCGTAGAGTGCTTTGTGTGCGTGGGTAAGGAGCCGGAAAGTAATTCTCTTATTGACGGGGAGCCAGTGGAGGTTTCTCAGGTGACCAGAGATGTGTTCTCTACGCGGGATGTCTAATACGAGCCTGGCTGAGGCGTTCTGGATGCGTTGGAGTTTTTTCTGGAGTTTTGCAGTGGTACCGGCGTAGTCCAGTCGGCTCGTGACCAGTGCGTGGGTGACCGTTTTTCTAGTTTCGGTGGGGATCCAGCAAATGTTTTTTTGAGCATGCGAAGAATGTTGAAGCAAGATGAAGAAACGGCGTTGACTTGTCTGTTCATCGAGAGTGAGGAATCCAGGATGACGCCCAGGTTCCGTGCGTGGTCCGTCGGGATGGGTGCTTTTCCCAGGGCCTCTGGCCACCAAGAGTCATCCCAGGCGGAGGGGAAGGTGCCTAGGATGAGGACTTCTGTTTTGTCCGAGTTCAGTTTCAGACGGCTGTGCTTCATCCATTCTGCTACTTCTTTCATTCCTTCATGTAAGTTGGTTTTGGCAGTGTTAGGGTCTCTGGTGAGTGATAGGATCAGTTGAGTGTCGTCGGCGTAGGAGATGATGTTGAGGTTGTGTTGGCGTGCGATGACCGCGAGGGGGCTCATGTATACGTTGAAGAGGGTGGGGCTGAGTGAAGATCCTTGTGGGACGCCGCAGATGACTTCAGTGTCCTCTGACTTGAATGGTGGAAGGCGGACTCTTTGGGTTCTTCCGGTGAGGAACGAGGTGATCCATTCCAGTGCTTTTCCTTGGATTCCGACGTTTTTGAGGCGTTGTAAAAGAGTGCTATGGCAGACCGTGTCGAAGGCAGCGGAGAGGTCGAGGAGGATGAGGGCGACAGTGTCTCCATTGTCCATTAGAGTTCGAATGTCGTCTGTTGCTGCGATGAGGGCGGTTTCAGTGCTGTGCTTGGCTCGGAAGCCAGATTGAGAGGAGTCGAGGGATTTGTTGGTTTCGAGGAATGCGTCGAGCTGGTTGTTGACCGCTTTCTCGATGACTTTGGCCGGGAAAGAAAGGAGTGAGATAGGGCGGTAGTTTTTGAGTTCGGTGGGGTCAGCTGTGGGTTTTTTTCAGGAGGGCGCTGAGTTCGGCATGTTTCCAGCTTTCCGGGAAGGTTGCGGAGTTGAGGGAGCAGTTGATGACGTCTCGGAGGTGCGGTGCTATGATGGAGTCTGCTTTGTTAAAGTTGTGGTGAGGGCATGGGTCTGTGGGGGATCCTGAATGGATGGAGTTCATCAGACGGATGGTGTCCTCAGTGGAGATTGTCTTCCAGTCATTGAGGATGTTCAGGGGGGGAGGGGGTCCTGTGGGGGGTTGGGTGGGTTGGTCTTCGGGTCGGTTGTCGAAGCTGTTGTGGATGTCTGCAATTTTGTTGTGGAAGAATGAGGCTAGGGAGTCGCAGAGGGCTTGAGAGGGCGTGATGTCGTTGGAGTTGGCTGAGGGGTTGGTAAATTCCTTGACGATGTTGAATAATTCCTTGCTGTTGTGGGCGTTGTTATCTAGTCGGTCCTTGAAAGCGGCTTTCTTGGCATTCCGGATCAGTTGGTGGTGTATGCGGGTGGCGTTTTTGAAGGCGTCCTTGGTGCTGGTGGTTGGGTCTCTTTTCCAGGCTTCTCAAGGGAGCGGCAGAGTTTCTTGGATTTCTTAAGATCATCATTGAACCAGGAGGCCTTCTTGCTGCCTAGTTTGATTTGTCCTTTTTTCAGTGGTGCTAGGATGTCGGCGCTGTTGGATAACCATCGGGTGAGGTTGGTGGCTGCTTGGTCTGGATTTGAGGATTGGGCTGGGGGGTTTTGAAGAAGCGATGAGGAGATCTGGTCGATGGTGATTTTGTTCCAGTTTCTTTGCAGAGTCGGTTGGGGGTGGTTGTTGGATGTGGGCTTGTTGTAGGTGAAGTGAACGCAGCTGTGGTCAGTCCAAAGGAGAGCTGTGGTGTGGCTGAAGGAGACGTGTTTGCTGGAGGTGAAGATAAGGTTGAGTGTGTGACCTGCGATGTGGGTGGGGGCAGTGACAAGCTGCTTAAGTCCGAGGTTGGCGAGGTTGTCCAAAATGGTGGTGGTGTTGCGGTCGTTGTTCTTCTCCAGGTGAAAGTTGAGGTCTCCCAGAAGGATGTACTCCTCGGAGGGGAGCGCGTGTGGAGTGATGAAGTCTGTGATGTCTTCACTGAATTGTGCGCGGGGTCCTGGTGGCCTGTAAAGGAGGGTGCCTCTGAGTGTGATCTTGGGGTCGATGTGGATCTGGAAGTGCAGGTGTTCAGAGTTGGCGAGATTGACGTCTGAGCTGGTTGAGATGCGAATGGATTTCTTATGGACGATAGCGATGCCTCCTCCTGTGTGGTCGGTGCGGTCCTTACGGATGATCCTATATTCTTCCGGGATGGCGATGGTGATGTCTGGGGCTGATGAGGCGTTCATCCATGTTTCTGTTAGGAAGGCGACGTCCGGAGAGATGGTGTCTAGTAGATTCCAGAGGTCAATAGCGTGCCTGTGGACCGAGCGGGTGTTGAGCAGGATGCAGTGTAGGTGGTTGGGGTCGGATATCTGTTGTGTGTTCGTAGATGAGGAGTTGTTCTTGGTGCCGCCGAACTTGCAGGAGTAGCAGGAAAAGGGTCCATGGGTGTATCCAGGAGCGGCTTGGAAGCAGTTGGGGGAGCGGCCGGGGTTGAGGGCTAGGAGGGTCGTGGCATCGTACGTAATGCGGGAAGGGTGGACATTACGAGGACCAGGGGTTATGGCGCTGGGCGCGGTCCAGGCGCGGACGGGCGTAGACGGGCTTACCTTTGGCGCACCTTTGGCGCGAATGGGGCGCGACCGCTGCGTGTGGACGCTGCGCGCAAGTGTGACGGTCATATATGGGTAGTGGAAAGGGGGAGGGGCGAGGGCGGCTCAGCTGGGAGGCGGGGCGAGCTCAGGGAAGGCACACGGAGCCCAACAACAACAACAAAAACAAAATGGAGGGGGGAGCAGAGCAGGGCGCCGGGGGATATCGCCTAATGAAGCTGCAGGTCAGAAATGGAGCAAGCCAGCAAGCGGCAACCAAGTAACGTTAACACAGTTAAATTCTAGGCGCTAATAGTACAAAATAATACACAGAGCAGCACAGAGCAACGATACCGCGTCTCGGCAGGGAGACAGGGGAGCGACCACTCAGGGCAGGAGCGATGAGGGGATCACAGCGCTTCTAGGTCCGGGAGCGCTGTAAATAGTTAGTGGGAGGGCGGCTCAGCTGGGAGTCGGGGCGAGCTCAGGGAAGGCACACGGAGCCCAACAACAACAACAAAAACAAAATGGAGGGGGGAGCAGAGCAGGGCGCCGGGGGATATCGCCTAATGAAGCTGCAGGTCAGAAATGGAGCAAGCCAGCAAGCGGCAACCAAGTAACGTTAACGCAGTTAAATTCTAGGCGCTAATAGTACAAAATAATACACAGAGCAACGATACCGCGTCTCGGCAGGGAGACAGGGGAGCGACCACTCAGGGCAGGAGCGATGAGGGGATCACAGCGCTTCTAGGTCCGGGAGCGCTGTAAATAGTTAGTGGGAGGGCGGCTCAGCTGGGAGGCGGGGCAAGCTCAGGGAAGGCACACGGAGCCCAACAACAAAAACAAAAACAAAATGGAGGGGGGAGCAGAGCAGGGCGCCGGGGGATATCGCCTAATGAAGCTGCAGGTCAGAAATGGAGCAAGCCAGCAAGCGGCAACCAAGTAACGTTAACGCAGTTAAACAACCCAAACCAGGAAGACGGTCGCCCAGGTACTCGTCACAGGCCGACTGGACTACGGAAACACCCTCTACGCCAGAACCACAGCCAAGCTACAGAAAAGACTCCAACGCATCCAGAACGCCTCCGCCCGACTCATCCTGGACATCCCCCGACGCAGCCACATCTCCGGCTACCTGAGGGACCTGCACTGGATCCCCGTCAGCAAGAGAATCACGTTCAGACTCCTCACCCACGCACACAAGTCCCTCCACGACCTGGGCCCCAAGTACCCCAACGACTGCCTGAACCTCCTACACGCCCACCCACCAGCTACGTTCGACAAGCCTCGCCCTCGCCGCCGTACCACGCATCCGAAGAGCCACCGCTGGAGGCAGATCCTTCTCCTACCTGGCGGCCAAGACATGGAACTCCCTCCCCACCCACCTTCGACTGACCCAGGACCATCTCGCCTTCAGGAGACAACTCAAGACCTGGCTGTTCGAGCAATAGCAGACCCCCTTCCCCAAGCACCTTGAGACCCTCCGGGTGAGTAGTGCGCTATACAAATGCTATGATTGATTGATTGATTGCATCTGTTGTCGTTCATGTGTGGCTGTGCTCCCTTTCATGTTGCAGGTTGTAGTCCTACTTTACACCAGGTCAGAGCAGGTGTAAACTTCCTTGTGCTAACATACCTTATCAGCTGTTTTGCATTCTCTTCGCCGATCTTGATGGTGATTGAGAAAGTTTCGAAGTGGTGTGTTTGCTACTTTTTGCATGGGAACTCCTACTCTGCATGTGATTAGCGATACTTGCCGAGGTCGTCTGTGATGATGCTTTTTGAGGCTGCTATCGCTGGTAAACTGGTGATATTGGCTGTTTGCTCCAGCTTGTGAATGGTGCTTTAAATTTATCACCATTTTGGCTGTGAATAACTCAGCGATGTGTCCTTGGAAATATGCCCCTCAGTGTTTTAAAGACCTGAGAAGTGCTTGAGTGGGGTGCTGAGAGACGAGTACCCTTCGTATTCACACTAGGGGGCTGCTTTAGGGTCACAACTCCATACTTAAAAAAAAAAAAACGTTCACTTTAATTTACATTTGCCTCGGGGACCCCATCCTCTGAGGCATGCCCACATCTACATATTTGTTTTTTTTTCAATGGAGAGGGGAGCCCCGTGGCCCTCTCCTAGACCACTTCTGGCCCCGGGGACCACATCCCCTGGGGCCTGGCCTCTATGTTGGGGATTGTGGGGGGACCCCCAATGCCCCCAAAGTCCCGCAGGCTCCCCACCTCCTGCGTGAAGTCATTTGAGATGTCATCAGTGATGTCAATAAGTGATGTCACTGACCATGTCATGAATGATGTAATATGTGACATCATCAGCAGTGCATTGCGGGGGCGCAAGTTATAGTTAGCTCAACTAACTATAACGGACGAATTTCTCTGGATTTTTACGAGTGAATTGTCCAACTAACTATAACGTCCCTAAAACCTGTGTTTTTTTTAAATGAATTTCTGTGTTTTTTTAAATGCTGATTTAAATGCTAATTTCTAACTATAACATCCCTGAAACCTATGTTTTTGTCAGTGAATTTCAATGGTTTCTTAAATGATACTTTCTAACTATAACATCCATAAAACCTATGGTTTTTTCAGTGAATGGCAAAGGTTTTTTAAATGCTAATTTCTAAATATTCCTACAGCGGTCCTACATGTGCAGAAAGAGGAAGAAACACGCAGAAAGAAGCAAGAGAAATGCAGAAAGATGCAACGGAAGGCCAGAAAGACGAAGAAAGGTGCAGAAAGAAGCAAAAGATATGCACAAAGAACCAACAGAGGTGCAGAAAGAGGCCTTGTTGCAAAGTCATCCTGTGCCCACAATATTTTGCTGACTGGTACTGGTGGTAACAGACTCTGACTAACCAGGACCGGAGCAAGTGCTATCCTGAAAGACACTTATAATACAGTGAAAACACCTACATACACTAGGGTACACTATGGGTTGGGGTACCCCTGTAAGTGGCATGACATCCCTGTAAGGCCGTAGTACCTAACAGGGCAGGGAGATTATAAGAAAGACGCAACAGAGGTGCCGAAAGAAGAAAGAGAGGTGTAGAAACATGCAAGAGAGGTACAGAAACAGGCAAGAGAAGTGCAGAAAGAGTGAAGAGCATTGCTGAAAGAAGCAACAGAGGTGTAGAAAGAAGCAAGAGAAGTGCAGAAAGAGGCACGTGAGATGCAAAAACAGGCAAGAAAGGTACAGAAAGAGGCAACATGGGGGCAGAAAAATCAAGACATGTGTAGAAAGAAGCATGGAAAGTACAGAATGAAGCAACAGGGGTGGAGAAAGAGGCAAGAGAAGTGCAGAAAGAAGGAACAGAGGTGTAAAAAGAGGCAAGAGAACTGCAGAAAGAGGCAAGAGAGTTGCAGAAACAGAAACAAGAGGTTCAGAAAGAGTTCCCGCGCGCAGCGTTCGCGCCCCAGCCGCGCCGAAGGTGCGCCAAAAGGTAAGCCCGTCTACGCCCGTCCGCGCCTGGACCGCGCCCAGCGCCAGACCCCCTGCCCCTCGCACTGCCCAGCCCTCCCGCATTACCTACGATGCTACCACGCTCCTAGCCCTTAACCCCGGCCGCGCCCCCAACTGCATCCAAACCGCTCCTGGACAAACCCATGGACCTTTCTCCTGCTACTCCTGCAAATTCAGCGGCACCGACAACATCTCCGCTACGCCCACACCACTGACTCCCGACCCCAACCACCTACAATGCATCCTTCTCAACACCCGCTCGGTCCACAGACACGCCATTGACCTATGGAATCTACTAGACACCATTTCTCCAGACATCGCCTTCCTAACGGAAACATGGATGAACGCTTCCTCCGCCCCAGACATCACCATTGCCATTCCTGAAGACTATAAGATCACTCGCAAGGACCGTACCGGCCACACAGGAGGAGGAATCGCTATCGTCCATTGGAAATCAATCCGCATCTCAACCAGCTCTGACGCCAACCTCGCCAACTCCGAACACCTTCACTTCCAGATCCACATCGACCCCAAAACCACACTCAGAGGCACCCTCCTCTACAGACCACCAGGACCCCGCGCAAAATTCAGTGAAGACATCACGGACTTCATCACTCCACACGCGCTCCCCTCCAAAGAATACATCCTTCTGGGAGACCTCAACTTTCACCTTGAAAAGATCAATGACCGCAACACCACCACCCTCCTGGACAACCTCGCCAACCTCGGACTTAAACAATTTGTCACTTCCCCCACCCACATCGCAGGTCACACACTCGACCCCATCTTCACCTCCAGCAATCATGTCTCCTTCAGCCACACTACGGATCTCCTCTGGACTGACCACAGCTGCGTTCACTTCACCTACAACAAGCCCAAACCCACCAACCACCTCCAACTAACTCTGCAAAGAAACTGGAACAAAATCACCACCGACCAGATCTCCTCATCGCTCCTTCTAAACACCCCAGCCCACTCCTCGGACCCAAACCTAGCCGCCACCAACTTCACCCTATGGTTATCCAACACCGCCGACACCTTAGCACCACTGAAAAAACGTCAAAGCAAACCTGGCAACAAGAAGGCCTCATGGTTCAACGATGATCTTAAGAAGTCCAAGAAACTCTGCCGCACCCTTGAAAAAGCTTGGAAAAAAGACCCAACCACCAGCACCAAGAACGCCTTCAAAAACGCCACCCGCACTCACCACCAACTAATCCGAAAGGCCAAGAAAACAGCATTCAGAGATCGACTTGACAACAACGCCCACAACAGCAAGGAACTTTTCAACATTGTCAAGGAGTTTTCCAATCCCTCGGCCAACTCCAACGACATCACCCCCTCTCAAGCCCTCTGCGACTCCCTAGCCTCATTCTTCCACAACAAGATTGCAGACATCCACAACAGCTTCGACAACCAACCCGGATTCCAACCCACCCAACCACATGCTGAACACTCTCCCCCCGCGAACACCCTTAACAACTGGAACCCAATCTCCACTGAGGACACCATCCACCTGATGAACTCCATCCACTCAGGATCCCCCACAGACCCATGCCCTCACCACATCTTCAACAAAGCAGACTCCGTCATAGCACCGCACCTCCGAGACGTCATCAACTGCTCCTTCAACTCCGCCACTTTCCGGAAAAATGGAAACACGCTGAACTCACCGCCCTTCTGAAAAAACCCACAGCGGACCCCACCGAACTCAAAAATTACCGCCCCATTTCGCTCCTTCCATTCCCGGCCAAAGTAATTGAGAAAGCTGTCAACAACCAGCTCGCCGCTTTCCTCGAAGCCAACAAATCCCTCGACTCCTCACAATCTGGCTTCCGAGCAAAACACAGCACTGAGACCGCCCTCATCGCAGCAACAGACGACATTCGAACTCTACTGGACAATGGAGACACAGTCGTCCTCATCCTCCTCGACCTCTCTGCAGCATTCGACACAGTCTGCCACAGCACCCTTTTACAACGCCTCAGCAACATCGGAATACAAGGAAAAGCACTTGAATGGATCACCTCGTTCCTCACCGGAAGAACCCAGAGAGTCCGCCTTCCACCATTCAAGTCCGAGGCCACCAAAGTCATCTGTGGCGTACCACAAGGATCCTCTCTCAGCCCCACCCTCTTCAACGTATACATGAGCCCCCTCGCGACCATCGCCCGCCAACACAACCTCAACATCATCTCTTACGCGGATGACACTCAACTGATCCTTTCTCTCACCAAGGACCCCAGCACCGCCAAAACTAACCTACACGTGGAATGAAAGAAGTTGCTGAATGGATGAAACACAGCCGTCTGAAACTGAAACAGATAAACAGAAGTCCTCATCCTAGGTACATCCCCCTCTGCATGGGACGACTCTTGGTGGCCGGAAGCCCTTGGAAAAGCACCCATCCCGACAGACCACGCACGGAACCTAGGCGTTATCCTGGATTCTTCACTCTCAATGAACAGACAAGTCAGCGCCGTATCCTCATCCTGCTTCAACATTCTTCGCATGCTCAAAAAAACATTCCGCTGGATCCCCACCGAAACCAGGAAAACAGTCACCCATGCTCTGGTCACGAGCCGACTGGACTACGGAAACACCCTCTATGCAGGCACTACCGCTAAACTACAAAAGAAACTCCAACGAATCCAAAACGCCTCAGCCAGAATCATATTAGACATCCCACGCAACAAACACATCTCTGGTCACCTGAAAGACCTCCACTGGCTACCCGTCAATAAGAGAATCACTTTCCGACTGCTAACCCACGCACACAAATCACTCTACGACATCGGACCAGAATGCCTCAACTCAAGACTGTCCTTCTACACCCCCTCCCGCCAACTACGTTCTTCCAGCCAAGCCCTCGCCACTGTACCTCGCATCAACAAGACCACCATGGGAGGCAGATCCTTCTCATACCTGGCTGCTAAAACATGGAACTCACTCCCCACTTACCTTCGCCTTACCCAGAACCACCTAGCTTTCAGAAAGCAACTTAAAACGTGGATATTTGACAAGTAATCCTCCTCCCCTTCCTTAGCGCCTTGAGACCCTCTGGGTATGTACCGCGCTATATAAATTCTCTGACTTGACTTGACTTGACAAAACAGGTAGAAGGGGTGCAGAAAGAGGTAAGAGGAGTGCAGAAATGTGCAAGAGAGGTACAGAAAGAAGTAAGAGCAGTACAAAAGAACTAACAGAGATGCAAAAATAAGCAAGTGAGGTGCAGAAAGAGGCAAGAGAATGGCAGAAAGATGCAAGAGAGTTGCAGAAACAGACGAACGGGGTGCAGAAAGAGGAAACAGCTGGGCAGACTGAGGTGTAGAAAGGGAAGAGGGATGTAGAAATGTGTAACAGATGTGCAGGAAGAAGCCAGAGCAGTGCAGAAAGAACCAACATAGGTGCAGAAAGTGGCAAGAGGGGTACAGAAAGAGGCAAGTGATGTGCAGAACGAAGAAAAAGAGGTGCAGAAAGAACCAACATTGGTGTAAAAAGAGGCAAGAGGGGTGCAGAAAGGGGTAGGAGAGGTGCTCAGAGAGGATAGAGGGATTCAGAGAGAGGTAGGAGGGGTACAGAGAGGAAGACAATAGCAGAAAGAAGCAGCAGAGGTTCTGAAAGAGGCATAAAGGGTGCAGAAAGAGGCAAGACAGGTGAAGGAAGAAGTAACAGAAGTATAGGAAGAGGCAAGAGTGGTGCAGAAAGGTGCCAAAGAGGTGTAGAAAGAGGCAAGAGAGTAGCAGAAAGAGGCAAGAGAATTACAGAAAGAGGCAATTTAAGTACAGAATAAGGCAAGAAAACTGCAGAAAGAAGCAATAGAGGTGCAAAAAGAGGCAGGTGAGGTGCATAAAAAAGCAAGATCAGTGCAGGAAGAAGAGTGAGTACAGAAGTGCAGTGAGAGGGGAGAGGGGTAGAGAGAGAGGCAAGAGGGGTACAGAAAAAAAGCAAGTCCGGTACTGAAAGAAACAAAAGAAGTGCAGAAAGAAGGAACAGAGGTGCAGAAAGAGGCAAAAAGGTTCAGAAAGACATAAGAAGGGTACACAAAAAGGCAATAGAGGTGCACAAAGAGGGAAGATGGGTGCGGATAGAGGCAAGGGGGTACAGAAATAAACAAATGAGGTGCAGAAGGAGGCGACATGCAGAAAGAGGCACGAGAGATGCAGAACGTAGAAGAGATTTGAATAAAGAGGCCAGAGAAGTGCAGAGAAAGAAAGAAATGTGCAGAAAGAAGCAACAGAAATACAGAAAGAGGCAAGAGACGTGCAGAGAGAGGCGCAGAAGGAAGAAAGGGTGGCTTGCATACCATTAGTACCAATTTAACACTCACATTTAGCAATAAGTAACAGGTGACCATTCTAGGTTTGCAAAGGACCTTCCAACCCACTGTAACACTTGTTGCTGCATTTTTGGTAACGTTTGAGGCGTTTGAGTGAAAAACAAGGCTTTTTTGTTCAAATCTACAGATTAGGGAGCAGATGGTGAATGATGTGGATAATGCAGAAAATGTATATTTGTGTGCAAGTCGGTGCTGCCAAAAAGTTGCATAATTCCAGTGGCCCTGCTCATACCTCTGACTAGGTCTAGAAGTGCTCCTCAGTGATTCCTTCTTTTTTTTGTCTCGTTGAGTAAATAGTTGAGCTTCTATGGAAACGAAGAAGACTAAACCTGACATTACCAATCCACAACACAGACTACCAAACCACATAATTACTCTCTATCACACATAATCCTACTCTATATAATTCCTATACATTAAATACCACATACTTTCTATCCACATAATTTCACTGCACCACTTACCACGTATTTTCACTACACAAAACGTACATCCACTCCACTCTGAAAAACATTGAAAAACTTTTACATTTACATTGCCAATAGCTCTACCTCTCGCAAATGCGAAACCTATAACATTGCAAACACTTCTTCATCTAGTAGTCACTTTTGCAGAGTGGTGGAGAAAGGGTGCTGGGCCTCTGACCAGCGCTCAGGATCTCCGCTGCGTAGGACTTACAGGAGGTACGAGGAGGGCATCTTGGTCCCCACAGTCCCTCAGGAGTAAATTGGACTTCTTCTTCCATCCCGGTTTCTGCTAGGAGGCTCGTTTGCAGACTGGTGGAGAAAGGGGGACATGGCCTCCAAAGATATTTTAGAAATCCCACTATGTGGGACTTACTGGAGGTAACAAAAATTAGATTGGCCCCCAAGGACATCCTTGGGGGGCAACTACTTCTCCGATTACCTCCAGTAAGTCCCACACAGCAGGATTGCTAAGATATCATAGTAGGCCACGCCCCCTTTCCCCACCACTCTTCAAACTCACTTCCTGGCATGCACTTGGATGGGTATTGAAGTCCCCTTCGCTGCTGGGGATTCTTAGGGGCCAACTTGCTTACCTGATACCTTCAGTATGTACCAGATAGTGGGACTGCTGAAAGCTGGACACAGGCCATGCCCCCTTCCTCCACCACTTTGCAAACACCCCTCCTGGCACATTCTAAGTTGGGGGGTTACTGAGGGTCCCCGGGGGCCAACTAGCCCACCTGTTACCTCCAGTAAGCCCCATAAGCTAGATTGCTGAGTGTGCTCAAAGGCTACGCCCCCTATTTACACGACTTTGCAAACACGACTTGTGGTACACTGTTGCGGGGGAATGAAGTCCACTTGTGTCCTGAGGTCCTAAGGACACAAGAGGACCTCATCGCTCCACCAGTAGTGCACCAAGAGGTGAGTTTGCAGAGTGTAGTACAAAGGGGCTTGGCCTCGGACCAATTCTCAGCAATCCAGCTCTGTTGCCCTTACTGAAGATACATGGTGGGCTAGTTGGCCCCTAGGGGCCCTCAGTATTCGAGGGGAAGTAATTTCCTAACTTGTAATGCGCTAGGGGGCGTGTTTGCACAGTGGTGCAGGAAGGAGGGGGGGCCTCCGGCGAGATGCCAAAACCACAGTTGATGGACAGAATGCAGCACAATGTCATACATTCACCCCAGTACAGAGATCTGGGCCTAAATCCATCGTTTTTTGCACTCCACACCACCCCAGTTCAGACATGGCCATATGCAAATCAGTCTGACCCTGTGCCTCATGGGAACAGTCCTGCCCGAACTGCCAAGCCATGCCTTCCCTGGACCGGAAACAAGCTTCCGAGGACCGGTTTCTGGCATGCCAGCATTTATTTTTCCATTTTTTTTTTAGAAGGAGGGCTGAGTGGCCCTCATCCTCCTGGACCTGTCAGCCGCCTTAGACATGGTCTGCCACCACACACTATGAACACGCCTCCACAACGCTGGGATCCAAGAGAATGCCCTGGACTGGACCACCTCCTTCCTTTCAGGCAGAACACAGAGCGTCCGCCTTCCCCCCTTCTGCTCAGTAGCCACCGAGATCATCTGCGGCATACCCCAGGGCTCATCCCTCAGCCCAACTCTGTTTAACATCTGCATGGCATGGCTCACCCACGTTGCCCATCTGCACAACCGCAAGATCATCTCCTATGCCGATGACACCCAGTTAATCCTCTCCCTCACCAACGACCGTTACACCGCCAGACCCAACCTTCACAAAGGAATGAAGGCCATCGCTGAATGGGTGAGGAACAGCCGACTGAAGCTGAACTTAGACAAGACGGAGGTCCTCAACTTCGAATCCACCCCTTTGGCCTGGGACGACTCCTGGTGGCCGACTGCACTGGGAACTGCTCCAACACCCACCGACCATGCACGCAACCTAGAAGTCATCCTTGACTCCACCCTCTCCATGACTAAACAGCTCAACGCAGTCTACTCCTCCTGCTTCAACACCCTACGCATGCTCAGCAGGATCTACAAGTGGATCCCCACTGAAACAAAAAGAACGGTCACCCAGGTCCTCGTCAGCAGCAGGTTGGACTACGGAAACGCCCTCTTTGCAGGAGCCTCGGCCAAAACTCCTGAGATGCTCCCCTTTTTTTCTTGGCCCCAGCTTGACGAATCACCCCGAAACTTTTAAGACAGGCGCTGACCGGAGCGCCCCATTAGTTTTTGAAATTCCGCAAAGAGTCATCAAACTGTGCTAAAGACATTGGCAAATCAAAAAACCCTTTTCCTATGGAAACTAGGTTCTAACTATAACTATCTACTGGCAACCGGCAGTAGGTAATATATACATATATATTTAGTTTGGGCCGGTCTTATTGCCCCGAAAGCAATTTTAGTTATGCGAAAACCAGAATGGATGTGAGAAGTTGGCCTGATATATAATGCTCACTAATTCTTAGTGATCACTTTGTATCATGCCAAGCAACCCTTATGATGATGGTTGTAATTCAACCTTGTAGACCAGTTATCCTAGTGGTAATGTGGACAAAGCAGTCTTAGGCTAAACTCTGAAAGGCATGTGAAGCCAGCTGTTATACCATACACAACCCCCTTGAATACCAAATGAAAGGGACACCACACAGATATATATTGAAAATATATATTGATTTATTAACTATTAAAATCCCCTGGACTCTTTATGAGCACAGAAGCACAAGCGTTAAATCACAAGACAGTTTAAAATACACAAAAGTTGCACAATATGGATGAGCCCTAGGGGCCACCTAAACCATATACTAAGAAAGTGGTATAAGAGATACCAAGAGGAAAGTGAAGAGGCCTAGGGCCTTGGGAATCGCTGGAGCTATTCGAGACTAGCAGTGACTAAGTCGGGAGAGGCCCACGGGACTCGGGTGCAGTGTTCAAAGTGCACGCACTTTCCAATACAAAGTCTATGGTGCGTAAAAAGTACAAAGTTAGAAAGTTAGGAACCTTCCGAGTGACCTACGGAGTTAAAACTTAAGACACAGGCCCTTGAGATGTGTACCAATGCAGGAGCACTGGCGGAGCTGAGTTACCTCACCCACAGGAAGCGGGTGCACAGGGTCGAAGTAGTGTCGGGTTTCGTCACGCCGGTCGATGGTGCTTGGAGCTGAAGATGCTGCAGGCGGCTCGATGAGAAGGGTTCCGGTGGATCCAAGGGTGGATCTGAAGATGTGCAGACCTGAAAGCAGAGGGGACAGTGTTCAAAGTCACTAGCCAGTGACTACCGTGGAACCAGATTGGAACCAGGCGATGTCGGGTGCAAACAGGCATTGTCAGGTAGCTTCTTTCTGCAGCCACGTGGATACCCGGGGTCGAGGACGTCCAGGAGTCGGTCACGAGCTGTCCCACGTAGGCTTCTCGCTGTTGGCGGTGTCGGCGACCTGATCGGAGCAAACAGGCCTTGGCAAATGCAAGCCACGCAAAAGTTGAAAGATGCTTAACACTCGGACCAGCAAGGTCAGAGCGGGTGCTCCTTTTCACAGGAGCTTGGGTAGGTCTGGAGCAACCAGACCTGCTGTGGAAATCTTCAGGTTCGTCGCCAAGATGGCCGCTGACCACGTGGCTAGTGGCCGGGATGGCGCGTCGAGTGGCACAATGCAAAAGGGCCCCACGCAGATCGTGGAGATGCTGGAGGGCTGATCTTCGGTGCAAGGGCTGCTCGGTAGTGGGGGTTCTCAGTCCCCAAAGCACAACGTCGAGGATGCCTCAGAAGCTGCGCAGTCAGCTTTTCAAGTGTCTTCCAAGAGGTCCGGTCCCACGTCACTCGGTGCCTCCACGGGTCCCTTCTTTGCAGGGACTGTGGATCGAGCTCTGAGAGGTCTGGGAGTCTGGTTCTTGTCGGGCTCTGGGCTCGGTCTCCGGCGGGAGGCGGCGGCAAAGCAGACGTCGAGTTGCTGGTTGGTACCTGTGTTCACAGGGTGGCCACTCCTAGGCCACAAGGGAGATTCTCTTCAGTCTTCTGTGCAGCAGAATGTCGAAGTCCAGTCTTCTTCTTCGTGTAAAGTTGATTCAGGATGATCTCAGTTGCATTGGCACTGCTCCCACTCTTATTCCAATCTGAGGGGTGGATCTCCTGCTAGGTCCCTCCCCTATGGGTGGGACCAGGAAGGGGGGTGGTTACACCCCCTTTCCTTTGTCCAGGTCTCACTGGAGCTGAGGCTGGGCTGCCCCAGAACCGGTTTGACCGGATTATGCAAGGGGAAGCCTTGTGCTCCCCAGGCACTGTCTCAATCTATTCAGCCCTGTCCTACCCAATACACAAAAACCTGTCTGGGGTGGTGCTCGCACCTCCCCAGGCAGGAAACCCTTTGTCCAGGCCCTCCTCGCTGGAAGGACTCCCAGCAGCAGGAGGTCAGACATGTGTCTGTGGTGGCGGCATCCATTTTGTGATGCTGAGGCTCTGTTTAACTTTAACCGGGGTTAAGGCTACACACATGTCGTGTCCCTCTAGAAGGGTGGAATGCTATCCCCGTCGCCAGAACTGGCGAGGGGATAGTATTACAATTCGTATGACACCTTACTCGACATGTTTTGATAAAGCCAAACCAAAGATAGCATTTAACCGCGAGGATTATAATGCACTTAAGAGTATATGGTATGGCAATATCCCGGAACAGCTTAGGGAGTGGTTCCCGACAGCTGCAGACAGGCTCAGCTCATGCTAGAGCACCATCTCACATATTTCCAAGCACTCTGCCTCCAGGATTGATGAGGCCTTCCATAGGAGTGGCTGATAGGAACATATCTGTCCAGTTTAGGGTTAGGCACAGACATACTGTACCTAAGTAAGAGGTGATTACACCAACTTACCCCAGCTGAGTGATCAGCCAGTTGTGTCAAATATGGAGGCCAGGCCAGGGGTGGCACAATACATGCTGCAGCCCCTGGTAGGCCTTGGATACACCTATGCCCTGGGTACCTAGGGTACACTACTACAGGGGCTCATAAGGTGAACCATTTCCAATTGTGTTATGCACCTAAGGTACATGGAGTCCATTTTAAGGAGAGAGCAATCAGCCTGGGGCCCTGAATAGCAGGATCCCAGGCCAACTAAGTCAAAAACCAGCTAAACACCAGGCAAAAAGTTTGGGGGTAACCATAGTCAGATATCCACCTTCCTACATAACCCCCCCCCCCCAAACGAAAGGAGATAAGGCTATCCTTGACCAGGTAAGCCTATATTGCCTAAGTGGCCATATAAGGAAGTACCAGCTCTGGCTTGGTAACCCCCTGTCTCATGGTCCACTAAGCAATTCCTCACCCTAAGGGCATCTGAGGGTCTCCACCATAGGGAATCTCTACCTGTGGTGTGTTTTGGCAAAGTTAAAGGCTGGTTTTGAGATGGAGTACTGAAGTGAGTTTCCTCTGTAGGACTCAGCTTCCTCCAATCACTCCCCACCAGGTGTGCCTTTCTTTCCATGACTGAGTTGCACTGTGCTCTCAGGGTCAACCTCTGGCTGCCTACAGCTGGAGGCTGGGTCCCTTTGTTTGGCTTACTGGAGGGACAGGTCAGGTTTGGGCCCTTAGGGTCCCAGGTTTGGCTGTGCCCAACAATATCCATCTGGGGGAGGTCCCTAACTACTTTTAAGGGGGATCCCTCAAGAGTTTTTAAAGTTTTCACCTCACTAGGGCTACTAGTTTCGGTGCCCCTAATCTGTTGATGGGGGTGCTTTATTTGACAGGGGGCCCTTTGGGGTTCACTGTCCTTCTTGTCCTCTGCAGCCCTGGGCTGAGTAAGGCAAGGTAGAGAGGGGCAGGTTACCTGCTCCAGACTGGGTCCCACCTGAGAAGGGTCCACTGCCATCAGAGGCTCTGTCAGGCCAGGCCTAACAACCTCTGGGACAGTTCCTTCATCAGGGGTAAGATCAGTTCCCTGAGGAGGCTGATCCTTTCCTAAAGTCTGGTGGGAGGGAGATTTCTCTTCCTCCTCAATGCTCTCTGTTTGGGTGGAGTGATCCATCATTTCAGGCTTCACTACCCATGTATCTGTTTGAGTTTGGGCTGCGGCCATCACAGCCCCTCCAACCTTTTCAGGAGGAGACTCAGTTTGGATATGGGCTGTTACTAGTACAGCCCTGCTACTCTTTTCAGGAGGGAGGTTATCTAAAGATGGGGCTGAGGTTTGCTCAGCTCTCCCAACCTTTTCAGGAAGGACATCTTGAATTGGGGCTGTAGCCATTACAGCCCCACTAACCTTTCCATGGAGATTTACCATTCTAGAATGGGTTTGCTGTTCAACCTCAGCCCAGGCTGAGATTTCCAAATCATTACCCAGTAGGCAATCTACAGGCAAGTTTGCTGACACTGCCACTCTCTTTGGGCCAGTGACACCTCCCCAGCTAAGATTGACTACTGCCATGGGATGATTGGTTTCTATGCCATCAATGTTTGTCACCTGATATCTGGCATCAGGTAAAATTTGCCTTGAGGGGACTAGACATTCAGCCACCATGGTGATGCTAGCCCCTGTGTCTCTGAAGGCCTCAACTTTCAAGCCATTGATGAGGGGCTCCTGTCTATACTTGCTCAAAGTGTTTGGGCAAGCTGTGAAATTAGCAAACCCCATGCCAGTCTCATTGACAAGAGTATCTGAGTTAGGGGACCTGGATAGGCCAGAGTCCACCTGTCCTCCAAAAGTAAACCCACCCAAATTCTTGGGGGTGCTCCCACCACCTGGGGGACCACTGCTAACAGTGACAGGAGGTGTTGGAGCCTTACCTGGAGGTATGTTCTCCTTATTGCCATTCTTGGGACAACAGCTATCTGTTTTGTAATGCCCCACCTGTTTACAGGTATGACAATACGGCTTTTTCTGGGATGTAGAAGTGTCTTGGGACCCACCCCCATTCTTGGAGTTTTGGGGCCCTGGGGAAGTCTTTTCCTTACTTTTATCCCCACCCTTCTCTTGAGGCTTGGTAGTCTCTTTCTTTTGGTCACCACCTTGGTTCTTAGGCCTGATCCTGGTTCTGACCCATTTGTCTGCCCTCCTACCCAATTCTTGTGGGGAGGTCAGATCAGAGTCAACCAAGTGCTGATGTAGAAGCTGATTTTGACAATTACTTAAGATTTGCTCTC
The DNA here is from genome assembly GCF_964263255.1 of Lissotriton vulgaris. Classification (NCBI taxonomy): domain Eukaryota; kingdom Metazoa; phylum Chordata; class Amphibia; order Caudata; family Salamandridae; genus Lissotriton; species Lissotriton vulgaris. Next base: position 951,645,876 of record NC_141691.1, read on the forward strand.
TCATAATTAAATTATACAATCCTGTATAGTCAGTAACCTTACTTCCCAGCAACCAGCCCTCCAGAGCCTTAGTGGCACATTCCACAAATTCTGACCAGTCCTGAGTCTGTGTCTTCTGGGTGTCTCTGAACATTAACCTGTACTGTTCAGTGGTTAAGCCCAACCCATCAATCAGAGCACTCTTCAGGACCAGGTAGTTTCTAGAATCCCCATCACTAACTGTGAGGAGTCTGTCTCGGCCTCTACCTTCAAAGGAGAGCCACAAGATTGCTGCCCACTGCTCCTGAGGGATCTGCTGTACTCTGCAGGCTCTCTCCATTGCAGTTATCCATTTATGGATGTCATCCCCAGCTTTGTAGGGGGGCACAATCTTACTCAGGTTTCTTGTATCAAAGGACCTGTCTTTATCCTTCTGGATATTGCTGCCACCAGTGGATCCTAATCCACTCTCTCTAGGCTGTCTTGCTCTAGCAAGTTTCTCTTGGGCCAGGGCAATCTCTAACTCTTGTCTCTGGACTCTCAATTCAGCCTCTCTAATTCGAGTTTCTCTCAATTTGGTCTCATGATCCCTTCTCTGAGGGCTAGTCATCACCTTTCTGGAGTGACCATGAGAACCTTTAGAAGCATGGGAGTTGTCAGAGTCACCTGAGTGAGTCCTTCTCCTCCTAGGCTTCTGGTTAAGTCCACCTGGGTGTCTGAATGGGTTGTTACCAGATTCATTCCCAAGTTGGCTTAAGTTAGCCTGGTTCAGCCTACTGACCAGCACCTGACTATTTCTGTCATCATCTGACTCACTGCTTTCCACCTCCTCCTCTTCCTCTTCCTCTTCCTCTTCATCTACCTGAGGAGCTCCAGTGGTGGAGGCTTCCTCATCTACCAGGATGATAGGGGCAGGGGTGTCTACAGCGGCATCCTCTGAAGGATGGCCTCCTTCAGCATCCCCTGTGGGGTTTGCTTTAGAGGGCTTTAGAGTCTCAGACTGGTCTAAGAGCTCTCTTAGGTGGTCTGTAGTAGGGGAAGGCCCTGTCTTCAGACCCCTTAAGACACAAAGCTGTCTTAATTCCTTAAAGGAAAAAATAGCAAATTTGGATGGTGCCCTTGGAGGGTCACTCTCAACAGGGATGTTCCCAGTGGAACCCTCTGCTCCAGACATTGCTCTAGTGTGGGTGGATGTGTTGCAATCTACCTACACTGGTGTTTACCTACTAAACCTATCTAGTAGTTGTAGCTAGGGTGTGCTACTCCCTTTGCTCTACAACAACTAAGTTCAGTAGAACTTAAGTATACTAGTCTTGTTTTATATGTACCTAGCAGGTACCTGTATGATCTTTCAAATGATAATCTCAAAGATTGTAATGGTAAAACAACAGCAAGCTCAGATCCCAATCCGCTGCTCACCAATGTGAGAAGTTGGCCTGATATATAATGCTCACTAATTCTTAGTGATCACTTTGTATCATGCCAAGCAACCCTTATGATGATGGTTGTAATTCAACCTTGTAGACCAGTTATCCTAGTGGTAACGTGGACAAAGCAGTCTTAGGCTAAACTCTGAAAGGCATGTGAAGCCAGCTGTTATACCATACACAACCCCCTTGAATACCAAATGAAAGGGACACCACACAGATATATATTGAAAATATATATTGATTTATTAACTATTAAAATCCCCTGGACTCTTTATGAGCACAGAAGCACAAGCGTTAAATCACAAGACAGTTTAAAATACACAAAAGTTGCACAATATGGATGAGCCCTAGGGGCCACCTAAACCATATACTAAGAAAGTGGTATAAGAGATACCAAGAGGAAAGTGAAGAGGCCTAGGGCCTTGGGAATCGCTGGAGCTATTCGAGACTAGCAGTGACTAAGTCGGGAGAGGCCCACGGGACTCGGGTGCAGTGTTCAAAGTGCACGCACTTTCCAATACAAAGTCTATGGTGCGTAAAAAGTACAAAGTTAGAAAGTTAGGAACCTTCCGAGTGACCTACGGAGTTAAAACTTAAGACACAGGCCCTTGAGATGTGTACCAATGCAGGAGCACTGGCGGAGCTGAGTTACCTCACCCACAGGAAGCGGGTGCACAGGGTCGAAGTAGTGTCGGGTTTCGTCACGCCGGTCGATGGTGCTTGGAGCTGAAGATGCTGCAGGCGGCTCGATGAGAAGGGTTCCGGTGGATCCAAGGGTGGATCTGAAGATGTGAAGACCTGAAAGCAGAGGGGACAGTGTTCAAAGTCACTAGCCAGTGACTACCGTGGAACCAGATTGGAACCAGGCGATGTCGGGTGCAAACAGGCATTGTCGGGTAGCTTCTTTCTGCAACCACGTGGATACCCGGGGTCGAGGACGTCCAGGAGTCGGTCACGAGCTGTCCCACGTAGGCTTCTCGCTGTTGGCGGTGTCGGCAACCTGATCAGAGCAAACAGGCCTTGGCAAATGCAAGCCACGCAGAAGTTGAAAGATGCTTAACACTCGGACCAGCAAGGTCAGAGCGGGTGCTCCTTTTCACAGGAGCTTGGGTAGGTCTGGAGCAACCAGACCTGCTGTAGAAATCTTCGGGTTCGTCGCCAAGATGGCCGCTGACCACGTGGCTAGTGGCCGGGATGGCGCGTCGAGTGGCACAATGCAAAAGGGCCCCACGCAGATCGTGGAGATGCTGGAGGGCTGATCTTCGGTGCAAGGGCTGCTCGGTGGTGGGGGTTCTCAGTCCCCAAAGCACAACGTCGAGGATGCCTCAGAAGCTGCGCATTCAGCTTTTCGAGTGTCTTCCAAGAGGTCTGGTCCCACGTCACTCGGTGCCTCCATGGGTCCCTTCTTTGCAGGGACTGTGGATCGGGCTCTGAGAGGTCTGGGAGTCTGGTTCTTGTCGGGCTCTGGGCTCGGTCTCCGGCGGGAGGCGGCGGCAAAGCAGACGTCGAGTTGCTGGTTGGTACCTGTGTTCACAGGGTGGCCACTCCTAGGCCACAAGGGAGATTCTCTTCAGTCTTCTGTGCAGCAGAATGTCGAAGTCCAGTCTTCTTCTTCGTGTAAAGTTGATTCAGGATGATCTCAGTTGCATTGGCACTGCTCCCACTCTTATTCCAATCTGAGGGGTGGATCTCCTGCTAGGTCCCTCCCCTATGGGTGGGACCAGGAAGGGGGGTGGTTACACCCCCTTTCCTTTGTCCAGGTCTCACTGGAGCTGGGGCTGGGCTGCCCCAGAAGCGGTTTGACCGGATTATGCAAGGGGAAGCCTTGTGCTCCCCAGGCACTGTCTCAATCTATTCAGCCCTGTCCTACCCAATACACAAAACCCTGTCTGGGGTGGTGCTAGCACCTCCCCAGGCAGGAAACCCTTTGTCCAGGCCCTCCTCGCTGGAAGGACTCCCAGCAGCAGGAGGTCAGACATGTGTCTGTGGTGGCGGCATCCATTTTGTGATGCTGAGGCTCTGTTTAACTTTAACCGGGGTTAAGGCTACACACATGTCGTGTCCCTCTAGAAGGGTGGAATGCTATCCCCGTCGCCAGAACTGGCAAAGGGATAGTATTCCAATTCGTATGACACCTTACTCGACATGTTTTGATAAAGCCAAACCAAAGATAGCATTTAACCGCGAGGATTATAATGCACTTAAGAGTATATGGTATGGCAATATCCCGGAACAGCTTAGGGAGTGGTTCCCGACAGCTTCAGACAGGCTCAGCTCATGCTAGAGCACCATCTCACATATTTCCAAGCACTCTGCCTCCAGGATTGATGAGGCCTTCCATAGGAGTGGCTGATAGGAACATATCTGTCCAGTTTAGGGTTAGGCACAGACATACTGTACCTAAGTAAGAGGTGATTACACCAACTTACCCCAGCTGAGTGATCAGCCAGTTGTGTCAAATATGGAGGCCAGGCCAGGGGTGGCACAATACATGCTGCAGCCCCTGGTAGGCCTTGGATACACCTATGCCCTGGGTACCTAGGGTACACTACTACAGGGGCTCATAAGGTGAACCATTTCCAATTGTGTTATGCACCTAAGGTACATGGAGTCCATTTTAAGGAGAGAGCAATCAGCCTGGGGCCCTGAATAGCAGGATCCCAGGCCAACTAAGTCAAAAACCAGCTAAACACCAGGCAAAAAGTTTGGGGGTAACCATAGTCAGATATCCACCTTCCTACAATGGACATTTATCAGTGCATTAGAAAGTTGAAACTTAGGAAATACCACATGCTTCAGAATAGGAATCAACTCTATCAGGTGCAATACAATAGGGAAGTGTGAGGCGACGACCCGCAGACCCCTACCAGGAGGCCGCCCTCCCCCTCTCGTACCTTGTCCGGCACCCCCGGGACTGACTTCATGTCACCAAAACGCCGCAACAGAGACAGGAAGCCGAACACCAGCCATCACCAACGAAACCCCGCCCTTCTCTCTCCCACAGGATCCAACCAGAGCGACAGGGCAGGAGGAACCTTATCACGCTGACCCCGGAAGTCCCGCCGCAAAGGCAGAGCCAGCACAGGATAAAAACAGGGATTCAACACAACACGTCGTCGGAGTTTCGTGGCAGGACCCTCTGGCTGGAGACGGAGAAGGAGAACAGACGTGCGAGGAAGAAGTGTGGACAGAGGAGTGGTGGAGTCCCTCGGAGGTGGCTGGAGAGCTTCCGTAACTCACTGGAGAGTTACGGCGGACCGCGTGAGTGCCTTTTGCCTTCTTTATCCCTACTCATTAGGAGTCCGTGTTAAAGTCCCTGTACATATTCCCTCTCTCCATAGTCTCACCGTCCCTGCGCTGTATTATACGTATATAGCACCTCACTCCAAGACCCCTTCCGTTACTCTCACGCCCCACCCCAGCACCCTCTCTATTTTCCCGACCTATATTCCGTACTCCCGGTACCTTCCTTCCCGCACTGTCGCTTTCCGCCCCTTCTTGCACTACCCTGGTGACGGTGAACAGTTGAGTCTCGGTACTTGCTGGATAGGACTAACGGTCCCTTGTTTTTCCTCTCTTCCGGTCCTCCTGGGAACCTCCCCGTCATCGGAACCTTCCCCGGACCATCGGCGGACGCCGAGAAGCAGAGAAGCACCGACCCAGAGTCCATCGCCTGGAGCCACACCTTCCGCCTGTTGGAACTATCTGTACTGTGCAACCGTAATAAAAGCCAAATATTGCCCACTACATACGGCCTCCTCGCCTGCTTTTCTGGCCCGCTACGCTCACTCCACCACATCTGGTGTCAGAAGTGGGATCTGCTGGAGGTATGGAGGCCGTAGTGAGGAAGATGGCAGAATCCCAAGAACAATTCGGGAAACTTATGGAGCAGTTCCTGAAGACTGCCGAAAGATGACAGAGGACAACTCCACGATGTCCTGAAGGGTCAGGGGGCGACCCATGAACAGACTATGACAAAACTAACAGACGCTCTGGGCCAACAAAGGCCGATGACCTCTCTCCCCTCTGTGGTCCTTCAAAAGTATGTCCCCGGAGAAGACCCGGACTACTTTTTCACAAACTTCGAGAGGATAGCCCAAGCCGCTAATTGGCCTGTTGATCGTTGGGGACAGTATCTGGGTCCGCTCCTCACCGGTGACCTCCAAGCCGCATACCAACAGGCCAACATCCAGGGTAATACACCCTATGCAGACATTAAAAGGTGTATATTAGAACGCCTTGGCATTGACGACGATACCTACAGGGTGAAACTACGCCAGGCCAGGGAAAAACCCCAAGAGAACCCCAGAGCTCTCTCCTTCCGGATCCGGGATCTCGCAAACCGGTGGTTGCGCCCCGAAACCTCCACCAAGGACAATATTCTAGAGAAAATTTATCTGGAACAATTCCTAAACTCCTTGCACCAGGCCACCCAGCGCTGGGTGAGGCGGCACTCCAGACTCACGCTGGAGACTACCATAGAGATAGCGTCTGCCTATAGCAGGGCACAGGAACTCCAACGGGGTAAGGACGACCACCCCCACAGGCCCTTGCCAGCGGCGACTACTCGCCCGACCCGACCTCCCCAGGGCCGCCGACCTGAACCAACACCCCTATTTCCCTCCCCGGTAGTGTTCCGAACCCCAACTCCTGGACCCCAGTGCTATTCCTGTGGAGGGTTCGGACACATCGCACGGATGTGCCCGCAGAAAGAGGAGCCGATGGAGGTCGGCTTTGTCAGAAACTATCTGTGTACCCCTCCTGGGTATACACCGCCGCCGTTCTACTGTCCAGTATCCATCAACGGACAGCCACCGAGGACCCTCGCCGATACCGGATGCCGGCAGAGGGTTCTACGACCACAAGACCTTGCACAGCCCCTCAGCAATCCTACGGGGGTAGTAGCCATCCAATGTGTACATGGGGACACCAAACAATACCCCACGACTCAGGTACGAGTCCAGCACTCCCAAGACCCCGGCACCTCTCTCACCGTGGGCCTTGTACCCGCCCTGCCGGAACAAGCCATTCTAGGGAGCGATTATCCGTGACTACCAATGCTCTTACAAAATACTTCCGACTCGCTGACCCAGTGGTGGAAAGACGCTCCCTATCCTGAATATCCCGATCAAGTACCCGATCCTAAACCCCACAAACCTAGGAGTCAGAAAAGAAGAGAAAAGAAAGAGCACGTCAGCGCTTATCCCGCCATCATTGAAGAGCACCCATGGCAGACCGACCGAGAGTTCAGGGCCGCTCAGCAGGAAGATCCTCTCCTACAGGAGGCCTGGGGAAAAGCACTTGATTACGAAGACCCCTTACAAGTAGGTCCTTACTTCATTAAGAAAAACGGGTTGTTATACCGAAAAGGGGGGCCCCAACAGAATGCACAGTTGCTTATCCCCGGCCCCTTCCAAGACAAAGTCCTTTTCCTGGCACACAGTCATCTTCTGGGAGGTCATTTCGGGGACGAGAAAACCAGCCAAGCCATCTTGGAGAAATTCTATTGGCCCGGGGTGTATCAAAGGATCAAGACTTATTGTCGCGAATGCATAGTATGCCAAAAGAACAGTCGACACAGGCCACCCCGGGTCCCTTTACAACCCCTCCCTATCATAGATGTGCCCTTCAGCCGCATAGGGATGGACATAATCGGTCCCCTCTTGCCCTCCCGTAGCGGGTGTCGCTATGCGTTGGTCATAGTCGATTATGCCACCCGCTTTCCGGAGGCCATACCCCTCCGCCAACCTACTACCCAGGCTATAGCAAAAGCCCTGATCTCCTTGTTTTCTCGGGTTGGCTTCCCACGGGAAATACTCACCGACCAGGGCATGCCGTTTGTTTCAGCCCTTATGAAACGGGTACGTTCGGAGTTGGGAATCAAACAAATCTGGACGTCTGCTTATCACCCGCAAACAGACGGACTGGTAGAACGATACAACGCCACATTAAAGCAGACTCTGAAAAAACTCTTAGGCCTAGAAGCAAAGAGATGGGAAGATATGCTTCCTCTGGCCTTATTTGCGATTCGTTGCAAAACCCAGAGCAGCACCGGATACTCCCCATATGAATTACTGTACGGACGACCCCCTCGTACCCTGCTGGACATGGCCCAGGAAGCGTGGGAAGCTGAACCAGACCGGACCCGTCCGCTCCCCGAATATATGGAAAACCTAAAGACTCACCTGTCTATGATCCGTGATATCGTCAGACAAAATCTAGAGGCCGCCCAGGACAACCAAAAGAGACAATATGATAAGGGCACTCGCAGTCGGGTCTTTTCTGTTAACGACCTAGTTCTCCTTATGATGCCCTCATCAGATCAGAAATTACTGGGACAATGGCAAGGACCCTACCCCATCCTTCGGCAGGTGACACCAGTCACATACGAGGTAGAATTGGACCCCACACGGGGCACCTCCCAAATCTTTCATGTCAACCTGCTAAAAAAATGGGAAGGACCCCGTCCGGTGCTGTCAGGAACCAATAGAAACCTCCTTTTCTCTTTCGACCCTTGTCTTGACCCAGAACTAAACCCCGTACAAGTCCAGGAACTACGACACACCTTGGAACCCCTGAAAGACGTCTTCTCCTCCTCCCCCGGTCGAACCACGGTCACTGAACACAAGATTGAAACCGAACCGGGGAAAGTGGTCCGCCTGAGGCCTTATAGAGTGCCAGAGGCCCGTAGGAACGTTATCCATCAGGAAATAGAAGCCATGCAACAAATGGGAATAATTGAGCCCTCAGTCAGCGAGTGGAACTCCCCTATTGTTTTGGTACCGAAACCCGACGGCTCGGTCCGTTTTTGCATCGACTTCCGGGAGGTCAATAAGGTCTCGAACTTCGACACCTCTCCCTTGCCCCGGGTGGATGAAATGATTGAAAGAATAGGGCAGGCAAAATTCATTTCAACTCTCGATCTCTGCAAGGGGTACTGGCAGATACCCCTCCGGGAACAAGACAGAAAGAAGACGGCCTTTTCTACCCCTGATGGGTTATACCAATTCTTAGTCATGCCCTTTGGTCTTCATGGCGCCCCCGCCACTTTCCAACGTGCTATGAACCACGTCCTGAGGCCCCATACCCCTTACGCAGGCGCCTATCTAGATGACATCGTCATCTTTAGCGACAGCTGGCCCCAACACTTAAGGCACCTTTCCAGCGTCATCACCTCCTTAGGTTCATACGGATTCGCCATCAATCCAGCCAAAACCACATTGGCGGCGAAAACGGTAAAATACCTGGGGTTTCTTCTGGGGGACGGCCTGATAAGACCCCAAGACAGCAAAACTGCGGCCATCCGGTCTCTTCCGTTTCCCCAAACAAAGAAGGATCTTCGAGCCTTCCTGGGACTCCTTGGGTATTATAGGCGCTTTGTGCCCAATTTTTCCCAAAGAGCGGCAGCCCTTACGGACCTGCTAAAAAAAATCAAACCGGTCAGATGAAATGCTCCGGAATCCCTCCTCTGAAGCCTGGCGTGCATTTACAGACCTTAAAGGCGCCTTGACCTCTGGTCCTGTATTGGTACCCCCGAATTATTCGATCCCTTTCATCCTACAAACGGATGCGTCAGACTATGGGTTAGGGGCCGTGTTATCCCAGAAAGATACCCTGGGGAACGAACGTCCCATACTCTATTTGAGCCGCAAGCTATTCCCCCGAGAAAAACAATATGCAGTGGTAGAAAAAGAAGCCTTAGCCATCAAATGGGCAGTGGAAAGCCTGCGGTACTACTTAGAGGGTAGAGACTTTATCCTCTACACAGACCACGCCCCTCTGGAGTGGATGGCTCGGAACAAAGGGCAAAATGACCGGGTCCTACGTTGGTTTTTGTCCCTCCAGCCCTTTCATTTCCAAACCAAACATAGAAAGGGCTCCGACCAAGGTAATGCGGATTTTCTGTCCCGGTACCCGCATTCTCCCTTCACTACAAGAAGGACAGCTAGGGGAAGGGGATGTGAGGCGACGACCCGCAGACCCCTACCAGGAGGCCGCCCTCCCCCTCTCGTACCTTGTCCGGCACCCCCGGGACTGACTTCATGTCACCAAAACGCCGCAACAGAGACAGGAAGCCGAACACCAGCCATCACCAACGAAACCCCGCCCTTCTCTCTCCCACAGGATCCAACCAGAGCGACAGGGCAGGAGGAACCTTATCACGCTGACCCCGGAAGTCCCGCCCCAAAGGCAGAGCCAGCACAGGATAAAAACAGGGATTCAACACAACACGTCGTCGGAGTTTCGTGGCAGGACCCTCTGGCTGGAGACGGAGAAGGAGAACAGACGTGCGAGGAAGAAGTGTGGACAGAGGAGTGGTGGAGTCACTCAGAGGTGGCTGGAGAGCGGCCGTAACTCACTGGAGAGTTACGGCGGACCGCGTGAGTGCCTTTTGCCTTCTTTATCCCTACTCATTAGGAGTCCGTGTTAAAGTCCCTGTACATATTCCCTCTCTCCATAGTCTCACCGTCCCTGCACTGTATTATACGTATATAGCACCTCACTCCAAGACCCCTTCCGTTACTCTCACGCCCCACCCCAGCACCCTCTCTATTTTCCCGACCTATATTCCGTACTCCCGGTACCTTCCTTCCCGCACTGTCGCTTTCCGCCCCTTCTTGCACTACCCTGGTGACGGTGAACAGTTGAGTCTCGGTACTTGCTGGATAGGACTAACGGTCCCTTGTTTTCCTCTCTTCCGGTCCTCCTGGGAACCTCCCCGTCATCGGAACCTTCCCCGGACCATCGGCGGATGCCGAGACGCAGAGAAGCACCGACCCAGAGTCCATCGCCTGGAGCCCCACCTTCCGCCTGTTGGAACTATCTGTACTGTGCAACCGTAATAAAAGCCAAATATTGCCCACTACATACGGCCTCCTCGCCTGCTTTTCCGGCCCGCTACGCTCACTCCACCACAGGAAGGCAAGAACATTATAGTCCCAATACCACATCAGACAAAAATATGCCACCATTATTGGATCTACAAGAACTGTGGTCAGAGGACCATATACCAGACACACAAAAAAATATGTCAGAACAATCCACAGTGGGGATCCTAGATATTACCACATCCAGAGGATTAACAATACCAACACCATTAAAATCAAAATCTACATTTAATCCAATAAATGTACCAGACTCTATCGTCATCTTTAATGATAAGATTATTGCTCAGATCAAACAGTTGAATCACAAAGTCCGAAAAACCAAGAGAAAATACAAACACCATAACATTGCATACCATATGCTAATGAACAGACTTGCAAGCGACACATCTATTGTCATTAGAAATGCTGACAAAGGTGGCAATATGGTAATTTGGGCTATAGAGGACTACACTAAAGATGCATTGTCACAACTGAATTTCCAATCTTGTTACATCAAAAGTAATGGGTCAGATCTGAAACAAATCTATAAAACATACTATACCAAACTTTCAACTTGGAAAACTAAAGAACTGATAACCAGTGATGAGTATACATTTCCGAGAAACGATCATCCAGTAACTCCTTCCATCTACTTTAGCCCAAAAATCCATAAGGACTCCTGTACACCACGAGGAAGGCCAATTATATCGGCACGTGATGGACTTTTAACACAACGTCACAATATGTAGACTATTTTTTACAAGGATACATCCAAGTTTTACCTTCATATGTTCGTAATACCAGTGATTTTTTTAAACTTCTAAGACAGGAGATGACAGGAGCGCCCCGTTAGGCAAAGGGACTATTTTTTTTTTGCGCTTGATGTTACATCACTATATACAAGTATTAAGCACAGTGATGGTATAAATGCGCTAAAATATTATTTGGCTAGAAGATCAGAGCATTTAACACAGCATAGTCAAATGCTTATTGAAATGGTGCATACTGCCTAGACAACAATGTCTTCATGTTCAATAACATGATGTTCAAATAAACTAGAGGTGTAGCTATGGGTGCCTGCTTCTCCTCCAGCTATGCTATACATGGGGTGGTTGGAGGAACTGGTACTCAAAGTCAAACACACAGACTACATGCAAAACAATATCAAAGTATGGCTTTGGTATATCGACATCCTCGTTGTAGTATGGAAAAGCACACACCAAGAAGTAACAGAGTTCCTAAACTCAATCAATGAGTACACATTGAATCTACACTTCACTGCTACACGCGCAGACACAGTTAATTTCCTAGACATGCAGGTGTACATTCAAAATAACAAAAGAGAAACCAAGCTTTACCGAAAAAAGACAGCGGGCAATGCAACGCTACATGCCAGCAGCGCTCACCTGAGACACCTGATATATAGCATTCCCTATGGGGAAATGCTAAGACTCAGAAGTGTAAATAGTGATCAAATTAATCTCAAACAGGCTCAAGAAGAAAGCAAAGTTAGATTCCGAGATAGGGGTTACTCACTTAGGACCATTGAGGGGGCCATAGCAACATCCATAATTCACAATAGACTAGAGTTGATTGAAGATAAGAACAATGTGATACCTCCAAACTATCCAAACAACAAGAGTTTAGGATAATCATGGAATTTAGCAGACAAGATAAGGAAGTACGCAATATCATAACACGCAATTGGCCCCTGGTGTTAGATGACCCAATAATCCGAACCAATTTGCCCAAGAATGTCTTGATTAACCATAATAGGGCAGCTACTATGTGAGACAAACTTGTCAAAACAAGCCCAGGGGTAATTGAAAGCTGCAGCTGGCTAAAAACATATATGGGGCTTTTTAAATAAAAAAATATGTAAAGCCTGCCAACAGGGGATCAACAAAACAACTTACACAACCACTTTCAGGCCCAAAAAATATAAGATCAATAAACTTCTAACTTGCAAAACAGAATATGTGAGTTATGTCCTAGTCTGTCAACTTGGCTTACAATACGTTGGGAGTACTAAACTCCAAGCCCACAAGTGAGTATTGCAACATATCAGAGCTATCAACAACCAGGACAACACATATCCTGTGGCCAGACATTTTATGGAACATCACAACTCAAGGAGTCAGGAACTAAAATACTTCCTCATAGCCTCTGTGCCTTTAAGCAGAAGAGGTGGCAATAGGGAAGCAGAATTACGCAAGTTAGAAGCTAGATATATCCTGGAAATGGATTCAAAACATCCAGGGGGGCTTAACATTACTAAGGATTTATACACCTGCCTCTAGGAAGATACATGTAACAACTAGCACCAGCCATCACGAATGCAACAGGGTTTTAAGTTTTATATTGGATGTTTTATGATATTTATATTTTTATAATTTCATATTTAATATAGATACATATGTGATGTTTCCAGTGCATACTCGGAATAGACGTCAACATTATATTTCACTTCTTGTGAGCAAAAAAACATTACTCAGAAGTAAGAGGTTCCATCAAGGCAAATTATGATATCTATACAATGAGAACTATAGAAAGAGGGATCCTGTGGTATTTAAACCAAAATTTAAGGCAGCGAGAACGGGTAGTTAACCCAGAATGTATTATGATATAAGTCAACAACATATTATGACTTGCCAATATGAGCAGCCACAAAACATATGCATATTGTATTACAAGAGAGATAATATTTCTTCTTTTGTTTTTAATTACCAGCACAGCACTTAGCAATCATATTCACTTGCACTAATAGCACTTTATTTCTTGTAATAAAAGAGGGTAGGTAGATTTAATCAATCATTAATACCCTGGTACACAAATATTTTGCACATTGCCTAGTTTTGCGCATCAGTAATTCAATTAATGTATTAAACAGATTATCATGCTGAGGCCAACAACTAGAAAAATGATAAATATATATATATATATATATATATATATATATATATATATATATATATATATATATATATATATATATATATATATATATATAGATATATATATATATATATATATATATATTATATGGTAACATGATTTTAAGTCAACATCTATTAGTGCTGTTACGGAAAAAAGATTATCTATACATGTATGTATTTATTTACATATGTATCTGTATTCACTTACTGCAATTGCTGATGTTTATCGGCAATAGGCAATGAGTACAAGGTTGACCGATTTTAACCAAGTAACTATGATTGTACCATGTAAACTACGAATTAAGTATTTCTTCCCTTGCTATACAGAATTTCATTTCTGTTCTGCACAGTAAGCATTATGTCACTTTAAAAAATGAAAAAAACACTGTAACAATGTCATGTGATCAAGGCTCCCTTTGAGTTGAAACGCGTTATGGCGGCATTCGAATAAATCTTTAAGGAGGAGAATCAGAGCACCAACGGAGAGCGTGATATATATATTGATATAGTTTCGGAAGTGTTGAAGGTATAAGTCTTAAAATACTTAGTCATACATTATGCCACATATACCACAGTAACTTTGCAGTATACCATGTTACATGAGAATGACAAAGCAGTATATGTTTGGCTACAGGCTGGTTTTTAGGTCTCGCCTGTCGATGCGCATGCGCATCGAGCAAGGCGAGAGTATTGGGACTTATCCGCTCTTTATCTACACTGCAAGGAATCGTGGCGATTCCTTGCAGTGCCCGTGACTTTTAAGCTCAATGCGCATGCGCATTGAGCTTAAAAGCGCGTGCACGTCAGTCTTTGTTTACCCGCTCCGCCCCCTCCCCTTCCCGCCGTCTCGCATTTCGCAATGCCCTCCTAACAACACACACACCCTCTCCCCCGCTCCGCCCCCTCCCCGCCATGTCTGCCCCCTTCCCGCCGTCTCGCATTTCGCAATGCCCTCCTAACACACACACCCTCTCCCCCGCTCCGCCCCCTCCCCTGTGCGATGAAGCATTACAACCCTCAAGTTGTTTCTAGGCGTGACAACAACGTATGCTCCTATAACCCAATTTAATGGTAAAGGCTAATAAATGAGCCTTCCTTTCCTGAAGCTTCCTCGTTCAAGTCGGGCACAGCACATGGCTTCTCTTAAGGTCCAGTCGGGCCCGTCACACACCCTCCTCACACGTGGAGCTTCCACAACGTATGCTCCTATAACCCAATTTAATGGTAAAGGCTAATAAATGAGCCTTCCTTTCCTGAAGCTTCCTCGTTCAAGTCGGGCACAGCACATGGCTTCTCTTAAGGTCCAGTCGGGCCCGTCACACACCCTCCTCACACGTGGAGCTTCCGCGTGACTTGAAACAAGCGGCGGGCGGCATATTGCAAGTATCGCTGGCCGCAGGGCGTCGCTCTTGTGAGGCCCCAGCCGGAATGCAGAAGGCGGGTCCGGTGTCTCAGGCCATGCTGTTCCTTTCCACTGATCCCGCGCGTGCTCTCCCAGTGCGCCCGAGGTCTTCCCTCGTGCTTCAGATGACGCAACCTTCCGTCCTCCCCTCATACTGTCTCGCAGGAGAGTGGAAGAACGTACAGTTCCCAGGGAAGCCTGTCCCCTTGTCAGGGTGTTGTCTGCCACTCTGTAATAACCGGTAGATCAAGTATCCAGCTGTGAAAGGCCTTAGTGCAGCTGTCCGTGTTCACATTTTATGTCGTTTGTAGACTCCTGTCACATAGCAACTCTCTTTTCTTGTGGGCGTGTCTCCTCTCTCTCGGAATGCAAGCCGGTTGTGACACCTTAGAAGGTGACCTTGCGGGGTCCAGTCTGTCTTGTTTGCCAGTGAGTTATGGCTAGTATAGGGCTATGTAACTATCGCGAATAATCTTTACGTCAGCGGGTAAAAGCAAACAATACACGTAGTTCACCTCACCCGAGGCTTTAAATGTGGACGGCCATATTACAATGGTGTACATGTAACCTGGTATATCCCTCTTTGATGCTCTGCTGACAAAGCAACAAAGTGCTGACCTTTAAGGGAACACGAATTCTGCGCTTGATTCGCTGTGTACTAGTCACTGTGACTATGCTGACCCATGAGTCATTCCAGTGAGCAAAGAGGGCTATTCAAACGTTAACGCTGCCCAAACATTTTTTTATTTGTCGAGTGCCCCTGCTGCTCGCCGCCAGAACCGCTTTGATGATTCACCAAACGACGAACGTTTGCTATTTTATAATAGCCATAGTAGCCATGAACCGGCCCACTATGGCATTGTTGAACACCTGATTGCGCTTGTACAAGAGAACATGGCATGCCGGTATCTCACTCACGTTTTCACAGGTCACACGTAATTTTAATATGAGACATCCCATACCGTAGCCACCCTCACTCACCCTCACCCTCACTCACCCTCAACCCCTCACCCTCAACCCCTCACCCTCAACCCCTCACTCTCACTCATCCTCACTCACCCTCAACCCCTCACCCTCACTCACCCTCCCTCACCCTCACCCACCCTCACTCACCCTCCCTCACCCTCACTCACCCTCACTCACCCTCCCTCACCCACCCTCACCCACCCTCACCCTCACTCACCCTCACCCTCACTCACCCTCACTCACTCACCCTCACCCTCACTCACCCTCACTCACCCTCACCCTCACTCACCCTCACCCTCACTCACCCTCACTCCCCCTCACTCACCCTCACTCACCCTCACTCACCCTCAATCCCTCACCCTCACTCACCCTCACTCACCCTCACTCACCCTCACCCCCTCACCCTCACTCACCCTTAACCCCTCACCCTCACTCACCCTCAACCCCTCACCCTCACTCACCCTCACTCACCCTCACTCACCCTCACCCTCACTCACCCTCACTCACCCTCAACCCCTCACCCTCACTCACCCTCAATCCCTCACCCTCACTCACCTTCAATCCCTCACCCTCACTCACCCTCACTCACCCTCAACCCCTCACCCTCACTCACCCTCACTCACCCTCACTCACCCTCACTCACCCTCACTCACCCTCACTCACCCTCACTCACCCTCACTCACCCTCAACCCCTCACCCTCAACCCCTCACCCTCACTCACCCTCAACCCCTCACCCTCAACCCCTCACCCTCACTCACCCTCAACCCCTCACCCTCACTCACCCTCACTCACCCACCCTCACCCTCACTCACCCTCAACCCCTCACTCACCCTCACTCACCCTCACCCACCCTCACCCTCACTCACCCTCACTCACCCTCAACCCCTCACCCTCACACAGTGCAATAGGTCTCGGAACATTTGAGTTAGAGCTTTTAGAAATGTTTATGGCTTTTTTTTTAATTCTTTAGCATTGGCTACAGGAAACAAAAATGCTAAAGATTTACAAAAAAACCCATAAACAATTCTAAAAGCACTAACTCTAATGCTGCGAGACCTATTGCATTTCCAATGCTTGTTCAAAGTGTGAAAGGAAGCCATTTAGTTTTCAGCACACTGTGACTGCGTTCTGGGTTAGGGTACATATAGGTAACTAGTAAGGTTTAATATTGTTCCCTACCTGTTCCCACTTTATTAAAGTGGTAAAAAGTGGTGAGATGTATTTATATTCTTGTATATATTTAAAGTATAAGCTTACCAAGAACTGCGCTAGTACCTACAAAGTATATATATATACGTTGTGCACCACAGGGAAAACATTTTTTTGAAAATCAATATCATGTTGATACAAATTAATAGTATAGGTGGACAGTAATGCGTATTTGCACAGCAACGATAAAAAAACACTTTTGCACTTTATCATGCAGAATTTTGCACATATGAATGTTTACATACTGCACTATGCACTTTATTGTATAATGTCACCTATTCCTTGAATTTAAAAAATCAACATTGATATATGAATGAATAGTTTGTTACAATTTATCAGTATATTTCCCTATGGTTGTTTCATCTAATATATCGTAAGGGTAGATTTATTTAACATCTTTTGATACACATTAATGTGAAGAATTAATGACTTATGTATTTGTGCGGTCATGTTTTTTATCTAATGATATTCGTATCCATATTTACGCGAATGAATTTGACATATACAAATTGCGCTAGCACATACTATTAGTATATAGCTGTACAATAATTATTTGTAATGATATTTTATGAATTGACAGTTTTTTAATTGTATCATTTCAAAATGGCGCCCATTTTGTTTCAATATAGGCTTAGGCAATGTGTGAGTCCTATTTCTATTTCCACGTACATGTTTTCGAATTTGGGCGCGTTAATGTGCAATGTACGCTATATATATGAATTGTGGTCCACATTCCCACCAACAGTGAGCAAGGACGCTTTGTCCGAAACGCGTCTGTTCGGCATTTTTTCACCCTGCACCTTATGATTAAATAAAAGCAGTAAACATCGGAAACCTGGCTTTGGCGTATTTTCTGAGTCCACGCGCTGGATTCTGCGTTTGAAATGTTGTCGCGGCTACCGGCTGGATTGTTATATATATATATATATATATATATATATATATATATATCTATATCTATATATATATATATATATGTCTAAGCCACTCCACTCTAAACTACTTCAGTTTTCTGTTCCAGTCTATGCCACTCCTATATATGCCACTCCACTCTATACCACACCATACTACGCTATTCCACTGATCGCCACTACAATGTAGATCACTCCACTCATGCCACTCCACTTTATGCCACTCCACACTGCACCACTTTCCTGTATGCTATTTCATTCTACACTGCTCCATTCAATGCCACTCCATTGTACACTAGTTCACTGTGCGCCACTCCATTGTATCACACTCATCTCTATGCCATTCCACTCTGCACAACTCCAATGCATGCTATTCCAGTGTACTGTGATCCAGCCTATGCCACTGCTCTCTTTGCCACTCCGCTCTATGCTATTTCACTGTATTCAACTTCACTCTACCCCACTCCTCTCTACACTATTTCACTCTATTCAAGTTCTGCGAGGGGTTTATGAGTATTCAGAAATGAGATGGTGCACAACAGGTAGTGGTTGAGTAAAAGAAATATTAGTTGTGGTTGGTGCAACTGGATCAGAGAGAACCCTAAACTCTGAAAACAAGGGTGGAGGAATTTCTGCCTTGTAATTAATTGTAAGCAAGGTCCGATGCACACAACAAGTATGTGTGATATGATTGATCACATACAAATAGCAAGGATGGAGTCACACAAATGTGTTCTTATTGTGTCATTTTATTGGAATTCATATTTTATATTATAGTTGGAACATGAGACCAGCTGACACGTGTTACGTCAAGAAGGGTCATAACCCGTGATTTTTCAGGGCTGTTGATGGGTTGTGAAGGGGGGGGTTCGGGGTACCGGTGATAAAACCAACCCGGTCCTAGTCGGGTTTGTCACAGCAATGGAACGCATTCCAAGGTGCGTGTTATTTTTAAAAACCAAGGTTTCCGGTACAATCCGAAGCTGTGCAGGCGGCGGGTAATGCCGTATCTGGTGGCAGCAGTGTTTTTAGAACTTGGTTTGCAGAATATCAGGGCGTCGTCGGTAGCGGTATTCACCGGGTGCCACTCCACTCTATGCCACTCCGCTGTACACTATTCCACTGTGTGCCACTCCACTCTACACAACTCCACTCTTTGTCACTCTTTTATGCAACTCCACACTATATCACTCTAGTATATGCTATTATACTCTCCGTCAGTACATTCTATGCCACTCCAATCTATACCAGTTTATTGTGTGCCACTCCACTCTACGCTACTCCACTATATGCCATTCCACTGAATGCAACTCCATTCTATCCCAATCCACCATATGTTATTCTACGATATGCCATTCCACGGAACTCTACCGTACACCACTACACTCTACCTTACCCCACTCTATGCCACTGCACTCTATGCTATTCCACTGTACGCCACTCCACTCTACTCTACTCCAATCTACACCACTCAACTCTAGAACACTTCACTGTATGCTATTCTACTCAGAAATTCGACTCTACGAATACCCCACTTCAATCTTCACCACATTTGTCTACTCCTTTGCACTGTAGGCTACTCTACTCCCCACCACTAACTCTATGCTTTTCCACTTTATGTCATTCCACTTTACGTGACTCCACTCGACACCACTCCTCTCCACTCTATGCTTTTTCACTGTATGCCATTCCACTATACACCACTCCACTCTTTGCCACTCCACTCTACACCACTTCGCTCTATGCCATTCCACTCTACACTACTTCACTGTATGCTACACCACTCTGTGCATTACACTGTATGTTACTCCATTCTATGCCATCCCACTTTTCACAACTCCAATCTAAGTCACTCCACTCTATGCCATATGCTATTCTACTCCATGTCACTCCTCTCTATGCCACTCTACTGTATGCTATTCCACTGTATGTCACTCCACTCTATGACACTACACTATATTCCATGCTACTCTATGATATTCCTCTTCATGCCACTACACTATACCTCACTCCACTTAACTCAACTCCACTCCACATGATTCCACTCGCCACTCTACTTTACGCTAATCCACTGTATGCCACTCAACTCTATGCCACAGCACTGTATACTATTCCAAACCTCTCTACCACACTCCACCCTACACAAATACACACTTCACCACTCCAATGCATGCGATTCCACGGTACACAGTCTACTGTACTACACTACACACTACTCTACTCCACTTTAAGCTATTCCACTGTACACCATTCCACTGTAAGCCACTCCACTCTTCCTCACTCCAAGTTATGCAAGTCCTTGGTACATTATTCCACTCTAACCCACTCCACTCTACATCACTCCACTGTACACCTCTCCACTCTGTGCTAATGCACTGTAATCCATGCTCCTCTAAATGTAAGTGTTTTTTTGTAACACTTCTGGGTCGAGGAGAATGACATTTAGACACGGTACATGGGACAGAGGCGGCTTATCATTGCTCTTCCTGGCGATACTAAGCATTAACAATATGCGTCAACAAGACGTATATTTATATTCCCAGGACTATACTTTTTGATATAGGGATCAGAAACACTTGGTCCTCTGCACTTGGAAATGTTGGATACCTTTGAGGACACTTATATGGTCGACCTACATTGGCTGCAATGGGATAATATTTTTCACTGACAAAGTTCCTTTGAGTATTGACCAGTTGAATAGTTGGTTCTCTGCTGTGGAACAGTTGGATGTGTTTGACTACATTTGGATGTTATACCTGACTCAGGCTCTGATGTTATAGATACTTTTTCGACTCACGCTTGTTGATCTACAGCATCCTGACTACATTACTGATGTATTAGCCTTGAAGAAGTCACTTGTATGCCGAAACACGTGTTGGTTGTGTTTTTCTGAATACTAATACAAGCGTCATTGAAACATTTTGGACTCCTGATTTCTTATTGTATTCATTGTACAACATTTTTTATGGTGACAACACAATTCATTTATTATATGATGAGTGCTTTGGTACATCAATTTCACAGTTAAAATAGCATTTAGGACCTTTTCACTCTAAACCCACGTCTAACTTTACACTTTTACAAGTCCTACTTTTAAATACTGTTCCCCCTTCCTTGTGCGCAACAAGGCTTACTTAGGGTTGACTTACAAATAATTAAAAGGAAGTTTCAGGCCTGTCAAAATGCGTCCTTTTGACAGGTCAAATTTGCATTTTAAAGCTGAACATGCAGTCTAGAGGATGGCCTGCAATCATGTGTACACTCTCTCTGTAGTGGATGGCACAATGGGTGCTGCAGTCCAATAGTGACATTTTATTTACAGTCCTTGTTACACTTTGACCCATGTAGTAGAAAACTACGGGTGAGGTAAATATGCCAATTAGGAAATTCCTAATTGTATTATGTTGAAAGGACCACACAAGTACTTTGACGCTCATTAGGAGTAACGTGCAAAGAGTTGTACAGCTAGCAAAAATATAGGGTCCAATAAAGCTGAGCAATATGCGGTGACAATGCAGAAAATGTGGATTTCCTACATTTATTGCCTTTGATGGTGCAAAGGTAGAGAGCAACTGTGTAACAAGCTATAATAACTAAATGGATCAAATTAATGCTAAAACAATCAAATTGTAAGTACATAAACACATACATACATACATACGTACATACATGCTTACATACATACCTACCCATGCGCATGCATGTAACATATATCAACGCAAAATTAAAGATGCATAGTTAATGTCCCCTCCAGAAGCTCTATTATTTATGATGTACTAAGTAAGAAAGTGTATACTTGAGGGATACAACGTCTGACATATAGGGCTCAACTGCACTTTAATAGTAGATCATCTGGTTCCAGAGACCTAATTGCAAATGACAGTTTTCACAAAAAGATCAATGAGATTAGAATGGTACATTGTGTTTTTTGAGTCAGAGCTGATTTTAATAGACTTTTGAGAACTGTGAAGGCGAGGGCATAAGTATATTCCTGGTGCTGTAATGTTCCCAAAAGAGCATAATTAGCATTCTACAGTCATTTGAGTCCTCATTTTAGATTTTCTTACACCCTGCTTCTTTTGGCCATGTAATTACACTATTTTATTCTCTGTTCTCAAATCGCTATGTGATAACTTATAACAATATGAAGTTTCTTGTACTTACTGAAGTATTATCGCCAAATGACTCAGAAATTCGTGTTGAAAGTAAACTTTACAATTAAACTAGCGTGGAAAGCCTTAAGGTACATTTTTTATTCACTATTTCTGTTTTTATGTCAATTTCACAGGATTGTGTAAAAAATAATTAGGAGAGAAAAAGAAAATACAACAGCCCTTTCCAGTTTCAAGTCATTTGCGATATAATGACCGGCTAGATACAAAGTGTGTATCAGTTGCATAGATCTGGCTAAAATATCTGTGCAGACTGAAATCTACTAATGATTTAGTTCAGGAAACCATGGTGTGACTTGGAGTGTCACCCCTCTTGTTGAAGAATAACTAATACATAATTTGCCAGATGTCTGACTGTAAAATTAATACTTATTATTCTATTAGAGTGAACTTACTATTGACAGGATATATTTTATTGTTGTGGTTGTCTAATGTTAATCTCTCATTAACTACAAATGCACTTTTAACAAATTGAATTTGACACCAATGCTTCAAAATTAAGGTTTATTAATCATTTTGTACAGCGCAGTGCCGAACCCACATAATTATGTCCATGTGTAGCTAAGCTGTCTTTACCAATGAAGGTCCTGATTACGAGCGGGTCCTTTAATTCCAACCTGAGCGTAAACCCCTGTTTTACCACGGGTCGGAATTACGAGTTTTGTTTCACTTGACATATATGATAACTATTGGATGCCTTAAATAACTCAAACCTGACTAAATTTAGCAGGGGAAAAGTATAGAGGGCCCAATTAACAAAGGTAAACTTCGACCTGAAGTCTAAGCTTACCTTTGTGAGTTGTGCCCTTAGACTTCAAGTTTAAAGTTAGACTTGATGTATATGTTTGCCTTTGTGAATTGGGCCCTTAGACTTCAGATCAAACTGAGGTTCCAGGTGTAAGTTTACCTTTGTTAATGTTGCCCTTGGTATTCAATGGTGAGTTAAATACCAAAATCTGCATTTATTTCCCATCACTTCGTTGCAGGTGCAAGCTATAGCACCTGATAGATGATTTATCTCATGGTATCAATATCAATCAGGCGAGCTAACTAGTGCCTACACTCATAACCACTGTTCCCTGTAAGGTGTGCGTGCCCGCACCTATGTCACCCCGAGCGTGCAGTGTAATGTGTGAAGCACCCACAGCAGCACCTTTGATAGGACAGCTCGCGCCAACACTTTTAAAACAAGTGTGGCGGGAAAAACTCTCACTTCCTTTTGCAGTAGGTGGAGGTAGAGACCACCGATGAAGAGAACACAAGCGGAAGGCAAGTTTGTCAGCAAGTGGCTCCTGCTGAATTTCTTTTGTTTAAAAGGGTGCAACTGCGGGGCAGATTGTGCGCCTTATTGAAAGTAACCATGTTAATCACAGTGCCGGTCATGCACTGCAATTAACATGAATACATTCCCAAAAGCACACAATCTGTCCAGCAGCCACACCCTATTAACAAATGGAAGGCAGAAAGTCTACAAACATGATGTGTGCTTTCAGGTGATTCTGAAAGCAAATGTCTTGCTTGTAGACTTGCTGCGTTTTATTTGTTATTAGAGCGGGGCAGATTGGGCGCTGCACTCTATTTACAAAAGAAACACAGCAAATCTACATGCACGACGGGTGATTTCAGGTGATTCTGATAGCACACGTCGTGCTTGTAGACTTGCTGCATTTAATTTTTTAACGTCTCAACTGCGTCGGCAATTCCGCTGCTGTGCTGGCGTTCCAAAAGGTGGGCAGGGCTGCGATGGCCAAAGGTCGTTCGCTGCACCAAGGGAGCACGGAACAGGTTAATACAGCAAGGCAGTTTGTGTGCCGTGCTCTATTAAAAAAAGAAATGCAGCAATTCCACAATCAGGGGGTGTGCTTTCAGAATTACCTGAAAGCATATATCATGCTTGTAGACTTCAGAGACAGTTTAACGCATGGCCAAAGTGGGTTCTGGTCTTTGATAATTACTGAACAGATAGTTTTGAATACTGAGGTTTTATTAGTGAACTGCTGATGTGTTACAATATTGAAAACACACATCACTATCCCTGAACAATAGATGTAAATACATTTCGAATTTGGACAATTGTGCTTGTATACTGTGTCAGTGACCTCGCGTCGGAGGGCACGAAAGAGCGGAAATTGAATCCTAAATCCAAACCTGTCTGAACATAGAGGCCCTAAAATAGGTTTTGACCAGGGCCCTCGAAATCCTTAAGATATGCTGTATTTCTTTTGTTAATAGGGCGTGGCTGTGGGCCGGGGCTGGCTCTATGGTGGTGCGACTGGTGCCAGTGTATTGGGTGCTGACTTCGGTACACAGTCAAAATATCGAGTTTTAAATTTCGACCTACAAAAATATCGTGTTTGAAATATCGAAGGTGCAGAATATCGATGTCAAGAATATCGTTGGACAGAATATCGACCCTAAGGTAAGTAATATCGAAATTCTTTATATCGATGTAAGTAATATCATAGTTAGTAATATCGATTGCCAGATGCCTGATGTCTTTTTGCCCTCTTCTGCCCAAGTGTACATCCCACTGCTGCTGCAATGCATTCTGTGACCCTGCTGCTCTGTCTGCTATCCAAGAACTACAGTTAATTGTTGCTGCTGGCAGGTTTGCTGCTCTTGCTACGAATACTATGATTACCATGCTGACTTAGGGATTTATTCTGAGTTTTGCGGTGCAGGGCCGCCCAGCTCCTGAACCACATAATGCTTGTGAGCACCGCCAGCCTGATGTTTACTTTTTTGGTCCCTTGCCGGCTGTCCCAACGTGGTGCCTATAAAAAAGGCACTGTAGTGGGAACACCAAAGCAAAGACCTGCAGGGCAGGGACACAGAGGGGCATAAAATGTGCCCCGCCTGCATATATCCCAGGTATACATGCAATATTGTATAGGCTCCCAACTTTTCCCCACCCTATGATCAGTGCTACAGTTGAGAATCTTTGTTAAAAACTTATAATGGTCCCCCCGTTGGAGTCCTGTGTTTTTCTAAAGTGGAAGTGTCCTTGCCTGTGTAACCAATTCCTGTCATGGTGTGTGTATCTAAATTGCAAACCTGCTTTACGACCCACCACGTGGTACTGTATGTGTGGAAATGCACTGTCTTTTCACTTTTTAAGCAAATGTTTGGAGTGATTTTTGCACTGATATTTGTCGCTGTACCCACACTTGTGGTCTGGTTCCTGGCATACATAGCCTTGGCTTCAGTGCTGAACAAAGAAGAAAAAAAATTAGAGGTAACATTGCTCATAACCAGGGCCTAAATCACCAAGGCCCTCATTACGATTTGAGGGCTAAATTCCGATCACTGTGCACAGAAGTATTTACACAGAGAACGGAATCATGTGTTTTCTCCTGATAAGTTTTGGCTGGTCAAACCTGCCTAAATTTATCATGGAAAAGGCAAAACGAAAAGGCAAACATGTGGAATTCAGGCCCTCATTATGATGTTGGGCGGAATCACTTCCGCCCAACACTGCATAGTTCATGGGACCAACGGACACAGTCGGCGGTCCCGACCTCCTCATTAGGATGGGATAGAACACTGTTCATTGCATTTCTACATTTTACTATGGCAGTATACATTCCAGCAGTACACGAGCTATAATGCCAACTCCCATAGTAAAATGGGAGGTGCGGTTTATCCCTGCACACTGCCGCAGCCACCTCAGGTTCCTGCCACAAGGTGCAACAGCCATAGCTGCCCTCCTAGCCTCGGTGTGCACCCAAGGGGGCCCTGCTGCGGGCCCCTAAAGACGCTTTCCAACATGGTTTCCATGTCGAACAAATTGTCATCGTAATCTCAAGGGCAGAAAGGCCCCCCCTTGAGATTATTTTCCGCATTCTAACTGGTGGACGGGCTCTCTGAACCCATTGGAAGCCAGCTGAAGTCACCGGTTGGTTTCCTTTATGACCACCTTCACCAAAATGAGGCGGTCCGAAAGGAATCTAAATGCCCCATTGTGATGTGGCTGTAAAGGCGCTGGTCAGGGGAGGAAGCCTATATTCTTCCTTGTTCCAGAGAGACAATGGGGGACAACAAGCTGGAGGTGAGGTAGCTGAAAACTCAGCATGGAGGTAATTGTTTTTTTAATTTTGTAATTCCCTGACCTGCGATCCCCCACTCACCCGCTGCTCCACTCTTATTCCCTGCCAATCGCTACTGGTAAAGAGTTCCACAGTTTGGCTGTATTTTCTTAAAATTGCCATGCCGTTTGCTCCCAGTTAACCCTCCTGAGGTGGTTATGCACCACTAAGCCAGATCGCTTGTCAAGGAATCAGACTGGGTTAAATCTGTAAAATACATCATTAGGCTGGACAGGGTATCAGCATACAAAAGGAATACATTTTGGTCCCCATGTGTAAACTGGCTAGAAACCTTTGAATAAGTGATCCAGGACGGAACAGTCCTAAGTCGATCAAAGTGCATTGATTATGCCTCTACACTATATTACTTCACTGCTTCTGTGTGGTTTGCTGGCGGCCTCTTGGTCAGAGCAGACCTCAAAAGAAGAGGTTTTGTGTGTGAATCATACGATCCTCAAGGTAAATGAGGAATAAGTAAAATTAAAAAATTAAAAAGAAAAACCCTTGGAGCAATTTGAAACCTCATCAAAGGGTTCTATTCAAGTCCTAATTATTGCCTGGCGGATGTAAAAGAACAAAATGCAGATTAGCCTCCAGGAACTTACGCAGGGAAACATAACCTTTCTAAAAGTTCTTGTTAATGCTTAGTAAAAATCTGAGTTTACCATTGAAATTAATTTTTTATATTTATCAAATATACATCTTTAATTATTCTTCTGGCTAGTCCGATTTCAGAGGTTAGGTATTAGTATATCATATTGCAACCTAGAATTTTCCTCTGGAACAGCCAACCTTGCTACATGGAAAATAGTGTATAGGGCCTTTTCACTGTAAGGCCACATGCAACATCACTTTGTACCTTGCCTTATGGGCAGCAAGGCTTACTTAGGGTTGACTTATAAATATTTAAAAGGAAGGTTTAGGTCTGGTAAAAGGAGTTATTTTCAAAGGCCAGATCAGCAGCTTAAAACTGCGCGGGTAAGCTACAGCAGAGTAAGCCTGCAGTCATGTTTACACCCACACTGTAGTGTATGGCACAATGGGTGCTAAAGATCAATTGTGGCATTTAACTCACAGCCCTTGGTACACTTTGACTCATATAGCAGGAACATATAGGTAAGTTAAATATGGCAATTAGGAGAATCCCAATTTTACTATGTTAAAAAGATGAGCAAAAGCACTATATCACTCATTAGCACAGTCTTTTACAGCCTTAAAAATATAGGGTCTATCAAAGATGTGCAATCTGGGATGACCATGCAAAAAATACAAATTTCCTACACTTGCACTCTTAGGAGGTGCATAGGTAGAATGCAACTGTTTAACATTCTGTAATAACTAAATATAAATGTATGTAAAAGAAATCAAATAAATAAAAACATGGACACATACTTATATACATACATACAAAAATACATGCATACATACATACTAGCCCAACATAAAGTCCACAACCTCTATTATTTATGATGTGCTAAGTAAGAAGTTGTATGTATGTCTGTGGTACTCAAAATCAGACATAGTGGGGTACAGCTTAACTCTACTAATAAATCATCTTGTTCCAGAAACCTAATTGCAAATGCGTGTTCATAAACAATCAATAAGATTAAAATGGGACACTGTGTTCTTGGAGTTAGAGCTGATTATATTTGACTTTTGAAACCAGTGAAGGCGAAGGCATAAAAAAATTCTCGTGCTTTAAGTTTCACAGAAGAGCATAATAAGCATTTTGCATTTATTTGATTCCTCATTTTAGATTTTCTGACCCCCTGCTTCTTCTGGCCATGTAATTATACTCTTTCATTCTCTCCTCCCACATCACCATGTGATAAATTATAACTGTATGAAGTTCCTTGTCCTTACTCAAGAATTATTGTCTAATGACCTAGAAATTTGTGTTGAAAGTTAACTTTACATTAAAGCTAGAGTGTAGAGTCTTAAGGCCCATTTTTAATTACTATTTCTCATTTTAGGTCCATTTCACAGGATTGTGTAAAGAATAATTAGGAGAGAAAAAGAAAATATATTCCAAGCAACAGCCTATTCCAGTTTCAAGTCATCCATCTATCATTAACTGAATGAGGACCGCCCAGACACATTTTGTTTATCAGTTGCATAGATTTGGCTAGATATTTGTGCAGATTGGAATATGCTAATAAAATGTCCATCCTCTGGTTGAAGAATGACTAATACATCATTTACCAGATGACTGACTGAAAAATTAATACGTATTGTGCCTATTAGAGTGAATTTACTATTGACAGGTGTCTAATAGAGTAAATTTCCTATTGACAAGATATTTTTTATTGTTGGGGTTTTCAAACGTTAATCGACATTTACTACAAAGACTCTTTTATTTAATGTTATGTGACACCGTGCTTCAAGGTTTATTAATCATGTTGTAAGATGCAGTGCTGGACACACATATTTAGCAATGTTGGCCGATGCCCTGTGGAGCTGTCCTATGCAGTTATTGAGGAGTTTGGCTGTTTCACCCCTCAGCCGTCACCTACCCAGCCAGACATCGGACATTGTTTTCCTCGTCGGCAATGCCATTAAACCCTTTTACAGGGAGTGACTTTCTCTACCAGCTTGACTCCTTTAAATGGCCCCTGTAACTATGTCCATGTCCAAAGCACTCCTACTCCCCTTGTTGGGAATGGATCCAGCATCTTTGCTCTGGAGTCTCAGAGACCCATATGAGAGAGTCCACAGTGACAAGGGTGACATATATAGTGGCGGACTGGGATTGAGTCCCTTACCACTGGGAGCCGTCACCCACCCTGCCGGATGTCAGACGCTGTGTTCCTGCTGGGTTTCCTACCCCCTTCCCCACCTCTATCCTCCTTCATTCTTCAGAGCGGGCCCTTGACCAAAGCACTCATCTCCCCTTGTTGGGGAGGGATCCAGCATCTATGCCCTGAGGTCTCAGCGACCCCGCTGAGAAAGTCCACAGTGACTATGGGATCACACATAACTGAGGACTGAGAATGATCCCTGTCCCACGGGGAGCTGTCTCCCACCCAGCCGCACACCAGACACAGTTACTTTCCCGTCTCCACACTGTGTCCCCAACCCCTCTACCTCTGCTTCCCTCCTTCATTATTTGGCTACCTCCCTTTTTCCT
Organism: Lissotriton vulgaris; assembly: GCF_964263255.1. Taxonomy (NCBI): domain Eukaryota; kingdom Metazoa; phylum Chordata; class Amphibia; order Caudata; family Salamandridae; genus Lissotriton; species Lissotriton vulgaris. The sequence goes on from NC_141691.1 coordinate 951,674,961, forward strand.
TTCCTCTCTACCATGAATTCCTCTCTACTTGGCTGCTTTGTCTATCCTTATACCTATACTCTGCTTAATCTTGCCCTCACCCTTTTACATTACCCCCTTACCCCTCTGCACGCCAAGAACCAACAGATGTAACTGTAACTGATTTATCTTCCGTAACAATGTGTAATTTGTAACCTATGTAACTCTCAAGTAAAGCGCTCTGATACCTCTGGGTCTAGCCAGCGCTATATAAAACTCAAGTAAATAAAAAAATATATATGCCCATAAGTAGCAGTGCTGCCTTTGCCAATTAATGGCCTGATTATGAGTGGGTCAGGTAATTTCAACCTGCGCATAGACCCCTATTTACCCATGTAGCAGAACTGCAAATTTTGTTTTATTTAATGTATCTGATAACTATTGGATGCCTTAATTACTTCAAGGATCATTACATTTCGATAGGTCAAATCTGCCAAAATTTAACAGGGTTTCAAAAAGCATACAGGGCCCAAGTCACAAAGGTAAACTTAGATCTGAAGACTGAGTTTACCTTTGTAAGTTGGGCTCCTAGACTAGAGATCGAGTTCAGGTCTAGGTTTACCTTTGTTAATCGGGACCTCATTATTTAACGTATCATGCGGTATTTGGTGCATTAAACACCAATATCTGCATATTGTCCCCTAAAAACTTGTAATCGGTGCAATTTATGGCACCTTATGAATAATGTATCCCATGGTATCATCATTAATCAGGTTAGCTAAATGCCACCTACACTTATAATCAGAGCCTAAATGTCTAAGGTCCTCATTACGAGTACGGGGATAAATCACGATCCCTGTGCAAACGTGTTTACACAGGGTTTGAACTTACAAGTTGTATGATCAATATCACACCCTCGCAGTTTTCTCCTGATAAATTCTGGCCAGTCACAACTGCGGAACTTTATCGGAGGAAAATGCTGAAAAAAGAAAAACATTTAGAATTCACTGTGTTACAAAACAATACCGCATGGTATGCCTTCTTTTCCTGCACGGAATCTGGAATGGGGTATTTACCAGACATGCTAAATACATCACCCTGGGGTAATGGTATTCACAATGGGGCATATTTACGAGCCACTCTACATTGCTCCTGCACCACCCAATGTGCTGCAAGTGCGACACAACTGAAATATAAGATTTATAAAGCTACACAAGGCCACTTTGCCTGGCCCTGAGTGGCTTTACATATCTTGAGTAATGCAACACAATGCAAATCACTCTGCTGCATTGCTCTGCACCAGGGGATGTTTCCATAGGTGATGCTTGGCTGTTCTCACACAACATTCAACAATTTTGACGCATTTCCAGATTTGGCAGAAGTTGTACACCTGGGAATGTACTTAAAACCTTCACCTCCCCAGGTGAGTCAAAACTCAGAGAAATATCTTTTATCTAGTTTTTTCCCCTTTATATGCATGCTGCATTCTGCAGCCCACATAGACATAGGAAAATGCCTCATGGGATTGATTTTGTGCATGCTGGTGCCCCTTCCTGCACATGAACAATCCTGCTTACAAAGGCACCCTTGCACCATGATGTAAGGGTTCCCTCAGGGACACAAGGCAGTCAAAAGGGAGACAGCACAGAGGAAAAGGCATTAATGCACCGTATCAACATAAATATTGTATAATCCTACCCTTTTCCTGTCAAGCAGTGCAGTGCACTAAAGTGAGTTGCTGCACTGTAATCATGACTTGGCCATAAATATGGCCCCATGTGCGGTAAATACCTCATTCTATTCCAACAAACTTGTAGGGCCTGATTGACTAGTGTAATCTTACCTTTCATCTAAGTTTACTAGTTTTTTTGACATTCACAAACTGAGGGGCATATTATCAAGGACCGGTGTTAAAGTTATCGCCGTTTTATCGGCAGGAAACTGCTGATACAGCGATAATGAGCTTGATAATACCCCATAGAAGCCCATGTTAACATCAGAACATAGGCTTATATGGAAATTAACAAGGGCGTATTATCAAGCCCATTATCGCCGTTTTATCGGCAGTTTCCTGCCGATAACACAGTGATAATTTTAACACCTGTCCTTGATAATATGCCCCAGAGAGTTTAGTTTTACTAATAGTATTTTTACAACTGGAGAGACCATGCATACCCAAAGAAAGGCCTGTCCTATCTTTTTATGTGCAGAGCCTTTGCAGTCACAAATTTCTATTAGTAAACATACATTTGCAGTTTGTTAATACCATAAAGATAGTAAATGCATACAAAAGTGTTAGTTTAACTTTGTGAATAATGCTCGTATGGAGGGCCAAAGTATCACCCTTGTCCTTCCAATTTCCCTTTTCTATTCTGATTTCCTCACCTGCACAACACATCTGATTTTGGCCCACCAGTGCTGCAAGAGCATAGCACACCCACAGAAAAATCACAAAGAATTATGACTCGAAGGCCAGAATTTAGCAGGTGCCTTACTTGTAACCAATTAAGGGTTGAGCGCTGAAAAATCTAACATACTTTGAAGATTTTGGGGCTAAATACCAAGGGGCATATTTAGAAGTGTAGTGTAGTTCCTATTTTCCCTATAGGCCCTGCGCATTGGAATAAACAGCAGTGTAGACGTAGTAGTGCGGTCGTCTAGGTCTCTACTGACTATGGTAGACTTAATTGGGTTTGTACCAGCTAGCTCAGAGGTCACTGGAAACTTTCTTGACTGAATAGGAAGTGATCAGCTTCCCTGGCTCGGACAAGAAGGGATTCAGTTTTCCAACAACCGCATTAACATGACAACTTTGCTCCTCAGAATAAGAGTCAATCTCTAGAGTTGTGTGAAACAATAGACAGCTATTTTACTCAGTCAGTTGTGCAGAATTACTTTCACCAGGATGCAGAGAATAGAGAGACGGGCGTTTTCAATAAAAGGTATTATTTATTGAACAGTCTTCCTTCTCATGCAAGAGAAATGAATTGCCACAATTGCAAGACTTGTTATCATAAAAAGTGCGTACAGTAAGAGGAGTATTACGAAATAATACTGTAAAAGCATTGATATGATTTCTTAGCCATACGATAGTTAAAATGAATAAAATATATACATTCATATATACATTGGGCTAACGTCCTCAACTGGTGCTTCTAACTACGCCTACCCCGGTGTACCTGACCTAAGCCTAATACCTGGGAGGGAGTAAGTGAGTAGCAGTTTAAGTTAAGTTGGTTTTGTCAAGGGTTTGCTTCAAGAATTCTCTCTTAGGGTTTAGTCAACACCGTACCTCTGGAATAGAATGTTGGAGGTCTGGTATCTCCTCTCAGGACTCGATATTCCAGTCACCCGCAAGGGCAGGCTGGAAACGCCGGAGCTGGATTTTCTCGGCAGGAGAAAAGACAACGTCTTTCTCAGCGCGTCAAGGAGGAGGAGGGGCAGCATCCGTGGGCTTCTCGCATCTGCTGGGCTCTGCAAGGGACAGCTGTTCTGCTCCTGTATTCACCACCACCATCGTGTGTGCTTAAGGCAACATTGGTATTATTTATACCTGAAAGGTGCCGAGTTTGACGTAAGTTTTTGGACATAAGACGTCAATAAAGATGTCACTAAGAACTGGTCGTTCTTACAGTGCTTGCAAGAGTTCTATTACTAATCAAAACAAAGCAAGCGGGGTTTTCCCAGGTTGATGGGGGTTTAATTTGTTGAAAGAACTCAGTGTGTTATCTAGGAATCTAAGGAAGTGGCTTCTGCTGTGTCATGTACTGTAATGAGCTGCAGAGACGAGTTACTGAAATATGGCTCTGATCGTTTATGCCATTATAGGGATATGTATTGATTATAGCCGTATAGGGGCATAAGGTCACAATATTGATCGGGGTCCTAGATAGAACACAACACATGTCCATTGCGCTGCCGGGGCATCACTTTTTTGATGCACTGGTAGTGCAGTGTGGTGATCCATACTTACAAGGCCACGTAAAGCCACCCTGTATGGCTTTTCAATGCCGTGTAAATACAACCCCTGTTGTATAGGTCCTAGAAATGCCCCAGGACCTGTGAGTTTTTGGATGACCTAAACTGAGGGATTGGTGTCCCAACCACTTTTGGACACCCTGACAAGATATGTCAGTCGTTAGACTGCCTAGCTCTACAGTGCCACTATCACCCCCTTGTATATTACAGTAGTGTAGGTATTCTCTGGCAACCACTGAACATGACAGCCCTGAGTCCTCAGGGATCGTGGAAAACAGTATAGTACTTTTTGCTCAGACACTAGTACTTGCTTACTCTCAGAAAATACACAGGATTGCGATTAGGACATTTCAATACTTGTTTATTGGTCCAACGACATTCTAGTGTAAAACAAATGTGATGCGACAATCAGGAGACAAAAGCATACAAAAGAGATTGCTTGTACCAATATAGTAAAGAGTAGATACATTTCTACCATAGTGCTAATAAGATGAACATAAGTAGTTCACATAAAAACAGTAGCACTTGCATATTCTTAAAATGTATGCCCTAAGTCATTTGCCTAAATGTACCTATCCTAGATCTGTATGTGTAGCATGTATATGCATGTAGCTGATGTGTATCTGTAGCCATAAAACCCCTAGGGAAGAACCAACCCCCATACCTGATGGTTGGGAATGAAGGACCCCCATCTCTGCTTCAAGGGTGACACCCGGCAAGGGTTGTCAGACCGCTGCGTGTTGAAGATTTAGCATGCAGGACCCCGAGTCAGCTTGGAAGGAATTTTCTTCTATTTTCAGGGTGGAATGAAGACCTTTATACTACAATGGTCACTCCAGGGTTTCTTCTTGAATCAAAATTTTTTTAAACAGTCAGAAATGACTTAAAAACAATCCCAAATGTTTTTCCAAACAAATGTGATCATGCACAGCTGGATGTTGGCCAAGGATGAAAAATTGGTGACCCTTATACAGAATAATTATACCATGCCTGAGAACATGTTTATGTACGTCAGGTACAGGGATTATGAGTACTGAGAGCCTGGTGTCGAAGAGACAGGAGCAAGCTGCTAGGTAAAAGATCACCTGTTTAGAATGGATATTGTCGTGTGGATGTGACAAATGTATGTAATAGGGGTATACATGACAGGACTAGCCTAAAGGATGAAACCCCTTTTTACGCTGCACTTTGCTCGATAGGAGAGTGCCATGGGAGTTGCTGTGGGGATTCCCACGCAACATCCATGTATTCTGCCATATTCCCAGATTTACAACATTAATTAACCTGGAAATGCATCAGAATTGGCATTGTCCCTTTAATCACAAAATCAATCTCCCCTAAACCGTAGACACCCTTGCACCATGATGCAAGGATGCCTTTGTTGGTGCATGGAAGCCAAGGGTACACCATGCAGGGGAAAGCACAGGGTGTAGTGTAGTTCCTATATTCCCAATAGGCTCTGCGCATTGGATTAACATAAACAATAGTTTAGACGTAGGACTGAAGTTGACTAGGTCTCTATTGAGTATATTAGACTTAATTGTGAATGCCAGCTAGCTCAGAGGTCACTAGAAACTTTCTCGAATAAACAAGAAGGGATTAGTTTCCGACAACCATATAACATGACAACTTTGTTCCCCAAGAACAAGAAATATATCTTCAGAGTCGCGGAAACAATAGATAGCTATTTCACTCAGTCAAAGCATGGGCGAATTTTGCGAATCTCGCGTTCGCGAATTTTGCGGATTTGCGAACTCGCAATTCGCAAAATCCGCGAATTCTCGCGAATTTGCGGATTTTTTTTGTGTTCGCGCGTGCTTCTGCCAGTTCGCGAGGGTTTTGTACAATTTCGCAAAACGCGAACTTACCTGTCGGGTCGCAAGTTTTGCGAACTTGTTGTTTCTACGTGTCCAGCCTGTTTGGGACACTCTTCTTCATCACTGCCACTCTCTGTCACCACTGCCACTCTCTGACTACTCATGCCACCCTCTGGCCCACCCATGCCACCCTCTGTTTCATCACAGCACCCTCTGGTTGTCCAGTCAGTGTACATTATTGTGGCAAAGCAAAGCACACCTTCCCTGCCTCAAGTGACCTGAATTAATTTGGGGCTGATTAATGTGTCACAGAATATTTTTTTAGCTGGCACCTGCTTCCTTAGTGCGCCCTGATTAGTGATCTTTTGCACTTGCTAAGTGCTTTCATTGTTGCGAAATTAGTTACAACACCTGCCCTGCCCCAACTGACAATAATGAATTAGGGGCTGATTAATGGATTTGAACTTCCAGCCTGGCTCCTGCTTGTCTCCCTTAGCTGTAATTCAGGACCTTTGTGGCATATGTGTAACTATTCTGAGGTTCAGAGCTGGGTCACATATTAGTTGCAAGTAGGCAACTGAACTCTGGAGGGGCCCCTCAGGAAGCACTACAGGAAATGGCTACTAATGATGAGCCTGAACTTTTGAACCTGGTAAGTAGTTTCAGTTTTGCTAAGATCGTATTTCTGCAATTTAGCGCTTATTCGCGGGGCGCGAAGTTGTACTGGGAAGCCGCGAACTCACGCGAACAGTGCGAGCAAGCCATAAAATCCGCTGCTCGCGGATTTGCGGATTTTGCGGGAGATTCGCGAATCTCGCGGATTGCGAATTTACCGAAAATCCGCAAAATCCGCGAGCGAAACGGATTTTCCGCCCATGCTTATCGTGCATGCTTCGTTTCACCAGGGTTTTTGCAGAGAAATAGGGAGACGGGTGTTTCAATAAAAAGGTTATTTATTGAGCAGTCTTCTTTCTCATGCAAGAGAAGTTAATTGCGACAATCGTAATACTTGCTATGAAGTAAAGTGCGTACAGTAAAAGGAGTATTATGAAATAATACTGTAAAAGCATTTGTATGGTTTCTAAGCCATAAAATACTTAAAATGGATAAAATACATACAATGATAAATAATGACTAAAAGTACTCAACTAGTCCATCTAAAATACGCCTCCCCCGGTGTACCTAACCTAAGTCTAGTACAAAGGAAAAAGGAAGTGAGGTGTAGCTTGAGTTAAATAGTTTCTGCCAAGAATCTATCCAAGAATTCTCTAAGGGTCTAATCAGCTCCATACCTTGGTTAGAGAATGAAGAAGGTCTTGTATCTCTCTCTCAGGACTCGATCTCCCAGTAACCCGCAAGGGTAGCAGGGAAACACTGGAGCTAGATTTCTCAGCAGAAGAAAAGACAGCGTCTTTCTCAGTGCGTCAGCTGGAGGGTCGGCTTCCTTCGGCACTCGCTATAGCAGGGTGTCGGGCAAGTAGTTAGTCGATCTGCTCCAAACCACTGTGTGTTTGCTAGGGCAGATGTGGGTATATTTATACCTGGAAGGTGCCGAGTTTGAGATAAGGGTGGACATAATAACGTCACTAAGAACTCGAAGTTCTTTACACGCTCCAGGAGATCTGGGACAAATCGATACTGAAGCAGGGGGAAGTCCCGTACTGCTGAAGGCTGGTTGTCTTCAGGAACTCGTTGTACTCTAGGAGCTTAGTGGAAGTAGCCATGCCGTATTTGGACTGCATTGGCTGTGCCTAAATATGGTTATGATTCTTATGCCTATATAAGGATATGATAAGTTATACCTATATAAGGGCATGAATCTGGAAAATTACACTAGAGCCCTAGATACGTTTACAACAAGGGATGCAACATATTGTTGTAAATATGCCTCATCCCTGTGCTTTGAAAGTGAGGCAGAGCAGCCAAATGGCTTGCTGTGCCACGCTGCATCATTGTGTTGTATATTTGGCCCCAAATATGCATTTTCCGATAATTGTCAGGCCGTTTCCTCCCAGTTAACCCTTTCACTGGTGGGATGTTTGTGCACCTGTAAACCAGATCTTTTATCAATAATGCAGCATAAAGCTTTTTCTCCACCTGTATCTCTTTGATTTCTATGTGTCCTCGTGCAACTGAATTCAGGGCTGTGCAGTGGTGCAAACAGCACATCAATACCTCAATGCAACATCAAGCTATAGTGAAAACTGTGAAGATATTTTTGTTTTTAATGAATTTAAAAAAAGCATGTAATACTAACCAAGGAAATGCTATCCTGAATGTCTGAATCCTGAAAATTCCAAATATGGGATGTATTTGTGCAGTGTAGTCTGGACAATCAGATATGTAATAATAGAGTAGATCACAACTTTGTGGCAGAATCACTGTCTAAGGTACACTATTTAGTTAATGACTGGTGTAAAACTCAGGAATATATGGGACGTAGGCAAATGTATATTTTCTAATGATGTACAATCTAAAGAATTTACTGGTGCTACCCAGACATACCTTGCAATCAATCAATCAATCAGGGAATTGTAAGCGTGCTACTCACCCGTCGGGGTCTCAATGCACTCAGGGTGTCTGCAGATCTGTTTAGCCGAAGAGCCAGGTCTTGAGGGTCTCCCTGAAGGATTTCAAGGAGGGGGAGCCTGTGATGTCTGCTGGTAGCTCGTTCCAGTTCTTGGCTGCCCGGCACTTTTGGCAGGTTCACCCAGAGACTTTTTGCTTTTCTTAGCCTGTTTCTGGAACCTGGTGGTGGTGATTTTAGGCCTCTGCACACTTTTTCACTGTGGTACAGTGTACAGTGCGTGAGCTATCTGTGTATGTGTGGTGAGTGACCTGCCCTCCCATAGGAATGAATGGGGAATATGTATGCTCATGGTAGTTCCTGATGTGTGGGGAGTGCAGGGTCGAGTTTGGTATGTGCAGGCTCGTGAGATTGAATGCTGCGCAATGGTATATGTGGCATGATTGTGTCTAGTGTAGAAATGCCACTTTTAGAAGTTGGCATATTTGTGTAATTTGTGTCTGGCGTGCGATTGGCTGAGGCTGGCTGGTGAGCCTGGCTCCAAGAGTCTGGGAGGGTCTGCCCCGGTGGGGAATGGAGTGTTTAGCATGCTGATGTGAGGGTAGGAGTGAGCCTGGGCCTGCTTTTGTATTGACTGTCTGGTTTGAGGGTCCTGAGTGAGGCTGGGTTTTCCCCACACAATGCTGGCTCCACCGCCTGGGGTGCGTCTGATGTCCCTAGCCTGGCCAGTGAAAGGAATTCCCTATAACCAGTTCTAGCTGGTTCTCACACTGCCTGCACCCTGCTAGAAAAAGGATTTCTCTGTATAAAAAGGGGCTGTGTCCCCTTCCAAAATATTCTTGTTTTTGACTTGAATCCTTCCAGGGGCGTGCTGCTGCTTGGGCTCAGGGGAAGGCTTGCCTCCCTGAGCCCTGCCCAGCCCCTGGACACCTGATGGACTTTCCAAGGGGAGCTGGAGGACTTTTCCTTGTTGGGAGCTGCTGTGCTCCACCTCTCTTGTCCCTGAACTGGATTTATAGCGCTGGGAGCGCTTTATTCTTACCCATAGCACTGGAAGCACTTGATTCATGCCCCTAGTGCTTGGGAGCGCTGTATTTGATTCCTAGTGCTTGAGAGCGCTTTATGGTCCACTTATAGCGCTGGGGTAGCGCTGTTTATTATTCTCTAGCGCTGGGAGCGCTTTGTTCTGGCCACAAGCGCCTGGGAGCACGTTTTTATGCCTAGCGCCTGAAAGCGCTGTAGTTGTGCCCCCTAGCGGATGCCCACCTCGCATTTGTGCCGCTCGGGGCACTTCGCTTTATTTAAATTAGAGGGAGCCCACCCCTCGTGGCACCAAGTTTACCGCCGCAGCCCTGGAGTGTTTTGCAACATTGCTGGGCCGCTGCCAAGTGCGACCCGGAAGTGCCCGCCTCCCTGCTCAGGCCGCGCTATCATTGGCAGCCACCCGAGGCAGGAAGCCAGGCAAAACAAGAGAAGACATGGGCGGGGCCTAGTCGGGCTCCGGGACCCACGAAGAGAAGTGCCGCCGTCCGCCTTGCTACCCGAGTGCCGGGAGAGCCCAGAGAGAGGAGCAGGAGCTCTTGGGTTGAGCCCCGCCGCCCACGACCGCCACCGGAGGAGTCAAGAAGCAGCCGGTGAGTGCGGGAGGGCTGGGGGCTCAGAGTGACGGTCAGAGCGGCCCTGGATGGCAGCGGGCTGCTCCAACGGCGTGTCGAACCTCAGAGGCTCCAACGATCCAGGGGGGCATCTCTTTGTGTTCAAGCCCCCGAGCGGGGCTCCTACGCTGCAGGGAGCATCTTAGTTCAGAAGCCCACAAGGGCTCGGCGGCATTGCGTGTTTTTGAGCCCAGCAAGGCTCCAATGACAGCCGCACTCATGCAGAGAGTCCAGAGAGGCTCTAGGGGGCATTTCGTAATTTGGAGCCCAGAGAGGCTCCAGGGCCCCATTGTTGTTTTAGAGCCCCAGAGAGGCTCAGGAGCATTACGTGGTTGTAGAGCCCAGCGAGGCTCCAAGGGGACAGTGCTTTCGGCCAGAGCCTGCGAGGCTCCAGCGTTGGCCCATCCTGATGATTCAGCTGCCCAGCACTTCGTGGGCAGCTGCCACGTTTAGGTCTCTGGCACTGGGACACAGGGCGTCCCAGCCCCAACAAGGCCAGTTGGCCTAGGGACTGCCACAGGTAGTGGCTTATGTAAGTTTTGCGCGATGTGATGTGGTGCTAGTAAATGTAACTAAACAAAATAGAATCCAATCTAAAGGTGGTGGTGATCCCTACAGTGGTGGGGAGCACACAGTGTTGTTTTGAATACCCCTCACACACCAACAGGCCCCTTGGTGTCATGCTTCATCATCGGGGCCTTGGCACCCCTCTACGGGATGCGGCGTGCTGCGACTCACGAATACGTAGGAGCACTAAAATTGAACTATGTGTTTGTGTGTGTGAGAGGGAGAGTGAGTGGTGAGGTGAAAAGTGAAGGTTAAAAAATACCTGGCTCGTAGGAAAAAGTTTTATTACGTCCTCGGCTGGTATTATTAAAAGGGGTGCAAGATGAGGTTGTCAGTTGTACGTTTTAGCCTCGGAAGTGCGTCAACATGTTTCGGAGTAAAGGTACTCCTTCTTCAGGACGAGGATATGCACAACTATCCTCACCTTACTCACATGGGGTGTAAATGTAAAAGTGTATTCTACAAAAAACACAAGGTGAAATGTACCTATGGGTGTTATTGTTTGAATAAGCTCTGTTGTGCCCAATTGGCGTTGAAGTCTCTGGATGCGCTGGGTTTCAGCCAGTGCGAGGTTGGAAGATCGGAGGTTTCTTTTGGGTTCGTGGAAGTTGATTCTGCCGTTGAGGTATTTGGGTCCGTTGTTGTGTAGGCATGAGTGAGGATCTTGAAAGTGACTCTTTACTCCATGGGGAGCCAGTGGAGACTTCATAGGTGTTGGCTGATGTGTTTGTGTTGGGGTTCCAAGGACGAGTTTGGCAGCAGTGTTCTGTTTTGTTTGGAACTTGCGGAGTAGGGACTTGTTGATGCCCGCGTAGAGTGTATTTCCATTGTCCAGTCTGTTGGTGATGAGTGCGTGGGTGACTGTGTTCCTTGACTCAGAGGGATACACTTGAAGGTCTTGCAGAGGATGCGGAGGGTGTTGAAGCAGCTGGAGGTGACAGCGATAACCTGTCTGTTCATGGTGAGTGAAGAGTCGAGTACGATGCAGAGGTTCTTGGCGTGGTCTGAGGGTGGTCGGCCACCAGGTGTTGCCCCATGGAGAAGGGGTGGTACCGAGGAAGAGGACTTTTGTCTTCTTGGCGATGAGCTTCAGGCAGCTATTGGTCATCCAGACTGCGACGTCTTGCATTCCTTTCTGGGAGTTGTGTTTGGCAGTGGTAAGGGACTTTTTGTGAGGGCGAGGATGAACTAGGTGTCTTCGGCATAGGATATGATGATGAGGCCGTGTTGTCCTACAATAGCTGCGAGGTAGGCCATGTAGATGTTGACAAGGGTGGGGTTCAGTGATGAACCCTGTGGAGCTCTACAGGTGATTTCTGTGTGGTTAGAGAAGAAGGGTGGGAATCTGGTCCTTTGGCTTCTTAAGGTGAGAAATGATCGGATTCAGTCCAGGGCTGTTCCTTGTATGCCTGCATCGTGTAGTCTGGTGACTAGATTGCGGTGGGAGACAGTGTAGAAGGCTGCTGATAGGTGTAGTAGGATGAGGACTGTGGATTGGCCTTGGTCCAGGAGGGTGCGGATGTTGTCTGTGGCGGCGAGTAGGGCGGTCTCTGTGCTGTGCTAGCTACGGAATCCGGATTGGGATGTATCGAAGATGACATTCTCTCCACTGAATCATGTCAGTTTCCTGTTGATTGTTTTCTCTGCAACGTTGACTGTGAAAGGGAGGAGCGAGATGGGCTAATAGTTCTTGAGGTCAGTGGGGTCAGCTGTGGGATTCTTGAGCAGGGGTCTGACTTCTGCATGCTTCCAGTCATCTGGGAAGGTTCCTGTTTTGAAGGTGGTGTTAATGGTGCTTTTTAGTTCGGATGCGATGGCTGCCGTGGCTCTGTGGTAGATGTGAGTGGGCGGGGGTCGTGGGGGCCCCCAAGTGGATGCTTTTCATGGTCAAGACAGTGTCTTCGGCCGTGATCGGTGTCCAGTTGGAGATGGTGAGCTGGCTGGTGTTTCTGGGGGGCGGTGGGCCGCCTGTGGCGCCTGGTTGATAGTCTATGAAGTTGTCATAGAGATTTTTGATGTTGAGCTGGAAATAGGTTCCTAGCTTGTCGCAGAAGTCTTGGGATGGGGTGATGTCTGTGGCTTCGCTGCGTGGATTGGTGCATTCTTGAATGACACTGAAAAGTTCCTTGAAGTTGGTGGAGTTGGCCAGGATTTTGTTGTGGATGAAGTTCTTCTTGGTGGCTACTATCTGGTTGTGGTAGTCCGTCATGGCGTCCTTGTAGGTGGTTTGGTTTTTGGTTGTCTTGGTGTTTCTCCAGTTCTACTCCAGGCGTCTGCAGGTGCATATTGTTCCGATGCCGACCAGCCCAACACCACAGGAGTGAAGAACGTCCCAATCCTCTACCCTCGCCGTGACCCCCAACACAGGCGATCAAAACGGGTGGTGGAGAACACGACACCGGGAGAAGGTGGGTAACAGAACAAGGGAACCCAAGGTCTTGGGGAACACAGCTCGTCTCCTCTGGCTTCTTGGCAGCTGACAACTTGACTCAGACGAGACCACTATAAATGAAAAAAGGGGACAAGATTAAACACACTCCTACTAATATTACCAGTGCCAAGTACACACACGAACCACCGACCTCCCTGCTTACCCCAGTTAAGAAACAGGAGTGGCCTGATACGAAACAGGATCTCTTCCACTGCAATCGTATTGGTTGTTTCTTGCGTAACCCCAGACCAACCACGCCCCCTCGGGAAACACCGAGAATGTCAAAGGGGGTGGAATACACAATCATAAGACAAAAAGGGACAGGGGAAAAAAGGCATCAGGGGAATTCGAAAGACACCTAAAAAAAACCTGGAATCTAAAAAAACACGAAGGTAGCACAAAAAACGGCCGTTATTCAGCTCCTTCGTGAAACCACCCAAACAACATACAACAAGATGGTTTGGATACAAAAAAGGGGTAAATAACGGGACGCTAGAACTCATAGGAAACGCAGCCGCGAATCCCAGAACGTCACCGAAGATCAAAAACAGGTCCCCAATAAGGGTTCAGTAATGCCCAATGGAATAAGAAACAGGGTAATAGGGAAGAAAGGGGATCAACACCCAGCACTTGAAAAGACTGCTGGAACAGAGCTCGAAGGAAAGGGAACAAGGTAGAACAACAGGAACAGGAAACACACGGCAAGGGACCATAGTAGAAACCAAGCACCTGTTTCCTGTTGGTCGCCCTCTTTTAAAGCGAGCCCTAGGGAGCATCCATAAATTCGCATATGCACTTGGCACTTTAAGCTAAAACCAATGAACAGGGAACTAGACAGAAGGCACCAGGCCCCCCTGAACCCCAACAGTACCCCCCCGAAAACCTTCCAACTGGCCTAGGTTTCCCAGGGTGCAGGCGATGAAACAGACGAACCAACCGGGCAGCACGCACCCTACTTGCCGGAGCCCAAGAACGGTCCTCTGGGGGATAACCCTTCCAATCAATAAAGGTAATACAGCCGTCCCTTCATCCGCTTGGAATCCAATACAGTTTTAACCTCGTACGCCACGTTATCATCAATCAAAATAGGAGGAGGAGGTGGCAACTCTTGAGATGTGATGACATGCGGTTTCAACAAAGAGGTATGAAAGACAGGTGAATACTATACTCAGCCGGTAAAGTCAACCAAATCGCCACTGAATTCATCACCTCCTGGACAGGAAAGGGACCCACAAACCGAGGCTGCAACTTTCTTGGACCCGGCAACTTTAGATTCTTCGTTGCTAGCCAAACCCTATCCACAACTGCATACAGAGGAGCTGGCCGTCTATGCCTGTCTGCCTGTACCTTCATGGCCTTCTTGGACTCAATTAGTTGCTGTTTGGCTTTCTTCCAGATTTCAATCAAACCCCTACTCAGGGAATCCACTGCTGGCACCCTCTCAGATGGCTGAATAGGAATTGTCTTGGGATGGAACCCCATCGAACAATAAAACGGTGACATGCCTAGTGCTGAGTGCATGCTGTTATTATATGTAAACTCAGCCACAGGAAGGGCTTGTACCCAACTGCCCGTCAGTGACGTTATCAAACAGCGCAAATACTGCTCCATGGTTTGATTGGTGCGTTCTGTTTGCCCGTCGCTTTGTGGATGGTAAGCTGTTGACAAACGTACCTCCATCTTTAATGACCGACACAGGGCAGACAAAAATGTGAAACAAACTGTGCCCCTCTATCTGAAACGATGGCAGTAGGCACCCCATGCAATCGGATCACTTGGGCCATAAGCACATCAGCCAATTCTCTGGACGTAGGTAACCCTGGCAAGGGAACGAAGTGTGCCGTTTTAGTGAATAGATCCACTACAACTAAAATGGCCGTAAACCCTAAATTGAGCGGCAAATCGGTCACAAAGTCCATACTGACCGTATGCCAGGGGGAGGGAGGCACTGGCAAAGGGTGCAACAACCCAGATGGAGACATGTGCGAGGACTTACTAACAGCACACACCGGGCAAGAGGCCACAAATACCTGTACATCATGGGCCAGAGATTTCCACCAAAACCAACGCATACACAGCTCTTTGGTCTTATTGACCCCAGGATGCCCAACCAAGGTCGATGAATGACAATATGTAAGAACCAGTGTACGCAACTCAGGGGGCACAAACAACTTCTTTGCCTGATACAATGACCCATCCTTTAACGTAAACCCAGTTTCCGACAGCCTCGGAGCCAGATCCAACTGTTTCATTTCATCCTGCACTTTAACCATAAAGTCATCTATGGAGGCACAACCAACGATCTTATCACTGGGGATCATAAAACGAGACTCCTCTGCCCTCCCACCCTGTGACGGATCCGCATAAATCCGAGATAATGCATCAGACTTCCCCTGTTGAGCAGCTGGCCTATACGTGATGGCAAAGTCATATTCATAAAAAAATAGCACCCATCTCCTTTGTCTGGGAGTCAAAGCCCTGGCGGACCGGAAGAACTCCAAGTTCTTATTATACGTATAGATAGTAATGGGGTGACGAGCCCCCCAAAGGTAATGGCGCCATTCCTCAAAAGACAGCTTTATGGCCATTAGCTCCCTCTCGGCTACTGTATAATTCTGCTCAGCCGGTAGTATTTACTTTTAAAAGAACGCAATTGGATGCATCAAACCTGATTCACTGTCACGCTGAGACAACACGCCCCCAACTGCTAGCTGGGACGCATCCGCGTCTACATAAAACGGAAGGGCAGGATCAGGATGCATCAACACAGGAGCAGATGTAAAAAGCCCGATTAAACTTTCCAAAGCCAACTGTGCTGCAGGCGTCCAATCAAACACCACTCCCTTCTTCAACAATGACGTCATAGGCGAAACAATATTAGAGAAATGACTGATAAAACGCCTGTAGAAGTTGGCGAAACCAAGTAACACCTGTATATCCTTAACACATGTGGGTGTGGGCCAGTTGACAATAGCTTCAATGTTCCGGGGATCCATCTTAATACCATCCGCAGAAATCAAGAATCCCAAAAACTCAACATATGTCGCACCAAATGTGCATTTATCCAGCTTGACAAATAAACGGTGTTCCAACAACTTAGACAAAACCTGCAAAACATGAGCATCATGTTCCTCAAAGGACTGGGAAAAAAACAAAATGTCATCAATGTAAACAATCACACTTATATCCAAAAACTCACGCAAAACCTCATTAATCAAAAACTGAAAAGTGGCAGGGGTGTTACACAAACCAAAAGGCATAACACAATACTCAAACAAACCAAACTTGGTACGGAACGCCGTTTTCCCTTCGTCGACCTCTCGGACGCGAACGAGATGGTAAGCACTTCTTAAATCAAGCTTTGTGAACACCATGGCATGTCGCAGCTGATCTAACAACACCGGTATAAGGGGTAATGGGTACTTGTTCTTTATTGTGACTTTATTCAACGCTCTGTAGTCCACGCAAGCGTGAAGATCACCCTCCTTCTTCGGTATAAAAAAATATGGAGGATGATACAGGCAAAGAAGAAGGTCGGATAAACCCATTCTTTAACATCTCATCCAAATATTGCCGTAGATGTTTCTCCTCCGGCTCTGACAATGCATAAACCCTACTACAGGCAATATGGCCCCCGGAACCAAATCAATACGGCAATCAAAAGCCCTGTGTGGTGGCAAAACACACGCCTGATCCTTATCAAATACCTCCTTGTATGCCACAAACGAAGTAGGCAAACTGTTCTGAACGCAACCACTCGCTGCACAAGACAACGGAGACACCCAATCAGTCGCCTCACAATAACAGTGAAGAAGGCAATACTCCGAATCGAGCGTGACCAACCTCCGCGCCTAATCGATTCTGGGATTATGGGCCTCTAACCAGGGCACCCTGAGTACCACCCCAAAAGCTGGTGCGGCTATCAGATCAAAACAGACTGTCTCAGAATGCCCATTATCGAATGTCATCAACAGAAGTTCGGTTTGTCGAACAATCGACCCAGAGGTTAGCTCCGTGCCGTCAATAGCCCTCACAGGTTCAGGTTGTCTTTTCATCACACACGGAACCATCAACTTCTCGGCCAACCCGATATCCATAAAGTTCCCTGTGGCCCCACAATCTAATAACACCGACAAGGAAGCTCTACCAGTAGATGAATAAGCGAAGCAAGCCGACACCTTGAAATAATGTGGGACTTTTTGAACGGCCCCTTGTACATCATATGGATTACAATATTCACTCTCAAGGACAGAAAACCTCTCACACCCCCTTCCCAGGAAAACCACAGCCTTATTCACCGGTATCCGGGACGGTTTCACTGGACACTCGTGAGCGAAGTGTCCACCCCTCTCACAATACAAACACAACTGCAACAACCGCCTTCGCTCCTTTTCCTCCTTGGATAAGGGACCCTGCACCCCACCCAATGGCATAGGTTCGGGATCGGTCTTCACACCCCAT
This sequence comes from Lissotriton vulgaris, assembly GCF_964263255.1. Lineage (NCBI taxonomy): Eukaryota > Metazoa > Chordata > Amphibia > Caudata > Salamandridae > Lissotriton > Lissotriton vulgaris. The sequence continues at coordinate 951,692,355 of NC_141691.1, forward strand.
TTTCAGATATTTCTCTCTTGGTTACAGTTGTCTTTTTGGGTTGAAACCTGATCTTTTCCCCTTTTCTTTCACTCATTCGATGGTTTAGTTTTACAACCAAATCGATGAACTCAACACAATCTTCGGGGGGTCTACAACCTGTGAGACAATATCTTTCAAGTCCTCGCACAAGCCCTGATAAAATAAAGAGGTTCTCTTTGCCATGGGCCATTGTGTCTCTGCTACTAAGCGATTAAAGGTAGCCACATAACCCAGAAGATCCTGCTTACCCTGCCGTAGCTTTAACAATTCAACATCGCTTGCCTGCATGAACGCATGCTTAGCAAACAGACTATGCATCTGGAGCTTGAAGGCCGGAAAACTACTTAGCACAGCGTCATTGTTTTCGACTAAGGGGACCGCCCAACCAGCAGCAGTACCCGAAAGATATGAAATCACAAACGCTACCTTAGTAGTATCGTCAGGAAAAGCGGTTGGTCGACACATGAAGTGCAAATGGCACTGGTTCATAAAGATAGCATATCTGCTACTGTCCCCGGAAAACCTCTCTGGAGCTGCTAGAGGCACCGGCACAGGAGTGTCACTGTAACAGACAAAGGAGAAAGAGACCCACTCTGCCCCGTACTCCTCTCATATTTAAATGTGGCTGGTTGAATCAATGGGGGCCTAGCCTTTACTGAGGGATCCCTCCCTCTTCGGTTGGTGCTTTCCTTCACCTCACTCAGTGTCACCCGTAACTCATGATTCTCCTGACGCAGGGATTGTATTTCCCCCTGCATGAGTTCTAAGGCCTGCATAAATTCCCGCATAGAAGAAGCCCCCCCTCCTGCCTCCTCAACCATTCTTCACTCGGGCAGCGTATTAATTTGTGGGCTTGGTTTTCTGTTCCGATGCCGACCAGCCCAACACCGCAGGAGTGAAGAACGTCCCAATCCTCTACCCTCACCGTGACCCCCAACACCCACGATCAAAACGGGTGGTGGAGAAAACGACACCGGGAGAAGGTGGGTAACAAAACAAGGGAACCCAAGGTCTTGGGGAACACAGCTCGTCTCCTCTGGCTTCTTGGCAGCTGACAACTTGACTCAGACGAGACCGCTATAAAGGAAAAAAGGGGAGAAGATTAAACACACCCCTACTAATATTACCAGTGCCAAGTACACACACGAACCACCGACCTCCCTGCTTACCCCAGTTAACAAATGGGTGTGGCCTGATACGAAACAGGATCTCTTCCACTGCAATCGTATTGGTTGTTTCTTGCGTAACCCCAGACCAACCACGCCCCCTCGGGAAACACCGAGAATCTCAAAGGGGGTGGAATACACAATCATAAGACAAAAAGGGACAGGGAAAAAAGGCATCAAGGGAATTCGAAAGACACCTAAAAAACCCCTGGAATCTAAAAAGAACATGAAGGTAGCACAAAAAACGGCTGTTATTCAGCTCCTTCGTGAAACCACCCAAACAACATACAACAAGATGGTTTGGATACAAAAAAGGGGTAAGTAACGGGACGCTAGAACTCATAGGAAACGCAGCCGCGAATCCCAGAACGTCACCGAAGATCAAAAACAGGTCCCCAATAGGGGTTCAGTAATGCCCAATGGAATAAGAAACAGGGTAATAGGGAAAAAAGCGGATCAACACCCAGCACTTGAAAAGACCGCTGGAACAGAGCTCGAAGGAAAGGGAACAAGGTAGAACAACAGGAACAGGAAACACACGGCAAGGTACCATAGTAGAAACCAAGCACCTGTTTCCTGTTGGTCGCCCTCTTTTTAAGCGAGCCCTAGGGAGCATCAATAAATTTGCATATGCACTTGGCACTTTAAGCTAAAACCAATGTACGGGGAACTAGACAGAAGGCACCAGGCCCCCCTGAAACCCAACACATATGGATTCTTGAAGAGCAGTGGAGAACCAGGCGGCTTTCCTGGGGTATTGTCTGTCGGGGTTGCGTAACGGGGCAAGCTCGTCTGCGCAGTTGGAGATCCAGGTGCGTCATTAGCGTCGGGAGCCCAAGTGTGGTTGTCTCTGGTGAGGGTGGAGTTAAGTTTCTCATTGGTAACCTTGCTCCAGTTCCTCCATGGTGGGCGTGTGGCTGGTTTGGGTGCCTTGTGTTTTTAGATGGCGAAGTGTATGCAGTGGTGGTCGGTCCATGGCAGCTGCGCTATGTGGCTGAATTCAACACTGTTTCCTGCCGTGAAGTTGGGGTCGAGGGTGTGTCCCGCTCAGTGGGTCGGTTTGTTGACGAGTTTTTTAACTCCGATGCTTGCGAGGTTGTCATGAAAGACAGTGGAGTTGGGGTCGCTGGGGTTGTCAAGTTGGAAGTTCAGGTCTCCAATGGGTATGTCGTTTGTTGAGGCAATGGCTTGGGGTGCGATGTAGTCGGTGATGGTGGTGACAAAGTGTGTTTGGAGGTCGGGGGTCTTTAGGCGAGGGATCCTCGGAGTGTTGCTTTGGGGGTGGTCTGTATCTTGAAGTGCAGGTGTTCGGCAGAGGGGAAGGTTGCGCTGGAAGTGGTGAAGTGGAGGGTGCTCTTGTGGGCGATGGCGACCGTTGACCCTTCCAGGTAGGACGCTCCCCCTCCACACAGCACCACCTGCGTCCGGTCTCTCCCTCACTGCCCCATGTCTCTCATCCTGGTTTCCCTTCTGCTCCCCTCGCTGCCCCATGTCTCTCTGCCTGGTTTTTCCTTCTGCTCCCCTCCCGGCCCCTGTGTCTCTCTGCCTGTTTTTGCCTTCTGTTGCTTAGCTGCCCCTGCATTTCTGTGACCTTTCTGCCTTCTGCGCAAGTCGTTTCTCCCTGTTTTTTGGGACCTTTCTGCCCTTTCTTGGGACCTTTGTGCTTTAGTGCCACTCGTTTCCCCCCGTTTTTTTGTGACTTTTCTGCCCTTTCTTCTGACCTTTCTGCCTCTGTGCCACTCGTTTCCTCACTTTTTTTGTGACTTTTCTGCGCTTTCTTCTGACCTTTCTGCCTCTGTGCCACTCGTTTTCCCTGTTTTTGTGACCTTTTCTGCCCTTTCTTGTGACCTTTGTGCCTCTGTGCCACTCATTTACCCTCTGTTTTTTGGGACTTTTCTGCCCTTTGTTGTGACGTTTGTGCCTCTGTGCTACTTGTTTCCTCTGTTTTTTTGTGACTTTTCTGCCCTTTCTTGTGACCGTTGTGCCTCTGTGCCACTGGTTTCCTCCTGTTATTTGTGACCTTCTGTGCTCTTTCTTGTGACCTTTGAGTATCTGTGCCACTCGTTTCAACCCGTTTTTTGTGACCTTTTCTGCCCTTTCTTGTGACCTTTCTGCCTCTGTGCCACTCATTTCCCCCCGTTTTTTGTGACCTTACCGGCCCTTTCTTGGGACCTTTGTGCCTCTGTGCCACTCGTTTCCACCATTTTTTGTGACCTTTTCTGCCCTTTCATGTGACCTTTGTGCCACTGTGTACTTGTTTCCCCCGTTTTTGCTGACCTTTCTGCCCTTTCTTGTGACCTTTGTGCCTCTGTGCCACTCGTTTCCCGCTGTTTTTTATGACCTTTCTTCCCTTTCTTGGGACCTTTGTGCCTCTGTGCCACTCGTTTCCCCCCATTTTTGGTGACCTTTCTGCCGTTTCTTTGGACCTTTGTGCTTCTGTGCCACTCCTTTTCCTTTTTTTGTGACCTTTCTGCTCTTTCTTGGGATTTTTCAGGCTCTGTGCCACTCCTTTCGCCCCGTTTTTTGTGACCTTTTCTGCCCCTTCTTGTGACCTTTGTGCCTCTGTGCCACTCGTTTCACCCCGTTTTTTGTGACCTTTCTGAGCTTTCTTGTGACCTTTGTGCCTCTGTGCCACTTGTATCCCCCGTTTTTTGTGACCTTTTGTGCCCTTTCTTGGGACCTTTCTGCCTCTGTGCCACTCGTTTCCCCCCTTTTTTTGTGACCTTTCAGCCCTTTCTTGGGACATTTCAGCCCCTGTGCCACTCGTTTCCCCCCGTTTTATGTTACCTTTCTGCCCTTTCTTGGGACCTTTGTGCTTCTGTGCCACTACTTTCCCCTTTTTTTTGTGACCTTTCTGCTCTTTCTTGGGATCTTTCAGCCTCTGTGTCACTCTTTTCCTCCCGTTTTTTGTGACCTTTTCTGCCCCTTCTTGTGACCTTTGTGCCTCTGTGCCACTCGCGTCCCCCCTTTGTTTGTGACCTTTCTGCCCTTTCTTGGGACCTTTGTGCTGCTGTGCCACTCCTTTCCCCTTTTTTTGTGACTTTTCTGCCCTTTCCTGGGACCTTTCAGCCTTTGTACCACTCGTTTCCCCCGTTTTTTGCGACCTTTCCTGCCCTTTCTTGGGACCTTTCAGCCTCTGTTCCACTAGTTTACCCACGTTTTTGTGACCTTTTGTGCCCTTTCTTGTGACCTTTCTGCCTCTGTGCCACTCGTTTCCCTCCTTTGTTTGTGACCTTTCTGCCCTTTCTTGGGACATTTCAGCCCCTGTGCCACTCGTTTCCCCCCGTTTTTTGTTACCTTTCTGCCCTTTCTTGGGACCTTTGTGCTTCTGTGCCACTCCTTTCCCCTTTTTTTGTGACCTTTCTGCCCTTTCTTAGGACCTTTCAGCCTCTGTGCCACTCGTTTCCCCGTTTTTTGTGACCTTTCCTGCCCCTTCTTGGGACCTTTCAGCTACTGTGCCACTCGTTTCCCCCGTTTTATGTTACCTTTCTGCCCTTTCTTGGGACCTTTGTGCTTCTGTGCCACTACTTTCCCCTTTTTTTGTGACCTTTCTGCTCTTTCTTGGGATCTTTCAGCCTCTGCGTCACTCTTTTCCCCCCGTTTTTTGTGACCTTTTCTGCCCCTTCTTGTGACCTTTGTGCATCTGTGCCACTCGTTTGCCCCCGTTTTTTGTGACCTTTCCGGCCCTTTCTTGGGACCTTTGTGCCTCTATGCCACTCGTTTCCACCATTTTTTGTGAACTTTTCTGCCGTTTCTTGTGACCTTTGTGCCACTGTGTACTCGTTTCCCCCGTTTTTGCTGACCTTTCTGCCCTTTCTTGTGACCTTTGTGCCTCTGTGCCACTCGTTTCCCGCCGTTTTTTATGACCTTTCTTCCCTTTCTTGGGAACTTTGTGCCACTCGTTTCCCCCCATTTTTAGTGACCTTTCTGCCGTTTCATGGGACATTTCAGCCCCTCTGCCACTCGGTTTCCCCCGTTTTTTGTTACCTTTATGCCCTTTCTTTGGACCTTTGTGCTTCTGTGCCACTCCTTTTCCTTTTTATGTGGCCTTTCTGCTCTTTCTTGGGATCTTTCAGCCTCTGTGTCACTCTTTTCCTCCCGTTTTTTGTGACCTTTTCTGCCCCTTCTTGTGACCTTTGTGCCTCTGTGCCACTCGCGTCCCCCCTTTGTTTGTGACCTTTCTGCCCTTTCTTGGGACCTTTGTGCTGCTGTGCCACTCCTTTCCCCTTTTTTTGTGACTTTTCTGCCCTTTCCTGGGACCTTTCAGCCTTTGTACCACTCGTTTCCCCCGTTTTTTGCGACCTTTCCTGCCCTTTCTTGGGACCTTTCAGCCTCTGTTCCACTAGTTTCCCCACGTTTTTGTGACCTTTTGTGCCCTTTCTTGTGACCTTTCTGCCTCTGTGCCACTCGTTTCCCTCCTTTGTTTGTGACCTTTCTGCCCTTTCTTGGGACATTTCAGCCCCTGTGCCACTCGTTTCCCCCCGTTTTTTGTTACCTTTCTGCCCTTTCTTGGGACCTTTGTGCTTCTGTGCCACTCCTTTCCCCTTTTTTTGTGACCTTTCTGCCCTTTCTTAGGACCTTTCAGCCTCTGTGCCACTCGTTTCCCCGTTTTTTGTGACCTTTCCTGCCCTTTCTTGGGACCTTTCAGCTACTGTGCCACTCGTTTCCCCCGTTTTATGTTACCTTTCTGCCCTTTCTTGGGACCTTTGTGCTTCTGTGCCACTACTTTCCCCTTTTTTTGTGACCTTTCTACTCTTTCTTGGGATCTTTCAGCCTCTGCGTCACTATTTTCCCCCCGTTTTTTGTGACCTTTTCTGCCCCTTCTTGTGACCTTTGTGCATCTGTGCCACTCGTTTGCCCCCGTTTTTTGTGACCTTTCCGGCCCTTTCTTGGGACCTTTGTGCCTCTATGCCACTCGTTTCCACCATTTTTTGTGAACTTTTCTGCCGTTTCTTGTGACCTTTGTGCCACTGTGTACTCGTTTCCCCCCGTTTTTGCTGACCTTTCTGCCCTTTCTTGTGACCTTTGTGCCTCTGTGCCACTCGTTTCCCGCCGTTTTTTATGACCTTTCTTCCCTTTCTTGGGAACTTTGTGCCACTCGTTTCCCCCCATTTTTAGTGACCTTTCTGCCGTTTCATGGGACATTTCAGCCCCTCTGCCACTCGGTTTCCCCCGTTTTTTGTTACCTTTATGCCCTTTCTTTGGACCTTTGTGCTTCTGTGCCACTCCTTTTCCTTTTTATGTGGCCTTTTTGCTCTTTCTTGGGATCTTTCAGCCTCTGTGTCACTCTTTTCCTCCCGTTTTTTGTGACCTTTTCTGCCCCTTCTTGTGACCTTTGTGCCTCTGTGCCACTCGCGTCCCCCCTTTGTTTGTGACCTTTCTGCCCTTTCTTGGGACCTTTGTGCTGCTGTGCCACTCCTTTCCCCTTTTTTTGTGACTTTTCTGCCCTTTCCTGGGACCTTTCAGCCTTTGTACCACTCGTTTCCCCCGTTTTTTGCGACCTTTCCTGCCCTTTCTTGGGACCTTTCAGCCTCTGTTCCACTAGTTTCCCCACGTTTTTGTGACCTTTTGTGCCCTTTCTTGTGACCTTTCTGCCTCTGTGCCACTCGTTTCCCTCCTTTGTTTGTGACCTTTCTGCCCTTTCTTGGGACATTTCAGCCCCTGTGCCACTCGTTTCCCCCCGTTTTTTGTTACCTTTCTGCCCTTTCTTGGGACCTTTGTGCTTCTGTGCCACTCCTTTCCCCTTTTTTGTGACCTTTCTGCCCTTTCTTAGGACCTTTCAGCCTCTGTGCCACTCGTTTCCCCGTTTTTTGTGACCTTTCCTGCCCTTTCTTGGGACCTTTCAGCTACTGTGCCACTCGTTTCCCCCGTTTTATGTTACCTTTCTGCCCTTTCTTGGGACCTTTGTGCTTCTGTGCCACTACTTTCCCCTTTTTTTGTGACCTTTCTGCTCTTTCTTGGGATCTTTCAGCCTCTGCGTCACTCTTTTCCCCCCGTTTTTTGTGACCTTTTCTGCCCCTTCTTGTGACCTTTGTGCATCTGTGCCACTCGTTTGCCCCCGTTTTTTGTGACCTTTCCGGCCCTTTCTTGGGACCTTTGTGCCTCTATGCCACTCGTTTCCACCATTTTTTGTGAACTTTTCTGCCGTTTCTTGTGACCTTTGTGCCACTGTGTACTCGTTTCCCCCCGTTTTTGCTGACCTTTCTGCCCTTTCTTGTGACCTTTGTGCCTCTGTGCCACTCGTTTTCCGCCGTTTTTTATGACCTTTCTTCCCTTTCTTGGGAACTTTGTGCCACTCGTTTCCCCCCATTTTTAGTGACCTTTCTGCCGTTTCATGGGACATTTCAGCCCCTCTGCCACTCGGTTTCCCCCGTTTTTTGTTACCTTTATGCCCTTTCTTTGGACCTTTGTGCTTCTGTGCCACTCCTTTTCCTTTTTATGTGGCCTTTCTGCTCTTTCTTGGGATCTTTCAGGCTCTGTGCCACTCTTTTTGCCCCGTTTTTTGTGACCTTTTCTGCCCCTTCTTGTGACCTTTGTGCCTCTGTGCCACTCGTTTCACCCCGTTTTTTGTGACCTTTCTGAGCTTTCTTGTGACCTTTGTGCCTCTGTGCCACTCGTTTCTCCCCTTTTTTTGTGACCTTTCAGCCCTTTCTTGGGACATTTCAGCCCCTGTGCCACTCGTTTCCCCCCGTTTTATGTTACCTTTCTGCCCTTTCTTGGGACCTTTGTGCTTCTGTGCCACTTCTTTCCCCTTTTTTTGTGACCTTTCTGCTCTTTCTTGGGATCTTTCAGCCTCTGTGTCACTATTTTCCCCGTTTTTTGTGACCTTTTCTGCCCCTTCTTGTGACCTTTGTGCCTCTGTGCCACTCGCTTCCCCCCTTTGTTTGTGACTTTTCTGCCCTTTCTTGGGACCTTTGTGCTTCTGTGCCACTCCTTTCCCCTATTTTTGTGAATTTTCTGCCCTTTCTTGGGACCTTTCAGCCTTTGTACCACTCGTTTCCCCCGTTTTTTTGTGACCTTTCCTGCCCTTTCTTGGGACCTTTCAGCCTCTGTGCCACTAGTTTCCCCCCGTTTTTGTGACCTTTTCTGCCCTTTCTTGTTAACTTTCTGCCTCTGTGAAACTCGTTTCCCCCCTTTTTTTGTGACTTTTCAGCCCTTTCTTGGGACATTTCAGCCCCTGTGCCACTCGTTTCCCCCGTTTTATGTTACCTTTCTGCCCTTTCTTGGGACCTTTGTGCTTCTGTGCCACTACTTTCCCCTTTATTTGTGACCTTTCCGCTCTTTCTTGGGATCTTTCAGCCTCTGTGTCACTCTTTCCCCCCCGTTTTTTGTGACCTTTTCTGCCCCTTCTTGTGACCTTTGTGCCTCTGTGCCACTCGTTTCCCCCCTTTTTTGTGACCTTTCTGTCCTTTCTTGGGACCTTTCGCCTCTGTGCCAATCGTTTCCCCCCGTTTATTGTGACCTTTACACCCTTTCTTGCGACCTTTCAGCCTCTGTGCCACTCGTTCCCCCCATTTTTTGTGACCTTTTCTCCCCTTTCTTGTGACCTTTCTGCCTCTGTGAAACTCGTTTCCCCCCCCTGTTTTTTGTGACCTTTTCTGCCCTTTCTTGGGACCTTTCAGCCTTTGTGCCACCTGTTTCCCCCATTTTTTGTAACCTTTTCTGCCCTTTCTTGTGACCTTTGTGCCTCTGGGCCACTAGTTTCCTCACTTTTTTTGTGACCTTTCTGCCATTTCTTGTGACCTTTGTGCCTCTGTGCCACTCGTTTTCTCCCATTTTTTGTGACCTTTCTGCCCTTTCTTGGTACCTTTGTGCTTTTGTGCCGCTCCTTTCCCCTTTTTTTGTGACTTTTCTGCCCTGTCTTGGGAACTTTCAGCCTCTGTGCCACTCGTTTCCCTGTTTTTTGTGACCTTTTCTGTCATTTCTTGTGACCTTTGTGCCTCTGTGCCATTCGTTTCAGCCCATTTTTTGTGACCTTCCTGCCCTTTCTTGTGACCTTTGTGTCTCTGTGCCACTCGTTTTCCCCCCGTTTTTTGGGACCTTTCTGCCCTTTCTTGGGACCTTTCTGCCTTTGTGCCACTCATTTCCCTCCATTTTTTGCAACCTTTTCTGCCCTTTCTTGGGACCTTTCTGCCTCTGTGCCACTCGTTTCCCCCCATTTTTTGTGACCTTTTCTGCCATTTATTGTGACCTTTGTGCCTCTGTGCCAATCGTTTCCCCCCCATTTTTTGTGACCTTTCTGCCCTTTCTTGTGACCTTTGTGCCTCTATGCCACTGGTTTCCCCCATTTTTTGTTACCTTTTCTGCCCTTTCTTGGGACCTTTCAGCCTTTGCGCCACTCGTTTCCCCCCGTTTTTTTTTACCTTTTCTGCCCCTTCTTGTGACCTTTGTGCCTCTGTGCCACTCGTTTCCATCCTTTTTTTGTGACCTTTCTGCCATTTCTTGGAACCTTTCAGCCTCTGTGTCAATCGTTTCTCCCCATTTTTAGTGAACTTTATGCCCTTTCTTGGGACCTTTCAGCCTCTGCGCCACTCGTTTCCCCTCATTTTTTGTGACCTTTTCTGCCCTTTCTTGTGACCTTTCTGACTCTGGGCCACTAGTTTCCCCTCATTTTTTGAGACCTTTCTGCCATTTCTTTTGACCTTTGTGCCTCTGTGCCACTCGTTTTCTCCCATTTTTTGTGACTATTCTGCCCTTTCTTGGGACATTTCAGTCCCTTTGCCACTCGTTTCCCCCCGTTTTTTGTTACCTTTTCTGCCCTTTCTTGGGACCTTTCAGCCTCTGTGCCACTCGTTTCTGCCTGTTTTTCTGACCTTTTCTACCCTTTCTGGTGACCTTTCTACCTCTGTGCCACTCGTTTTCTCCCATTTTTTGTGACTTTTCTGCCCTTTCTTGGGACATTTCAGTCCCTTTGCCACTCGTTTCTGCCTGTTTTTCTGACCTTTTCTACCCTTTCTGGTGACCTTTCTACCTCTGTGCCACTCGTTTTCTCCCATTTTTTGTTACCTTTCTGCCCTTTCTTGGGACCTTTCAGCCTTTGTATCACTCGTTTCCCCCGTTTTTTTGTGACCTTTCCTGCCCTTTCTTGGGACCTTTCAGCCTCTGTTCCACTAGTTTCCCCCCGTTTTTGTGACCTTTTGTGCCCTTTCTTGTGACCTTTCTGCCTCTGTGCCACTTGTTTCCCCCCTTTGTTTGTGACCTTTCTGCTCTTTCTTGGGACATTTCAGCCCCTGTGCCACTCGTTTCCCCCCGTGTTTTTGTTACCTTTCTGCCCTTTCTTGGGACCTTTGTGCTTCTGTGCCACTCCTTTCCCCTTTTTTGTGACCTTTCTGCCCTTTCTTGGGACCTATCAGCCTCTGTGCCACTCCTTTCCCCGTTTTTTGTGACCTTTTCTGCCATTTATTGTGACCTTTGTGCCTCTGTGCCATTAGTTTCACCCCATTTTTTGTGACCTTTCTGCCCTTTCTTGTGACCTTTGTGCCTCTGTGCCACTCGTTTTCCCCCCGTTTTTTGGGACCTTTCTGCCCTTCCTTGGGACCTTTCTGCCTTTGTGCCACTCATTTCCCACCATTTTTTGCGACCTTTTCTGCCCTTTCTTAGGACCTTTCTGACTCTGGGCCACGAGTTTCCCCCCATTTTTTGAGACCTTTCTGCCATTTCTTGTGACCTTTGTGCCTCTGTGCCACTCGTTTTCTCCCATTTTTTGTGACTTTTCTGCCCTTTCTTGGGACATTTCAGTCCCTTTGCCACTCGTTTCCCCCCGTTTTTTGTTACCTTTTTCTGCCCTTTCTTGGGACCTTTCAGCCTCTGTGCCACTCGTTTCTGCCTGTTTTTCTGACCTTTTCTACCCTTTCTGGTGACCTTTCTACCTCTGTGCCACTCGTTTCCCCCCCTTTTTTGTGACATTTTTGCCCTTTCTTGGGACATTTCAGCCCCTGTGCCACTCCTTTTTCCCATTTTTTGTTACCTTTCTGCCCTTTCTTGGGACCTTTGTGCTTCTGTGCCACTACTTTCCCCTTTTTTGTGACTTTTCTGCCCTTTCTTGGGACCTTTCAGCCTTTGTATCACTCGTTTCCCCTGTTTTTTGTGACCTTTCCTGCCCTTTCTTGGGACCTTTCAGCCTCTGTTTCACTAGTTTCCCCCTGTTTTTGTGACCTTTTGTGCCCTTTCTTGTGACCTTTCTGCCTCTGTGCCACTCGTTTCCCCCCTTTGTTTGTGACCTTTCTGCCCTTTCTTGGGTCATTTCAGCCCCTGTGCCACTCGTTTCCCCCCGTGTTTTTGTTACCTTTCTGCCCTTTCTTGGGACCTTTGTGCTTCTGTGCCACTCCTTTCCCCTTTTTTGTGACCTTTCTGCCCTTTCTTGGGACCTTTCAGCCTCTGTGCCACTCGTTTACCCGTTTTTTGTGACCTTTTCTGCCATTTATTGTGACCTTTGTGCCTCTGTGCCATTAGTTTCACCCCATTTTTTGTGACCTTTCTGCCCTTTCTTGTGACCTTTGTGCCTCTGTGCCACTCGTTTCCCCCCCGTTTTTTGGGACCTTTCTGCCCTTGCTTGGGACCTTTCTGCCTTTGTGCCACTCATTTCCCACCATTTTTTGCGACCTTTTCTGCCCTTTCTTGGGACCTTTCAGCCTCTGTGCCACTCATTTCCCCCCATTTTTTGTGACCTTTTCTGCCCCTTCTTGTGACCTTTGTGCCTCTGTGCCACTCGTTTCCCCCCCATTTTTTGTGACCTTTCTGCCCTTTCTTGTGACCTTTGTGCCTCTGTGTCACTTGTTTTCCCCCGTTTTTTGTGACCTTTCTGCCTGCCCTTTCTTGGGACACTTCAGCCCCTGTGCCACAGGTTTCCCCCATGTTTTGTTACCGTTTCTGCCCTTTCTTGGGACCTTTCAGCCTCAGTGCCACTCGTTTCCCCCCATTTTTGTGACCTTTTCTGCCCTTTCTTGTGACCTTTCTTGCCTCAGTGCCACTCGTTCCCCCCATTTTTTGTGACCTTTCTGCCCTTTCTTGGGACATTTCAGCCCCTGTGCCACTCGTTTCCCCCCGTTTTTTGTTACCTTTCTTCCCTTTCTTGGGACCTTTGTGCTTCTGTGCCACTCTTTTCCCCTTTTTTTGTGACCTTTCTGCCCTTTCTTGTGACCTTTCAGCCTCTGTGCCACTCGTTTCCCCCAGTTTTTTGTGACCTTTTCTTCCCTTTCCTGTTGCCCTTTGTGCCTCTGTGCCACTCGTTTCACCCCATTTTTGTTACCTTTCTGCCCTTTCTTGTGACCTTTGTGCCTCTGTGCCACTCGTTTCCCCCCGTTTTTTGGCACCTTTCTGCCCTTTCTTGGGACCTTTCTGCCTCTGTGCCACTCGTTTCCCCCAGTTTTTTGTGTCCTTTTCTGCCCTTTTTTGGGACCTTTCAGCCTCTGTGCCACTCGTTTCCCCCCATTTTTGTGACCTTTTCTGCCCTTTCTTATGACCTTTCTGCCTCTGTGCCACTCATTTCCTTATGTTTTTTGTTAAGTTTCTGCCCTTTGTTGGGACCTTTGTGCTTCTGTGCCACTCCTTTCCCCTTTTTTTGTGACCTTTCTGCCCTTTCTTCCGATCTTTCTGCCTCTGTGCCACTTGTTTCCCCTAGTTTTTTGGGACCTTTCTGCCCTTTCTTGGGACCTTTCTGCCTCTGTGCCACTCGTTTCCCCCCGTTTTTTGTGACCTTTTCGGCCCTTTCTTGGGACCTTTCTGCCTCTGTGCCACTCGTTTCCCCACTTTTTTGTGTCCTTATCTGCCCTTTCCTGGGACCTTTCTGCCTCTGTGCCACTCGTTTACCTCTCAATTGTTGTGCCCTTTTGTCTTCTGTTTCCTTTGTCACCCCTCGCCGCTGTGTTCCCTGAGGCAAGCCCCCTGACTGCCCATTCGTTGCCCCCATATCCTGCCTCCCAGCAGATCCTCCCTCCCACCTCCCCATATAGGCCGGCCGCAGCGCGGTGAGGAGAGTGACCCTTGACCCTTCCAGGTAGGTCGCTCCCCCTCTGCACAGCACCACCTGCGTCCGTTCTCTTCCTCGCTGCCCACGTGTCTCTCTGCCTGGTTTCCCTCCTGCTCCCCTCGCGGCCCCGTGTCTCTCTGACTGTTTTTGCCTTCTGTTGCTTAGCTGCCCCTGCATTTCTGTGACCTTTCTGCCTTCTGTGCTACTCGTTTCCCCGCCATTTTTTGTGACCATTCTGCCCTTTCTTGTGACCTTTTGCCCTCTGTGCCACTCGTTTCCCCCCATTTTCTGTGACCTTTTTGCCTTCTGTGCCACTTGTTTCCCTCTGTATTCTTGTGAACTTTTTGCCCTTTTTGTGACCATTATGCCCTCTGTGCCACTTGTTTCCCTCTCAATTGTGCCCTTTTGCCTTCTGTTTCCTTCCTCTGCCCTCACCGTCCCCGCCGCTGCATTCCCTGTGGCTCCGCTCCCCTGACTGCCCATTCACTGCCCTCGCCTTCCAGCTGCTCAAGTTTCAAGTTTATTTTATTATGATAAAGGAACTCTTTATGAGGTCCACATAAAAGCAAAAATATACATACAGAACAAGAAGCGCACAAGATATCATTTAACAACAATAAAAGAAAACATCTTAATACAGGTCCAAAAAACATTTAAAAAAATTGTACAGTTTAAAACAAAACATTTCATTAAGTGGGTTAATCATGGCCGCCTTAAATGAAGAAGCTGATAAAATGTTGAGTTGGAGGCAAATTGGTCTTAACCATCTACGCCTGAAAGGCACCAGGACAGGACAAACAAAAATAACATGATCTAAGTCCTGGTCGTACAATTGACAAAGATCACAGAGTGCCGAATGGCCATACCAACTGGCACAGAGAACCTTCAACGGAAGCAGATTTTGTCTTATTAAGTACACTAAGCGTCTAACGCCATGAGAGATGTTCCAGTACATATAAGGTTGAGCTTTCCGCAAAAAACAAGACTCAATAACAGGAGTACAACCTTTTTTCAACAGACGGGAATCTCTATCCTGACTAAACCCCAGTTCCCATGTGGCAGACTTCAAGATGGTTTTTAATTGATAAGAGGATAAAGAAAATAAAATCTCTTTATCCAATTTCAATTGTGCCACGGCAAATCTGAAATTTTTTACAATCAAGGAAAAGTCATTAAAGTTTCCCAGTAATTCATTCTTTATAAGATGCCTTAAGGTGTTAGACTCACTTTTAGATAAACCTATTACCCAACGTATAATACTGGCCAAACCTTGAACCCAGCTACTGCGTATACCAAGTTCCTGTCTCAGAGAAGCAGTTGAATTTGCTGTACCAACAGACATTAAACTACGCAAAATTTTCCCTTCCGCTGAGTTTAAAAAACTCCACTTTTTTAGATCAATTAACTCGATTCCGTATAACAGGGAGGCAGGAACTTTCGCTCTAAATACATCTAAAAGAATAGAAAAATGCCTTCTACCTGTGGCTTTATACAAGGAAACTAGGCTCTTTCCCTGTGAAATAGCTTTCCGAGAGTTATTGTCTATATGTGCTTTGTCACTTAGGTTATTTGTGACAATTTTGCCAAGGAAGGTGTAGGATTTCACAATTTCCAATTTTTGACCCCCCACAACCCAAGGAAAGTTAGGGAATTTAGGTTTCTTCCTACCAGAGAAACACATCACTTTACTTTTTGCCGTGTTTATCAATAGGTAATGGTTTTCAGCGTATTCAGAAAGCGCTTGCAACCGATTGTTCAAGCCCTTCGGGGTGAGATCCAAAATCAAGATGTCATCTGCATACATAAGGCATGCAATTGGAACTCCACCCAAAGACGGGGCTATGCCGGCGCAAGCTGAGAGGGCAACGGGTAAATCAACTGTATAGAGGGAAAATAGCAAGGGAGCCAGAAGGCAACCCTGCTTCAACCCATTAAAAGTAGAAATTATTTTAGATAAACCACGTTCACCTCCCAGTAGAACTCTACACCAGGTATCTGAATAGAGGGCGCGAATTAACTTAATAAGAAAGGGGGGCATACCTAAATCAAATAACTTTCTCCACAGCAATATTCTATCCACTTTATCAAATGCGGTGGAGAAGTCAATAAAAGCGCCATACCTGCCCACCACGGACTTTCACATATTTTTCCGTGATAACTTGTAATGCCGTCAAGTTATCTAGGGTTCCGTGATTTTGTCTGAAACCTGTTTGTTCAATGGGGAGGATTTTAGATTCAGTTACCCATTGGTTCATTAAAATAAGAATAGATTTTGCGAAAACCTTACCAATGGCATCAAGTAAAGCGATTTGACGATAATTTTGTGGAAGATCTCTTGCCCCTTTTTTATATAAAGGAACAATGATACTTCCTTTCCAGGAGGGGGGGACTGTTCCACTGGAAAAGCAAAATTTAAACACTGGAAAGAGAATTTTGCTCCAAAGTTCACTCTGTTGTTTTAATACCGAGATTGGGACTTTATCTGGACCCATCGCACCAGAGGAGCGCATATTCTTAATAGCAAATTCAATTTCCTTTTCCGTTGGACAATCAAATACACGTGAGACATTATTAAATTCCACTTTATATACTTGTGAATTATTGTTACTGTACAAATTCTCGATGTATTGAACCCACGTCTGTTCCTCAATGGCAATAGGAGTGGGACTGGCTCTGGTACCACAACCCTTGCCGATTAAAGACCAGAAAGTCTTGGCTTGGCCGTTGTAAGAAGCTTCCCTCAGTTGTATCCAAAGAGCGTCTTCCTTGGTGCGTTTTAAACGGGCCTTAAGCCTAACTCTCCTTCTTTTTAAAATTGACAACTTGTGCTTAGCTTCTTGGGTAAAAAATAAAAATTGCCCCCTTATAACTTTATTTATTTCTATATTTATAGCCCGTAGGGGATGAGGGACTGCAAAAGATTGTTTCACACATGATTTCTTTTTCGCTATGGAAGTTACAGATTCTAAAAAATTAGCAAATCCCAACAGCTCTCTCCCTTCCCAGAGAGGTAAATTCTCGACAGTTAGATACAAAAAGGACACCAAACTTTCGAAGGAACGAGAATTCCAGAAACATTTCCCTGAGTTGGAGTCAAAATTCACCAAATCTGTATCCAAACTCCAGGAATCCACTTTCGGGAGACTGACGGAGACTGTAAGCATCAACGCATTATGGTCACTAAGGATAGACTCAATGGGCCCGATTCACAGAATGAACTTAAGACTCAATCCTAAACTTACTACTATTTTGGTATTCACAGAATGCATTTACTACTTTTGGCATTCACAGAATGAACTTACTACTTTTGGTATTCACAGAAGTTAGGATTTTGTCTTAAGTTTGTCTTAAGACAAACTTAAGACAGACTTAAGACAGACTTAAGACAAAATCCTAACTTCTGTGAATACCAAAAGTAGTAAGTTCATTCTGTGAATGCCAAAAGTAGTAAGTGCATTCTGTGAATACCAAAATAGTAGTAAGTTTAGGATTGAGTCTTAAGTTCATTCTGTGAATCGGGCCCAATGACTTTCATATCTTTCAACTGGGAAAAAAAAGCATAATCTACCATAGCAAAGTCAATAATAGATTTTCCCTTATTTGATTTATGCGTAAAGGCTGCCGGGGTGTCGGAAGGAAGCCTCCCATTTACTATTAAACATTCAACTTTATGTAGACCTTCTAGAACAAGTTTGCCTCTTTTGTTAGTTTTAATTTTGGCAGGAAACTTCCTTCCTCTGCCCTCACCGTCCCCGCCGCTGCATTCCCTGTGGCTCCGCTCCCCTGACTGCCCATTCACTGCCCTCGCCTTCCAGCTGCTCCTCACTCCCACCACCCCACACACGCCGGCCGCTGCGCGGTTGCACCGCTAGTGCGCAGCAAGCCTGTCTGCACCCGCCCACACCTGGACCACGCCCAGCACCAGAACCCGTGGTCCCCGCACCCACCACAATGACAGCCCCCACTACAACACCAGCACTCTGCACTGAGGAAACAGAAATTTTATGTGGTCAGTGTGTCCCCCCCCTCGCACCCTATCCACGTACCTATGCCCCATGTATGTCCGTGTTATCATGTAATTCCCTTCCCGTGCCTGTAATAATAATGTCCCTGCATTTCCGTCTAATGTTAACTTGTCAGTTATTAGGCCCTCCATGAATGAAACGTTAATTCTGCACTGAGGCCTACGTTGCCAATGCATTTACATGGTACACGTTTAAAAGTCGAGAAGCACACGTTTTTGTGGCCCAGCCGAGCCAGGCCCTGAATTCAGGCTCCGAGCCTTTTTTTTCTGACTCTGAAAGCTGCAGTTTAGGTATGCATCCTTGACCTCTCCCTTACTCCCTGCTCAGCCAAGAGGTGCCCGGCCAGGCCTGCCTGCCAAGACGGTATTTTGCCTACAGTTATCTGCTCAGCTCCGCAAAAACACATTCCAGTCTAGTGAAAGAGGTAAACATTTTCCGCCTGCAGAGCATAGGGCCTAGCCTTCCTGTCTCCATGCAATTGATTTACCGAACCCGGTGCCATAGTAGGCTCATGGCCCCACGCAATGCACGAAGAAATATATGCGCACACTAGCATTTAGTGATGAACAGCCTTTACTCGAGAGACCTTTACTTCAGACAATACATCCTCCAAACACAAGATATCAGATGTGCCAAAGGTGCAGGTCGTTCTGACATCCCAGACTCCAGACTCCTCTACTAGTGCTAAAGTTAGCCCCCCAGCTCTCCCCAGTTACACGTCAATTTCATGTCATGACCAGTTGCGCACACATGTAGGGTAAAGGGTTCTGCTGACCCTGCAGACCTCCTCTATGCATCCACCCACCTATGACACACCTATGACTCATCAAGTGAACACCCACGTTTACGCCTCCTTTTACGCCCATGTGTTCTTATCTCTCTCTTTCACTTGCTCCGCCTGGAGTGTTCCACCTTCTCTATTCATTGCAATTGTATGGTTTTACTATATATAATGTGTTATGTGAATAAAGCGTCAGATATCCCTTCCTGAACCTTAGTGGTGATGGAACCCGATTCTCCCCTGGCTCGAGCCATTGAAATAAAGCCCTTTTGACTCGGACACCACGGACTCTGCCTCTCATTATATGAGCTATCCTTATTCTTTATTACTGTATAGAAACTATGTCCGGGTAATATTTAATTTACCACATAATTCTGGCGCCCGAACAGGAACGAGTCCCCTTCCCTACGCGCCGGCGATGTAAGCGCAGCCCCCTGACCCCTTCTATAGCCGTGACGGACTTATTGTGTGCACATCCGCGGGATTTCCTGCCAACTCCCTCAGGCCCACGGAGGAGACGGAGACTGCGACCAGGCATCCACATGAGGCGGTGAGGATTGCGGACCATCCCGACCAGAGCCCAAGCCGAGAGAGCAAGGTCCGAGGTATCCCGAGGCCCACCTGTTCCGAGGCGCATGCGCAGCAGTATCAGTACCAGAAGCCGTAGCAGTCCAGTATCGAGTTTCCGAGGCCTTCAGTTGTGCTTCCCGGTGAGTACCGTTGTTGGGAACGCATATAGAAGGGTTCATTTATTTGAGCCCGGTCAAGACGGGTCTGGGTACACCGATCCGGTACAGACGTGTCCATTTAGGTGGATGCGGTAAAGACGTGTCTCTTTATGAGACCGGTATGACTGTACTGTTCTAGCAGTGCATCCAGTAAACGAGGTTTATTTTAGGATTTTTAGGATTGTGTTTTTCTATGTGCTAGTTAGTATCTGTTTCTAATGTTTTAATGTCATGGTATGAATGATTGTTTTCAGTCTATTATTGTGCTTATTGTGTTTTCGTTCAAGCTAGTTCAAACATGCCGCTGTTTTCGAAATTACGTCAGATAGGGACCAGGAAAGGGATACTCGAAGAGGCAGTTCCCGTCCCGCCTAGGGACACTCCTGGACATTTTATGTACCACAAGCATGGCCTAGATGCTATACTGTATTTAGATTTATGGGTAGATTACACGAAGGATCTGGAAGAGAAATATAGATGGCCTGTCTCAGGGACATGGGATGCTGAGTGCATCATGAGAGTAGAGGAAGCACTGTGGAAAAAGAAAGCTAGACAATCCCGGAAAGATGCCATAGAGTTGTGGCGTAAGGAAGCACATAGAAGAACAGAGAAATAAATTCACAAAGCAGAGAGAAGTAGAGAAGCATCAGAAAAAGCCAAAGAAAAAGAGCTAAAGGAAGAAGGTGAACGGGTTAAAGCAGAACAAATTGAGAGACAATGAAATGCCCTTATTAAAGGCATGTATCCCATCCTCGCCGAGGGCCTACCTAGAGTGACCCCGGAAGTACCCAGTAACTTGCCGCCACCACTGATCCCGATTAAACTCCATAATCATAAACAGACAGCAGCGGACATTTTTCTTTCCTCCTATTTAGACGACGCTGCTCCAGAATATGTAAATGAAGACCTTCCTCTTCCTCCTCCTCCCAACCCGACCAATGCTCCTGTCAACGTCCCTACCAATCCTTTTCGCCAACAACCCGTAGCACAAGATCAACCCGCATTAACAGCAGCACCCGCAGTGAAAGACGACTCAAGCCAAGATGACACAAGTCTAGGGGCATCGGGAGGGGGGCCCTCTGGAGACATACCACATACACCGCACACCCCACCACCAATAAAACGAACATTACGAGACATAGCACTGCAACGCACGCCGAAACCCATGACACCAGCATCTCTTAGACTGTCACTTTCCGATTGTATATATGACCCAGTACCAGGTGAGGGCGCAATGCTCATATACTCAGTACGTTTAAGACGTGTTGCAGACTATTTGATCACTTTACCAGACAGGAAAGACCACTTAGACAAAATATACCACTTCATTAGAACGGGGGAGGGACCAGAAAGTATACATGAGGCCATGGCACATAGAAAGGTGGAGCTTCAAAGCATGCTTTTAAAGTTTTTGATTAATTGTTTGATCAGGGAACGAGACCAGCCAAATAAAGAAGTAACTAAAGGTATGATGACTTGGAGTGACAATATAGGTGTTGGTAAACATGATACACAGAACAGAATAGAAAGCATGTACAGGAAAATTCGTAAAGAAATTCTTGATATACACAAAAAAGAACAAGCCGAGAAACAAGCCGAGAAAGAGGACGACGAAGTCTCAGATGAGGATAATACAGTAACAGAGGAAATGAATAAAATGAATTATGTAGGTAGGGCAAGACCTTTTGACAGACCCATAGGCCTAGATTACAATAAACGTTCCCTCCCTCCAATACCAGAAAGATATTCTCTTGAACACCTATTCCAAGCTACTGAACAAGCACTGAAAAACGAGTAGGTAGTAGTGAACTTAGTACTATGCATGAACAGGAACTAGCCCGGTCAGCAGTTCAATGGGCTTGTAATTCTAACATATATAAAGATGACCTAGTAGCGCAAACATTTTTGAGTCTTCCTCCGGAAGAACAGCGTTTAGCTGGTATTTACATGATTCAACATCTCATCACTTTGTATGAGAGTCAGCATTCTGATCCAGGTCCCTTGTATAAAATACTGGACGATTTACTCCTGGAAAGATGGAGAGGCCTAGGTACCGAACTAATTAAAGTCATTCTAGATCCACGACATAAGTACTTGACTTTTCTGACCCCGCACTTGATTCCTGCCCCACATCGAGAAAGAAAGAGCTTTTACATAGACAGACAGAACCCCCTACGAGAGGTTCATCCCGTTAGGACTACTGGGGGTGAGCTTCAACGAGTATTCGTTTACACACCATTGACGAAAATGGAATTATTGGAAATGAAAAAATTACTGCCCTGTCATGATAAAGACCCAGGGGGGTTTCACCGTGAATTAAAAGACATGCTCCGCATGGGGGGGTATACATACGCTGATACGATTAAAATGTTGAAAGTACTGTTACCAGCAGGCATTTACGAAAAACTTAAAAGAAAAAGAGTGGGAGGTGGGAGAGAAAAGATTAAATGGACAGAATTAGAAGACGAAGACAGACTCCGAGGCCCTGGTACTGGTCTTGGGGACAGAGCTAAAGAATTACCCGAGCTATTAATACAGGTTTTGCCGAGATTATTGACTACTAAAAAGGAAGATTGGGATGCTATTTCAGCCTGCAAACAGAAACAAGATGAAGACACTAGTGATTTTTATTCTAGATTCGAAAAATGTTTTCTTATTAACAGTGGCCTGAAGACAAGTAGTGAATCATACCCGCATCTTTTTGTGAGCAAATTAGTAGAGAATTCCTTACCCCAGATCAAAAATAGAGTACTGAAGGTCGAGAGTACCTGGCAAGCAAATAGCCCTTCCCAAATGTTGCAAATGTTACAATATCATCAGAACCGAATTAGAGAAGAACAGGAACACGAAAAGAGACGCATGAAAGATACGAAAATGAAAGTACTAGTTGCTCAATCAGTTCCAGCCGATGGCCAGAAAAAGGGTGCGGCACCTGTTAAAGGGAACTGTAACTACTGTAAACAGCCAGGTCATTATATAAATGAATGCGCTGTCCTGAAACACAATATAGCTACAGGCAAGACGAAAGAAAGACCGCGTCCTCCTAGACAGGATAACATCCCACAAAACACGCAACCGCCACAGAACACCCAACAGACAGTAGCTGTACTTCAACCCATTGCTGCCACACAACATGTCACACAACAAATGTACCAGTATGCACAGTCAGACTACCCAGATTATCAACAGTACTCATGAAACAGCCTGGAGAGGGAGGCTGGCTTACCCCTTATTGAAGTTCCTGTAGATCAAGAGGGTCCCTATGTACATAGTCGTGTATTGGGAAAAGACAGAAAGTTTCTGATTGATACAGGGGCGAGCAGAACTACCATCAGTCATGACGAGGTTCCAGGGGCACCCTTCCCAGGCTCACAGAATATTTCCCTGGGATTTTCAGGAAAGCCTATTGTTAACGAAGTGTCAAAGCCAGTTTCCCTAGGAGTTGGTCCATTGTCCCGCACTACAGACTTGTTGCTTACGAAATCATGTCCAGAAAACTTGCTTGGTATAAAAACATTGAAAGAACTAGGAGCAGTAATTTGTTGTTCTCCGGAAGGAGTGAGATTGTTTTTACGTGATTTTAAAGGACATTATGTGTTGAGAGATTTTGACCCCAGACTTCAGAATGTACCACAGCATTTATGGGCGCAAGGTCCGACTGATGTAGGTTACATGCACATTACACCACACCGTGTCACACTCAAGCAAGGAGTTGTACTGCCACGAATCCGAAAATACAAGTTACCACCTGATGCTGTAGTTGCATTACTGAAAATTGTTGACGAACTCATTGCACAGGGAGTGGTTGTAGAAACTAACTCCAATGTATGTAATTCTCCTATCATTTCGATTCTTAAACGAACTGACCCAAATGCACCGCAGGTCTACAGACTAGTGATTGACCTCCGAGAATTGAACAAATGCATAATACCACAGTACCCAGTGGTCCCAGACATTTCTTCACTATTGACTGCCATTGATTCCGAAGCGACGTTCTCCACTGTAATTGATCTCAAGAACGGCTTCTTTAGTGTCCCGTTCCATCCAGAGAGCCAATACCTCTTCGGATTCTGTTTAAATGGACGAAGCTTCAAATTTGCGAGGGCTCCTCAAGGGTTCACAGAAAGTCTGAGTATTTACAGTCAAGCATTGAAAAGACAACTAGACAGTATTCACATGCCTACTGACACTGCACTGCTCCAATACGTTGATGACTTTTGATCACAGCACGGACAGAGCGAGACTGCGAACGTGCATCACTAACAGTCTTATACTTCCTGGCAGAGAAGGGGCACAAAGTGTCCCCTTCAAAGCTACAATTCTGTGCCCAGCAAGTGGTGTACCTTGGACACTTGCTGTCCAAGTGGGGTAGACAGTTGACACCTGACCGCATTCAGTTAATTGCACATCTTCCACAGCCCAAGACACAAAAGGAAGTACGGGCCTTCATTGGCCTCACTTCTTACTGCAGACAATGGATTCCTCAGTACGCATATCTAGCCAAACCACTCATACAGTTGACAACACAGGAGGCAGCGACTTCGACTGTCCTCCCTTGGACTCAGGAACATACACTTGCATTTGATGGATTGAAGAAAGCTCTATGTTATGTTATGTTATGTTATGTTATGTTATATTATGCGTTTTTATTTGGCGCACAGATGCTCCAGCTAAGGAGCGTCCTGGCGCCCGACAAGGCAGCAGCACAACACAACTAAACAATAATCAAACAGTAATCAAACAGTGCTAAGAACTAAGGAAATAAAAAAGTTTTCACTGCACGGCGAAAGGAGAGCAGATCCCTCTCAGCACGAATCGCCGGGGGTAGAGAGTTCCACAGGACCGCCGCGCGAACTTGAAACGAACGCCCTCCTGCCCTACTCCGCTTAAAGCGTGGCCCAACAGCCAGTTCTAAGTCTGCGGATCTTAAGGCTCGGGCTGGGGTGTAATGGGCTAGAAGAGCCATAAGAATCGTTGCTGGGTTCCCCTTCAGGATCTTGTAGGCGACACAGAGGACCTTAAACTGGATCCGCTGGGCCACCGGGAGCCAGTGCAGTGAACGCAAAGTGCTAGAGGTAGGGCAGAATCTTGGTAAGCCTACCACCGATCTTGCTGCGGCGTTCTGGACCCGTTGTAAACGCCCAATCTCTGCCTGATTCAGGCCAACCAGTAGGGAACTCGCATAATCCATCCTAGAGATGACAGTGGCTTGGATCATGAGCTGCCTAGTGGGGGCATCAAAGAACTTAAGCACTGGACGAAGCCCGCGCAGGATGCCAAAGCAGCAGGCCGCCGTACGTTTGGTATGACAATCAAACGTAAGAGTAGGGTCCAGCCAGACCCCGAGGTTCTTAAGCTCGGCAACTGGGATGGGAGCAGGACCCAGGTCCCCTGGCCACCATCTCTCTCCCCAAAGTTCTGGCTGTCAAGCACCAGTTTTAGCGACACCATGTTACAGTAAACCTTTTACACTTTTTGTCACTGAACGCGATGGCACAGCATTATCTGTCCTTACACAAGATCAGGCAGGAAAGCACAAGCCTTGTGCTTACTTTTCTAGTACATTGGATCCAGTGGCCCAGGCTCTGCCTGCGTGCCTCAAATCAGTTGCAGCAACAGCTCTAGCAATCAGACAAAGTGATTCCATAGTGTTAGGACATCCCCTGACAGTACAGGTTCCACACTCAGTGGAAGTTCTCTTGAACAGGACACAGACACAGCACCTGACTATAACAAGACTGACAGGATATGAACTGACATTGTTCCAGCCACACATAGAGATCAGACGTTGCAATACTCTAAACCCTGCTACACTTTTACCCTCGAGCACAGCAGACCCTACACCACATGACTGTGTGGAAGTAATTAACACAGTGACGAAGCCAAGACAAGACTTGACAGACATTGCATTACCCGACCCAGACCTGACACTTTATGTGGATGGTTCATGTATGAGAACAAGCACAGGAGAGTTAGTGGCCGCATATGCAGTGACCACTGATACTGAAGTCATAGAGATACAACGAATCGACACCCTGTCAGCCCAAGCAGCAGAGCTCATCGCTCTGACCCAAGCCTGCATACGAGCCAAGAACCTGAAAGTAAATATATACACAGATTCACAGTACGCATTTGGAGTCGTTCACGACTTTGGAGTCCTTTGGCAAGAGAGAGGTTTTCTGACCTCCCATGGGGCCAAAATACAGCATGGTCCCCTCATTCAAGCTCTGTTAGATGCAATACACTTCCCTACAGCAATAGCCATCATGAAGTGCAAAGCACATACTAAAGTCACAGATACTATTTCCCAGGGTAACGACCTGGCAGATCGAACAGCTAAACTTACAGCTCAGACTCAAACAGACATTCCAGCTGACACGACAAAGACTGAAGTACCATCACTGACAAATTGCATGACAGTCAGGGATCCCTCACAAGATGTACTCGACATACAGACACATGCCACTCCAGACGAAATCAAGAAATGGACTGAACAAGGAGGGGTCCAGACAGATCAGGGATGGATGACAAAGGGCAAAGCCACGTGGTTCCTCCCCGACTCCATGGTTCAAGCTATCATTAATACAGCACATAGCCCAGCACACTTAGGAGAAAAAGCCATGTTAGACAGTATACAGAACATCTGGTTCAACAAGCATTTACGTGCAGCAGCGAAACAGAAAGTGCGCACCTGCATGATCTGTTGTCAGTTCAATCCAGGCAAAGGCATTCCCGTGGAACAAGGTGGATTTCATCCTCCTGACCACCCTTTTGAAGTCCTCCAGATGGATTATATTCAGATGGACAGATGTCGAGGATTCAAGTATGTCCTCGTAGTTGTATGTGCCCTATCCAGACGGACAGAAGCGTACCCAGTCCCAGATTACACTGCTGTGACCACTGCCAAACAGTTGGTCCGAGAATTCTTCCCGCGATACGGCTTGCCCCGTGTCGTGTACTCAGATAATGGACAGCCATTCTCTTCTGAATTGATGAAACAAGTATCTCTCCTGTTAGGGTACCAGTGGAAATTCCATTGCGTACGACACCCAGAGGCAGCAGGTCTCGTAGAGAGACACAATCAGACTCTCAAAACAAAGTTAGCAAAGGTCTGTGCAGACAAAGGCGTGGATTGGATGGTAGCCTTGCCGGTTGCCCTCTTTTACATGCGTATGGTAGCTCATTCCAGAACCGGACTATCCCCGTACGAGGTGGTTTTTGGTAGACCGCCGAATATGTGGGGTACGCCTATGCCATGAAAAATAACAGATGTTGACAGTACTATGCTGACAGATTACCCGGCTTCCTTGATGTCTGCACTCCTTTCTTGTCGTTCACAGGTTGCAGCTGCCTTCCCTGACAACACCCAGGTGAAGACTCACGCAATTGTTCCGGGAGACCTTGGGTGTGTCCGTAATTTCGACCGTTCAAGCCCTCTGGAACCCCGCTGGCGTGCGCCCAAATTGGTCTTGTTAACGACGAGGACCGCCGTCAAGGTCGAGGGACGAAAAGGATGGCTCCACTCCCATCATGTGAAGCGTTTCCATGGACTTGGTTCAGTAAAGGACTCTGAGAACTGTCCCGAGAATATAGACTCTAAACTCCCTTTGCTAGAAAAGACTCCGCAACAAGAATATAGACAAAAGCTACGGTCTAGTAAGTCAGACAGCGTTTAATTGTTTAAGTCCCCCTCGGGTGAAGCGGTTAGACAGGTTCCTGACATGTATAAGATCGTAGACCCAAATAGCCAGAGAGATAGGCAGAAAAAAATGAAAGAAAAGTACTGCAAGAACTTACGCAGTAGATGCATAGTAACTCTGATCATTATGTTTTTTCTAAGTATATCGATTATATGTATAAGCTTGACGCTACATGTTTTCTTTCCTCCTCTTGGTTCACATATACATTCTTCCTTCAATGACACTGTAGAGCACACATTCAGTGACCTGCCACCCCATGAATTGTCATATCGACTAGCACTGCGCAACAACACTTTTATTGGTATGTTACACCATTCTCACCAGACCAGCAATGTAACGAATTGCTGGGTATGCGGCCGACTCCCACCTTATCAGAAAATGAAGGGAGTTCTGCCCCTCTTTCTTTATCCGTTTTCGCACAATGGTTCGTGCGGAGCCTGGTTCGCTTTAATGTCATCAACACAAGACAGACAGTTCACAAACTCCCAGAGTGAATGGATTTGGGGGGACCTGAATACAGTTATGAATAAGGCATGTTTTCCCGATAAAGATGGTTTTCCCCAAAGGAAAGGAACAGATCTAGAAAATGAAGTGTACGAATTAGGGAATGTTTCCCTTAACCTCATGATTCTGAACGTCCAGTCCGAGACCAATACAGGTTCACCGTTTATAACAGTCCTACCAGTAAAAGGTGAATTATGCGTTAGAAAGAATGGTTCAGTGCACCTAGGACAGAGTGATTGTAATACTGTGGTCGAATTCAATGATAAAGGAAAGTCTACTTTCAAAGCTTCCCACCATTCCTATTTTATTTGTGGTCCGACAGCTTATGTACGTCTGCCCTTAGACTGGGGTGGAGTGTGTTACATTGCGTTCCTACTGCCACCTGTTTTTCTAGCCCCATCCCATTATCATCGAGACTCCCGACTTGTGCATGTTAGACATAAGAGGGACCTTCCCCCAGTTATCGATTACTCTGAGTCAGCGTGGGACCAGTACAAGGATTATATTAAAGGATATTTCTGGTTCGTAGGTCCCGTCCAAAATAGTAAATTAATATGCAGGTTAACAAGAACACTGGAAGCAGTAGTGAACGAGACTACTTTTGCCTTAGGAAACTTAACCGAAGAGCAGTCTGCTATGAGACTTGTTGTTCTTCAGAACCGCCTTGTTCTTGACGTCATCCTGGCCAATAGGGGCTGAGCTTGTAGAGTGATCGGCTCCAGTTGTTGTGTGTTTATTCCTAATAACGCACCATCAGTGTATGCAGCAATAACAAGACTCCATAAGATAGCCCGTGAAATGCATCAGGACTCATGGTCTTGGTCCGGCTGGCTCTGGAGTGTAATAGCAGGATGGGGCTGGACAGTACTGTCATTCCTAGGAATAATACTGCTCATAGTATTCAGTTGCTGTCTCTGTCTGCAATGTGGCCCAGCGATTTGCGGCTTGTGTGCCACTGCTTGTATTCCCCGTCCACGTTCTCGTTCCCGTACACGAATGAAAAAAGATGAGCAAATGATGCTATATGAACAAATAGATGGTCTCATGAAAATAGATGTATCCTAAAGGGCGCAGTGAGGGACAAGGAGGGAATGAGGAAACAGAAATTTTATGTGGTCAGTGTGTCCCCCCCCCCGCACCCTATCCACGTACCTATGCCCCATGTATGTCCGTGTTCTCAAGTAATTCTCTTCCCGTGCCTGTAATAATAATGTCCCTGCATTTCCGTCTAATGTTAACTTGTCAGTTATTAGGCCCTCCATGAATGAAACGTTAATTCTGCACTGAGGCCTACGTTGCCAATGCATTTACATGGTACATGTTTAAAAGTCGAGAAGCACACGTTTTTGTGGCCCAGCCGAGCCAGGCCCTGAATTCAGGCTCCGAGCCTTTTTTTTCTGACTCTGAAAGCTGCAGTTTAGGTATGCATCCTTGACCTCTCCCTTACTCCCTGCTCAGCCGAGAGGTGCCCGGCCTGGCCTGCCTGCCAAGACGGTATTTTGCCTACAGTTATCTGCTCAGCTCCGCAAAAACACATTCCAGTCTAGTGAAAGAGGTAAACATTTTCCGCCTGCAGAGCATAGGGCCTAGCCTTCCTGTCTCCATGCAATTGATTTACCGAACCCGTTGCCATAGTAGGCCCATGGCCCCACGCAATGCACGAAGAAATATATGCGCACACTAGCATTTAGTGATGAACAGCCTTTACTCGAGAGACCTTTACTTCAGACAATACATCCTCCAAACACAAGATATCAGATGTGCCAAAGGTGCAGGTCGTTCTGACATCCCAGACTCCGGACTCCTCTACTAGTGCTAAAGTCAGCCCCCCAGCTCTCCCCAGTTACACGTCAATTTCACGTCATGACCAGTTGCGCACACGTGTAGGGTAAAGGGTTCTGCTGACCCTGCAGACCTCCTCTATGCATCCACCCACCTATGACTCATCAAGTGAACACCCACGTTTACGCCTCCTTTTACGCCCATGTGTTCTTATCTCTCTCTTTCACTTGCTCCGCCTGGAGTGTTCCGCCTTCTCTATTCATTGCAATTGTATGGTTTTACTATATATAATGTGTTATGTGAATAAAGCGTCAGATATCCCTTCCTGAACCTTAGTGGTGATGGAACCCGATTCTCCCCTGGCTCGAGCCATTGAAATAAAGCCCTTTTGACTCGGACACCACGGACTCTGCCTCTCATTATATGAGCTATCCTTATTCTTTATTAATGTATAGAAACTATGTCCGGGTAATATTTAATTTACCACAGCACGCTCTCAACTCTGGACCGACCCACAACTGCTTCAAGGCCACCCCAAAATGCACACACGGTCCCTTCACCTGCCGGAACTGCAGCTACACCAGCCCAGAGCCGACGTACCACACGCAAGAAAGACCTCAACCACCTCCGATGCATATTACTGAACACCCGCTCCGCACACAAACACGTCGTCGAGCTCTGGGACCTACTCAACACAACCTCCCCAGACGTCCCCTTCCTGACAGAGACCTGGTTGAACAACTCCTCCGCACACGAAATCACCATAGCCATCCCAGACGGCTACAAGATCACCGGCAGAGACCGCATCAATAGAGTCGGGGGAGGAATCACCATTGTCTACAAGAACAGCATTAGGGTCTCGACTAGCACCGATGACGCGCTCAGCACCGCTGAACACATGCATTTCCAGAACCACACAGGCCCCAACTCCACCCTCAGAGGCACCCTTGTCTTCCGACCCCCCGGACCCCGCCCCCAGTTCAGCGACTGCATCGCCAACTTCATCAGCACGCACGCCCTGACCTCCACTGACTACATGCTCCTTGGAGACCTGAACTTTTCACCTTGAGAACAACAATGACAACAACTCCCAACCCTGATCGATAACCTCGCCAACCTCGGACTGAGACAACTCGTCACAATGCCGACCCACTCCGCCGGCCACACGCTCGACCCCGACTTCTCCTCAAGCCCGCACGTCTCCGTCAGCCACATCACCGAACTCCTCTGGACTGACCACCGCTGCATCCAATTCAGCTTCCAGAAACCCACCAAACACCACCGCACCCAACAGATCCCCCGCCGACGCTGGAGCAAAATCTCCGAAGACCAACTACATGCAAACCTCGGTCTCAGCCCACCCACCGAACCCTCCAACACTGACGGCACTGCCCATAACCTCAGACGCTTGATCGAGGACTGTGCTAACACCCTTGCCCCGCTGAAGAACCCCCCCCACAGAGACACCAGCAAGAGGGCCAGCTTGTTCACCCCAGAACTCCTAGATTCCAAGCAAGCCTGCCGGAAACTAGAGAAGAAAAGGAACAGTGAACAAGCTCCAGACAGCCACGCAGCACACAAGGAAGCCATCTGCAACCACCAACACCTCATCAGGGCTGCCAAGAAGACCTCTTTCAAAGACCGCCTCGACAACAATGCACACGTCAGCAAAGAGCTCTTCAAAATCATGAAGGAACCCTCCAACCCCAGCTCCAACACCAACGACATCCCGCTGTCGCAAGCCCTGTGCGACTCCCTCGCCACCTTCTTCGACCGCAAGATAGCAGACATCCATGACAGCTTCAACACCCAGACAGCCCCAACAGACAACAACACAACAGACCCTCCGCACACCATCGACCACGTCCCCTTGCTAGCCTGGTCCAGCGTGAGCGTCGATGACACCATCAAGACCATGAGCACAATCCACGCCCGCTCTCCGTCAGACTCATTCCCGCACCACATCTTCAGCAAAGCAAGCAGCTCCATCGCACCCCACCAACCCAACATCATCAATCTCTCCCTTGAGACAGCGACCTTCCCAGGGAGCTGGAAACACACCGAGATCAACGCCCTACTCAAAAAAACCAAGGCAGATCCAAAAGACCTCAAGAACTTCCGACCCATCTCTCTGCTCCCCTTCCCGGCCAAGGTCATGAAGAAAATCGTTTACAGACAGCTAACCCAATACCTCAAAGAGAACAGAATCCTGGACCCTTCCCAGTCAGGGTTCCGCAGCAACCACAGTACCTAGACTGCCCTCATCGCCGCCACTGATGAAATCAAAACCCTGCTATACAACAGGGAGACTGCAGCACTCATCCTCCTAGATCTCTCCGCCGCATTCAACACCGTCTGCCTTTGCACACTACGCGCACGCCTCCACACCGCAGGGATCAGAGACAAGGCTCTGGAATGGACCATCTCCTTCCTCTCCGGCAGAACCCAGAGCATCCACCTCCCCCCGTTCTGCTCCGAAGCCTCCGAGATCATCTGAGGCGTACCCCAAGGATCCTCCCTCAGCCCGACACTGTTCAACATTTACATGGCCCCGATCGCACACGTCGCCCGACAGCACGACCTCAACATAATCTCCTACGCTGATGACACTTAACTGATCCTCTCCCTCACCAAGGACCCCATCACCGCCAAAGCCAACCTCCATGAAGGAATGAAGGCCGTCGCCGACTGGATGAAGATCAGCCATCTGAAGCTGAACTCGGACAAGACAGAGGTCCTCATCCTCGGCTGCAGTCCGTCAGCCTAGGATGACTCCTGGTGGCCAACGGCACTGGGGGCAGCCCCGACCCCCACCGATCACGCACGCAACCTGGAAATCGTCATAGACTCAATGCTCTCAATGACCAAGCAAGTCAACGCCGTCTCCTCCTCCTGCTTCAACACCCTCTGCATGCTCCACAAGATCTACAGATGGATCCTGACAGATACAAGAAAGACTGTCACCCAGGCCCTCGTCAGCAGCAGACTCGACTACGGAAACACCCTCTATGCGGGAGCCCCGACCAAGCTCATCAATCGACTACAACGCATCCAGAATGCCTCAGCATGACTGATCCTCAATGTACCACGACACAGCCACATCACCCCTCACCTGAGAAACCTGCACTGGCTCCCATTCAACAAGAGGATATACTTCAAGCTCCTCATCCACACACACAAGGCATTCCACAAGACCCGCCCAGCCTACCTCAACAGACAGCTCTCCTTCTACACCCCCAACCGCCAGCTACGCTCTGCCAACCTCTCACTCGCCACCGTCCTGCGCATCCGAAGAACAACCACCGGCGGGAGATCCTTCTCCCACCTCGCCGCCAAGAAATGGAACACCCTCCAACTGAACCTACGACAGACCCAAGACCTGCTGACCTTCAGGAGGATACTAAAGACCTGGCTGTTCGATCAGTAGCAGCCCCCACCTCCCCCCCAGCACCTTGAGACCCTTGCGGGTATGTAGTGCGCTTAACAAATGACTGATTGAGATTGATTGAGATGGCGAGGCCCCCTCCTTGGTGATTGGAGCGGTCTTTCCTCTAGAGCTTGTATCTGTCTGGGATGGTGGTGCTGATGTCGGGGTGGAGGATTCATTGGTCTAGGTCTCTGTGAAGAAGGTGATGTCGGGCGAGAGAGAGTTGAGTAAATTCCATATTTCATGGCGTGTTTGTGTACAGAGCGTACGTTGAGGAGGATGCATTAAAGAGTACCGCCGGTGCTGGCGTCGGTGGTGCTGGAGGCCAGGGTGGCAGTGAGTGTCTGGCGGCAATGGAGGCAGGAAACCTGGCCATGACTCATGTACGGCAAGGCCTGTTGGCATTCTCTAAGTCTTCCAGTGATGAGTGTGAGGAGGGTGGTGGTGTTGTAGCGATAGGTAGTGGGAGGTCCAGGGTTCCGGGTGCTGGCCACAGTCGAGTCACGGACTGGCGCAGACGGGCAGGACTGCGGCGCGTCCGCTGCATGACCGCTGCCTGACTGGGGGAAATCCGGGGGGAAATTCCAGGGGGAGGGGCCGCAGGGGCAGCAGCGGCTAAAGGAGAATTGAACAGGCAGACACGAGAAACTAACAACAGTGGTGGAATTAGAGCAAGACACAGATGGGCACATTAACAGTGGCACAACAGGGAAAAATTAAGAAAAACAACCGACTGAGAAGTGTTACAGTGGTTGCAGGCAGTCTGGTCCCAGCTGGAGTGGGCAGCAGGCGCAGGAGCAGGCAGCTGCCTCGAACCTCTCAAGGAGGAGGTTGGGTCTGGAGGCAGGAGACGCATAGCGGAGCTGCAGCGAGAGAGTGGACTTAGATCGAGGGTCGGAGCATTGAGTGGCTTGCTGATAGATGATGCTAAACATGACATTTTTCAGATCTATTTAGCAATTTTTTCAAAAAATTTCAAATCCCTCTACTCTCCCAGGAATATGTCCTTGCTGAGGCTTGAAACCCGTCTGAGTTCTTCTTCATTTCCTGAGTATGAGGGTATCAGATGTGTAAGGGTTTTCATTGGGTTTGAAATAAAGCTCAAGACTTGTCAGGCCCATCTAGTGCCAGGATGCACAACCAAGAAATGTTGCAGTCAGACATGTTCATATTTCTTCATCATGTTTTAATCCACTTGAAATCCATTAGCACTACAAATTCATCTGAGTTGTGTACATGTGGTCCAACCAAGTTTCAACAGGTGCCGATCAGCCTTTCATATTGAGGTCCATAAAAATAAATTCAATGCATTTCGGGCCCTACTATCCTTCCTCGGGGCTAAATGTAATAGAAACATCCGAACAATGTCTTAAGGAACCAGCCTAAACTTTGCTGTAAAACCTTATATACATCACATGATACTGGGAAACAAATCGCTACTGGTCAACCACCTCCCTGTGCAGCTGAATAAACATGCTTAAAATAGAATTTAAAAAAACAATAATGTGCAATGACTATTATTATGTGTTCCTTCCAAATCAGTGCATATGCTCCACGCCGAAAACTCAAATGAAACGCAATATGCATGCAAATGATGATGTGTCCATCCCACAACCTCGTGCCGAATAAACTTGAATGGTGAATGAACTTAAAAATGTCACCATAAAAAAAAACTGCTACTCAAGACGCACCGGAACCTTCCAAACCCAAGTGAACACTGACTAAAAATAAAACAACCCCGTGTTGCTTCTGGTTAAAATGTGATTTACCTGCTGCAAAGAAACTCCCGGGCCTTCCGATACCAACAGAACACTGCGAATAAATGAGGTCATGTCATACAGGTGTTTTAAGTTAGACTATGAGTGAGGACAGAGCTCTGTGACCAGAAAAACAAGTTGACTGTGAAAAGAGAAAAAATACTATAATGCATGTAATTGTCAAACACGTCTTGTTTAAAAAGACCACATTTAAACTTAATAACAATGCCCACATGAAAATAAATACGCATTTCATTCAATTTAAACGCATGGTGGATTATGAGAAATGTTGTCAGATGTCCACACTTTTTTCTAAAACACTGATAAATGGAGACGAATCTTGATACTCTCAATGTATCAGGCTATGCCAAAAAGTGAACCTTGGGTGTCATGTGCTCAATTAACTTTGGGTTAGCCATGCCCACTGCTGATAAACCGGGTGCAGTGCATCAGGAAAATTTGCAAAGTAGCGGAAAGCAAAATGGCAGTTTCGGATGCCTACCTTCTTTTCAAAGGTATGACCTGGAAACTGGTATGGAAACAAATCACAACAAAACATTTTTTTTACATCTACCTATTAGAATTTTTTCAGCTATTTATTGGATGTCCAGAAGATATTGCTGAACGTGACCCTTGTCATATGTTTACAATCTTTTTCTGAAAATAAATTCTCTCCAGTTTCACTCACACAAGGACGTGTCCCTGACAAGGCTTTGTTTATCTGAATCTTCTGAGCGCGACATTACCAGGCATGTAGGAGTTTTCTATGGGTTCAGGGTGCCAAAAGGTGACAAAGTGGGTGCATAGAAAACATTGGAATGTAACTGAAAGCTAAATGGCAATTTAGTGTACCTGTGATTTGATTATAGGTTTCCCTCCTAGGCTGTATAGAAATCTGTCACAACCATATATTTTCAGCCTTTACGTAGTCTAAAATTTCTTTTGCTGGGTACCAGACACTCCATCAGCCTGACGGCTAAATGGAATAACGCATTGATCATAAAATTTGTCAGCTTGTCAACAATTATTTTCTGTAACCATGGTAATTCCCTTCAGACATCCAGGCAAGGCGTGTCC
Source organism: Lissotriton vulgaris (assembly GCF_964263255.1). NCBI lineage: Eukaryota > Metazoa > Chordata > Amphibia > Caudata > Salamandridae > Lissotriton > Lissotriton vulgaris. Next base: position 951,727,291 of record NC_141691.1, read on the forward strand.
CACATCTGTGTTTCCCCAAGAGGCCCTTCCAGCACCATTGCCACTGGCATCCAATTTGTTTGAATAACCTGTATTTTCGGTGAAGGGTTCAGTCTTTAGAAATAGCATAAGTGATGGAGGTCCACTATGCCAGAATGTAATTTCTCACTGTGCCGAAAGCAACTTCAACCATGGATGCAGAAACTGCTTTGGAGAATAATTTCTTCCAAATAAGGAGAAATCGTATAATCCCGTGGACTGGCTCTACAACATTCAAGGTATGTCAGGTGGTGGCTCAACCGTCAATCTTCACATCACCTCATAACAATGGCGGTAGGATGGCCGCAGGTAGATGACTGTCCAACAAGGTGTCGGCGGTTCCGCACCCCCTATTACGATACGACCGCTGTGCAGGCAGTTGTAAAATGCCTTCTTTTCTTGCTGCTTCTGCTGGTGCCCAGAAAAGGGACACAACGCAAGCCGCAGTACAAAAAGGCACTTTAGTAACATCAATGCACTGTGTGCCAGGCACCATGTGGTGCCTCGCACAAATTTCATGGATATGTGGGGGGGCACCACATGTTTCCCCCTGGCCACTTAGCAGTGGGCCACAGGAGGCACCGAGCCTGCTTGATTTCCAAAGTCCCTTTGCAGCTGCCTTTCCATGGTGGTGGGGCTGCCATGAAAAGGTAGTCAGAAAGTGACACCCTAATCCTCATGGTGGTTCCTGCACAGGCACCGCCTTCCTTGTAGAGATTAGGTTGTGACCAACGCCCCAACATGCTCCTGAAGCCCGTCAGAGGTGGCAGTCTTCCCTCCCACCATCATTGCTCTAACCGCTGGCATTGTAGTAAGGCGGCCGGACCGATAGCCATAATGGGGGAAGTGAAAAAGCTCAGCTAGGTTATAGGTTTCTGTGGAGCAGACTAGCTGCTCACTGTGAAGGAATGGGACGGGGAGACCAGGACTCGGAGTAATGCGTATTACCGGTGAGTAACCCGGCAGCGTAGATGTTCTCGAGGTACTGCTTCCTCACAATCAAACCCAGTATGACTGTAAGCAGTATTTCCAGCTGTACATACTGACAGGGAGCATGAGTAGCCTCTTTCCTGAATGTCTGGCGTTGCTCTCTTGGCCTTTTATTCAGCAGATGCCACTTACAGAGAATGCTGTTTGGGCTGCCCCCTTAATTTTCTTCAAGGGAAGCCAAATCAGCTGAAGATAAGTAGACCACGTTTGTTTACACTTTACTAATTTTCTTTGGCTGATTGGGCTTCCCTTCACTAAAAGTAAAGGAATGTGTCAATTTAGAAGCGTGGGAAACAGCAGCAGCTAGAGAAGAGGCTGAAGGATAGCCATAACCTGTTGTTTGCATTCAGATATCTCATCCATGCATGCCTTATATTGCCATTGCATATAGAGGGGAGTTGGCAGCTGGGCGACCATAAAAGGGCCCATTTAGTGTGGGTCTACCACTTTAAATAGACCCAGAAACTGAGGCGTTTCGACTTGATGACCAGTTTTACTCTGAATTGTAATATTAAATTACCTCTTTATACCTCTCACTCAATTTGAATGATGTTGATTTCACAAATTATATAGTACAGGGAAATATTAGTTTCAGTAAGATATGTAATGAAGAATTGATTGAGAATGTAATGCACATGTTGACGCATATTTTGTATGATCTGTATCCGAATTAGGTGAGGCCTGCTAGGTTATCAGCGTATGAGACTGTAGGGTTAAGCATTTGCTGTTTGATCAGTTGAGCATGAATGTCCCAGATAATGAACTCAGGGGACCTTCAAAAGAGTTTACATAGGCCAGATGCAGACCTGGAGGGCAATTCTTAGTTGAGGGACATTGGCAAGGCAAGGCAAGAGCCATCAAGAAAAATGTGGTGGCCTTAGCCTATTTAGATAATTAAAGAAACAGGGTAATGGCGGGTGAAGTGAGTTATGCGGAAATATGAGTGTTATAACTGCAGATGCTAGTTAAACCTGCATTCCACAGCAGGGTTATCAATAAGTGGCGAAGATTATTCACACTTCATCTCAAAATTCCTTAACTTTATTAGAGCATGGAAAGTCCTAGGGAAAGAGGAAGCAGGTAGAAAGATAGCAAACAGTTGTATCCAGTGGTCAATTAAAGATACCTAAATGAGAAGATAAGGCAAACAATATTGCTGCCGTATATCTTTACTCAACCTATAACCTAGAATATGACTCACCTATTGGCTACCCTACATTCTTTCTCTGCTGACCGTTCCTCTATGTATATACATATTTCTAACTAGAAAACTAAAACAATAGAAACATAATGGTGACATTGATATATTTCCTGCAACCCTCATCCAAATATTTATTGGGTGTGGTTACCTGGTAATCAGAACATGTATGCTCTAGGTCCAAGACATAATTTGAATGCCAAGCACTAACTGCTGTTCACAGTCTGTTACCGTTTTTCCATCCAACATAAGGGAATTAATGCTGCATTTAAATTCAATACATGAATTCATGGAGAAAGTTGAAACTTTTTGTTACTCAATGGCAATGTTGATTCTCCCTTTCGACGCCACAGAATTGACTTGTGTCAGAAACTTTTATGAGTTGCAGCATTATAAGCAATGCAGATAAATACAGGATATTGGCTTCTGTTAATCTGCTGTTAATTATAAGAAAGCAAAGCCTCTTCCAGAGGATCAGCATAGAGACCATGAAACAGGATGCCACGAATGGCTGAGATTTGCAGCAATAAAAACAGGGAAGCATTAACCTCTTTTCCGAGTCTGTTTGAATACGTCACCACACTGTTGCATGTGATTGCAGTCTGGACCACTAGTCCATAAATCCATATGTGCATAAAACATTTCTGCTAAGCACGCGCAGGAGTTGAATTATGCTGAGTATGTTTTCCAAATAGGTACTGCAGTGATTGGAAGAACTGAATGCTGAGAAGCTTATGCTAAGCGAACAGCCATATGGGATGCCACCCCTTTGTGCCCTCTCTCTGATTGCAGGTAAGAGTGTATTTCACACATTGATGCTTCTGAGTGTTAGTAATTAGGAACTCTTCTGAACTTGTATACAGGGATACTTACAGGCTAGGAGTGTCAAATATAGTTGTAGAGAAGCCATAACATTGTTTTCCATCCTCCTCTGCACCTTATATTCTTTTCAGTGCATACCAAAAACCTAGAACATTGTACTTGTTCAGTATCTTGTGGAGAAGTGTGGCTCAATGGTTAGAGCGGCAGACCCTGATGCAGAGGTCTAGCCTGGGACCAGGGTTCAATTCCCCACCTCGGCGGGTCTTGGGCTCAATATTCCACAGACCTGGTAATTCTTGCCTCAGTGCATATTCCAATCATCGAGTGCAACTCTGGGCAATAGCTTGCTTAATCTCCACAATGGCCCCCACAACGCTAAGGATGCCTGGCCTCCACCTTGGGGGTGCCCAGGAGTGGACGCCTCACAGGGAAAGCCACAGGGAATTCCAATCATCGAGTGCAACTCTGGGCAATAGCTTGCTAAATCTCCACAATGGCCCCCACAACGCTAAGGATGCCTGGCCTCCACCTTGGGGGTGCCCAGGAGTGGACGCCTCACAGGGAAAGCCAAGATGGTTCCACAGCGGTATTCGTACAAGCGCCTTGAGACCCTTGCAGGTGAGTAGTGCGCTATACAAGTATCAATTTACATTTACATTTTTTTACATTATCTTCATCTGGACCTAAGCATAATTTATTACGGATAAGCTAACACAGGTGCCTTAGAGTCCATTGAGAAATGGCCATTGAAAAAAGCCCATACAATTATCAGTAAAGATCTAGCCAGAAATTGGACTTTAAAAAACACATTTTGACTGTTGTGCATGAAATCGCTGTGGTCAACAACAGACAAACAAGAGTGGAATGTTAACAATTAAAATGAAGTAAATACAGATTTGGAACCTTTTACTGAATTGTATTGCATTCTGATTACCAGTACAAAAGTTTTGTATTTTTAATGAATAAATGTCCTCAACTTGTTCCCCTTCCAAGATTCAATATGAACAGCCACACATTGGATATGTTTAAAAGTCCCTAATCAGCTAGTTTTTACTGGAAGCAGGCGTGGTTCTCAATGAAATGAATACATTAAAGATTCAATGTCAAAAGCTTATTATTTTTGTATCAGATAGTTTAAGCATGAAACTCTGCAAACACTGTAAATGTATGCATCTCCCTTACATTAAATTAGCAGAATATCCACAGCTGGACAATCCATACTATTACAGTTAATAGAATCTTTAACTATGATCCAGCAGTAGATGATTAAAAGAATAGATAGCATTATTGATTGAAACAAATGCAATGATGTTTCTTTATCAGAATATCTATAAACATGTCATCTGAATTAAATAGTGTGGCCTACATCCTGGTTACAAAATGATCACTATATTAGGTGGTGATGTTCTGTCAGTTTAATAAATACAAAGTAAGTAAGGAGTTTATCATGTATAGCTCCTGGTGGGGTACCATTTGTTTGATGTTAAATTGTTAAATTGCTAACCAATTCTTCCATCAGAAGAAGATCTTGCTCATACTAAACCACAACTCCATATGGATGTGGTCTCCTTCCTCTGTCAGGGTCAAGAACTATTTTCCTCCAGCTGAGTCCTGAGCCACAGAGTATAGTGGAGCCTCTGTAATGAATGAGAGGAGAGCCAGTGAGACCCATTTGGCATCTCCAAGCCAAAAGAGGTAGTGTTAAAGCTAACATTTATTCTGCCAACTGCCCCTCTCCTCATCCCAGTTTACTAATACCTGTTAAGAGGGCAACTGTTAACAACACCGCTGCCTCCCCGAGCCCTGAGACTAGGCTATTTTCTGCTGCTGGAAGGTAGAGATGTTAACTTCATTCACGAATGTTCTTTCAGTCCCTGAAAGTGAGATGAATGGCAAAACTGTCTGGTAGCACCTATTGTTGGACACTTCCCTTGCGGTGGATGTACGGCATGTGCAACTACTCAGGTCACAAAGACCTGTTGTATTAATGGGAGACAATTAACGTTAAAACACCATTCCAATTGTATGACCAAAAATGTGGTCTACTGTATCCAATGTCCTTGGGCCCTTAACTATATTGGCAAAACAACACAAGAAATAAGGAAACACATCTCACAACACCAATCTCGTATTAGGTGTAATGTAAGTACTGCTCTGCTTGTGGAACACTATAACAACATGTCACACGCCCCTTCTGATATGAAGTGGTTTGTTATTGAGGTTGTAAAGGGAACAAGGAGAAGACCTAATGTGGAAAATCTGCTGACTCAAAGAGAGAATAAACTGATCTGGCTGTGCAATACTGTTGACAATGGGCTAAATGCCTTTATTGAATGGCATACTCTGGCCACTCTTGTTTGATCCTTGTTTGATCCACCGTATGCTGGCGATTGTAATTTGCTCTCATATAGCATGTGGTTTCCTCTATTTTATTTTGCTGAACTTTGTGTACTGATTGATTTAACCCTGCACACGGCCGTGTGCTGCAATCAGTTTTTGATCCTTTATGTAGATTGTTCTTGTAAATAAATAAATATATAAATATTTGTCACTCACTTTATTACTTTAAATGTACATGAACGTGTGCCCCTTTTTCGGAGACACACAGAGAGGCTTTTGACCACTTGAATGCCATTCTAAGATGGCCGCCACGTTTTCTGTCCGTGTGATGTCATCATTAAGCGGCGTTTTAATCGCGCTGTGTGCGGGATGTGATTGATGCCGCGATTTTTCACGGGGATCAACACGGACCTAGTTGAGCTGGTTATCGTTCGCTGCCTAAGTGAGTACTTGCTATTAAAAATGCTATTCTTACTAGACATGTGGCAGTCTTATCTAGGAATTAACCGCGATCTGTATTTTCCACAGATCATATGGTGGCCTTCTGATCTGTAAGTCCCCAGTTTTTCTCACGTTTGGGTGTATTGGGAACGGGCGCGTTGTATTACACTGCATTGTCGAAGCTGACTTGACTTTTTTTCCTATTTAGAACGACTGTCAGGCGTACAATTATCGTGAGTAACACTCTTACGAGTATATTACACTTAGCGCTACTTATTATTGACTAGTCCTGACGCCCCTGCCTGTTCTTTCTGTCTATTAGATTAATCGTTGGTCTTAATATTTGGACAAGTGAGTTTAACCTTTCTAGTATTTACTGGTTTTGCTTGCCTTATAAAATTTGGGCCCTAAAGAACTTATCACCTAGAGAACTTATCACGTGGTTTTGGTATGATGTTTGAGCACTGCACTTATAGTTTCACTTGGCGATGGTGTTAAATTAAACTCAGTTGGTGTTTTGCATGAAGCTGATCATGCTCCCATTACTTTCTTGTCACTTTATTGTCTTTTGTGTTGAGCTGATTAGTTATCTCCTTGTACCCTAGGGTTTCATTTATGCCTGTGTTGTTATGTTTATATTAGATACCTCTGTGCAACTCTTCTGTCCTGAAGATGGTCCTACGGATCGTTGTGACCAACGAGGACCGAAACATCGACGCTTAACGCCTTTTATGCAACATACTGCAAAATTCACTTAAATATAATGTGTGAATTTCATTGTGTTTAATTTACCTATATGTGGTTCTTTTAGTGTAGCCACATTATATGCTGAAGGTGTTTGTTTACTACCATTTTACCTGTTATATCTGTTTTGGTAGTACTTCTGTTGCCAGACTTTTATTGTCAAAACTAAGCTATCTATGCACGAAAAATAAAAAATAATCTATTTTTTGATACAACTTTGAGTGTTGCTTATGAAGCCCTTTGGTCACTATAATTAATTAAGTGTACACATATGTGACACAGACAACTTTGAAAGTATCTTATTAATGATTCCTTCCTGGACATTGAACTTAAAAATGTCACCATAAAAAAACCTGCTAGTCAAGACGCACCGGAACCTTCCGAACCCAAGTGAACACTGACTAAAAATACAAGCATTTACAATGCAATATTTCTCGCAGCAATAAACTTTGAGTTACTGGCATTGTAAATGACAATGCTTTGCATTATTTATTTTTTTTCATTTGCAATTGGTATATAAACATTGTTTGTGAATGGTTAGCTGTTGCTTATGCTAAGCAAAGTTGGCAGTAATATAGAGTGCTAGTCTTGCTTGTTATAAGCATGCTGATTAAAAAAATGATTTACCGCAGGAGAACCTTACCGACTACACTAAAGGGTAATAAGCTGCATGAAAATAAAAATATTGCTTAATATGCTAATGTGCTCAGAAGCCAAGGCACAGGAAAACCAGTAAAACAAAAGCAAGTCGAAAATTCTAGTAGGACAAATGCTGCTGTACAAAAAAAACAGGACTGGGTAGAGGTGTCAGACTAACCATAGGCACTTGTTCTGCAATTTATGCATGTGTGCACTTATATATGAGCTGTCCGTGTATGCCTGTCCAATGTAAACCGCCTACGGGTACCCACGAAAAAGGGCGAAATTCTTCTACCTTGATTTCTCACCGCTCCCACCAACACTCTTGAAACACTGATCCTCACTAGTTATCAGTCGAATTATCACAAATCAAGCCATTAGTTACTGCCACTCCACTTTCTAGGCACTTTATCCCATTACCCTTTCCATGCCCTTGATTCTACCTCCCCCGGTCAGTAGTTACCCCTTCCATTACCCCTCCCAGTTATCATCCCAGTTTTCAAAATGGTTATAATGATTAACATGTATTACTATGTCTCAAATTGTACATGTGCAAAAATATTACGACAGTTGAGACGCATCATTTAGAATCAAACATCTTTCAATGTTCTAATAAGATTCCAAGGTAAACATTGCCTACTTCTAAAGCATACCATATGAATGCTTACATGGGCTTCGGTTTAATGTGATAATGTCCACCGTTATATCGCTTTGAATAAACCTACATGATCAAATAAAGCTTTTTGGAAGGAAAAAAAACAGCTGCCAAAGTACGAATTGTGGTTATCCATTTGTAGACACTCTCTCTCTGGGTGTCTGACTGGTCTCATAATTTCACCAGCGGAAGGTTTAAACAAAGAACAAACTCAGCAATATTGATTCTCAATGATAGATAATACTGATAAGTAAAAAAACACTCATACACTCCAGCACTGTAAGCTATACTGTTGCTATTATTAAACTCACCACTTGATTATTGGTCTTCTTTCCCACAGAAGAAAAAAAATGTGTGCCAATCATCCAAAACCTCAAACCTCTGACTGAAGTTTTGCCTTTATAACAGAAAAACAGGGTGTGCATAGGTCTATACAGATCCTCTGCTACACGGTTTATATAAAGAACTTTAGCTTTTTCTGTAAGATAACTAACATGACTCAACAAAAGCACCCTACACACGCACATCATCCAGTAAATGACAAGAGGATTTTAGCTTAAGTAAAAGAGCAGGCTGCCCGGCTGGAGTCACGGGGTCTACACTAATGTTCAGCGGGAACTCTCGAAGATGCGTTTGGGAGTCGAAGGTGTGGGAAAGTCTCCTGTTTCCGGTAAACACCGGCTCACTGGAGCAGGGCAGATGATAGCTGCGGCAACTGACCACTCCCAGGCAGCATCTCCAGCCACTGCCAGGGCGCCTAAGGAACAGGACGCGACAGTTGTACCTCAGCAGCGAGCTCCAGAGAGGTGGCAGGTGGTGGGATTCCTGCTCGTCTTGGCATCCCCCTCGCTCGCACACTTTTGGCGGGTAGTTTGAATATTTTCAAGCACCCTACGGCAGAAGTCTTGCCCTAGGAAAGGAACTCTGCCTATGTTTACTGAAGTCGGAAATAAAAGGAGGGCCTGACTGCAAAGCAGAGATAAGAATGGACGCCGGGCGCAGAGTAGGCGCGCCTGGGAAAACGGTCGTTCTGAGCACTTACCCTGGAGATGGTGAGAGGCTGGTCAAAGTCCTTCCCACCGACGAGCCTGAAGCCCCAGGGTCCGGGGCCCTCGATAACTATGCGGATCATGCCGGACATGCTGCCAGTGTGCCCGTCCGGAAGGTAGGGCGCTAGGGGTTGGTCCTACGCGATCTCCCCGCAGCTACAGAAGGGAATGCCAGGGTGAGTTTAAACAATCCCTGAGTCCTGCGCACTCCTCCCCCACCGCTGGGAGGGAAGGGGAACGAACAACCACAGCTCGTTGCCAGCAGCCGCGCGGCTAAACCGGGAGAGCCCGGGGCAAAGTAGGGAGGAGCAGACAACACCCCCAGAGCCCCCACGGATAACCTGTGGGCTGGAAATCCGCGCCTCACATGAATGCTGCTCTGCCCTGCCCTGTCACTGCCGCTTCCTTGTATGGAAAAGCACTTCAAACACCGGGGAATCTTCAAACACGCATTCCTCCTCTCAGCTGAGCCTGGACTGCCTCAGTCCTACACTATAAACCCCCCCAATAAAAAAACTAGTCAAGATAACAGACAGACACCCTCCGACCGACCGACTGCTTTTCAATGTGATATCTGGAAGAAGTTATGAACTGGACTTCAGAAACACTCAGGATGAAGGACGAAACCGAAACCTGCCGTGGGGCGGGACTTCCATCTTCGGAATGGCCAGAGAATCAGTGCTGGTGACGCGGGGCTCCCATGCCAGAGGGAGAGCCCTGCGGAGGCTGCAGAAGTCCGGAGTGGCGGTAAGTGGGGCTTAGTTGTAGGGGGGAGGGGGGTGTGCTTGTGTGTGTGTGCGTGCGTGCGTGTGTCTGTGTATGTGTGTGGCGGCGGAGAGGGGGCAGGAGTCTCTGTATGTGTGTGTGTGCGTGTGTATAGGTGCGCTTGTGTGTGTTTCTCTGTGTGTGCACATGCGTGCAGGGGGAGGTGTGGCTGTGTGTTACAGCTTTCCAGGAGACAGGAGCTGGCCACAGCAAGCGCGTTCTCGTGCGCGTGGCCCGCACAAATCGCCTTCTGGCAGAGAAAATGCATGTGGCCAGGTGCTGTCTCCTGGAAAGCTGTGTAGCTGACTATAGGTCTCTGGCGAGACCGCGCTTACGCCCGGTTAACGCCACGAGACCTAATAAAACAACCCAGTGTTGCCTCTGGTTAAAATGTGATGTACCTGTTGCAAAGAAACTCCCAGGCCTTATGATACCAACAGAACACTGCGAATAAATGAGGTCATGTAAAACAGGTGTTTTAAGTTAGACCATGAGTGAGGACAGAGCCCTGTGACCAGAAAAAGAAGTTGACTGTGAAAAGAGAATAAATACTATAATGCATGTAATTGTCAAACACTTCTTGTTTAAAAAGAACACATTTAAACTTAATAACAATGCCCACATGAAAATGAATACGCATTTCATCCAATTTAAACGCATGGTGGATTATGAGAAATGTTGGCAGATATCCACACTTTTTCCTAAAACACTGATGAATGGAGACGCATCTTGATATTCTCAATGTATCAGGCTATGCCAAAAAGTGAACCTTGGGTGTCATGTGCTCAATTAACTTTGGGTTAGCCATGCCCACTGCTGATAAACTGGGTGCAGTGCACCAGGAAAATTAGCAAAGTAGAGGAAAGCAAAATGGCAGTTTCGGATGCCAACCTTCTTTTCGAAGGTATGACCTGGAAAATGGTATGGAAACAAATCACAACAAATTCTTTTTTTTACATCTACCTATTAGAATTTTTCCAGCTATTTATTGGATGTCCAGAAGATATTGCTGAATGTGACCCTTGTCATATGTTTACAATCTTTTTCTGAAAATAAATTTTCTCCAGTTTCCCTCACACAAGGACATGTCCCTGACAAGTCTTTGTTTATCTGAATCTTCTGAGCGCGACATTACCAGGCATGTATGAGTTTTCTATGGGTTTAGAGTGCCCAAAGGTGACAAATTGGGTGCATAGAAAACATTGGAATTTAACTGAAAGTGAAATGGCAATTTAGTGTACCTGTGATTTGATTGTAGGTTTCCCTCCTAGGCGGTATAGAAATCTGTCACAACCACATATGTTCAGCTTTTACATAGTCTAAAGTTTCTTTCGCTGGGTACCAGACCCTTCCTCGGCCTGAAGCCTAAATGGAATAACGCATTGATCATAACATTTTTCAGCTTGTCAACAATCATTTTCTGTAACCATGGTAATTCCCTTCAGACATGCAGGCAAGGCGTGTCCCACATCTGTGTTTCCCCTAGTGGCCCTTCCAGAACCATTGCCACTAGCATCCAATTTGTTTGAATAACCTGTATTTTCGGTGAAGGGTTCAGTCTTTAGAAATAGCATAAGTGGTGGAGGTCCACTATGCCAGAATGTCATTTCTCACTGTGCTGAAAGCAACTTAAACCATGGATGCAGAAACTGCTTTAGAGAATAATGTCTTCCAAATAAGGAGAAATCTTATAATCCCGTGGGCTGGCTCTACAATATCCAAGTTATGTCAGGTGGTGGCTCAACCGTCAATCTTCACATCACCTCATAACAATGGCGGTAGGATGGCTGCAGGTAGATGACCTTCCAACAAGGTGTCGGCGGTTCCGCACCCCCTATTACGATACGACCGCTTTGCAGGCAGTTGTAAAATGCCTTCTTTTGTGGCTGCTTCTGCTGGGGCCCAGAAAAGGGACACAGCGCAAGCCGCAGTACAAAAAGGCACTTTAGTAACATCAATGCACTGTGTGCCAGGCACCATGTGGTGCCTCGCACATGTTTCATGGATATGTGGGGGGGCACCACATGTGTCCCCCTTGCCACTTAGCAGTGGGCCACAGGAGGCATTGAGCCCGCTTGGGATTCCCAAAGTCCCTTTGCAGCTGCCTTTCCATGGTGGTGGGGCTGCCATGAAAAGGTAGTCAGAAAGTGACACTCTAATCCCCATGGTGGTGCTTGCACAGGCACCGCCTCCCTTGTAGAGATTAGGTTGTAACCAACGCCCCAACATGCTCCTGAAGCCCGTCAGAGGTGGCAGTCTTTCCTCTCACCATAATTGCTCTAACCACTGGCATTGTAGTCAGGAGGCCGGTCCGATAGCTCGGATGTCGGGTGGACCGCCACAGATGGTCTGTAGGTGGCGGTCTGCCTGACATCAAAATGAGGGCCTAAGTGTTGAATATGGTCTTCCTAATAGGACCCATGTAAAAGTCTTCCCACCTCCTGAGTGCACATAATCAGCTACGGCATGGGGGCTTGTCCTGAAGAACAAAGGTTAAAAGTGCAGAGGATTCGTGTAAATTAAAACGTTTGACGGGGTTAAATACTTGCAAGGGTTAGGGGTATCACATCACTAACTGACAGGTGCAGAAGGTTTGTCCCAGCTCTCGGATAGGTCCCTTTATTTTTTCAGATGTAACCCTTTTTACTTACTGATTACTTTTCTTCTTTATTTAAAGCTGTTTATGCACATATTGGGGCTTCAGTTAGAAGAGCTTCACATTAACATAAAATGGACAGGGGGGCGTGGCTTAGCGCCTGGAGGAGATGGCGGTGCTGGCGTGAGCGCTCAGTCACGGCTGGGGCACTTTAGCGGACAGCGTTTGTTTGCAGTCCCACAGACGGAGGATTTCGCCGTCGGAAGGTCTCCAGAATGTGATGTGACCTCTTGTGGGAGCTTCTGTGGTCGCTTGCTATCCTTTTTGAGCGACGCTCTCCTGGACGCAGTTTCATGACGGCCGCGGCCGCCATTTTGCTTTACTCCTCAGTGTGACGCTCTTCACAGAAGAAACACCGTCGGATTCAACGGATCTTCGCAATGCCTGATGCCTTCTTCTTCCCTCATGGTGCGCCATTATATTATTGATAAATGACTTTCTTGTTTCACACAGCTTCTCACTCGCTTTTTAACGCTGCTTTCTCTCCTTCTTCATACGAGCGGCCATTTTGTGACTTCAACATGTTTTGAGCCATTCGTTCATATTGTGCCTGCGCAGCTTCACCTAGTTACGTCTCATCTAGTGATGCTTCTTCTTCATTGTGGCTTTGCCTCCTTTGCTTCTTCTAGGCACCAAAGACTGATTATGGCTCTGCTGAATAGGTTATTTGGCTGCTCACCTTCATGGCACTTAAGCTCTACAGCATAATGTGTTAATACCCTCTCTAGGCTTTGCCCATTAGAAGCTCACACTTCGTGGCTGCTTTTTTCTTCCTTAGTTCTCAGTAGCCCTTGCTTCTGACTATTGACTTTGACATTTAAAAAAAAAAAATTCTGCTCTGTATGTGCAACTTGAAACCAATCCTTCATTGCTGACTACTCATCCTGGAAGCTAAGGGGTCTTTTTTGTATGTCTCTTGGTTGTGTTCCTGGTAGAGATTGTTTACCCTATGGGCAGACTCACAACAAGTTGCGCCAACAAGACCTCAAAGCGCACTTTCATCAAAAATTCAAAGGGTTTTTCAGCATTGGCCCAGTTGGAAGCTTCACAAGAACCTCATGTTCATATGTCGAAGTCGATCATGGAGCCCCCTACTCAGCTCAACTGGAAGGCTACTGTTAAACGATTAAAAAAGGACCCCCCCTCACCATCTGCTTCCGCTTCGTCTGCATCTATTGAGTTGTTATTGGTGGAAATAAGGGCACTCCACCCTTTTATGGAAGAAACTGATGCTAAATTGCAGGTTCTGACTGACAACTGGAGACAAATGGAGGCAAGAGTCACGTCGGTGGAACACAATGTTTCTTCTCTTCAGGAGTCCTCTGCTAAGGTTTCACATATGCACTCTCAGATTTCTTCTCTCCAAAAGCAGGTTGAGGATCTTGAGAACAGAAATTGACGCAATAATCTGTGGATCTACGGCCTGGTGGAGGGCTCTGAGGGGAGTGACCCCATTGCTTTCTTTAAAACCTTTCTCCCTAAGCTCCTGCATCTTCCAGAGGATACTGTCCTCAACATACAAAGAGCCCACAGGCTTGGTCGAGTTCCCTCGTCTACTTCTACCTCGACGAGACCTAGAGGTGCGATCATGTATTTCTTGCAGTATACTGAGCTTTTAAAGGTCCTTTCAGCAGCTAGAGCTTCTCCACGACTTACATGGTCTGGATCCCCCTTATTCTTCGCGCAGGACTACGCTAAAGCCACGGCCAGCCGTCATAAAGCTTTTCTGGAAATGAGACCAGATCTTCGATCCATTGGTGCAAGATATGGTCTTTTTCACCCCTGTCTTTTTAGGGTTACATATAACAATAAGACAACAACTTACGAAGACCCTGTGCGACTCCAGAGCTTTCTGAATTCCTGTTGAGGAGCTAACATGGATACTTCTGGTCCCTCTTCTTCATTCCCTCCTTGACTCTTCTGACTAATGATGTCTCTCTCATTTTGGATTCTCGTGTTATACACATGAGGTTACCATCAGCACCATAGGTTCACATGCATTGTGTAACAGTTCTTTTTTTCATGTTGATCCTGTTGTTCATAATCTTCATTGTTTACTCTTCCTTCTGCTTGCTGCTTTTGTTGACATGACCTCCTTGAGGTTTTTGTTTCTTCTCTTGTCTTTTCTCCTAACGCTCTCCTCTTGGTTCCACAAATCATATACCATGTTCCGTGTTTCCCCAGCTGGGCGGCTCGCTGGCCCTGACCGTCTTGTCTCCTCTAGTTGGTTCTACCCCACCTCATACGTTTGGTTTCTTTTCCTGGTTGTGATCCCTCACCTCCCCTACCTGTAAGTACGTTCCCTTCCCTTATTGAAATGTTAGCTTTTGTTTCTGTCCTTACCTCCTCTTCCCTGCTACCCTTTCTAATTGCTCTCTTCTTAAAGGTGTCACTTTTTCTCTTTCATTTTCAGTTTCTTTCTTATCATCTAATTCCTATTTCATCATCTCCTTTGCTTCTCCTTCATTCATCTTTCCTTGTTTTTCTTTGCTCTGAGTTTTTCTTTCATTGTAGTTGCTATCCTTTTTCCATTTCTTTTCAATGTCAGTACGTATTGTTTCATGGAACGTTAAAGGTCTTAACTCTCCCATTAAGAGACAACGAATTCTTTCTCACCTTGCCAAATTGAATGTGGATTTTGCCTTCCTGCAAGAGACTCATTTATCTGAAGCGGAATCTTTAAGCTTAAAAGAGGTTGGGTGGGTGAGGTGTGTTTTGCTCCTGGAGATGGTAAGCGAAATGGTGTCGTTATTCTTATTTGTGAATCTCTTACTTACTCCATCTCGGCACATGAATCGGATTCTGTTGGCAGATGGTTATATGTCAAGCTTTCCTTGAGGGGTGTTCCATATTCCCTTCTCAATGTTTACGCCCCCACATGCGGTGACTCAACTTTTTGGCACGAGATGGCTACTCGCACCACTAATCTCATTGACGATAATTTCATTATGGCAGGGGACTGTAACCAGCCTCTTGATCCATTTTTGGACTGAAACTCCAAAGCTTCCTTCGTTCCAAACAAGCCTCATAAACTCTTTACTCACGCAGTGTCACAGCATAAACTTATGGATGCTTGGCGTCTGTGCAATCCAACGGCCAAAGAGTTTACCTTGTATTCTTCCTCTCACCATTCCCAATCACGCATTGATTATATTTTTGTATCCCATCATCTCGCGCAGTCTCTTACTGTAATGGCTGGATTTTCTGAGTAGGTGGGATCAGCCCCCAGGGGCCCCTCCAACCCAGCCAGAACGTACTCACCTTCCCTCCTCAGGACTCCTCTATCCAGGCACCTGGTACCTACCTGAGGATGGGGAACTCGCAATATACAAGCTCATATTATTAAGAACACCACTAAATCTATAGGGATACTAAGAATACTCACTGATTACTAGGGATATCCATACCCTACACCACACTTATTCACATCAGTTGGTCTCGCGGCCACCCTGACCCAGACCTTTCTACCGTAGGGCAGATATTGCGCACAATCCGGTGCGACTACACATGGGCCTGCAGAACCCAATGCTCCCTTTTCCAAACTGTTCGCAATCCTGCGAAACTACACACTAGTTCAACCTCCTAGTGTTCTCACTTATTCAAGCCACAATCCAGTGGGTATCCACACTGGTTCGACCCCCCAGTGCTCTCATTAACGCCGCATATCAACGACGACCACATTCCTATGAACACCTATACATATATATATATATATTGGGAAGTCTCTTCACTAAGGGTCTGCTACTACAATATTAGGAGTTAGCCAATTAATATCGTGTGCTCCCTATTCTTGGCATCAAAAGTCCACTCACTCCCTATTTATGTTATCACCACTTACCTGATTGGGATTACTCATCCATTCACGTGCCTAGCAAACACCTAGGAGCTTTGTTCACCTGGATTGAACAAGAATACAAGGGGACACGTGCCAGTTTTCTACAAACTGGGGGTTGTTTTATTACAGCAATATAAACATTTATACAGATCTAACAAAGACTATAGGTAGAACACACCGCTTGAAAGAGAAGGATTACACATAACAGGAACACTCCGCTGAAAGGGAAAAGATTAGACATAAAGTGTAAGTGTAGCTAATGTGATGAAAACAATATCACCTGATTAGTGTGAAGTCTTGTTCTAGCTGTCATCTGGGTTCCTCTCTCGTCTGTGCCTTGGCTCATCTCAGGCTCTCTCTCTCTCCTGCACTCTTGGGTACACCTCTGCGCTGATCACTCTGTCTCTGGACTCCTCTCCCCCACACGAACTGTCTCTCCACCTTCCGTCTTCAATCTTAATGGTTCCTGCCGCTCTGATCACCGTTCATTCCACTAGCTTATTCACTCTGTCTCTGCGCCAATGTCCAATTAACTCCATCTGCTCCCATAGGTTAGTCCACGATCTTTCCTCTATCTCTTCTAAAAGGCATTACTTCAGACTCCAGCTATTCACACCTCCTCCTGATAAGCAACTGCTTCTGACTGCTTCCTTCAGTTCCAGCTCACTATTCAACTCAGCTCTTCTCCAGCTTGAACCCTCTCTCTCTCTCTCTGCCAACTCCACTCCACTGCTGGACTCTCTGCTGGACTCTCTCCTCGACTCTCTGCTTGACTCTCTCCTCGACTCTCTCTCTCTTGACTGACTGACTCCGCCTCTGCACTTCACTGATATAGAATGCTGTTTCCTCATGGAAAGTTCCAGCCATCAGCCCGCCGCCTACCAGGTCTCTGCATCACCTCGCATCAAGGACACACACCCAGCCGGCCGGCCTTTTGTTGTGTCTTCTACACAGAGAATAATACAGCCTACCGATAAGGGCTGGCCCAGACCGGTTCTCTCCAAGTGAAAAACAGCCTTAACTATAAACTTTGCCTTTGCCCTGAAAAGCCCCTCAGCTTTCATCAAGATGGAGTCCCTCTAGCTCTAGGCCTGTAGGCCTGAAAGGGGTGAAATGCTCCTTAGCTCTGTCAGAATACCTACATAAACCATACCAATATGTCTAATATGTCAAAGCCAATAGGCAATAGACAGGTTAAAGTCAAGAATAAAGGCATATTAAGCAGCTATCCTCTTCTAGATCTAGAAAAAAGGCTTAAAAGGGCCAACACAGGCTGAGAATACCTATACTAGATGCGAGCAAGATTAATGATCTATATCGCTGCTAAATAAAGCCAAAAACTCTGCCATAACACTTACTCAAGCAGAAATTGGCCCTATTCTATTATCTGATCACGCCCCAGTTTCTTTTAATATTGATATCCTTCCCAAAGTCATTGGACCTAAGAGGTGGCGTTTCAATAATTCCTTACTTTTAGATCCCAAATTCACCACCTCGTTCACTGAATTTTTTAATGAATATTTTACCTTTAATGATATCCCTTCTATTCCTACTCACACTATTTGGGATGCATTCAAGGCCACAGCTAGGGATTTTATTATCCATTATGTGGCTAAGAAGCGGAAGGACGCACGTAAATACACTAGTGACCTTCTCCACAAAATCAAGGGTCTGGAGCACTCCTACTATACCTCTCACTCAAAGGAAAGCTTGACAGCACTTATTGACGCCAAGTTGAAATTTAATAAAAAATCTACAGAGGACGCTTCTCTCTACCTATTGAAATCTAGTTTGAAGTTTTATGGTGGGAGAAACAAAGCAGGGAAAATTCTGGCTAATTATTTGAAAATTAAACACAACAAATTAAATATTGAATCTGTATTTGATGACAAAGCTGTTCTTAGACATAAAGACACTGATATTCTTGATGAATTCTCCCGCTTCTACTCTACCCTTTATTCCTCTGAGACTCATCCTACCCCTCAATCTCTTTCTGATTTTTTTCTCTACCATTCATCAACCATACCATTTTCCTATTGACTTAACCTCTTTGGAATCGGATATTTCCCAGCAAGAATTACTCTCCGCCCTTAATTCTCTCAAAAAAGATAAAGCTCCAGGGCCTGATCGATTCACTGTTGAGTTCTATCTTCATTTTTAATTGTTAATGCCCAAATTACACTCCCTGATAGATTCTTTTGTTACTCTTGGCAGCTCTTCAGGTACCTTTTCTGATGCTCATATTTGTATAATCCCTAAGGAAGGGAAAGATTCTCGATACTGTAAAAACTATAGACCAATTTCCCTTGTCAACATTGATTATAAGATTTATGCCAAATCCCTTGCAGCTCGGTTAGACCCCTTTCTACCTGAATTACTTGGCCCGAGCAATCTGGATTTGTTAAGGGACGCTTCATTACTGATAATAGTAGACTTCTTTTTAATGTTTTGTCTAAATCTCCACGCTTTCAAGATTCTCTGGCGGCTATTGCCTTGGACGCAGAGAAGGTGTTTGATAGGGTAGAATGGACCTATCTTTTCTCTGCCCTCAAATGGTTCGGTTTAGGCCCCAAATTTGTGTCATTAATTTCCTTTCTTTATTCCAATCCGAGAGCGGCGGTCTGTGCAATTGGTCTGGTTTCCTCATTTTTTGAGTTGGGTAGAGGTGTGCGACAAGGTTGTCCTTTATCCCCTTTTCTCTTTAATTTAGCTTTAGAACCCTTTCTCACCAAACTTAGGCAAAATCCTGACATACACGGCTTTCAGACATCACACTCTCACATTAAACTCGCTGCTTACGCAGATGACATCTTGCTTTTCATCTCCAATCATAATGTCTCTATTCCTGCCTTCCTTGCTGAAGTTCGTGAGTATTCAAAGATTTCTGGATATAAGTTGAACAATGACAAATGCAAAATTTTGCCCCTTACGAAATATACCTTCAAACCTGATTTTGTTGCTTCTAATTTCACTTGGAGTACCTCTCACATCAAATACTTAGGTTTACATATTACTCCCTCCATCGCACATACGGTCTCACTTTTTCTCAACAAATGTATCCAGAAACTCTCCGATCTCACCACCAAATGGCATCCACGCTATCTTTCATGGTGGAGACGCCTCGATACTATTAAAATGATGTTATCCCCCATCGTTTTGTACACTATTTCTAACATTCCAGTTCCTATTTCCATGAAGTTCTTTCAGAAGATCAACACCATTCTTTCCTCTTTTCTCTGGTCAGGCAAAAAACCCTGCATGTCTCTCTTTAGATTGACACGTCCTAAATCTGAGGGAGGTGTCAATTTTCCTGACTTTCCAACCTATCACAAGGCTTTCCTTTTGCGCCAGGCCTCCTTTTGGCTACGAGACCCTGATGAACCTTGTCCTTTATGGGTTACTGTAGAACGTCTTTCTCTCTCTCCCTTTACTTTTGCTGAATTTCTTTCTTTCTCTCGTAAACCACAGATACCATCCATCCCCATACATAAATTCACAGTCAGGCTACTCCTAGCCTCCACTCCGGCCCCTCCCTACTCTGTAGCTGATTTTTTATCCACTACCATTTGGCATAATAAAAATCTCCTTATCAATAACAAACCTTTTTATTTGAAATCTTGGAGGCAGAAGGGTTTAATTTGGGTTTCTCAACTTTTTTCTCACTCCACTTTTTTATCTATTTCAATATTATGCCACTCTTTTGATTTTCCCGCTTCCTTTGCTCGTAAACATCTTATACTTAAGGAAGTGGTCATGTCCACGTACACCCAGATCCAGCACTCTCACAATCATTCTTCGTCTCCTAACCCCACCTCACAACTTCACTCCTTGTTGGCTGTTTCTTCTAAAGCTTCTCTCATTTACGCATTTCTTCGTTCCACACCTTCTCCTCGTCCAAAGTCTATGGTAGAGGAACAATGGGAATGTGAATTTGCTACTTCTTGGCCTATTTCTTTGTGGGATAAGCTGTGGGTAAAGATTCGCAAATCCTCTAGATCTGCCACTTTAACACAGACACTATTTTTCATTTATAATAGACTTCTTTTTACACCACACTTGCTAAGTAAGAAATTCTCCTCTGCCCCTGACTTCTGATGGTCTTGCTCTGCACCCAATGCAACTCTATTCCACATGCTCTTCTATTACACTGTCGTTCATGATTTCTGGAAACAAATTTGGACCCAAATTAATGATATTTTTTATACTCAAATCCCTTTTTCTTTTATTCACTTTTTGGGTAGTCTCTCCCCTTGTTGGGATCATGTCACTTTTGATGTGCGAATCATTGATTTACTGATAGCGGTTGCATTCCAACAAATTAACTGGAAGAATTTTACGAATATATTGGTTAAAGCATGGTGGTATAATGTTTGTCACAACCATAGGTTGGATACTGCCTTTGTTTTTCCTCTTCATATGGCAATGAAACGTACCAATTTATGGCTCCCTATAACATTGTACCTTGATACTTGTGCTAAAAATTCATTTCATTTATCACCCATTCAGCAAGAAGTCTCCAAACCTCCCTGATTGACCTTATTGTTCCTAAGTATTTTACTGTCTACAAGATTTTACTACTGTTTTCTTTTTTCTTTATTGTATAGCCTCATCTTGTTTCCATAACCAGTATACCTTTTGTTATTTATGCAGTGTTTTCCTAGATTGTTTTGCTTCTATGCTGTATCATATGTGTATATTGTATTGACACCTCTTATTGCTTAATAAACTCTTTTTTGAACTGAAAACATAAAATGGTCAAAGAGAAAAAAGGTAAGCTTACCTCGCTGTTGGTTGTTGTTACAGGTTAACCTGTCCAATCCTATAACATTTGGCCTGGGGGCCTCCAACTAGCACATACTTCCCACAAAATCAAAAACACCAGAGTTCATTAATTTCAGTTCTTAAAAGAGCTTTGTCTCTCTTTCTGCCTATGTCAATTACTTGATTACTGATGAGTAACAACATTCAAAAATTTACATCGGCTGTGTTTTTGCCAGCATTCTGTTCTGGTCATTTTTTTTTACGAAAAGATGTCTGCTACCTTGGCTAACTGTCACCTTAATGCATACTGCTAGGCGGTCTGGGTCTGCATTCTAGGCAGAGTTTTCTCAAGGAAGGGTCAAGAGAATTACTGCATTAAGATCAATAATAGATGCAAATTTTTAGTTTGGCATTTTGTAACTTGGCATATTCATTTAAACCGTGACTTGTTTGTCAACTGTGAAACTGAAGAAGCTTTACAAAGTGAATGAGGCATAACAGCAGACTGTGCTGCAGCGAGAATGTTCCAGCAGCTGCACAGAGTTAGATCATGTTGCTTGCTAGCAATTTAATTATTTTTTTAATGGCACCACTGCCCGCCTCTTTACTTCACTGCTGGAATGCCCAAGGCGAAATATTTGGCAATGGAAAAAGATGACATGGACCACCCTAAATACTGCTTCCCCAGGTCAAAACTGTTAGTCGTAGGAAAAGACTTAGCGCATCCCACTTCTTTGTGTAATCCGAAGGTCCCCTTGTCTTAGTCTAAAATTGCTGACATTGTAAGTCACTTTCCTAAACACTAATTGAGACTGACCTGTCCATTCATTTGCCTCAGATAGGAAGATATGGGAGAAGTTTATTGGGGAAATGAGTTGTCCTTAGGACTAGGGCGGTTAACCTCGAATCTGGGGAACGGGTTCGAGTCTCGTCAATGACACCGACCATCCTGTGATTCTGAGCAAATCACTTAATCTCCCCTTCTTGCCTAACAAAAAAAAATATGTCCTCATTTAATGCAACTGGTGTTAGTTAAAGCGCTCTGATACTCGAGTCCGGTCAAGTTCGCCTCTATAAAACTCTGGGGCCTATTACCAAGATCAAGCAATAATTATCGCTTAACACGGTTAGAGGCAATATCATTATCGCCGAGCTCCGCCGATTTTTATCGCAGATACACCTTGCTATTATCAAGGTTTATCTCAAAAGCGATAAAAATCGTCCGAAATGCATAAATATCGCTGAAAAGTCAGCAATATTTATGCATTACCGAGCTAATGTTCTTAGCCATGTTATCCACCTACCATTGGATAACATGGCTAAGAACTACTCTGGGCAGGCATTAGCTTTTGGAGATATTCGCGCCTAGCGTGAATATTTACAAAAGTTTGCCTTTGTAGGTAATAGGAGATAGCGATGTTAGCGACTGTTTACTGGTGTTAGCGACAGCTAGGTAATAGGGCGATAAAATTATCACCGCTTTAGCGGGAAAAATTCCGGCTAAAGCGGCGATAAGGCCCTTGGTAATATGCCCCTCTGTAAATAAATAAAATATATAATTTGAGTGCCCGACACTATGTTTGTAAATTGTCCCAATGAAGACTTATACAACTTAAATATTATTTCACCTATCTGGATACCTGTGAAGGTGGTTTAAAGTGCATATGCCTTTCAAATGCCATGGATGTAGGTGTTGCCACCAGGAAAATATTTAACGATTCACTTAATTCATCTCAGAAGGTGATTGTAAACTTTAGTTGTCACACAAGTCACACCCACCTGCCTGTGGTGTCCTGCACAATATTTGAGTATAGCATAGGGCAGGAAATAGAAGATATTGAAAGGCGTTAAGGACGTGAGCCTGAAGGAAAAAGGAAACAAGTATCTTTTTGACTGTGGTATGGGAAACATTGCACTGACAGTTAAAATGTTATCTTTTCTAATATCTATTTTAAACAACAAGGGACCCCAATAGTATCAGCGAGGGACCTCGGGGAGCTTATTATACAAACACAACAATGGTCCCAGGCTAGGAGACAAAGGATAGTGGAAAAATAAATATAGACTCAGTCAGTTCTATATTGCCGAAGACATGCCCAGACAACACACAAAAGGGCTTGGCTAAAGAGGCTTATATTCTAAGGCAATTATTGTTTTGTCCTGATGATGGACCCCATCATTTAGTAGGGGGTCCGAAACGCCGTCGACTTTTTGAGTACCATATACCTGTGAAAAGAATTACTACACAATGCTATGTAATGGTACCTATAAGAATCTCTCTGTATAACTGGATTTCTACAGAGTCTGCTGTTCTTGCCTTGCAAGCCCTTTTGTGTGTTGTCTGTGTCTATGTATCGACGTGGTTGGGTACAGGCTTGTGCCTCACGCACGTGAATTGTTGAAGGTGTTATTTTGTGTTTCAAACTCTTATTCAAGTAAAAACTTTGAAGACCTCTGTCCGGCTGGGCATGTCTTCGGCAATATAGAACTGACTGAGTCTATATTCATCCTTTCTAATATAGCATACATTGCTTGCAATAAGGAGAGGTTTAGCTTTTGAACTTAAAAGCAAAGAGATAGTTTTGCTCACCTGAGTCTAGGATAAAGAGTGTATAAGTGGATGGAAGCCAGGCTGTTGTTATGGGTACAGTGCAGGTCAGAGGGGCTGACCTTCTTCCATCCTGAATCAATTGAACGTAGTAAGATAATTGGACATTTCTAAATGGCCCTATTTGAAATTTAACAAATCTGTTTCTAAAGGAAGGGTATGTTTTTTCCTATCAAACTATTTCTGCATAGGACCACAAAAGACAGAAAAATTGTAAAGTTAAGGAATACTCAAATTGCCTTCATTCTTAATTATCTGACAAGACGAAGGCCTCTTTAACTTGCTCATCTGGGGAGAGGTTAATGAGCTTAATGATTCACATAATCAATATAATTGACAATGGTTCAGAAAATATGCAAATTTTTTGGGTTCCTCAGAGAAAGTCTCAGGAGGATCTAACAGTATAGTTGGAGTCAGTGAGGAACAGGATTGTGTTTAACTTTTGCCGTATATTAAAGGAGGTGCTAATGCCTATTACCATGAGCCTTTATCACCTGAAGACAAAATAAATTTAAAACTCATCTATTCCTCTGTATTCAACAGATACCAATCTCCTGCTTAATAGTTACTAGATCTAAATGGAGTGCCATATTTTCAGTTTATTGCTCTGATTTTTATCACAAACTGTACTAGAAAAAATCTATCAAGCTAGGCTTCACAGTAACCTGTTCTACAATATTCAGGGATTTTCTATCTCCCCCTGTGCTCTCTAGTGACCACACACACTTGAAATTCACAGCCAGTGAAAGTAGGGAAAGGGGGAATGGGATAACAAAGAAAACAGAAACACAGGACTCATCACTTCTGAGGTCAAGGAAGGCTGCGGATTGGAGTGGATTCCTATAAGACAAAGAAGCACCTTAAGTAACTTGTCATTGGAAAATTTATCATAATTGTAATTGTGTAATAAAACACCTTAGTAATAGCTCTCCATGCTTTCACAGGATACTGTGAATACCAGAAAGCTAAACATAAAGTGATTTAAGTTTCTTCCTTGATATATATGAACATACACTTCTCCCTGTTGAGAAAAAAGCACCTTAAGTTGTGTTACTGTTTGCTCTTTTGTCCTTTGTAGAAGATGAGTATAGTTTCAACTTACTTCCTGTAATTTAATAAATAAGAACTGCAGTAACATAAGCATTCATTACGTCCTCGTCCAGTCTCCCCATCCCATTCCTTCACAGTGACCATCTAGTCTGCTCCACAGAAACCTATAACTTAGCTGAGCTTTTGCACTTCCCCCAATATGGCGTCACTATCACGTGACAATAAAGGGGGAAGTGCCTGTAAGAAACATCCTGTTCTTTTTTTTCTGCCTGTGGTCACCTTGCTGCCTAGCTGAGCTCGGGGTAAGTTCCCTGTTTTTGTATCTATTGTATTACTGTATTGTTGGGCGGCCTGCCTTAGCGTCCGCCTTTGTTCTATCAGTTTCTTTCCCCTGCGCTGCCTCGTTCTGCCTGGGTTTGTCGGCGGTTCACACCAGCGGCCGTCTCTGCCTCACACC
The DNA here is from genome assembly GCF_964263255.1 of Lissotriton vulgaris. Classification (NCBI taxonomy): domain Eukaryota; kingdom Metazoa; phylum Chordata; class Amphibia; order Caudata; family Salamandridae; genus Lissotriton; species Lissotriton vulgaris. The sequence goes on from NC_141691.1 coordinate 951,752,319, forward strand.
CTCACCTGTAATGCTTGGCCTGCTTCAGCGGCCGTTTTTCATGTGTTTTAATGGTCCCTCGGCGCCCTGCTTTAGCGGGCGGGGATTGCTGGGTTGGTGCTGCAGCGTGCTTCATGGGGGCAATTTCTGGCGTCCGGCTGTGCATTAAGCCGGCCCCCTTTCCCTCGTCCCACTGGAGCTCGAGTCCTCGTGACTTCGTGGCTGCTTTAAATGGGGTCCTTGTGTTTTGGATTTTTTCCTTAGTTTTTGCCTGTGTTTGGTGCTTGGGACATTGCTGGTTTTCTGAACATGGCTTCTGAGTCCTCTTCCTCTGCTGCTCCTCTTGATGCCCTGCGCCTGATGGTTCATGAGGCGGTGGCTGTTGCTTTCCTGGCTAGGGCCGATGCTAGCCCCCCTCCCAAGGTTCCTCATGGTTTGGTGGATCCACAGGCTGTCCCTGATGAGGAATTGGGTCCTGATGAGGATGAAGGTGTTTGTGGGCGCTTTGTTCAGGGTGCTGAGCTCGCTGAACTGTTCTCCCATGTCCGGGACAATTTGGGGTTTTCTCCTCCCGTTGCTGATGTTTTGGAGGATGATTTCTTTACACAGTATGTCCAGCCTGCTGCTGTCTCTTTTCCTTTGCAAGCGGCTGTGCGCAATGTGGTGGCGCACGAGTGAAAGGAGGTGGATAAGTACGCTTTTCCTCGTTTTTTGTCCAGGCGTTACCCTCTGGAGGGTTTTTCTGATGAGTTTCCTCAGGCTGTGAAGATCTACGATTTAATGGCTGGTTTTTCGTCTCAGGGTTTGGTCCTCTCAGATGACGCCCTTCCTGCGGACGCTGTGGATAAGCGTGTTGAGGGGGCAGTGAAGCGTTCTTATGCTGCTTCTAATTTTTCTGTCCGGGCGACTGCCTATTCTAACTAAATGGTCCAGTCCCTCCTCAAGGACTTTCAGTCCCTGTCCCTTCTGTTGCAGGACGGCTAGGATGCCACGCCACTTTTGTCTATGATGGAGTTGCAGGTGTGGTACTTGTTGGATATTTCCCTTGACAATTTGGGGGCAGCGGCGGCTGCTTCTGGTGCTCCATCGCTGCGCGACGTCATATCTGGATGCGTTCCTGGAAATCTGGTTCTTCCCAGAAGACGGTTCTCCTTTAGCTGCCCTTTGGGGGTTCCAAGGTGTTGGGTCATCAGCTGGAGGGGATGGTCAAGCAGTCGGCGGAGAACTGCAAGCTTGTGACTCTGGTCCGCCCTCCTTCTAGGGGGCGAGGTTTTGGCTACCGTTGCGCTTTTGGTCCTTCTGCTCCTGGCGCTTCACAGCCCTTTTGTGGCAGGGTCCTGGCCAGGGGGTCCCTGGTGTTGCCAAGTCCTGGGCCCCTGCCAGTGTTGCTGCCGCCGCTTCCTCCTCTTCCCAATGACTGTCTGCCTTTGCCGGTTGGTGGTCGCCTCCAATCCTTCCTTGCTCAGTGGTTGGCAGTTCCGGATGCATGGGCAGTTCAGACTGTGTCGGAAGGTTGCCGGATAGAGTTTTCCTCTCCTCCTCCTCCGGTTTTCGTTCTGACCCCCCTGCCCCGTCTTCCTCTGCGAAGGGAGGCGTTGCTGACTGGTGTGCGGCACCTGTTGCTGAAGAAGGCTATTGTGGAGGTTCCTCCTCTGGAGAGGAGCAGGGGTTGCTATTCGATCCTCTTTCTGGTCTCCAAAAAGGATACTTCGGATCTTCGTCCTGTTTTGGATATGAAGCATGTCAATCGCTTTGTTGTCCATCAGTCGTTCAAGATGGTGACTCTGCAGTCCATCCTGCCTCTGGTGCTTTCAGGGGGCTTCCTTGCATCCCTGGACCTGATGGATGCATATCTGCACATCCCTGTCCATCCGGCAGACCAGCAATTTCTCCGATTTGCTGTGGGGGACCTTCACTACCAGTTCCGGGTGCTCCCGTTTGGTGTTTCCTCTGCGCCCAGCGTTTTCACCAAGCTCTTGGCCCCTCTGGTGGGTATTCTTCATTCCAGGGGGTTACAGGTGTTTCCCCATCTGGATGACTGGTTGATTGTCTCTCCTTTTTCTCATGCTCTGTCGGTTGTGGTCCAGGTGTGTCTTCTCCTGGGCTCCTTTGGGTTCCTCATCAACTACCGGAAGTCCTCCCTGGTGCCCTCCCAGTCCCTGAAGTTCCTGGGGGCTCTCTTCCGCATGGACTGGGCATGGTATTCCTCTTCCAGGAGCGCCAATTGACTTTGCTTCGTCACCTTTCTTGGCTTCTGTCCCAGTCCCGGGGGTCCGCCCGTCTCTGGTTGCAGAGTCAGGGGGAAATGGCGTCCACTTTGCATATCCTTCCTTGGGCCAGGCTCCATCTGTATCCCCTGTTACATCATGTCCTGTCCCACTGGGATCCTGCCTCCCTGGACAACGAGGCTCTGATTCCTGTCACTCTGGGAATTCGGGCGGATCTCCAGTGGTGGTTGTCCCCTCAGTCTCTTTCCAAGGGGTTCGATCTCCTGCCGCCTCGGTCAATGGTTGTGATGTCCACGGATGCCAGTGCCTTGGGTTGGCGTGCTGTGCTGGGTGCCTCCAAAGCTCAGGGTCGGTGGTACCGTTTTGAGTCCCTCCAGTCCTCGAACTGGAAAGAGTTGATTGCGGTTTGGTTGGCTCTGCAGTGGTTCGCTCCTCTCCTTCGGGGTCGGGCGGTCTCGGTACAGACCGACAACGAGGTGGTCAGAGCTTATGTAAATCAACAAGGGGGCATGTGTCAGTCTCTGTTTCTCCTCTCCCGGAAGGTCGGGCTTTGGGCTGAGTTGAATCTCCTGTCTCTGACGGCGGTCTATCTTCTGGGGACGGAGAATGGGCCTGTGGATTCTTTGAGCAGGGTATTCCCCTCGTCGGTGTCCCTGTATCTGTCCCCAGTTCTGTTCGACCGGATTGTCCTCTGGTTTCGCCGTCCTTGGGTGGATCTTTTTGCTTCAGAGGCTTCTGCCCTCCTGCCTCTGTTCTGCAGCATTGTTCCCTCTCTGTTGGCGTGGGCCACCGATGCCTTCTCGATTTCATGGTTGTCGGGCCTGCTGTTTGCCTTCCCACCGTTTGCCTTAATTCCGCGGGTCCTCCAGAAGATTCGGTTGGATCGGGCAGAGGTTCTCCTGGTGGTGCTGGAGTGGTCTCGTCGGTCTTGGTTTCCCTTTCTCCTGACTTTTTCTGTTTGCCCTCATTGGAGGTTTCCCCTTTGTCCCTCCCCTCTGTGGGCTCCTCTTCTTGGGATTGCCTCCCTGCGCCGCCTCCGGCTGGGGGTTTGGCACTTGAAAGGTTGAGTTTACTGGGTCAGGGTTGCTCTGTGGAGGTTGCGCATTGCCTTCAGCTGTCTTGTCGCCCTTCCACCTTGCGGTCCTATGCCCGTCATTGGAAGCACTTCTCCTCCTGGTGTCTTGGGAAGGGTCTCTCTTCTGACTCCTGTGAGGCTGTCAGGGTGTTTGACTTCTTGCGGGATGGTTTTTTGTCTTCGGTGTTGTGGTTTCTTCCCTGTGGGCGCAGTGGGCTGCCATTCTTGCCTTTAGGGGTTCATCTGTGTCCTCTGTTTCCCCGTTGGTGGCTCGCCTTCTGAGGAGTTTTTTTGCTTCAGCGTCCTGTCTCTCGCTCTCCTGTGCCTCCCTGGGATCTTCCCTTGGTTCTCCGGGCTTTGACGGGCCCTCCTTTTGAGCCTTTGGACTCTGTGGCCCTGAAGTTCCTCTCTGCTAAGGTCCTGTTCCTGGTGGCCATTACGTCTGGGCATAGGGTTGGTGACCTTGGGGCTTTGATAGCTTCTCCCCCCTTTCTGCGCTTTTGTGATGACAAGGTCATTCTCCGTCCCAGTCCGTTTTTTCTGCCTAAGGTGTTGTCTTCCTTTCACTGTCAGGAGGATATTGTTCTTCCTGTCTTTTTTCTGGATTCTGCCTCTCCTGAGGAGGAGGTCCTCCATTCGTTGGATGTGCTGAGGGCTCTCCGCATCTACTTGGATCGGACCTCTGGTTTCCGTAAGGTGGATTCCTTGTTTGTGACCTTTGGCCTCTCTGGGATGGGTCTTCGTCTTTCTTTATCCACCTTGTTCCATTGGGTCAAGGGTGACGTGGCTTCTGCTTACGAGTCTGCCCAATGTCCTCTCCCTTCTTCTGTTCAGGGCAGGTCGACCAGGGGCGTTTCCTCCTCCTGGGCCATGTTCAAAGGGGCCTCATTGCGAGACATTTGTAATGCTGCCACCTGGGCCTCCCCCCATTCTTTGTTTCGCATTACCGTCTTCAGTTGGGGATAACAGCCTTTGCTACTTTTGGTGCTCATGTCCTGTCTGCGGTTCAGGATTTGTAACCTGTACTACTTTTTGTTGATTAAAATGGACCTGTTTTCTTGCACTGTTGGTCTGTTTTTTTCTTACAATCACTGTGTGCTTGGGTATGGGCTCACTGTGAAGGAATGGGATGGGGAGACTGGACAAGGAGGTAATGCCTGGTTACTCACCGTTAATATGCATTACTCCAAGTCCTGGTCTCCCCGTCCCATTCCCGAGCCCTTCCCTCCCTCCCTGGTTGTTTTGTGGCTTTGGGGTGATTGTTTAGCTTTCTGGGTTTGTTTTCTTTGGTATTCGCATGATGTTTCTTTCAGGCACTTCCCCCTTTATTGTCACGTGATAGTGACGCCATATTGGGGTAAGTGCAAAAGCTCAGCTAGGTTATAGGTTTCTGTGGAGCAGACTAGCTGCTCACTGTGAAGGAATGGGAAGGGGAGACCAGGACTCGGAGTAATGCGTATTACCGGTGAGTAACCGGGCAGCGTAGATGATCTCGAGGTACTGCTTCCTCACAATCAAACCCAGTATGACTGTAAGCAGTATTTCCAGCTGTACATACTGACAGGGTGCATGAGCAGCCTCTTGCCTGAATGTCTGGCGTTGCTCTCTTGGCCTATTATCCAGCAGATGCCACTTACAGAGAATGCTGTTTGGGCTGCCCCCTTAATTTTCTTCAAGGGAAGCCAAATCAGCTGTAGATAAGTAGACCACGTTTGTTTACACTTTTCTAATTTTCTTTGGCTGATTGGGCTTCCCTTCACTAAAAGTAAAGGAATGCGTCAATTTTGAAGCGTGGGAAACAGCAGCAGCTAGAGAAGAGGCTGAAGGATAGCCACAACGGGATGACCTGTTGTTTGCATTCAGATATCTCATCCATGCATGCCTTATATTGCCATTGCATATAGAGGGGAGTTGGCAGCTGGGCGACCATAAAAGGGCCCATTTAGTGTGGGTCTACCACTTTAAATAGACCCAGAAACTGAGGCGTTTCGACTTGATGACCAGTTTTAATCTGAGTGGTAATATTAAATTACCTCTTTATACCTCTCACTCAATTTGAATAATTTTGATTTCACAAATTATATAGTACAGGGAAATATTAGTTTCAGTAAGATATGTAATGAAGAATTGATTGAGAATGTAATGCACATGTTGACGGATATTTTGTATGATCTATATCCGAATTAGGTGAGGCCTACTAGGTTATCAGCGTATGAGACTGTAGGGTTAAGCATTTGCTGTTTGATCAGTTGAGCATGAATGTCCCAGATAATGAACTCATGGGACCTTCAAAAGAGTTTACATAGGCCAGATGCAGACCTGGAGTGCAATTCTTAGTTGAGGGACATTGGCAAGGTAAGGCAAGAGCCATCAAGAAAAATGTGGTGGCCTTAGCCTATTTAGATATTTAAAAAAACAGGGACATGGCGGGTGAAGTGAGTTATGCGGAAATATGAGTGTTATAACTGCAGATGCTAGTTAAACCTGCATTCCACAGCAGGGTTATCAATAAGTGGCGAAGATTATTCACACTTCATCTCAAAATTCCTTAACTTTATTAGAGCATGGAAAGTCCTAGGGAAAGAGGAAGCAGGTAGAAAGATAGCAAACAGTTGTATCCAATGGTCAATTAAAGATACTTAAATGAGAAGATAAGGCAAACAATATTGCTGCCGTATATCTTTACTCAACCTATAACCTAGAATATGACTCACCTATTGGCTACCCTACATTCTTTCTCTGCTGACCGTTCCTCTATGTATATACATATTTCTAACTAGAAAACTAAAACAATAGAAACATAATGGTGACATTGATATATTTCCTGCAACCCTCATCCAAATATTTATTGGGTGTGGTTACCTGGTAATCAGAACATGTATGCTCTAGGTCCAAGACATTGTTTGCATGCCAAGCACTAACTGCTGTTCACAGTCTGTTACCGTTTTTCCATCCAACATAAGGGAATTAATGCTGCATTTAAATTCAATACATGAATTCATGGAGAAAGTTGAAACTTTTTGTCACTCAATGGCAATGTTGATTCTCCCTTTCGACGCCACAGAATTGACTTGTGTCAGAAACTTTTATGAGTTGCAGCATTATAAGCAATGCAGGATAAATACAGGATATTGGCTTCTGTTAATCTGCTGTTAATTATAAGAAAGCAACGCCTCTTCCAGAGGATCAGCATAGAGACCATGAAACAGGATGCCAGGAAGGGCTGAGATTTGCAGCAATAAAAACAGGGAATCATTAACCTCTTTTCCGAGTCTCTTTAAATACGTCACCACACTGTTGCATGTGATTGCAGTCTGGACCACTAGTCCATAAATCCATATGTGCATACAACATTTCTGCTAAGCACGTGCAGAAGTTGAATTATGCTGAGTATGTTTTCCAAATAGATACCATGGTGATTGGAAGAACGGAATGCTGAGAAGCTTATGCTAAGCGAACAGCCATATGGGATGCCACCCCTTTGTGCCCTCTCTCTGATTGCAGGTAAGAGTGTATTTCACACATTGATGCTTCTGAGTGTTAGTAATGAGGAACTCTTATGATCTTGTATACAGGGATACTTACAGGCTAGGAGTGTCAAATATAGTTGTAGAGAAGCCATAACATTGTTTTTCATCCTCCGCTGCACCTTATATTCTTTTCAGTGCATGCCAAAAACCTAGAACATTGTACTTGTTCAATATCTTGTGGAGAAGAATGGCTCAATGATTAGAGCGGCAGACCCTGATGCAGAGGTCTATCCCGGGACCAGTGTTCAATTCCCCACCTCGGTGGGTCTTGGGCTCAAAATTCCATGGACCTGATAATTCTCCCCTTGGTGCCTATTCCAATCATGGAGTCCCACTCTGCAACTCTGGGCAATAGCTTGCTTAATCTCCACAACGGCCCCCACAACACTAAGGATGCCTGGCCTCCACCTTGGGGGTGCCCAGGAGTGGACGCCTCACAGGGAAAGCCAAGATGGTTCCACAGCGGCATTCGTTCAAGTGCCTTGAGACCCTTGCGGGTGAGTAGTGCGCTATACAAGTATCAATTTACATTTACATTTTTTTTAATTATCTTCAATTGGACCTAAGCATAATTTATTATGGATAAGCTAACACAGGTGCCTTAGAGTCCATTGAGAAATGGCCATTGAAAAAAGCTCATACAATTATCAGTAAAGATCTAGCCAGAAATTGGACTTTAAAAAACACATTTTGACTGTTGTGCATGAAATCGCCGCGGTCAACAACAGACAAACAAGAGTGGAATGTTAACAATTAAAATGAAGTAAATACAGATTTGGAACCTTTTACTGAATTGTATTGCATTCTGATTACCAGTACAAAAGTTTTGTATTATTAATAAATGTCCTCAACCTGTTCCCCTTCCAAGATTCAATATGAACAGACACACAGTCCCTAATCAGCCAGTTTTTACTGGAAGCAGGTGTGGTCCTCAATGAAATGAATACATTCAAGATTCCATGCCTAAAGTTTATTATTTTTGTATCAGATAGTTTAAGCATGAAACTCTGCAAACACTGTAAATGTATGCATCTCCCTTACATTAAATTAGCAGAACATCCACAGCTGGACAATCCATACTATTACAGTTAATAGGATATTTAATTATGACCCAGCAGTAGATGATTAAGATAGCATTATTGATTGAAACATATGCAATGATGTTTCTATATCAGAATATCTATAAACATGCCATCTGAATTAAATAGTGTGGCCTACATCCTGGTTACAAAATGATCACTATATTAGGTGGTGATGTTCTGTTCAGTTTAATAAATACAAAGTAATGAAGGAGTTTATCATGTATAGCTCCTGGTGGGGTACCATTTGTTAGATGTTAAATTGCTAACCCCTTCTTCCATCAGAAGAAGATCTTGCTCATCCTAAACCACAACTCCATATGGATGCGGTCTCCTTCCTCTGTCAGGGTCAAGAACTATTTTCCTCCAGCTGGGTCCTGAGCCAGAGAGTATAGTGGGGCCTCTGTAATAAATGAGAGGATAGACAGTGAGACCCATTTGGCATCTCAAAGCCAAAAGAGGTAGTGTTAAAGCTATCATTTATTCTGCCAACTGCCCCTCTCCTCATCCCAGTTTACTAATACCTGTTAAGAGGGCAATTGTTAACAACACCGCTGCCTTCCTGAGCCCAGAGACTAGGCTATTTTCTGCTGGAAGGTAGAGATGTTAACTTCATTCACGAATGTTCTTTCAGTCCCTGAAAGTGAGATGAGTGGCAAAACTGTCTGATAGTGCTGGATACTGATTACTACACACGCTGTGTGAATGAACATGTTAAGAACACTGAAACTTACATTCGACTAGATCATGATCCTGTTAAAGAACTTTTGGAAACACTGGGGAATATCTTAGCGTAAGCAGTACACGAGGGCCACATAGATGAACATAAAAATAAATTTCTATTGAATCAAACACCGAAGACTCAACATCTATGTAAGCTTCCGAAGATGCATAAAGATAATGTTCACCCACCGTTCCGACCCAACGTGGCCGCTGCGGGTCTATCAATGAACCAATAGGATACTTTCTGGACCATCATTTGCAACCTCTTGTTCAATCCTGGGAGACATACATAAAGGACAGCACAGATTGTTTACTTAATTGGAAACTACTCGTCACCATTTTGAGGAAAATATTTTGCTATGCACCATTGATGTGGTTGCTTTATACAAATCGATAGCCGACAATGAAGGACTGGAGGCAGTGGAATGGAGACTGTTACAATCACAGATGACAAAAGAAAAAAGCACCTTTCTGCTAGAACTACTGCACTTCTCATTATACCACAGCTACTTCACCTGGCAAAGTGATTACTTTGTCCAAACAACGAGTACATCAATGGGCTTTCCTGGAGCCCCCTCGTATGCAAATACATTCATGGCCTACTTTGAGCACTGGCACGTTCTGAATAATTACATGACGTGAAAATGCAGCTATTTTTCTGAGATACATAGAAGACATACTGGTAGTATTGAGAGGTTCTAAAGATCTTCTGAAAAAATGCATTATGGAATTGAATCATCATAATCCAAGAATACAATTCAGGTATAACATTCAAGCAGAGAAAATACATTTCTTGGACATTGAAATTCGCAAGACTACATCAGGATTAGAAACAGCAGTGTACAGGAAGCCGACTGATGTCAATAATGCTTTGCACTTTACCAGTTCAGATCCCTATTCTTTAAAGAAAATCTGCCCGTTTCACAATTAATTCGCATCAAGAGGATTACCTCCGATGAAACCATGAGTCAATCCATGATTACAGAGCAATTAGCAAGGTACAGAGACAGAGGTTATTCACAAGAGATACTGTTGGAACCCGAGCGGACTGTTTAGTTGAAAAAATGGGAACATTTGCTGGTGCAAACTCAGTGTAATCAACAAAAACGCAAGGTTTATGTGTTAAAACATTCAGTTGAAGCACCCCAAAGAAAGGCTATTATAAGAAAAAGATGGCAGATCACCGAGCAGGAAACTGATTTTAAAGGTCTTTTACATCACCAACCTTTATTTACCAGACTGAAAAATCTGAGGGAAATCTTAAAATGTAAGAAGACTGACATAGGGGAGATCCACAGAGGCATGAGGAAGTGTTACAACTGCGGGCAGTGTGGAAATGTAATTACGGGAGATACATTGATGCACCCTCGGACTAGTCAACAAATTAAATTGCGGCACACATCGGATTGCAACACTGAAGGGGTAGTCTATGCCATTAAATGCCCATGCGGGCTGGTATACGTAGGCAGAACAAGTAGAAAAATGAAGACAAGAATAGTTGAACACAAGAGTAGAATTAGAAACAAAAATCCTAATTCTTCTCTGGCAGTACATTGGACAACTGCAGCACCTACTATTCCCCAACTGAGATTCACAATCCTAGAACACATGCACATCACCACAGGTACAGAATTCAATACAGCCCTAGCATGTAGGGAAACATTCTGAATCAAATACTTAGGTACAGTGACCCCTGGGGGGTTAAATGGTCACTACGAATTGCTGTGCTTTTTATAAAATGCGGTACCTACAGAATTGCTAAACAGGAAGATTTATATGTACAGAATTTGCACTCGTGGATCCATTTGAATCTTTTTAATTTTCACTCTTTACAACTCTCATGTTGTGTTCTGACTTATTTCCTTCATGACTCTATTCATACACACATTAGAGGACTGGTAATAAAATGGAGTACGGCACAACGACGTAATGATGACAGCTGTGTATAGATAAAAGCTTAAAATATCGTCTTAATAAGTTACATTCAGGGATCGCGTTGTTTGCACAAGAGTACACAAATAGACACTGCATGGCTCACGTTTTTAAGCAACCAACGTTCTGGTTGGTCTGATAACCACCGATATTCTTGTCAAATAAGGATAGTTGAATGGTGGCTTGGTTGTACTTTCACCAAGTAAGCGTGTTTTTTTTAGATCTACATTATTCTCACTCGATGGGTATTAAACAATAAAGACTCTTCTGACATTTTTATCAAGTGTGGCAATATACACTACAGGATGAGATAAACGTTTTCTCGAGGTAGATTTGTTAGCGCAATGAACTGTTGTTTAAATAAAGTTTAGCAAGTCTTTGAAAGTTCAAGGACTAAGTTAAGCATGAGAGGAAATGAGGTAGTACCTCTTTAATATGGCGCAGATAGAGGAAGCGCACATACTCATGTTCTAGGCCGCTTTTCACTTCGACTGAGGGTTTTCCTCATATCGGCATGGGATGGCAGTTGTACTTCTGCTACCCGCATCGCACACTATTGTAGCGGTGTTTTGGCTCATGAACAGAGGCTGGACGAGGTTTCTTTGCTCCATGTAGGTAAGAAATTAGGCACTATTGATTTGAATAGATCAAGATTTAAACAAGTCGGGCTTTCTTTGATGAAGGCTTGTCTTCATGTATATTACAGAATTATTTTCCGGACTTGAAGAGTCACGCAGTGAATAATATTGGAAGCAGTGTTTTTGACCGGGATGGATAAGATAGGGGACTGACTTAAGAGATGGGGTGGTGTATGTGGCGACGCGCTCTAGTTGCTCGGAGCGCGCCCCAGTGCATTGTGGGTACGTGCCGGCGGCCATTTTGAGTGCCGCGAGCAGCGCTAGGGGAAAGACGCATTTCCTGGCCCTCGGGGAGAATAAAGTAATTAAACCTGTCCTGGTCATATCTACAACTTGACCTGTATAAACTGGTGACGAGGATGGGATCTCCACACAGCCATCGTGTGGCATCGGACCCGCCCCCTGACAACACACAAGGACCCCTAGCATGGCAGAGGAGTGCACTTGGCCACGAGGCTTAAGGGACATATCCAGACATCCCTGAACACGGCACAGCAGTAACTGAGTCCCTAAGGGAGCGCAGACCATGCTCTTGGGCATACAAGGGCAGTGAGAGTGGAACACAGGCACAAAATGACCCTCCGCACAACCAAGAACAAGCTTGACAGTCACATCCACCAGCCACGAAGCAGGCACTGACCAGCTGCAAAGGAAAGGGGCTCATAAAGAAGCACGCACAGGGGCAACCCACACCTGGAGCACATACCGCCACTCACAGTGAGTACAAGGCCACTGACAGCATAAATAGGCCAAAGAGTACCCACACAGGCCCACCAGTGGGAAACTGGACACCCAAGCTCAACCCTCACAGGGCTCAGCACTGGAGCTCCAAGGCTCATCCCAAGATAGGAAAGGGAGTCCTGCATACTCGCAGGCATGCAGAACGGAAGAGAGACAAGCTCCAAGGAGTCCACCAGGAGTTGCCACACAGCAAGTCCTGACCCAGCGAGAACGGGGGAGAATGTGCGAGCAAACGTCATCCCTCACCAACCTGGTCCCATTCTTGCCCCAAAGGGGAGAGCCAGTGATGCCGTGGGAGGACTGGAAAAGATACTTTCTGAACTACATGTCGGCTTTGGAGGATGAAGGAGAAGGTGAATCCCCCTCGGCGAGGAGGAAAAGAATACTGCTACATAACCTAGGCCCAGGGGCATTAGAGTATATGATAACTTAGTAAAGAAAACCAGGCCCCGAACGACACAGATGAGTTCCAACATGCACTAGAGGATTTGGATTCACACTACCGCCCGGTTGTGTGCATAGCAATAGACAGGTGCAACTTTTTCCAAAGAAAACAAAGCAGCCGCGAATCAATAGATGAGTTTGTAGCAGCACTGCAGAAGTTGGCGGTGCCGTGCAAATTCGGCATGCTGCAGGACGAGCTCATCAGAGATCAGATCATTATGCACACGGCGAATACAGCGATCCAAGAGAAATTGTGGGTACATGGAGGAGCTCCTCTCAAGGAGGTCGTTGCACTAGTGAAGAAGGCGGAACTATCAAAGAGGGAGAGCCTCAACAAAATCCATGTGTGCAAAGTGACGGACAGAAGCAAACAAGAAGTAAACCAGCAGCCTACACAGTCGAATACCAAGTTCCAGAAGAGGTACCCTCAGAGACCCACAAGAACCAAAAAGCCACAAGGAGAAAGTAGAAACAACTGCTACAGATGCAGAAGTCAAAAACATGCCAGCCAAGATAAACGATGCCCAGTGTTCAGAGCAAAATGCTCCTTCTGCGGTATAATGGGGCACTACGAAAAGGTGTGCAGGCAGAATCTGAAGAGATCAGAGATGAAATATGTATCCCAAGAGACAGACAGGGCAGAAGAAGCACCTGAAGAAGAAGAAGAAGAAGGAGAGGACGAAGTCCTATGCGTTGACGACCAGGTGCTTGGAATCACCTGTGCAAGGTCCAGGAAACCAGCATTACAAATGGAAATTGGTGGAGCGTCGATCAATATAGTGGCAGATTCGGGCTCTCCATATACCATTGTCCAGTGAACAGTATGGGAAAGAGACTTTGAACCATGGGTAAGCAAGGACCTAATCCCAACGGACATACACCCAGTCACGCACACCAGCGAACCCATACCCATGGTGGGAAACTGCAACCTCAAGTTCAAGTTCAGAGGAAAAGCTGCTGAAGGGAAGCTCTATGTCACCGAGAAAGGACCATCAGTCCTAGGATGGGTAGACCAAGGCGCGCTAGGCTAGGGATCCAACTCAACCCAGGAGGGACCATGAAAGTGATGATGACAGACACGGTACAGGCATATGAAGAGGAGGCATGGAAGAAGGAGTACACAGAAGTCTTCAAGGGGACGATCGGTCAAATGACAAAATTCACGCATAAAATATACTTAAAGGAGGGAGCACAACCGGTGAGTCACAAAGTTCACAATATTCCCTTCAGGAGCAGGGAGGCTGTACAGGAGGAACTCCAACGATTGGAAAAAAATTGAGTCATTCAATCCATTGAAAGTGCCGAATGGCTTGCGCCGTTGGTAGTCAAACAAGCACAATGGGAAGGTGTGTTTGTGCATGGATTTGAGGGAACTGAACAAGAACATTGTGGTTGATAAATTCCAGCTGCCCCGGATAAACAAGATGCTGGCTAAAACTAAACGGGTGAAATGGTTCTCCATGGTGGACCTCTTATCCGCGGACCAACAAATCACCCTCCATCCTTCCTGCAGCCATCTTACATCGTTCATCACAACCTTCGGATGCTATAAATTCCTGAGAATGCCGTTTGGGTAAGTATCCTCAGCGGCGTTATTCCAAAAACTGATGCACAGATTGTTTCAAAAAGTGGAAGGCGTGCAGTACTTCCAAGACAACATCCTCATAATGGGCAAATCAAAGAGCGATCATGATGCAAAACTACACACAGTCCTGACCATCCTAGCGCAGAAAGGTCTCACTGCAGAGTGAGGAAAATGCAGGTTCGGAGTGGGATCAGTGCCATACTTAGGCCACGATATCAGTGAAAAAGGATTCAAACCGAAACGATCCAACGTAACCGTAATTAGAGAAGCACCTACGCCCAAAAGGAAGGAAGAAGTCCGCTCATTCCTAGGCATGGCTGAATTTTACAGCAACTTTGTTCCCCACTTTGCATCCAAAACACATCATTTAAGACAACTCTTGAAGGAGAAGAACATCTTCAAATGGACAAAAGAAGAACAAACAGAATTTGAACTATTAAAGCAGGACATCTGTGCAACCATGCTTCTCAAAGGATTTGATCAAGCTGCTCTATCTATACTGACCACTGATGCCAGTAAAAAAGGACTTGGGGCGGTTCTAATGCAGACGTCCCAGGAAGGAGAGGTTAACACTGTCAGTTTTGCCTCTAGGTCCCTGGCTCCTAACGAGGAGAAATTTAGCTTTATAGGAAAGGAAATGTTAGCAGCAGTGTGGGCCATGGAACGGTTCAGACAATTCTTATGGGGTTCAAAGTTCTTGTTCCGCACAGATCACAAGCCACTGGTGAGAGTCTTGACCACGAGCAGACATGCGCATGCAACGCCACGGATAGCAAAAATGGCATTGAGACTACTCCGGGACAAGGAAAAAGGTAGCAGATTTCTTGAGCTGAGCAGCTGCCATGGAACCTGCTGCCGAAGAAGAGCCCTTAGATTGGGAAGAGTACACAGTGACACTCACGCAAGACCACGAAGGAGTGATCAGCAGTCAAGAATGGGAGGAAGCATACTGCAACAATGAGACCTTGGAGGCAGTGAAGAGCTTAGTGACTCAAGGATGGCCGGCCAAAAAGCACCTGAACAGCCTGTTGAGGAAGTTCTGGGAAGTCCCCGAGGAATTATTCATTGGGGACAATCCAGTGTTCCTACTCCGAGCGGACAAGGTAATACCTCCACACCCTCTAATAGATCACCTCCTAGCTATCCTACACGAGGGACACCTCAGAATAATGAAGACGAAGGCCTGGGCTAAACAGGGGAATTGGTGGCCGGCAATGGACAATCAAATAGAGAAACATGTTAGGAAGTGCGAGAGTTGCAGCTGGGCGGACAAGGCGCAAGTCCTACTACGTCCACCCTTAGGGAAGTTCACTTGCCCCACAAACCCGTGGGAAATGCTCTCCTTGGACGTCTTAGGACCCATACTGGACACCAATGGGGTACCCAAATATGCGATTGTCCTGGTAGACAGGTACACCAAGTGGCCGGAGGTGGACCTTTGTGAGGAAGCCAAAACGGAAGCCATACTTTCCTTCCTCACAGCCACCTTCTTGAGGGAAGGAATCCCCAAAGTAATCACGTGTGACAATGGACCGCAATTCATTTCAGCCAAGTGGAATGCGTTCATGGACTGCAACGGTATAGAAGTCAAGCACACCCCTGTTTATCATCCGGCGGGAAATGGACTAGCGGAGAGTTTCAACAGGGTGATAATGGGCTCTGTGCAAGCAGCAATAAGTGCAGGCAAGGACTGGGAGAAGCAACTCCAAAAGATGCTGTGGGCATATCGCATTACACCAGCCAACACAGGGTACAGCCCGTTTAAAGTACTCAGAGGACGAGACCCTTTCTCTAAAGACAACCTGGCACGGAAACAACTGGTGGTCCAAAGTAAGTGGTCTCCGGCTGTAGTACGTCGCAACATGGACAGAACACAGGCCTTGTACACTGAGTATTATAACAAACGTCGCAATGTGAAAGAAGTGACCTTGGAGAAGGGCGAGTGGGTGAGAGTGAAACAGGCCGTGATGAAGAAGAAGGGTGACAGCAAGTTTAGTCCTCCATTGCAAGTAGTAGAGCCGTATGCCACATCCGCCTTGCTAAGCGACGGCAAAGTATGGTCTCAAGATAGAATGGCACGATGCAACAAAATCATGAAGTGGGAAAGTTGGAAGAAGGGCGTTCACCCACCCCGGAGGAAAGACCAGAACTGGGAAGGACACTAGAGTCGGAAGGATTCAGGCAAGTTACCCTCATCACGGAGCAGAATGAGGAAGAACCGTACGATCCAGCTGTGAATGAAAGGGAAGGAACAGCCTCACCAGTCACGCCTTGCGGCCTGGGTACGGAGACGGTGGAAAGAGAACAGAGGATAAAAGCAATCGGGGTATGAGAGTCAGCCCCATGAACACACGTACCAGGTTGGGCAGGCTGATCAAGGCACCCAAGAGGTTTGAGGACTATGACATGGAGACCAGGTAAGACTATGAATTAACTTTACCCTGAAAACCACAGTAGTCCAGGGACTACTTCAACATCTTTATTTGATTGTTTAATATTTTGTGATAATGTTAAAGGGGGGAGATATGTGGTGACGCGCTCTAGTTGCTTGGAGCGCGCCCCAGTGCATTGAGGGTACGTGCCGGCGGCCATTTTGAGTGCCGCAAGCCGCGCTAAGGGAAAGACGCATTCCACGGTGCTCAGGGAGAATAAAGTAATTAAACACACAACGTGTCCTGGTCATATATACAACTTGACCTGTATAGTGTATTATTCAAATTAAGGATAGAGTTCACTATATTTCTTGGAGTTTTCAGCGTCTTAGGCTTTATATGACTTTGAAGTCAGAGACCAGTCTACTAGGGGTAAGCTTTGCAACCTACTGCTAGAATTTGCATGAATGCACGTTTGGTGCAACTCTTAACTCACAATTGCACGTGACATCACATATTGTGGAATATTTGGGCACCATGGATCACGGACAGCACAGGTTCTATTTGACTTTTTTCTTTCAGTTTTCCGTCTGACTTTAGTTTAGGCCAGGGGTCTCCAACCTTTTGTGTAGTCAGAGCTACTTCTGGTCAGTGAAAATCGCCGTGAGCTACTGAACCCGAATAAACTCGCGCATTTTTCCGAGAGACCCCACCACGCCCAGTTTCATTGGCTTTAAGCCTAATTTCATCAGGCTGAATCTGCATTCTGAATCTGCACTCTGCATTCTGAATCTGCACTCTGCATTCTGAATCTGCACTCTGAATCTGCACTCTGCATTCTGAATCTGCACTCTGCATTCTGAATCTGCACTCTGAATCTGCACTCTGCATTCTGAATCTTGAATCTGCACTCTGAATCTGCACTCTGCATTCTGAATCTTGAATCTGCACTCTGAATCTGCATTCTGAATCTGCACTCTGCACTCTGCACTCTGAATCTGCACTCTGAATCTGCACTCTGAATCTGCACACTGCACACTGCACTCTGAATCTGCACACTGCACTCTGAATCTGCACTCTGCACTCTGAATCTGCACTCTGAATCTGCACTCTGAATCTGCACACTGCACACTGCACTCTGAATCTGCACACTGCACTCTGAATCTGCACACTGCACTCTGAATCTGCACTCTGCACTCTGAATCTGCACTCTGAATCTGCACTCTGAATCTGCACACTGCACACTGCACTCTGAATCTGCACACTGCACTCTGAATCTGCACTCTGCACTCTGAATCTGCACTCTGCATTCTGAATCTGCACTCTGCACTCTGAATCTGCACTCTGAATCTGCACACTGCACACTGCACTCTGAATCTGCACACTGCACTCTGAATCTGCACACTGCACTCTGAATCTGCACACTGCACTCTGAATCTGCACTCTGAATCTGCACTCTGCACTCTGACTCTGCGCTGACTCTGCACTCTGAATCTGCACTCTGCACTCTGACTCTGCGCTGAGTCTGCACTCTGAATCTGCACTCTGCACTCTGACTCTGCGCTGACTCTGCACTCTGAATCTGCACTCTGCACTCTGACTCTGCGCTGACTCTGCACTCTGAATCTGCACTCTGCACTCTGACTCTGCGCTGACTCTGAATCTGCACTCTGCACTCTGACTCTGCGCTGACTCTGCACTCTGAATCTGCACTCTGCGCTGACTCTGCGCTGACTCTGCACTCTGACTCTTCACTCTGACTCTGTGCTGACTCTGCACTTTGATTCTGCATTCTTCACTCTGACTCTGCGCTGACTCTGCACTCTGAATCTGCACTCTGCGCTGACTCTGCGCTGACTCTGCACTCTGACTCTTCACTCTGACTCTGTGCTGACTCTGCACTTTGATTCTGCATTCTTCACTCTGAATCTGCGCTGACTCTGCACTCTGACTATGGTGGCGTTTCAACTGAGTTACACTTGTAAAAGTTGACTGTTTGGAATAAGTACAGCTGTTAAACAAGAGGCAAAAATAGCTCCCATTCTGATTGGTGTCGATGAATAACATATGAAAGAGCACCATTCAGGGCCCAGAGGGCCTGCTGTGTCATCAGTTATGGACGCAGTGACTGGAGCGCCAGGTAACTAGCCCAGCACTGCCTATGGAAGTTGTTTTTGGGGGTCATTTACAGTGCTGAAACAGTAAACCAGGAGTAAATGTGAATTAGGAGCAGCTGCAAGGTGCATACAACGCCTCTTGGAAATGAAAGAACATAGTGCACTTCACGTCACGGTGCTGATGCTAGGATTCCAGGGTGTGACCTCCGAGTCAGAAGACTGTGTTTGGGAAATGTGGGGTTCTCACGGTGCCATGAGGTGTCAGACAGACTGCTGTTTTCTGCCCTCTGCATCTTCACCAAGCAGGACTTTATTTGGGCTTGGTGCAGAAAAATAAAAGGTGACTTTCATCCGCGTGATCTTCAGAGTTCAGCCGCTTCTCCGCCGGGCGGAGGGGGGCCCCTCTGGTGGGGTTGAGGAGAGGGTAGGGAGAGTCACCTCTTTCTGCAGGACCGGGAAAGCGCGAGTGAGTCAGAGCAGTTTTCGGTGTCCTGGTGGCATCTGCGGGGGCGGCTGGGGTCATGGCATGCTGCCGCTGGGAGCAAAGAGAGGGTGGATGGGAGCGACGGAAGGATCAGGGGAATGACGCTGCTTACCTGCAGTGGAAGGCTCGTCTCCTGGCTGCTTGAGGCGGAGAAGTCACGTCTCCTACTGCTCCGTGCTGGCACCCGTCACACAATGGCAGACAGTGCGATGCCAGCGCGTTTTGAGTAGACTATGGAGAGGAGCGTCATCGCGTCGCATAATCCCCTTCGCCCGCCCCATCCACGGATTTGCTCCAATCAGAGTGAAGGGCTAGGCGAGCTACTCCCGGGGGCTCCACGAGCTACCGGTAGCTCGCGATCGACCGGTTGGAGACCCCGGGTTTAGGCTATCACACTAATTTCATACCTGACGCACTTTTCTCTTTTCCAATTGCTTTTTTCCTTGGCGTGTTCGCCACATATTAACCCATTCGAGTACAAATTCTAATGAATACTCTTTGTAATTTTTGTGATTACATTGACACCACTGAACTGAGATAACATATCATTTCATGTCTGTTTTTTTGTTGTAGCTCCTGAAGGAGGAACTCAAGAAATACACACTGATTATCTTCAATACCTGTACATTTCGTAAATTTCTATGCCCGTGATGAAGGGTATATTTTCAAACCTAAAATGCATTGGGAACTGAGCTTTTGAGTTTGGTTTTATTGTATATATAACATAGAATTGTTCACATTGTTGTTTCTTTTGAAGTTTGAACCACTCTTAAAGCTCGATAAAGAGTTTACTTTTGGTTCTATCACATTTATTGAGTGTTTGGTGAAAAAAAGTGTTTGATTTAAACTGTTTCTCTATTTGTTGACACTGACACATTTTCTGGTTCACAGTACAAAAAAATAATCATATCAGAAAAGAGACATTTCTGTCTGAAGCTGTGCATTACGCAGACCGTGGAGTTCCACGGTCTTCATTAAACATCGTCATACCCAACAAGGCTGCAGGGCAACATCCTGTAATTTACGTGACTGCCCGCAAAATCATTTGTAACTTTGTAAAATAGATTTAGTAAGGATTGATTAAACTAATTAGACTTGGAGTGCAGGCCCACTGATCATAATTTGAAACTGTCCGTAAGCCAGTTGTGGCTCAGAAAGTAAAACTGTAGATTTAATGGTTATTTTTCACCTAAAGGTATCAAAATTCTACTTTTACCATCAAATTCAATAAAGAAAACGAAATAAAAAATTACTTTGAATTAAATTGGAAGTTTTTCCCAAGGAAAAGATAGAAAGTCTGGGTTTTAATTTTACCTAGGCTTAGTCAACCTAAATCGAACAACAAGTTTTTGGTATTTAGTCAAAGTGAGAGCACATTATTTCCAGCATACAGTGTTATTATCTTAAGCACACAACATTGTGGCTAAGTCACACTTCAGGATTAGCGTATGACTATTTAAAGATATTTTTTCCTATATGGTGAAGAAACTGAGGGGTATATTCACAAGAACGTGTGCAAACTTCAGCAAGAGTAGCGAAATGCAACTTTCAACATTGCAGCCTATCATGGGAAAATAACCATGTATCAACATGGAATTCACAACGCGGCGGTAGCATGCGATAGTCTGCCGAAACAGCGGCCAATGTCAGCGATACAACCACCTGGATGGAGACAAAACCACAACACCAAAAAACCTGCGATGGGCCAAAGCGCAATGAGGAAATCAGCGATAAGCAGCATCAGTCCTGCAACACACACCTGGCAGGAGGGAAAAATCCCCATAAAAGTAGAAAAAACTCCCAAACACAAACTGACCAACATCCAAGCAACATGGAGGCAGCCGGAGCAGGCGAAGTGGATGAGTGCAACCCCACAAACACCCCGGACTACCAGCCCGGGACATCGGGGACAGGGAAGGGCAAGGACAAGAAGAAGAGAAAAGAGAAGTTCAGTTCGCAGACGAACAGGATCATAGTCACGGAGGTGATGGAACACCATCAACAACTGTTTGTCACCTCCAATGTGTCATTGGGCACCAAAAAAGGAATACGGTGGGACATCGTGGACAAGGTGAATGCCATCGGAGACCACTCATCTGGGGACGAGGACGTGGATATGCCTGTGATCAGAAGGACTCAGTAGCGTTTATTTCCGCCACCTGGCCTGTTTTCGCTTTGTCCCGCACATGGCCTCATGACCTTCCACTGACCCCTGATTCACTGCGATGCACTCACCTTGGACAGCTGCATGGACTGCCACATCCTGTTTGATGACCAATAACATGGCGACCAGACTGCGGACTGTACCCTCCCTCTTCCGCAGTACTTGTCATCCCCGGATGGACTCTGGCAGGCCCTCTACAAGCTCATATTTTGTAGTGTGCCTGGCTTTGCCCTGTACCTCTCCAGCTGCAGAATTGCATTGGATGTGCAATAAATACCCAGTGACGCACTGCTGTGTCATTTCTTTCATCATTCATGTATGTATGTGTGGATGAATATAGGGTCAGTGATTTCCCTTGCATCAATGATGCTCATCCTGTGGAATGCCAGTCAGAGGGAGCTACATAGCAATTTGTGTAACGGGTCCTGTGGACACCACAACTGGGACACTGTAGCGATCATGGTCCATCGCCTCCGTTGTAAAGCGGTAAGCACTCCTTTCTCTTCCTTTTGGGGCAACAGAAGGAATAAGTATGTCACAATACCTTCCTGAGTCCACCGGGTGGCGAACAGAACACGAGGAACTAGATCACCCAGAAGCCTTGTGTTCCTCACACCAGAAGGAGAAATCAGTATGCTGGTTGGCACAAAGCTATAAAGCCCTGCCTGTGTACAGGATCGGGGCTTGACAATTCCAAATCCAAGTTTCCTTGAGTTGAGCCAGCGGGAAAACGTTTGTGTGAGGGACGTTGATTCCTCGTGCATTCCCCGGCAACTCTTGTACTCTGAGGAACCTGCTCAGTGGTTATTAGGCAAGCGGATGGATTTGTCCCTGCAGGATTGCCGAGCAACTCATTTGGTGAAAGCACAGCCCGGGCTAGGGCTGAGAGAAAACCGGAGCCTTTTTTTACCTCGTTACTGGGAAAGACAAAGTTCCTGGACTCGATGCGGAAAACCAGTTAGGACTCGTATCAGGAATCTAGGTTGCAATTAGGGGAGAACAGTGCAGGAGCACTTTTGGTATTCTCCACCCATTGCTTAAAGTTCTTGAGCTTACATTACCTTGCTGATTTTGTTACGCTGGCATTTGTGCAGGAGCGCTTTTGTTTTCTAAACCTTGCTGATTTTGTATACCTACTCCACCACGACTGCTGGGTGGTGTCTACCTTCGATTCCTGGTTATTCTCCTTAGTACTTGTGAGGTTCCTGGAAAAGTATGCTTTTTGGTTATTAATCTTCCTCTGCATCTATTCATGAGGAACTGTCATGTATGACTTGTAAGTTGTAACAGATATTCTACCACAATCTTGTTTGAAGGGTGTCTATTGTAAATGCCTAAAACCTGATTCCTTATCTCATCCCTCTATGCAGTTCCCCGTTGTAGAGGACTCCTACACTTCTGTGATGAGCATCATTGTCTGATGAAACAGAAGCTGGACTAGAAGAGCTGTCATCTAGCTGTGTTTATTATTTTATCCTCTTCCCTTTTCCCCGGGGTGCATTAGCGCATAGTAGTGTTGGTATCACTCTGTGTGTGGGTGCGTCCCGGGGAAGAAGGGGGCTTTCTGCGTACCATCGTTCCTGCTGACAACCTTCCGAGGTTAGTGGTTGTATATTCCTGATACCACTGACGTCGCGACAGACACACACATCAGCCACTTTCCTGTCCAGACATGGACTGAACCACAACCAGTACCCACAAGTCATTTTTACAAGCCCTGTGCTGTTCTGGCATATGGCTGGCCAGACCACTCTGCTAACGCTCTAAGGGGGGGCCTCATTGCTACCTGTCGAAGGCGTACTCGATGGTGGTGTGCAGGTCACTGGTCTAGTTCTCAGCATGTCACAGCCACTCCCTGAGGGCAGTTTGCACGCACACCCCCCCACCCCCCATCCGGCACAGGCGTCACAGGCCATGTGACCCCGCAAATATGAGGGACCGATGACGCCACACACCCCTCTGCAAAGGTGGTGACTGGATGAGGGACTGAGGCCTTGAGGCCAACATGGGTCTACCACCACGTGGCGCTGACTGGGGTTGGACAGGGTTTGTGGCACATGGTGCATTGCGGCCGGCACAGGCACCCAACACGGGACACTGACTGGGGTTTAACAGGGTTTGTGACACACAGTACATTGCAGCTGACACAGGCACCCCACCACAGGACGGTGACTTTGGGTGCGCTGAGTCATTGGCACCTTAAGCTGCTGAGCCTGCGATGATGCCCTGTCCCAATGGTCCGGATTGCTCAGGATATGTGTGCCCTGCAGGACCACAGTGTAGGGCAAGCCAGCGGGCAGCGCGGCCCACCCGCCACGTCACCTCGCTTCCGGGGTCACCGAGTTAGTGGCACCCATTGGGCTGAGCAGGTGTGCAGCCTGTGATGGTGCCGGCCGGGTGCCCTGGTATGTCCTATGCCATGGAGTAATCAAGATCCAGCACCGGACATGAGACCTGGTGGCCTGCGCAATATGGTTGCATGGTGTGGAGGGTGCAATGTCCGCAGGCCCCGGGCTTGTGGCTTGCAGCGACATGTGGTGGGACCTCCTGTCTACACACCGGTGGTGGAAGGTGAGCAGTGAAGCCTGGGTGTGCATGGGCAGGCATGCTCCGATGGGCGGCAGGAGGGGCTGGGGTGCCTCTGCCTGGTGGGCATTGGTGGGCGATGTTGTCTTGGGCAAGTGTGTGTACTGTACCAGTCATGTATCTGGACTCTGTTTCAGATGACAGCTCTGACTCTGATGTGTGACCTGGTGTACTGCTATACATACCGGCAGGTGGTTGGAGACACACCGGTGGCAGCCTGTGAGCAGTGTGGCCTGGGTGCGCAGGGGCATCTCTCTCTCTCTGTCTCTCTCCCTCTCTCTCCCCCTCTCTTCTTCTCTCTCTTAACTCCCCCTCTCTTCTTTTCTCTTTCTCTCCCCCTCTCTTCTCTCTCTCTCTTTCTCTCTCTCTCTCTCTCTCTCCCTCTCTTCTTCTCTCTCTCTCACCCCCTCTCTTCTTCTCCCTCGCTCTCTCTCTCCCCCTCTCCTCTTCTCTCTCTCTCTATCTCTCCCTCTTCCCCTCTCTTCTTCTCTTTCTCTCCCACTCTCTTCTTCTCACTCTCTCTCACTCTCTCTCTGTCTCTCTCCCCCTCTCTTCTTTCCTCTCTTTTTCTCTCTCCGACACTCTCTTTCTGTCCTTTGATGTGCGCAGGACACAGAGTCTCATCATGTTTTTTGTCTTGCGGATTGTCCCAAGGGGAGCTGCCATGTGTTTTTATTTCATTTCAGTGTTCATTTCAATAAAGTTTAATTGGTTGCTTCGAAAGTGAATGTGTGATGCTCATTTCTGTGACAACCCATGCATTACACCAGTAGTGATTGTGTGACATCAGGTGTATTATTTCGTACATGTTTAGGTGTAGCTGATGTGGCATGTCTTTGGTCGGGGAGTGCCAGGGAGGGGTGGTCCTGGGTGTGGTGTCAGTGGGTGTTGTGGCCCACTTGGGTGTCCGTGCTGCTTGTTCAGTTGCTCAATGGCATCTGTTTGTCTTCAGGTGTTGCTCTGGGCTGTGTTCCCTTTTGTGGTGCAGGCTGTGGTCCAACTTTATACCAGGTCAAAGCAGGTGTTATTTTCCTGCTGCTAACATGCCTTATCACGTGTTTTGTGCTTTTATCGCCGATCTGGCTGGTCATTGAGAATGTTGAGGTGTGGTGTTGTTGCGGCCTTTTGCACAGGAACGCTTACTGTGCATCTCATTAGCAATAGTTGCGTGGGTCCTCTGTGGCAATGTTTTTTGCGGCTGCTATCGCGGGTAAACTGGTGCTGTGGCTGTTAACACCAGCTTGTGAATAGAGAGGTACATTTATCCGACTTTTGGCTGTGTTAAAGTGCCTTTAATTTGGTGTTAGAAAAACAACACACCTGCCTATGCTGAGCATTTTTTCAGTTCTTTTTAGAAAAAATGATCTTTCAATTGAATGACATATCCATATGGAAAATAATGACACGGGACCGGGTCAGGTCGACGCGTTTCTAAAAAGAACTGAAAAAAAGTTTGACTAACGTTTGAAACCAGCAAATGTTATTTTCCTTGCATTTTTTACTACTGTGTTATGACAATGGGACCAGTATGAATGTGTTTTTGTATGACTGGATGGCCAAGAATGTGTTGAATGTGAGTTTGAGTGAATTATGTACATACCAAAGCTTGTTTTTTCTTGTTTGTATGTAAATATATAATATTTTTCTTCACAATTTTTGTATTCTCATGCCTTAAAAAACAAAGAAAGACTAAAAAGCAAAATAGTCTGTTAAGAATTAAAAGAAACGTTGCAATTCCTAAAGCAAGTGTTCATGCTTATTTTTCATGCACATTTCAATAATCATTGTTTAGAAAATAACTGCTCAGCATAGGCAGGTGTGTTGTTTTTCTAGTTACTATTGGCTCAGCCTTGCTGAGTTTTGAGTCAAGACCCTCTTCTGTTATTTAAATTTAATTTGGTGTTAGCTCCTTGCGAATATGCCTCTTATACGTTCTATGTGTTATTACAGTCCTTTTAAACAGCAGCACGGCCAGAGCACAGTGGTGCTCCCTGATGCCACATTTTTTTCAAATGTGTGGGTGGTGTGAATACACAGTGAAGGACACTTATGACATTTAACTTCCACGCCACTGGTGCAATTTCGGTGCCAACTTATGTCTTGCTGGAGAATTAAATACACCAACTGACTGAAGCCAATTTTCCAGTACTATTTTAAGGCCAGAGCACATGCACTGTGGTACTATTAGAAGTTTCATGATGTAGAGTGATCGCATACTAGTAAAAATAGGGCCCATGAAAAGGTGTAAAGTGTGGGCAACCCTGCAGAAAATGTGACTTTGCTACACGATCCGCTTTAATTGATATTGTAAAATCATCATTATAAACTACACCCTGCTAAGTCTGATAGTCAAAGAATGAATTATCAGTTTTTGTCCTGCTTCATGGTTGAAGAAATATTACACAAATTGCTTTCTAGCTTGATTGCAACTTTTATCCTGAAACATGCCCTAGGTATTATGTTATGTAAAACAGGTCTTATGTATTGTAAATCTTTCTTTGTAAAGCACCCTTTCACACATTTAGGTCTTGTTCACACTACATAAAACTACAAACTCAAGAAACAAATACATTGGGGGAGATATAACAGTAGCTGTCAGTAACTCTTTTATAATATTGGACAACACCACCATTTTCATAAGTCATATTTTGGAATGTTAAGGTACCTGCATGGCACGTTGGTGTGTTCCTCTGCCCTGAGTGCCCAACTGCATGCACAACTGGTACCCTGACTTTTGTTTTGACCCTGGCTATTCTAAGCATGTGCACCTAGACCTATTCCTAAATACATGATTATGCAAGGTCATGGACCTGTTCTATGACCTGAAAGGTTACATATTGTTATGAGCAGGACTGCTGTTTCTGTCCTACGCAAGGCACATAAAGTTGTGGTCTATGCATGCTGCATTTTAGAGGGATAAATATCAATCAATCAGGGAGTTTCCAAAGTGTGCTACTCACCCGTGAGGGTCTCAAGCTGCTAGGGGTGGGGGGAGTGCAACTCCAGGTCTTGAGGTTCCCCCTGAAGGCGTGGAGGGTGGGGGAGCATCTGATGTTGACTTGAACTTCATTCCAGGCTTTGGCTGTGATGTAGGAGAACGCTCTGCCACCTGATCTGGTTCTGATCACGTTTCTCTTGGGTACGTGGAAGGAGACTCTCTCGTTGAGGAATTTGGGTCTGATGTGGTAGAGGGATTATTCTCTTCTCGACAGGGAGCCAGTGGAGGTTTTGTAGGTGTTGTGTCATGTGTTCATGCCGTGGGGTTCCAAGGATGAGTCTAGCTGCGGTGTTCTGGATGGTTTGGAATTTGTGAAGGAGAGTTCTGATGATTCCGGCATAGAGGGCGTTGCCATAGTCCCGTCAGCTAGTAATGAGAGAGTGGGTGATGTTTTTCTGCATTATGGGGGCTCCATTTGAAGGTCTAGAGTAGGATCCAAAGGCAGTTGAAGCTGGTGAAGGCAATGGAGTTGATCTGGAGGGTCATGGTGATGGAGGAGTCGAGGATGATGCTGAGGTCCCGCTCGTGGTCTGTTGGGGTGGGCAGGCTTCTGAGGGCAGAGAGCCATAAGGTGTTATCCCAGGCAGAGGCCAAGGGTACGAGGATGAGGGCCTTTGTCTTCTCCGAGTTGAGCTTCACGCAACTGCTTGTCATTCATGCGGCGATGTCCTTCATTCCTTCCTGGAAGCAGAGTCTGTGTCTTTGGGATTCTAGGTGAGAGAGAGGATGAGCTGGGTATTGTCAGCGTATGATACTATGCTGAGCCCGTGCTGTCTGACGATGGCGGCGAGGGGGGGCCATGTAGATGTTGATAAATAATGTGATCAGACATGTTTATCTGTGCCAGTTAGAATGAGGCATGCTGGCCTATCTGTGTAATGTTCCACTGTAATGTGTTTGCCAAAAATCTTTCACTAGCATCCTGTTAGACCTGGGGGTCTCTAGTTGGCAGAGGTAGGTACCACTGACCAAAAAGGGACCCTTGCTTCTAGTCAGGGTAAGGAGGCCACCTCTGAGATAACCCCTGCTCACCCCCTTGGTAGCTTGGCACGAGCAGTCAAGGCTTATTAAAGGCAATGTGTAAAGTATTTGTACCAAAACTCATAGTAACACAGTGAAAACACCACAAACTGACTCCACGACAGTTTAGAAAAATAAAGGTATTTACTCTAAACTACACAAGACCAAAACGACAAAAATCCCACATACACAGTTCAAGAATATGGTTGCAAAAGAGTTCTTAAGGTTAGCGATAATATTTTCCACAGTTGCGTCACATTTTAGCCACAGTACCTTTGTTAGCGATAAAAAGTTCCAAGCACAGAAGCTGTAGCAGAGAAAAAACAAGCAATGCGTTGCTCCTGAGACCCTGGGGCGGCGTTAGCGACAGCCCCGCTGGAGCAATGGGCGTGTTTTGACGAATCCGGTCTGTATGGGAAGGAAGGCCACTTGTATGGATTCTGGTTCTGTAGGAAGTTTCCTCCTGCAAAGGCATGATGCGATGATTCTCGGGTGTTGCGACGATCTCCAGGACGATGATGCGCGGTCCAGCGGCGATCTTTCTCTCGCAGCTCCTCGATGCAATGGCTTTGCGATGATTCCCGCAGCGACATGAAGCGATGATTTCACCCAGCGATGACAGGCTCTGCGACGATGTTCGCAGCGGTGGAAATCTTCCCGCTAACGAAGGGTGTGATGTCTTCAGGCAGCGGCGACAGGCGCTGCGACGATCTCGGTCATCGTAGTGGCGGGAGTTTTCTCGCTCGGCCGGGATTGCTATAAATCTCATGTAGCAAAGTCTTTAAAAGCTTGATTTCCAGCTCCCCAACACAGGTACAACTTCCAGAGGCACCACACATGGGCCAAGCACTCCAGGAAGGACAGAGCTCTCTCAGAAGAGCTCAGGGAAGCTGAGGGTGAAGCCCTTCTGTTCCTGGGACTTCAAAACAGGGAGCCAGCTCTTCTCAGGCCCTTGGAGATTCCTTCAAGCAAGGAGACCCAGCACCAAGCAAAGTCCTTCCCCTCTCCTTTGCAGCAAAGCAACAGCAGGTCAGTCAAGCAGAGCAACAGCAGGAAAGTCTTCTTTCTTCAGTTTCAGCTTTCTCCTTGGCAGAGGTTTTTTCTTGATACCAGGATGATCTCATTTTCTGTTGTCAGGGGTCCTGTACTCATACCCCTAAAAGTTTTTGTTCTCTTTGTGCAGGAGGCCTCTAAGCCCGGTCTGAACTAGTTCTGGGTGTTCCTTGAGCACTTTGTTTTCCTGGCTTCTCCTTTCCTTTCAGAGTGAGGGGCAGGGTCATCAGCCGACCAGCAGAAGGTGGAGCCGGCATTGTGGAAGGCAGGCACAGCCTATTCAGGCCCAGGTCCTTTCTCCTCCCACCACTCAAGTTGCAAATGCAGTCATTCAGCCTAGGGCTGACTCAGACAGCAACCTGGGGAATCCCAAGCCCCTGTCACTCTCAAACCAGACAGTCAATTCACAAACAGGCCAAGGCACACAGAAATGTCAGACAAGAGAACAGCAACTTTCTAAAACTCCTATTCACAAACACAGGAGCTAAAAACCACCTTTCCTAACAGATGTGGTATTAAATTCTGAATTCAGGGATACCAAACTTGTATGTCCTATCTTGCTCTCATGGGAAGATATGCTGGTAGACACTGCAGCCAGCATCCCCCATGATAGCCTATGGCGCAAGATAGCCTTGCAGCAGTGAAAAACGAAAATGGCTGTAATTCACTACCAGAGCATGTCACCTGCACAAGTACATGCTCTACCTTTCACATACACTGCACGCTGCCCAATGGGGTACCTTGGGCCTTCCATAGGGGTGACCAATGTGCTAAGTATGGGCGAATTTTGCGAATTCGTGGTATGCGAATTTGCGCGAAAGCGTACTCTCAGTCCGCAAAATCTGTGAACTTTTGCGAACTTGCTGATTTTTTTATTTTTGAGAGTTCGTGGGATTTTTTTTCAGCACTGTTACCGCGAACTTACCCATGAGGTCTTCTATGGGCGTGGCGATCTTGTTTTCAGTATTCGCGTTGCGTATTTCCGTTTCCGGACACTAGTTGCATGCTTGCGTTTTGCATTTCCTACGTGCGGGGTGCAATTGCGTGTTCACGTCCGTTTTTGCATGCTTGCGGGGGAAATATCTCGCAAACTTACCCACGTGGTCGCAATGGGCGCGGCCATCTTGTTTTTCATTTATTGCTATGGTTCTGGGCATGCTTTTTCTATCCTCCTTCAATCTCTGTAATCCTTTGTTTGTTTGAACTTTTTTTAATCTTTTTGACTCATTATCTATCTCTCTATTTTTCTACATCTATATTTTGTGTTTTTTTCAACTTTTTGTTACTTTAATAACTACTTTTTCAGTTTTTTGTTTAGCTATCTATTTTCTTTTATTTACTTTTTTCCCCTATTCTTTCCTATTTTTCCTTTCTGTGACCCAGGACCATGGCAAAGGGAGCCGGCAAGTCGAATGGGAAGACTTTCACACCCTGTAGCCGGCTCCCTTGTGGGAGGTTAAGGGGGAGAAGCAGTAAATCCTATGGAGATCTTTAGCACGGTGGAGGTGGCCGCACAGGTCTTCTTTGTATAGAGCCACCTCTCCAAGACCGTCGCGGCAGGCCGGTGCCATGTACGGCCTCCGGGAGCGTCGGTAGCTATGGGGTAAGGTGTGCCGGGCCATGTATCGGGAGTCTAGGGTCCGGCGCACCTACCAACAGGCGACGCACCGGTGGTCTGACATCCTGGACCAGGAACAAGACCTGCTTTAACTGCTTGGCATCGAGATCCCTGGGCTTGGTGAGTGAAATGAAATGAAATGAAATGAAAATAGATTTCTTAAGCGCATGGCTGC
This sequence comes from Lissotriton vulgaris, assembly GCF_964263255.1. Taxonomy (NCBI): domain Eukaryota; kingdom Metazoa; phylum Chordata; class Amphibia; order Caudata; family Salamandridae; genus Lissotriton; species Lissotriton vulgaris. The sequence continues at coordinate 951,782,860 of NC_141691.1, forward strand.
CCAAGAGCGTCCCAGCGCTAGTACACATCACAAGCTTCCATGACCTCAAACAGCGGACTCATCCTCCTCTTGGAAAAAGGAATGTCTTTAGAGATTTCCGAAACTTCTGGAGGCAGGGTTCCAGGCGGAGGGCAGCAGGAAGACCATTCCAGGTCTTGGCAACATTCACAGAGAACCTCCGCCCTCCTGAACGTGCTCTCCTCACTCTGGGGATGGTCAATAAATTGCTCCCATCGGAGCGGAGGGCACGGGTGGATTTATAGGGGCATATAAGGTCCCTGAGAATAGGGGGACCCATTCCCTGGAGAGACTTGAAGGCGATGGAAAGGGCCTTGAATTTAATTCTCTCACGGATGGGGAGCCAATGGAGAGCTCTGAGAGCGGGTTTGGCTGAGGTTCTTTTCGCCGTGCCGGTCAGTACTCTGGCCGCCGCATTTTGTACTCGCTGAAGGGAGTTAATGGCTGATTCAGGGGCACCGAGCAGCAAGGCGTTGCTATAATCCAGCCTAGACAGTATTAGCCCCTGGATCAAAAGTTTCCTAGAGCTAAAGGGCAGAAGAGGCAACACCTTTCGGACAGAGCGTAACAGACCATAGCAGATCCCTGCCACTTTCTTAGTTTGTACTCTGAACGTTAGGTCAGGCTCCAGCCATACCCCCAGGCTCTTAATTTCATTCTTAGGTTGGGGCGCCTCCCCCAGACAGGGGGGCCACATGGTTTTGGGAAGGGAGGTGGAAAGATTACCCAACATCAAAAGTTCCGTTTTGGACCCGTTGAGTTTCAGCCGTGATTCTGTCATCCACGCCATGATACTTGTCAGACAACACCCAAATCTTTCTGCCGCGTTTTCATGGTGGGATAGCGAGACGACAAGCTGGGTGTCGTCCGCGTAGGTCACTATTTTCACCCCGAAGGGTGAAACCACGTCCTCCAGTGGGGCCATATAGATATTAAAAAGAGTCGGGCTCAACGAAGAGCCCTGCGGGACTCCGCACTGGAGGGGGATCGACTCAGAGAGGTTCGTATCATCGCAGACTGAGTACTAGTAGCTATTTAATAACTACTTTGTTTTCTTCTGCTCTGTGTTACATATTGCAAATATATGTTTTTTTCCGAACAGCAAGAATACTGCCGATTACATTGCAGGAAAATTATGTTTGAAAAGCTTCTGTGATTGCAGGTTCTCGCCTGCTCACTGGCAGTGCTACTATGCTTACTTGTTTTCAATTTTGTGCTCATTTGACCTGAGTGTAAAGTATGAGTGTACTTTACAGAACTGCGTAATGCTAGACACTAAAGATTACATTGCAGGTAAATTATGTTTCAAAATCTTCTCTGATTGCAGGTGCTCGCCTGCTCACTGGTGATGCTACTATGCTTACATGTTTTCAATTTTGTGCTCATTTGGCCTGAGTGAATATGTATGAGTGTACTTTACAGAACTGCGTAATGCTAGACACTAGAGACTCAAGTCCAGTCCTTCCTTTGTACTCCTGAAACTAAGAAGAGATAGTGGTGGTAGATTGATAGTTTGAGTATATTATGACTGGTTATTACTAGGAAACTTTTTAGTGGTCTCTAAGCATGGCGGACTGTGTCTGTCACTTTGCGTGCTTCTGAGTGCTACTGCTGCCAGTCCTAGTGGAACCTTTTTGTAGTTGGTTTAGTGAGTTATAGAACTTTCCAAGTAGACGGTCCGCGAATCCAGCAATACTAATATCCTAGTATACCACATCCTATAGGTCAATAAATGTAGTGCAATTGTTGTATATTTCCCTGAAATAATGTGTTATTGTTTTTTTTTAATGTTTGATTTTGTTGACAACAATCATCCATGTTTGTGCCTTTCTTTCATGTGCATCAGCTCCCCCCAGGGGCAAGAGGACAGAGGTGGCAGTGGCGGTGCCGGCAGAGCATGAAGGCCAGGATCGGTCTGCCGAGGTCTCTTCTGCTGGCCCCAGTAAGTTTCCCTGTTAATATTAATAATGATACATTACATCCCTAACTTTTACAGCACTTATTTAATCCAAACGTTCATCATAATTCTATTTTTTCTAAATTGTCTTTGATCTTCTTGTAGACTATTTCTAAATTCTTATCCTGCCTCTGCCATGACTCTCTCTGTGCTACTACTATTTTATTAGTCTTCCTGTGTAGCTAGCTAAGCTTGCACAGTTGGCAAAAGATGTTAAACAAAACTCCTATTCAGCAATAGCTCTAGGCACTGAGTGCAGTCCTCTGGGTTGTCCATAATGTCTTTTGAAATCTTCTTAATGTTTACGCTTTGACAATTCCCAACAATAAAATGTCAGTGGTCACCAAGAATAAGATACTAGTTTACTTTTTAATTTGATTTGAAGACATACTACTACTGTTGCAGGGACTAGTCTGCACATACAGAACTATGGACAAGACATAGGGCATTGGTGATAATAGGCGCAGTTAGACTTTCCAGTTTTCACATACCTTAGTCATAACAGAATTGGAACCCCCAATCTCCTTATACTGAGACTAGCTAGTGTGTCAGAGTCATTATTTAGCTCCCGAATGCAGCGAAGATCCCCAATGATTATACAACCCAGAACATAATACTACGGAGTCAGAGTCCACTCCCGACCTCTCAGAGTCGCGGAATCATGCTTGCAAATTGCAAACCCTTTTGCTCACTCACTCATGACCAAAAAAACACAGAGTCTATGTAAGTTTTAAAGCTTTATTTAAAGTAAAACAACTAGCTCTGTGTGTACTCTGTAGTCTGTATACTATTACATTTCAATTGTGCATTATATTAAAATCAAATTCATATAAGGTAAACAGTGAAGTCTTTAAAACTGAACAGTGGTTAATTTCACACATTAATTGTGGGAGACCCCTCACCTGGTTGGAACTTAAAGTACTGGTGGTGATGATGATGATTAACATAACATATAGCTCTTGTTCATAGAAGGGAAGCTTCTGTCTGTAATGAGAAAAATGGTGCGTGTTAAAAAGCAAGCATTCATCAGTTGTGCCAAAAAGTGTAGCTTGTTATCATGGCAAAGCATAAATAAAAAAAACCCGCCCCTACCGAAAGGGGAATTTTTAGTTTAGAATAGAGAGTCACAAATAATTAAATGTGTTTATGGAGTAACATATTTTTTAATTCCTAGACAAAATAGGCAGTGGTGTATGGCATCTAAAAATATCAAATGTATTTTTAAGGTGTAACACCATCGGCACAGCCCACTACCAGTGCCGGGGCCAGCGCGGAGGCTGTCACTCCAGAGGCAGATGCGGTGCCAGCAGGAACTGCTGTGGGGGATGCCACGGTGGTGGCGGGCAGTGGTAAGCTATTATAATATTCCTTCCTTATTGAGATTGCAGAGTAGGCTCGCTGCAGGGGTGTAGTATATGTTGTACAGTACCAGTAAGTACACTTTACTGTTGAGAAGACTTACAAATTTAGACCTACGTTTTTGTCAACCGGGTAGAAGACAGTCACCCTTGACTTCGTATTAGCAATAGCATTAGCGGCAGGAGTTGACGAGTAACCAATGGCCTCCTCTAAATTAACCCTGGGCGGAGTTGGCGGAGTGGGGCTTCGCGGAGCTACGCGAAGTGGGCGAGAAACTACGCCCACCTCCGCACTCCACGTAGCCCCACTCCGCAAACACCACTGGCCGCCTGCCCCGCCACCCGCCTCCCTCCCGCCCTCCCTAAATACTTTAAATTAAAGGAATAAATTAATTTAAAACGCACTTACCTTGCCCGCCGCTGCCCGCCGCGTCCCCGGGGATCGCTATCTTCCGTCTTCCGTCTTCTTTACTAATGCGCATGCGGCCGCGCATGCGCATTTCTCACGAGAAAATGCGCATGCGCGGCCGCCCGCGCATGCGCATTAGTAAAGAAGACGGAAGACAGAAGATAGAGAGCCCCGGGGACGCGGCGGGCAGCGGCGGGCAAGGTAAGTGCATTTTAAATTATTTATTCCTTTAATTTAAAGTATTTAGGGAGGGCAGGAGGGAGGCGGGTGGCGGCCAGCTACGCTCCGTCTGCGGAGCGTGCGTAGTGCCACCTGGCTACGCCCGCTCCGCAAAATGTGGAGTAGGCGGCACTACGCACACTCCGTGCACGGAGCGTAGCTGGCCGCCCACCCCTACTCTAAATTTGACTTCAAATCAGCTGTGAAAGTTTTATCGAGAAGCCAAGTTAGATCAAAGATGAACTTGATGGATGGGATGAACGAAAAGGGAAAGAAGGGTGTAAGGAAGGACGAGCGAGGTAAATTAATGACTGTCAAATAATGATATGTGTTTTTGATTGCAGGCACAGTTGGCTGGGAATCTGATGCATGGCCGGTTGAAGGCTGAAGCAAGGATGGGTGGAAGGAGAAAGAAAAGAGGGCTGCCTGGGTGAGTGAAACTGAAACTGTATGTGTGCGCAATATATCCGTTGGTGCAAATTCAAATGCAAGTCAAGCAGGGATGCATGGCTGGCGGCTTTAAAAAAAAAATAAAAAGGGTGAGAAAAAGTAAGGGTTGTCCAGTTGAGACATTAAGAAGAATGATTGACATTTACTTTGAATGGATGGATGCCTGGGTGGTATCTTCCTCATAGATAGCATAGGTGTATGTAGAGTAGACAGAGTAGACGGTCACTGGATGAAGACTAAGAGTGTTACTTTGAAGAGCATGTAACACTTCACGTCTGTGCCAGAGTAGCAAAGCCGAGGAAAGTAGAAGTTGTAATTCTTCAGAATACTCCCTTGACTAACAGTAGTTTTCAAGCACAGCATATAGTGTGTATCTATTGTATAGTTCACATTATCAAGTCAAGTCACAACTCACAAGTGCCTTCCTCCGGCGATTACGGGGACCACTCACTACCTTGTTAATATTTTTTTTTCAACTGTCATTCATGTGTGGCCTATCGGTGTTCACTCAATCAATAAAAACAAAGCACCTAAAGTCATCCCTTATATAAGCAAATATCCTGTGAAGGGATAGATGATCATATTTTTTCTCTTCATTTTCCTTTTGCAGTAGTCAGGGGCAGGGCAGGGTGAAAGTTTAATTAATTGAGCAGTAGCCCTTGTAACAAAGTATGGCCAGTGCCACCCATAATAGAAAAGCAAGAGTTTCACCACCTGCATGTACTGGACTGTTAACAGTAACACAAGTCTGCGTCATCATGGCTTGTGTCTGTTTTTCTTGGGTGCAAGCGGACTGCGCTGGCATTATGCCAGCTTCCACAAGTTTACGTACTAATTTCACTAAACAAGAGAGAAGAAGACTGGTGTACTGTCTGAGTCTAATGTAGTGAGTCCATATAGTGCTAGTAGAATTCCTGAAACTCCCACTAATGTTAGAGCAGAGGCCGACAAAGTTGGAGGTTTGATAGATACATGCCACACAAATGTTATGTACTGTGCTTGCAAGTTGCTAGTGCTACTGTGACACAACTTTCTGTTGAATTATTTTGTGTTAATCTTAAAGAGTATTGGACTTGGTTACAGTATTTTTCTCTTTCTTCATCTAGATATTCCTTCTAAACCATCTCGGAAGAAGTTGGCTATCCGGGCCAGGCGCGGGAAGCTGGAGGCAATTGTTGTTGAATATCGGCGGCTGGTGGCCCAGGAGGAGGAGGAATCACAGTCAACATCTGCATCCTCCTCCGCTGACCCTGGGTCATACGGTCAGCACAATCCTCCAGCGGTACGGCGCCGTGGTCCAGCAGCCACCCGCCGCCACCGAGCAGTGAAAACAACAGATGCCCCCCACAGTGCCTGCAAGGCTAGGATGCACCGATTGTCCCTGCGAGTGGCCTACCTTGTGCAGCAGGTGGCCCAACTGTTGAGGCATAAAGCCCTGCTCATGGCCCTCCGTAGAGAGCTGCGCGACCACCTAGCCACAGGACACCGCCGGCGGAAGTAGATGGCGAGAGACTGTCCCTTGCCTCTTTTTTAAAGACTTTTGGGGGGTGGGAATTGGGCGTTGGGGTTTTTGGACTTTTGGACATTTTGATTTCATGGACATTGTTTAGGGTTAGGGAGGGGGGTGGGTTGGGTTTAGCGGGATAGTTTATTTTTGTTAGGGACAAAATAATTATTTATTTTCTACTTAAACATAGCATACGCATTTTATGTTTTGTGGGGGACGCAGGGTGGGGTTAACTGTACGTTTTTGTTTTCCTGAAACTTAACTGGCTGCTTGATTCGAATTGTCTAAGTAATCGCCCAAATTTCCACAAAAGTGCCACTGACAAAGTTAGTGAATTCAATTGTCTTTACTTTACTAGTACTACCGTCAGTCTCTCCTCTCCTCCTACTCCATTATTCTTCCTCCCACAAAATGCTTATCTTACCTGTCATTGGTGTTTGAGATTAGGGCTAGGCTAGGCACAGGTCTGGCTGCATGGCAAATGGCGATTAAGGTTGGGTATGGAATCCTGGACGGATGAAATGGCATTATTGTGGTGGTAGTAGTAGTACACACTGGCAGTAGCAGCATATGAAAAAAAAGGAAATGAGACATTGAATGGTCAGAGAGGAGCATTAGAACAGTACGATAGTACAGTACACAAGAACAGTGCCATAAATTAAATTGTAGCCTAAGCAATGCTAAAGTATTCAATCAAAAGTTAACTAGTAGTTGCATGGATTATGGCTACTAAAAGAACTAGTACTGAAGGACACAGCAGTGTAAGCTTTCGTCACTTATAGGAGGATGTTGTTGATGAATCCACTCAATGGCGGACATGAAATTCTGAAATGATTTGCAAATACTCATGGGTGTGTGTCAAGCAGAATAGGAATATATCCTCGGATTTCTTCACCTGCCTTTAAATTGATTTTCTGTTGCTTTGACCTTATCCTCCCGAGCAAGCGTGTGGAATTATTGCTGTCATTTACTCACACACCTCAATGAAAACCACACAGCCCGGGGCAAGAGGGTTAGGGTTTGAAAAATGGATGGGAATTGGTGTTTTTGGGAAAGTTTTTTGGAGAGGAAAAACAAAACACAGCATGGAGAAACAACAAATGGAGAAAAAACAATCTACAATACGCCCATATCCATAAATCTTTTAAGGGACTTAAAGGAAGTTCATGCATGAAGTAGTTTGCTAAGTGGACGGTTAGGTTAATGAAAAGTAGTGTTACTTATACTACAACTTACTAACTAGTACTAAACAATTAGACAGTCCAGGGCTGCAAGAATTACGCAATTTCACTTGCATATCTGTCCTCAGTGAGAATAAACATTTAGTACATTACACTAATTTTACAAATAGCAAAGAAACTTATCAAATAGCTGTAGGGATGAATTTGAAGCAGAGAGAAAATGCACCGAGTCGCACACTCATAGAAGGTCACAAGCAACAATAACATTATTTAAAAGTTAAGGACAAGAGAAGTGGATAGTGTAACTGTATGTTGTAGTTGTCCTGGTCAAATTGGGAAGTTGCATGCATCCAGCTATTCCTCTTATTCGCGGTACTCCTCCATTCCATCGGGCGCTCCGTTGATCAATCTTGGGGACCACACTGTCTTCTGCCTGCGTAGTGCATGCGGAATTGCGGATTGCTATGGTAAGTAATGTGTTTCTCACCGCACAGGGTAAGTGCCGGCCTGTAATTGTCGATGGAAAAACAGAAAGGGAAGGGATATTAAGACACCCCGGAGGAAAAATATAAGGTATGGTGTGTAGTTCAAAAATAACACTTTCACTTTCAGAGACGACAGTATTATATACATGCATCCTTTCTAAAGTGCCTACTCCGAGTCTCTGTTTCCAGGATATGAATTAGCACACAGCAGGCCAGGGCCATGCAGACGGTCAAGGCAGGTACCACTGAGTGAACCAATCACCATGTAGCATACCACTTTGACACAAACTAGACAGACATGTAGTTCTGCTGTGGTTGCTGTTGACTTGTTTACCTGTTTTCCACTCACAAAATGGCCATAGTTCTTCCATAAACCGACGATTATGATCCATTCATCCCAGTGAGTGACTGTAAAGATATTATGTAACTTTGATCATCAAGACTCATTATCTTCATCATGGTATTGCCAGACTCAATGTTGTTCATGAAGTCACAGTCTACACACAGTGAGTCCAAGGACATTTTCCATATTGAAAAATACAGCGTCGTGGCCCCTGCAGTAGAAGTACAATTTTCATTAAACAAGGTAAAAACAGAGTAGACTTGAGTTACATTTAGTGTGTAAAAGATTAAATAGTAACAGAACACAGGATTTATTTTATGTACAACAAACAGCAATTGCTTTCATCAGAGCCAGACAGCCAGTGTTGTCCAGTATATGCCATCTCACCATTCATTCATACATTACCTGTTCCACTTTTTGTCAGCATCTTATTCTTAAGTGAAGGGCCACAGGGCAGCCTCTCGTGTCAATTTCATAAGTAACAGTCAGCATAGTCAGTAATTCCAGTCCCACTTCTTTTGAGGGGACTCGTCTACGAAGTGACAGTTCTTGATTCTGCGTAATCCGGCCATCTACCTTGACGGATATGAATAGGGGGAGTCTGGAGAAGGAGGCTAGAGGAGCATGACTGAGTTGTGAACTTTAAGAATACAGACAGTGGCACCTTTAACATGGAATTAAGACGAAGACAGTGCTGCTGATGGATTGTTGTTTTGTTGTGCTAAAAGTTGCAAATCAAAGAAAGACACACAGAATTAAAAGTCAATAAGGACGGAAGAAAAGAAAAGTAAGAATTTCAAGCCTAGTTGTCAGGGAAGTAGATCTCATCCTCAATCTCTGTGAATTGAACATGGAGTAGGTCAGCTAACAGAGAAGAACTTCCGTCACCTAAGTCAGTATCCTCTTCTTCCTGTGTGGATTCACGTAATTTGTAATCTGGTGGTATGAAGTGCTGATTCATCTTGATCATTGTTAACCTCTCCTCATTTTTGGGCGAGAGGCGGGTCCTTTTTGCAGTGACAATGGCACCAGCAGCACTGAAAACACGTTCAGAAGACATGGTTGCGAGTGGGCAAGCCAAATAATTTATAGCCAGCCTGGTGATCAGTGGCCATTGAGGTCTTTTTTTCCCATACCAAAACACCAATCGGTTATGATCAATGAAGACCTCTGTTGGATCATCCAGATAGGCCTGCACCATCCGCTCAAGGTCCTCCAGGGGTGCTCCAGTTTGCGTACCATCTGTTGATTTTGCATCAAGACTGGAACAAGCAAACCCTTGATGAGTTATCCAATCCGCTTGCAACAATATAATTGCTGGGCCAGGTGCAGGTGATGATCCGGTTGCTGTTGTCTTTAAAGGCTCTGAGGAAAAGTGACTGCCTTCGGCCACAGAAGTGGACCTTAACGCCGGATGGCCTGCTGGTTCTGTAGTACTTGTGGTGGTTCCTTCAATTTCCTGACGCTCTTTTTCGAACCGAGTGGCTGACAGAGCTAGCCAATGTTTGTACTTTGAACCATCTTCTTCAGGAAAAGGAATGAATGCATTGCTGGCCAGTGACTTTTTGTACCGTGGATCCAGAATATTGGCACAAATGTAATGTTGTTGTGAATGTATGCCTTTAAGCCTTACATTGTCAACTAGGCAGCTTATTAAGCTCTCCGCCAACAGATATGCGCCTTGTTTTTCAGCATCAACTCTGAACGTTGTATACACCGCCTTCAGTTGGTGCTCTAGCATGCGCAACAATGGGATAGCTTTGCCCAAACTATTGTCCTCCCTGCTGACTTCACGGGTGAAGACTTCAAAAGGACGAAGTATGTCTGTCAGGCTTTTAACTTGGGCCCATTCCTCTAACTCTAGCCTCTTGTATTTCATAGCAGCAGCCTGTGCATTAAAGACATACTCATTGATTACCAAGTACTGCTCAAACAGACGCTCAAGCATATAGAAGGTTGAGTTCCAATGTGTTGCCACCTCCTGGATGAGTACTCTGACTGGCATTCTATGGTTAAGTTGAATGATCTCAGTTGCTTCCAGACCTTAAAAGAATGTCTCAAATATGTGCATATTCTTCGGCAGGTGGTCAGTAATTTGCTGACTGTGTTTTCTTTTTTCACGAAATCTTGAACAATAATGTTAATGCTGTGCGCCAAAAATAGCACTCTGAAATAGCCAACATCATTCATAGCCTTAAATATATTACTGCCATTATCCGTGCAAACATAACCAATCATGCGCCTTCTTGGCAGCAGCCATTTAAAGACCTTACTGTTAAACTCCTCCAAAATGTTTATTGCAGTATGAGATTTCTCCATGGCAAACATGGCTACTGTTGCATGTTTCCGAGTAGCTTGAAAAATTGTCTCACTATCAACACCTACAGCTATCTTATCTCTAACCCCCGCAAAAGAGACCCAGTGTGCAGTGATGCACATGTAATCAACGGCTTGAACACTAGTCCACATGTCTGCTGTCAGGTGGGTAGTGTGAACAGCACTCTTCTGCAAAGCTGCCCCAATCACTTCCAGCACATCTTCATTTAGTGCTGGAACCGCAACTCTGGCAAAATAGGACCGGCTAGGAACTTTCCATTTAGGGCAGACTGTTGCACAAATTCTAGAAAACCCACCCCTTCCACGAAAGAAAAAGGGAGAAGGTCCAGCGCTAGAATTTTATCCAGCAGTGCATTATACAGACGTGCTGTTGGGTGGTTGCGTTCAAATGGCGCCTCTGACCAAAACATGCTTTTAATGGTGGTCTTGACCGTTTTCACATGTGATGATGATGATCCAGACTTCTTCAACCCAGTTAGGCTCATTGATGTACTTTTTCGCAATGGTATCTCTACCAGACTCTTACTGTGCCTCATAGATGTTGCTGGGGTACAGGATGTGGGGACTACCACTGCAGTGCTGCTGCCAGGGGTACTGTGTGTACCAGAAAAAATGTCTGTTGCTTCTTCACCTCCCCCCTGCACAATCAGCCCCTCGTCATCATCAGATCCAATATCAATGGATACATTTGGATTTGTTGTACTTGTGGCTTCACAGATCTTACTTAGGTGCGCCTCCCACTGGATAATGTGGTGTTTTTTAAGATTACCTCTCCGTCCTCCGGTACCATAGTTGGTACCAAGCGTACCCCGACTAACTAATTGTTTACATATCAAACAAATAACTAGGTTTTCCACCTTTTTGCTAATACTAAAGAAGTCCCAAACTGGGGAGTTAATATTTCTGGTGGTGATGGTGGAGGTGCTACTTTCAATGCCAGATGAAGTTGAGGATGGGCGTGGCTGAATTTGACTCTGTTGTGCACTTACAGTTACAGCACCACTACTTAAGGTAACGGAGGTCGAGTTGGATGGAGGTCCCTGCCGGCCCTTCTGAAGAGAAAATATGGCAGCTGTAGGTCGTGTTGGTGTAGTAGTTACCTGTGTTGGTGGTGGTACCAGTGCCACGCTGCCCACATCCCACACAGCAGCATTTTGGGATAGGGTAAAATTGTCTGTCTGCTGCATGCCCCCTGGGGTGACGACTGTGATGACTGGGTCGTCATCATCAGACTCTTCATCAGCAGCAGAATACACCACTTCTATTGCTTCTTCGGCCCCACCGATAAGCGGAAGCCTTGCGGGAACCTTCCTTTTACCTAGCTTTGTTGGCTCATGGCGTGCCTCCCTCTCAGACTGAATTGGTGGCTGCCAATCAATATCTAGATCATGAGAAGGAAGGGGGATTGAAGAAGAACGTGTACCAGCCCTCCTTTTTCTTGCTGGGGATCTGGAAGACAATGGATCATCATGACTCAGAGTGGCTTGCTCTGCTGATACCTCCGCATGAATCTCGATTTCCTTATGTGCCGCTACTTCTGGAGGAACAAGCATTTTGGGCAGTTGTGCCTCTCCATGCGCCTCTCCATGCGCCTCTCCATGCACCTCTACATGTGCCTCTACTTGCGCCTCTACTTGCGCCTCTACCTGCGCCTCTCCATGCGCCTCTCATTGCGCCTCTCCTTGTTGCACCTGTGGTTGTCGTTGCGGCTGTGATTGAACACTGGTCAGATGAGTTACACCCTGTATGTTGTAAATTGGCAGCAATGGGTTAGCATTAGCAGAAGCCATCCTGTGTTTAGAAGTTATCTTATCCATTTCGTGAAAGCCATTTTGTACTTCTGGCAGCCATTTTGTTTGCAATGTGCTCGCCATGTGCTCTGTCCCACCTTTCTGTTAACTGCTCTTAAAATCTGCCTAGAGACAAACTATATTCAGAATCTTCCACCTTCACACATGCCCAAAGGACCTAGCTAGTAGAATGCACCTGCTTCTCTAGTATAACTGTCAGGCTATTTTTACTGCTGTATGGAGAAGTAACTCTCCTCCCACTTTGTTGATCAAGTAGATATTGTATACCCATATTAGTCATTTTGCATGCTACATGAGCCAGGACTGCCCCTTGTTCTTATGCTTACTATGAAACCCTAAGCATATATAAGGCCTCTGTTTTCTGCACTCCTCAGACTGCCTCATTCAGTTGCTAAGGCTTCTGTGTGACGTAGTCTCACTCATTTTAGTTTAATAAAGATGCTCTTTTATATTTCAGCTCCTGTGCCAATTTCTTCTTTGTTGGTTTAAAAGGACCAAGTATCAGTGGGACCCCTAGGAACCTTTTTTTGATTTCTTCAGTTGGCGCTACAACGTGGACCTCATCAGAGAAGTGGCTATCTGAGAGAGTGATATTGTCAGGAGACAGAAATCTACTGAGGAGGACAGGACAGGACTCTACTAAGGAGGTACTCTGTGCACGGAGATTCTGGGGATTCTCTTTCCTTGCAGCCCAGTATATTTCTGATCTTCCTGATTTTGATCCTCCACATGATGTCACCCCTGACTGAGAACCTTTTTGGCATGAATATTCTAAAAAGACTGTTAAGTCATTCAGAACTTGGCAGTTAGAATTGGAGCACCCTTTTGACTAGTAAGAGTCGTTCTGCGGCACTTGCTGTGGGTTTGATGCCTTGTATTGGTAAGGTAGTTTAGTAACACTTACTGTGGCTTGGAATTTTTGGATTTGTGTTTGCCAACTTTGGATTTGTATGGGATAGATATACAAATTGCAATTTGTGTAGGAAGGTAATGAGGAGATTTTTCTCTACTTTGTATAAGATTTGAACGACGCAACGTACGAAGAGTACCTTAAGCACTACTTTGATTATATTATTTGCATATTCTGCAGTATTTTTGGCATGCCTGTTTCAAGCACACATCGAAGAATGTGTTGCTTTTCGGAGGTACCATAGTGAGATGTGAATTATATTAGCCGGCTCCCTTGATGGAATACCTAAATAGGTTTAGGTATGAAAACATATTTCTTCCTTGGTGATTCTGTATCCCCAGGGAATTAAAATATGACAAAATACAAACAAGGAACCCTTTTCTGTGCAATTTTTTGAATGGAGAAATGCAGAGCGATTTTTTTGGTGTTCTGCCAGCCTAAGCTAGTAAATTGAGTGTATTTTGGCTTCTTGGAAATAGAACAGTCTGTTGGGCTGTTTTCTTTTTGCAGGCTTTTTGAATAATATTGAGAAGTGCTTCTTGTAAATATGACTTACAACTAGTATTTACAAATGGTTTGGTTTCAGTACAGCCTGTGGGCTGTCCTTTGTTTCTGTCTTAAGTGTTGATCTGTGGGTTAAATGTGTGTTTAAATGTCTATGTGGTTTGTGCTTTTATATTGCAACTTCTGTAAGCAAATAGCAATTGCGCTATTCATGAAATAATGGCTATTAAGCGCGCTGTATTATGTGTCCTGAGTGTTTGACCCTTGCTGCATATGTCTGGAATGAGCTCAATGTGTGTGTTTGTGGTTTTCCTTGTTGTCTTCAGTCTGTTATGCAAAATGTCATTTAATTAATATTAAATAAAAATTAAATAAAAATCCAGAAAGGAACCATATGATATGCTAAATAACTGTATGGTATTATTAAATTGATATGAGTAAGCAATCATGCACATGTACAAACTGCCAATGCTTAAAAGATAAAACTAGAATTAACATTCAATAGGAATAAAAAGGCCTCAAAACGAAATTGTGTGTTTTGTAATAAAAAAACTATTATACATTTTTTTTAGATACATTGTATTAGATATTAACAGGCAAACACTTTGTCTGAAGTAAATTTTTGCTGAACTACAACGCATATTATAGAACATGTATTGAAAGGCCTCAGTTTTAAATAGACAGTCACCGTGCTTCCATTTCAACACAAAAAAAAGCTTAAGCAGCAGCTGTTGTTTTAATTGTAGGCCACGGAGAGACAGGAATGTTCAATCAGCCAGGATTTTGTCAGTTAAAACACGGGATGAAACCCTGCATTTCAGACTACTGTTTTTAAAAGTTACAAAAATCAGATTCATTATTTTGGATAACAGGAAAACATTTAACAGGATTTCCTTTTTTTAAAGTCTTTTACATAAGCACATTCTTGGTTCTGATGTTAAATAATAACTGTCCTTTTAAAAAAAGTGGCACAAAACTTTCCATGTTTCAAGTTAAGCTTCTGTGCTTAGGCTTGTGAATGAATGCATCTAAATATGATAGGCAAGAGATGCAGCTTGCTTTTCCTATGTGGAATGATCAAAAATGATTGGTTTTAATAAAAATATTATTATGAAAAATTATTAAACAAATAAATGCTTTAAATTTGTTTTTTAATATTTATAAAGCTTAATACTCATACTGTGGCCTTCTAGCATTAAAATGTAATTTAAGTTGTGTTGTACCGCATAATGAGAATATTTGCATTTGGAATTTCACTCTTCGCAGACATAAAAAACTCATTTTTATAAATCTATATAAAATTATTTTCAGTTTCTAACTCCTGGGCTTTGTAATGAACATTTTGGTTATGAATATTATGCAAAAATATATAGGATATTCAATTTTAAGTGCCCCAAATATCAAAGTCGAAATTGGGTAAAATGCACTATTTAAACAGCATTTTATCCATTTACAGTAGCTTTTAAAGTGCCTTAGGCTTAGGTAAATGCATACATTTAGCTATAAAACAAAGAGCGGACCTTTATATTGCTTTAAAAGTATACTTTACACTGCTTATAATTGAAAATATGTATAAAAACCCAGCAGATGTTATTAAACTGACAAACACAGGAATTGGTCAGCTTTCCGTTTTCAGGGTGATTTTGAATATCGAAAGCAGTATGGAAAATTTGCACACAGAATAGGACAGCTGGGAAGAGTTAAATGTCATCTCTATACTTAGAAGCATAGCATGGCTCCCAGAGAAAGGTCTGCATTGCTATTTTGACCTTTGAAATGTTTTGAAAGAGGACAGGGGAAAAGGAGAAGTTGTACCTGTGATAGACAATGATATAATGGTATATGTGAACTTTGAATAACAGATAAGGTTTGACATATTTATACAGCACTAATGCTTAAAAGCTGAGGCAATGACATTTGTACATTTGCTAAAAAGATTTTTAGCCCTCTCAAAAGTGCTACGTACCTCCTATAACTTTGTTTATGCCCAGTTGCTACACACAGGGGTTGATAGTGTTGACAGAAGTGAAACCTGTTTCAAGTTTCCTACTGTCAAAATGGGGGAAGGAGGCTAGCTCCTCTACAAATTAAGGCTAGGTAATATGTATGTTGCTCTCTCTTTTTCTCAATTTTTTTAGCCTGTCTAAACTGTCTGTGAAATAGCAATGAGACATTTAATTGGTTATTCAGTAATACTGTTTTAAACATTGTTAGCATTAATAAAATGAATGAATAAATATATATATATATATATATATATATATATATATATATATATATATATATTATTACTGCCCATCCTGTTTGATGGAATTATGATAGGATCAGTAGTTTAGACTGCTGTTCCCTTATTTTGACCTTTAAGGGGAATTTGATGTGGGTAGTTTTGTTCTACAAGTCTTGGGTGATAACACCATTATTGTAGTTTTGCAAGGGCATTGCTGGTTTTTTATTAGCTAGTCCGTGTAAATAAACTGACAGTCCTTATTAGAGCTGATGTGGCATAGTTTGGATCATGAAAAGTAGAAAGTAGGGAAGATGCCCATGTGATCCTTAGCAAAAATGTTTTGAAGAAAATGTTGTTTTATAGATAAGAGCTCCTGTGAAATTAGCAGTTTTAGATTTTTCCTGCTGCCCCTATAACATGAGAGCATGGTCCTAAGCGTACAATGTAGGTGCTTTTTATTAAGAAGAATCATTTTAGAAGTGTCTGCAGCCCTGTACAAGTAATGTAAAATGTATGAGCAAAAGTGTCTTACATTTCCTTTTTTTAAAAGAGTTTTCAGCAGAGAGACTTCCCATGTACCTATCTACCCTTAAATGGCAGAGGATAATGTTCTTATATTGAAGTTAGTGAGGATAATGAAGAGTACCCAATTGAAGAGACTAGAAGTACTGCTTTTGCCTTTGAGAGTGACAGTTCATTCTAAACCAGAGTTGTCCTACGACTTCTGGCCACTCCTTTGAAGATTGCAGGCCATCTGCCTGCAGTCCCATTGTTAAATACAATGAATTGTTTTTGTACTATATTGAAGGAAACTAACAGCTGTGTCAGGTTCTTATATCACCAGGTTCTGCAGGATCTTCCAGAATAAAAGGAGGAGTCACAATAACCTGCAGAACGATGATTAAGATGAGTCCTAATTCCCATCAGTGACAGCTACAGATGAAGGGCAGACGTCTTGGACCTACAGTCCCAGCACCCAGGAAGTAGCCAGGCTGGACAGCGATCATCAGAGCACCATCAATGGCATCTCCAAAGCATTGTGCTTGCTCCATCAGAACATTGGAAATCAGACAAGAAGGAGGAGATGGTTCCCTGTTTGCCACAGAACCAGAGTTTCAGTGCAAATGAGTTAAAGAGTAGGATCCCTGTTGTTGATGGCAGGACTGGTTTGAGGCTTCAGTTTTCTACCTGTCATGTGCTCGTAACCTCTGACAGCGTGCAGTCTTTTTCGCCCCTTGGCTTGAGCTTTGGCCACCCCCTTTTTCTTTGCTCCAACGGAAGGGCAGTGCACCGGAGGATCCAAAGTACCCATGTTGAAAGAAAAAATAAAATTAAAGAGCAGCCTGTGCGTTCTCTGACACTGAATAACGAGTGTTGTAGCCTGAGAATGTAGCTGAACATGAAATTGTATTGCTTTTTCTGTTTAAGCAGTACCCGGGTCTGCACTAGATGATCTGTGCCCACGACCAAAATTGAGCACAATGTCTGTAGTGCCTGCCGCAGAGGAGAGACACTGGTGCATTGCCCTGAGACATTGAGACTGTCGAGTGAGCTGTGAGTGTTTGACAGGAGGGCACTCCAACAGATACTGAGAAGCATTATTTTCATGGAAGGCCTGGATCGAGAGGCCCGACGCGAAAGAAGACAACGGAAGCAGATTTGATGGACGATAGAAGCCTACCAAAAAGGCTTAAAACGGACTTTGGCATAGTTGCACAAGTGATTCCAGTGCAATTGTATAAAGTGGGTGTTGGATATGTTCTCATTTGACTGAATTGCCATGGAAGAGGAATAGCCTCTAGTGGCTCCACCCCTAGCATCCAAAATGGTCCACCAGAAGTGAATTTGTGTGACTGTTCTTACTGTTCTGCTGGCATTGTTTTAAAGTAGTGTTCTGTGTGTGTACTCTGATAAAGGGTATTCCCATTACACCTGAGAGCATTGATAAGGATTGCCACTGTCTCACCTGAGTATATAATAGTCACTGAAACGCATAGGAGCCCTGAAAGTGTTTACTAGATGGATTTAGGATTTGCTTTTGCTTAGGACTAGAAAGATGATAATTCTATTTGTAATAGTGGTCATTACTCTCTCCTGCAATTTGTATGTTAATTATGACTCAAATGCTTTGTTCTCTTTGTATTCCTGCTTATACCTTACATATACCCACTTAAAGAAATGTTTGAAATGGAAAATGCCACCTAGCAATGAATTAGGAAATTGATAACATTATAAAAATGAATGTGTAAATATTTTCTATGTTCCTACTGGATCATAGGAATGCCTTCAGCTAATGCTAAAACGAGCAGCTGTTGTAAATTGGCAGCAATGGGTTAGCATTAGCAGAAGCCATCCTGTATTTAGAAGTTACCTTATCCATTTTGTGAAAGCCATTTTGTATTTCTGGCAGCCATTTTGTTTGCCATGTGCTCGCCATGTTCTCTGTCCTACCTTTCTGGTAACTGCTCTTAAAATCTGCCTAGAGATAAACTATATTCAGCATCTTCCACCTTCAAACATGCCCAGAAGGGCCTAGCTAGTAGAATGCACCTGCTTCTCTAGTATAACTGCCAGGCTATTTTTGTGCTGTATGGAGAAGTAACTCTCCTCCCACTTTGTTGAGCAAGTAGATCTTGTATACCCATATTAGTCATTTTGCATGCTTACATGAGCCAGGACTGCCCCTTGGTCATATACTTACTATGTAACCCTAAGCAAATATAAGGCCTCTGTTTTCTGCATTCCTCAGACTGCCTCATTCAGTTGCTAAGGCTTCTATGTGACGTAGTCTCATTCATTTGAGTTTAATAAAGATGCTCTTTTATATTTCAGCTTTTGTGCAAATTTCTTCTTTGTTTGTTTAAAAGGACCAAGTATCAGTGGGACCCCTAGGAACCTTTTTTTTGATTTCTTCATGCGTTGATTGGATGCTACATTGCGATGAGTCAACGGCAACATCACTGGTCGATATTGAAAGAGCAATTAAAGTGGCTGCCTCTGCGGCACTCATGGGCTTGGGCATGACTTGGCGTGTTGTCACTGAGACCAATGAAGCAGAGGTGCTGCTCCCAGCTTGGTCCCCGGCGGACACCACTGCTGCAGGTGTAGTTTTTTTTCCCAAAAAAAGTGATGGTTCACCAGTCTCTGTTGTAAGTGGCGCCACTTGCTTTTTCTGCTCCTTCTTACTGGCAGTGGCACTGGCAACTTTCTTGGTAGAGGAGCTACGGCCACCTTTCTTTGGGCCCATCTTCTTCAGATATCAGACCAGCAGGACGCCGTTGCACAAGTTGAAGAGTTGTCTGTGGCCACACATGACGTTGTGCACACACCACAACAGGGCTTCTTCATGGCACTACAACAAATGATGATGATGAGGATGATTCCTGGTTCTTCTTAGTCTTTGTGCACCTAAAAGCAAAGGAACCCAGAGGAACATCAGTTAAATATTTGTTGCATATGTTGTGCTTCAATTACTATTTGCAACTAGGCATTTATTATTATTAACACAACACACCCAAAAATGGAAAGACCCAAAATAAAAATTGCAATTCTAATGCAAAATGGATGTTTAAATTCATAGAAGAGAGACCACACAGACAGAGTTGTTTCATGCACCACTGAGTACCCCTGGGCATAATGGATGAAAGCAAGGCAGACTGGGTGCAGGCCTATGGCACAAAGCACACTGCCTGGCTTCAAAATGGCCCCTAGACCCCCACCCACAAGGCCAGGCCCTGGACCAGGTCCCAACAACACCCAAAACATCGAAATATACTCAAAAATCACCCCAATCCAATGCCATCCATGCCCTAAAGGATTTTTAAATTCAAGAGACCCCACAGAAAGACATGGCCCATGCACCACTGACTACCCCTAGGCCTACTGGCTAGTGTGGCTTTAACACGCTCCCCAAAATGAAAAAAAACTTCCACATATAACAGTGAGCTACTCAATAACATGCCATAAATGATATTTAAGTTCAACAAAACCCACAGAAACAGTTTATCATGCACCCATGACTAACCCTGGGCCTACTGGATACTGTGGGTACCCACAATTTATTTTTAAAGTTGTGAAAAAGTTTATAAATTGTAGTTGCAGCAAATGCAATGCCCCAAACAAACAACACCAACTTACTTGTAAAATTTCAAATCCAAAAGTGATCCCAAAAAAAGTACTCAAATACAAATATCAAGCATAGCAGCCACAAAGAGTAATCCTTCCAGCTCCAGATCCAAATGAAAAGAGACCAGGACATGGACAAAGCCCTGGGAGGAGCCTGCTGGACTGGAACAGGAATTTGGAGACTGTGGGGCACTTCCTCCCTCCCACCCCCCCCCCCCCAAAAATGAACTCCTTGCACACAAAAATGCAGCCAAATGTCAATCTGAGGAGTTATTCTGATCCAAATCATAATTCTCAGGAGGTTTATGCTGCCAGCGATAGATTTCTTGTGCAGAATTGAAATTTGTGCAATTTCGGGAAAGCAAGCTGTTCAAATCTCCCATCTACGTCTTCGCAATTGTTTTCTCTCGCGGTGCGTGATCTCGGGCCCTTATGATGTATTCGCGTTCAACAAGTCTCGCAATGCAAGATGGCGGGACGCTATGACGTAGTCGCGGTCGAAAAGTCTTGCGCGATCATGCAGCAAGATCGAAAATGGTGCACCGCACGCAAACCGGGAGGAAAACAACTCGACAAATTCAGAATCATGGTAAGTCAATGTCGCGCGCGCAAGATTGTATTTTTGAAGCGCGACCAAGCAAAAACAATCTGCCAACTCGCGAATTCTTTGAAAATTACGCGCGATTCGCGGACCGCGAAATTGTCAAAAATTCACAAATTCCGCGAGCGTAACGGATTTTTAGCCCATGCTTACAATATGCACAGAAAGGGAAGGATTAGGCCTGGTCAGTGGGGACACTGACCTGGAGGACATGGCAGTTCACAGACTGAGACACCATTTTAGGGCTACTCATGTGGGTGGCAAAATCAGTGTTGCAGGCCCACTAGTAGCATTTGTCATCACCAGCCCTGGCACACCCAGTGCACTTTACTAGGGACTTCTTGGTGATACAAATATGCCAATCATGTATATCCAATCACAATAACAATTTACACAGGGAGCACTTACACTCTGACACTGATCAGCAGTGGCAGAGTGTCCAAAGCATCTAAACCAGCAAAAACAAAATCCAGCACAGCATCAAAAATAAAGGAGGTAGAGGCAAAAGGATAGGGGGAAACTACGCCAAGGATGCCAGGTCTAACACATCCCATGTGTATGTTGAGTGCATACACTTATGTGGTGCTTTAGCACATTTGTAGGAATACAATGTTTATGTTTGAGTTATCTGATAACTGAATCCAGTGTGGCCCATTGTGAATGCCCCTGGACCACTATAGCACAAGCTGGAGGATGAGGACTATTCTCCTAGAGAGTGGAAGTGTATTTCCTGCATTGTATGGAGACGATCAATATTCTGAAGTGAGCAGAAAGGAGGCAGGGCCACCATTATAAATTCTCTATAGCCTTGTGTTAGTAAGGGGCTGGTTATTAGTCTTCCTAGCCACAGCCATTGTTTTGATGCTAGAGGTGGGGGTAGGACTGCAGTTCTTTTGTGTGAAATGAAGACAATTTGTGGTCAGGCCTTTTTCTTTGTCTGTCCATGATTACTACTAGTTTGGATGATGATAGCCAAGAGCAGAAGTCTCATATCTTATTGTGCCCATGATGTCAGTGCCACAGCTAGAAGATAGCACCAGTGCTACCTCCTGCTGAGAAATCACACTCTGCATAAAGGCTGAGTTTTGAGAGATGGCTGAGGAGGATGTTTCAAAGATAAACCACCTCAAACTACTTTTACAGTTCGAGATAATGGATCCACAGCCCCAGTCTGGAAAAGATACATAAAAGGGAGACCAAAACCACAACACTGTGTTCCAGCTTCATAACCAGGGAAGGGAGAGCCACAAAAAGTAATAAAAAAATGTTATGCAACAAGGGCAGGTGTCTGTTCCACTGCCATTCTTACAGAGGTGGGATAAATTCACCTGAAGTCTTTATTTTCTGCTGGAGGAACTGAGGATCTGTCTGAAGCACATAGAAGCCCGGCTGCCTACAGAGAGGGGAGCAATCTCCTTTGCCCTGCAGAAAGAGCAACAAACAGCAGAAAAGAGGTTCAATGAAACCATGGGGACAGAGAAACATCTGGAGAGCAAGCTTGGGAGTGCTCAGCATTTCAGAGGGTCTTACTTGTCTCTCACCACTGGTTCCTTATGAGAGCCATTGCATCTGCATTGATCATCACTTTGCCCAATAGGAGCTGCAACTACCATTAGCTCAGTTAGTTCTCCCTTTGCTGTGATCATTATTTCGCCCTGTCAGATCTGCAACTTATCTACCTAGGCACATGCTTGCCATGAACTTTACATTGGCCTGATCGAGGTTGCATCAACTGATGTCTTCCCGTGCAGGGCCCACAACATCCCGGCCATCCAAGAGAAGCACTCAGGCAGGGAATGCATATGCATCAGAGCTTATGCATTTGAAGATTGAAATGTATGGGTGCACAGACTAGTGTGCTCTATGGCTGGACCACCCAGAGTGTGCAGGGGCCATCAGAACTGCTTAAAAGGAGCATGGCACAAATAATCACTTACCCACATCACGAAAAGGAGGTAGACATAAGAACAATGGTGAACTAAGTGTTCATTTGACAATGAGGAGACAAAGGAATCCCTGCTATAGGAAATATTAGATTTGGGGGCTTAAAATGAAGCTCCAGAGGAAATTAAGTGTAATTTAAGTTACTTTAAATAGTTACACATATACATAAATTTAATGTAATGTTAAATAGTATATAAAGTAGTCCTTTTTTTAATTTCACTTTAAAATATTTACCATGAGGAGACTCTGCAGTCGGAGCAGGGATCCCCATATCGTAAAGTTTAGCAAACAGATGCCTATACTTTACCATAGGGAGTGCTCTGCAGTCAGGCTGGGGATCTCCGCATGGTAAATTATAGTGAACGTTCCCTATACTTTAACATAGGGGGATCTCCACCCCGGTGGTGGAGATCTCAACATGGTAATGTATTGGAGAACGTAAAAACATTTTTTTCAACTTGGAAAAAGTTTATAAAAATATTTTAATGTACATTATTGTGATATATTTACTCCAAAAGTAGAAATAAGAAAACAATGCTACATTTTGAAATAAAAATCAAATGTTTAAAAAAAATTAAATGATATTCAAAATATTTTTTACATTAAAAACATACATTCGCACTTAATGTAAATAATGTTTTGTTATTAAGCATTATTGAATATTAAAACTCATGTATAAATGAATTTAAAGTATGCTAATTATATAAATAACATTTTTTGTTACAATACATTTTCAAATGCAAAACTGGTTATTAAAATATGTTATAATAAATGTAAAATAGGTATTTTTATTTTAACATTAATCATATTTGTTCATGTTTTCAACTATTTCAATTAATTTATTTTAATTTAACTTTATTTGCTTTGGGGTTTACATTTAAATCCCTGCCTATGGTGTATGTTGCTACACTTACTATTGATTAATTAAGTAGTAACTTACACTTGCAAGTAGGACTCCACCCACTTTTGCATGAAGTAGAAGCATGTAAATCAACACTTTTTAGTAGCTTTACTTTTAATTTTGTGAAGAACAAAAATAATAAACTTACTCAAAAAGTGTCAAGGTACATTTCCATGTGTAAATTACTCAGAAGTGTAACTTACCTTTGTCAACAAAACCATAAGTTTGAAGTTCCATAAAGTACATTGAGACCCAATTAATAATTATACAAAATCCAGCAGCTAACTCATGAAGTTCAGAGGTAAGATCTCCGATAGTTGACCTGAACTCTTCGACTTCTTTGATAGCAGATATGACCTCCTGGACTGCTTATTCTTAAACCTCACCGTCTGGTTTGTGAAATATCAACAGGCAAAGTACAGGGATGCTCCCAAAAACATTGCTAATTATACCTGTTTGCAATACTGTCCACTATTTATTTTGACTGTATGTTACTGCCTGCTATAGTGCAAACTTCGCCCATGATTATTAGAGCAATTTAGATGAGCCCAGATTAATACAATAAAGGAGTTTGGGTTCATGTTTTTTAAGCACTGGGTGATTAAGTGATTTGCTCAAAACCACAGGATGTGGAGCTGACTTTGGGATTCAAACCTATATCCTCTGTTCCAAAGCTATCAGCTCTGTCATTTAGGCAACTCACTTTTCCCTTTGTGACAGATCATAATGATAGCTGGCCAGTCCACTGTACAACCCCATACCGAGTAGTGGCAGTGAAAGCATGAATGTATTTGTCATCTTTGCTAATTCACAAAAATCGGTATAAAACTTGATTAATCTTAGCACAGTGTGATCATAGAGACAGTGTTGCCCTGTACAAGATCCTTGGTTGCATTCAAAAGACCCATCTCCCTGGAAAAGTACACACATTGTGAGCATAAGCTGAATGTCCCTAATAGCATAACCACACTCGTAAAAGAGGCAACATAGGCTTTAAATGATAACCTAATATCAGATCCTAAATGTTCTGATACTGCTTCATACATTAACCCAGTGTTAGAAATGGGTGTCTCTAGTTGGCAAGGCTTTGAACATTTGTCTAAGTAGGGACCCCTCCTTCAAGTCAGGATAAGGGAGTTACACTTCTAAAATAACCCCTGCTCACCCCCTTGGTAGCTTGCCACAAGCAGTCAGGCTTATATTAGATGCATTGTGTAAAGCATTTGCACAAACCCAACAGTAATACTGAGAAAGCACTACAAAAGGACAACACACTAGTTTAGAAAAATATCCAGATATTTTTATATATACAAAACAAGACCAAAATGAAAAAAATCCAGCATACAGAACTTTAGAAATA
The DNA here is from genome assembly GCF_964263255.1 of Lissotriton vulgaris. NCBI lineage: Eukaryota > Metazoa > Chordata > Amphibia > Caudata > Salamandridae > Lissotriton > Lissotriton vulgaris. Next base: position 951,807,507 of record NC_141691.1, read on the forward strand.
TATACTTTGCAAGATATCCTTAAAATTGAAAAAAAACCTCAAAAACACAGTTTGAATGAGTTGGTAGCTCCCTTCAGGGCTACCGCGATGTTGAAGCAATAGAGTCTAACAGTTCCAGCCGACCACGGCGGTATGGGCCAGCAAGAGTGTGGACAGAATTTGTAACAGTAATTTTCTCATTCCGGTTAGCAGGTTGATGCAAGCCGGTTGTTGCAACCATCGCGGTTGCATTACAAAGTGGAAGCGGTGCAGGGTGCAATGCTCTCTCAATGCGATGCAGCAGCAGCTCGGTGACGATCATCCAGACGGCGTTGGTGAGACCAAGGGTTACAGTGCAGGGTGAGGCGGTGCTCGATGCAGTGCTGGCAGGTTGCGGTGTAAGCGACAGAGATGGTTAGTGGGAGCTGGTGTCGATCGGCCCAGACGGCTGTGTGGGACGAGGCAGTGCGTTGTGGAATTTATGATTGGTGCCCCCAGCCACGATGCGGTCATGGGTGTCGAAGTCAGTAGCAGCAACAGCGTCGGTGAGACCAGGATGGCGAAGTGAAGCGAGGCGGTGCGAATTGTGGTCCCCACAGGCCATGGTGCAAGCAGTAGCACGTTGACGGTGGCAGTGGTCATCATTGTCGGTGAGACCAGGGTTGCGGTGCAAGATGTGTAGGGTGCTTTTTATGGTGCCATCAGGACACAGAGCCAGCGACGGAGTTGGTGACGGAGTCAGTTGCATTTACCTTCTTCATGGCAACTGAAACAGCAGTTCCAGGAGCAGTACCCAGAGGTTGGTGAAGTCTTTGTAGTCCCTGAGACTTCAGACCAGGAGGCAAGCGCTACTTCAAGCCCTTGTAGATACTCAGCACAAATAGAATAAAGTTCAGTCCAGTACTTTCACTGCCCAAGGTAGAAGCAGCAACCGCAGTCCAACCCAACAAAGCAAAATCACAGCAAAAGGGCAGTACTCCTCCTGGCAGCTCTTCCAGCTCTTCTTCTTGTAGGTTCCTTGATTCCAGCGAGTTCCAATGTTTAGGGGTTTGGGCCCCACTTTTTGTCAACAAAAAATCCTTTATTCTCTGGAGGCAGATAGTTTCTTTGCCCAGCTAGATTTGTTCTGTCCTCCCTGGCGCTGCTTCCTGGCAGGAGGTAGAGACAGCATTGTCAAAGACAGAACAGGTTCATTCAGGTGAAAGGAAATCTTCTCCCCCTACTGTAAATGCAGCCCAGGTCTATTCAGCCCAGCCCTGACCCATCCAGACCCTCTGGAGTTGGCTAAGCAAGAAAATACCTACTTTCTAAAAAGTGGTATTTGCAAACACAGGACATAAAAATCATCTTTACTAAAAGATGCATTTTTACATTCTGAGTCCAAGCATACTAAACTCCATTTCCCTATCTTGTCCCAATGGGAAGTTATGCTTATAAGATGGTATAACTAAAAACTCCCATTCTTTCCTAGTGGGCAGATATCCTTGCAGTGGTGAAAAGCGAAATACACTGTAATTCACCACAGAACATGTCAAACACACCAAGTACATGTCCTACCTTTAAAATACACAGCACCCTGCGCAGAGGGCTACCTTGGGCCTACCTTAGGGGAATCTTATATGTAAGAAAAGGAATAGTTAGGGCCTGGCAAGTGGATGCACTTTCCAGGTCAACATGGCAGTTACAAACTGCATGCAGACCCTGCCGTGGCAGGTCTGAGATCCCTTTTTAAGGCTACTCATGTGGGTGTCATAATCAGTACTGCAGGCCCACTAGTAGCGTTTGATTTACAGGCCTTGGCACACTCAGTGCAATTTACTAGGGGCTTACCACTTACCAGTAAAACACATATGCCAATCATAGAAACACCAATCCATGAGACAAATTTCACAGAGAATAGACACTTTAGCACTGAATAGAAGTGGTAAAGTGTCCAGAGTCCTAAAACCAACAACAGCAGGTCAGGAGAAACAATAGGGGAAAGAAGGAAAAAGTTTAGGGATAACTTTGAAACAAGGGTCAATTCCAACACACAGAAATGTTAACTGTAACTCACTTAGATGGAACAATTAAGAGAATGGGTTACTAGGTAGTGGTCAAAAAAGTTCTAGGCAGAATATTATTATATGTACCAAGGGGCCTGATGTACTAAGATTCCATTCCCATAACGTAGTTGCAATTTGCATACTGAGTTTTTGTGAATGGAATCTGATTTTATGAACCGACCCATATACTATAATGTCACACATAAAGTCATCCTTTCAAGGAGGGTTACAGCACAATCTGTCTAAGTTATATTTGTTAGGCGGGTTGACATTTCTAATCCCTGTGTTGAGTGACAAACAGCGGAGGGGTGACCTGCAAAGAACAGCAGCACACCATCCCTATTTTTTCGTTTCCGAATTGTAAACCTTCTGTTTCTTAAAGCAGACTGACGGCCTAATTTACTAGTCAGTGGAGGACCACTCGTTCCACTGAGGGACGGAGGGAGAACATTATTTGCATTTCACTGTCCCTTACCACCAGGGTTTGCCTGGCGGTGATGGAAAGTAAAATAAAATGGCAATGTATCCATCTTTACTCATTGGATGGGAATATATATACCATTGCTCCAACTGCCTTTACTCTGTCTTGCCATCAGAAAGATTTGGTTGTGGCGATGACAGAGTAGTCACTCCCGTAGTCAAAACTATGGTTTGCCTGCATCCTAATCGGTTGTGCAAACCATTATGTTGGTTGTGTGTATCCTCTGTCACCATTGACACAGAGTATACATACTTCCAGGATATAAATCAGGCCCTGAGTTCCTTAAAGGTATCATCAGTGGTCCACTCCTTACCACTCCCCATAAGGCTGCTGTTTGCTAACCAAAATACCAAAGTGGATGGGAAGTGTGTGTGTGTGTGTGTGTATATATATATATAAACACATACATACACACCAAATTGAGTTAAGTTTCAATAAAGCGCGTTTATTCAATAACACTCCACTCGACGAGTTTCGAAGGTCACGCCTTCTTTCTCACGAGTGCGAGTGTATGTGTGTAGGACATTTAAATACATGTCACATGATTTTCACCACAGTGTAAACATAGAAAGCAGACTTGCTATAGTTCTAATATTGCGGAGCTAGAAGACAACTTTGGCACAGCAATAGACTATCAATTGTAATCATAGTTAATCAGGAATTTGCACAGTGGGGAATAATTTGATAATCATATTACCATAAAGCTCTGATGGCGTTTTCCAAAAAATAAGTAAGTAAATAATATGTTGCAAAATGCAGAAAATACAATGTTAAAAATAACATTTAAGCATATAACTACTCCGTGGCGGATTTTGTTTGAAATACATTGTTCCTTGCCCCAGTGGGCTACAATTGTGCAAAGGTAATGTAATGGATTGGTTAAAACGCCATATTATCTCAGACCCATTCCGGTACAGTAAAAAATTCATAAGGTGCTGCTGCACAGTCAAGCCCAAGTGGGCAGAGTCTTTTATTCACTACTTTGAAACAGTCATACCCCGACTGTCATTCGAGCTCCAATCCATATTTTGCCAGGGATGTGTCTTATACTCTCCTAATAGGACTCCCCAAAGATCTGCAAAATTTAAAAGAAATAAATTGTGAAACAAAGTGACTATACCATCCATCTCAAATACACAATTCACAACATACATCTCACAAGCAGTATTTAAAAAACAAGAAGGAAGCAAGAAATTACTATACTGGCATGATCTCTGTAAAAGCACACTATGTCTAAATGATAAAGGTGCAGCCTGTACCTATACTAGGTGCACTGCCAATTCCTCATCGTGATTGTGGCCTTCGGGCTGCAAAGTGCGGTATTTAATCATTAATTTCGATTCCAACCTCTTGAGTTCCTGTACTCTGTCCCCCCCCCTCTCTCTCTGACTGGGACATTTTCAAGAACATATATATATATATATATATATATGCTGATGTGTGCAATATATTGTGTTGCATTATTGTTTGTATCGCATAGCATGAATTTGTCTGTGTTTATAGTCAAATTCTCTTTGTTCACGTTAGTACTTTTACATAAAGATGTAAAACCACAGTATGTCTTTCATGTCCATGCTTATCTAGAGTGGAAAACTACATCAATACTTACTGAGTTTTGGCACCAAGTAGATTGATAAAGGCTGCTGTGCAGCCGAAATGTGTCTCTCTGGTCGCAGGGTTGGGGGAGACCCAAGAAAATAAATATTGCTGTATCTTGACAGCCTTGTGTACGTGCCTTCTTCACTCCGAGCAGGATTTGGTGTTCATTTAAATTCAGCGTTAGCGGTTCAGATGCTGTCCACGTATCACCAGCCGTTTGTGTCTCTCCCCTTTGACCTCCATTTCCTGGAGGAGCATGGGAGTGCTAGAGGGGGAGCCCCCAAGGAGTGCGCCAGAAAGAGAATGAGGATGGCAGCAGTGGGAGCCATGGATACCGGAGCGTGTCGGTTTTGTCGACTGCCAGCACGGGCTCTGGGGGTCCCCAGCCTAGAAAAGTGGGAACCCAGGGAGAGCCGTGTGCGAGCCTGTCTCTCCCTGGGTGTGTTCGCGCGAGGGAGACTGGGAAAAGGGCAGGTGGGGTTAATTAGAGGGGAGGTCATAAATAGGTCCAGGGCAGGCGGGAAAGGAACGCGCTAGTGGGATGCTGTAGAGGGAGGTTCTTTTGCTTTTCTACGTTCCGTACCTGTTGCTGTCAGGGGCCATGGATGAGTCTTTGGAGGTCCGGCGTGCTGTGCAGGTTCTCCACAAAGCGGGGCGAGAGGATTTACTTCGGCCCGGAATTCCTGGAGAGGCGTGGGTGGGGCTGGTCCGCCCCCCTCGCAAGGCGGCTGCAGGCGTGGCGAGGGCGGTCTCGGTGTGTATTACTCCGCGACCGGAGGAAGAAAAGGACGGCTCTATGGCCATGCCGGCGGTTCTGCCGGTGGTGGCTGCGGGTTCCGTGGAGTTTGTGGCGCCCTCCCTGGAAGTACCGGGCACCCACCAGCAGGTATGTTTGGCCCCCACTGAGGCTGCTGGCTTGCGAAGGGCGCCCCGTGGAAGGCGGGGCCGGTCTGTTGGGAGGCCTTTACAGCGGGCGGGTGGGGCCTCCTCATTGAGATCCAGAAAGTCCTCTGTGGGTGCCAGGGCACAGAGGGGGAGGAGCCACGATTTGCATAACCTCCCCCAGTTTCTATTGCTGCACCAGTGAAGGAGAGATGCCCTGTGCCCCTGCATGTTGTGTCTCAAGGTGCTTCCCCCTACCTAATGTTCAACGGGCAGTGTTACCTCCTGTCCCCTGCCACCCCCTTGGTGGGGAATGCCCCTCCTACTTTGTCAAGTGGTGTCATAGAGGGCTACTCAGGTTTTGGGGATGTTTCCTCTGCCCGGTCTGGGTTTGCATTGGCGGGGGGCGCTTCCTCTGGAGCTGTGTTGCTCTCACGTGACCTGTCAGTGCTGTCCATTCCCTCGCCCCCCCGGTCTCTGGGTACAGGGCTTGTTAGGCCTCCTTCTGGGTTTCAGTAGGCCCACTGTGTTGGTTTAGAGGGGGCTGGCTCTGGGGGGGTGCCTTCGCTATTGTGTCCGGTTGTTTTCCCAGAATTGCGTGGGGTGCCCAGTGACCTGCAGGGTGGTCTGGTGGGTGGATTGGGCGGTGGCCAATGGGTTGTGCCTTGTCCTGGTGGGTCTTCTGCGGGCATTCCCCTTGGCTCTAGTGAGGGTGTCACTCTCGCTGTTTCCTCGCAGTCTGGCTCGAGCGGCCCTCGTTTCTCGGTTTCGGCTTCAGCTGTTCGGCCGGTGGCGGGTGTGAGAGGCTTGCGGACTGACCCTACGGCTTTTCCATGTGGGGGAGTTCCGGGGGAGTTATCTGGAGCGGATTTCTCTTCTGCAGCGATGAGCGCAGTGCGCAATGATGACATTACCTGGAAATATTATGATGGGGGAGTTGGTGATGAGGCTCTGCCTAGTGGCAGTACACAGTATTCGTTTTCTGGTGATGTTGTACAGTTGGATATACATGATGATGATTTGGAAGAGGGGGAATTGAGGGAGAAGGATGTGGGCTTTTGGCAGCACGGGCCCAACAGGGTGGGGTGGGGCATTTCCCAGTTCCTCGTATCTTAAAGGAGTCACGTGCGTACCCCGCGACGGTACGAGAGTTAGCGAGAAGTCGACCAACTCAAGGGGATCCTGTGGTGTTTCATCAGAAGTTATCCCAGTTGCCAAGAGGTAAGGATGGACGGTGGTATGTTTGGAAACAAGGGAAGATTCTCCCTGCTAAGCGTATCAGATCTATTGGTACTGGTGATGGGGTTATTGAGGAGCAAGTCGCTCTAGCACCGCTGCTTGTGCAGCATGCGGAGGTGAATGCTCATGTTAAAGGGGACGTTTCCGCCAGTGGGCCAGGGGACTCAGAGACACCTAAGGAGCAGGTTGCGGAGAGACTGCGGAGAGATTGCCTTATTCTGGAGTTGGGATGCCTTTGGGGTCTCATTTGTCTGAGAAAACTAAATCTAGAATCTGGAATGGCGACTTCGTTGATGTGTTTAGGCTCTTACATCGAGATGTGCAGGCAAAGGGAGGGTCTAAAGAAGAGGAATTAGAGTTGGCTAGGCGGGTTCGAGTCCTGAAGTCTATTGAAAACTGAACGTCGGCTTTCTTGATTTATTGCCAGCGTCATCCGAGTAAGGCCGTTGCAATGTTCAAATATGCTGATGTCATTCGGAAGGCATATAGTTACTTTGGTGGTTTTGCCTGGCTGTCTTACGATGAGGAGTTTTGTGCTCGGATGAGTGTGTTCCCTGAGCATTCCTGGGGTGAAGTGGATGAGGAGTTGTGGCTCCAGTGGATGGCTTCTGCTCACCTGCCTCCTACTACCCACACAGCTAGCGGCCTGCCGGTGCAGTATCGGCCCTTTCAATTTCTCCCCGCTCAATCTGGGGTGGGGGTTTGGGGCAGGGGGCAGTCCTCCACATCTGGGGCGTGTTGGCACTTCAACAGGGGTTCTTGTACCAGGCCAGCATGTAGATACAAGCATGAGTGTGCACAATGCGGGGGCAGGCATGCCCTCACCCAATGTTTCCCAGGACAGCGTTTTGGAGACCAAGGGAGAGGTCAGGGGGCAGAGGGCAGCCTTCGCACTTTGTTTCAAAGGGCTCCTACTCCTATTAAGGTTGAGGTTCTTGACTTGTGGTTGGAGGAATATCCCAATTTGGAGGCGGCCAAGACTTTGTCCTGGGGTTTCAGAGTAGGTTTCAGGATTGGGTACCGGGGGCCTTGGTTGGGTAGGTGGTCTGATAATCTGAAGTCCGCTATAGAGTGCCCCCAGGTTGTACAGAGGAAGTTGGATGCAGAGCTTGCTGCGGGCAGGATAGCTGGTCCTTTTCTTAGCTGTCCTTTACCGGATTTGATAGTCTCCCCTCTGGGTGCTGTCCCCAAAAAGGCGGCTGGGGAGTTCCGGCTCATACACCATTTGTCTTGGCCAGAGGGTTCCTCTATCAACGATTTCATCGACCCGGAAGATTCTAGCGTGTCATATGCTTCTGTAGATGACGCCTTGAGGCTGGTTTGCACCGCAGGCCCCGGTGCACTGCTGGCGAAAAGTGACATTCAATCGGCCTTTCGTCTTCTGCCCATTCATCCTTGGGATTTTGGTCTCTTGGGTATGCACTTTGGGGGCCATTTCTTTGTTGACAAGGTTTTGCCGATGGGCTGTTCGGTGTGCTGTGCCCTCTTCGAGACTTTCAGTACTTTTTTCTGCATTGGCGCTTCACTTTCATCAGTGGCCATGATTTGGTATGTCATTATTTGTATGACTTCCTTTTCATTGGTGCGGGTCAGTCTGGGCAGTGTCAGTTGACCGTAGAGATCTTTCAGGCTATGACCGAGGAGCTGTGTGTCCCTTTGGCGCCGGATAAGACCGAGGGACCATGTACTAAATTGACCTTTTTTGGCGATTGAGATCGATACCAGGGATATGGTGGCGAGGTTGCCTCCTGGCAAGGTGCGAGAAATCTCTGATTTAATCAGGTTGGTGTTGGGTGAACGCAAATTGGATCTCCGGGAGGTTCAGAAGCTGCTGGGGTACTTGAATTTTGCGTGTCCAGTGGTTCGTGCGGGTCGGACGTTTTGTAGGCGTCTGGGCTTGTCCATGTAAGGGAGCCAGTCTTCCTCATCACCGGGTGCACCTTACCACAGCTGTCTGAGCAGATTTGTGTATCTGGTTAAATTTTCTGCAGGACTTTAACGGCGTGTCCTTGTTTTTTGTGGATGAGGGCATCCTCTGGCAGGTGCAGCTCTTCACGGATGCTTCTGGCGCCAACTGCTTCGGCATCTTTTCGGAAGGGCGTTGGTGCGCGGCTGGTTGGCCTGTTCATTGGCGGGGTCAGGGTCGCAGCATTGCTTTTTTAGAATTGTTCCCTTTGCTGGCGGCTCTGTTCATCTGGGGGGATGAGTTCCGGAACAGATCCGTGTTGTTCCACGTGGACAATATGGCATGGTTGACCTTGTTAACAGTCAAAGTGCAAGGGATTTGCGTGTGTTGAAGCTGTTGCGTGCTTTCATGTTACGGTTTTTGCAGCTGAATATTGTCTTCAAAGCTAGACATGTTCTAGGGGCCACCAATTGTATCGCTGATGCTTTATTTCGATTTCAGTGGTCGGAATTCCGCAGATTGGCTCCTGGGGCGGATCTAGAACCGACAGCGATCCCACAGTACGTATGGTCCTTGGGGGATTGAGGGTCCAACAGTTGGTTGAAAATTCAGCGGCTGCCTCCACCCATCTGAGTTATTTGCAAGCTTGGCGGGAATTTTTGCAGTTTGGTGAGGATTTTTTTGGGTCAGGCACCGGTGGGTTTGTCTGACGAGCAATTTTTGTTGCATTTTATTTTGCATTTCGTGGACAAAGGCCTCTCCCACACGACAATTTCGGGTAAGCTGGCGGGGATATCTTTTTATGGGCAGCTTCGGTGGGGAGGGATCCTGTTGGGGGGGTGCAGGTCAGGAAGGTTTTGAAAGGTTTGGGTAGATTTCAGGCTGGTGCTCAGAAGCTGCGGCAACCGGTGACTTTTGATTTGCTTCAACTGATGTTATCCCAGTTGGCTGTCTGCTGTTATGATGCCTTTGAGTGTCTGAAATTTCGTTTGTGTTTTGTGTGGTTATTTTTTGGGGCATTCCGTGCTTCTGAGCTGTTGGGTTTGCGGGACAGGGCGGGTATGACTAGCGGAGAAGTGTTGGTGGAACAAGACAGCGTTCGCCTCTGGTTGCGAATGTCTAAAACAGATTAGTTAGGTAGCGGTAAGTGGGTTTCGCTTCTTGTTGTCCTGTGGGGGAATGGGAGGTTTTCTTGGCATCCCCTCATTTTACACGGGGAGTGATCTTTTGTCACGCTGATGGCAGTCCGATTGTTGTTTCGCAGTTGTTGGCTGTTCTACGGAAGGTACTGTTGGGTCTGGGGCAGGATCCTTCTCAATTTGGTACTCATTCCTTTCGGATTGCGACGGAGGCTGCCAGTTTGGGGTGGGACTGGTCCCAGATTCGCAGAATTGGGCGTTGGAGGTCGAGATGCAGCGAAAAGTATGTAAGAAAATGGCTTGCCTTTGTTTTCCTAACATTTTTGGTTTTCTCCTAGGTCCTTGGCACGCGGTGGCTGGAGCAAAGCGGAGGGTGTGGATTGTTGGACATTCTTTTGTTAAGTGGGCCGCAGTAGCTGCTGAACGTCAGCTTTGTAGAAGATCTTTGGAGCTCAGCAGTTTGACACATGAGGTTTCCTGGCATTGTAAAGGGGGTATGCGTTGGGGGGGTCTTTTTACAACCTTGTCTGCCCTGGTGTCAGGGGGGAGGGGGGCCCGCCTGATTTGCTGGCGCTGCACCTGGGAGAAAACGATTTGGTCTCCTTATCTGGTTTGACATTGATAAAGTTGATGAAAATAGATCTGGAAGTCATCAAGGACGCCTGGGTGAGCACCAAGGTGATCTGGACGGAGTTCGTGCCACGCTTACAATGGACTGGGGCATGGAATTATTCAGCCATGGAGAAAGCACGGAAAAAAGTGAATCGTTCTATAAGACTGTTTTGTAAATAATTATGCATCTATAGTTTGGCTCACCCTCATTTGCAAATTTCTGAGAAGCATTTATTTTGCGGGGATGGAGTCCACCTGTCTCAATTGGGCCTTTCCTTTTATCTTTTAGAATTGCGTGATTTAATAGCTAAGGTACTGGAAGTGGAATTGTGGTGTTCCTCAACCCCCTTTTCCTTGACTTTGGGTGGGGCAGGAAAACTCTAAAGGTTTTCCTGGGTGGCGGTTTTCTAGTGGGGTGTGGGCAGCCTGGAGCCGGTTGGTCCATCCTCAAAGGGCAGTTAAAGGAAATGACGGAGTATTCTTCAAGAGTTAGTTGTTTCTGGTTTTGGTTAGGGTTAACTTGGTGGGGGGGTTACTCCTAGGTAGGGATGCTTAGTTAAACTGAAAGATTTGGATTTTATTAATTAATAAATAAATGTGTTGAAGAGATGTTTGATTTACACACCTGTCTTAAATAAAGTGGCCTTTCTTGCTCTCAAAGAGGAGGTGGACAGTGATTTATTGCGCGAGGGGGGAGCCAGGGAGAGCCGTGCGCGAGCCGGTCTCTCCCTGGGTGTGTTCGCGCGAGGGAGACTGGGCACAGGGCAGGTGGGGTTGATTAGAGGGGAGGTCATAAATAGGTCCAGGGCAGGTGGGAAAGGAACGTGCTAGTGGGAGGCTGTAGAGGGAGGTTCTTTTGCCCCACCCACCCTTCCCCCTTTTTTCTCTATAGGTTTTTTCCCCTTTTTTTCAGTGCTTTTAGCGCTGCTATGGCCTTCTTGCCTTGCATCTTTAGGACAGGTGTCTTGTTCTTTTTTGTAGGCGGTTTTCTAGTGGGGGGTGGGCAGCCTGGAGCGGGTTGGTCCATCCTCAAATGGCAGTTAAAGGAAATGAGGGAGTAATCTTCAAGAGTTAGTTGTTTCTGCTTTTGGTTAGGGTTAACTTGGTGGGGTGGTTACTCCTAGGTAGGGATGCTTAGTCAAGCTAAAAGATTTGGATTTTATTAATTAAATAAATGTGTTGAACAGATGTTTGATTTACACACCTATCTTAAAAAAAGTGGCCTTTCTTGCTCTCAAAGAGGAGGTGGACAGTGATTTCTTGCGCGAGCCTCACTCAGGAGACTAGCGTCCCTTGGTGACTGGGCACCGCGGATGCTGACGCAGATGTGGTGATGACTGTCTAGTTTACTTAAATTTTGTTTATTGGTCTCCTCCGACTGCGTTTTGTGCACATTTAAAAAAACATTCAATGCTGTGTTTTATGAGGGACATGAAGACATAAATCATTTTCCCGGCTTGTGAATTCAACTTGCACATTATTTACTTTCTCCGATTTTGGCCAAATCAAATCAAGGAACATTGCTGACTCTGATTCCTGCATGGTACTTCGACGCTCAATAGACTATCCGCAGGCATTATGGGATTTGTAGTCTTTCCAAAGGTCACAGCAGGCATGTAAGCCGAGATTGCACACACGTGGTGTTCAATAGCCCCCTTAGTTAACTGAGAAACATACGATCCCTAGGCATCTTGTCCATTTTAGTGCATTCAGTGAGAATTCTTATTTGGGCTTAACAATGAGTAACTCTGTTCCTGCTTTCCATCTTGCAAGTCGATACCGGCAAAATATTCCATCTGTGTCAATTACCACGGGTCAATGTTGTCATTTCAAAATGCTCTGAGCAATTTACACAGCGTGCTTTTTATCATTTGTCTCTGTAATTTCATGAAGGCTATATTGTTTGAGGGCATTGGCGCCAGATTCCATCTTATCTAGCTCAGTATAACGTTGAATTATTTACATGGCGTGCGCTTTAAGAAGCAGGCTGGAGACTTTTAATTTTGTGCATTAAGCGCAACAAGTTCATCACAGGCACTCTTTGGCAGATGAAGGCAGTTTTCAGTATTATGCTGATGTGTGCACTATATTGTGTTGCATTATTGTTTGCATTGCATGCATGAATTTGTATGTGTTTATAGTTAAATTCTCTTTGTTCACGTTAGTGCTTTTACATAACAATGTGTTTATGTCAGGATACTGCCTCCAAACCACAGTATGTCTTTCATGTCCATGCTTATCTAGAGTGGAAATCTACATAAATACTTACTGAGTTTTGGCGCCAAGTAGATTGATAAAGGCTGCTGCGCAGCCGAAATGCTTCTCTCTGGTCGCAGGGTCGGGGGAGACCAAGGAAATAAATATTACCGGATCTTGACAGCCTTGTGTACATGCCTTCTTCACTCGGAGCAGGATTTGGTGTATATATACGTAACCAGTGATCAAGGCTACTGTGTAGTCGAAACGCGTATGGCAGCGGCTAAATAAAGAAATCCTTTGAAGATCTCACACGGCGTGGTCGTTTAATGGAGGTGTAAGCGAGACTCAGTTCAAGGAGTCTCTTGGTGACGACGCAACTCTCGATACGGTGGAAGCAGTGAATGCTTGGGCATTTGGAACATATATATATATATATATACAGTTCAAGATCCTTTACAAAAGCAAAAGAATCTACCGCACTCACTTGGGAGAAGTTCCAAAAACGGTTTTTATTCACCGCATTAAGTCACACATTTTTTTAACTACATCCAAAAAAGAAAAACCAACCGGATATCATGCCCAGTCCAGTAATGGATAATAGTGAAAACAAGGCCACTTTTGAAACAATTTGGGAACTACAAAATGAAGGGTCCAGCCAAAGTGTGACCACCGCTGCCCAAGCCTCAATTAGCCAACACATTACACATTTAATTCACATCTAAGCGCAGCCTTCGACACAGTTAATCATAGTGTCCTTCTTCATAGACTGGCTGATGCAGGACTTGCCGGGACGGCACTCAGTTGGATTGAATCCTTCCTTACAGGGCGCACGTTTCAAGTGTGGGACGATAATTTTCACTCTTCCACCCTCCCACTCACAAGTGGCGTCCCTCAGGGCTCCTCCCTGAGTCTGACGCTTTTTAATGTAATTCAATTCAATTCAATACAATTTAATTCACATCTAAGCGCAGCCTTCGACACAGTTAATCATAGTGTCCTTCTTCATAGACTGGCTGATGCAGGACTTGCCGGGACGGCACTCAGTTGGATTTAATCCTTCCTTACAGGGCGCACGTTTCAAGTGTGGGACGATAATTTTCACTCTTCCACCCTCCCACTCACAAGTGGCGTCCCTCAGGGCTCCTCCCTGAGTCCGACGCTTTTTAATGTATACATGGCCCCCCTTGAGGACGTGGTAACACCATTTGATATAAAAATGGTAAGTTATGCCGACGACACTCAGTTGGTCGTCTCCCTGTCCCAACTGATCGACCACCCTGAAAACCTGACCAACTGCCTTACAGGAATTCATAATTGGATGAATATTTCATCATTAAAACTAAATGGGACAAAAACGGAGGTAATGCTCCTGGGTAAACAATGGACGACCATCCCCCCAGTACTCTGGCCCGACGCTTTCGGAGAAATCCCCCCCCCGAAACGGGAAATTAAGACGCTTGGTGTGTGGCTCGAACCAGAGCTTAATATGAAAACCCAAGCAACTAAAACCTCGGGCACCTGCTTCGGGCTCATGCGCACGACTCGTAAAATTCTCCCCTTACTGCCACCTACGTCCAGGAAACTACTCATCCAGGGACTTGTACTGTCCCGCCTGGACTACGGTAATCTAGTCTACCTGGGAGCCCCTGAGGCCACCCTAACGAAACTCCAGCGGACACAGAATGCGGCGGCACGCTTGCTCACCAACATCCCCTCCAGAGTGTCCGCCAAGCCAGCCCTTAGAGCTCTGCACTGGCTCCCTGTGCGCCAAAGGGTGCAATTCAAAGCGATGTGCACGACACATAAGCTGATCAACGGAGTGGGTCCGGCGATCCTTAGCAAAATGATCACCCCTTACACAGCAACCAGATCCCTACGATCTCAGAATGAGAACCTAGCTAGTATTCCTAGATTTAAAAGAACTCGTACAGGAGGACGACAGTTTTCCGTACAAGCAGCTATCGGATGGAACGCTCTTCCCCGTTTCCTCAGACTCGAACCCAACTACCTGACATTTCGTAAGAAATTAAAAACTCACTTATTCCCTAAATAAAATTCTTTTGTTTCCCCTCACTCTCCCTACCCCTTAACAGGATCACAAACTTTATAGCGCGGGGATGCCCTTGGGTCACCAGGCGCTTTAGAAATCGCTAAAATAATAATAATAATTTCAAAGCCAAATCCACATTCCAGCCAGATGTCAAGAAACTATATACCGCCACTAATAAAAGAAAGTTTTGCATCAGCAAACAAAACAGGTGCTACAAACAACTAATCAGCAAGTTGCAAACCAACCATGAGATTATTGTAAAACAAGCAGATAAGGGCGGTAATGTGGTTTTGTGGCCAAGAGAGATGTATCTAAAAGAGGCAGAAATTCATCTAGGTGATTCCACCTGTTATCGCAGAAGCAACATCCAAATAGTGAAAGCCACATGGGTGGACCAATACCAAAAATTACAGGCATGGAGAAGTGCGGGCCTTTTATCATATGATGAGTTCCGCTACCTTAAAAAAATTAAAAAAAAGAACATCCAGGAATTCCATCTTTTTATTTAATTCCCAAAATTCATAAGAGGATTGACATACCACCGGGTCGGCCAATAATCTCTGCCATTGACAGCTCCATGGAACATGCTTCAAAATACATTGACTTTTTTCTTCAAGATTTTGTCAAGTCTTTAGACTCATATGTAAAGGATTCATTTGATTTCCTAAGTAAAATTGAGCATTTTGCTTGGGGTCCAGACATGCTATTGATGACTCTGGATGTTTCATCCTTATATACCTCGATAAGACATTGTGACGGACTTAAGGCCTTCGAATTTTACCTTAATAAGTGCCCTCCGAATTTGATAGCTCATAACAAAATGCTATTGAACATGACTAGGATGTGCCTGGAGCAAATTTTTTTCATTTTCAATGGGGTCATCTACCAGCAGGTCAGAGGTGTGGCGATGGGGGCCTGCTTCTCCCCCAGCTACGCGTGTTTACACGTCGGGCTGTGGGAGGAGCAGGCCCTCTTTGGCCAACACCAAGAATTTATCACCAACAATATTTTACTGTACCTGCGGTATATTGATGATGTGTTTCTTGTTTGGAGGGGGGCTATTGAAAGTGCCAAGGCCTTTGTAGAAGTAATCAATAAGAATAACATCAATTTAAACTTTACTTCCAATAATAGTTCAAGGTCCATATGTTTCCTAGATGTGGAGGTATTTATTGTAAATAACAGTTTGTCAAAAATCCAGCCTATTCGCTCACCCCCTTATCCCTCCCCAAGGCTAGCCAGCCGCCCTTTAAAGGTGGGCTGATTAATGCCCACTCTATGTGTAAGCATAGCCAAGACATACGAGACCTCATCCTCGATTCAGATCTCGACTGTCTCCTGATAACAGAAACCTGGCTAACGGAAGACAGCAATCCGGACTTAGACACTGCCCTCCCCCAGGGTTTTTCCATTTTCAGACAAGACAGACTGAAAGGGAGAGGCGGAGGAGTTGCAGTAATACTGAAAAATTGTTTCACCTGCCACACTTTTAACTTAGACCCCTTAAAAGACACTGAAGGCCTTGGTTTCTCAATCAAACTCAACGAATCCTTGTCCTTCTCAGGTGGCCTGATCTATCGCCCACCCGGTAATGCCTCCAAGTTCCTAGACACATTGAGCGACTCTCTGGGACATCTTCTACTTAGATACCCACATTTCACCCTTCTCGGGGATTTTAATTTACATCTGGAGTCCAAATCCGACCCACAGACCAACAACTTTCTACAGACCTTAGAAATATTCAACCTTCAGCAAAGTGTCACACTGCCCACTCATTCACTAGGACATACAATCGACGGTGTTTGCACCAACTTTCCCCCTCTAACTACCCTACCCCCTGTCCCTCAAATTTGGACAGATCATAGCCTGATCCTGTTCCACATCAAAAACTTACACCCACAAACCTCCAGCAAAACCAACCCACATTGTGACAACCCCGTCAACTGGAAAAAGGTTCAAGAAATTCTTGCACTTAATCCTATCCTCCAATCTCAGGCCCCCACTTTTACCGGTGACGTCGAACACGACGCAAATCTTTTCCATAACTGGATCTCCCAAGAAATCAGAACCCGGAACCCCACCAATCGCCCCCGCAAAACAGATAAAAATCCCAAAACCAATGCCCCCTGGTTCACCCCGACCTAGCCACTTCTCATCTATTGTGTAGAAAAGCCGAACGTAAATGGCGTAGAACATATGACATTGCCGACCGTCTTTCATACATCCAACTAAGGAAAAATTACCTTTCCAACATTAAATCTGCCAAAAAAACCTTCTATGTCAACGCTATTAAGGAGTCTAATCAGAAACAAAAAACTCTGTTCTCGATAGTGAAATCGTTCACCCAGCCCAAAGCGCTACAACCCGAAATCCCCCCATCCCAAGATCTTTGCAACAAAATAGCTGACTACTTTGAGGAAAAAATCGACGCCATTCAAAAAAATTTCCCCCCTTCACAAACAACTCAAGGTGCACGCAATTCGCCCCAAATAGAATCTCCAGCTGGTAGCCTTAAGAATTTCTCTCCTGTCACCTTAGATCAAACCAGAGAAGTCATCCTGGCGTGCAAATCTGGTTCTCCATCTGACCCCTGTCCTCCCAAAATTCTCCACCAACTCATCGACGTGGTGAACCCAATCATTAACGATATTGTTAACTCATCACTTCGCACTGGATCTGTCCCCTATCTGTGGAAACAGGGAATAGTCAAACCTCTCATGAAAAAAGCCAACAAATCCCCGTCAGACCTCACCAATCTTCGTCCGATCTCGCTCCTCCCAGCTTTGGGGAAAATCACCGAACAAATGGTTTACAGAGAACTCAAACGATATCTGGAAGCTCACAATGTACTCCATCCGCAACAATCTGGTTTTCGCCCCAATCATTCGACCGAAACAGCACTGATCGAACTTTCAGACTCAATAAAGACGCTGCAAGACCAGAAGAAGAATGCCATCCTCATTCTTCTCAACCTCACCGCGGCGTTCGATACTATCTCCCACTCCATCCTGATCAGTAGACTGACGGACATAGGGATTTCGGAAGTCGCTCTATCTTGGATAAAATCATTTTTAACCGACAGGTCCCAAACTGTCGCTCTTGGCCCTTTCCACTCCAAAGAGAAGAGGGTTTCCTCCGGTGTACCCCAGGGCTCCATCTTGAGCCCCCTCCTTTTTAACATTTACCTTATCCCACTTTTATCCCTGATTGAGTCATTCGGCATACCTGTAACATCGTATGCCGATGACACGCAACTCATCGTACCCCTAGAGGAAAACTCGACGAAGGCAGAGCTTAACCTCAAAAACTGTCTGTCGGCGGTCTTCCAATGGATGGATACTAACCATCTCAAATGCAACTCCAGCAAAACGGAGATCCTCCCCATTGGAAGAAACACCATCTTCTGCCCAGCCCAATGGTGGCCGGAAAGCTCAGCTGCCCCCCCTAGACCGTAACAACTGCAAGGAATCTTGGCGTACTATTCGACTCAGACTTATCCTTCGACCAACATGTCAGGATTGTAGCGGGCCGATGCTTCGGAATTATAAAATCTCTAAAAAAAATCTTCGACTTTCTACCGCTAGATTCCAGGAAAACAGTAACAGTGGCCCTAATAATCTCATGCTTGGACTACTGTAACGGTCTCCTTGCTGGAGCAAAAAAGGCTACACTGACCA
Source organism: Lissotriton vulgaris (assembly GCF_964263255.1). NCBI lineage: Eukaryota > Metazoa > Chordata > Amphibia > Caudata > Salamandridae > Lissotriton > Lissotriton vulgaris. The sequence goes on from NC_141691.1 coordinate 951,825,315, forward strand.
AGCTCCAAAGTGTACTTCACACCGCTGCCCGACTGGTCCTAAAGCTGCCCAGAAAATCATCAATATCCGCAGCTCTAAGATCCCTGCATTGGCTCCCACTCCACAAAAGAATATTTTTTAAGATGCTGATTGTCGCCTTTCGGGCTTTTAACAAATCCGGCCCTAAATACCTTACCAGACGCTTCCCCCACTACAACCCGAGTAGATCCCTCCGCTCCTCCCATGACAACCTCATCCTCCCAGTCAGGTTCAATTTGAAGACTAAAGGTGGAAAAACCCTAAGCTTCCTGGCCACTAAAGCCTGGAACCTCATGCCCAAAAATCTGAGACGTCAAACTCAAGAAAAGCCCTTCAGAAAACTGCTAAAAACTTGGATTTTTAACCTTCCGGATGACTACACCAAGGCAGCCATCTAAACTCCCACAGCTACTACGATTTGTTTTCGATCCTCTACCAGGAAATTCAGCGCCAAGATGCTCCTTCCGGAGCGAACGCTGCGCTTTATAAATACCCCCACAAATTCCACAAATTCAACTAGGTTGGATAGGAAGCCAAGTGCTGGCAATACAATATTGCACACCAGCAGCTACCATCCTGCACATCTGATCCGGAGCATTCCCTTCGGGGAAATGCTTTGGATTAGAAGGATGTGCAGCACAGAAGCCAAATGCCCAGTCGCGCAGGAGGCTTGCAGATTACGCTTTTTGGCCAGGGGCTATTCAAATACCAGTTTGGTGAAAGCTATCCAAAGGACCAAATCTATTAGCAGGTAAGAGGCTTTAGTTCCTAGGGACAGGACCATTACAAAGGTTGACCAATTGGAAGTTAATGCTCCAGAAATTTCTTCCCGGGTTATACTGACCTACAACCGCCAGCATGGAGATCAAAGAAAGATCATATACAAGAATTGGAATCTTGTTCAAAGTGACCCTGTCATCGGACATAAAGTGAGCAACAAGCCCTTACTTACTTTCCGTAAAACACCCTCCATGTCTAAGGCTCTGTTCAGCAACACTATAGAGCCAAAACTTTCAAGCACTTGGTTGTTACTCAAAAAAGGTTTTAAGACCTGTCCCCAATGTAAAGCCTGCCGCTATGGCAGCAACAGGACACACTACAAAAGCCCCTTTCGACAGGAACCTATTGCTATCACCAAGAGGTTGACCTGTAAAACGGAATATGCTATCTATGTGTTGGAGTGTCCGTGTGGGCTGCAATATGTGGGCTGCACTAGGCTGCCCGCTCACAAACGGATACTCCAACACATACGGGCGATTTCAGGACACGACCGAAACTATCCAGTTGCCAAGTACTTCGATGCTAAACATCTAGGCATTCCTGATCAGCTTCAGTACTTTATCATAGATGCAGTAGAGTTATCAAGGAGGGGAGGTGACCGTGAGGCCAAACTCCGTCTCCTTGAGACCAGGTATATGCTGGAGCTACACACAAAAATCCGAATGGATTGAATGACAGGGAAGATTTATACACTTGCATTTAGGATTCTCAGGATTTTATGGTTGACCTGTCCAGATAATGTATAGAGTAGAGTGGTTTTCGCTAATTTTTAAAAGGGTGTAGTGGCTTATATAGATGAATCTTTTGAAATTTTTGTAAACATTAGGAATTTGTACTGTTTTATATACTTTTGCACTTTACAGCATTTTTGTACATCACTTATTATGCACTTTAGATCTTTAAGCAGACTGTTTTTGGTGACAGGGCCACTTGGGCGTCATATGTTTAGCAATCATTCACACTGAAAACTGATATATATTTGCAAGTACAGCATATTGCCAAAAAATGAATTGCATGAATTTCCCTTCATAGGTGGACTTACCACCATGACTATATAGGAAATTTCAGCAGTATGCCGCCACCTAGGATTACCTATGTATTATGAATTTTAAACTTTTTTTAATTAAGTTTATTATTGTACAGGTGGTTTAAACAAGTAATAATATATTTAAGTAATTTTTCATGCATTGTTCCGACCATCTCGATTTTTGCACAGTATTTTTGCTATGTATATTGCTAATCAATCTGTACTGTCACTTTAAATAGTCTATCTGTAGGCTAGCAGTTTGTCATGTTATCAAGCCTCCTTGGAGGCGAAACGCGTCATGGCAGCAGCGCTGGCAATCATGAAATAAAAACCACTTGTTTGCACCAGCAACTATTGTGTTCACTCATCGTCATTTTGGATGTTTGCAGTGGCAGACTGCAGTGTGACGATTTTCCAAAATATATATATATATATATATATATATATATATATATATATATATATATATATATATATATATATATATATATATACAGTTCAAGTTCCTTGGGAGAAGTTCCAAAAACGTTTTTTATTCACCGCATTAAGTCACACAGGACGCGTTTCGGCATAGCATATTTATTACCTACTGGCGGTCGCCAGTAGGTATATATAGTTAGGATTTTTTCTCTATGGGATTTTTGAAAATTCTATGTCTAATAACTTTGGCGTTTGTGGACGGAATTGGCTGAAATTTTCAGGAAAATGGAACATTTTGTTTCTGAGCAGCCCCTGACAATTTGGGGGGGTTTCATCAAGGGGGGGCCGAGAAAAAAGGGGGGTCCCAAAACGCATTTTTCCCATGTTAATTTCCATAGGGCGGTTGGCCTCACTTTTAGCTCGAACGGCTGAATGGATTTGCACGAAACTTGGCAAAATTGTAGGGACTGTTAGCCTGATGTGCCTTTGCTAGGTCTCAATATATGTGCTCCAGTGGATTTTGAGTAATTTAGGTTCAAAAAAATATATATATCTGGGCGGAGCCTAACCACACATCTGATCTGATTGGCTGTCAGCACTTCATCCAAGAAGTGTTGGCAGCCATCTTGGGACCAATATACATGATAGCACCTCATTAAAAAGCATTGTAGTTAATAGAGGGTTTTAGGACTTTAGTTACATTATAAATCATTTGTTGATGGTACCATACTCGTTTTAGGAATTGTGGTGGGTTCTAAGGTGATTTTACCATGTGAAAAAACCTTCTGCTGTGATATCATGAATATTGTTTGAAAGAAAACTAATATCTCATGATTTTCCCACAGTGGTTTGGAAAGGGATCTATAAGCTAAACTGAAAGCATATTTTCTGTAAATTCACATTATCTTTCTCAGTCATGTGAAAATGAAGTCTGACATTCTCAGTAAAACATGTACATCCAACAAGGACAGAGACTGTCAGTTGATTCCTTTGTGTTCTACTGCAGCCTCCTAGAGTGTTCTAAAGAACAACTAGAGCGCTAACAGTCCTACTTATTACAAAGGTATGGCACACCTGAAGCCATCTTGATTGGAATAAAGTGGTAACTCTTAAAACATTTAATTTAAAAAGAAACAACATGAGGGGGTATATTTTGCCATAGAAAGTATGATTAGTGCTGCAGAATGAAAAATTAGGGCACATTTTGAGTGACTTCTCAAATCCTTTTCTATTTCATTAAAACATTCTGACATGCAGTCTCCCAAAATGGCCACCAGAGACAAAAGAGCCCAAATGTAGCCCAAATATCACCCAGATGTAGCCCAAGTATAGCCCAATGACAGAATGTCCCAGAGTGTTCTAAAGAACAACTAGAACGCTAACAGTCCTACTTATTACAAAGGTATGGCACACCTGAAGCCATCTTGATTGGAATAAAGTGGTAACTCTTAAAACATTTAATTTAAAAAGAAACAACATGAGGGGGTATATTTTGCCATAGAAAGTATGATTAGTGCTGCAGAATGAAAAATTAGGGCACATTTTGAGTGACTTCTCAAATCCTTTTCTATTTCATTAAAACATTCTGACATGCAGTCTCCCAAAATGGCCACCAGAGACAAAAGAGCCCAAATGTAGCCCAAATATCACCCAGATGTAGCCCAAGTATAGCCCAATGACAGAATGTCCCAGAGTGTTCTAAAGAACAACTAGAGCGCTAACAGTCCTACTTATTACAAAGGTATAGCACACCTGGAGCCATCGTGATGGGAATAAAGTGGTAACTCTTAAGACATTTAATTTAAAAAGGAACAAAATGAGGGGGTATATTATGCAATAGAAGGTATTATTAGTGCTGCAGAAAGAAAAATTAGGGCACATTTTGAGTGACTTTTCAAATCCTCTTCTATTTCATTAAAAAATTCTGACATGCAGTCTCCCAAAATGGCCACCAGAGACAAAAGAGCCCAAATGTAGCCCAAATATCACCCAGATGTAGCCCAAGTATAGCCCAATGACAGAATGTCCCAGAGTGTTCTAAAGAACAACTAGAGCGCTAACAGTCTTACTTATGACAAAAGTATGGCACACCAGAAGCCATCTTGATTGGAATGAAGTGGTAAGTCTGAAGACACTCAATTTAAAAAGGAACAACATGAGGGGGTTAATTTTGCCATAGAAAGTATGATTAGTGCTTCAGAAAGAAAAATTAGGGATCATTTTGAGTGACTTCTCAAATCCTCTTCTATTTCATTAAAAAAATTCTGACATGCAGACTGAAACATGCACTTTGAATACCAGCAGCAGACGTCCCTGGTGAGCAGTAGCTTTACTACAGTGATCTAATGTGCAACTAGAGTGCTAACATTCAGAATTTATGGCAAATGTGTGACACATCTGAATGCCTTCTTGATGGAACCAAAGTAAACAAGCATTGAAAATGCAATAGATCTCGCCCTCGTTTAAGTTAAAGCCATTCTGTTTGTAATGAGGTGGCTTTTTAGCTTTGCTTTTATTAGTGTTTTTTCAACTTTCATGTAAATAACGCACCGTTTTCACCAAATCGACTTTGCCCAATCACACCCTTCCCTTCGGCCAACAAATCCCAAAAATTCGGCACACCTGCCGATCCACTCTCCCTACAGCTCACCCAAGCCCCGTCCCTCTAGCGCAACTGGAACACCCCAAATTCACCTTCTCCATGCGCACCAAAAACTCCCATTGAATAACATGACAATTCGCTACTCCGCACAAAAATTGCTCTTTAAAGCACTTCCACTGCTCCGATCCGCTTCAAACTTGGCTGGAAACTAGTTCCAGCGATTCCCTAACATCTCACCAAAAATCAGCCCAATCCATCCACTGGAACGGGGACGAATTTCAACCCGAATACGCGCCCCCCGCAAACACAAAAAAAGCCATAAAACGGCCAAATCTCGACCAAAAACCGCCAAAATCCCTCAAAACCTTGCCAACACCAATACGCACGAAACTGAACCGGCCCCTCAGCCCTAGGCTCCGGGAACCCTACTTAATTGACCCAAAAGCCCTAAAAAAGCAACATAATACACACGAAAACGCCCTAACAACCCTAAAATGCATATAAGTATATGTATGCATGCATTTATGTTTGTATTTATATAGATATACAGATGATATATGTTTATATATGTATGTATATATATATATTCACTGAAAAAACCATAGGCTATAGACCATATATAGTTAGGAATTAGCATTTACAAAACCTTGAAAATTCACTGAAAAAACCATAGGTTATAGACCATATATAGTTAGGAATTAGCATTTACAAAACCTTGAAAATTCACTGAAAAAACCATAGGTTATAGACCATATATAGTTAGGAATTCGCATTTACAAAACCTTATTTTACTCACACAAAACCATTGAAATTCCATATATAGTTAGTTGCACTAACTATATATCGCGCACCCGCAATCCACTGCTGATGATGTCACATATTACATCATTCATGACATGGTCAGTGACATCACTGATGACATCACTGATGACATCTCAAATGACATCACTGATGACATCACTGATGACAACATCCAGTGACTGTATGTTTCTGTAAAGTTAAAATATGTCTTACATATTGAAGAATGAGTGGATGTATAAGTGTCTGGATGAAGGATTTAGTAGGTGCATGACTGACTGTATGAGTGAGTGATTAAATGTGTCTCACTGAGTGCATGGGTTAGTGACTAAACTGTCTTAATTTGTGCATCATTATGTCTGTTGTTCTGTAAACTGTTGCATGTGTTGATAAGTAGCTATATGAGTAACTATATGGGTTATTGATTGGTTGCCCAAGTATTTGTATGGGAGACTGAGTGTGTGTGTGGGTGGCTGGGAGGTGTATGACTCTGTGCATAGATGTGTGAGCAGTTGATTCACTAGATGTATGGTTTCAAAAGTGCATGTGGAAACAGCTGTATGGGCGGTTGACTGTGTGCATGAGTGTATTGGTGAGTGAATGGATATCTCAGTGCTACATGTCAAAGTAAGTACATATGTAAAACACAGTACATGTGAGAGTTGACATATATAAATAACTGTGCATAAGAGCCAGTGAATGTGTGAGTGGCTGTATGGATCATTGTGAACTTGTATCAGGGATTGTATAAGAGAGTTAATATGTGTTAGTATATGTTTGAATAAGTAAAGTTTGTATAACTGTATAGTTGAGGAAATGGAGGTGTGATTGATTCTTTGATTGACTGACTAGGTGTGTGAGTAACTCCATGGATGAGTGACAGTCTGTGAGTGTCTGTTTACACTGATTGTATCTAAGGTTATATTAGAGTCTGAAGAGGTTCATCGTATTATCACATGAATGATATCATCAGTGATGTGATCAGTAATGTCAAATGAGATGTCATCAGTGATGTCATCAGTGATGTCATTTGAGATGTCATCAGTGATGTCATTTGAGATGTCATCAGTGATGTCATCAGTGATGTCACTGACCATGTCATGAATGATGTAATATGTGACATCATCAGCAGTGGATTGCGGGTGCGCGATATATAGTTAGTGCAACTAACTATATATGGAATTTCAATGGTTTTGTGTGAGTAAAATAAGGTTTTGTAAATGCGAATTCCTAACTATATATGGTCTATAACCTATGGTTTTTTCAGTGAATATATATATATATATATTCAGTCGAAAAACCAAAGGTTACAGAGTCATTATAGTAAGGCTGACATTTCTCGTACAAAACCAGAGAAATTTTGCAGTTATAGTTAGCTGAGCTAACTATAACGTACGCCCCTGCAATGCACTGCTTATAACCTCACATAATAAATCATTCATGACATTGTCAGCGACATCCCTCATGACATCACAATGGCATCGTCCAGTGACTATGACTGTTTTTAATCAGGTTATGAATGTTAAATATGTATACACCAAGGTGTATTGGTGAATCAGTGAGTGTATGAGTACCTGTATAAATGATTTAGTAGTTGCATGACTGATTGTATAAGTGAAAGAGTAGGTGTCTCAGAAAATATAAGGATGATTGACTGGGTGTGTGAAAGTCTGTATTAGTATATTAGTTGATGGGTAAGTTGCTGCATGGGGTTGTGAGTGGGTACCTTAGTTGCTGTATGGGTGAGTGAGTATCTGTGTGGGTCAGTGAGGGGGGTGTGACTGCCTGTATGGATGAGTGACTGGGTGAATCAGTGGCTGCAAGGATTACTGAGTGGATCTGTCAGGGGCTGCATGGGTGAGTGAGAGTTTGTGTATGGTACTGTTGGTCGGTGACTGAGTGAATGTGTCAGTGGTATATGGGTGAGTACCTGCAAATCTGAAAGGCAGTATAGGTGAGTACTGCAGTAAATGAGTGACTATATGTTTGAGTGAGTGCATGCTTGTGTCAATGACTGTGTTTGTCAGTGAGTATATGTTAGTATCTGTATGAAAAAGTGAGTGGGTGTGTGTATAACTGTATATGTGAGTAAGTGGATGTGTGATTGACTATGAGTGAGTGAGTAGGTGTGTGAGTAGCTCTATGGGAGACTGACAGTATGTATGTGGCTGTGTGGGTGTATGACTGGACATATCAGTGGCTGTACTAATGAGTGAGTTGGATTATGAGTGGCTGTATGGGTTACTGAATGGATGTGTGAGTAGGCCTATGAATCAGTAAGTGGGTATGTAAGTACTGGTATGCGTGGGTCAATGGTTTTGAGAATGGTAGTGTAGAAGTTGGAGTACAGGTATTGAAGGTTATATTGGGGTGTGAGTGGGTGCGTAAGTTTCTGTGGATAACATCATCAGTGATGACATCAGTGAGGTCATGTGAGATGTGATATCGTTAGTGGTCACTAACCATGTCATGAGTGATGTAATATGTGAGCTCACAAGCAGTGCATTGCGGGGGTGCTAGTTATAGTTAGCTCAGATAACTATAAGTGCTGAATTTCTCTGGTTTGCACTGGTGAAACTTGAGCCTAACTATAACCTCTGTAACCATTGTTTTTTGCAAAAATCCCAAGCTTTAATGAACGGCATGACTCATTTTGGCATCTAATGTCTTTCTCAAATTCCAGTGACAACACGATATTTCACTTGGGGATATAAATAGATCTTGCCTCCCTTACATTGGGGGATGCTTAATGGCTCGCAAGAAAAGACGACCGTGCTTGAAACAGTATGGTGATATGGTATACAACTATATAATAAATGTTCACAAATGTTCAGCTCAATGACTTTCATCCTTTTAAAACATTTAGCTGAACTCCCACAAATAGAAGTGGCTGCCAAATCTTTCTATGAATCTTTGCAGCGCACCTGCTTTTCATTGCTGTGCACTTGGATTTTAAATGCAAGAGCAATGTCACGTTTCAATAAATAAAGCCGTCTCTACAAAGCCCATACATGCTACTGCTTACTGCACTCCAAATAGTGATACCTGTAAGAGCTGGTCCACTCTACCAATGCTCATCATGCAGTCATGATCTGACGAGTGTTTGCAGGTGCTCCATTCCTGCTTTGCTGTGGTGGTTCGGCAGTTTCCAAAAACTAGAAATGTTAACATGCCACAAGTGCTGAATATATGACGTAATCCCGCATACCATCAGTCCGCATACCATCAGTCCGCAAAAATAATCCCGCATATACTATTAGGCCGCAAAATAAAAGAACGAAAACTTTTAGAACGAATATGCCTTTAGCACGCATGCCTTTACAACGAAAAGGCATGCATGTTAAAGGTATACTCGTTGCAAAAGTTGTAAAGGTAGGTAATAGTACACTATCCTACCCTACTCTACCCTACACTCTAATGTAATACCCAGCACGACCCTCCAACACTACCATAAAGCACCTCTACTTCCCTACACAAACTCTACAGCAGTACCTTAATACACTACCCCAGCATGACCCTACACAAACACTACAAAACTACACTAAACCACTACAGCCCCTAAACCCTAAAACACTACCCCCAGCATGACCCTACACTACACAAACACTACAACACTACCCTAAACCCTAAACCACTACACCCCAGCATGTCCCTACACTACACAAATACTACAACACTACCCTAAACCCTAAACCACTACACCCCAGCATGACCCTACACTACACAAACACTACAACACTACCCTAAACCCTAAAACACTACCCCTGCATGACCCTACACTACAACACTACCCGAAACCCTAAAACACTACACCCCAGCATGACCCTACACTACGCAAACACTACAACACTACCCTAAACCCTAAAACACTACCCCCAGCATGACCCTACACTACGCAAACACTACAACACTACCCTAAACCCTAAAACACTACCCCCAGCATGACCCTACACTACACAAACACTACAACACTACCCTAAACCCTAAAACACTACCCCTTGCATGACCCTACACTACGCAAACACTACAACACTACCCTAAACCCTAAAACACTAGCCCCAGCATGACCCTACACTACGCAAACACTACAACACTACCCTAAACCCTAAAACACTACCCCCAGCGTGACCTTACTCTACGCAAACACTACAACACTACCCTAAACCCTAAAACACTACCCCCAGCATGACCCTACACTACACAAACACTACAATACTACCCTAAACCCTAAAACACTACCCCCAGCATGACCCTACACTACGCAAACACTACAACCCTACCCTAAATCCTAAAACACTACCCCCAGCATGACCCTACACTACGCAAACACTACAACACTACCCTAAACCCTAAAACACTACCCCCAGCATGACCCTACACTACACAAACACTACAACACTACCCTAAACCCTAAAACACTACCCCCAGCATGACCCTACACTACACAAAAACTACAACACTACCCTAAACCTTAAAACACTACCCCCAGCATGACCCTACACTACGCAAACACTACAACACAACCCCAAAACCTATAACACTTCACCCAGCACGACCCTACACTAAACAACCACCACAACTCTACACTACACTAACACAACACTACACTACACAACACTACACTACAAAATCACTAACCCACTTACCTCTCTCGTCATCGTGGTTTTTACAACGCAAATGCATTCACCATACATGCCTTTAAAACGAAATTCGTTGTAAAGGCATGCGTGATAAATGCACATGCGTTATGAAAAAATGCGGGATAATGGTATGCAAGGTCAATGACCTTGCGGGATAATGGTATTCGGACTGAAAGTCTGCGGGATAAAAAATGCGGGATAATGACTGCAAACCATTCAAAAAGAAGCTGGAACTTCCATGTAGATTAAGCAAGTTACTTTATTTAAGTTAAGATGTTAGTTAATAAGATAAAGTGATAAGTAGATAAAATCCCATCCGGAGCAGCTGTCCTGCTGCTCAGCCCTCACCCAACTGACATGCACAAACCTCTAACATTCCATTCATCTAACATTCCAAATTACATGCATTCTATCTGAGCAGCAGGAAGATATAAGATACAACACAGCAACTTTCAACCTTTTAAAACTTTTAACCCCTACAAATAGGAATGGGCTGCCAAATCTTTCAATGAATCTTGGCGGCATGCTTGCTTTTCACCGCTGTGCCCTTGGATTTTAAATGCGAGTGCAATGCCACGTTCCAATAACTAAAGCAATCTCTGCGAGCCCATACATCCTGCTTCTTACTGCCCTCCAAATAGTTATACCTATAAGCACTGGTCCACTTTACCAATACTCCTCATGCAGTCATGATCTGAAAAGTGTCTGCAGGTACTCCATTCCTACTTGACTGTGGCGGTTCAGCAGTTACCAAAAACTAGAAATTACAACATGCCACAAGTGGTACTATACTGTCGAACTTCCATAAGGAATATATCTATACAACAATCCTCCCCAACAGAAGATAATGCCTGAATTTACAGGAATTGAAGGCACTTTATTTACCAACTTAACACTGTTGCAAGAAGCTTTTAAACTGATGCCTTGTGGCTCTAGTGATGAGCCTTAATCATAGGTTACCAGTCCTTCTGATTTGAAAGTGACCACTTGTTTGAATCAATGTATAGCAGACCACTTTGATATGTCATAGTCTTATATTCAAAAGTTCCTTAGACTGCGCATGGAAACCATTAGTGAAACCTTTCATTTTCACTTGCACTGTCATTTCCACAACATACTCCTTTTAAAAAGCACACTGCAGTCATTTTATCGTGCTCATATAGTTTTGTTGTGCTGTTATAATAACTGTGCTTTTCTTTTGTCCTTCTTGCCAAAGTTTTGATTTGTCTCATGCAGCACAATTTACATGCCAACAAACAGTAGCTGGGATTTCTCATTGCATCCCTAGCCCAGTTCAACTATCAATTTTGGTTAGGTAACCTAAGGCCCGATGTACGAACCACCAATTTGCGACTCACATTTGCGACTCGCAAATTGGGATGCACGGAAGTGTCTCAGACACTGTTTGCGAAACCTAATGGGGTCGAAATCGCATGCCTCATTAATATTAATGAGGTAGGCATAATTTGCGACGCCAATAGGAATGGCTAGCACTCACAGGGATGGTGGTCTGCTGTCAGCAGACCACCATGTCTGTGACTGCTTTTTTAATAAAGCAGTTCTTTTTTAATGCAGCCCATTTTCCTGAAAGGAAAAAGTGATGCATTTAAAACAGAAACATTTAACTTTTCATTTTAATTTTTTTAAGGTCTGCTCCTAAAAAATATTTTCTCACATACACACAAAGGGTAAAGGGGTCCCCTAGAGACCCCTTCCAAGTTTGTAAGTGGTTTACCACATACTTGCAGTAGGTGGTAAACTGTGAGTGTTTTGCAGCCACAAAATTCAGTCGCAATACAATAGTGCATGTCATGGTGACTCTTTATTAGGAAGGGACGCCCCTCCTAATAACGAGAGCCGTAAATGCTAATTAGCAAATCAGTGACTCACAAAATAGCATTTGTACATGCCATTACTATTTTTTAAGGTCGTAAACGGGAAGATCTCCCGTTTGCGGCCGCAAAAAAGAGTTGCACATCTGGCCCAAAGTACCATCTTTTCACTCAGTGGAGGGGGACGGGTCATCACATTCCAAAAGCAGTTTCTCTGTGCACTAAGAAACAGTCCCTTTGGCTGCTGAGGTAATACTTTATTGTACATGGTTATTTAAAACCTTTGCAATGTAGAAAAAAAGTTCAATTAATAAAACATAAGTCAAATTCATACGTATTAAGACAATAATTTCATTACGAGAACGGAGGCTCTATTATGCAATGTCTTTTATTGCAGTCTCCCAGCAGCCGCATATGTCTTAATACAAAGGTTCCTGAAAGAACATTAAAACAAGGTAAATGGTTAGACATGACAACAATCTTCCTCTTTTAAATGCGGCTTTGAGTAGATAAGTAGCTCCTCAGTTTCATCTTACTAGATTTGAATTTGATGTTTTATTCACTTATTTGCTTGACTTTGAATAGACTTTAATATCTACTATCTCCTATTTGTGGGCTAACCCTCCTTTTCCCCTATCCTCCTTCCTTACCGATCTCAAATTTATGGAGATCCCCCTTGTAGTCGCTTTGCTTAATGTATTTTTGACTTATAAGCTTCTCTCCATAGCTCCTTGGACAGGTGAGTAAACTTTAGCCCTTACTTTGTATTCTTGCTGTTATTCTAAGCAGACGTGCTCCACGTGCGCTGGCAGGCTCCTTCACAGAGAGCGTCCAACGCGTTGTTTTCTCCCCTGTTACTCTCAGCAAACGCGCTGGCAGGCTCCTTCACGGAGAGCGTCCAATGCGCTGTTTTTTGCCCCTCAACAAGGACACCTTCCTCCGATGTGGGCCTCACACGACGCGGTTAAAATTGAAGGAAGATACCTCAGCAGCAAGCGGCTCACGCGCTAAGCCTGCCAAGGGTCTTTCGTCTACCGCCGCGTATGATCCTAGGCCTCGGGGATTGCTTTCAAGCATCCCCATGGCAACCAGGCTCCCGATCGTCAGTTGATGATCAACTGTACATGGCAAGCTAGATTTTATCATAACTACTCTCCGCAACTCTCATTTAATGCGTTTTTTTAGTCCCTTATAATCACACAAAAAAAAGGAGATTGAAGCCTTTAGAAACATAATAAAATATATTAAGAGCAAATATTGAGAGATGTGCATAGGGCATATAAACAGACCCTTGTCTCTCTGATATATATATTTATTTAAAGGAGCATCTCTGCATAAAAAAAGGTAAAGGAATGTCTGACTCTGATTCAGAGCAGGCTAGCTCCTTCTTTCCTAGCTTTGATAAAGAAAGCTTCAGGTTAATGCTTCAAAGGGAAATGAGCTCATGTATGTTGGAGACCCTTGGGCAGGTCATCCCCCACAATAGACCTCTTCCTTCTCAAGAAGATGAATCTAATTAAGCACCTGCTTATATTGACAACGATTTAAGGGGTAAACGAATTAAAAAATTTAAGAATATTGAACTCTCTACCCCTATGAGCACAGAAGGTCCTTGCACCTCTTCAAATATGGGAGGTTGTAACACCTCAAATCTAATTGGAGGTCCTCGCACCTCAATCACAATCGGCAAAATATCTCATAGTGCTCAGAATAATATCAGAGATGACCCCTTTAGTATCTATGATGAATTTATAGATGTACCAGACGAGTACATCTTGGATCTAGATGAAGAAGACAATGATCTCTTCAACACAGAGGATGAACCCCCTCCATCCTCCAAAGACAACATTCTAGACCCCTTAGGGGAAGAAATGTTTTCTCCCTTAAATTTAAAGCATTCTAGATCTTTACAATGGTCGCCACAGGACCACGTTTCAAAATTTATTAAACAATGGCTTTGCAATTTCCTGGAAAGGGACACTAGAAATATTCTTAGAGCAGAATGCTCAAGACCTTCCATTGAAGATAAGACCTGTCAGACCCCAAATCTAGACCCTGAGCTTATAAAAGTTCTTTTTAAACTCATTTGTGACCCTAGAAAATGGACAGAAAAATCATATAAATGGTTGTCAGGACCGTCTTCTAGAAGTCCTTGGCCCCCTTACCAGAATCCTCGCCTCAGCTGAAGAGAGCCATATCCATGGCACACCTAGTAATACTAATCTTATCCGAGGCTGGAGCCAAGGAGCACTAATACTCTTCGGCAACGCTAATGCAAGCATTAATGCTGAGAGGTATAGACTAATTCTCTACAAAATTGACCCCAAGCTTTCCAATATGGCCGACAAAGAGCCATCTTCACATCCAAAAGGACTTCTTTTCGAAGAAGAACTAATAAAGTCACTTGGGAAATATGTCTCAACTTTTACAGCCCTAGACAAGGCTCAACAGAATATGAAACGGGTCTTTAACGATAACCTTTTTGGAAGGGCCTGAAGAAGAGGCCTTTCTTCCGGCCAATTTAACCAGAGGCCATATCAAAGTTACTGTTGCTTTGGACAGGGATACCAGCAATTCAACACCTCTACCTTCTACCCCCAGCGTGGGAGAGGAACTCGTTCAAGAGGATCGAATTCCGTGGTTCATTCAACTCCAATCCACCAAGTAAGTCCTCCTCTCCCCCTTTCCCTTCTATCCCCTTAAAGGTGGGAGGCAGACTCAAGCTTTTTTTCCAGAATTGGAAATTAATAACTCAAGACCCATGGGTCCTGAACACCATCAAAGGCTTTATGATAGATTTTGTTCCGGTTCACTTTCAATCCTCCTTCCCAAGAGACATACATCTCTCCTTGGAAAAACAAAAAATAGTAGAAGAGGAGATATCCTCTATGCTCCAAATGGGTGCAATAATAGAGGTTCCCCTGGATATTTTAATATTCATAAGTACATTATTCCTCATAGAGAAAAAAGGGAAATGTAGGACACCTGTAATAAATTTAAAAAATCTCAACAAATTTCTAGTCTACAGACATTTCAAGATGGAGGGTGTCCACCTCCTGAGAGACCTCCTCTTGAAAGAAGACTGGTTAGTCAAACTAGATTTAAAGGATGCTTATTTCACCATTCCTATGGCCGTAATCCATCAACCTCTCCTCGAATTTAGGTAGAAAAATCATCTTTATCAGTTCCAGGCACTTATGTTTGGACTTTCTTCTGCCCCATGGTGTTTTACCGAGGTCATGAGGATGGTCGCTCTATTTCCTGCGAGAAAGAGGCATTCGCCTTATCATTTATCTTGACGACATTCCTATAATGTCTCAAGACCTTCAAAAAATTCTCCTAGATTTGGAGACCGTCATGTCTCTTCTAGAGAGTCTAGGATTTAGTATAAACAAAGAAATGTTTTTCCTTACTCCCTCAAAATCACTGGAGTTCCTCGGTTTCACCCTGGATACCTCCACGTGCCTTCTTCTTCTAACTTCCACCAAAATGTCAAAGATCAAGAAAGAGATAAGACATATTTTGAGACAAATAGAACTTCCACTGAGGGAACTAGCCAGACTTTTAGGTCTTCTCTCTTCTTCTATTCAAGCGATTTTTCCAGGCCCCCTGAATTATCAGGCCTTACAAAGGATTAAAGGGAGAACCCTAAGATTCGGTCTCTGGTACGAAGATCAAATTACCCTGGATCAGGACGCCAAATCAGAACTCGTCTAGTGGCTAGACAACCTAGAAACTTGGAATGGCAAGGCAATCTTTGGTTCGGAACCATATTTTGTTTATGAATCAGATGCTTCCCTTCATGGTTGGGGTGCATGCCTTTTGGGCCAGAACATAGGAGGGATCATCTGGTCTCAAGAAGAATCATCTCACCACATACATTTCCTGGAACTCACGGCTGGCCTTTATGCTCTTAGGAGCTTCAAACATTCCCTCCAGGGGAGGTCGTCATTTTGAAGATGGACAATATGTCCACGGTATCTTATAACAATCATTTGGGCGGTAACAAATCTGACAATCTCTCCAATCTGGCCAGGAGACTCTGGATGTTCTGTCTAGAACACAAAATTGCCCTCATAGCGGAATACCTTCCAGGGAAATTAAACAACTGTGCCAATTGGAATTCCAGATTCCTATTGGATCACAGCGATTGGAAACTTAACGCCTTTGTTTTCAGTTCCCTGAACAAGATTTGGGGGCCTTTTGAGATAGAGATTTTTGCAAGCCGTCTCACGTCTCAACTATGCAATTATTTCAGCTGGATGCCGGATCCCGGTGCCCTAGCAGTGAATGTCTTCCTACAATCCTGGTCACGGATCAACGCATATGCCTTTCCTCCCTTTGCCATGATCCAAAAAGTCTTACAAAAAGTGAGACAAGAAGAGTGCTCTCTTGTCCTGATAACTCCGCTTTGGCCATCCCAGGCATGGTTCCCCACCACTCTGGAACTGGCATGCGATCTTCCCTACCTAATCCCTTCTCTAAAAAAATCTCCTTACAGACGTAAATGGAGATTCTCATCTCCTAACCCAAACAGGGAGTTTGAACCTTCTTGTTTGGAAAGTGTCAGGAGATCTAACGAAATCTCAGGACTTTTGTCTTCGGCTGCAACTCTCCTCAGAGAGTGTTGGGGCCCGGGCATTCGCTACAGATACAATAACATTTGGAAATTCTGGGTACGTTGGTGCCTGGAAAGGAACTTGGATTCCCTACAGGCACCTATGGCTGATGTAGTGAACTTTCTGGTCGAACTATTTGATAAAGGTTTAAGTCATAGATCTATCAATTGCTATGGATCTGCCATCTCTGCTAGTCATGGACGTGTCAATGGAAAAGCAGTGGGTAAAAATGTAATTGTTTGCAGAGTGATGAAGAGCATTCGGCTAAAGAGACCCCCAAGACCCATAGATCTATCAATTGCTATCGATCTGCCATCTCTGCTGGTCATGTACTTGTCAATGGGAAAGTAGTGGGTAAAAATGTAATTGTTTGCAGATTGATGAAGAGCATTTGGCTAAAGAGACCCCCCCAAGAGCCAAATATGATAGCTTCCTGGATGCCAAGAGCCAATTCCAAGTTATTTTCTTTTTGGGGACGTTAATGCACCTAACTTTAGATTTTTCGCGGTTGATGCTAAGCCTGTTAGCAGCAAGGTATCTTGAAGTAATGTCCAGCAGCCGCTGCAGGCCTACAGGGGTCCGGCTGATAAGTAACAGGTCAACTGCCTAAAAGAGTTTCGACAGCTGGGAGCCCCCTAGCTTTGGTGCGTGCGAGTTGCATTCATTTAGCAGCGTTGATAGCTCTGAAAAGATTAAAAAGTATTGGGGTGAGTATACAGCCCTGTTTTACACCTGTGCTTGTTGAGATCTTCCTTGTTAGGTCTTCCCCAGAGCCTAACTTAACTTGCACCCATGTCTGGCTGTGCAGAAGGATTAGTTGGTTTAAGAGCAACGGGGGGATGTTCAGCTTTTTAAATTTTTCCCATAGAAGGTTTCTGTTGACATGGTCGAAAGCTGAGCTGTAGTCAATGTAGCACAGATATAATGGTTGCTTCACTTCAAGGGCGGCATCGATTAATAAAGAAAGAGCTAAAATGTTGGTACTGGTACCCATACCTCTGGAGAAGCCTGTTTGGTTGTATGGTTGTATGGGATTGCTGAAACCTCAGCTGCCCATGATGACAGTTCCTCTAGAAGGAGTCCAGCAAAGTATTTGGCCTTGTGTCGAGCAGGGCCTCTACGCTATTCATTTTTGGGTCATTTTGGTTTCCCTTTTTGAAGATAGGTGAAATGATGGCTCCCCTCCCAAGGTTTTTCTCGAACATTTGTTTAAGAACGACAGCCCAATACTCCGGATCTTGCTTGAACAATATGTGGGGAATCCCATTTGGTCCGACGCCCCCTCTTGTCTTCCCTTTGAGAATCTATTACTGATCAGTGCATGCTTAATTACGTTTGCTTGATCTAGCTGCTGACGGTCGTGGTGTTCACAGCGCAGCATTATTCGACCCTCAGTGTACTTTGTGGGAATAGATATTCTTTGGCTATTTATGTCAGTACCGTTGAAATGCGTGCTGAGAAAGATTATCCCGTCATCATCTGTGACATAAGAGTTAATGCCTTGGCTCCGCTCCTTGGACAGATTGTTGATCTTTTGCCCAGAATTGTGTGCTGTTGTTAGATTTGTTATATTGTAAGAGTTTGGCCCAGAGAGACTCTTCTGCTTCTCGCTTAAGTCGCCAGATCAGCCTCCTGTGGTTGTGCTTTAGTCGCCTCAACTCTTGGCGGCGAGATTTGTCCTTACACTTCGTAGCCCTTGGCCGATGAGAGTCCTTAGGTTTTTTAGATGAGCGTTGTTTCTAAGATTATGGTACTGTGTGTGCTTCATGGATATGCCAGCTCCTTCAAACTGGTTATTCCCCTGTTTTGTTCCCATATTATTGCGTAGTGTTTCTGCAAATTCCTCCCAGCTCTCGATTAGATCTGTTGTTACATTATGCGTTTTGCATAGTGCTTGCTTAGCGTAGAGCAGGAGGTACTGAGGGTCATCTGTTCTGCATTTTATCCGCCTGTTATTTGTGGTATAGACTGAATGATGCCCCTTGGTGCATACTGCGTTTAGGATTATGAAGGTCTCTAGTGTCACTTCTTGAGGTAAGTGGTCACTAAAGTCTAGTGAGCCGATGTGGAAATCACTTGCCGATTGAAACAGGTTACTGGAGAGGAAGGTAAAGTCAATTGCTGACTGGTCATTGTTCTATGGAATGTTGCCGCTTGGGGGCGGTCCCCTGGAAGTCTTCCAATTAGTGCTCGGAGACCTAGTTCTTCTAGTGTCGCTAGGAGTCACTACACTGTTTTTGTGCTTCTTCCTCCAGAAGAGTTATCTTGAGAGCTTGGTTCCCATGCAAATGGGTCCTCATCTGTGGTGATTTCTGTGTCTGGGTTGTTGAGCATGTTCTGATTAAAATCGCCGCTGATGATCAGACTGTTTGTTTTCTCTGTGGTTAGTAGTTTTATGAGCTCTACTTTCAGCTGTTGGGCTACTTGCTTCTTTCCTCAGGGGTGCAAGTAAAGGTTTATCAGAATTATCTCCTCATTTTTGACCTGTTCCCGAATGGAGATTCGTAGTGCTTGCTTTGCATTCGTGGGTCTAATTTGTGTGCTAGTGGCATTACTGTAAATAGGCTTCTTAATTAACTATTTATAGCGAGGCCTCCCTCTTTGTGGCCAAATCTTGTGTTCTGTGTAGGAGAGATGAAATTCAGGGTTTAGCCTGGGAGGGCTGGAGGACTGTCAGTCCATGTTTCTTGCAATGCAATGAGGTCAAATCTTTGCATGTAAAGATTTAGTTTCGTGTCCATGAGCTTATCTCCTAGACCATTTATATTCCAGGAGCAGATTTTGAAAATTTTAGAGGATTTCCCAATATCGGACTTACTTTGTCAATGTTTTTCCGACTTGTTGTTTAAGGTCCTGGACAACCAACTCCAGTCTAAATTGGTTGCCTCTTTCATGACATGTTGCCTTCTAATGCATTGCTCTTTTCGTTCTAGGTTGTCAGGGGTGTTGCTGCGGGCCCCTCACAGTACGGAAAGTGACTGAGGGTCCTGATTGGCCCGATTATGTACATTCCGTTGCTGGCAATCAAATGCCAAAGAGTCTTGGTATCTAGGTTTTACAAATGGTCGAAGATTTATGCCCCAGATGTTAAGCTTTGCTTGTTCTTTGAGCACTCTCTCAGCTAATTGCATTGTGGCCCATACTGTTTTAGTGGCTTCTTCCCCTGGGTGTTCCTTTGAGACTGTGAATTCCACGGACTCCAAGCTTAGTATGATACCCCTGTTTAGGATGTTGAAAGCGCCCCTAGATGTGCTCCTTTTTACTGTTTGGACTGCTCTGTGAGGTTGTTGAAGTGGTCTCAAACCTAATGGATTCCTCTGCTGTCATTCTCTAGTCTGGGGCCCTCGGTTCATCTACTCCCATTAACTCCTGGCTTGCGGTACTTGCTACTGATATGGCCTCTGGGGAGTGGCCTGCTTCTATCCCATTATCTGAGGTGAGGGGGAGGTTTTTATTTCTGGTGGTGCTCAAATTGATAACTTTTTTCCAAGTCTTATTCAAGCTTTCGCTGGCTTCAGGTGTTGCAACTTTTGCATTGCTCAACTGGGCGGGCCCGTCTTCTTTTTCGGGAGTTGCCCGGGTGGAAGTTTTTCTTTTCCAATTCTTTTTCCTTTGGATCATGTGCCACTGTTCCTGATTCAAGATGGAACTCGAGTCCTGATCCGTGTCAGTTTCACAGCCCATTTGGGCCGACTTATAAAGTGTTGGGTCTGGTGACAAATTACAAGCTCTGTTGTTCTTGCCCTTAGATTCCATGAGGATGTTTGACTTTTGCTTGCGGTCCTTCCTTCTTTGCTTTCTGCCCTGCATCAAGGAGCGGCATTGTTCCCGCAGTTCTTCCTTTTGCGGGAGTACCCGTGTAGCTGCTGTATTACTGTTTGATGGTGATAGGAGATCTCCCTCCCTCGGCTGATCGTTTGATCTTGGTAATGTTATATGCTCCTTTTCCCTTGTCCACTGGGCTTTTTGTACTTGGATTAAGGGCCCCTCAGTTGATAACAGAATTCCCTCGCTGTTTGTCTGCCGTGCTCTGTTTTTCCTCTCCAGTTGACCGGTTTATGAACTGTTTTTTACAGCCTCCCTGATGTCTGAGAGAAGATTATCCATTGCTGCTGGGAGTGTGGCCAACTTGACCACAATTGCTATAACGGTGTTGTTTGATTGTAGAAATGTTGTCTCTGCTTGTGCCCTTTTAGCCTGACTGTTCAGCTGGGCAAGCTTATTGTCAATGTTGGCGACGAAGATTGAGAGTGAATTTAGAACTGACAGCTGAGGTCCATCTTATCCGATTGATATAGGATGCCGTTAACAGACAGTTGCATTGTGTGCAGGAGATATTTCCAAATGTCTTCTTGAGCTTGCGGTGTTGTGTTACTGTGGATGGGTTGTAAGACATTGCTATTTGGGCTTGTTGCCACCTCTTGTGAGACCTAGTGAGAGGGTGGTATATAAGAGGCAAACAATTCTTTCCACTCTTCTTGTGTGAGGTACGAGGCTTCTGGGTCCATGGCCTTCAATGGATTAGAGGCTGAATTGACAAGGACTGGAGGAAGGCTTCGAGGAGGGTCTGAGGTTTGCTCAGGGTGTGCTGGTTAATGGGTGTGTGCCTGGGGTACGGGCGAGTCCTGTGCCATGGTATGCTTTCCGGTAGGAGTGTTCGCAGACTGGCCCTTTGTTTCGTCTTCCTGGTCAGTAGTCTTACCCGTTCCTTTATTATGCTCTGGTCACACCTGCCTGCAATCTTGTGTTGAGAGTATGTTTTTCTCACACTCGAGGTCCTTATGTGATTGGGGGTGCCCTGTCCTGCCACTGTTCCGGGGCCCATGTTCAGATTGCTTGATGCGCTAGGTACTGATGCTAATGTCTCAGGAGCATCAAGCGTGTCAGGTGCACCAGGTGCCTCGGGTGCCTTTTGTATCTCTGGGTTTTCTTCAACGTTTCTGGCTTTATCGTGCCAATCTTCTGAGGAAACTTCAGCTCCAGTTGGTTTTGGAATGCCCTTTATGGTCCAGTTTATTATGGTTCCAGTGTTCAGGGCACTCTGGATGGGGTCTTGATGTTCACTCTTGTTTACCCTTGACTTTGTCTTTAGCGCCTCGTCCAGGGTCAGGTCCAGGTCAGGGTCCCGCATTCTAATATTCGTAGGAGTCACCCCGCGGTGGTGCTTGCTGCATTTTTCAATCTGTGCGATGTCGGGGCCTTCCCTATCATCGCTAACTTCTTTATCTTCGTCATCTTTGTCATCTATCTCCTCTGCAGCAGGCTCTCTCTTCATCCCTCTCATTGGCTTTTTCATTAGCTCTGACAATGGATCTTGTTCCGGTGCGTAGGTTCTAGGTTGCAACGGAGTAGGCAGGTTATTTGCATTCCCGCTGTTCAAGCAGAGGACTGAGCCAGAGTCTTTGATGAATCAAAACTTCGTGTAGATTTTTGGTTGGTAACTAGTTTTGCTCGATGTAGCTGTGCCACTTGCTTCCCCTCTCCCTTTGAGATTTTGAGATTTAGTGAAGGTTTTGGGCTTGGGAGACCTGGGGGTGAGGGGGTCAGAGAGATCAGCTGCATTTCACCTCCTCCTTCCACTTCCATCACCTCTTTCTTCGAGTCGTCCACGCTGGTCTTCTTAGGGTCCTTACTGAGTTTCTTGTTGCCCTTGTTTGCTCTCCTGGCTCTTTTAGTAGGATTCAGAGGTGCCTCTGGGTCCCTAGACCTCCCAGACCTCATTGTGGCTCCCTGTTCCTTCTCTTTTTCTTTTTCTTCTCCCTCCTCACAAGGTGCTACACTTGCCTCAGTTTGTGTTGGTTGCACTGGTTACCCTGGTCGCTTGTCGCTGGGTGCAGGAGACCAGTAGCTAAGTCAGGGGAGGTGGGGAGGGAGGGGGGTCGGTGAATGCGGGCTGAAGGGCTGAGTCAGGAACTAGTTATTGTATGTTTTTTTTGAGCGCTTATTTTTATTGATTCCTTTGGCCGTTAAATTCAATGATTGATAATTGCCTGGCTTGCCTAACTTGCGATAGGCCTAAGATTGGCATTGTGCTTAGTTTAGCTTGCAGGCCCACCTACCTACCCCCTACCCCCTGTTGGCCAGTAATTCTCTGGTGGGAATCGGTTTCCCCGTTTTGATCTCAGCTCTCAGTTCTCTGCTGGGCAAAGTTTAGGTACAGTGTTGGACAACTGCACAGGCTGACCCGGCTGACCTGGCTGACTGCTGCAAGCTCCTCCTACCTTGTCCGTGTTCTTGTGCTTATGATTGCTGCCAACACCAGCTCTAATTATGTGAGCCTTTGCTCCAGCTCAAGGAAAGGAGCCAGCGGGCCCAGGCACTCCAAAATAAGAAGAGCGTTCCTATCAGCTGCTAGGCTCAGCTCTATGGGGAGCCCCTTCGGAAGTGAATGATAGCTGAGCTCGGTGGTTACTGCCTTATTTGGCAGCTCCTGCTGCCAGCAAAACACACAAGATGATGGAGGGAATGTTACACAATGGCAAAACATTCACCCCCAGTCACAGATCTGGGTTTAATCCATTGTTATTTTGCTCACCAAGCTACCCCAGTTCAGACATGGCCATATGCAAATCAGCCTTGACCCTGTGCCTCATGGGAACAGTCCAGCCCGAACTGCCAAGCCATGTCTTCCCTGGACCGGAATCAAGCCTCCTAGGACCGGTTTCTGGCTATCAGCCGTCTTCATCCAGGATAGCTTGACTCCAGTGGCGTAGTGAGCACGGGACCCACGTCTGGGCATACCCTTCCCACACAATGGCAAAACATTCACCCTCAGTCACAGATCTGGGTTTAATCCATCATTATTTTGCTCACCAAGCCACCCCAGTTCCGACATGTGTTGTACTATAAAAATATAAGTCCAATAGAGCCATACCCTCCTATAGCCCCAATACCAATTATCAAATAATCAGTCAGTTGGCAGTGAAGAAGTTTCAATAATTTATTCTAAATGGACTCTGTGCAGAGGAGCCTCCCCGTCCACACCCAGTCAGTGTGACAAGGTCATTATATACTTTCAGTTCAACACACATAATCACTTGAAAAGGAAGAACACCACTTGGCCCCTTCGCTCCAAGAAGAAACCATATATGGCACACATGATTAGTTTAAAGCTTAGCTATTCATTACTGTGCAGGTCAGGAAGGGTGACTCTCTTTCGTTCTCAGGCACGGGAGTACAGGCACGGCGTCTGCAAGAATGTGCTCATCCCACACGAAAGGCAGATG